>NC_083226.1:60553231-61802517 GCF_032191835.1 Heteronotia binoei
TCTTTACTGAGAACTTCTATATCTTTTTTAAATTCCTTCTTACATTCACTTATAGAGTCTTTAATCACTTTGGACAATCTTGCTTTCATGGCATCCATCTGTTCTATTTTATTAGCCTTTTTGCCCTCTTCTAGTGTCTTAGCTCTTGTCTGTAGTGGTTTTTGGGCTGACATCACTGCCTTCCCATCATAAATATAGACTTTACAATTGATGTCCCCAAATTCTTTTTAAATGGTCTAGTCTTATAGATTAGGGCATGGCCTTTCAGATAAGTCCAAAATAGCCTCCCTCCTATGCCCCAGAGTCCAGATATTAATTTTTAAAAATTGTAGTTTTCCAAAATGGTGAACAATTTTTCTCTATGGTTTAGTCCTAGAGAGGCTTAGGATGCCTGTAATTTTCCCTTCCCTTAATGGTCTCTTCCGTCTACTCTTGCCACAAAGTCTCATTTCTATGGTTATGAAGTCTCACGATGTTCCCAGATGTCATTTCCTGTTACGTCTTGTTAATCTGCAGTTCTTCAACTCTCGGAGGGGGTGACCGCAAGTATTCAAAACAATTTCAGCTTTTGCCTTTTTTTTAAGCCTTATGTCTATTTAACTCAGTCCAAAATTCCCCCTCCTCCTTCTTCTTTATTATTACAAGTTGTTTAAGTGTCCAGACCTTCGTTTACCTTCCAAATATTTCCCAAATTAGTCCCGGAGCAACAGATAAAGATCTTTTTACCTTTGAAGTTCCAACCTTCAAACACACCGGTCTGTTTCTCATCCAAGATTAATTAGTCTCTAAAAAGCTTGGCACATGTTGAATTTAAGTCAATTTAACGACCCCAGATATCCTCTATAGACGCTGGAATGCAATCCTTCTCCAGAGACTCTTCAAAGCCAAAAAGAACCCCCGGGATTTCTTGTTAGCCAAAGTACATCTCCTCAGGTTTTTAAAAGCATATCTTGGCCATCCTCTTGCCTAGAAGATGTAGACAGCAGGTATTAAAACACCTTCTCTGTCTAGAATAGAGGGTCTGGTCTGCTGCCCACTGGGAAGCATGTCAATTCTCCATGAAAACCAAATCGGAAACCCCCCTGGTCCAATCTTTTTAAAATATGTTTTTTGTTTGTTTTTTTAGGAGAGGTGCCAGATGCTATGCTGAAAATTTGGTGCCTCTATTAAAAAAAACAACAGCCCTCCGCCCTGCTCCAGTTACCCACAGATCTCCATATGGTATAATGGAGTGTCCAGTGGACATTCAACCCCTACCACTTCCTGATAACCTTGAAGCAGGGGGAGGGGATCCCCTGTCCCTAACTGGGGACCGGCAACCTTTTGTTAAACTTTTACCAAAGGGACAGAATACTTTTCTCCAGGTGCAGTGACAACTCTACTGGCTATAGGCCTCTTGTTCTTTTGCTGTCATATTTTACAGATGTTAATAGCAAGATCTATACTGCATTGTAGCATTTTACTTCTGCTAGTCTTGTGCTTAACTGTACATGTAGTGAAACATTTTGCAATAAAAATTATCTAGACATGATTTGCATACATGATTGTTCTAGTGCAGTTCAAATAAATGTCAAGCAACATGCTGATGCTTTTTAAGAAATCCTAACCTTTATCTAGACATTGCAGATTTCAGAAATGTTATGTTTTTGTGAGGTCAACTGAGTTCTCTCTGTATGTTTCTTGCATGTCATTAATATTTCAAGGCATGATCCAAAGTTAGCTGAGTGTTAGTGGAAAGGCTCCTATTAACCCAGTGTGCAGGCTTTGCATAATCAACTCATTGAAATTCACTTGTGCAGACAGCTCATACATTTGCAGCTTTAGTTAGAATTTTCATAGATGACTGGATATTGGGGAGGGACAGTGGCTCAGCGGTAGAGCATCTGCTTGGGAAGCAGAAGGTCCCAGGTTCAATCCCTGGCATCGCCAAAAAAGGGTCCAGGCAAATAGGTGTGAAAAACCTCAGCTTGAGAGCCTGGAGAGCCACTGCCAGTCTGAGAAGATGGTACTGACTTTGATAGACCAAAGGTCTGATTCAGTATAAGGCAGCTTCATATGTTCATATTAAATCATGGGTAGATGTCAGGTTATTTGCACATTATGCAGTATATTTGGAGAACTAGATATATGAGAAGGTAGATCATTTGAAAACCCACAATATGAACTTAAAAGAAGGCTGCATGGCCCTATTCAGGTATAAGTGAGAAAGTAGACATATTCCAAATTTCCAAAAGCTTTGG
Organism: Heteronotia binoei; assembly: GCF_032191835.1. NCBI lineage: Eukaryota > Metazoa > Chordata > Lepidosauria > Squamata > Gekkonidae > Heteronotia > Heteronotia binoei. The sequence continues at coordinate 60,555,472 of NC_083226.1, forward strand.
GTCAAGAGCTAGATGTTCTCTGTTGCATGCAGAAGCCCATTTCTAGTCATTATGGCTAGGGATGCCATTGTCCCAGTCCCTTCAGGAAAATCAAAGGAGGCACAGGGCAGAGATTGGTTTGACTTATGGAAACCCCATCTTCAAGAAAAGAATATTCAGAGGTGTCTTGCCATTGCATTCCTCTATAAAAACCCTAGACTTCCTTGGTGGTCTCCCATCCAAGTACTAACCAGGGTTGCTGCTATGTAGATTCTGAGATATGAAGGTTTGGGCTAGTCTGGGCTATCCAGGTCCAAGTAGGTAGTTGATAGAAAAGTATAAAGGGCTCCTTACCCATCGCCCTATATGCTGTTTGCATGACCTAACTCCCTTGGGGGCCACAACTAGGAAGGTAGCTCATGGTAGGTAGGGAGACTTGGCAGGCCTCTTGAGGCATTATGCTAAGGCAAAGGGTCTTTCTAGAACAGAACATCAATTGTGATATGACGGGGTGGTTTGGGTAGAAAAGTTCTGGGAACTGAGCAGTATCTGGTTTGTCTAAAAGAAAGGTGATTGTGAACAACTTCCAAGTGCAGTCTGTCTGCAAAATTAGAAAGAGTTTGACATTGATCTTCCCTCTAATAAACTAATTAAACCTAGCTTCAGTATCTTCTTCCTTATTTGGTCATAGTCAAGTTTATTATGATCTGAGATCATTCCTTAGTTAGGGGAAGGCGCCTTGGTCTTGGACAAGCTTCTTCTTTTATACTAGGGTTCCCAAGTCCAACTCAAGAAATATCTGGGGACTTTGGGGGTGGAGCCAGGAGCAAGGTTGTGACAAGCACAATTGAACTCTGAAGGGAGTTCTGGCAATCACATTTAAAGGAACCACATACCTCTTAAATGTCTTCCAGTTTAGTGTAGTGGTTAAGTGTACAAACTCTTATCTGGGAGAACCGGGTTTGATGCCTCACTCCTCCACTTGCATCTGCTGAATTGCCTTGGGTCAGCCATAGCTCTCGTAGGAGTTGTCCTTGACAGGGCAGCTTCTGTGAGAGCTCTCTCAGCCCCACCCACCTCACAGGGTGTTTTGTTGTGGGGGAAGAAGATAAAGGAGATTGTAAGCCACTCTAAGACTCTGATTCAGAGAGAAGGGCAGGGTATAAATATGCAGTCTTCTTCTTCCCTTCATTTGGAATAATGAAAGATAGGGGCACCTTCTTTAGGGGCTCATAGAATTGGACCCCTTGGTCCAATCTTTTAGAAACTTGGGGGGTGTTTTGAGGAGACGTACCTGATGCTATGCTGAAAATGTGGTGCCTCTGCATTAAAAAGCAGCCTCTCAGAGCCCCAGATACCCACAGATCAATTCTTCATTATGCCCTATGGGAATTGGTCTCCATAGGGTATAATGAAGTGCCTAGCAGGCATTTCCTCCTGATGACCAAACTGGGGGATCCTCTGCTCCCAACCGGAAACTGCAGTGTACTGATTAGCAAACACTAGAAATAAACCACTGTGTTTTTATGTTGCAAATAAATGCTTAAGCAATTTCTTTCATAATGATGCAATTATATTATTACAAACTAAAATTCATTAAATGTCCATAGAAAAATCAAAAAGTTATTTCACACCACTCTTGTAAGGTAGTACTTTACAGTCCACTGTCTCAGTTCTCCTTTGCTTGAAAGACGTAGACAGTACCATGCTTGTATATGATTCCTCCTATGGGTAGCAGACCGAAGCGACAGGTGCGGCGGCTACACAGGTCCTAGGTTCAGTTCTGTTTTTCGTTCACCTTCCACTGGCCGCTTTCTTTTAGCTTTGGAACCCGTGCTAAAGGCAATTGCTCACACATTACAATACAATGTTACTTTGCAGCTTGCACAAAAGGAGAACCATTCATTGTATGTATGAGTACCTTGCACAAAGACTTGAGCATTAATGCACAGAATTGCATGTGTGGTCTTTTCTTCCCGCTCATGGTCCTGGATCTCACTGCTTCCTTTACTATTGTATCATGTTTGGGAAAATATGCCGCTCCACACTTTTATGTAAAAAGGTACTACAGTACTTGTTCTGACATTATTAGTATTTTAATAGATTTAGGTCAAATGTCACCCACATGATCATTGAAAATAGAACTTTAAAATGCCACAGTCTTTTCACTTTCAATTTTTAAATTACAGCAGTTCTTGCTTTCATTGGGGAAGGAACAATATAAAATTCCAATTTAGCCCTTGGCTTGTAAAGTTGGGCTTTGTTAACTTGGGGTTTGCCCAGATTTTTGGCAAAATATCTTGCTCACTGTCACCAGAAATTAAAGCAGAATGCTATCACTGGGGATAAGCAGAATCCGTGGGGTCCCTTTTAGTACAGGTTCTAGTTCTTTTTCCTCCATTCCTTTTGTTCTTTTTATCTTCAGCTGTTTGTTCAGAAAATATGATGATATTAAACAAAGTTACATCAGAAATTAAGTAAAAGCCCATCAAAATCTTTTGAATATATTTTGGCAGGCAAAGCCTGATTTTGTCATATAATAAATTCTATGTACTGTTGCTTCCATGTATTTTCAGTAAGATTTTTGTAACCAATGAAATAACAAATCCATGTATTTGATTTGAGACAGACCTCTGTCATGCTTATTCATGATATCCTGCACTGACATGGATCTAGCAAAAAAAGATTCCACATAAAAGATTCAGCTGTGGTCAAGACCACCATCATTACAGTTTAGCAACTAAATGCTAGTATGTCTGAGGCAAAATCTATCAGAGGGCATTAGTATACTATGCCTAATAGCTATCTGCTGACCTGGATCAATTCCAGGTCCTCTGGAGGACAATGTCATCATATAGCTTTCTGTCCAAACCAGAATAGAACTTTGTCTACCAATATGAATGTAAGCATGACCATTTTTTCATCCGGGGGGGGGGCACAGGTTCCTTTAGCTCTTTTAATAGGGTTATATACAACTGATTGGATCCAGTGCAAAAATCCACTTGTACTAGAGTTCTTGGGCAAGTGGAAATGCAAGAAAAGCTTGCACTAAGTCATCGCTATTGTAGCTGTTCACACTAAGTCATTATTATTGCATTCCTGCTTGTATTTCCACTCGCATAAGATTTTGCACAACCAATTTCTGAGCACTATAATATATTGGGAGGAAAACGGTAGGCATTACAGGGAGATGCTGGGCAGGCGGAACTGCACTAAAATCAGTTATGTTTCTACTTGTGCACTGCTAGATCAGGACCATTGACAATTTAAATTGATCATTCAATTTAAATTTTGTTTTAATGTCTTGTTTCAGAGTTTTCATTTCTATAGAACAAACAGTATAGCATCAGATTTTCTATTGATTACCTCAATCAGCAAGTCTGCTTATCTGAAACTGAAATTGCTAACTTCAAAGTGAAATGCATTTGCAAATTCTGCTGCATGCATGCATTCCCAAGCACTTCTCACAAAGCACTATACACACACACACACACACACACACAACAAATGAGATGCAGTGTTCCAGACTTCTGTATTCCTCTTTACAAAAAAAGATTAGTATATGGCTTTTGAGATCCGTGATACTGTTCCCTCCTATTATGAGGTCAGAAGGCCACTGCACACCACACAATCTGAACATACTTTGGGGCTCTGATCAGTCATTTGCATGCTTCTAGTGCAAGGGACTGTTTAGTTTGATACTTGTGCTGCTGTCGGAGGCAATAAGGGTCAGTAGTTGTGGTGACAAATTAGTTTTGACAAGCTTAATGACCTCAAGGAAGAAAAGTCTGCAGTCTTGATAGCAAGTGCAGAATAATTGGTAAGCTTAGCCAAACAGGGAATGTGTTAAAATCCCAAATCCTCTTTGGCAGGCCAATTTCACCGTTCAGCAGAGGTGGGGATGGAAAGTTGCCATCAGCTTCTATAGGCATACAAAAGTATCAACAGGGTTTATTTCAGTCCATTGAATTTCATCTGATGGGGCACTGAGAGGAACAATTGGAGTTTTTAACCAATGCTCATGGTATAAAGTTAAGCAGACAGCAATGAGGAAATTGGCTTTAGGATAACTATTTGGAATTATGGTAGTTATTATAATTTGAAAATCACCAGGTATCTGAGTTACCCTTGCATATGTCCATTAAGAAAATACTCTTAATTTTATTTGGTCCTTAAAACTTTAATAGAGATACATCAATATTTCTAATTCTCAACGTGGTCAAATCTGTGGATAATTAACTCCAGACACTGAAGGCATGAACAAACAAGACAGATCTTTCTGCAAACCTGAGAAGTGTCCCAGGTCTGCAGAAAACTCTGAAAGCTTTAAAAAAATTATCTGGGTGGGGTTTAAAATTCCTAAATAATAGAAGCACACCTGTAGCTTTAAAAGGCTAATGCCCTCAGTGACTGCTGCTACCAGCTGAAGCCTTAGTTTCTATCACTAATAGGTAGAGGAAACAGCAGTACCCATTCCAGGGCTGTTTTGGCCTTTGAGGGAAAACTCATCAGGGCCAGGTTGGGCAGCAGCCACCCCACAAAAGCCAGTGTTGTGTAGTGGTTAGAGTCTCAGACAGAGGGCAATTTCCCACACAGCTTACCGAGGAGTGAAGTCCCTCCTCACCGCGCAGCGTCTGCTCGGATTTCCCACCAACTGCTCCGCGGATTCAGGAAGTGCCGCACCTTTTGCGTCTCAAATGGAAATGGCTAAAACCCTAGTTTAAGTTAGCAATGAAAAGGTACGGCACTTCCTGAATCCGCGGAGCAGTTGGTGGGAAATCCGAGCAGACACTGCGCAGTGAGGAGGGACTACACTCCTCGGTAAGCTGTGTGGGAAATCGCCCTAAGTTTTGGGAGACCCAGATTCAAATCCCCACTCTGATGTGAAAGCTCACTAGATGATCTTGGGCCAGTTATACACTTTCAGCCTAACTCACCTCACAGAGTTATTGTGAAAATAAAATGGCAGAGAATAATGTAAGGTGCTTTGGATCCACATTGTGGAGAAAGGTGGGATATAAATGCAGTAAATGAATTAGCTAAAGACTGGGAAAAGGCATAAAAGATAGGCTGGCTGGTGGATGGGAAAGGAGAAAAGGAAGCAGGGAAAGGCAGGGAAAAGATATGAGGGCTGCCAGAAGGAGAGAAAAAGGGAATAGTGTGGGGAAAGGGCATGTAGGGGAAATGGGGGTGCCCCTCACAAGTTCTTGCAGGCTTTCCTCTGTGAAGTTGGGCCTGGCATATTGATAGGGTTGCCAATCCCCAGTTGGGAAGTTAACAGGAAACCACAGTGTAGACTGCTAAGATACAAAGACCTACTGTGTAATATGCACTTTAAATACTCATGCACACATTTTTCTAAATGTGTGCATGAGTATTTGAAGTGCATATTACACAGTGGGTCTTTGTATCTTAGCAATCCCCAGATGGAGAGAGGGGATCACTTGGTTTGGAGGCCCTCCCCCCACTTCAGGGTCATCAGAACATGGGGGGTAGGGTTAGTGCTGGGCAGCCCATTATACCCTATGGAGACTGATTCCCTTAGGGTATAATGGAGAACTGATCCATATGAATATATGAAGCTGCCTTAGACTGAATTAGACCCTAGGTCCATCAAAGTCAGTATTGTCTTCTCAGATTGGCAGCGGCTCTCCAGGCTCTCAAGCTGAGGTTTTTCATGCCTATTTGCCTAGACCCTTTTTAGTTGGAGATACCGGAGACTGAAGATAGATAGATAGATACTGAGCCATCATCCCCCCAAATCTTTGGGTATTTGGGGCTCGGGGGGGTGCTTTTTGAGGTAGAGGCATCACATTTTCAGCATATCATCCAGTGCCTCTCCTCAAAATCCCCCCCAAGTTTCAAAAAGTTTCAAATTGGACCAAGGGGGTCAATTCTATGAGCTCCTAAAGAAGATGCCCCTATCCTTCATTATTCTAAATGGAGGAAAGGCATTTAAAAGGCACACAGTCCCTTTAAATATGATTGCCAGAATTCCCTTTGAAGTTCAATCATGCTTGTCACACCCTTGCTTCTGGCTCCACCCCAAAGTCCCCAGATATTTCCTGAGTTGGACATGGCAACCCTACCTAGTGGCCAGCATTGTGCAATGTTGCCAGACTTTTCCAGGAGGAGGCTGCTAGGGAAAAGGAGGAGGAAAAACTGAAGATAGAGGAGAGATAATGGTAGGTGGGAAGGTGCAAAGGAAGTGGGAAGAGAAGAGAGCCTATGGGGGTTTCCAGAGAAAGGTAAGAGTAAATAATGGGGAAGTAGAACATGAGATGTCCCCTACAAGTCCTTGCAGGTTCCCTGCTTACAATATTGAATTCTGTGTATGCAGTGACTACATTTGTAAAAAACTGTTAATGTGGTGGTGCTGGTGGTGTTGCTACAGAATTATAGTGTACTAGGAGTAAGACCCATTGTGAAGAAAAATACAATGGACTCTAGAAGGAGGCTCTGTGCAAGTGCCTCCCCCATCCTTTCTGTCTTCCAACCTACCCAAGTGAAGGCATCCACTCCCCCCTTTCTCAAGGGGAGCTGATCTTTGCCATCTGGAGAGCAGTTGTAATTTTATTTATTTATTAGATTTATATCCCACCCTCTCTTCCAAAGCAGGCTCAGGGCAGCTCACAGTTAATAAAAAATTTTCATAGACCAATTAAAACAAGTATAAACATTAAAACAATAAGAGCATTAAAACAGTATAGGTGCTATATCAAACTGGTCTGAAGATATATTTAGTGGTGACAGGATTATGAGTGATCTCCAGCCGTCCCCTGAAGATTGTCAATAGTGGTTCCCCAGGAGGAAATGGCATTGTATCTGCCTGAGGTCCCATCCCTCCTCAAACCTCACCCTCTCCAGGACCTACCCCTTATATCTCCAGGAATTTCCTAACCTGGAGTTGGCAACCCTATTGCCTTCCCTTTATCTGCCCCTCTGACTTCAGCTTTTCATTGCCTTCCCCCTCCCTGCAGCCTTTAAATAGGAAAAGGACAGACTTTCTCCATAGTGGGGGGGAGGGGGGACCAAAGCAGCTGACATCATTTATTTTATTTTTTATTTTCTGTTTGTATCCTGCCCTCCCTGTGAACAGTCTCCGGGTGGCTGTTCCCCCTTTAATCTGAACAACAACCCTGTGAGGCAGGTTAGGCTGTAAGTTTGTGACTGGTCCTAAATACCCCTGTCAGCTTCCACAGCAAGAATCTGGGTCTGGCAGACCCCACTCTGAAGCCCTAACTCCTCAAACCCCACCCTCTCCAGGTCTCACCTTTAAATCTCCAGGAATTTCCTAACTTGGAGTTGGCAACCCTGCAGCCTCTACATAGAAAAAGGACAGTCTTTCTTCACTGTAAGGAAAGAGCAAAGCAGCTTACATGCTCCTCCTCACTCCTCTCCTCCCTTCTTTGATCTGAACAACCCAGTGGTGCCAGGCTCCTTGGCTATTTCAGTGGCCTTCAGAGGGTTGTGTGTGCTGGGAGGCTGCCTGTATGGGCCATTGAGGTCTGTTGTGTGGCAGAGGTCTGTTGCTGACAGCGGCCATGATGCCTTTCATGAGGTCGCCGTAGAGTGACAGAGAAGACAGAGAGAAACACTTAAGATGTCTCTGTCTGAGGCAAGACTGCTTTGGCAGTTTGTTCAGCATTCCTGGGCCTGCAATAGGCGGGGGCAAGGGAATCAGTCAATGGGAGGCCAGAGATGGTGACAGACAGTTCATTAGCCAATAGTTGATACCCCACATCCAACCAATGAGGGAGCTGGGATTTTGCCACCCCCCCCCCCCCGAGTTTTATTTAAAAGGAAAAGGTATGCAAGTACCAGTCGTTTCCGATTCTGGGATGATGTCACATCATGACATTTTCACAGTAGACTTTTTACAGGGTGGTTTGCCATTGCTCCCTCAGTCAGCTACTCTTTACCCCCAGCAAGCTGGGTATTCATTTTATTGCTAAAAGAATAAAGAGGAGAAAGCCAAGTCTGAAGGCTTATTATATCCACTGGATGAAACAAGAGCTGCAGCATCTCAAGAGCATAAAACACATGGTTTATTTATTCTAAGAAATTATTTATTTAGTCTAAAAAATGATGGGGCTAGCTAAAACAAACAGATCTCCTCTTTTCTCCAGCTTCCCCACCCTAACCCTGCAGCAAGGCCATCCCACGGTCATTATATGGGGACAAAACATTGTGCTCCTGTTGCTTGATCTATGCTATTTCTAAAAGAAAACATAAGACTTTTTTTTAAAAAAAATCTGGAAAGGCAACTTGTAACTCATGGGACTATTGTCTGCTTTGTCATGAATTTTGGATGTTGTTCCAGATAGTGAAAAGAGTGTTTTCAGCTGAGTGAATCAAATGGAACAAAAGGTTCCCCCCTACACCCCATCCATCATATTTCACTTACCAGCAGGACAGGGGATAAAGAATGCATACTTCATATGCTGAAAAGAATTTCTAGCATATTTCAAGTACATGTTGCTTCCCCATAAAACACTAGGCTTAATCCGTTTCCAAACAAACACAGCCTAATTGGAAAAAGCTGAGGGAACTAAGCAGAAAAGAACAGAAAACATTTACAGAGCTACGAAGTACATACTGAATGTTGCAGGAAATTTGCATATGGATTACTTGTGAGGAGAAAAATAGAAACGTTCTCAGCCTGTTTGTTACTCTGATGGACTCCCACTGACTGAAATACAAGTCCTTTTGCCTTTTTCTTTTAAATCCAACTGTTCTTTTTGGCAATCTTTCTCTTCAACCTCTAATTGAATATTCTGTTTTTGTACTTTACCCTGGGCAAAAAAACCAAGAATGGGCACAGAAAAGAAGGAAACTGTTTAGGTTTAAAATATTAGGTTTAAATGTATTAATTCAGTTCCTTTTTAAATCAAGGATAACTGAATGAAAGTGTGTCTGATAGAAAATCCAGAATTTTTCTACATTGGATTATTACATAAAAGCATGTAGATATCAGATGCTAATATACTTTAATCAAATAATAGCATCCTGTAGAGAGCCACCTGCTCAGTGCTGAATTCCTGCTCAGTAAGAATTACCATGTTTTTATAAGGTGCTGTAATTATAAATGCTAATAAAAGAAGCACAACATGTTGTATACCAAGTGCCAGAAGTGTTATTCCAAAAACATGTAACGTGAATTCTGAATTATGGAAGTCTTAAGGTATACAGGCTGTATTATAACAAAGTGTTCATTTTATGGAATGGCTTATAGGGAACTGTCAATAAGTGGGGGATAATCAATTACTATATTAATTGAGAGTTCAAGGGTATGCTCTGGAGGCATATGTGGCAACAACCTTGCTGAAGTTAAGTAGGTCTCAGTCTGCCTAGTGCCTGGATAAGACAACTGTTGGGGAACCCTATGTAAGCAGCCTAGAGATACATGATGGAAGAAAGGTGTGACATCAGTGTGGTTAAATAACCTCAAGGGAACCTCTTCTTGAAGTGGAATTTTAAATGCTATGGAGTGTTAGTGAATCAAGCAACTATCTGTGTAGGCTCAATCAGTGTGGGTCTTTCTCAGCTACACTGATTGGTGTAGTATCCTCTGGGGTCTGGTGTGTAGGATTAAGCATACCTATCCAGATCCTACAAAGGAGACTGGCAGCTTCAAAAGTATGCTTCTTTATTGCTTTATACATACTTGGAACTACGACCTACACACACCAAACTAGAACTAAGTGAGACTCCTCCCATGCAGGTCTAGAGGAGAGAAATATGAACTGTGATGCCACACTTAAAGGCATATACACATGTGTGTATACCCCATCCAGCCTGCCTAGTTACTTGATTCAAACACACTGCTCAGCGATAGAGTTAACCACCTCTAGGGGTCCCAACCCTCCCGCCCTGACCCCAGGATTTCCACCCTCTTCCCCCGCTCCCCCAAAAAATGGAAGCGGGGGGGGGGGGGGAAATGGCGAGCCTCTGCCGTCCCCTCCCCGCCCAGTGAAGCCGTAGGCGGCGGGCCCGCCGGCGCCCAGCAGCAGGAGGAGGCGGCGGTGGCGGAGGAGCTGTCGGCCAAGAGCCTCGCTGGCGGCGTTGGCGCAGCAGAGGGGCAGCAGGAGTGCGGCAAGGAGATCGGGCGTGCCGGAGCAGCGGAGGCGGCGGAGCCAGGCGCGGCCCAGGGCGGTGAGGGAGCTCTTGGAGGGGTGCAGCACAGCCCCACCAGCACCAGCACGGCAGCGCCGGAGGCCGAGGAGGAGGACCCGAGCCCCCGGCCCTTCTCTCCATGCCCGCGCCACCGCCCTGCTTCACCCAGGCCTCCAGCCTCAGGCGGCCGCAGAGGGGCGGGAAGGACGAGTGGGAGGAGGAGGGAGGGACAGCTGCTAGTGCGGCTGCGGCGCAGGAACCTGCGGCTGCGGCGCTTGTCACAGCCTTGATATTGGCTCCACCCCTAACATCTCCTGGCTCCACCCCCAAAGTCCCCAGCTATTTCTTCAATTGGACTTGGCAACCCTAACCACCTCTGTGGTTATATGTATGTGGAGCGGGCGCACATAATGCTTAAGTAAGAATCATTAAGTATGTTCAAGAGATAGGGTTGCTTTGGGGGTGGAGCTAGGAGAGGGTGGGGTTTGGGGAGGGAAGCGACCTCAGCATGGTACAGTGCCATAGATAGAGTCCACCCTTCACAGCAGCCGCTTTCTCCAGGTGACCTGATCTCTGCCAGCTGGAGATCAGTTGTCAAAGCGGGAGATCTCCAAGCCCAACCTGGAGGCTGGCAACCCCATCAAGAGACCTTGTGGGGCCTGCCAGGAGAACCTGAGGGCAGAAACAGTTGCACTGCCACAAAATCAGAAGTGGGATCATCACATTGCATCCCTGCTCCAATCACGGACCCCCTGCTGGTTTGAATGATCCAATGGCATGCTTGCGCAAGAACCTGGATGTGTGCATAGTTGGCCCTTGGGCCCAGTTCTTCAGTCTTAGACTGCAGTCCTATACTATGTTGTGCTTAATAAAAAGAGTATGATCACTACCACTTTGCCTTGTCATTGCCTTGAACCCATTATATTATACAGGGGGTGTGGTCTAATATGCAAATAAGTTCCTGCTGGGCTTTTTCTATAGAAAAAGCCCTGTGTGAAACAATGGTGATGTCAGAGGGTGTGGCCTAATATGCAAATTAGGTCTTGCTGGTTTTTTTTCTACCAAAAAACCCCTGCTTTGGAGTCTCACAATCACCCATGTGCCAATTTAAGCATAAATCCTTTGTGAGGCAGACTTGGCATCCATATCAAAGGGGCTACTTTTCTGGCCCCTCAGGGTCTCAGTATCTTACTCCTAAGCCATTTACCACACAACAGGGTTACCATAAAGGTTCCAATCGACCTAGGTCGAATCAGCAACCACCCTTTTCCAGAGAGGCAACTTCATCCTAGAAGTCATCTTTCATACTAGGATTGTTGCCAACCTCTGTTTAGTTTGGGGGACAGGCTAGCTCAGTTTGCTTCAGCCTGGAAGACTGTTCTCTCCAATGAGTGGGTTTTGTCCATAGTTAGATTCGGTTACAGATTAGAATTTAAGTCTATTTCCCCTTTCTTTTTACCTTTAAGGGGATCCAACCAAGCAGCTTTGGGTCTTGCCCAGGCTTTGGCCTCTCTAATTGACAAGAGTGCCATAGAGGAGGTTACTGTGTCTCAGCATTGAAGGGTTTCTTCTTTTGTATGTTCTAAGTGGATAAGAAAGATGGGGAAGTTAGATCCATTTTAGACCTCAGAAATTAAATGTTTTTCTTCACATTTCTAAGTTCCATATGGTGTCCATTCCTTCAGTTTTACAATCATTAAAGTTTAATTGTTGGTTCATTATTGATTTGAAGGATAGCTATTTTCATATTTCAATCCACCCTCAACTTTGTAGGTTCCTATGTTTCTCATGTGGGGAGCGAGTTTTTCAGTACACTGTCCTAACCTTTGGTCTAGCCACTATACCCAGGGGGCCTCAGTCTAGGTGAGGAGCCAGGTTAACGGCACCTGGCTCCTAGCTGCAGCAGTGCTGGGGGTTGGTCTCTCCTTTTCTCTCTGGGTTGCTGTTGCCTCCCTGTCTCTGCTTCACCACATTCCTCATGGGCCCCTTCTTTGCTGCCTTCTCTCCCTTTATACTCCCCCCCAACTCCCTTGCTCTCCTCCCCTTCCCCCTCCCCTCAGCCCCACCCCCCTTACAAAGGGCAAAACACCCAGACTGCCTCCAGGGTGGAGTCTGGCTGGTTTCCAGCTCTGCTGAGGCTTCAGGCCATAGAGCAGCTAATGTGGGGGCCGGGGTCCCTGTCGGGAGGCTGACAGTGGCTGTTGGGGTGGGCATTGGGTCCCGGTAGTCAAGCGGAGCTGCTGCTGCATTCCTGCGGGTCACCTGGACCCGTGGCTAGGCCTGACAGTGAGGGGCCTTCTCCATGCTGTGTCCTGTCCGATGTCTTCAGCTGGCCAAGCCAGCACTTTGGTAGGTGCGGGGACTCTGGGGGGGGGGCTACATCAAGGGCCAGGGCTGTCCCATGTCAGCCACCACTGGGGCCGGTCCTGGGTGGGGTGCGGGGATCCCAGGGGTCGGCAGCGAGGTGGGGGGGGAGTCTCGGCCAGGCCCAGTCGGTACACTCAAAAGGGTACTTGATATCTTTGTCTTGGTTAAACAGTTCAGATCTCACCAGTTCAGATCTCAATCAGTTCAGAAAGTTTTACACCTTTTTTGATCTATTGCAGTTCTGCCTATGACTAGGCTATGCATGCGACCCCGACATATCTGATTTCTATCTTCTTATAGATTGGGGTTTATGCCTCATGGCACAGATTCTCTGTTCCTTCAGAGTTTCTGAGCAGACACCTTACTGTAGACACCTTGCTCTTGAATTGGGGCTCCCACTGTGGGGATTGTCAGCTAGGGATACTTGGTTCAAAGATGAGAAACTGCTGCACATTAACATTTTAAAATTGCAAGTAGTGCCTTATGCCCTTAAATGTTTCTTAGAAATCCTTTGGAACTGATCCATTCTTGTCCAGAAGGACAATATAGTTATGGTGTTTTATTTAAACAGACAAGGAGGTACAGGACCCAGAAGTCTGTCAGGAAGCTACCCTTGCATGGGACACAGCAGTGAAGCTCAGTGCTTCAATTCAAGCGATCCATACTCCTGGGAATTTAAACAAATAAACCAAAAAATTGAGGTTGGAGAGTGTCATTTCATACCCTGTCCCAATATATTGTCAGGGCCAGGGCTTTTTTTGTAGAACGAACTCCTTTGCATATTAGGCTACACTCCTCTGATGTAGCCAGTCTTCCAAGAGCGTACAGTAGTCCTGTGCTAAGAACCCTGTAAACTCTTGGAGGATTGGTTACATCAGGGAGGTGTAGCCTAATATGCAAATAAGTTCCTGCTACAAAAAAAGCCCCGGTCTGGGGCACTAGGAAGTGTTATGATAGGGCCAGATTATCATGCCCATTGAACACTCATGCCCATTCCACTAGGGCAATAGCTTCTTAGCTTTCCTGGATGAAATGTGTTTTAAGGAGATCTGCAGAGCTGCCACCTGGTCATAAGTTAACAGCTGCACTTTGGATCTGCAGGCGAGACATGAGGCTCAAGTGGGCAGGGCAGTTCTTCATTCATTGTTTAAGTGAGAAGATCATGTCCTACCACCTGTGAGTAACTTGCTAGAATATCATGTGGGACTGCACAGAGGATCAATGTTCATCAAGTGTTCACTGAGTATCTTCTGTGCAGGCACACATACTCTCCCTCCTGTCTCTTTGTATGCTCTAACTTCAGTGGCTCTAGAGGTACTGAGAGTAGGGGGAGCTGCCATGCAGGAGCACATGGTTCCTGGGCAGGAACAAACTTTTGGCTCCAGAATGCAGTGCCCCCTGTTTGATGGCAAGCCATCTGATGTGCTGTCCCCATGTGTGCCTACATAGAAACATGTGATGAACAATAGTTACAGTTAAATGCAACTTCATTTTTCTGTTTTTAAAATATAAAAGATACCATCAAGGTCAGTGGAATGGGGAAAGCCTGTGCCCACAAGAATGTGCCTGTGTAAAACGCAGGAATGCACTTCTTTGTTGATTTATTCTGTGGGGTTTCAAGCTTGAATTTCTGAGATCAATGTTTGATGAAGGATATTTCATTTCTTTGCAGGTACCCCTTTCTGATCATGCTATTTTCTGTCTTGGTTATTTAAAATCTGATGCCAGTGGGCATAAATAACTCAACAGCCAATTACACTGTATTGAGTGCTTCACTTAATGAGAACTCTTCGAGCTGTAATTAAAATCAATGTTAGTTTATCTAAACACTTTGAAGACATAAAAACATAACCATTTATTTTCAAGGGCTCTCTCTTCTCTTAAGCGAATAATACCCAGTCATAAAGTTTATGTACTTCAGCCTTCTATAGTTTTTTGGCAATAAATGCTATATTTTGAGAGATCAAAAGGCACAATAATGGCTTTCCTCTGCTTTTTGTTCTAAATGATAATAGATTTGTTTTGAAATAATATGCAGCCTATTCCAATGTATATTTACTCAGAAGTAAGCCACTGAATTAATCAGAACCGAACTTTCCTGCATCCCCCACTTCTTGCTACAGCTTTCTGCATATTGTAAAATGCTGCCTCCTGGATTCAGGGGATTTGCATGAACCGCGCTGGTCAAAATGTGGAGGTCTGTAGCAGAGGTCTGCAGCAAAAATGACCCTTGAATACAAACCCAATTAACAGTGCACAGTTTTAGGACTGTTGCTTAAAATTGCCCCCCTATCCTATTGGAAAAAACTTTGAAGCTCTATAAAGTGTGGTGTGATGGTTAGAATGACATTCTAGCATTTGGGAGATCCATGTTCAAATCCATAACCTGCCATGAAGCTCGCTGGGGTGGCCTTGGGCCAGTCACTATCTCTCTGAGCTTAACCTATCTCACAGAGGTGCTGTAAGGATAAAATGGGGAAGAGGAGTATGGCATATGGTGCTCTGAGCTTTGTGGACCATGATAAAAATGTGATAAATAATTATAATAAATGTAAAGTACAAAGGGAATTTACATTTGTTAACAAGCCATATGTGATATAAGAAGGCATCAGGGGGAAAGGACTGAGTAATCAAGGTAGAATTCTCTTATGGATTTACAAAGAGGATGGCTTTTCCTCATGAGATTTTATCAGTTCTGCCACCATACTGCTTCAGTTTATCCTGATTTTCACACATTTTTGTGCCTTTGTCACTTTTTTGTCTGTTTGTTTTCCTGTTTTGTATTTTCATTTCCTCTGAGACTACTTTTAACCTTTTTCTGGAAGATGATTTTCTTTGTCCATAATGTATCTGTCAGTTTTCTTTGTCCTGCTCTTTCTCATGCACCTCCATTTCATTTTTTGTTGACTGAACTGCTGCCATCATCAAACCACTCCCTTTCCTCCCTTCCATCCTGAAGACAAGTGGTTTCATTTCTGATGGGTTTTTTTTAAAAAAAGGCACTACAATATCAAAATATGAATGTACTGCTGTAATAATATTTCTCTAAATTGCCAGCTTTCATTTAAGAATGAAGTCCCTAGCCTAGACCTTTTTATCATGGAGATATAATGAAAAAGGCATATCTCCACTAAGAGATAGAGATTTACTTTTAAAACAAAATCAAAACTGAGAATTCATTATAGCAATATATAGATATAGTGATATTGCAGGGCTTTTTAAAAAAAGTTATAATATTGATATATTAACATAAGCATGCACAAAGGATTGCTGTGATGCCATTGATGACAACAGCACCTTTCCTTGAAGATCCTGATTATTTAAGGCACATGGAAGAAAATAAATTGACTCCATAACTGTGAAAATGCAGAAGAAAGGCAAACATGAAGAAGAACTGTGCCCAAACTGATTCCAGTACTTATAGATCAACTACCAAGAAAATCAGTAGTAAACTGAACATGTGGAAAAGCATGGAATCAGCATGGCTATTCTGTGACACAAAGCAATGCAGAAGACTAACAGCACAATCCGGGGGGGGGGGGGGGCGCGGAAAGGCTTCTGGGAGCAGAAGAGCTGCTATGTGGGCGCAGGAAGGGTTTGTGCCAATGCATGACTGGTGCCGCCACAGTGGAGGGGAGTTACGTGGGCAGGGGGCCACCCAAGTGCCACTCCGCCCAAAGGCAGCGGCACCTGAGGGCTGTGCCCGAACGTGGGTGGAAGTGAGGCAGAGCATGATGTTCAGGCAGAGGAGGGGGTTGAATTGGGGGTGCGGCCAGGCTTAGGCGGCTTCCTGAGCAGTTTGGCCCATGACACGCCCCCCCCCCGAGAGGCACAATGTTATGCCTACAAAAAAAACAGCACCATGTTCCTAGGCACTCGTTGAAACCAAAAACAAAAGTCGTCTCCGCCACTGTGGAAACTCGCAAACCCCTTAGGGAGTGGCATGGTTGCCTCGCCAATTCCCTCATGCCTCGGGCTGACAATCCCCCTCTCCAGCACCCAATCACGGTCTCCCCCCTCCTAGAAATACTTCCATTCTGGCATTGCACAACTCAGTTGTTAGGGAGAGGTTCACGTGGTGGGATGCTCTGCCGGCAGGCTCCCGGCTATACAGACTTAGAGTGAGGGACAGGCAGGCACATTGGTGACGGGTTTTGCACGGCGCAGTTGCTTTGACAGTATCTTTGACTTGCAAAGGGGAGAGAGAGGTCTCTCCCCTGGGGCTAACTGCTCTTGTTTCCAGGTCTTCACAGGTTCCGGGCTCCAGGAGGCTCTGCATGCAAGGACTGTCGCCCATGGCTGGGTAAGTTCCACTGTCCCCCCTCGGCCTCCCCCTCCCCTCGCTCTTGACTGCTCGGTGTGCGAGCATCTCTGGCACTTGAACCAGGCAATGGGCTCTGGCAGGGGACATTTGCTGACCCCGCTCCCCTGTGCTGCCGCCTGCTCCCTTCCCTTGGTCAGCCCTCTGCCGCGTTCCCAACCCCTGGCAGGGCATGGGGTGTGTGTGTGGCAGCTGCCCTGTTGCGGGGAGGTGGGTCAGAGACTGTCCCTTTAAGAGAGCGCCCAGCTGAAATGCAGCCTGCTCTTCCAGCCACTGCCCCTGCAGGTGCTCTTGATCTCTGTCTTTATTTTGCAGGTGGGACTCCAACACAGAGGCTTCCGCGTATGTCGCTCCACTGCCCCCCCACTCCCTTAACTGTTTCTGTCCACTGCTCTGGATGGAGCCCCGCCCATGGCGAGACTACCCAGCGCACGCCAGGGAGACTGTTGCACTCTGTTCCGGAAAAATAAAGTCTGAGCTGTGCCCTCTGTTATCTCTTCTGCTTGGCATCTGCTGCATGTTCCTTGGGCAACCCCCCTCCCCTCTGTCAGTGGCTGAGGGAATGCCTGGGAGGGTGGGCAGATTTGGGGGGTTTTTTTGGGGGGGAACAGTCTATGAGCCGCCATGCTGCCCCCCACGTGGCTGGACAGGGGAGAGGGAGTGCCACCCCTCAGCCTGCCTGGGCTGACAGCCTACTGCTGGGCTGCTCACTCCCAGACACACATTCCAGCTGCTGTCTATGACAGCAAACTCCTGCACTTGGTACTTCCTGCTTGTCTGCCTGCCATTGGCAGAGTCTCTGACAGCGAAAGGATGTGAGGGGATGGATGGCTTCTCTGTGATCCTGTGCGAGCCTGTCTCGCCCCCATCCCCGCCTTGCCACCAAGCCAGGCTTCTCATGTGCGCATGCCCAGCCTCATTCCTGTTCCCTCCCCGTGTTGGTGGGACGTCTCTCCTTTGCCTTTGACGGTCTGCCCATCATTGGCTCTGTTTTCTGGTTGGGGGCGGGTTGGGGATGGCTATCAGCCTCTCTGGGGCTGCCTCTCCCCATCCCTGACTGTCATGAGCCTTAGCGCATGTGTCAGGACTGGCCAATGGGGGGATGGGCTGGCCCTACCCGCCAGCTGCCTCTGCCTCCCTTATGTGCCTATGCCAGCAGCGTTGGCATGGTGACCGTCTCCCTCATGGCAAGCTACGCTTCTCCCCTTCTCATGCTTCAGTGTGCCGAAGTCCTCAGGAAGTACTAGCGGTGCGGCAGCTACTCTACAGCCAGTCGCCACTTATGTCTGGATTGGGCTGCAAGGGTGTGTTAACACAACACTATATAATGGGTTTTGCAACTGGATTTTTACTGTGTAAGAATAGCAAAAAAATGCAGTTGCAAAACCCATTATTTAGTTTAATGTGAACACACTGTAGTTAGTTCACACTTGCAGGAGAATGAGGTTACAGAGACCTGTGGTGGTAAAATGGGCTGCATCGCTTCAAACTGCAGGTAGAGGATCACATTTTGGAAAGTTCCCCTACATGCTCATCAAGTTGGAGGGAAGGGTTAAACCTTTATGCTAGTGTTGTTTTCTATGTACAGTGATTTTTTAAAAAAAAAATGACAGAACACTGAAAGCTGGAAACCAGCTGAAGACTATTACTGTTTTCGCACACAGCTTACCTCGCAGTCACAATCCTGTTCCCTCCGCAGCGTCTGGTCGGATTTCCCACCATCTGCGCCGAAGTTACAGGAAGTGCCACAGCTTCTGTGTAGCAAACGTAAACTGGATCTTAGCGGTTTACGTTTGCTACGCAAAAGCCGCGGCACTTCCTGTAACTCCAGCGCAGATGGTGGGAAATCCGACCGGACGCTGTGGAGGGAACAGGATTGTGACTGCGAGGTAAGCTGTGTGCGAAAATGGTAAATGTTGACTTGGAATAGTTCCACCATGTAATTTCCCTGTAAGTGTGAACAATGCCTAAGTTTAAATCAGTGGCTCTTATCCTTGAATCCACTAACATCCACTGAGTGCCCCCATCAAGCCACAAGTGAAAAGTTGGGACATAAAATCAGCACTCCAGACAAGGCAACTTTATAGAAAGTATAATTACGACACATGTATATGACACACAGATCTGAGGCATACATTCAGCGAGATTTTTTTCCCTGATGGCCATCAAACAACTCCTGAGGGTTGATTTACATGTGTTATGGGCCATTTTTTAAAAATTCCAGATGTAGCACCTGGGATTTTATCCTCAGGGCAGGGTGAACAGTATGAAACAACTTGTCTACAAAGGTGTCAAAATCCATTGCTAGTGTGAGAAGACTGCCTAAAATCCCAAATGTTCTGCCAGTTGTCCACAGCATGTTTCCTAAGACAGAATGTCTCCCAAGATTTGTAGGGAAGTTGTATGGCCTTAATATAGCATTGCGGGCATAAATGTTTGCAACAGTGCATGCTAGTAAGAAGTCAACCAACTGGCGCAATGATTTCTGGTTTGAGGAGAGTGAAGATACTAGGATAGGATGTATAAACAGCAAGGACATTTGGAATAAGAAATAAGTACCAAGAAAAAGGTCAATATTGTGCAATCAAATGGATTTTGACCTATTAAAGGCTTTAGTTGCTTAACCTCAGAATACTGGAAGGATTGCTTGTTCTATATGAACCTAACTATTCACTCCAACAGTCCTTCTTCAGGAACCCCCACCCTAAGATCACCCTAAATGGTGACTGATAATCTTTTTTGAGTGGCATTGCTCCTCTGGAAATTCACCTGGCATCTGTGTTGATGTTATTCAGGGACCAGGCAAAGACATTCTGTTCTCTTTGACTTTTGCTTTATTCTACTGTTGATCCTTATGTTTCAAAAAATTCAACATCTTGTTACTGATTTGTGGATTGTTCTTTTGCTTGATTTTAAATAATAAAACTCTCTGAACATTTTTATTGGAAAACTGGGGTAGAAATACTTTAAATAAGCAAGTAAATTATTAACCTAGGGGAAAAAATCATAATAGTCCGATCTGCTATAATGAAAATTTGTTTTAACAGTGTATATCAACAAAATGATTCAAGTATTGCTATATTCTGTGTACTGGGGGAAGGGAGAAAAAGAAGAAGTGGGAAAAGTTGATGCTGTCTAGCAAGCTGAAGTGTTTTCCAAGTTGTTTATTTTTATTTTAATGGCTTTTGTTCCATATGGTTTTCAAATTATTACCAGCTGAAGCATTCATAAGTAATTTTTCCCCAAGAACTTTGTCATAATATTTACTTTCTTAATAATGGCAACATTAAAGTCTTCCAGGGCTGAAACGTGAGGCTTTCTAATCTTGCAGCCCAATTCTAAATGTGTCCACTTGGACAGTTCCCACAGACTTTGTAAATACATATATATTTGATGTTTACATATAAAATAAACGTAGCACTGTTAAGGTACTTCACATAAGAATACAAGACATAAAGTTGAATCATTGTTCCATGGAGAAGCTGAAGTTCAGTGGGACAAATTTCCTGGGAAATATTCCTAGGACTTCAGTTCTAATGAAAGCAAAAATGACCCCCTTCAATGATGCCTACAATGGCAAGGCATTTATTCTGGTTATGCAGTCCCTAAAACAGAGTAATGCACATCACTTTAAAATGACTTTTAATCCAGTAGGGATCTCAGTGTGAATTATGGTTGTGAGGCTGAGCTTGGCAAATGGCAGGAGGGCTGGGGTGGGATGTCATGGGAGGCATGTGACATCAGTGGTACGTTTCTTGAGATTCCTAGATTTCATATGTTACTTCTGGGTTTTCCACAGAAGTGATGTTGGTGATGTCACGGTTGCTTTTTTCTCCTGTCCCACTTCAAGTGGTCCTACAGTGAACTGATGGACTGCCATTTGACTACCATAGGTAGTAATGTACCTAGAAAGTGAAATGGGAAAGAATTTATTGCTCCTAACTGAAATATATAGAGAAGTTTTGCCCTTAAAGAGAGCTGTTATCTGGTTCTATTTTTGAATGCTTTTTTTCAAATCCATAGCCCATCTCAATCCTAGCTGCTTAATTTCCCCTTTCTAGAATTATTAATGTTACTGTGTAATTAAAAAGACCTTTCATGCATAAGAACTTTTGGTCCAGCACTGAATGCCACACAGAATGCACAAATGACATGTGGAAACAGGGTGCAAATGATCTGTTTTGCTGCTAGCATCTAATCATAAAAACATGTACATGGAACAAATAAATTATATTAAGTGCGATAGCATTTACTTACAAGAAGGGCTCTGCCAAAAATGTCCAAGTTAAACCTTTTCAGTACAAAACAGTCTTGAAAGAAGAGGTATGGAGGGTATGAAAGGTTTCACAAAAATATCCTCCCTACTCAGCTATTTTATCATCTTTGACAAACATCTCGTGCTAGGATTCCATATCCCCCCCTTTTTTAGCATGGCAGGATGAACTTCCCTCATCTTGTTTTACCTTCAGATATAATTTAATAGCTGAATCTCATTGACAAAATGGCTGAGAGCAGGAAACACTGCCCTGTGTCTCAGCCTGCTGTTGAAGCTCTATAGCCAGTGAGATCTGGCTGTTGAATAGAATTCGAAGGCAAAATACAGAGAAGACTGTGCTATCACTCAGTCATTTTGCACTGTTCTTAAACAAACAGGTTTAAATGATACCTCATTTAGGGTTGCCAGCCTCCAGGTGAGACCTGGGAATCTCCTGCTTTTACAACTGATCTCCAGCCAGCAGAGATCAGCTCCCTGGAGAAAATGGCTGCTTTGAAGGGTGGACTCTATAGCACTGTACCATGCTGAGCCCTCTCCCCAAAGCCCACCCTCTCCCAGATCCACCCCCAAAGTCTCCAACACAGACCTGGTAACCCTAACATTTGTAAAAGAAAGTGCTTATCAGCGGAAGCAGCCCCTCACACTCATCTTCTTAAAAAAGGAAAAGAAAACCTCAAAAATCAGATTGTATTTGCAAGCTGCAAACAGTGTGCCAAACTGTCTGGTGTGGCATTTTAGAATAGTCTTACTTATCAATATATTTGGGATCATAACTGATTGTTCAAAAACATGTTTTTAATTCCATTGTTATACTCCTATTTTGAATAAATCAGCATAGAATAAAATATGATATGCATTCTTATTTGCATTCTTATTTTTTAAAATGTTGTTCTGTATTGGATATAAAATATAATTATTTTATTATTTATTTATTTTTATTTGTTTGTTTGTTTATTTATTTATTTATTATGCTATAGAATCAAGTAACTCTGTATACAGTTTTTGACAGTTCTTTTTTTCATTCATACTCACAACCCTGTGGAGACCATATTTTACACAGTGAGAAAAGATTCTGCATCAAAGTGAAGTATTCTATTCATCACTGAAGTCTGAGACAAGGACCCGTTCCAATACTTAGTTGAAAGTTTCTGAAAACAGAGTAGTTTTTTTCCTGCTCCTAGATTCAATCATTCATGTAGACTCACTGTATAGTTTGAAATAATAACAAGGGTAGAAAATGAAAAAAAAACTTTTTATATGAGTTCTTCCTCTTGATTTTATTTTGAGACCTCATGCCTTGTATAGAATAATACTCTCTGTTAACAGATTCCAGTAGGTAGCTGGGTTGGTCTGAAGCAGCAGAACAAAGTTTGAGTCAGATACAGACTGAAGTATTTGAAAAAATGTGCATGTGCATGAAAGCTTATACTTTGAATAAAACTTTGTTGGAAAGGTGCCACTGGACTCAAACTTTACAGTTAACATGTTCAGCTTTGTGTTTCTGTCAACCACTGTAAAATTCTTCATCCTCTAATCTGCAGATGTTTCCACTGTGTGATAGGCTGGCTAGTCCTAATAAAAGTGTTTTGGAATTTGTTTGTGGACCAACAAAGACAAATTGCTATTTGCAAACTTTGTCTATTTCAGGAAATTCCACATTTAGCCATTTATCAGAAGGATGTTTCAGGGAGGCTTATGGGGGTGTTTCCTCTCCATCCATAGTATTACGCAGTTTAACTTCCATTAATCTTTACCTAGTGCAACAACTTCAATTAATGTCCAGAATTCTTGATATCATACTCCCCCCCCCCTCTGCCTTGCAAGGGGCCCATGTGTCTCATCTAGTGAGAGAAAGTTGACTAATTGCTGCCTTTCATATCCACAGAGGGAGAATGTAAGGGGTTTGTTTTTGTCTCTTTTCTTCAGCAACTTGGTGCATTTTCAAAACTTTTTTTTGTGGGGTGGGGGGGTTGTTGTGAACTCTGATAAAGAGTTTTAGAGAGCATGAAAACAAGCACATGGTTTTATGATATGTTTGTTGGTCCAGGCAAAAGGTATTTTCAGGGGTTTTTTTGTTTTGGAATTTGCCATACCCTTTCATTCTGTACCACGTATGGCTTGTTTGGCCTGCCAGAAAACTGGCTTCAAGAAGTTCTCTAAGCAGGGTCAATGTACAAAAATGAGGCAAATCAGGTTCAGAGTAAATAAGTATAAAGTGATGCACACCGGTGTAATGATCCTGATTTTTACATGCACTCTGATGGAGTCCAAACCAGCAGTGACAAACAAGGAAAGAGATCTTGGAATTGTGGTGGGTAACTCAATGAAAATGTTGGTCCAGAGTGTATGGAGCAGCAGTGAAAAACCAAATAGTATGCTAGGCATTTTTAGGAAAGGGAATGATACTACAATGGCTAGTATATAATGTCCTCATATAGACATGGTGTGGCCACATTTCAAATACTGGCTGCTGTTCTGGCTGCCCCATCTCCAAAAGGTGGGCTTCCCAATCCCCAGGTCCCAGCAGGGGAACCCCCATTTTTACAGGCTTCCCCCCGCCCCCAGCCAGCTGGCCGGTGGGGGAAGCCCCGCCCCTACAGTCACCATGTAGTTTTAGAGCTCCTGCAGGTTTAGAAACCTGCAAACAGGTCCGTTTTTAAAATGTGTGCCTTTAAAGCTGAGCAGGAAGCAGGAAACAGGAAGGGCTTCATGGGAAAGGGTCAGTAACATTTTCATCAGAAAACGGCCCCTCCCTTTGTTTTGCTTTTGTTTTCAGAGCAAGTAAAGTTCTGCAGGAACAAGACCCAGTAAGTATTTGTGTGTGAGAGAGAGGAGGGGGGCAGGAGATTCCCTGGTTTGGAGGCCCTCCCCCCACTTTAGAAAGCATGGGGAGGGAGAGAAATTTCTACTGGGCACTCTATTATTCCCTATGGAGAATGATTCCCATAGGGAATAATGGGGAATTGATCCGCGGGTATTGGGGGCTCTGGCGGAGCTATTTTTTGAGGTAGAGGCACCACATTTTTAGTATAGCATCTAGTGCCTCTCCCCAAAATACCCCCCAAGATTCAAAACAATTGGACCAGGGGGTCCAATTCTATGAGCCCCAAATAATGGTGCCCCTATCCTTCATTATTTCCTATGGAAGAAAGACATTTAAAAAGGCGTGCTGTCCTTTTAAATGTGATGGCCAGAACTCCCTTGGAGTTCAGTTATGCTTGTCACACCCTTGTTTCTGGCTCCACCCCAAAGTCTCCTGGCTCCACCCCCAAAGTCCCCAGATATTTCTTGAATTGGACTTGGCAACCCTACCAAAAGGGTATCACAGAGCTAGAAAAGTTGCAGAAAGGAACAATGAAAATGTTCACCTTGTTGGAACGTGGGGTTGCAACCTTCTAGGTGGTGGTAGAAAATTTCCTGGGCTTACAACTGACCTCCAGGCATCAGGGATCTGTTCACCTAGCGCAAACAGCCACTTTGGAAGGTGGACTCTATGGTATTAGACTCCATTGAAGCCCTTCCCCTCCCCAAACTGTGCCCTCCTCAGGCTGCATCCTCAAAATCTCCAGGTATTTCTCAACTTGGAGATGGCAACTCTATTGGAACTTGTTCCTTTCAAGTAAAGGTTAAGCAATTTGAGGCTTCTCACTTTAGAAAAAAGTTACTAACGTTTATAAAATTAAGCATATTTTAGAGAAGCTGGAGAATGAACTATGTCTCCATCCCAAACATGACAACTTCACTGAATGCTCTCAATTGTCAACTGCATAATATACCATTGAATACTGGTTTCTGGGGCTCAACAAATGAAGTAGGTAAAGAGATGTTTTGGTGAATGTGGCCGTACTTGTGAGCCTTATTTAGCACTTGCTATCTACTGTGGAAGAAAGGATGCTGGTTTGGTATAGCTGAACTCTTCATGTTCTCCAGTTCTTATTATGAGTTCTGCTTTATGATCTATATTTTATGTGATTGGCAGGTTTGTTTGTTTTGTTTGGATTCTTTAATATTGTTATGTCATATGTTT
Source organism: Heteronotia binoei (assembly GCF_032191835.1). Taxonomy (NCBI): domain Eukaryota; kingdom Metazoa; phylum Chordata; class Lepidosauria; order Squamata; family Gekkonidae; genus Heteronotia; species Heteronotia binoei. The sequence continues at coordinate 60,580,558 of NC_083226.1, forward strand.
TGGGTTGTTATTGTATTCTGATTATGTTTACAGTTATTTCAATGGGAAACATATTCTCACCTGTAACTAGTTTGTTGCCCAATCAATTAAACTGTCTCAGGAATTATAACCCAAGGGATCTTCTTGCTCCCAAATTCCAGGTAGAGAGAAGAAATCATTCCTCTCCCAGGGGCAATGAAACACTTCTAGGTTTAATTTTTCTCCTTTTCAATAAGGATGAAACGCACGGATTGTTGCCTTCACCCAAAGAATGTTTCCTGCCAAATGTCAGATATAATCCATTTACAGTTGTTACAATGTTGGTGCTCAACCCATGTGCTAAGTGTTGATCATGCTACCCATGATCTTTGCAATATGTGCAGTTGCCATTTTGTGTAAATAACGCAACATGCATATTTTCCAGTTTTGTCATGTGTGAATGCACGCTCACTAAAAAACTGGGTTTCTAATTGTATTTGCTGATGAAGACAAATATGTATGTTGCCCTGTTCACACAAAATGGTGACCATATGTATCAGGAGAATTGTAGGTAGCATGATCTCCCCTTAACACATGATTTGATCACAAAAATTCTAGTGACTGGAGAGGAGACTCCTCATTTTACAAAGTTAGAGTCTATTGGCACCTTTAAGATCAGCAATGTTTTATTCAGGGCAAGCTTTTTGTGCGCAGGCACACTTCATAAAACTGAAAGCAGAATGTAGCTACTGACGTTGTGGTAGTACTAGGAAAGCAGCGAGATTTGGTCTAGTCAGCTTCCATCTGAAAATCAAACTAGATTTCATTCAGATTAGTTTCCCTTCTAAGGTTAAAAAAACAAACAACATGGTGTGTCTGGATCAATTATGATCAACTTATGTCTTTTCTTCCAGGGAGGAAAAGAGCTGGTGGGAGGGGTTAATTTAATATTTAAAATGTTACTACTTTTTGTAAACAGAAATCACTGGAAGGAAAAAAGTTACCCAAGCCTAAAGATAACATGTAGTTTATACCTCAGGGAGCCCAGGCATTACTAAAACAAACCTATTTGCACATGAAATTAGCATAGTTAGTAATACAAGGTTTACTTGTTCATAAGCATCACCACATGCCTTTGTATTTCTAAACCTCTAAATTACTGTAGTAGACACTCTTTATAAGGAAAAATAATTCTAAATGTAAATATATTGGCATTCTTTTGGATTTTTATTAAAAAGAATGCTAGTTCCAAACCAAGAAGAACCATAGGCCAAGAAATTGTCTTTTATGAGTTAGTTAATGGTTTCAATTTGCATGTTATACTACAAACAGAAACAAAGTAACTAGGGTTTCTTTATTACCACTTAGAAAACCGCTGCAGAGTTCTTTTCTTTCTTTTTATTAAATCTGCAACATTTTAATACTTCCAGAAAGTCTGGATGAATCAGCTTTGCTTCTAGGAGTGCTATAAGGTTTTAAAATGCCAAAGGTTTGGCATGAATTAAAGTGACTAATTGTAGTAAAGGTGTTACATTCCATTTCAAAATCATACTTAATATCTCAGAAGTTATGAACATTTCTGTTTGAAGAGATGACTAAAACCAACTTGGTTACTTGTTGTTTTGTCTCACTTTAGCTATTGTAGAAAAAATTAATTAAGACTGAAATCCCATTAGCAAAGAGTCATGCATACTATATAAAATTTAGAAGAACTTCACCCTATGTATCATCATTCTGTTATTGATAACTGAATGCCTTATTCTCCTTTTAGAGAGAATCCTGCATCGATATACTATGCATAAATTATTACAAAAAGAGTATTTGTACATGTAAGATTTGAGTGTTGTGCCAATGCAAAATAGTACACAAACCTCACAGCTCTTCTGATGCCACAATATCTAAAGTCATTGTTCAGAGCAAAAAATGAGAAGGACTGAAGCAATAAGGGAGAGACAAGGCCGAATCTAGGGGGAACAGAGGGGGCACTTGTCCCTGGCGCTGCTGGAGTGGGGCACGCCAAATGGGTATGGAGTCCATTCTATTCTATGGGCCCATAAGATAGAATGGGCCCATAAGGGGGCATCATTTTTAATCTTGTCTCCCCTCAAAAAATCTGTAGATCCGGTCCAAGGAGAGAACAACTTAAGAGCAGGAACTAGTTATATTGTCCAACTGGAAAAGCTCTTAATGAACAGGATTGTTCATTAATGAACTGGCCTTTTTGTGTTCAGTGTTTGCATTTCCTGCCTACATTTGAACTATTGCAGTGGGTTGGAAAGGATTTCTGATAAGTTCTGGGATTGCTTCCCTACAAGGGCTGACTGGCCACTTAACTTACTGGGAAATTTCCCAGTGGGCCACTCTCCTAAAGGGCTCCAGGTGGACAGGAGAAAGCAGAGCCAAGCCCCAGCAGCTCTACAAGCATTTCAGGAGACCCTCATCAGCATTGATGATGAGTGGCATCAGCAGACCAATTGCCTCCTCCTGCACTGCTGCCACATTATGGGAGGAGGCAATGGATGAATGAACACCACTATGGTGCTGCTGGTAATGTCTGAGCCAAATAACCCCTGTAATGTTGCAGGTCCCAATCAGCTTGGCTTGCTCCTGGGTCATTTTAATTTCCCAAGCCAGCCTTCTTCATTGAGCTATTAACTAAGGCTGTATGCATGCTGGGCAGGCAGGGAAAAGACTTTGCTTGTAAATGTTGAAAGTGAAGCAGGGACAGACAGAAAATCTATTTTGCCCCCTCATAATTGGGAACTGGCCTGCTTTGCAGCAGTTCTACTTAGTACCTGCTCAGGTCTATTCAGTAGAGTTTATTCCCAGGAAAGATTGCACTGTAGTGAGGAAAGTCTAAAGTTTCTGCCCCACCACTCTCTCACTATAGCAGGGGCAGCCAAACTTGCTTAATGCAAGGAGCAACATAAAGTAAACATCAGCTATTAGAGAGCTGCAAGACAGGAAGGAATTAAGGCAAATAGATAGCGGAGGGGGGAGGGAGGGAGACATGGAAAGAAAGCAAGTTTAAATGCATTCCCCAAACAGCCAGCTTGCTTGGCTTGGAGAAGTGACTTAAAGAGACAAATGCATTCTCCAACTGGCCAACGAAGTGTTGGGGGTTTCAAAAGCCACACAATATGTATGAAAGAGCCACATGTGGCTCCTGAGTTGCAGTTTGGCCACCCCTGCACTATAGGCAGGAGGGAATAAGTGAATAGAGGCCACAGTTTACCCATCTCTCAGTAATAAGTAGATAGTGCTAGCCAACTTGGATATGATTATGAGAGATCAGTAATGATGATGAAACCATTTCTATACATGGGACAGATTCAGATCCCTTGGTGTCTGTAATTTCATTAAAAATCACAAAGCAGTTGAACTTTGTCCCTGATATAACTCCTTTGTCCATTAACTGTTAGCGCTTATAGGTAGAACAGACAGCCATCTCCTTCCATTCATGTAACTACTCTGTTTCCATGAAAAATCAGAGACCATTAAATAGGGGAGCTAAGCCATGCCTCATGCTGTCTCATATTGTACTAATTTCACCCAGCCCATCCAATCTTTAATACTGGAACAAAGCTGGGGAAAAATGCTGAAAGCATTGGAGCCAGAAAAATAGATGCGGAGGGGGGGGGGGGTAAAAGTTTATTTATCTTTATCCTTATGCTCCATCTTTGTTTAAAATAAACCTCCTCACCTGCCACTTGAGGCTCTAAGGAGAATAGTGACAAGTGAATTTGCACCTATCTGAATGGCTGGTGCATGGGAGTAGGTAAAGTAAGCAGCTGCCTAGGGCGCCACCTGGCCTAGGGGCCACAGCTAGGTGCCCCCTCTCCCCACACGCAATGTGTGCGCTCCTTGGAGCCTGCCTTCTCCGATGGAAAGCAGGCTCCATGGATCGCAGATGCTACCTGGCCAGTTTCACGTTCCCTGAGTCTGTTACAGATCCAGGAAACGCAAAAGTGGATGGAACCTGCAGTACGCTCCTCTGAACCCAACAGGAATAAATTAACCAATTGTAAAAGCGAAAGAAAAGTCAATTACTGTTTCTAAAAATTAGCTCCTGTTGAAGTTATATGCTGCCACTCATCCTTCCTACTCTACTTTAACAGAGCCATGGGGAGGGAGCCATAGCACAGTGGTAGAGCATCTTTCTCACCCGCACAAGGTCTTGTCACTGGCACCTCCAACTAAAAGGATCAAATAGTATTCTCACAATTTTTATTGCTTAATCTCACTGGGGTTTTTTTTAAAATTTAAATTTAAAATAAAAATCTGTAAATAAAAATGTAAATAGTTTCAAGTTTCCTCATTTCTCCTATCTGGCCTATCTGTGCCTACTTTGCAAGTGGGAATTCCTCTAGAAGGGCGACACTTTATCTTATCTGCCTGAAATATGAGAGGAAACATCTCTTGGATCATGGTTCAGCTTTGAGTTCACTCTAACTGTAGGGAGGCACCTATGCCCTGAAATGTTTCCCCTGGAAAACAATGACAATGATTATCATGTTGGTTCCCTAGTATAGGTACATTTCTGATAAATGAAGCATTCAGTTCAAGTTTTTAAAACAATGATCCAAATTCCAGTTGTTGCTCCCTCCAAGCGCCTATAAGAAAGAACCTTCCCCCAGACAACTAAGCCACCAATGTGATTATACAAGGACACCAACTGGGATGGCTCTGCTCAGCAGAACTGACTTTTCCTGTTGGACTGCATATTACATGTTATATATCTACTGCGTTACTCATATCTTGCTCATGGAACTAAACTGTGAGGCACTAGAATAACAGCTGGATCTAAGTGTCTGCCATTGTTGTTGAATGTCATTAGCGATTTCATTCAAAATAAATTCACTGTATTAAATAATGAGCACCACCTGGGCAGGATTCTTACTGCATGTAGGGGGCCATAAAGCAAAAAAAAAGAGAAAACGTTCTTAGACTACAGTTTGAGTTTATTTACAAGGGGATTATATGCCTAATTCATTTTTTTAGTGGATTTTCTATAGCGTCTCCTTATGGATGGTGAGGGCTGGTCCACTTCATTGAACATATATTGAAATAAAATCTAGTCTATCCCTTTAATAATTCATTGACTATACAGAAAGGTGTGTGTGTGTGTGCATGTGTGTAAAGTCCAATCAAGTCACAGCCAACTTATTGTGAACCCAGCAAGGGGTTTTCAAGGAAAGTGAAAAGCAGAGTTGGTTCACCATTGCCTTTCTCTGCAAAGTCTTCCTTGGTGGTCTCCCATCTGAGTACCGACCCTGCTTAGTTTCCAAGATCTGATGAGATCAGGCTATACTATTCCACATCCCATACAGAAGGATAGTCTTACTTTAAATTAGGCAAGTCCAGTGACACCTTTAAGACCAACAAAGCTTAATTCTGGGTATAAGCTTTTGTGTGGGTTTAAGATATCTGATGAAGTATGCATGCACTCAAAAGCAAGTTATACATAAAATGAAATTTATACCTAAAATTAAATGTTGTTGGTCTTAAAGGTGCCACTGAACTCAAACTTTGTTCTATTGCTTCAGATCAACACTGCTACACTGAATTTATTTAAAGTAGGCAGTCAACCTGAACTCACAGGCAACGTGCTTGTACAACCTGGAAGTGTTTTGCTCTTTCCTTCTGTCTTAGAAATTTTGTTTTGTTTCACAGTTTGAAGGCTGCAAGAAAGCCTTTTCTAGACTAGAAAATCTCAAGATTCACTTAAGGAGCCACACTGGAGAAAAGCCTTACCTTTGCCAGCAGCCAGGCTGTCAAAAAGCATTCAGTAATTCCAGTGACAGAGCCAAGCACCAGAGGACGCACCTTGACACGGTAAGAAAAAAAAGACTAGATTTTCTGATTTTCTCTTACTGTCCTGTTTCAGTGTTGTTCTTTATTTTGTCATCTGGTTTTCAAACCTTTTTTAGAAAATTAAAAAGATGTCATATGGAAAACTGGGGAAATGTTTTTGGAACAATAGCTTTTTAAGTTTTTTAAATCGTTCTGAAATTCAGCCTTTGATACAGCAAAAGATATTACATAAATATATGAACAGAGCAGGGTGGGCCCTTGTAAGAATCCAGTGTAGCCCAATTCCTTTCCCCACCATGTATCTTTTTGCTCTGCTACCATGCATTTCAGCAGGCCAGGTCCCTCTAAGCAGAGGTCCAGCTGCACAAGAGCCAGGATAAGAGCAGGTTGGAGCATCTGATTCAGAGTGAGGAACACTTGCAATGCACTTTTATATGCCATACACAGTTATTTCCAACATAGCAGTTGTTGCCCTGAAAAAAACTCTGCTGGTTGGAGAAACCCTTAGACCAAGAGTGCTGAACTCATTTGCTATGAGGGCTGAATCTGACATAAATGAGAGCTTGCCGGGCTGGGCCATACATGTCATAAAATGTAATGACAGATGGTGGGGATAATATCTCCACAGACAACATAATTAATATTTTTTAAAACTTAAAATAAAAGCAAGCTGTGACACAAAAGAATGCAAGAGAGAGGAAGAGGGAAGCAGATGATAGCCAAAAGTTGCTCACAGGCCTAATAGGAAGAAGACTGTAGATCAGTGGTTGTTTTGAAGAAAAATAGGTGGTAGAGCTCATCCAGGGATTGTTATGCAGCTGCGCCTACTGTTCAATGGATAAGGTGGGAAGGAGGAAGTGGAACTTTCAGAAAGGTTCAGGAGCTGCACTCCTGCGAGCTCCCACTGAATCCAAGGCCTGCCGTAGATTTATACCCAGCCCTTCTCTCTGAATCCAAGTGTCAGAGTGGCTTACAATCTCCTTTATCTTCTTTCCCCACAACAGACACCATGTGAGGTAGGTGGGGCTGAGTGCTCTCACAGAAGCTGTGAAATGAAAGCTATGGCTGACCCAAGGCCATTCCAGCAGCTGCAAGTGGAGGAGTGGGGAATCAAACCTGGTTCTCCCAGATAAGGGGTGGCGTGGCGGTGCTGATGTTGTTAGACCTGTCGGCTGCATTCGATACGGTCGACCATCGGCTACTGACCCGCCGCCTTGCCGATGTGGGGGTTAGGGGGTCAGCCCTACAATGGCTCTCCTCCTTCCTTGAAGATCGGGGACAAAGGGTGGCAATCGGAGGCGAGCTGTCCCAGAGACGCACACTGGATTGTGGAGTGCCTCAGGGAGCAGTTCTCTCACCAATGTTATTTAACATCTACATGCACCCCCTTGCCCAGATTGTCAGGAGATATGGGCTTGGGTGCCACCAATTTTCGGATGACACCCAGCTCTATCTATTAATGGACGGCCGGCCTGACTGCGTCCCAGAGAACTTAGACCGGGCTCTGCAGGCTATGGCAACTTGGTTAAGGCAGAGTGGGCTGAAACTGAATCCAGCGAAGACAGAAGTCCTTTGCCTAGATCGGGGCGCATGGGGAAGAGAAATACCTCTCCCAGTCTTCGACGGGGCGCCGCTGAAAGCGGCGCGCCAGGTCAGGAGCCTGGGAGTTTTACTGGAGCCTTCACTATCAATGGAGGCCCAGATTGCAGCCATTGCCAAGTCAGCCTTTTTCCATCTGAGGCGGGCAAAGCAGCTGGCCCCCTTCCTAGAGCGCCAAGATCTGGCAATGGTGATTCATGCAACAGTCACCTCGAGACTAGACTACTGTAATGCCCTCTACATGGGGCTGCCTCTGTACCAAATCCGGAAGCTGCAGCTAGTGCAGAACGCGGTGGCTAGATTGCTCCCAATGTGGGGTCACATACAGCCTGGGCTGCGCGAACTGCACTGGCTGCCAGTTGTATACCGGATTCGTTACAAAGTGCTGGTTATTACCTTTAAAGCCCTATATGGCCGAGGACCTGTCTACCTTAGGGACCGTCTCTCCTCATATAAACCCCAGAGAGCACTGAGGTCAGCTGGGAAAAACCTGCTGAACATTCCCGGGCCGAAAGAGGTGAAGTTGCAAAGCACCCGCAACCGAGCTTTCTCTACTATGGCTCCACGCCTATGGAACCAACTTCCAGAGGAAATGCGGGCCCTGCGGGACCTTGAACAGTTCCGCAGGGCCTGCAAGACTACCCTCTTCCGATTGGCCTTCACTGATTAAGAGGGAAACCGTTAAAGAACTCGCCGTCATAAACATAAACGTAATCATAGCGCTAGTATATTTTATTAATTTTATTAATTTTAGAATTTTAATCAGAATTTTAATTAAACTGTCAATGTAGTTTTATTTAATATTGTATGACCAATGTATGAAATAATGCTGTTAGACGCCCTGAGCCTGCCCCGGCGGGGAGGGCGGGATACAAATAAAAATTGTTGTTGTTGTTAAAACTGGCTCTCTGGGAGCCTGATCCAGCCTATGGGCTGCACGTTTTACACCCCTTTCTTAGACGGTATAGAAGGCACTCTGTAGAATTTACAGCAATGTAAAGAAAACAAGGGGGACTGTAGCATTTACCAACCCACCCTAATATTCTATATAAGAAACTGACTGTGTGTACCTGAAATGGCTGCATGGAGAGATAGAATGTTATAAAAAATATACATTACCTCCTTGTATACCAATATTTTTGGAGTTTTAAGATTTGCTTTCTGCTGTTATTTCTAGTCTGCTATATCACAGACTAACCTTTCCCCTTCATTCTTTCTTTCTGAAGCAGGTTTCCTCTATAGCTCTATGTCTGGGACTTTACTACAGCTTCTTTACCTGACCCACTAGCGAAATGTAATTTCTGACTATTCCAATGGTTTCTATGGGGGTTACATAATTGTAAGTACAAGTAGAGATTGCAAATATGTGATCAATATATGAAAACCAGTCTCTCCTGCCTGTCCCTTTTCTTTTGCACCATCACATGCTCTGCTCTTCCCCTGTTGAGGTCCTCTTCCATGTGTCCTAATAGAAGTTTTGCTTCTTGTATAACAGCTTTACTGATGGACCCTGATCCTACTTTAGCAGTCTAATAAGTGTTCCTTGATATCAAAGCAACCAAGACAATTGTCAGCAGAGGCTGATGAGCAGCTAACTGGATTTGCAGCTATCATATGTAAAATATAGATTATGGAATACAAAATGTGTTTGTATTAAGTCAGACCATTCACTTTCTTTTACAGAGCCATTTTGCTTCTAGCATTGCTCACTGTATTAGTACAATTTAGAGGTAAACACCAATATTTTTTTTTAAAAAAGAACAAAGCTGTAACATAATAACTTTCCTTCTATTGTTGTAGAAACCTTATGCTTGCCAGATTCCTGGATGCACCAAACGATACACAGATCCGAGTTCTTTAAGGAAGCATGTAAAAGCCCATTCCTGCAAAGATCAACAGGCTAGGAAAAAGGTAATATTCACTTGTCTCCATTATGCAAAATATATAGCTAAAAAAATTTATGTGGATTTTCAAATACAAAGGTATAACAATAGGCATGATCTATATCTCACAGCAGTCAATCAAATGCACTATCAATTTGAATAGAGTTGGACTGCACCCAAATGACTGTAAAAATCCACACCTGCAGGTGGCTAATGTTCCTTTCTAAAACCACATGGCATGATTTTCAAATAAAATTAATTAGTACTTTAATATATGGAATTCTGGTCTGTGTACTTTGCTTCTCATGTGGGTCAGTGTACTGTTCCATAGCCCACCTCCCCCCACATCTTAAAGAAACAAAATGAAATTATCAATTTTACATCTTACTTATACACAATTCACACATTCTACATTGTCTATTTTTATGTCTATCAATTAGAATTGGAAATATTTTTGCTAAGTGATAAACTAAACAATGGTAGTCTCAATCAAAAGTTTCTTTAGAAATATGCTCTTAGGTTGTAATATATAACATTTATATACCATACTGTACTTACAAAACTTTTGAGAACTCCATATGCCTTGCTCATTTTATGCTTTGGTATCTGAGACATTTCCTGGTGTAATAATAAAATGTAAAAAAAAATAATCCTTTAAAGCCAGAATTAAGATTGTTTAGGATTTAATTAAAAATGAAAATTGGCTTAATGTCAAAAAGCCTTTACAAAAATGTGAATTCATCATAAATAACCATAAAAATTCCAAGGTGATAAAGGCACAGTGAAGTAATAGCTCCAGCCCTAGGGAACCATTCAACTGAATAGAATGAGACCCTTTGCTGTTACACCCTGTTAGTCATGGATTTGTTTAATATATCCTGCTTGGCGGCCTGTAATCCTCTTTTTAAACCTCTTGCCTGCATGTTAAATGACAGTATTTTGGTGTCTCATAACTTGCTCTCTTCAAACTACTGTATGTATCAAGAGCAAAATATACATGGCAAGGAATATACTATGAACTTGTGTTCTGACTTCAAGAAATTTTGTCTGCAGTGATAGAATGTCTATTGATTCCAGTACACCTGAGATTTCAGTAAATTTGTCAGCATGTGGTTATCCTGATGTTGCTAGTATACTAATGAGTCGTTAGAGCATTTTACTTTTCCTTCTGGGAATTCAGTCAGGGCTTGGATAGTAATTTAGGATGAACTCTACAGACTGAGTCTACAGGTTTACTGTTTGTACTATAACTGTGTACTACATCAGTGGATATGTACCAAAACACAACCATTATCCTTTGAAGGCAATGATTGAGGACTTCATGTTGATAAGTATAAGAACAGCATGGACCTTTTCAAGCACTGCAAAAGTACTTGCATGTATTTACATTATTAGCAGGGCCGGCCTTGCCACTAGGCAAACTAGGCAGTTGCCTAGGGTGCCGGGAGGAAGGGGGTGATGAATTGGGCTTCTCCCCTCCTCCCTAGGCAAATGGCTAGTTTGCCACCTTTCCCTCCTCCCTCCCCAGTCAATTTCAGTGCCGGGAAACTGGCGCTAGAGCACCGTAGTCCCCAGCAGGCCATCTGCAGGGCTGCAGCACCTCCCCCTGCCTTCTCTTCCCTCCCCTCCGTGGTCAATTTCAGTGCCGGATGGGGAACTGGCGCTGGAGCGCCACACTCCCCGGCAGGCCATCTAAAGTTGTCCCGTCCCCGCCAAAGACTCACTTAAAGTCAGCCACCGCCCTGCTGGCCGCAGAGGAAGAAAAGGGCATGCAATGCCACTCCCTCCTCCCCCAGGAAGTGGAAGGAGGGAGTGGCAGTGCATGCCCTTTCCTTCGTCTGTGTCCAGCGGGCTGGCGGAACTGACTTTAGGTGAGTCTTTGGCGGGGCGAGGGCAGCTTTAGTGCAGCGCTCCAGTGCTGGTTTCCCATTCAGCATTGAAATTGACCATGGAGGGAAGGGAAAAGGAGGTGCGGCTGTGTGTGTGTGTGGGGGGGGGAAGGCGGGGAGAGCTGCCACGGCCCTGCAGATGGCCTGCCAGGAAGTGCGGCGCTCCAGCACCGGTTCCCCGGCCGGCACTGAAATTGACCACAGGGCAGAGAGAGGAGGAGACATGGCCACAGGGGGGGAGGCGGGGGGAGGTGGTGTGGCTGCAGAAGGGGGTTGCTGTGGAGGGGGGCAGGAGTTTGCCTAGGGTGCCATGTGGCCTCGGGCCACCCTGATTGTTAGAAGCACCATCTATAACTAGAACATGAGTGTTCTCAGAATTTCTGTGTCTCCTCCTATAGCAGCAACTCTTTTTGTTGGCTGCTGGCACCAGAAGTGCTGTCAGGAGGAAATGGGGGGACACACCAGCATCACACTGCCGCACTGACATAATTTCTGCTGAAAACTGTAAGTGATATCATGGATACTTTAGGATTTGAAGAATTCTGCAGTTTTACCCAAAACTCTACCACTTTTATCAAAAGTGACATTAAGAGTCATAGCATGACGACAATGGACCAGTCACTGCTCCCAATTATTCTTGGGAGTTGTTGGCTGTGATCTGGCAACCCTAGGTGTTGTACATGCTGTTATGCTCATTCAAAAGTTTTCCTAGCAACTGACAGGTCTGTACTTCATTCTAAGCTATTCATATCTGCTATGGTTTAAGGCCAGTTGACAACAGCCCTTTCCAAAGGTTTAGAGAGGACACAATGAATATATATTGGGGAGAGAAAGATCATAACTGTGATCCCATCCAATTTCCTGCATTCATTGGAAATACCAGCATAAAGTCTACGTATGTATAAGTGTACATCCATAGGCTTTATACATATATTCCATTGAACACATGAGGTGAAGGCAGAGAAGCTGTGATTCCTAATCCCAGTCACATGCATTCCATGTTCTTTCTGCTTCTGCAGCCCAAGTCAGCTTCAGAAGCAGGAAGAATACCTAATGAGCCCATGCTTGGCTGACAGTCAGAAGTGTGTGAGAAAGTCTTCCTGCTTCCACATTCAACTTTGGCTGTGGAAGCAGGAAGAAAATTCAGAGAGATGCAGGGGGAGGTCTTCTTCCTGCTTCTGCAGCTGACTTTGGCTGCAGATGGGATCTCTCTCTCCCCTCCCCCCCTCTCCCATTCCCCAGATTTTCCAACACCCAAAATTTTCTGGCTACAGCACTGTTGGGGTAGTGAGCAAATGAAAACGAGCAGTAATTAAGTGCCATTAGATTGCAAAAAAAGGAAAGTCAGTTTCATGAAATATTACATCCCCACTTGTTAACGTTTTGCAATTTTATATATAATGATTTAAATGTTTCTGATCCTTACCAAATGATTAGTGATGATATGTCAAGAAGCTGCCTTTACTGAATCAGATCACTGCCCTATCAAATGTTTGATTTATTGTTTTAATCCAGTGTTGTAACATGCCTTGAGCCCATTTGCAGGAAGGATGGGAAAGAAATTGAATCAAATAAATAAAGTTATTGTCTATTTTGACAGAGATGACTCTCTAGGGTCTCAGGTGGATGTCTTTCACATCACCTATGGCCTGATCCTTTTGACTGAAGAAATTGAACCTAGGATTTTCTATGTGCAAAGCAGATGCTCTACCACCAAGCCACAGTGTTTTCCCAAGTGAATTATACAATCAACTAAATTCTGTGTTCAAAGTAATTGTAGGTAGGCAATTGTACGTTGAGAATTACAAACTGTACACAGAAGTATCACTAGCAGTTATACAGATTCAGCAATACTGGATTTCCATCGACATTCATGATGATAATACTTTTAATGTGTAGGTGCTTTCCAGCTGTTTTGATCATTGCAACAATTGTGTGAAGTGGAAGATTATAATTCTCTTTTTACTTAAGAGAATATTATGATTCTCATCTCTTCTTGCTTTCTGGAAGTGCAATGCCACAAGCCCTTTTAAAATTCATTTCTGTTTCCTTTTACATCCTAGTTTATGCAACACAGCGAAAGCGGTCAAATTTTACAAATAGGGATGCAGAGTAATGCAGTTTGGCATTGTGAATGTACTTGTGTTTTTATGTAGTTCATAGTCCTCTTATGCAACTGTTGTTTTTTAAAATGATGAAATGATTCTATAATTCTTCTTGGCCATTAAATACTGCCCAAGTGTGAAAAAAGGGTTTAAATCATGTTTTTATTACCCTTACCACACGATTAGTCTTAAGGTTAAACATTGCCAAATGTCCATAAGAAGCAACTTCCACAGCTGGGTAAATGTCTGGTTCTCTTTACCCTCCTGTTTATATCTTCTGCAAGCAGGACATGTCAAAGGGGCCAGGCTTGGCTCAGGTGAGGAGTTAACTGGTGAACTTCAAGCATTCACTACGGGATCCTGCACATAAATCAACATACTTAAATGAGAATATTGCATGAATGCCTGGGCAGTCTCTAACCCTGTCCTTCATTATCCCTCTTTGCTGAAATTAGTATTCATGGACTGAAAAACCGAAATAATTTTAAAAATTCATGCTATTGACTTAGCACTGACTAAATCAGCAGGTAGATAGTGACCATTGCTAGGACTTTTTAAATAGAAAAAGTCCATCAGGAACTCATTTGCATATTAGGCCACACACCCTGACATCTCCATTGTTTCACACAGGGCTTTTTCTACAGCAGGAATTCATTTGCATATTAGGCCACACCCCCTGATGCAAAGCCAGCTGGAACTGTGTTCCTGTGCATTCCTGCTCAAAAAAAGCCCAGACCATTGCTGCCATTTGTTCTAACATAGTGAAGGCCCTGGAGAAATCCTTTAAACATTACAATGGGGCCCAGTTCTGCTTGGATCCACAGCAGCATGGACAGTGGGGTTCTGGCCTCCACCCCTGTCTTTCCAGGGATGCCTCTCACATCTAGATGGGCCATGAATTTGGTGGTGAATCACAGATATGGAACAAATGGGTTTGCTTTCATGATATGTAACATAGATTGTCATTTTATTTCACTGGTGACCATGCCACTAGGAAGTATATATCTCGTATTGCTCCCCAAGGACGGAATAAAGAGTCAGACACAGAGTATTGGTATAAAATTGGGCCACTTTATTCAATATTCTAATAAACAGCAAGGGTACCACACCAGCGGCCTGGCCAGGGTTAGGGGTCACCGCAACTGCTCCCCTGCCATTAACGGGCGAGAGACCCAGCCCCCCAGCCGGAGCTGAGTGTTACTCAGCTCCCTCCAGGCAGGCCCAGCAGGGAGGCAAACACCAGAGGGCCCAAACCCAGACGCACGTCTCGCCAGAAAGGCACCCTCTAGCCGAGCCTCCCAGACAGTCTGCATTCTCCAAACCCGGGTCTTCAAACCCGAAGGCTGATCATGCCAGACCCCAAATTCCCCAAAAGGGGGATGCTTCACAGTCCTCCACTAGTCACATAGTGCCCTAAACCCCAAAAACCTGCCACTACTAAGGTCAAGTCTCTACTTAGGGCTTAGCGTCCACCGGGAGGTCCAAAACCACCCACAACCCTTGCTGCAAATCTCTCAAGAAAAGCATTGAGAGATGGACCCCATCCCCTCTGTAGAGGTCAGGAAATTTCAACAAAATGTCCAGATGGAGCAAATAGTGGCCCAACCCCTTTTCCAGCACCTTCCTGATCTCTTTATTAGCCTTATACTGGGCCCTTTCTATTGCTGCAGGGTCCCAAGCACAATGCCATACCAGGCGGGGCAGCTTGGCTAACGAAATTATGGTGGTCCCAGGTCATTGCTCCCGAATGTGCTGGAAATCATCCCAGGCCTCCAAATTAAGGCCTTGCCCTTTAAGAGTCCCAGATCGTTACCTCCCAGGTGAACAATTAAAACCTGAAGAGGAGGACCCACACGATCTTTAAACAACAAAGGCAGCAGGCCTGGCCATTGAAGGCCGCCATTCGATACACACATGCTGGCTGAGTCCCAGCTGAGAGCCAACCGCAGTTCTCCAAGCCTGATGAGCGGCCTAAAACATGTGGCTATGGCCGCATACGAGAACTTGGCTCCTCTGGCCAGGAACAACAGCATCTAAAGAGAAAAAACAGTTAAACAAGAACAGAACCAACAATAAACAGACACCAAGTCACTCACGGCCTAATAAAAGGTTGCACGTAAGCCTTATAGGCCGAGAAACAGCACCTGCCCAATCTCTGAATGGAAGTGGAAGGATACCCCTTGACAGCTGCTGTTGAGGCTGCCCCAATTCTAAAGGAGTGGGTTCCAAACCGCACCCCAGACAACCCCAACTCACCCAAAGCCCGTGACGTTACTGCCCAAAACTGATGCTTCGTCAACGGGCTACCATTCGAATGTATAAACAAAACCCCCTCCATGGACTCCCTAACTGCCAAATAAGCAGCCAACTCAGTAACTGGACACAGCTCAAGCTCTGAACAACTACCCAACTTGAGCACCGTACCCTTCTGCAACTGATCCGTCTTTGAGCGACGGACAGTGATGACTGCCTTACCCGCAAATAGCTGCAGATCCCTTAACAACAGAGCCTTACAAGAAACATCGTTTCTAGACTGTGCCACCAGCTCACTTACTCTAAGAGCCCCCCCAAAAGCTAACAAAGACGCAGCGTGAAACAAACATGCTTCAAATTATGAAGCACACACCACGTCCCAAACCTTCTTCAAACCCCGCAGAATCAAAGGAGACACAGGATTCCGCATATCAACCCTGGGACCGGCCTCTCTGGCCCACCCTTCCAGCATCTTTCGAATACGAAAGTCAGCTGTTTCTTCCCTATAACCCAGCGCCTTACTGACAAAAGCCAATGCAGACAGGCGCCCCCTAATGGATCGCACAGCCAACCCCTTACCTCGCAGCGAAACACAGTAATGGAATAAGTGCTCCACCGGGACGGGCCAAACCCTGCAATACCCTACCTCAGCCCTAAAGTCTTCAAACAGCCGCACAGCCCATTCGTAAGACTTCCTGGTGCTGGGCGCAATGGCTAGACCTATCGCTCTGCAGGCCTCGGCTCTCCAATCAGCCATAGCTCCTGGGGCATTGGCACCGGCTCTCTGTCGGCATCTGGGGCCAGCTGACGAAACCTCTCCATCTGTTTATGAGGTAGAGCATCAGCCACCTCGTTACTCACCCCAGGAACATGCTTGGCTAAAAACAAAATGTTAAGCCGCAAACAGCACAGAGTGAAGGCCCTCACCAGTCTCATAACCTGGCCAGATTTGGATGAAAGGGAATTAATGACATGGACCACCGCCATATTATCACACCAAAAATGGACAGTGTGATTGGCCATATCCTTCCCCTACAGCCAAAATAGGAAAGAACTCAAGAAACGTAAGATCCCAGTTCACACCAACCTTTACCCAGGAGTCAGGCCAACAATCCGTGCACCAATGTCCACGGAAATAGACTCCAAAACCCAAAACCCAGCAGCATCAGACATGACTTGAAGATCAGCTTCGAGCCTCATGTCGTCCCTCCAAAAAGAGACTCCATTAAAGGACTCCAAAAATTCCTGCCAAACCCTCAAATCATCCCTCATGCTGCAGGTGACCCTAGTTCTATGCTGGGGCAAGCATAACCCTGCCATAGCATCGCACAGCCTTCTAAGAAAAGCCCTCCCAGGAGCAACCACTTTGCAAGCAAAGTTGAGGTGCCCAACCAGCTGCTGCAACTTCAACAAAGTAATTTTCCTTTTAAGAAGAAAGGTAGAAATTCTAGCCCTCAGCTCCACTATTTTCTGAAGAGGCACCCTAGACAACTGCGCAATAGTGTCAATCTCAATCCCCCAAAAGGTCAACCTCTGGGTCGGACCTTCAGTTTTCTCAGGCGCTAAAGGAACCCCAAGCTTCGCCGCCAGCTCAACAAAGCCAGACAGCAACTACCCACAACGCCCAGTCCCCTCGGGACCAACAAAAAGGTAGTCATCTAAATAATGAATGACATCCTGCAAACCCACTTTCTCCCGCACAGCCCATTCCAAAAATGTGCTGAAACGCTCGAAAGCCGAACATGACACAGAGCAGCCCATTGGCAATGCTCTATCCATGTAAAATTGACCCTCAAAAGAAAACCCTAGAAGTTCAAAATCATCGGGATGGACAGGTAAAAGGCGAAATGCAAACTTAATGTCACATTTTGCCAATTCTGCCCCCACCCCGCAACGCCTCACCCCAGCAATAGCCTGGTCAAAGCTGGTGTACCTAACAGACCATAAGTGCTCCAAGATGCCATCATTCACGGACTTCCCCTTAGGAAAAGACAAATGGTGAATCAAATGAAATTCACCAGGTGCCTTTTTAGGCACCACACCCAAAGGTAAGACTCTAAGAGTACTCACTGGAGGATGTGAAAAAGGACCCAATATCTTTCCCTCAGCCAGCTCTTTTGCAATCTTGTCCCTAACGACCTGCTCCAAGCCCTGAACTGACTAAGGTTTCCTGACATAAACAGAACTCGAGGACCCTGAAAAGGGATCCTAAACCCAACTTTAAAACCTTCTAACAAATACAAACTATCAACCCTTTCGAGGGTACCTCGACAGCCACTGCTCAAGAGGTCCCACCCTTATTGGGCTGGGCCCCTTTCTTAGCTGGAAAGGCACCTCCGCTCCTGCCAGGGTTCTTCGTATTTTTACGCCCACAGGCTCTAGGCAGTTGTCAAATGAGTGGGAACCACCACACATGGGGCACTCATGCTTGAACTGGCACGCCTTCCTATTACATACCCCAAGGGATCCAAATTCCCAGCAGAGCATGCGGGGTTGAACTGCCTGCCCCGCTGCACCGTGGGGAGAGCCTGATGAACCAGCAGCAGATGTGGATGACCTACTCACCAAGTGACCACTATCAGAGCGATCACCCAGATTAGGCCTAGCCGAGGACATAACCTGCAGCCAAAGCTGCTGATGGATACGATCCCACTGAAGGGATGGATACAGGGCAGCCCTCATCCTAAATTCCTGGTCATATTGTAACCAGGCTGGTCCACTAAAGGCTGTATAGCCTTTATAAATTATGTCCAAATACTGGAACAGGGATGCTGCCCGCCACAGCTGCGCCCTCACAATCACCCTGGCATAAATACAGAACCCAGAAAGCCAATTAGCCCAGGTCCTGTCCACCTTCTGTTTTTTCAATTTTTCCTTCTCTTTCTCATCCAATTCTTCCTTGTCTTTTTTCTCAACCTCCCGAAGGAGAAGAGAAAAAATATCCACGTAATCCCCTTTTAATATTTTTTCCCTAGTAGCGAGAAGCAAGTGGTCCCCCAGCGGCAAGGCAACCTCCCCAAATGGCAAAGCAGCAAAGGGCACCATCCCATATGTTGAGGGTGCCCCCATAAAGGAGCCAGCCATGCCAGGATGCCCTGCGCCCGGGTACACACTAGGAACGCCTTGCCCACATGGCCAAGCCCAATTCTGAAACATGCCCAACGCAGAGGAGGCAGGGGCCCCTGCGCTTGACATGGAAGCGCCCTGCCTGGCTGCCGAAGCAGGCCCCCATGCTCCCTGTGGCCAAACCTGCCCAGGCCCTGCCTGTAAATTTTCACCTGACCTACCTCCGAATCTAGCAGGAACCAATGGCAACCAACACCCGATGCTCCAGCCACCGCCATCAAACCCACCTCCGGACCGCAAAGGCCAGTGTCCCTGCCAGGCATGACTCCACCAGACCTGCCCACAAGAATAGACAGCCTGGTGAGAATACTTGCCTGCTTACCCTTCTTAGATTGCCTCACACCATCCTCCCCACCTGGAGAAAGGATTCCCCCCGGCTGTCTGTTCCAATGCTCTCAATCTACAAGCAATATTGGAATGAACCACCATATCACCCTCCTCATCAGAAGAGGATAACGGCGGTAGTGGCCTTTTCGCAGGAACCTTGGGCGCCTTAGGCACTGGCTTTTTTCCTTTGGGCTTGCCTGACCCTTTTGCACCAGCCATCAAAATAGCAAGCACAACACCACAAAATGGCCTTCTGCAGCTCCATTCTAAAATGGCTTCCCCCTGGAAGAAGAAAGGGAACTCAAAATGGCCACAAAAGCCTCCGCTGCACACCAATGTCTCCAGTAGGAGAAAAATGGGGGGGAGGGGGAGGCTCTCCAAAATGGTCACCTGCCAACCTCAAGGGCAATAATAAAAAATCCGGTTGCCCTACAGGCCCACACCTTCAAAAATTAAAAGGGGAAAGACCAACCCCTGGGCTCCACAACCCCTGCCCCAGCAGACCCCAAACCCTAGGCAGACTCAGCCAACAAGAAGGACAACGCCATGTCCTCCACCTCCTCCGATGCCACCACCAGCCCGCAACACTGCAGCTGACGCTCCAGCCAATGGCGATGCTCCAGCCAACGCTTCACCCGCCGCTTCCCAGTCGACTGCCCCAACAAACCCCGACGTCCAACCAAAACAAAAGAAAAGCCTCAGCTGATTGTCTGCCAAGACGAAGGAGCCGACAAAGAGCGCAGAGTTTGCTTCCCTGGATGGGAAGAGTCAGGGGGGTCCGTTTCGGCACGCAGAGAAAAAGGCGGGATCTGACAGTCTAACTGTCAGATCCTGACTTTTTCTCTGCATGCTGCAGTCTGCAAGCATAAGATTCTGATCATACATATACATAAGCTACACAAAACATTATGTTCAACAGCATTTTTACAGAAGCAATAAACCACAACACAAAACCCAAACCCTAGGGGGGGCGGGTTTGTATAATGGAAGAAATTATATTTATTTTCTCTGTGATGAAATGTCACAGGGCATTATAGTTATTTAATACATTTATAATCTGCTTTTCTTTCATTATGGAACTCAAATTTGTATACATAGGGTTCCAAGAGTCTCAAGGCACTGAACAGCCCTCAGCCTGTTCAGCTTCAGCAAGGTTTTTTTACCCATTGCCTACCAAACATACCAAAATTCAGAGGCAGTGAAGTTGACAGGAAAGAGATACAGGCTGGATAAGAGGAGGTACTGCTTTACTCAATGGATGATTAAATTATGGAATTTACTGTCAGAGAATATAGCAATGGCAGTGAGCATACATGGGTTTAAAAGGGGATTAAACAGATTCATAGATCTATCAATGACTACTCACCATGGTGACTAAAGGGAACCTTGATATCCAGAGACAGTAAACCTCTGAAATCCAGAGGAAGGTGCTGGCCTGTATGCCTGTTTATGTGGCAACTGGCTAGTCACTATGTGAAACAGTGTGATGGACCATTGGTCTGATCCAACAAGACTCTTGTTATGTTCCTAATGTATGCTAGGGCTAATGGAGGTTTGGGTGTAAACTAGAGAAGAAAGTTGTTCTAAATTTCTTGTTCTTCATATTGGTGAAAGCTCCAAAGAAGTTTCTGCAGGCTGCTATAAATGGCTTATCCTCAGATCACATTAACAGAGGATTCCATTTGCACTTAAACCTTTAGTTCTAGGTGTGTGTTTTTTAAAAAAATCTTGAAACACTTAAAAATTATTCCAATAAACAATATCATTAGGTTACCTGTTCAGCACTTCTCAGACCAACATATCTGTTGAGATATCTTAGTTATAGCTATATTTAATAAACAAAAGTAAACTTTACTTTTGGCAAGGTATTATGAAGGCTTTACAGCATCTATGAAGTGCTTAGTAGATTTTAATGCACACTAGGCTTATGCTCCAAAGCAAAACTACTGCCTAAAGTCCATCCTATGCATATTTACTCAAGAGTTAAGTCCCAATGCAAATTTGTGTGCATAGAATTGTAAACTTCTAATATCTATTGATATCCCATCTAATATGTTAGTCTCTTTTTTTGGCTTGGGAACATTTGTTTTAGTTGTTACATATTCAACTGCAATTTTCATTAGATCACATTTTAATTCAAAATATGGACTATATATTGATATGTCTCTTTAACATATATCACTTTTTTATTTGTGGTTTGTTGTTTGTAGATATTCAAATACCCATCAAATGGAAAAAGCTATAGCTTTAGAAATATTTTTATGGAAAGAAAACAGAACAATTACCTATTTTGTAAACTGAGGTTATTGGTTTCAGTACTGGAAGAGAAGCTGCCAGTTTAGCTGTGGAACACTGAGAATATACTATCTGGGATTAGGGAGCTGTCCAGTTTAAGTCAAAAGAGCATACATTGTTAATCACAAATGTCAACTATGATTAAGAAGGGTTGCTACAAACATTAGCTATTTTTAAATTTCTAGTGCTGTGTGCCTATTATAATGGTGTTACATAATAATTGTGCTTGGCAAATACGGATTCTTTGTTCCACATCCCTAGTCTATTTTTAGTTTCATCACTATGAAGAAAATATACATCAACTCTGACAAAATTGATTTCAATAAATATTTCAAGTTGGTGACATATGGCAAAAATAAGTTTACTGCCTCAAGGGACACCACACAACATCCAGACTTTCTTCATTTTACAAACATGTTCATAAATGATTTGGAGTTGGGAGTAAGCAGTGCAGTGGCCAAGTTTGCAGATGACACTAAATTGTTCAGGGTGGTGAGAACCAGAGAGGATTGTGAGGCACTCCAAAGGGATCTGTTGAGACTGGGTGAGTGGGCGTCAACATATCAGATGAGGTTCAATGTGACCAAGTGCAAAGTAATGCACATTGGGGCCAAAAATCCCAGCTACAAATACAAGTTGATGCGGTGTGAACTGGCAGAGACTGACCAAGAGAGAGATCTTGGGGTCGTGGTAGATAACTCACTGAAAATGTCAAGACAGTGTGCAATTGCAATTAAAAAGGCCAACGCCATGCTGGGAATTATTAGGAAGGGAACTGAAAACAAATCAGCCAGTATCATAATGCCCCTGTATAAATCGATGGTGCGGTCTCATTTGGAATACTGTGTACAATTCTGGTCACCGCACCTCAAAAAGGATATTATAGCATTGGAAAAAGTGCAAGGGCAACTAGAATGATTAAAGGGCTGGAACACTTTCCCTATGAAGAAAGGTTAAAACGCTTGGGGCTCTTTAGCTTGGAGAAATGTCGACTGCAGGGTGACATGATAGAGGTTTACAAGATTATGCATGGGATGGAGAAAGTAGAGAAAGAAGTACTTTCTCCCTTTCTCCCAATACAAGAACTCGTGGGCATTTGATGAAATTGCTGAGCAGTCGGGTTAAAATGGATAAAAAGAAGTACTTCTTCACCCAAAGGGTGATTAACATGTGGAATTCACTGCCACAGAAGGTGGTGGCGGCTACAAGCATAGCCAGCTTCAAGAGGGGGTTAGATAAAAATATGGAGCAGAGGTCCATCAGTGGGTATTAGCCACAGTGTGTGTGTATGTGTGTGTATACACACACACACACACACACACACACACACATATATATATATATATATATATATATATATATATATATATATATATATATATATATATATATATATATATATATATATAATTTTTGGGCCACTGTGTGACACAGAGTGTTGGACTGGATGGGCCACTGGCCTGATCCAACTTGGCTTCTCTTATGTTCTTATGCAGGTTTTCCAGAAAAAGTTTTTGAAAGATGAAATATAAAACTCAAGAGATAGGAAAATCTTCATTTCTACCACAAGTTAGACCTTTTGATAAATATCAGTCTTTTATCAAAGTTGGTTAAAAGTCTATTGAGTCCAAAAATCTGACTGTTTGGCATAAGAAAAGAAAGAATTACAATCAATGAGGCTTAAACTGACACTGCAGGCAAGGGGAAATGAAGAATTTTCAAAGCCATTGCTTTTGAAATATTTTTATTTTTTACCATTAACAGTTATAAATATTAAGAAATAGCACTGAATAAGAAAGGAATTGTCTGTTGATAGAAAATGTTTAAATGAGAATGAAAACCAATATTTGTGTGTGCCATGTGTAGAAACAGTGTTTTGGAGTGTTATAGAGACAACAACATCTTTTGGATTCATCAATTAATATTGACTGAAATATCAATGATGATATCAAAAGATTCTTAAAATTAGCAAAGGATTTTCACCAGGTTCCAAGAGGTTGTTCAAGTCATTGCACACACCTAAGAAAACTTAGCGTTCATTTTGTCAAATCACAGCATCTTGGTAAATAACTTGGAAAAAGATTTTCAAAAGCATATGTTGAAGGAAATTTCAACAAATTGTTCTCAATTTGTGGGGATCAAAGAAAATGGAAAGGAAATCTGAAACAAAAATAAAGTATACCTGAACACGAAAATGTAAAATAAAACATTCCTGCTATCACCTTCTCTTTTCAAAACATACTGAAATGCAGTCTTTTAGAATAAGTAGTCTGATTATATCCTTTTTCAAATAATATGGAAGTCATGAGAATGTGTCATGTATCAGGCTTGACTGTCGATATGCTTTAGTGGCAACAATGCCATTTCTAAGTGGTTGTAAGCTTGGCAAAAAATTAACATACATGTTGATTTCTACCAGCTTTGAACTAAAAGGATTTTGAATGTTAATACAACTCACTGGAATTTGTAGGCCAGATATGCTTGTTCATATTTTTTTCTGAGGAAACAATTTTGGGATTATTTTTATATCATTATTTTTATATCATAGGAGAGCCGGTTTGGTGTAGTGGTTAAGTGTGCGGACTCTTATCTGGGAGAACCGGGTTTGATTCCCCACTCCTCCACTTGCACCTGCTGGCATGGCCTTGGGTCAGCCGTAGCTCTGGCAGAGGTTGTCCTTGAAAGGGCAGCTGCTGTGAGAGCCCTCTCCAGCCCCACCCACCTCACAGGGTGTCTGTTGTGGGGGAGGAAGGTAAAGGAGATTGTGAGCCGCTCTGAGACTCTTCGGAGTGGAGGGCGGGATATAAATCCAATATCTTCTTCTTATTATTAATTGGCAATGACTGTTTATAAGCATACTTTGTAAAAATAATATTGGCAGATATTTACAAATTCAATAATAAAATCACCTTACTCTTTTTATTTCTCACAATCAAAAGTGGAGTGGAAAAGGCCAAAAAAACCTCAATTACATTTCATGTTCATTTCAAACAATATGGCGGATTATACAGAATGTTTTCAGTTCTCCACAGTACTACTTTTTCATATTTCAGAGTTCATATTTTAGTCTCAATCTCATCCAGTTGCTATTTTTCAAAAATATATTTCACAGTTCAGTGTAAAAGTTGCAAGGAAGATAATCAAGTGGAATAGAAAATTGTAATCTATCTTCTTACTTTTAGCAAGCTTGACTTTTAGAAATATCTCATTTGCTTTCTATAGAGTCCAAATGAAATATTCCATTAATGCAAAAGAAATTGCATTTGGAGACTAAGGGTCACTGAGCAGTGCCCATGGCAACTAAGAAGCCATTCTTCACTAAAAAAAAATGCTGTAAAGAGTAAGTGTTTTAATCCTCAACTTTAATCCTCGTACTTCCTGTTCTCAAAACGAAATATAAATCAGACTCTGTGGAGAACAGCAATTTTTCTTAAAAGGGATGTTAGCACCCACAGATTAGTGATGGGTGGTAGTGTTTAAGGAATTTAATCACACTATTTGTTGTGAGACATTTGGAACTATGATTAACCAATTATTTTGAGTCTGGACAATGAGAAACAATAAAACTATCTCTGAAAGTCATTAGAGATAGACTTTTATTACTCTCCCATTTGACCATCATTACTTCCAGTTGTTGCAACTTGGATACTGTTGCATTGTACTTTATGTTCAACTAGTAGTAATAATAATAATAATAATATAATAATATAATATAATATAATATAATAGTAATATAATTATTATTAATAATAAATAAAATATTATTATTAGTAATAATAATAACCTCTCAAACAATTTCATGTTGGATTGTATTTCTTATTCATGAACATTATAAAGAGGTGTCTCTCGCCCTCTTCAGTTCATGGTTCATTCCACTAAATCTCAGGCCTTTTTGTCTTCAAATGTGGAGTCCCCCTCCAGGACATTTGCAAGGCAGCCATGTAGTCCATGCTGTCAACGTTTGGGAAACACTCTGAGACCAACATAGACACCAGAGGCAATTCTGTAGTGGGCAAAGTTGCTTCACTAAGACCTTTGCTTCTACCTCCTTGATAATATTCCATGTGGAATTGCACAGAAGATACGACAATGAAAACATGTTTGCAGTTACCTATATTGTTCTTCAAGAGTTTTGTGTGGACATGCATCCTTCTCTTTGACTCAGTTATGAGCATGTATGGTCATTCCACATTGTATCTTCTCCAATGACAATCTTAATGAACTGAGAGAGGGAGACATTTTCCCTCCTTTTATATGCTTCTTTTTGATGGGATTCCACACCAAAATATGGGAGAGTGCCTTGTGCTGTCAAGGAGTATTTAGAACATCAATGGCTGGCCTATGCATGTGCAGTTCTCTTATGTGCCTGCGCAGAAGACCAACCAATGAACACCAGTTACAAATAAGCACAGCCAGGTTTTATTTATCAAGTCATGCTATTGACATCTACACCATAAAAAGCTTCAGCTGCCCATTTCTTCACATTAAGGCTCTGTTAAAAGGCCAAAACTTTTTTTCCAAGCCTATTGGCAACCTAGTAATTAAGGAACTTTTTGTGTTTTCCCTTGCCATCTATATCTAGCATGACTGCTATGGCTCAGTGTGACTTGATCTGGAGAGATTACCATGATTCCAAATAGCCTTTGCTTGTTATGCCAAGCTATGGCATTGGTTCATATATGCTTGTATAACTTTATAAATATCAATAGTGGGAAAATTCAGTCATCAGTTGGATTCTTAAATGTTGCAATAATAGGAAATATGAGTCCATGCATTGACTCAGGTATTATTTTATCTAATATGTTTTGATAAATTTATCTGCATGAGTGAACAAATATCAAGATACTAGTCAAGTGTATTTAGAACTGCAGTTTAGTGGCATCTGATTTCCACTGAACAATAAGACTACTAGGATCTCTGTGAAGCACACCTGAATCTGATAAACAACAATGATAAGAGAAATGCAAAAGAAAAGGTCTTTTGATTGTTATTCCTTGCCTTGGGAAGTGTGTTAAGCATTAAAACCAACTTAAAATACCTGTTCTTGCATTCAAATATAATGCAGCTTAAAACTAAGGAATTTAAAGGCCTTATCCCCTTCTAATTACTTCCACTTGATTTGCTAAATCTTGGGTGATTTATCTAATCATATCTGAAATGAGAAAATGAGGGGAGTTGAATTTCCATCTCTTGTTCTGAAAGCTTATAAACATTAGCAGAACTGTCAAGAAAAGATTATAAATTGCTATAGTCTGTGCATTGTTTTTAAAATACTTAGACAAGCCAACCTTTGCTCCTGTGAACAATTCAAATTTCTATATGCACTAGTAATCATTATCAGCTAGGTGACTGAAGAGTCTCACATTAAAAATATTCATTGGAACATATATTTCAAAAAAAGAGAAAGATTCTGGAGAAACCAAGAAGTAGGTAATTTGTTTGCATTACATCTTTGAATTCATTCCAAGTCCTTGGAAAAGGCTGTGTGCGAAGCTTGTTGGTCTAAATGAATTTATCCTTTAGTAGGGTAGCTTATTACAGCACACATTCATACCTTTCTTCTAAAGAAAAGATGCAATCTGGCAGGATTTTGATCACAGCAGGTTTGCAAATATCTGTAGGATAAAAGTCAATTATAACTAGGAGCACAGAATGTTTATATGAATATGTCAGGCTGAAAGTTTTATTGCTTTAAAATCTATTTTAGGACTAGATGACTTTGCATAATGTAAATAAGCTTGGGCATAGGTAGCATTTAGTTACTTGTATGGAGAAATGCACTCCACTTTTGGCTATTTTAAACTATGGAGAGCTTAGGGGCTACAAAACCCCACACTCATTTTAAGATGTTTAAGATGTTTCTGTGATGGTACAAAGACAGGAAGCAGGAGAGTGGTTAATAGCTGTCAAGTAACTTCACCCCATTGATGGCTCTTCAAGGTCTCAGTACTTAAGGCCTGGTTATGCAGATGCTTCTAGTCAACAGAGCACAGTCAAAGGGCCATCTCACATCCTGGCAGCAATGTGACACCTAGGTGGAGATAAAGACTGGTGAGGCCAATTGCTAGATTGAGAATGACAGGAAAAGGATTGATCCACTGGGGGAGTGGGCAGACAAAGGAGACAAAGGCCCATTTTTGCAGATTATTTTTGCTAGGTCCATCTTGAATCTATCTGGATGGCAACCTATGGACACTAACAAATGGTTTGGCAACCTAGACAGTAATGGATGACTGAAAGAAAGCTATAACATAAAGAGTAAACAGCCTACCCTAGAATAACAACAGTCAGGGCATGTTAGACAATAAACAGAGGAATGTGTATATGCACCTTTATGTAGCCTTGCTCAATCCATTGCTATGCCAAGTTTGTATGTGGACATTTTCTTTGTGTGTGTTTTTTGTGTAGTTTTGTCAAAATGATATGTATTGTTAAATAAAATAAAAATGAAGGAAAAGGGGAAAACTCAACTCAAAATATGCTGATAATGTTGCAAGGGTCAAGCTATAGAAGATAAAATGTCAAAATAAATATTTATTATATGGTGTACACAATAGTAAAATAAAAAATACAGGGCCTGAATATCAGGCTGAATTAGAGTCAGAACAGGTTTTACATAAGCTGTAATAATTTCGCATACCAAAACCATCACAAGACTATGGCATTTCAGCCTCAAGGGCCTTCCTTAGTGGACAATTATATATACTTTTTAAAAAATCACATCCCGAAACTACTATATATCAATCCTGATCAGGTATTGTTATTTTATTTATTTATTTATTTTACTTTCCATTTATATCCCACCCATTCCAAATGGACTCAGGGTGGCTAACAATCATGTAAAAACCAACATCTCAATTTCAAATATAAAACAATAGGACAGTCAGTTATAATTTAAAACAATTTAAAACAAAGTATTGGTGCTATACAGATTATACAATTTTTCTGTTGGTGGTCCTTCTGGTGGAGTTGCCCAGTAGCATAAAAGCAGCAGCCTTCTCCCCTAGTTGGTATAGGTCTGTTTAAAAAGTTCAGTTTTACAAGCTCTGCGGAATTGGGAGAGATCCCGCAGAGCTCTTATGGCCTCAGGGAGCGCATTCCACAGCATTGGTGCTGCCACTGAGAAGACCCTGGCCCGTGTAAAGCCCAGTCTGACCTCCCTTAGTCCGGGAATGGACAATAGATTTTTAGTTCCTGAACACAGTGCTTTCTGGGGAACATATGGGGAAAGGCAGTCCCTTAGATAGGGCTTTAAAGGTCAATACTAGCACTTTGTAATGGACTCGGAACACAATAGGCAGCCAGTGCAGCTCTTTCAGCACTGGTTGAATGTCCTCCCATCTCAGGAGTCCCATTAACAACCATCCTGCAGCATTCTGCACTAGCTGTAGTTTCTGAGTCAAAGTCAAGGGCAGCCCCATGTAGAGGGCATTACAGTAGTCTATTCTCGAGGTGACCATAGCATGGATCACCATTGCTAAGTTGCAGTGCTCCCGAAAAGCGGCCAACTGTTGTACCCGCCGCAGATGGATAAAGGCGCACTTGACAGTGGTTGCTACCTGGGTCTCCATAAACAAGGAGGACTCCAGGAGCACTCCCAGGCTCTTGACCTTCAAGGCCAAAATTAGTGGCACTCCGTCAAAAGCCAGCAAGGGGATCTCCCTTCCTGGGCCACTGCGGCTCAGATAAAGAACCTCCATCTTTGTCCGATTCAACTTCAGTCGACTCAGCCTAAGTCAAGATGTCACAGCTTGTAATGCCAGGGCTAAGTTGTCTGGGACACAGCCAGATCAGCCACCGATCAGTAGATACAGCTAGGTGTCATCCGCATATTGGTGACATCCCAGCCCATACCTCCTGACAATCTGGGCAAGGGGGCGCATGTAGATGTTAAATAACATCGGGGACAGAACTGCCCCTTGTGGCACACCACATATGAGTGGGTGCCTCTGGGACAATTCTTCCCCTATCACCACCCTTTGTCCCTGACCTTGGAGGAAAGAGGCCAGCCATTGCAAGGCAGACCCCCGAATCCCCATGTCAGCAAGGTGGCTAGACAGTAGCTGGTGGTCAGCATGTCAAATGCGGCTGACAGATCTAAAAACAATAGCACCGCTGAGCCGCCTCGATCCATATGTCGCAGAAGACCATCCATGAGAGCAACTAAAACTATCTCTGTCCCATGACTTAGATGAAAGCTGGACTGGAACTTAATATACACCAGAAAAGAGAGGAAAAGGCAAATTTTTATAATAGAAATAGCATTATCAATGCTATATTGATATAAAACCATTTCTACCTCATATAGTTTGTGGTATGATATAAACTTATAAAGCAGGCAATGGATCTCTTCACAAGGTAGCTGCACTCACACATAAATCTTCACTGAAGTAATAATCTATAAAGTGGAAGTTATATATGGGGTAAAAAAGTAAAAAAAAGTAAAGTTAGTTCCCTGTGAAAGCATTAATCATTTCCGATTCTGGGGTGACATTGCATCATAATGTTTTCACGGCAGACTTTTTAATGGGGTGGTTTGCCATTGCCTACCCCAGTCATCTACACTTTCCCCCCAGCAAGCTCTGACCTCGGAAGGATGAAAGGCTGAGTCAACCTTGAGCCGGTTACCTGAACCCAGCTTCTGCCAGGATTGATCTCAGGTCATGAGCACAGCTTAGGACTGCAGTACTGCAGCTTTACCACTCTGTGTCATGGGGCTGTACTATATATGGGGTACATTTTATAAATTAACAAATGAGCATTTAAATCTGAAAGCACTTAAACCTACAAACAAACTTGGTACAAGGTTTCCACTATTTGTGGATGTGTGTGTCATCAACCAGTAACTGAAGTCAAATTGCAGATTTGTCATAATAAAGTCAGCTATATGATGGAATGAAAGGATGATGCAATACCTCCCATGTGTTATGTAATTCTGCTCCCACAGGAGTAAGGGAAAGGAAAGGAGAGGGACAGAGGGGAGGGAGAGAAAAAAGAACCTGAACTTCAAAGAATGAGCATAGAGAACAGCAAGTGCTTAGCCTCCAAAACCTCTCACAATCAACACGGTCCACTTCTTCATTCAATTCCATAGGTGCCAACACCCAAAGATGGTGAATCCAGAATATTTATCCTTTTTGTGGGACTTTATGCAGGCTTGAAGATGTAGGCTGAACACATTCTGCAACCCAGAATCACAGCTGTTTCTCAGTGTGGCTGGAAGTGAGATAATGGTTAATTTGAGCATTTAAATTCTTTAGAATGCAGCTCTTATGCTCACAAATTCTAATTTTGACAGGTCTAGTAGTCATTCCTACATATACTAAGTTACAAGAACACTAAACAACATAAGTTACTTGCTTAGAGCTACAATTGCTGAATGAAATAGTTCTAGTACTAGATGAATTCTGAAACAGTTTTTGGTCACTGCTCAAGCAGTTCCTGTGCAGTGACCACATGAGGGGAAAAGACCACTCAGTCATTCTTTTTTAACACATATTTGCATGTGTTTAATAAACTTTACACTGCATGCAAAGTTAAAGTAACACCTTTAGTGTGATTCCTAATTCTCCATAAACATAAAACAGAAGTGCAGTAGCAGCTAACAATATATATGCCAACATAAGTTTTTATTAAGTAGAATTCACTTATTCAGATGCTTGATGTGTTCACCTGTTAGGAAGAAGTATTTATACTCAAGCTGCAAACAACAGAAAGGTGTGGAGGTATGCTTTGGGGTGGCATGTCCTCTTAAAATTATGTTAGTGTGTATTACTAGAGTTGTCATTCTTCACTTCTCTCTTCAGGGTCTCTAGAAATTAAAATCTATGAGTGATTGAATAATGCACATCCATGTAAAATGCACATGTTCAAAGTTGCCAGTAACATAGAACAATTATGTTTTTATAATGAACACTTTCCTAGTTTTTAAGTCACTGGAAGACAGGTAATTGTACAGTAAATTTATCAGATGCAGTGTGGCCTTCAGCAATGTGTAACAAGTTAGAGGCTTGGGTAATAATTTTTAGTATGAAAACTGAAGTATAATAAGTGTATCCTTGTTTTCATCTGCAAAATGTAGAAGGTATGTAAGCTTATTTTATGCATATTGCAGTCAGCATTTCAGAGGAATAGTCTTCTATAAAGTATGAACTTCCAAACCACACTTTTCTTTATTCCACTCCTTGTTATCTCTTCACCCCTTATTCTGAACCCAATTATACATACTTGTGATGCCTATAAAGGAACAAGATCATCTCCACACTGTGAATAAAAAGCATGGAAGGATTTCCACCAAGCTAAATTGAAGAGGATTTAAAAGATAAATATAGGGTAACTTTATCCTTGAATCTTTCTTAGAAAGGTTACTCTTTTTTATGAACAATGTTTCACAGCAATGATCACCTGTTGCAATACTTATGGATATAGGTAAACCATCTTTGACCTCAGAAATATGCATGCATGATAGCTGTCAGAGCTATTGAATAATGGAGAGAAGAGTTCATGGTTATACATTAAGAAACATCTGAGTCCTAAAGCTGGTTTTAAGTAGGAGAGCTAAATAACTGAAGATCTCAAGAAATCATGGTAAATCTTTGTAAAACTCCTTTAGATTTGTGCAACAAATTAAGCATTCAGTAACCCTAAACTTTCCTACAAAAGTTAATTTAGTAGTAATTGATAGTATAGTTTTGCACTAGCTTCTTTCTGAAGACACAGAAAGTTCACAGTCAATGCCTATGCAATCCAGTGGGCAGAGACTGCTGTAACTCTACATAGGATTGCACTGTTATTTTATTAGAAAAAAGTACAGAAGACAGTGGAAAAGTTACATAAATTTAGCAGGCAGATAGTGCTACAGCATGAGACCCAAAGCAACAACAGAGCCCATGAAACCCCAATCCTTTAAAATTACAATATCTATGGCTCAGTCTAATCATGGCCCTTTGATCATGTTATATTTTCAAGCGAGAATGGCTGTCCTGAAACCTTATTCAGGTAGGTAGCCATGTTGGTCTGAAGCAACAGAACAAAGTATGAGTCCAGTGGCACCTTTGAGACCAACAAAAAATTTTATCCTAGATATAAGCTTTTGTGTGCATGCACACTTCAGAGGGCAGTCTTTTGGTAAGTGGTTAACCCCCCAGTGGTGCACAAAGCAGTAAGGTGATAACCAGGGCTCCAAACTTGGGAAGTAAGCTGGGAGTTCTGACCTTCCCAGTGGGCAATCCCTATAAAAATCGGCAGTTGAACACAGAGAGAAAAAAGCCCCTCTTAGTGTTGGGAAAACCTTGGAGGGTAGAGTGAAACAGAATCTGTAGTCAGTGCAGGACCATACCTGTTGCATCCAGCATTACCTAATCCTAACTCCAATATCACCTAGGGCACTTAAACACACAACACATCCTTTATTCATTTTCAGACCTTTCAAAAGGAAAACAGAGGCTTGTGAAAGTGTTCTGGAGATCTAAAGCTTGCTTACAGCTTTGTGATATATTGTTTAGTTCTAATAAAAACTTAGATATTTCTAGTCTTACTCGAGCCTAGCAGTAACAAGATATGGGCTCTTCATAGTTCTCAAATGGACTGTATGACGTTTGTAGTCAACATTCCAAAATGTTTCATAGGTATGCTCTCTTAGGGAAAGTTGGCACAGAGTATTTCCTAGGTCATGAGGTCACTCATTCTTATGCATTCTACGTGTTTCATATGCCTTCATGTAGTCAGCTCTATTTTTGTCAGATATAGGGAGCAGCACATCATCAATGGAAAGGAATATAGCTGGTATTCAAAATATACCATGGGAAAATTTTCTCCTCAAGTACTAATTCCCATATTCAGATTAAGAGATAAAATTATCAAGGCAGGACTGCTGCAGCTTGATGCATTCATGTGCCCTTGTTCAAGATTTATATTTGTGTAAGTCACAGTAGTTATTTAAAATACTTTCCCCCATTAGGGCTTACAATGTTTAAATTAGATGTATCAACCACCACCACCATAAGTTACACTGGTACCGTGCTTGAGACATACTGTGACAAACCTGGAAGTTCACCACTAGTATATTCTACGGTTTCCAATAAATAACTATTGTTTTTTGAGAGGTCTTTGTAGCTCAGTTTGTCCTTTGCAGTGTGGACAAAGCACAATGTATGTGAAGTACTCTGGATACTCTAACATTCTTTATAAATGCTACTAATATAAAGATTATGTTAAGAATACTTATTTTGTACTCTCTTAAATACCAGACTGTCTTTCTGCAATTTCCTGATCTCAGCCATCAATCTTATGCTGGTCCTTTCCTTACAATTATGATTTTCTTTTCATATGTGTACACTTGTGTTTCAGTTGCGCTCCAGTACAGAGCTTGATCAAGACATCCTCAATGACTGTCTCACTATCCATCCTCTCCAGCCATCCCCATCTCCACATGACACTTCAGACAGCACCATCAGACGATCACCAGGACCTATGCAAGACATTTATACAGGTATGGGAGGAAGATATGCCTTGACCTGGCCCATCATTCTCTAAACTGTTAATGATCAATAAAAGCAAAAAAAGCTTGAACTATTCTGGAAAGTTCTTGAAGGATGTAGGCATAAGCTTGCCAAAATTAAGCACTTTGATTTTCCTTTGATTTCACATTAATCAATTTCCCACAGAAAGCAAAGGGACTTCATATTGCTTCATTTTGACTGGATTTTGCCCCTGTCTCTTTCGTCTATGGCAAAAGTCTTTATTTTGTACTGGAAAGTGTCATGATATTTGGTGTTTGGGTAATATATGATGTCCCTGAATGATATGCTAAATCAATACAGTCTAGAAAACAATATGATTAATTTGTTATTAGACTATACATATTTGAAACATTTTAGTTGAGCATTTTCCATTCTAGAATAAAAGTAGTGTTCTATTTGCTTCATTACTCTTTGTCAATGATAGCAATTTTAAAGTAATAAACTATAATTTAATCCAGACAAGAGGAAGTTATTCATAGTTGGAAAGATGACTGTTCTGGGACAGATATTGTTCCTTTACTTTGAATGCAGTTGCACTCCTTTTGAAAATGCAGGTTGGAGTATGGATCCTGGATCTGCTATTGCTCTAGGAAACACAGCTGTTCAGGAGTTCTTTTAGCCAGTTTCAGTTTGTACTTCGTCCTAGATAGTAGAGAATCTGACTATAGTTGTTAATTTCTTAGTGATATCCAGGGCTAGACTACTGTGCTCTTACCTTTGAAAGATGTTCAGAAACTGCAGCTGACTGGAAATGCAGATGGCAAAGCGTTGGTAGGGGTGAAATGCTGGAAACATATTACTTCTATATTGCTTCATCTACATTCATTGCCCAAATATATGGGCCAAAATGAAAATGCTGTTAGCCTTGGGACACAGTACCTCAAGAACCACTTTTTACTATATAGAGGGGACCTGGTCATGAAGATCATAATGCTCTTTAACATCCTTCTCCATGTAGATAGATCCAGGTGGGCAGCCATGTTGGTCTGAAGCAATAGAACAAAATAGGAGTCCAGTAGCACCTTTAAGACCAACAAAGTTTTATTCAGAAGGCATGCTTATGAAAGCTTACATTCTGAATAAAACTTTGTTGGCCTTAAAAGTGCTATTGGATTCCAACTTTGTCTGTCTCCATGTTTCTCTACCACTTTGATAGTACTGGTAATGCCTCCTAAAAAGTACTGGGGTGCCTCCTAAATAGTTATAAACAGTTACATTTGCAAATATATTGCTGCTGTTGCAAATCTGTCAAACCATGCTTTAAGTCAGTATCTGTGCCTGCTTTTCACGGTTTAAAATTGTCTGCTTTTTTATTGTGTACCTTTAAAAAAGAACTTACCCTTTACTAGATTGCTTTTAAACCTTGTAAATCAGCCTCAGGATCTTTGTTAGGATGGGAGGGTGGGATATCATGACATTTAGTAACCA
Organism: Heteronotia binoei; assembly: GCF_032191835.1. Classification (NCBI taxonomy): domain Eukaryota; kingdom Metazoa; phylum Chordata; class Lepidosauria; order Squamata; family Gekkonidae; genus Heteronotia; species Heteronotia binoei. The sequence goes on from NC_083226.1 coordinate 60,615,756, forward strand.
GATGGTAAGAAATGCAAACTATTACTTATCACAAAGCAATTTAATCCAGTCCAAGTATATTGAAATCAAAGGCTAGACAGTTTACCTCTGCATAGGATTTCACTGTAGGTTACTTCAAATGCATTCGTATGCATGCATATTCAGTACTACAGTTATCAATCATTGAACATATGTATTTGCTTTTTATCTCAGCAAACAAAAGGCAAACAGCATTGTTTTGCCATAATTAACCAGAGTACAGTTCAAGGACAGATACTCAGTTCACTTAGAATTTTCAGCAACTACTTATCTTGGTTGCACATAAAGTACCATGTGTGAATCTATCAAATAAAAGGAAACAAAGAAGGAGTAAGCCTTAGAAATATAATTTAATTCACTAAGGGGGGGGAATCAAAATGAAATGAAACAGTTTTCAATATTATTGTTTGGATAGCCTTGCAGTTAAGATACTTGCCCCTAATCGCTACAGGTGGCACAGCTATTTTTGTTGCATGTTTCTCAAAAACTGTGCTAGCTAGAACTGCTGCATAATTTTCTAGGTTTTTGTTTTTGTTTCTTAACAAAAAGGAACAATCTAGTATGGAATACTTATGGAACCAGGGGATCCTCAGGCAATTTTCACTACAGTTTTTACTGGTCATGTACAAGTTCTGTTTACAAAAAAAAGTGTAATCTGACAGCATGTATGGAACTAAGCACAACATTGCTCTTTAGAGTTTGGCCTCTACTTTGCTTAAAAACCCACCCCTTACTTTCTGTGGATGTTCATCTTCTAGCTCTCAGTTAACTTCTTCTACTAAACATTAAAAGTGAAGGAGCCCTTTGGAACTAACCACCTTTTTGAAACTGATCACATAGTAACAATAAGGAACAGTTCAGTATCAAATGATAGATTAATTGATACAAATACAAATTAGCTTGCTTTTTTCCTACAGACATCATACATTAGACTAGGTAGCTAGTAAATGAGGGATCCACAGTGTATCCTGGGCATTTTATAATAATGAAATGCTGATACATGAAGACATTATTATGCAATTACAGAGGAAGCATTGTATGTCTCCTATGTTGTTCTAGTGAGATAGCTTTTATGATTTATGTGAAGTGTCTGGGCTATGGCCCTTCCAACAATTCCTAAAGCTAACAGCTAAGATAGAAAAGCACCAACATAAAATTCTTCTATGCTGCCAGCATGCATTGCAGTAGTGGCAGACCTGCTGTGATACAATATACAACATGTCAGAGATGGCTGAGGAAAGGGTGAAGTTCACTTCGTTGGCCTTTGGATGTTCTCAAGAGGTCACAGCTGTTTTGTTGGCTGGCTGATGTCACTTAACATTGCCTTCAGATATTTCTAGTGATTGGCAGCTGGAACAATTGATTAAGTGCAGCAGATGAACATATTGGAAACTCTTATTGCTTTTGTGATTAAGAGCCAGAGAAACCTCCAAAGCAATAAAGTGTGGGGTCTGGATTAAAATCTAAGAATCTTACTAAAACTGAAGGTCATTACATTAGATTCCTGTCCTTCATAAGGCTAATCCTTATCAGACTCAACGGATTGTAAATTATTCCTGTCTGAACTCTCATACCATCATGCAGAAAAGAAATTGAGAAAAGGCACATGTTATTGATAGCACTTGATATAAATATACTTTAAATCTTATTCCGTAGGAGATCCTAAACATGTTTATTTAGGTACTATTGACTTTAATGAAATTGCTGCTTCAGATGTATAAGACAGTCTGATTTATGATAAAGGAGCTCTAAGACTGTTTTAACAGTTTGCAGTCTATTCTCTGACAAGAATACCCTGACCAAAAAAAAAAACCACCCTCAAAAATTAGTCAATTAAAACATTGTCCTGAGCAACTATAATGACTTCTGAGTACTTAATGAAAGCTTAGTTTATCTACTCATTTCATTTACCTGCTGATTCAGCTGAGAAATTCCAGAAACCCTCAATATTCACCCTTCTATTTCACAGTCATTTGCTTAACACCAGCAGCAAACTTTGTTCTGAAATGGACCCCTTCCAGGCTGAGGAGGAGTCTTTGGCCTATGGAAGTCTCATTTTTTTTACAATAGCTGTGAGACAAGCCTGCTACATTTATATACTTGGTTTATTTTGTAATCAGGTAAAAGAAGCCTTTTTATCTGAAAAAGATTGACAGTGGACAGGTTTAAGAATAATATACCTATGGAAATAAATTACAACATTACTGGTAACTTGTGAGAGGAAAAGTGGCAATTCCCCATTTGGGAAAAAAAAAAAGTTTCTTTAAATTACAGAGCACTTGCTCTGCTAAAAGGGAAAAAATAGAATTAAAAAAAAGCTTTAATTTGAGAACAGTTTTAAAAATGTAGCCTCTCATCTCTTAATTGTGAGCAAGGTATCATTGTCCATCACCTCTACATAGTTTCTTTTTGTATGTTTTTGGAATGCTTAAATATGAAAACTCATCTATACAAGAGCTGTGTGTAGCAATGTTTCTGATGGACAGTACTTGTGTTAGTAAGCAACTCTGTGATGAGGAACTAACAATTACAGCATAATTTGTCCTAAATATTTACCACAATCACTGTCATTTTAAAAAAATGTATAATTTGAATTTCAGCTTACAGAATTTTTTTTCTTAAAAAAATCACAGCATAAATATCTTGGGTAAGGCAACCAGAACAGTGAGCATTTATTTTTTCAGGTTGCTTATTTCCTTTTAAAATAGATTATTGCACAAAATTCAAGTCACTCAACAGTTACAGTTTTGTTCATGGTCACTTTTAAGAACAATTACAAGTTGTTATATGGCAAGAGGATACAATCTGGGGTAGACTCTTGACATTCTGACTCCCTTAAGACCCCTTTCCCCCAGGTTTGGTTGAGTACTTGGTATGGAAGTCCTTAATAAATTTACAACAATTGGTTTCAGAGGCTGGGACCCACTCGGCTTGGCTAACTGGGTAGTGAGTCCATTTGAGGAGATAAAACAGCTTGCCCTGCTTCACTTTAGAGTCTAAGATTTCCTGCACCTCATGATGAATTTGACCATATATCAGAGTCGGAGCTGGCAGTACTTGCTGTGGGTGCCAGGGCAAGGGACCAGGGCTGCGCTTGAGATAGCTGGAATGAAAAGAGGGGTGGACATGTTTTAGGTTTTTAGGTAACTCCAGTTCAACAGTCATTTTATTTATAATCCTTTTGATGGGGAACGGCCCCAAATACTTCATGCCCAGTTTCTTACAGTTTTGAGTGTTAGGGAGGTGTTTGGTGGAAATGTACACGCTATCTCCCACTTCAAGTTCAGAGTGTTTTTTGTAATATTGTTCCTTGTATGCCTCTTGGGCTCTGACCAGTTCCTTTTGGATGCCCCCCCCCCATATTCTTGGGAGAACTTAGACCACCATTCTGTGAACTCCACAGGGGCGGAGGGGGGTGATGGCAGCTCGGGGAACAGCTTCCCTTCATACCCATGTACAATTTGGAAGGGAGAGGCTTTGGTGGCACTATGCATATTATTATTATAGGCATACTCCGCAAATGGCAAAAGGTCTGTCCAATTGTTCTGTTGGAAGGATGTGTAACATCTCAAAAATTGTTTGAGCACCGCATTAGTTCGTTCCGTCTGGCCATCAGTCTGGGGGTGATACGCTGAACTGAGTCCCCTCTCGATCCCGGCCAGGTTGCATAGGTGCTCCCAGAATTTGGCAACAAATTGTGCTCCACGGTTGGATATTACCTTATTTGGGAAAGTGTGGAGGTGAAATACATGCTGTACAAACAAATTGGCCAGTTTTTTGGCTGTGGGTAGTTGCTTACATGGGATGAAGTGGGCTTGTTTAGAAAACGTGTCCACCACTACCCACATAACTGTCGTCCCCTGGAAAGGGGGAAGATCCATAATAAAATCCATAGAAATGCACTCCCAGGGTCTGGACGCGAGGGGGTAGTGGTTGTAGCTTCCCAGGCAGCCCCCCCCTCTCCCCCCGGTTTTTAGCTATTACACAAGTGGGACAGCTGGCAACATACTGCGCTATGTCTTTTCTTAACGTGGGCCACCAAAACTGCCGTTGTACCAAATGGATGGTTTTTACAAAGCCAAAGTGTCCCCCTAGCTTCAAATCATGCGCTCTCCAAATCGCTTCACCCTGCAACCCCCTGTAGAAATTGGCGAACCCAAGGAAACTTTGGAGTTGTTTGCAGGTTCAAGGTGCCTCCCAATCTACCGCTGCATTTATTTTTGCAGGGTCCATTCCCAGCCCTTCCACTGAGATGCTATACCCTAAAAAGTCTAGTTCCATTCGGTAGAATTCACACTTTGATAATCTGGCAAACAGTTTGTTATCATATAAGGTCTGTAGCACCTGCTCACTAGGTTGACATGTGAGGGGAAGTCTTGCGAGTATATTATTATGTCGTCCAGGTAACAGACCATGCCCTTGTACAAAAATTGCTCTAAGACCTCATTGATCAAGTTCATAAACACCCCAGGCGCACCTTTTAGCCCAAACAACATGACCAGGTATTCGTATTGCCACAACGGAGTGTTGAAGGCCATTTTCCATTCGTCCCCTTCTTTAATCCAGATGTGGAAGTAGGCGTCTCGGAGGTCCAGCTTAGTAAAGATTTTCCCTTGGGATACTTGGCTCAGCAAGTCTCAAATGCGGGGGAGAGGGGTATGCATTACTCATAGAGATCACATTTAACCCCCTAAAGTTCGTACAAAGTCTCAAACTACCATATTTTTTCTTTCAGAACAACACGGGGGCGACATGGGGGGATTTTGCCAGCCTGATGAACCCCTGCTTCAGGTTGAGCTTTAAGAACTTTTGCAGCTCCTCCCTTTCCACTCTACTCACCGAGTATAGTTTTGCCTTAGGGAGGGGCTCCCCCTCCACTAGGTCAATAGTACAATCAGTATCTTGGTGCAAGGGTACCTGCGCATTGAAGACCCCTTATAGGTCCTGGTATTCTGGGGAGATGACACAGTCTTCGACCGCCATCAAACACAGTTTCTCTACTTGTGGGGGAAGCTGAGGGCCCCAGTTTTTATTCCATTGGTGGAGGTCGCAACCCTTATCCTGAAAGTAGATCGCACTGCCACTCCACTGTTCAAAGGGGTCGTGGTCCGCCAGCCACTCTAGGCTAAGGACGGCCTGAAACTTGGCGGGGGGGGCAATTATGAATGATCATGGTTCCCAATGCTCCCCCACCCCTAGTGCACAGAGTTCAGTGCAAGGCTTTCCCCACATTTCCCGTTCATCCATCTGTTTGAAAACTAACGGGTTGGGTAGCGGGGTGGTTTTTAGTCCTAGTGCCTCCACAAGGCTCAGGGAAAGTAAGTCTTTAGAGCACCCCGAATCCAACAATGCCCTCACACAAGAGAAGCGCTTAGTCACAGGGTTCACTAGGGTGATTGGACATAACATAAAGTGCCTGAGAGTCTCACCTGAACTGGTGCGGCTATCATGTGGACCTGCTGTTGCGTGCACTTCACAGAAGGTCTTTGTCGTTTCCCTTCACCTGGCCATCATTGTCTTCTTCTCTGGATGCCTCGGGGGTGGGATCTTGGTATGACTGCCACCATCCCTCTAGCGACCATTGGACTTGCCTCTCCAGGTTTCTTCTTGGCACTCGCCTTTATGGGGGTCGATGTTACCAAGCCCCTTGGTTTGCTGGGGCATTCGCTGCCAATGTGATTTTTGCCCCTGCACTTGAAACACAGTTTTGGTTTGGGTGGCTTCTCCTTCCCGTCACGTTGTCCCCCTCCCTTGCTGCTTACGGTGGAGGGCAATGATCTTGCTGTGGTCCTCTATCTCGCAGGCTAGTTGGATCCAATCCACAAGGGTGTGGGGCTCCCCCATCTTGAAGACCTCCCCAAAGACATTCGAATTCAGACCTCTCTTGCACTGCTCAACCCTCGCTCCATCGTCCCATTGGTGGACCTTGGAGTTGAGGGCGCGGAACTTGTTGGTATACTCTTGTACGGACTTCGCCCCCTGCCTTAAATCTTGAAGTGCAGAGATGGTGTTGGTTACCTGCAGGAGGTCCTTGAAATGGTGTCGCAGGGCCCTCAGTAGTTCCTGCTCCGAATTGAGTGCGGGGAAACGGCTTTTGAACAGGGTGACGAACCAGACTTCCAGGGTTGGAAAATGCCAAGCTGAACTGCTTCTCAGAAGGGAAGCAGGCTGGAACTTCTGTTCATGGTAGTGGAAGGCAATCTAATGCCTACTGCCTACTTTTCTCAGTCAGAGATTAATCCAAGATATGCACAGGAAACTTTGAGGAGATTCACTTTGGCTAAAAGGGAGTCCCATGGGGGGGGGGCTCCTTTGATGCTTTGAAGGCTCTCCGGAGACTAGTTGCATTTTCATCATCTGCAGAAGTTTCCAGAGTCATTTATTTGACTTAAGCTCGACAGGATCCTAATCTTCTTTGATACTACTAAACATCTAAAGCTATACAAGACTGGTGTTGATCTGGATAACTACAGAAAAGGTACAGATCGCTATCTTTCATTCCGGGACTAATTAAAGACTAGTTAAACAAAATAAAATCAGAAGATGGGAAATTGAAATCTAGAAAGCTTGGAAGAAAAAGGGGAGAAGGAGCAAAAATTGAACTTTGTAAATTTAAAGGACAGTGTTAAAAACTGAAAAGGAATTTATTGTTTGGTCTACTTGCGGTTTTTGAGAAAAAGCCCCATCGTCATAAAATTGCAGCTCCCACAGTCAACACAGGAAATACGTCAAGCATTGTGAGATCTCTCTACCAGCGAAAACGGGATTTGATGGCAAGTAAAGCAGGAAGCATTGGATGAAAAAGGGAAATCATTGAAGCAGCCAGCCTACTCTAGGACTATAATATCATAGAAAAACATCGGCGACCATTGCAAGGAGGCCAAAATTTAAATAAACCTTTTAAAGTATTCGGGACATTAAAAATTGGTGGAGCCGACAGAGGTGACGATTATAAGGTAAATGCTATTGGACATTATTGCTAATAACTATTTTAGAAGCCTCTAGAGGAAAAAAAAATTTTTTTTAAATTGAGGCAGAAAGTAGCGACTGCCATTTTGGAGAAAATAAAAACTTTAAAAATAAATATCTGAGCCCAGGAGGCTCTGAGGATGGCGAAATTAGGCTTATTGAAGAAAGCAAGCTTCACTCTTTTAAACCTGATAGCTGAAATTTAATTTGGTGAGGTCAAATTTTCGGTGTTTTTACATGTCAGACCAAAAGCAAACCCGTGCAAGGACTGCTTCATTGGAGAAAATGCAGGACCAATTGGATGCAATGGAAGCCAGGATAATGAAAGGGATGAAGGGGATGATAACCGCTTCAAAAAAAAATTAGAAAAGGAAGAGCTAAAAAAAGATATAGAGGATCTCAGACATGAGACTGTGGTAACATCAAAGAAAGTGCAAGAGGTGGAAGGGAGAGTGAAAGTACATAATTCCACCTTGTTAAAAATACAAGAAACAGTGGCAATTCATGACTGCAAATTGATGGAGACTCAGATACGTCTGAGAGGAGTACCTGAGGATAAAGAAACTGACTTGAAAGAATATATAATAAAAAAAATTGCAGAATTTCTGGAGGAAGATCCTGAAGGGGACTAGAAACATGTATGACTATATATAGAGAGAGAGTGAACTCACTTTATGCTAAAAAAATAATCTACCAAGGGATGTGGTTTTAAGATATATGACAAAAGAAATGGTGGGAAAAAATATGAATAAAAATTTTGAAAAGACATTGATAGTGGGAGGCAGCAGAGTAAGAATTATGAAGGAGTTGCCAAGACAAGTGATAAATGACAGAAGAGCATATAAGAAACTGGCAGAAAAATTACGGGACAATGAAATGAGGTATAGATGGATAATACCTGAAGGTTTGAGCTTTGAACTTCAAGGAAAAGGGATTATAATTACAAACACACAGGAATTGCATAGATTTTGCAAAGAACATAAAGAATTTGCACAATGATGGATTACAAATTATTATCTTGGAATGTAAATGGACTAAATTCACCACAAAAAAGAAAGGCAACATTTCATTGGATTAAAAAGCAAATTGTAATATAGTTTGTTTACAAGAAGTACATATTAAACAAAAGGATTACAAATTTTTATGGAATAAGCAATTGGGACTAGAATTTCATTCATTGGCCGAACAGAAGAAAAGGGGAGTGATTTTTTATATTAAACAAGAATTGGACCCGAAATTAGTGTTTAAAGATAAAAATGGAAGATTTGTAGCGGTAGAAATAATATTAAATGCAAAAAAAAGCTGTATGCACCAAATGGAGCAAAGGATGCTTTTTAAAAAGACATTATACAACAATTTGATGAAGTGACATATGATCAAGTTTTGATAATGGGGGACTTTAATGGAACAATTAAGAATACACTGGATAGGTCTGGGGATAAAAAAAATAATAAGGAAGGAAAATTGCCAAAGTCTTTTTTTGAACTGGTCAAACAAGAAAACCTGGATGATATATGGAGAAAATTTAACCCTGAAGTGCGGGACTTTACCTTTTTTTCAGCAAGACATAATACTTTTTCCAGAATTGACATGTTGTGGGGCACTAAGGATTTAGGCCTTATAACAAAGAAAATAGAGATTTTACCTAAAATAGGGGCTGATCATAACCCAATAATGTGGATTATAAAATTGTCTAAAAAGTCGATAAGATGGAGATTAAATGAAGATTTATTACAGAATAAAGAAATAGTGACATCTCTAGAAAACGAAACTAAAACTTTCTTCCAAATAAACGATAAAGAAGATATAGAATTTCAGACGGTGTGGGATGCTTATAAATCAGTAATGAGAGGAATATTGATTACATTGAATAATAAAGACAAGAGGGCAAAAGAAAAACAGATGTTGGACATTCAAAATGAAATAAAGAAAAAAGAAGGGGAACTGAGAAAAAGGCCAGGGAAAAAGAAAATTATTACAATATTGCAAACACAAATGCAACATTTGTTAAATAAAGAACTGGAATGGAATTTGAAATGATTACAGCAGAAATCTTTCGAGGAAGCAAACAAACCTGGAAAATATTTGGCCTGGCAACTGGAAAAAAAAGAGAGAAAGCAAAATTATTAATAAAATTGTGGTTGATGGAAGAGAGGTGGTAGATCAAGAAGGAATAAAAAGAGAATTCTTTAAGTATTATGCCAAATTATTTAAGGGTGTTAAAATACAGAAAGAAAAGATGGAAGAGTATATACAAAATATTAAAATAGCACCCTTAACCGAAAATATGAAAAAGTGTTGAATGATCCAATTGAAGAAATAGAAACTGAAGCAGCGATTAATGCAATGAAAAATGGAAAGGCACCTTGGCCAGATGGATATGCAGCTAAATACTTAAAAACCTTTAAAGAGGAGTTAATACCGAAACTTCAGAAATTGATGAACATGATAAGAATAAAAGGGAAAATACCAAATACATGGAAGGAAGCTGTTATTTCATTGATTCCAAAAGAAGATAGAGATGTCACAAATGTAAAAAATTATAGACCAATCTCACTATTAAATAATGATTATAAAATATATACAATTGGCAGAACGGCTTAAACAACATCTGACAAATTTTATAAAGGAGTATCAAGCAGGGTTTTTCCCCAAAGGGCAAATAAGAGACAATATTAGAACTGTTGTAAATATTGTGGAATATTATGAAAGACATCCAGAAAAGGAAGTAGCATTATTCTTTGTGGATGCAGAGAAAGCATTTGATAATTTAAACTGGGACTTTCTGTTTGCATTAATGGAGAAAATAGAGTTGGGGGAAAACTTTAGAAGGGTGATAAACCAATATATACGGAACAACGTGCAAGGTTATGTATAAATGCAGATCTTACAAAAGATATGATAATTAGCAAAGGTACAAGACAAGGGTGTCCGCTTTCCCCGCTATTGTTTATAATGACTCTTGAAATATTACTGATGCAAATCCAAGAAGACAAAGAAATAGAAGGATTAAAAGTAAAAGGATTTACTTATAAATATAGAGCATTTGCAGATGATATAATGTTTATAAATGAAAATCCCATACAAGTAACACCTTTGTTGTTAGCTAAAATACAAGAATATGGAGAATTCGTGGGACTTTATATTAATAAAGAAAAATCAAAACTTCTATGTAAAAATATGCAAGTAAATAAACAAAAGGAATTGCAGAATCTAACGAGCTGTGAAGTTACCTCTAAGGTAAAATATTTGGGTGTGGAGATAACAATGAAGAATATTGATTTGTTTAAAAACAATTATGAGAAGCTATGACGTAAAATGGATGAAGATATGATAAAATGGAATAAACTTAATTTGTCATTGCTGGGCAGAATAGCTGCAATTAAAATGAATATTCTGTCAAGAATAATGTATTTGTTTCAAACTATTCCGATTGTGAAAGACAGTAAACAATTTAATAGATGGCAAAGAAAAATCTCAGCGTTTGTGTGGGCTGGGAAGAAACCAAGGATTAAAATGAAAATTTTAACAAATGCAAAAGAGAGAGGTGAATTCCAATTACCAGACTTAAGCAGTTTGTTTAGTGTGGATAAAAGAATGGATGATGCTGTTAAACAAAAAACTCTTAGCGTTGGAAGGTCATGGAAATAAATTTGGCTGGCACGCTTATATGTATTATGGGAAAAAAGATGGATGGGTTTTTTTCTCACCATTATATAAGAAACAATTTGTTAAAAACGTGGATGAAATATAAGAAATATGGGGATGAGAGAAAGCCATTATGGATAGTGCCAGCAGAAGTAATAAAAATAACAGCTGAGATGAGTGAAGAAAAGTGGTTGTCATATAATCAACTATTAAAAATACAAAGTGGCAAAATAGAATTGAAAACTGCTAAGAACTGAATAATAAATATGATTGGTTTCAAATGCAACAAATAAAAAGCTTGGTGAAAAAGAATATTAAAACTGAAGGAATAAGAAAACAGCAAACAGAAATGGAAAGAGTTCTGCTTGGAAATAATAAAAAATTAATTTCAAAACGATATAAATTACTTTTTAAATGGTCTATGGAAGATGAAGTAATGAAATCTCAAATGATTAAGTGGGCAATTAATGTAAATAAAGAAATACAGATGGAAACTTAGGAATATTTGTGGAAGAATTCTATTAAGCTTTTGACATGTCATAGTATTAAAGAGAACTGTTTTAAAATGATGTATAGATGGTATATGGCTCCTAAAAAGCTGGCAAAGATGAACAATAAGATGCCAGATAGATGTTGGAAATGTAAAAAACATGAAGGTTCTTTCTACCATATTTGGTAGACTTGTGAAAGAGCAAAAAAGTATTGGAGATGATTCAACAAGAAATTTCTAGGATCTTGGAATATGAATTTAAGAAAGTTTCAGAGACTTTTCTGTTGGGATTACGAATGGAAAAATTTCCAAAAGAAGATAGAACTATAATTTGGTACTTGCTTTCAGCTGCTAGGACATTGTATGCGCAGTTGTGGAAGCAAGAAAAAATACCAGAGAAATGGGATTGGATTGTAAAAGTTATGACATGGAGTGAAATGGACAAATTAACAAGAATTTTAGAGACTATAATTTAGAAGTTTTTAAGATGGAGTGGAAAAAGTTTGGAAGATATGTAGAAAAAGAGTGGAAAATAAAAGAACAATGGACAATTTTTGATAATGATTAAAAATTAGACGGAAGAAGGATATTAATCTTTGTTTTTATTAGTTAAGGGTACCTTTAAATGTTAGTATTTTAAGTAAATAACACTGGCGGGGGTCAAGTAACGGGGGGAGGGGTGGTTAGAAAGTAATATATGGGATAGATAAAAAGAGGTTATTAATGATGCAAGAAATAGATATTGTTACCATATGTTACTAAATGAAATTGTTTTAACCAGAACAGGGTGACGAACCAGTCTGCAGCAGCTCCTTCCAGGCAGCCACCTATATAGAGCACCCTCAGAGGCACTTCATATATACCCTCGGTGGACCATTATCAATTCAAGCAAAGTGCGGCAAAAAGTGGCGGGCTCCCCCCCCCCATATTGCACCCTCTCCCCCCCCCTACTGTGTTCCGGGTGCAATATCTAATGCTTCCTCTGGTCTCCTCCAGCCACGACCTTGGTTGCCATGTTAATAAGCTGCTAAGATAACTATTAGGGATGCACTGGGCGGGTTAATCAAAGCAACAAGCTATATGTCTCAGAGTGAAATGCAGGCTGTCTCACAGTTACAGATTTGTTCATGGTCACTTTTAAGAACAATTACAAGTTGTTATATGGCAAGTCGACACAATCTGGGGTAGACTCTTGACAGGCAATGGCTCTCCAGTGTAATATTCCTCTTTGACTGTGGGTTTCCAAATTAGAGTACTTATTCATTATTTTTAAAAGTTGCCACTTTTTTGATTACTGCAATTTTCACAGCTTGAGCTTCTGCTAAATTTTACTTCTGAAAACTAAATAGTATCCTTGACATATAAGAGATCTGAAAATGCACCTTTCATGAGTATTTTTACCCTCATTTCAGCTACACTGTTCTCCAGCTCTCGTTCAAATCAAAGTGGAACTGCTGCTAGTACTGGGCCTCCGTCCCACTCCATGAGCCACTCTTCACCAGGCCACAATGTACAGGGCAGCCCACACAACCCTCCAGTCCAGGTACCACCTCTTGCAACAGTGGACTCAGGAACTGAAAGGTAAGGCCATGAATCTCACTTCATCAGGAGTGTTCCTTCAAAAACAAGGAATGTTTTTAGTTGTGGTATTAGAAAGAGAAATCCATCACAGTCTATAGATACTTGGATTGTGGATTTGGATGGAATTACAGTCAACTTTTGATGGTCTGGAATAATTGATAACTCTTTACAAAAACTGGTTTAGGATTCTTCCATATCTAAGGTGCCAAATGCATTTGTTATGAGATTTGGATGTGACATAAATGTTACTTTATTGGGCCGGGCCATGTGTGCCATAAAATGTAATGCCAGGTACTGGAGATATAAATTTTATAAAAAAACATAGACAAACCTAATTAATGATATTATTTTACTCAAAATACAAACAAAGGCAATCGATTCCTAACAGTGAAAGCAATTGATTTACTGGGGAACCCACAAAAGGCCCAGTAAGTGAATTTAATAATATGCAAAACCTGTGGTTCCCCCCCCCCCCCTAAGGGATACTCCAGTCATTGCCTTGTTGGGTAAATAAGGCATGGAGGATAAGGATCATTATTTAAAACTAAGCTCTTTATCTAAATCTATTAGGAAAAGGGAAACATGAGATTTTCCCTAAGAAAATAACAAAGTTCTAAAAACTACATATTTATTCTACAAATAGGCTAATGAGTTAAAAAAGGGTGATGGCTGCAAAAGGTAATGATTATAGTAGAGGATTGATAACTGAGGCTAAAAGGCAATTAACCTCTTTTCTACAACCTTGACAGGATGAAACTAAACTCATTAGCCAACTGAAACACTGATAAATTAAACCCACCCAATCAGTTTGTCAAACACACCAGTTAACACGCAGGATTAGCTCTGAGCCAGGTTGTACTTCCAGGTCAGGTCTCTGCTAGAATCAAAACAAATATGTTAATCCTATAATGACTGAAATTTGGATCTTGCCATTGCCATATCTCATAATTCCTTTCAATTTCTTGACAACCTTGACTACACACACACCTCACCATGTGTGTTTGCTTGTTCACTTGCTGCTGCCCCCAAGCAACCTCTTGTCTTTCTTCCTCACACCAGTTGCTTGTGGACTGGGTACGAGCCCTGGACAGGCTGGTTCCTGACCCCAAACCTGTACTCTCTTTTGCAATGGGATAGCAAATATTGCCTGTAGCATCTCAAAGTGAAATCATCACTCACCATTCATATAATTATATTCATAAGCTACCAACGCTCTGAGGTTAATAATGTCCTGGAGACTTTTGCTTTTAGTGCTTTGGGCCCTCAGAGCTAGGTATATATGAAGACTACAATGTAAACTCTGTCATTCTTAAGATAATTGATGTCAGCCTCCTTAAGTAACTCTGTGCTATATTGTGTCTGGGAAAGACAAAGCTGAAAAAAAAAATAGATTTATTTATAAAGTTCGCCCAACATGTTTCAAGCCACTGTCCTTTATAATTTACATAAAAAAGTTTTCATCTTTTATCTGCATTCAGCTTTCCTAGGGCACAGGAAAGAACACATATAAAAGGAGAATATGGGTCTCTTATGAAAAACATAGAGAAATAACCTTGATAAAGAAGGTAGCTTGAATCATGTAGGACATGCTTTAAAAATAATCTACTTTCCACAGCATCTATGAAACACCTCCTCCTGTTTTCATCCAGAGAATAGTAAGCAATATAATGGGTTTAACTTTGTCATTATTAAGCTACAATAATAATACTGTACAATTTATCATAAACATATGGCCTCTGCTAATAATTGGTAGAGAGCACTGAATTCTAAAGACTGCAGTAAATAATTATTGTATGCAGCCAACAGCTATTCCTTGCTGATTAAATTATGTACCTGCGTTGCTACTTATTTCAGGTATGTTAGATGTCAGTTATGGGAAATTGGATTGTTGTGCATTCATTAGTTTGGAGCATTACCGACATATATAAGTAAATGCAACAATTTTTTCTGAACTAGGATACTTCTGGTATGTGCCTAACAAACAGTAATATAAATCTGTTATTGGTTTACATAGAAATTTAGAGGATATAAATTCCTTATATTTTGCAGACTAAAAGCATAATTGCTGCTATGTTAGTCTTATAAATGTATTGGTATTTCTATGTCCCAGAGAAACCGAAATACCAGAAATTCTGAGAGCTTCTTGGCATAAGAGACTGCCTGTAAAATTTTATTATTCTGTAGAAGAATGTCCATTAGGGATAGGCATGAACTGAAAAAATTAACCACATTTTTCAATCAATTCCTAGGCAACCCTGGGTGTGGAGAGCCCTAGAAACACCCAAAACAGTTGTCCATAACTTGATCGCAGCTCTGGGAGCCAACCAGGGAGCTCCCATTCTGCTCGGCTGCTTTCACTTTGCAGGTCAAAAAAAGAAGAGTTAGTTGTTGTGAGAGCAGAAGAATTGTTTGCTGTATGGCTGATTTAGGGGAGGCTTTGAAGGATTCATTTTTTCTCCACAAGGTGGAACAACTTTTAAAAACCTCTCCCAGCTGAGAAGGTTTCCTTGCTGTGGTTTCAGGGACTGAACCTGAAGCTAGAGCTGAGCTTTCCTGAGAGCACCTGCTTTGGGGAGCTATAACTCAGATATCACAAATCCAATTTTTGCTAAACATGGAGGGTAGATGGAGGAAAACCTGCTGAAGACTACCTGTGAGTTTGGCATCTCTAATGTGCTAGGGAGCTGTTCTACCACTTCCTGAACCAAATGAACTATGAACCAACATGAACCACCATTTTTCCAGTGGTGCCCATCCCTAATGTCCATATAATCCCCCAAACAGTGGTCATGACTGAATTAGACTAAATAGACTCAGGACCACTGAGAGATGGACTAGGGATACAAAATCCATAGGATCTGTGGTCCTGAGGAACCAGGCATTCTACTTGCTTCCATTTACATATTGCAAGTGCAGGGAACACCCAGTGCAATGTCTGTTGCTCTGTGCCAACCAGTGGCAGCTGGTACCAATTGGCTGTTGGATCAGAGGGCAGGGTAGTCAACGGTAGACAGTGGCAGAGCCAACCCCAGTTTTGTCCTCATTGTCCTCCTCCCTTTTACTGATATTAAAAACTTTTAAACACTGCAGTACCTTAAAACATACCTGATTTCCTCATGGGTGCCAACCTAATGCAAATTCTCCTTTTACAACAACACTAGGAATACCCAATGCAGAAGAGAAATCTTGCCATGTGTCCTCATGTTCCTAAAACCCACTACTTAACACAGTAGTCAAAAGAGTAAGGTTTATGAGGCAAAAGAAGATATGAGCACTGCAGGTTCTGCACTTCTCACCAAAGAATCCATTTTGTTGTTAACCATAATCTTCTCCCTTCACCTACTTCCTATGTGAACAAGGTACATCTGCCATGTTTAATTTAGCCCAGTAATACATTGCTGGCTTTGGGAGTATGAAGTTTCAATTCAGTTACTCTTCCTGTTGTTGCAGAGTGGCTATCTACTAGTTGCAGTAATGTCCTTCTTGATAAGCTTATTAATTTTCTTGCTTGTAGTCAGGGCCAGACCTCCCACTAGGCAACTTAGGCAATTGCCTAGGTCGTTGCCAGTCCAGGGGCACAGAATTGGACCCCGGGACCAGTGGGGCTTTCTTCTTTCTTTTGCATGCTGAGGTGCAAAAGCAGGAAAAAGATCTCCTCCTCCCCACACCTTTCATAGCCTCCGAATGGTGCAGGCAGTGGGACAACCTCTTCTCTGCGGTCAGGCCTCAGCAGCTGCCCGATCTCTTCATTCTATCCCAGGGATTTTTTGAACAGGAACACACAGGAATGCAGTTCCGGCTGCCTTGGCACCAGGGGGTGTGGCCTAATATGCAAATGAGCTCCTGCTGGGCTTTTTCTACAAAAAAGCCCTATGCTAAACAATGATGATGTCAGGGTGTGTGGCCTAATATGAAAATGAGTTCCTGCTGGGCTTTTTCTACAAAAAAGGCCCTGTTCTATCCTATGGGCCCATAGAATAGAATA
Source organism: Heteronotia binoei (assembly GCF_032191835.1). Lineage (NCBI taxonomy): Eukaryota > Metazoa > Chordata > Lepidosauria > Squamata > Gekkonidae > Heteronotia > Heteronotia binoei. Next base: position 60,632,447 of record NC_083226.1, read on the forward strand.
GAGAGATTGGGCCATTGCTGCAGCACAATGCTAGAGAAGGAAGGGCTTTTAAACTTTTAACCCCTTCTCAGGGGTCAGGCCGCAGCGGCAGCCCAGTCTCTCCATTCTATGATATGAGCCCATATCAGTGCAGGGTGTGTGTGTGTGTAAACAGGGTGCCAAACAGTCTAGGGCCAGACCTGCTTGTAGTTTCTATGCTGAAGTCCTTCATGCATCTGAAATGGCTAAGCATTGATGTACTATATACCAGGGCTGGACAAATCCCAGGGTCAGGTAGCCTTGGCACCAAGAAATTTCATTCCAGAACCTATTATATTCAGCAATGATTTTATCATTACTATAACCAGGATTATCCCCCATACCGCAACATTTTTATCACAACTTGAACAGAATTCCAAGAAACTGTCAAGTGTTTGGTAGTAGCTTCATGTGGTGGCAATAATTAGAAAATATGGTGTTTAAGATATAAAACCCTGCAGCCTGAAAAAGGAGTATGGTGCCTAATTTGTGGGGCTGACTTACACATCAAAATAAAATTTGTCAAGGCCTGCTCATTACCAAGGGAAGTTAGTTCAATGAATGATGTGTCCAGTGTGGTGTTGTATTTATTAGTGTCCAACTGTGGTTTGAGAGACCTGGCTTCAAATCCCTGGTCTGCCACGGAAGTATGCTGGGTAACTTCAGGTCAGTGTCACACTCCCAGTCTAACCTGTCTCACAGGGTTGTTTTGAAGATAAAACGGAGAAAAGGAGAGCAATTAAAGCCACTTTGGGTCCCCATTGGGGAGAAAGGTGGGAGGTAAATTAAGTAAAACATTTTTAAGAACTATGAAATAATAGCACCAGCTGAAGGATCTTGTGTTTCTAATGCTTCACCCTCCACTACTTTGATGTTGTCTCTCATGTTTGAGTAGCCAAATGGTGGTGGTGGAGGTGTAATACTTTGAGGCATGGCATCTCTCTTTCTTACTTGTGTGAGGGGCTTGAATCCTTAGCTGGAGGAGTAAAGAAATTGTTCCTTTTGGGTGTTTGTGTCTTGAGTTCTGAAGTGGGGAACATGTAAGAGTTCTCCATGCACAAGTGTTCTCAATATGTTTTAGTAGTGTTCCTTGATTCTTTTAAAATGCAAAATGCCCCCTCCCTTTCATACAAAGTGCCTATACCCCATGGTCCCTGACCCATCAATTTCAGTTCTCATGTGTGCCCCAAGTTCACCCAATTTGAAGCCAAAGTGATATAGCCACATGCTGTGTGTCCTACATAGCTAGCAGTACGACTCCCTGTGGTATTGGAGGAGAGTTTTGTGGTTACCATAGACTACCAAAAAGACAAATCAGTGGCTTCTAGATGAAATCAAGCCTGAACTCTCCCTACAAGTTAAAATGGCTAAACTGAGGCTACTATACTTGTCAGATTATGAGAAGACAAGAGTCCCTGGAAAGACAATAATGCTAGGAAAAGTTGAAGACAGCAGGAAAAGAGGAAGCCCCAACATGAAATGGATTGAATCAAAGAACCTATGGCTCTCAGTCTGCAAAACCTGGAAATGGCTATTAATAGCAGAACATTTTGAAGGTCATTCATTCATAAGAACATAAGAACATAAGAGAAGCCATGTTGGATCAGGCCAACGGCCCATCAAGTCCAACACTCTGTGTCACACAGTGGCAAAAAATGTTATATACACACATACACTGTGGCTAATAGCCACTGATGGACCTGTGCTCCATACACTATGGCTAATAGCCACTGATGGACCTGTGCTCCATATTTTTATCTAAACCCCTCTTGAAGGTGGCTATACTTGTGGCCGCCACCACCTCCTGTGGCAGTGAATTCCACATGTTAATCACCCTTTGGGTGAAGAAGTACTTCCTTTTATCCGTCTTAACCTGTCTGCTCAGCAATTTCATCGAATGCCCACGAGTTCTTGTATTGTGAGAAAGGGAGAAAAGTACTTCTTTCTCTACTTTCTCCATTCCATGCATTATCTTGTAAACCTCTATCATGTCACCCCGCAGTCGACGTTTCTCCAAGCTAAAGAGTCCCAAGCGTTTCAACCTTTCTTCATAGGGAAAGTGCTCCAGCCCTTTAATCATTCTAGTTGCCCTTCTCTGCACCTTCTCTAAAGCTATAATATCCTTTTTGAGGTGCGGCGACCAGAACTGCACACAGTACTCCAAATGAGACCGCACCTCAAAGTTCTTCATAAGTTCTTCATAAGTGAGAAAGACAGATCTTAACATACACATGCTGTGTTTATGGCTTTTGGCATATTGAAAGCTTCAAAATGCTTATATTTATACCCCACCTTCTCTCTGAATCAGAGTTTCATACAATCTCCTTTATCTTCTCCCCCACAACAGACACCCTGTGAGGTAGGTGGGACTGAGAGACCTCTCCCAAAAGCTGCCCTTTCAAGGACAAGCTCTGCAAGAACCATGGCTGACCCAAGACCATTCCAGCAGCTGCAAGTAGAGGAGTGGGGAATCAGGCTCAGTTCCAGATAAGAGTCAGTTCCCAGATAAGAGTCTGCACATGTAACCACTACACCAAACTGGCTCTCAATATTTTAAAAGGTTCTCCTGTGAAGAATACCATGTTCTTGAATTCTGCCTGTGGGAGGAATATTTTTGTGCGGCAACTGGCGCCATTTAAGTATTTTAAAGTCTTTTGTCGCTATTACTTTCAGAGTTGAGTATGCATATAGTACATAAATGGTGCCAAGACTGAAGCATACTAGAATCCTTAATAAGACTATAAGTGAAGCCATGTTGGATTGTAGCAGGTAAATAACGAAGTCTGCACATTGCTGTGTTGAAACGAGGTATTTACTTTGACATCAAAGCAGAACTTAGTCGGCATAAGCCCCAATGTGACTAAGTTAAAGTTTTCCTCATACAAGCCATTTTTATTCAACCCCAAAACAAGCAGGTAAGCCTCCTCCTTATCTACTCAACATGTCCCACCTTCCTGTAAATTTCCACTCCTATGTCCCTCTGCTTATCAGTTTAGCAGAAGCTCCTCTGAGGGGCCTCTGTTATCTACTCTTACAACCTTTGAACACCCTTTTGGGCTGTGTGGCCTCCAACAGTCACTCTAAATGTTGCATCAGACATTCTCTTTTGCTTTTGAAGGCAAAGACATATTTTCATTTATTATAGGGGTATTCATTAATTATTCAGGGGTCCTGCTTCAGGATCAGACCAATGGCCCATCCAGTCCAACACTCTGTGTCACATAGTGGCCATAGGGTTCCCAAATCCCCCGCTAGGCCTGGAGACTCCCGATTTGGAGCCCCCTCCCCCCGCTGGCCATAAAAGGGAAAGCGGGGGAGGGGAGGGGGGAGAACGGCAGCCCTTCCCACCCAGCCCCGATCACAGCAGCCAGAGCTCTTCCGTTTTCTCAGGCTGCTTCCCGCCCCCAGTCAGCTGGCCGGTGAAGGGAGGGGAGCCCAGCCACGCCCCCAAAGGACCATGTGCCTTTGCACCTCCGGAGGTGAGTGAGTTCTGTCCCCTGCATCAGATTTCCCAGAAACGGGGGGGGGGGGGGCGGGGGGGGGAGGGGGGTGGAGAGGGAAACGTCTTCTCATAGGGTATAATGGGGAATTGATCTGGAGGTTTCGGGGGCTCTGGGGGAGCTGTTTTTTGAGGTAGAGGCACCAAATTTTCAATGTAGTATCTAGTGCCTCTCCCCAAAGTATCCCCCAAATTTCAAAACGATTGGACCAGGGGGTCCAATTCTATGAGCCCCAAAAGAAGGTGCCCTTATCCTTCATTATTTCCTATGGAAGGAAGACATTTAAAAAGGTGTGCTGTCCCTTTAAATGTGATGGCCAGAACTCTCTTGGAGTTCAGTTATGCTTGTCACACTCTTGTTCCTGGCTCCGCCCCAATGTCTCCTGGCTCCACCCCCAAAGTCTCCTGGCTCCACCCCCAAAGTCCCCAGATATTTCTTGAATTGGACTTGGCAACCCTAAGTGGCCATAAAAACCAGGCATCATTAATATCTAATGCTAGACAAATAGGGACATGCTTGCTACTTAGTGGTGAAGCACACACAGTATATGTTTAGAAGATCCATTTCCATTATTACTGTTTCACATATGCAGATTTCAATACTTGTTTTTCAAAGTAAGCAACTATTAATATAACTGATCTGCATAATATGCAAATGAGGTCCCCCAGATTTGGAGAACTGGAATATGGCAACCATACTCTAAAGAGTGAGACCCTAATTGCAACAGCTCCAGCAGCCATCTTAGCAACAACAACACACCTTCTTCTTCCCAGGTGCCACTAGGAAGTAGATGATCTGTCCTCCAAACTGTATTATCCTTTGTAACTTTTAACTACAGTTCTGTTCTACAATTAAATTACTAAAGGGGTTATATTCTTTCAACTTTCCCATTCTTCAGCTTCATAGAACTAGGAAAATCTGAATGATATTTTCCTCAACACTAACACTCTTTTTGTTATGTATGTGAAGGCATGCCTGGACATGTTTGGTGTTGTTTCCTGAGCTTGAGGTGCATCACAATAGACTGAGAGGATCGAAAGATTTGCATCCCGATTGGCTGCATAATTTAAACTGGCCGATTGGGAGGCAGTATCAGAGAATCCTGGGTTCTGCCAATGAGTATGCATATTCTAATGAAGGATCCAAAAAGGGTTCAATCACAGGATGTTTTCTGCTTCCTGGGGTTTCCCCTGACCCAGCTGTATATATTGCCACATACTCGGAATGCTTTCCAGTAGTTTTGTAGTCACTTACTAAAGATGCTGTATCACTAATAAAGAGCTTGATAACTATGCAACGAGCCTCCTCATGCATCAAACCCAGTATTTAACACTTTTCATTTTTCTGTTATGGTTGTGAGACACATCTGTTGGAATCTTCCAGGCCTTCCCCTTTATTAACAGAACATGGCTACCTCCTTCTGGGTTGGCATAGGCTGGAAGGTTAAATGTCCTGAGTGAAATAGTTTTGTTTTGTTTGTAAGAGTATATAGGCTTGATTTTGTAGAGGAAGAGCTGTTCATGTGGGTTTTAGTAGCCATCATATTTTCCTGAGACAGTAATTTGTACTTCTTCTCGCTGGAGATTTGTAGGCCTGATCATTTGATTCTCATGGACCAGTCAAGGACTTAGAGGGAGCTATAAGAATGCCTATACCTGAATAATGAACTGTTGTGTTATTGTATCACATAACTTGAGCAGGATTTTACATCATCACATAAGGGACGTTGCATGGTGACACTCTGGTTAGAAGGCAAAACTCTGGTTTAAAGCTGGTTTTACCACAGAGTTTCACCCCAAAACTTACTATATTTTTTCAGTTAAGAAAAGGGTTAAAACAAGAGAATCTGGGTTCCTACAGAGACTCTTTCTTTTTCTGTTCCCTTAAGCACTAGTGGGTTTTCTCAGTCCCTTTCACAATGTGTGTGTAGAAAAGTTTTTCTCACTGGTTTGTCATGCTGAGGGAGAGTAATAAAGAGATAAATCCCACAGAGTTCACTGAGGTGAGGTTTATTTCTTGTTTCTTATGGTACACTCTCTTTTTATTCTCTCTTCCTTCTTAATCCTATGCAGTTTTAAATACTCTTTTAATTGTGTTCATTTTATTTGTTTGAAACCATAAGATATTGCAACCAGTATTCACAAGTATATATATTTATATACTCTCATATATATTCAGTTATATATGAAAGAAATCTCCCCTAATTACAATTGATCTCCAGATGACAGAGATCAGGTTCCCTGGGGGAAATGGCTGCTTTGAAAGCAGTTGGCTGTGCTTCCTCCAAGCATCTCCTTCCCAGGCTCCACCTTCCCAAATTTCCAGGAATTTTCCAACCCAGAGCTGGCAACCCTGACTGCACAAATTCCTTATTTGTATTATATTCTTCCATTTTCTCCTACAACTGCAACTATAAATATGCACTGCCATTGAATATACATCTCCCAGAACTTTTTTTCAAATTGATTTTGAGAGGCACTACATCCCACTGCAGGAAAGACTCAAGAGGGATCAAAATATTCATAGCTGAGGAAACATCACTATCAGAATAAGAGACAAAAACCTAGAGAATAATAAGAAGCTTTGGAAACACAGAACATAGTTCTCTTTCTTCCACTTTACTTGCCTGAAAATTCTAACAAGAAAGGCTTCCAAGTGTAGAGGAATAATCCAAAGAAGAGCAGAAATTGAAACAAAGAAAACAAACATTGGAGGCTTTCTATTGTAACTGAAAGACCTTCCTTTGAGGCTTGGAAAAAAACTCTTCTTAGAGAACTTTGAACCTGCTTCTTGCCTATGAGCAGAATTAAATGCTATTCCTTTCTTACTCTTCTTATACAATAGTAATTTCTGCTGTCTCTGCTCTCTTTTGTAAGAATTGAGCATAGCAGAATGTTTTGAAATGATTATTTTCTTGTGGGAAGAAATGTACTCTGTAAACAATATGAAACTCAAAAGGATAAATCCTTGAAGAACACTAACTATTCTGTGCATTTCTCTGGATCTGCATTTATATGTCAGAGCACATAGATAATTCTGCAGTAAAGCTTCCACAGTGCAATCTTAAAGTTACATGTTAATTTCCTTCACTTGCACTACCATTTCCCTGCCTAGCTAATACATGCATGGACCCAGATAAGAACATAAAACAAACAAAAATGTTATTTATGATCATGAAACTCACTCAAACTATGAGCTAATGGGGGTGTTGGTGTTTAAACAACATACTGGTCATTTGGGTTACCTGATGAATCTATGGATGCTAGCTTACAGGTAGGAGCTGGAGATTTATAACTGATTTCCAGAGACCACTTCCCCGGAGAAAACAACTACTTTGGAGGGTGGACTACATTGCATTATACCTGCTGATGTCCCTTCCTTCCCTAAAACCTCCCCAGGATCCACCCCCCAGTCTCCAGGAATTTCCCAACAGAGTCAGCAACTCTTTCCTCTCACTGATTTTCCTGATGCCTGGGAAAATGAACTTGGTGTTAGCAGAGCCAAAACTAGCAAATCACAGTTCATACAGCTACTCAATATTTTCCTTCTGTGGGATAAATGGCAGCTTCGCGTATACATATGGGATGGAAATTACTGAAAGAGTTGGGGAGAGGTTGAAATGACCGTATCCAATGGTGCAGTACTGATCACTTTTGTAGCATCAAGAATCCGTTCATGGAGAGGGTGGGATATAAGTTTAAAGTAAATATTTTTTTAAAAAAAATACTGTGTAATAAGCACTAAATGATCTAATCACAGTTCTGGCTGACAGGAAGGACTGAACCCGGAATTAGGCAGTAGCTATGTGCAGTCAACTATTTATTCATTGTAATCTAACCTGAGCCACACCCCTATTTGGACACAGTTCATTCTCTAAATACAAACAAAACTATTTCCAGCGTTCAGTTGTGATGGAAATTGTCCAAACTGAAAGTTATTCTGGCATCTTATTCTCTAATTTCATTTGCATCTTCTTTCCTGACTTTGGCACCATACTTCTGTCTTATGCAGTATTCCTGTACTTTAATTAAATTCCTGATTTCAGCTACACATGCCCTCTCCCCATCACTAACATCATTTGAAGGCTCTTGGCAATAGAAAATTGAATAAACCTTTGAACGATCTGATCGTCTTAGCCTTTGAAGTCAGAATGAGGTACAAAGCAAGATTTTTTTTTTTTAAAGAAATTCTGGGTTCTTATTGCATGCATGGACTCCACGCCATGGGCATATTTTCTGATGTCAGTTTCCTGGTGGTTACAAGCTGGTATCGATTGTTGCATACAAAAAATTTAATTTGCTGTTCCCCCAGTAACACTCTGTGATTTATTTGGGGACAAATCTGGATTGAAATGAGGCCAAGTTTCTCTTTTGTGAGATGGACAAGCTGTATAAGTAGATGCTATAGTCACCAACTTGAGTAAGCCAGGAATTCATGAAGTGATTCATAAATCATTATAAAGATCACTACAGTCTGCTAAAAAGAAGACTGGTCTAGCTATACAAAATGCTGAATTTTCACTGGGAAGCTTTCTTTAGATGTTAAATCCAATTTGAAATCTTTAAAACTGTCCTTTTATGTAAAGCTTTCAAAAGGATTTTTCCCCTGTGTTGTTGGCTGACAGTTAAAGCCATTTTTCATTGATTAGATTTCATAGGTGAATTTTGCAAAACAGAGGATAACATCCCAGGATTCTTCACACAAAAAAGGCACCCATCTGTGTCCTTTGTTTCTGATCCCTGGCAGCAAATCAATAATCTTTCCATGTGAATGCAAAAATGTAAAAAGCAATCCCACCTCTTTTCTATTCTACTGAAAGATCTGCAGAGCTGCAATTGTAGAACTTAAACTTCTATCTGTATTAATATGTCGACATATACAGCAGGAGTCCTAAATATTTGGGAATTGAGATTGATTCCAAAATGTTTGTATAATTGCTTACTCAAATCCCAACAGGTCTTGTTTATGTGAGCTTTGCTCAAACTGTTGTGAGAAAAAGTGACTGAATGTCATTATGGTGCCTCTGGGTCATCATTAAAATCCCATATACTTTCTATATGTCAAGTTAAACAGAAGTATAGTTCAGTGGGAGGAGAAGTCTTTTGAATAATTTCCTGATCATATCTCTTGTTGCCAGTTCCTAAGAGAGGAACTAATCCTTGAGCTCAATCCATCAGGCAGAAGCAAGTGGATAAAGATTTTTTTTCTTCTGAGCTGGTGAAAGCAAGTGGCCTGTCCTTGCCCATCTTTTTCATTGCTAATTGCTGGAAAGTAAAGGAAAAACAGATATTCCAATAGTGGGTTTGAGGGGTGAAAGAGGAAGGAGATAGGAGGCCACAAAGATGAACTTGATCAACGGAAATGTTGTTCTGTGTCTCCATTTCTGCTAAAACAGATTTGGAACAGAAGCCTCGTGGATTGCGTATCTCCTTTAATGCAGTCTGCTTAGTTTCCCACAGAACAGTCTTTCTCCATTAGAAGAGTACTGGAGGAGATATCTTGTAGCTGATCCAGGGCCTTAGTCATCTGTTCCTTGTTTTGAAGGGCTGTCTCATTTACAGATAGGGCTTTAAAAAAATGAATGGTTGATCAGGGATTTTTTCATACAAACCAGAAGCATTTTCACACACATACCTATGTGCATTTTACTGTCTATAGATTATAACACAAATAAGACCAGTATTTTTATAGCCCAAAAGATTATCTTCATTATAACTAATGCCTTTCTTTAAACATTTGAGAAACTGGTATTTTATAGCATTAAAAGAATATATGGAGGATAAAATTATTTAGATGTTACCTTTAGGACAACACAATAGGGTTGCCAGGTCCAACTCTGGAAATAACTAGGGACTTTGGGGGTGGTGCCTAGAGACTTTACCATTCCCTAAAAAATAAAAACACAGGAGTGCCATTTCCTTGAAAACAGTCTTCATTTCCTTATTCTTTTTTTTTGCCTTCAAAGGGTTTTCCCCAGAAGCTGCGCTTCCACTAAATGAAAGTGTGATTTGTCATACCCCAGCCCCCACAAAGCCCTTGTCAGGCTTTGGTAGCATTTCCAAGCATAGCTTTATTAAGGGATACGCAGACACTCACTCACAAAGCAGCCAAAATAAACACAGTTTGCAAGTCCATACTTTTGTGATCTCACTAGAGAAACACTGTACTCATGGGAGTTGCTGAATGTAAAAATATACGGTACTTCATTTCCACGAACTACTTCAGACTAACACAGAAAAATGAAAGAAGGAAAAGAGAAGTCAAGAGGGGTGGAGGTTTTTTCTATCCCATAATCAAGTTCTAATTAACAATTTACTATCCATTTGACTTCTGAAACAAATGCAAAACAAACAGAGCGACTGTGCTGTCTTCCTCTCTCATACACTTCACACACTTACCAGGAAGAATCCCATGGCTCTGCCTGCTTGCTCCACCCCCTCTTCAGCTTTCAACATGATTTAAAGGCACAAACACATTCCAAAACACAAATAGTTTGCAAGCTTCTTCTAAAATGTTCTGCCAAGATTTAAAGACACATCATGGCTTTTTGGGCAGGGAGACACCTTCAAAACCAGGGGATCTCCTGCTAGGAATAGGGGCTGTTAAGTCTACAACACAATTGTTTCTAATGTTGGCTTTTCTCTTTTCCCCAGATTTTCAGCTACTTCTCCCTTTTCTCCTCACCATATAAGCTCCAGAAGAATTCCTGCTCCCCTTCTGTTGAATCAGAAAAGGACACTGCAGCCTTCCAGTACCCAGCAAATTGTGGGAACCCACATGAAGCCATATGAGCCATTAACAAATTCCTCTTTTCAGCCAAATAGCATCCAAATCCAAGGTAAGACTGGAAACCTTGTTAATGTTTACGTATGGTTGAGATGCAACTAGAATTCAAGAGTGTCTAATAAAATTGTGTCCAGATTCTTATCCCAAAAGTCCATGTCAGAATTCTTACAGGAGCTGTTATGCACTTTCTGAAAAACAGTTCCAAACAAACACTTCATTTTAAATGCCGACATGGCTTTGAACCCATATTTCATAGGGGTAGTACAGGGGGAGGGACGGTGGCTCAGTGGTAGAGCATCTGCTTGGGAAGCAGAAGGTCCCAGGTTCAATCCCTGGCATCTCCAAAAAAGGGTCCAGACAAATAGGTGTGAAAAACCTCCGCTTGAGACCCTGGAGAGCCGCTGCTGGTCTGAGAAGACAATACTGACTTTGATGGACCAAGGGTCTGATTCAGTAGAAGGCAGCTTCATATGTTCATATGTTCAATTACCATCAGCCAAAAGAGCCACATAGTCATATATGTCCTCTATGCCATCCCACCAATGTGCCTACAATATCTCTCTCTGTCCCCAGCATGAATTACTGTAATTGTAGCTAGACAGTAAGATTACCAAGCTGACCCTATAGAAATGGGAGTAAAACCGTTACCAACCCAGTTGGCTATTTTCCCCAATGGCTGCCATGGTGATAGTCATTTTACTCTCTGTTCTCTGTCATTTGCTCTCCTGCTGGCAACCACATTAGTGCTTGGATGGGAGTGCAAAGCATAAGAAAGGATGGGCCCTTTACTTCAATCCTTGGCTGGCCCACAGCTCAGGGAGACCCATATGTCACTTGTCCTCCAGTTCCTCTGGTGGCAGCTGTTTTAAGGTGGAAACCACCTGTCAGTTACAGGCACTAACAGGCAATAGGCATTGCCCAGTTTCCTGAAACATGTGGTTGCCACACTGGGGAACAGTACTCAGAAAAGCCACAGGTAACATGTGAAGGAGGTACCTGGGGTTTCCAGGCCACAGAGTGTTTATCACTGTTTTACAAGTTACAAATCATTACCCTTGCAAACCTTTTGCACTGCCCTAACATCTTTGTCCTTTAAATCATGGCCAGTTCTTATTCAGTGTTTTCTTTTAGCACTTTAGAAAAAAAGGAAACAATAATGCCAAGTACTTAGTTATGTTTCTCAGGAGCCTGCAAAAACAGAAAAGAGAAAAAAGTTTCCAATTGTCTCAGGTCATGCTATTTCAATCCACTCCAAGAATCCCATGGAGCTAGTTCATCAGCCTGGCCTATTTGGTATATATATATCAGGGGGCAGGGAAAGCTTTGTTATCCTTTGCCTCCTGCAATTCTTAGCCTGCCTTCACATGATTTAGAGGGCTGTAGCTATTGCCACTGAACTTTCAGCTCAATCTGCTACCAAACAATAGTGACATTTTTCTGTCTCAATATGTAGTCTTAAACATGTCAGCTCCATTTAAATTGGCTGTACCAAAGAGGAAAAGAATTTCATTGCCAACAAGACTTTCAACAAAACAGGTTGTAAATGGATTCCTATGTTGAAAGAAAAAAATAACGGGAGAGTAGAAAGCACAGTGAAATCAATGGCTTTTAGAACTTAAAAGAAGTGATGTTGCAGTCAGACACAGACTAATAACCTTTTAATATCAGCCACAGTGTGCTCTGCTTACAATGTTCACGTTCAGAACTTTACGGCTTCTTACACTACAAAAGAAAGAATGACTAACAGCTAATTCTATGACTAGTTGCTCTGGCAAAAAAGATTTCTGATACAATGTCATAATTTGTAGCATTTTTCTAATGTTGTGTCATAAGAGATGACTGCACTAGTAATTGCCACCATTAGAAGATGCAATGTTTTAGCACCACACAAAGCTATTATGCCACACAGAAATGGGCATTAAGAGCAGTACTGACTCTGCCTTTAGGCAAAGGACCTTAGTTGGCCCCTTCCTCTCCGGTGATCCCATTACTGGGCAGCAACTCAATGACAAATAGCTTCTAGTTCCATCCTCCATGTGTCACAGCCAAATGCTGATTCACTGCTGCATATGGAGATCTCAAGAGTTTCTAATCAATGGGAGGTGATGGATTTGTCAGAAAAAGAGAGAAAGGAAAGCGAAAATGAGTGGAAAAATGCACAATAATGCAGAAGTCCTCAAATATGACTCAGATATTGATAGTTAGGTGGTTACACCTCAGGTACTAATAGAAAGACAAGGTTAGATTAGATATCCTGTGAAAGGTAGATTAGGTTTTCTCAGAGACATAATGTTTTAAGGACATCTGAGGGAAAAAACCATGAACAACAAATTGTTTTAAGAGTCTGAAATTCCTGAGATAAGTGAGCCATTCCAAGTAAAAGTTAACCATTTCTCTCTCCAACAGAGACAGTTGTATCTGTAATCTTGAGTGTGTGATATGGTAACTCTTCTAAAGCACAGCTTCAGCTCTCCTTGGCTATAAATATTTACTATGGTAAACCCTTTAATTGCCCACCTAATCATTCTTTATAAGACAATTTATTCATGTTGTTCAAAGATGGTGTCCCATCTGTAACCGCAGCACTTTATCCAGCACAGTCATTTTCATATTTAGCCCTATTTTTAAAAAATCAAAATAGCTGTTTATTGAACTTCAAGGAACATACAAGAATGAGAAATACAAATAAGTGACACGAAATTGGAACAGATTATAAGTAAAGATCAAGTCACCAAGGTCATAACTGTTGATAACATAAAATCAATATAGTACAAGGTACAGTGGAAGAACATATAGTATAGTTAAGTACAACTAAATATAGTACAATCAAATATGAGGGATAATCAAAAATACTATAAATCTAGGAGGTACTAAAAGCAATTATATAAATAAGATAATATATAAAATATATCTAATATGTCAGCCTGTGATATGGCTCACATAGGACTGCATGGCTGAAAGATAATGGTGCTAGATAGCAGTCTAAGCCTTCTATGATGAATCAAGAATAAAGCATTTTTAAATGCAGAGGGTCAAGTATGGAGAGATCTTAGGAGGAGATATAATAAAAGGTAGCCATTTTTCAGATAAGTTGGTAGTTTTGGGGGAAATTTCAGATTTCAGAAATTTTCCTCATTTTCAATGAGGAAGTGATTCCAGACACGTTTCAACTGGTTTGTTCTAGCAGGAGCTTGGGATTGCTTTCCAGAAGGATGCAATTGAAAATTTTGCATTTAACATTTAAACCATCCCATATATTTAGGAGGAGCAGCTCAGGAGAAAACTGAATTTTATAAGTAGTAAAAAATTCTATTTGCTTAAGAATATCTTTCCAAAAGATCTCATACAATGGGCATTCCCGCCAACAATGGGCATAAGATCCAATCTCACCACATTTCTTCCAACATAGTGGGGAAGTTCCTTTTGAAAAGATAGATCATCATTGAGGAGTGATGAACCACCTATGAAGGAGTCTGAAGGATTGTAGCTTCATAGTGATCACAGATGAATTAAATAAAGGAAACATATATATCTGTCCATTGGTCAGTGGAAAGGGTGGTGTTACAGTCCTGACTCCATTTAAGTAGAAAATTCAGTGAAGTGTTACTTTCAAAGTGTAGAATGATGTCAGAGTTAACGGAAATCAGACCTTTGGAGCTAACATCTGAAGAGTCTAACAGTTTCTCGAAGGCAGTTTGGAGGTAAAAATACAAGGTATCAATTAATCAAGTTTCTGATCCAAGTCAGATTTTGAAAGCAGGCCAGTCCGAGAGGAGATGTCAATTAGTCAGGTGACATTCACCAATTTCAAAGGCAGTAGTGGAGTAGAGCAGTTGTCAGGATTAAACCATGATTGATGATGAAAGGAGGAAAATCAAGAAATAGCTGGAAGCAGTGTGGGTTTTAGAGCATCCCAGGTTTTGAAGATGGACACAAGAAAAGGGTTGGACTTGATTGACAGTGTTCTAGAAGAGGGGGACATCCATGAAGAGTCTCAAATGGAAAGAGATGCCACAAGCGATTGAAGAGGTTTGGACCATTGAGATTCCCATGGTGCACCAATTTAACTGAGTTTACCAGAAAAAGTTGATCGATAGTACACAGATAGGTCCGGGTAGCTCAAACCCCCTGAAGAGTGTTTTCTTCTGAGCATGTGAAAGCTTATATGAGGGTATTTAGCCCTTGACTACTTGCAAACACACCAGAACTGAAACTGCTTGGTCACTGTTATTGAGGCTGTGACAGATGGAGGTAAACTGATACAGTACCCTGCCACCACACATTCCTGCTTACTGTTGTTCCTGCCTGCTTAGTGAGTATGTGTGTTGTAGTCAGGGCATAGAAGTCATCATAAGCAAATAAGTGGCAATTGTAAGAAATGGGCAGAGGGTTCCAAGCAGCCATGTGCCACTGGGGCCCTGGCACCTGTCAAAGAATACTGGTTATGATGCTGTGAATTTAATGCAAAATGCAATTTGTATTTGTTTATTTTATTTACAAAAAATTATATCTTGCCTTTCTCCCCCCAAGGCTGCTAACGAATTAGAACATGTAAATGTTTTAAAACAATTTAACCCCCCACCCCCCCCCCACCCCCAAAAAACCCCACACATTATTAAAACAATCAAAAACAGAGGTAAGATGTATGGTAGAAAAAAGTGTTGTCAAGTCACAGTTGAGTTATGACAGCCTTGTAGGGTTTTCAAGGCAAGAGACAAACATACATGATTTACCATTGCCTGCTTCTGTATAATGACCCTGGACTTTCTTGGTGGTCTCCCATTCAATTACTAACCAGGGCCAATCCTACTTAGCTTCTCAGATCTAATTAGACTGAGCTAGCCTGGCCCATCCAGGTCAGGGCTGCTAAAATACATGCAAAGATAAAAGTAATTAAAGCACTGGATAGGAAGGATGAATTTCTGAGGGAATGCCAAATGAAACAAAAAAAAAACCACACTAGGGCTTGTTCCTTTTGCTCCTGGCACTTCTCTCCGTTTTTGCACACAAGCTGCTGTGGAGCTGCGAGTTGGTGCGCTGCTCTCCCATGGCAAGCAGAAGCTGCTTGTAAGAGGATCTTACTTGCCATAGGAGAGCAGTTTGCCAACTCACAGCTCCGAGGCAGCTTTTGCGAAAATGGAGAGAAGTGTTGGGAGCAAAAGGGCTCTCCACCCAGAACAAGCCTAGTGCAAAATCTGTCAGAGTCTTTACCTGTTCTTAGAAGATGAAAACAGAAGGGGACAGATTAATTTCCCTGATTTTTAGAATTTTGATGTCAAGACCAAGAAGGCCCTTTCCCAAGTTGCCAGCTGTCTAATCTCAGAAGACATGGGCCGTTTTCCCACTTACCTTACTCCGGAGCGACGTCCCTCTTCACCGCACTGCGTATGCGCGGATTTCGCAAACTTCTGCGCAGCACCAGGAAGAGCCGCGTAGTCCCGGGGCTTTTGTGTCACAAATGTAAACTGCTTTTTGGCGGTTTACATTTGCGACGCAAAAGCCCCGGGACTACGCGGCTCTTCCTGGTGCTGTGCAGCAGTTTGTGCGAAATCCACGCAGACGCAGCGCGGTGAAGAGGGACGTCGCTCTGGGGTAAGGTAAGTGGGAAAACGGCCATGGACAACAAAACAGGGCCTCCGAAGATTACTGTAATGGTCAGGTTCATTTGACCTCACTGTTATTTAACTGCTTCTTTACATGTGAGTTGAGCCACTCACCAAATCACCTTGAGGTTTTGCTCAAAAGTTGGAAATGAACACAATGTATGGTAGCCACTTCTATTCACTTTCCTGTATAAGATGTTGTATAAATTAAATAAGCTACATTTGTAACTTGTAATATTGCAGCTTGCAGTAGCTTTTTTGTCTTTACAGGTAGTGTACAGAACATTCTTGGTAACCAGTGAAGGAACCTATTATCCAGATTGTAGTTGAGCCATTAAAGGGACCTCCTTTTCAAGCACAGATAATTTGCAGTTTGCTCCCTATTTGCCCCCCCTACACACACACATCAGGTTGCATTCTATCACTCCATGCAGCTAAGTGTGCAGCCTCCAGTAGAAGGAGCTTTACTGTCAAATCAGAAAAAAAGACTCCTTAGACTGCAGAAAGATACTTAGCTGAGAAGAATGGTAAGGTGCACAATAATTTAAATTATTTAAAGGGTTTGATGCAATCAGTTTTTACAGTGACAAAAAAGGAAGGAGAAGTCCCTTTAGATCACCAAAAAGCCCAAGCTGGAATCATGGGACCAGCATGGACAAGAGCCATGTTGAACCAATGCTGTAGTAAGGAAGAGGATTAAGTTAGATCAAGTGAAAAAGTTCACCAAATCCAAACCAATGGGATGGGGTAGCTGAAATGAACTACAATTCTCTTGAGGCACATTCATGCGCAAATTGTTCCAGATTCCAGCAGTTTGCTTGCATTTGCTATTAAGGAAATAAGATTTCTAAAAATTGATATTTGACTATATCTGTTTAATGATTGGGAGTCTATGGCTATTGTTATGTATGGGACTTTATGTTTGGGAGGCAATTTTTGTGTGCCCAGGCAACTGTGGGAATGCTAGAGACTCTGAGATATGCTCTGAGATCAGGAGTCTAAAACCAATGAGCAGTTCTGGTATGAAGCTTGACTGCTGTGATTTGATCTGGGGATCTAGGGAGTGGTACTGGGACATGCATATAAGTGGGGCCCTGTCATTTTGTCTTGTTCCGGAGTTATCAATAAAGCATGTTCCTGTTTTGAACATCCATGCATCAAACAACTATAATCCTTTTTTTTTTGTTTAAACAGTTTATTAATTAGCAATAATTGTTATAGAAATCTATAAAAAAATTTAAAATAATACAAAATAAAAACAATCGCTTTCCCCCCCCTCCCCTTCTCTTTTCTTGACTCTTGTTGGTGTTTTAAAATTTAAAAAAAAAGAAACAAGGTAACGTAACAAATCAAGAATCTCCATTTTAGAACCTTATATCAATACGGAAGAAATAATAACATAAAATAAGGAAAGATAACTCTATGAGTTCATTTTTCAATAAAAAATATTTCCCCTTTTTAAATTCTAGTCCATTATTCCACCTCCTTCAGCTTTTATCAAAAATCACTGTCCTCTTACTTTCCAATGTTTTTCAACATAGTTTTGAAATTTCTCCCATTCCTTCCTAAACTTCTCCAAATCATAGTCTTTTAAGATTATTGTAAGTTTATCCATTTCACTCCATGACAAAACTTTTAAAATCCAGTCCCATTTTTCTGGTATTTTGTCTTGCTTCCATAACTGCGCATACAATGTCCTTGCAGCTGAAAGCAGGTACCACACCATTGTTCTATCTTGTTTTAGAAAACTTTTTATTTGTAATCCCAACAAAAAGGAGTCTGGAGACCCCTTAATGTCATAACCTAAAATTCTTGACATTTCTTTCTGAATCATTTGCCAAAATTGTTTTGCTTTTTCACGTCCACCACATATGGTAGAAAGATCCTTCATGTTTTTTACATTTCCAACATATGTCTGACACCTGATTTTTGCCAGTTTCTTAGGTGTCATGTACCATCTATACAGCATTTTAAAACAGTTTTCTTTAATGTTATAACATGTCGAAATCTTCATAGAGTTCTTCCATAGATACTCCTAAGATTCCATTTGAATTTCTTTGTTAAAATTATTTGCCCATTTTATCATTTGAGATTTAACTACTTCCTCTTCTGTTGACCACTTCAATAATAATTTATAAATCCTTGAAATCAACTTTTCATTATCACCCAACAGCATTTTTTTCCAATTCTGTTTGCTTCCTGTTTTATGCCTTCATTTTTAATGTCCTGTTCCACCAAGCCCTTAATTTGTTGTAGTTGAAACCAATTATATTTATATTGTAATTCTTCAGCAGATTTTAGTTCCACCTTTCTCCATGTATTTTTAATAGTTGATTGTACGTTAAACACATCTCTGCATCAATTTCCGAAGATAATTTTAATACTTCCGTTGGTGCACTCCATAGCGGCTTTCTCTCATCACCATATTTTTTATATTTTACCCAAGTACTTAGCAAGTTTTTTTGTATATAATGATGTAAGAAAAAGTCATCCATCTTATTTTTCCCATAAAACATATGCATGCCAACCAAAAATATTTCCATGACCTTCTAGCACCAGCAGCTTCTTGTTTAATAACACCATCCAGTCTTTAATCCATACCAAACATACTGCATCATGATACAATTTTAAATCCGGCAGTTGGAAACCTCCTTTTCTTTTGCATCAGTTAAAATTTTCATTTTAATTCTTGGTTTCTTGCCTGCCCATACAAATTCTGAAACTTTTCGTTGCCATTCACTTAATTGTTTATTGTCCTTCACAATTGGAATTGTTTGAAATAGAAACATAATTCTTGGTAGAACATTCATTTTAATTGCAGCAATTCTGCCCCATAGACAAGTTAATGTATTCCATTTTATCAAATCTTCATCAATTTTCCGCCAAAGCTTTTCATAATTATTTTTATACAAATCTATATTTTTCATAGTAATTTCCACGCCTAAATATCTTACTTTTGAGACAACTTCACACTCTGTTACTCTTTGCAGTTCTTCCTGTTGACTCTTTGTCATGTTTTTACAAAAAAAAATTCGATTTTTCTTTATTTATGTAGAAGCCTGACAATTCTCCATAGTCTTTAATTTTATGAAGCAGCAATGGTGTCACAGATAGAGGATTCTTGTTAATAAACATTATATCATCAGCAAACACTCTATATTTATAAGAAAAACCCTTCAGTCTCAACCCCTCTATTCCTTTATCTTCTTGCATTTGCATAAGCAATATCTCTAATATCATTATGAATATCAATGGAGATAGAGGGCAACCTTGCCTTGTACCTTTGCTGATTATCATTTTCTCCGTCAAATCTGCATTTATACAAAGTCTTGCTTGTTGCTCAGTATACATCGCCTTAACCATTCTTATAAAAGCTTCTCCAAGTCCTAATTTTTCCATCACTGCAAACATAAAGTTCCAATTCACATTGTCAAAAGCCTTCTCTGCATCTGCAAATAATAATGAACATATGAACATATGAACATATGAAACTGCCATATACTGAATCAGACCCTTGGTCCATCAAAGTCAGTATTGTCTTCTCAGACTGGCAGCAACTCTCCAGGGTCTCAAGCTGAGGTTTTTCACACCTATTTGCCTGGACCCTTTTTTGGAGATGCCAGGGATTGAACCTGGAACCTTCTGCTTCCCAAGCAGATGCTCTACCACTGAGCCACCGTCCCTCAATGCCACTTCTTTTTCAGGATGCTCCTTGTAATATTCAACAATGTCTATAACAGTTCTAATATTATCTCTAATTTGTCTCCTGGGGAGAAATCCTGCTTGTTCCTCTTTAACAAAATTGTTCAAATGCTGTTTGAGTTGTTCTGCTAGTATCCTAGCATATATTTTATAATCATTGTTAAATAATGAAATTGGTCTATAATTTTTAACATTTATGTTGTCTCTATCTTCTTTTGGTATCAACGAAATTATTGCTTCCTTCCATGTATTTGGTATTTTCCCATCAATCATAATATTCATCAATTTTTGAAGTTTTGGTACTAACACTTCTGCAAGGACTTTATAAAATTTTGCTGTGAAACCATCTGGACCTGGTGCCTTTCCCAATTTTATTGAATTTATTGCTGCTTCAACTTCAATTTTTTCAATTGGTTCATTTAGGACTTTTTCCATATTTTCTGTTAAGGGGCTCATCTGAATTTTCTGTAAATATGCATCTATTTTATTTTTATCCACCTTTTGACCTTGAAATAGCTTTGCATAGTATTTAAAAAATTCCCTTTTAATTCCTGCTTGGTCAACTATTTCTTTACCTTCCGATACAATTTTAGTAACAAATTTATTTTCCTTTTTTTTTCATTTAAGCCAGGTATTTTCCAGGTTTATTTGCTCCTTCAAAGGATTTCTATTGTAATCTCTTAAGGTTCCATTCTACCTCTTTATTTAACAAATGTGTCAATTGATTCTGCAATATTGTAATTTCCCTTATTATTTTCTTTTCCCCCGGTCTTTTTTTAAGTTCCTTTTCTTTTTTTCCAATCTCTCTTTGAATATCCAGCAATTGTTTCTCTTTATCTCTTTTGTCTTTATTATTCATTGTAATTAAAAGACCTCTAATTACAGCTTTGTACGCATCCCACACAGTTTGAAAATGAATGTCCTCATTTTCATTTATTTGAAAGAAAGCTTTAGTGTCTTTTTCTAGAGACATCACTATCTCTGTCTTCTGCAGCAAATCTTAATTTATTCTCCATCTCCTAGTCTTTTTCACACTTTTTGCTGCCCACATTAGTGGATTGTAGTCGGCCCCAACTTTAGAAAGAATCTCTGGTTTTTTTGTCATAAGTCCAAGATCTTTTGTAGTCCATAACATATCAATTCTTGAGAAAGAGTTATGCCTTGCCGAAAAAAAAGTATAATCATGCACTTTAGGATTAAATTTCCTCCATGTATCTTCCAAATTTTCTTGTTTCACTAAATCAAAAAATGACTTTGGTAATTTCCCCTCCTTACTTCTTCCTGAACTATCCAAATCATTTATAATTGTTCCATTGAAGTCTCCAATTATCATTATTTGATCATAAGTCACTTGGTCGAATTTTTGTGTGATATCTTTAAAAAAAGAGTCTTTTGCTCCATTTGGGACATACAATCCCAACAACAACGTCTTTTTATCATTCATCGTCACGTCCACAGCTAGATATCTGCCTTCACTGTCCTTAAAAATCAATTTTGGATCTAGTTCTTGTTTAATATAAAAAAATCATACCCTTTTTTTTCTCCTTACCCAAGGAAAAAAATTCTTTTTCCAATTGTTTATTCCATAAAAAGTTGTAATCCAATTGTTTAATATGTACTTCTTGTAAACAAATTATATTACATTTTTGTTTTTTTATCCACTGAAATGTAGCCCTTCTTTTTTGCGGTGAATTTAGTCCATTTACATTCCAAGATATTAATTTGTAATCCATAATGGTTCTTCTTTTTATTCTGTATCCCCAAATCCCCTATTTTCTTCAAAAAACTTCCACAGTTCCAGTACATTTGTAATTGTAATCCTTTTCCCTCCATTTTCAAAACCTTCTGGCAGTATCCATCTGTATCTCATGTCCATATGCTATAACTTGTCTGTTAGCTTTTTATATAGTCTTCTGTCATTTATAACTTTTCTTGGCAACTCTTCCATGATTCTTACTCTGCTTCCCTCAATTTCCAATGTATTTTCAAATTGCCTTTTTAAGATCTTTCCCACCATATCTCTTGTAATAAATTTGACTAACACATCTCATGGTAATTTATTTTTCTTGGCATACTGGGAATTAACCCTGTATATATAGTCATACAAATAACTGGATTCATCAGAGTCTATTTCCAAGAACTCAGCAATGATTCTTATTATATATATCCTTAAATCAGAACCTTCCTCTTCAGGCACTCCTCTTAAATGAATCTGTTCTTCCATTAACTTGCAATCTTGCAGTGCTGCTTTCTCCTGCAATTTATTAATCATAGAATCTTGATCTTTCACCTTATTTTCCACCACATGTACTTTGTTTAACGTTGTTCGTGAGTCCTTTCTAAGATCTTCAATCTCTTTCTTTATTTCTGACTTCACCACCTCTAGTTCTTTCACTACTTGCTTTTTATTTTCTGTTATTAGTTCCTTCATCACTTTAATCAGTCTTGCCTCCATGGCATCTAGTTGTTCTTGTATTTTTGGCATCTTTCCCTCCTCAAGTGAAGCAGTCCCGCATGTCAGTTTTGGCAGCCTCTGCTCTGATATTCCACTTCCCTCACTGCCAAAATGAAATTTCGAGTTGATCTCTCCAAATCAAAAATAAACCACTGGATCTTGAAGATTAGGAAATGCCCTTTTCAATGCACCCAAAATTGCCATCCTCAGGGCTTCCTAGCCTGAGATATTAATTTTTAAAGTTTTTAAAGTAGACAAAATGGCGGACGCGATTTTTCTAGCCCCTTTAAAAAAAAATTCCTCCAAAAGGCCACCAAGATTGATATCTTTCATATATTCCAATATGTTTCATTCTGTAGTAGTGAAATCTGCTGGCTCCAATAATTTTTAAAGTCCCATTTTTTTCCCTTAAGAGTTTTAAATTATTTTGACCTTCTCTTAATGGCCGCTGCAATTTTTCTATTATTTTCAAGCCCTAAAGAAGGCCAGGAGGTCTTTAAATTCCCTTCTTTCAATGGCCTCTTCCTGCTTTTCTTGCCATGAAGTCCCATTATCGATGGTTGAAAGATCTCGCCATACAATCAGTGCGTCACTTCCTGTGAACATAAGAACATAAGAGAAGCCATGTTGGATCAGGCCAATGGCCCATCCAGTCCAACACTCTGTGTCACACAGTGGCAAAAATTTTTATATATACACACACACTGTGACTAATAGCCACTGATGGACCTCTGCTCCATATTTTTATCTGAACCCCTCTTGAAGGTGGCTATGCTTGTGGCCGCCACCACCTCCTGTGGCAGTGAAGGTGGTGTTAATCACCCTTTGGGTGAAGAAGTACTTCCTTTTATCCATTTTAACCTAGCTGCTCAGCAATTTCATCGAATGCCCACGAGTTCTTGTATTGTGAGAAAGGGAGAAAAATACTTCTTTCTCTACTTTCTCCATCCCATGCATTATCTTGTAAACCTCTATCATGTCACCCCTCAGTCGACATTTCTCCAAGCTAAAGAGTCCCAAGCGTTTCAACCTTTCTTCATAGGAAAAGTGTTCTAGCCCTTTAATCATTCTAGTTGTCCTTTTCTGGACTTTCTCCAATGCTATAATATCCTTTTTGAGTTGCGGCGACCAGAACTGCACACAGTACTCCAAATGAGACCGCACCATCGATTTATACAGGGGCATTATGATACTGGCTGATTTGTTTTCAATTCCCTTCCTAATAATTCCCAGCATGGCGTTGGCCTTTTTTATTGCAAACGTACACTGTCTTGACATTTTCAGTGAGTTATCCACCACCACCCCAAGATCTCTCTCTTGGTCAGTCTCTGCCAGTTCACACCCCATCAACTTGTATTGGTAGCTGGGATTCTTGGCCCCAATGTGCATTACTTTGCACTTGGCCACATTGAACCGCATCTGCCACATTGACGCCCACTCACCCAGTCTCAACAGATCCCTTTGGAGTTCCTCACAATCCTCTCTGGTTCTCACCACCCTGAACAATTTAGTGTCATCCGCAAACTTGGCCACTTCACTGCTCACTCCCAACTCTAAATCATTTATGAACAAGTTAAAGAGCATGGGACCCAGTACCGAGCCCTGCGGCACCCCACTGCTTACCGTCCTCCACTGCGAAGACTTCCCATTTATACTCACTCTCTGCTTCCTATTACTCAGCGAGTTTTTGATCCACAAGAGGACCTGTCCTTTTACTCCATGACTCTCAAGCTTTCTAAGGACCCTTTGATGAGGAACTTTATCAAAAGCTTTCTGGAAGTCAAGGTAAACAACATCTATCGGGTCTCCTTTGTCCACATGTTTTTTCACCCCCTCAAAGAAATGTAACAGGTTAGTGAGGCAAAATCTTCCCTTGCAGAACCCAGGCTGAGTCTTCCACAATAACCCGTGTTCATCAATGTGCCTACTCATTCTGTCCTTGTTTCTACCAACTTTCCCAGTATTGAAGTCAGACTGACAGGCCTGTAATTTCCCGGATCTCCTCTAGAACCCTTTTTAAAGATGGGGGTGACATTTGCTACCTTCCAGTCCTCAGGAACGGAGGCAGATTTCAATGAAAGATTACAGATTTTTGTTAGAAGATCCACAAGTTCAACTTTGAGTTCTTTCAGAACTCTCGGATGTATGCCGCCTAGGCGGGGAGGGCGGATACAAATAAAATCTATTATTATTATTATTATTATTATTATTATTATTATTATTATTATTATTATTATTATTATTATGCCATCCGGACCCGGTGACTTATTAGTTTTTCATTTGTCTATCAGTTGTAGGACCTCCTCTTTTGTCACCTCAATCTGACTCAGGTCTTTCAACACCCCTTCCAAAATTAGTGGTTCTGGGGCCGGCAAAAAGTTCTGTGCAATCTTCCAACTAAGCAACTCAATGATGATGGGGGGTTTTTACAGAAACCGCAAGTATTCCAAACATAAGTTGTTTTTTTGCCTTTAACTTTGCTTCTAAGTCTCCCAAAAGTCTCAAAATTGCCCCCATCTCTTGTTTATAACTTTAGAATATTGTAGCTAAGTCCAAATTCCAATCTTTATCTCAAATAAAATTGATTTTAGTCCTGGAATGAAAGATAAAGATCTTCTTACCTTGCAGCCAAATTTAACCTTCTCAACACCATCCTCTTCCAATATTAATATTTAGAAGTTTAGATAGTTCAAAGAAAGCTTGAATCTTGATGAATTTAAGTCAATTTAATGATCACGGAGACCCTCTGTAGACGCTGGAATGCAATACCTCGATGATGACTCTTCAAAGCCTAAAAGGAACCCCCGCTGGGACTTCTCCTAAGCCAAAGTAAATCCCCTCAGAATATTCCATGCATGTCTTGGCCTTTTCCCTCACTGAGAAAAGTAGGCAGCAGGTGTTGGAATCACCTTCTCTACCCAGAGCAAAGGCTCCGGTCCGCTCCCGTTTTGAGAAGTGGCTCAATTCTCCATGATCCAACAGGTATAATCCTAAAGGCAATTTTGTGGGAGTAAGCCCCATTGAATAGCATTATTACTTCTGAATAGACTTGCTTAGATTGCTCTTAGGTGTAGGAGTGTTGACATTGCAGAATTAGGCCTTTAGAGGCTGATATATAAATTTCTGTTTACCATGAGTGAACCTGGCTTATTCTCTCTTATTCTTTGTTTCCTGCCACATACATATATATACATAAAATCATATGACATTACCCCAGTTAAAAATTCATTTTACTAGGGTAATTTTGCAGTACACCAAAATTATTTTAATTTGCCTTGAAGACAGTTTCATTAAACAGTAGCATATAAAGTTGTCTGTCAATTAGACATACCCCACCTTTCCTACAACATTAATTTGACAGGCAGAGAAAGTTATTTACTTCAGGTTTCTATATATATTTTTGTTTTTAATATACACTTTGAGAGAATGGCTAAAATCTGTTACACAAGTAAATTAATCTCTGTTATTGTACTTTGCTGATGAATACTCACTATCTTTAGATAGTAAAACAGTTCCAGATGTGGCTTCCCAGCTCCCAGGTCCAGGCAGGGGATCCCCTGGTTTTGTAGGTTCCGCCCTACCACTGGGCAGCTGGCTGTCAGGAGAAAGCCCCATTCCAGCAGCCGTGTTGTGGCTTTAAATCTTGGCAGGACATTCTAGAAGAAACTTGCAAACTAACTGTTTGAGAATGTGTGTGAGCCTTTAAATATCAGCAGGACAAAAGCTACATTTGTGAGGTGTGTGTGTGGGGGGGCGGGGAGCAGGCACTGGGCTCTTCCCAGTGAGTGTGTTAAGTGTTTGTGAGAAGAAAACAGCACTATCCCTCTTTTTGTTTTGCATTTGTTTCAGAAGTCATGTGTAGATAGTAAAGTAAATGGATAGTAAAGTAAATGGATAGTAAAGAGTTAATTAGAACCTAATTATGAAATGGAGAAAAACTCCACTTTCCTAGACTGCTCTCTTACTTATTTTCAGTTTTTGGTATTAGTCTGAAGCTGGTTGAAATTGAGCATATTGCTACATTCAGCAATTCCCATGAGTAAAGCAATTTATACCATTGCCCGAGTGAAGTAATAAAAGTATGGACCTGCGAACTGTGTTTATTTTGGCTGCTTTGCGAGTATATGTGTATCCCTTAATAAAACCATGCTTGAAAATGCCACCAAAGCCTGACAAGAGACTTGTGGGAGGTATGACAAATTGCACTTTCATTTAGTGGAAGTGCAGCTTTGAAGGCAAAAAAAGGATGAAAAAATGAAGACTGTATTAGGGGAACTGCACTGCTGTGTTTTTTATTTATTTAATGTAGGGAATGGTAAAGTCTCTAGTCACCACCCCTAAAGTCTCCAGGTATTTCCTGAGATGGACCCTAGACAGCACTAAGAAGAAAAGAATTCAGTAGACATGAAAGCCCTATATTTTTCTCCCTCATCCATATCTTACCAGCCCTTCAAATTAGTCATTGGGCATTTTCGCACTGACCTTAATCAGCAGCGACGCCCCTCTTCACCGCGCAGGATCAGCGCGGATTTCGCACTAATTGCCGCGGAGCACCCAGAAGAGCCGGAAAGTCCCGCGGCTTTTGCGGCGCAAACGGAAACCGCCAAAAACCAGTTTCCATTTGCGCGGATTTTGCACCAATTGCTGCGGAGCACCCGAAAGAACCGCAAAGTCCCACGGCTTTTGCGGCGCAAATGTAAACTGGTTTTTGGCGGTTTACATTTGCGCCGCAAAAGCCGCGGGACTTTCTGGCTCTTCCGGGTGCTCCGCAGCAATTAGTGCGAAATCCGCGCCGATCCTGTGCGGTGAAGAGGGGCGTCGCTGCTGATTAAGGTCAGTGCGAAAACGCCCATTAAAATTACTGTCAAGGCCACTTACATACTGAAGTTTTACTGTGTATCATTACATGTTATTCTAAACTGGGCTGTACTATATGGAGGCCAAGGACAATTCTATGAACATTTGCAGAAAAATAGGAAATGTTTTAAAAGTACATTGGGGATTAGAAAACCCCAGTAATCATAGAAGCAATATCTGCTTCTCTAAGAGAAGCATACCACAGAAATCTCACAAGACTATGTTGTGAGATCTTTGTGGCCATTTGGGGGCTTTCTACAACTACCATTGCTGAAGTTTCCAAGCCTCAGATTAGACATAACTACATAATATGCCTTACATGCATTGGGTCATGGGCATGCAACCAGACTTACATTCATGCATACTGTTATGGGAAATGCTTATGTTTCCTTTTAGGATGGTGAAATTAGCAATATGGAGACTAGGTAGAGTGAATTAGGAGCAAAGGATCTTTTCTTCAATAATACGGAGGTCGAGTTTTCAAGCAAGAATACTCCAGGCAAATATATTTTATAATGTTTACTCAAATATGTAAAAAGAATATATTCACAATCACAAATACACGATACAGGCAATCAAGAAGCTAGGAAGGGTAGAGGTTATCAATAGAAATTTTGGGGATCGTTGTAGAGGGTTAAATCACCAGATCCAGAAGAGGAGACATCTGTTCAGCAGTAAGATTGAAGAGAAGGGCAAGCACAACCAGCGTAGCAAGCCCTATAGACCCAATTACAGGAGTAATGGGGGGTACAGACTACAAATGGCACCCTACAGAATGCACACTGAAATGGGGTGTTCACTCAGGTTATATAGAGTTCTGAGGGGTGGAGGACCCTTTAATGACTATAGAGTCCTTAATGGCCTGGTAATGGTCTTCCTGAATGGAGTCCTAGTTGGGAATAATAGATCATGATTTTCATATCTTCACTAAAAGGGTAGACCAGAGTGTAACTGGATGGTTTGGTACCAGTTTGGGTTTGACACTCAGGAAAGAGCTCAATGTGGTAGACAAAAAGAAGATAGGAGTTTATCATACGAGTGAATAGAAGTAGCTAGGTGGGAGTAATGGGCCTGACAGATAGGCCATAGATCAGTAGCTGAGGATTAGGGCATGGGTAATACTTACCAGCAGTCCCCATTGTTATTATGCACTCTGTTTGGGCGGGGGAGAGGGCCATGTACAGAGGGAGACTTTAGGTGGGGCTAGAACAAGTTCTCTGCTCTACTCCATTTTGAATGAAGTATTTCTTGGCCTGTTTCTGGTCAGACTCCATTTTGTATACCTTGGGGTCCCCTTGGCTTGAGTGGGGTACCCCTAGAGGCAGGCAGTGCCTCCTGGCCACAATACATTTAGTGAACTCATCTTTAAAAGTGCTCATTCATTTGATGCTGTAAGAGAGTACTTTAGCCACTGATTCACCTATCCTCTGATTGCCAGCCCCATGCTGGCAACCCTATGAGGGAATGGGGTTTATATTAAGAAGAATCCTTGCTATGTTGGAAAACCCTTCCTGCCAGTTGTTAATCAACTTTGCAAAAATAGGCTCTTCCAGGGGTGGAATTCTAGCAGGAGCTCCTTTTCATCAGGCCACACCTCTCTGATGTAGCCAATCCTCTAAGAGCTTGTAAGCTCTTGGAGGATTGGCTACATCAGGGAGGTACACATTTCCCACTACAACACATTTCCTACTACACAACATGTGAAATTTCAAGAGACTAGTCAAAAATAGGCATGGGCACAGATTTGGGACTTGCATACCAGGCACTCCTAAACCAAACCCCTGAGCACAAAAGCTACCCAAACTGGTTTGGGTTCCCCTGGCACCATCCAGAAGTGACAAAGCACATCATGGCCCTGATGCACTCATGTAACTTCTGGATGGCATCAGGTGCCACTCCCAACATGCCTGCAACACCTAGAAATGACATGAACACGTTGGACATTGTGCTCACATCACTTCTGGGTGACGCAGACATGCTGGGAGGGCAGTGCCTGATTCCACCAGGCTGAACATCTGAACTGAGCTGAGCAGAAGCTTGGTGAGTGTTTAGGGAATGTGCCTTCCCTGGATCTCAGTTCGAGGTTTGCAAAGCAGGCAAAGTCCAGTTTGGACTTTGGCTTGGGTTCAGGTCTATGCCTATCCCTAGTCAAGAACATACCTAATAAGGGAGATGCTTTTTGACATTAGCATAAATTAAACTAGGGAATTATTTAAGCAAAGAGCCTCAATTGGCCAGGATCTCCTGGCCAGCCATGTTCCTTGGAATGTCTTGTTATGGCTCTAATTCAACTGTGCATATACAGAACCTCTTTCAAAAAGCAATAATCGTGCCGATCAGGACAATTAAAGTTTTCGGGGTGAGGACAGCTAAACCCTATTCTTCCTGGAACTGCTGTGTGTTTTGAAGGGGACTCTCTGTACTTGTAACTGCAGGGAGAAGAACCTCATATACTGTATACATTTACAGATATACTGAATGGCAGTATGTCATTTAGCTATCCAGGACATATATGGATATGTGATATTTGAATATTGGCTTTGTCTGATTTTAATTTATTCCAGTAAAGGTACTGACTGATATGTGACAAAACACAAATACCATGGTGAATCAGTGCTTTTTTTACGCCAAGAACCTGCAATGCAAAAAACCCCAAACTAAGAAGAAAGAAAGTCTCTTCATAGTCATTGTGATTAAAATATTTCTTCTTCATCTACAATATAGTAGTTCAGGAAACACTGCAACTCAGGTAATGAGGTGATATCCACAATTCTGCAAAGGAAGAGAAGAGAGAAGTATATGCAAAGATCACAGAAGCTTATTTGTGCTATTTACTCTCTATTCACCAGTACCAAAAGCCCAATAATTCCCAGCTGGCATAAGCTCCATGTATCCCCTCTGGACCTATTCACCTGGTGTGCCAAAGTCTTATTTGTATAAAGGTTCTCTCATTTTTCATTTGCCACATGCTGCATTTGACATTTTAAAATGTGTGTCAGAAAGAAAAGATATACAGAAACATTCCTGTAATTTTTATTCAAACACTCACTGTGTTTGTGCACCCAATAGAAAGATTTTAAGGAAAATCACATATTTTCAGAATAAAAGACATAAAATAGTTATTCATCTCAAACTTTAAAGAAAAAAAAGATAATCTCTAAAATAATGTTTAGCCAAGTCCCTGATTATGCATCCAAATCAATGGGAGCTTTGCTTGTGGCTTTGTTTAGCTGAAAAGCATAGCCATATTTGATAGCTAAAATCTTTAGCTTTGAATGGGACTGAGAAATCAATAATAATTGCCACTTACATCTTTGAATGTATTCATTATTTTTAAAGGTTACTTTGCAGCTTTGGAAAAACATGAATGTGAAAAGAACTATTTATTGCACCTAGCTATGGGTTAGATCCATCCAGCTTTTTCACTTTTTGGGCGTTTTCGCACTGACCTTAATCAGCAGCGACGTCCCTCTTCACTGCGCAGGATCTGCGTGGATTTCGCACCAATTGCTGCGGAGCACCCGGAAGAACCACAAAGTCCCGCGGCTTTTGCGGCGCAAATGTAAACTGGTTTTGGGCGGTTTACATTTGCGCCGCAAAAGCAGCGAGACTTTGCGGCTCTTCCGGGTGCTCCGCAGCAATTGGTGCGAAATCCGCACAGATCCTGCGCGGTGAAGAGGAACGTCGCTGCCGATTAAGGTCAGTGCGAAAATGCCCATTCTCTCTTTAGCTCCCATCCTTTCTAAAGTCCCAGTCCTACATGGCTTTTGGCCATGATCCCCTGCACAGACTGCTTGATGGTCTAAGGGAACCCTTCTTCCATTTTGCTAGTCAATATGCAGTTTGGATCCAACTTTATCATGAATTATATTTAACATAGTCATAAATAGGGATGTGCATGAAACAAACCATGAAGCAAAATTTGTCACAAATTTTGCCCTGTTCATGGTTTGGAACTTCTAAAAACTTTTAAAGCAATTTGTGGCAGTTTGTGGGCAGAGGAGGAGGTAGGGGTTTAAAGAGACCCTGAGTCCCTTTAAATCCTTGCTTTCTGTTTCCTCTGAAAGCTGCAAAAACTGCTGAGCAGCAGGGAGGTGCTACCCAATTCTCAGCTGTTTTGGGTTGTCTGTGCAGTCCTTTTAAACATTAAAAGAATGGCAGAAGACAGCCCAAAAAACAACTGAGCAGTGGGGAGGCGCTCCCAGATTCTCAGCTGTTTAGGGCTGTCTTGTGTAGTCCCTTTAAGCTAGTTAGTAGTTTGTGGCCCTGCAAACCTTTTTGAAAGGGTCCACAGCCTCTTTAAAAAGGGGTTTGTAGAAAGCCCCCAAAACAGCTGAACAACAGGCAGCAGGCTGCTCCCCGCTACTCAGCAGTTTTTCTGGCTATCTTCTGCAGTCCCTGAAACATCTGAGCAGTGGGGAGCAAGCTGCTCCCTGTCCCTTGGCCTGCGGGCCTTTGAAAATCTTGTTTAAAGGAACAGTGGTCCCTTTCAATTGTGGTCCACAAACCATTAAGTGATTTGGTTCATGAATTAACTGCCAGTTCTTTTCATGGTTTGGTATGTGATTCAGTCATGAATCACAAATGGACATGAATGCATTTTTCTGGTTTGTGCCCATTTCTAATCATAGTTGGTAAGATTAATATATAAATAATGAATGTGGCTAAATATCAGTGATCATGAAAGCATAAAAATGTGCACAAATTATCTGTCCCAACAGGATTTTGTCATCATTTCCTAGACAATATTAATAGTTTTCATGTTGGAGAATGTAAGTTCATCCATGAGATTACACAAATCACCTTGTGTTATATGGGAGCTATGCAGCCTGACCAACCAATGTATTAAATTCCTTGTTTGTACTGTCATTTAGCATAGATTCTTCACCATCACACTTGGAGATTTTAGTTGACTGCCTGGGAAATTTCCAAATTTCTGTTTGCAATATCCGCTATAGTCTCCATGCCTTCATGTGAATGTGCAAAATTGCCAGTTTTATTCACATTCTCTAGTCAACTGAATGTTAACCTATCTCTCCTTCCCTACTTTTTCTTATATGTGTGTGATCTGAAAACCATTGATCTTTAGCTGCAGTGCATGAAAAGTAACACAATTTTGTCACACACTTTTGAATAAAAACGCCTGTTTTCTGAATGCTCTGTAGCACTTGTGACATCCTGTGTTTTACAGTTCTTGTGTTTGCAGCTGGGATTTGCCTTGTAAAGTGGGTGAGTAATTAATGGTATCAAATAAATCTAAACAGGGATGGGTGGTGATTATTTAAAAGGAAGGGAGATAGGAACATCTGGCTTACCGGTAATGAAACTGGTGTGATGAGCAGAGGAAATACAATAAAATAAAACATGGGTTGTCTTGGACTGGATGCACCAAAGCATCTGGAAACCAGTGACACAATCTTAACTACAAATATTTTCTGAATGTTAGAATTTTGAAGAGACTTCTAACTGGACCTTATTTGACCACTTTGCTACATTCTGTTTCTTCCCAGCTTCGATTCCCTTGGCATTCTCTTCAGCCTGTCAGGGTTGCCCTTTGGTTGCATTGTTAGCATTTCCAGCACACAGATCTCCACAGATATGTGCAATGATAGCAACATGTTTTGTTATCACTTTTATCTGGATAAGATACAGAGATGTTTTAAAATGCTGCTTTTTTGTTGATCCCTTGCTTTTCAATCTAAGATATGAAAGATGAATTAATTGACAGTTAGGGTAATTACCCTCTTTCCTTTTGTTGAGGCAAACATTCTCATTGGAACTCCTATAGCTGGAAACTTGGATGTGGTATATGACATTTATTTATTTTAGTATATTTCTATTCCACCCATTCCCCATAGGGCTCAGGGCAGAGTACAACATATGATAAAACAATAAAATACAATAAAAACATTCTATAAACAGACAACTCAACAGCACTCAGATTATCATGTCATCACATGTTTAATGGGATTGTATCCCTGTCCAGCTTTTTCATTGCTGCTGCCTGTTCATGTGGTCCTGGCATGGGTAGCAATTAGACTGCTTACTGATACTGGTATAATTGTTTTCCTTATTATCCCCAAGATGTTAGAATGAAGATAGATTTGGCTTCAGGCACCATAATGTAATGAAATCTGATTGGCTAGGTAGCATTGACAGAAAACCACATGCTTCCTGCCCTCACTCTGGCATCTTGTGGATAAAGAAAATGTGGCATCCAGGAGCAGTGGGTATCCACCACCAGAACTGTCACCACTAATGAGTGACACTAATAATCATTTTTCTCCTGTTCACAACATACATGCACACCTAAGGCAATTGCCAAAATGGCCCTCCCAACTTGCATGCTTAGAACAGGATGGTGAATTCTGAGGCCTTATTTCAGATAATAGATATCTAAGACTACACAGACTGACTTTCTTTGGTGGAGCTACACCCATATCCTACTAGTAATATCAGTGAACTTCAGAAACCATGGGCTCGAAATATGAACCTGCCCAGCTCATGATACCTGACTCATGATGCATTCTTCTACTTTGCCATTTTTGCACTTGCAGGGAATAAAATCATTATTTATTGTTAGGCAAATTATTCTTGTGCCTAGGCACTCAAAACCAGCTACTCTGTGGGCACATGTTGACTGATTGCTGAAACTGACTTGACATTGGGCATGCTGCAAACTTTGACAGAAGAATAATCTCCAAATGAACTTAGCTTGCCTGACTCCTGCAAGTGCATTTAAGGCAGGCTCCTGACTGAATTATCTTTTGCGTTTAAAATTTTTCTTTATGATTATATTCTGTAAACCACATATAACAAACATTACCAACCAATAGACACACCCACCACCACATTTAAAGGGACATAAAGATAACTAGCTAACAATTATTTCTTATTCTATCTATTCAAATCTTAAGTTTTCCACCCAATCATACACCGGTTTCCATGTATCTTTGCATTCCTTCATATTACCATCTCTCAACCTCGTGGTTAGAAAATCCATTTCTACGGTCTCCAGTAATTTAACTATAAATTCATTTCGCTTTGGTATGTTATGAGTCTTCCAATATCTGGCATATAGTATTCTGGCTATAGTTAACCATGGAGTAATATTTTTTTCTCAGATTTCGACACATCAATTTTACAAACATTTAATAAGAACAATTCGGGTAGATGGGGAATTTGCTTTTTTAATATCTTTTGTATCCATATGGATACTTGAGTCCAGTATTTTTTGGCCCTATCACAGAGCCACCACATGTGGAACAAAGAACCTTTTGTTTTGTTACACTTCCAGCATTTGTTAGATGCCAGAGGGTAAGCTCTAGAGAGTTTATCTGGAGTATAATACCAGCGATAAATCAACTTGTATAAGTTTTCTTTAAATTAAGCCGATTTTGTCAATTTCAAATTTTCTTTCAAAATTTTCTCCCACTCAATAATTTCCATACTATAACCGCAATCTTCCATCCAACGTACCCAGGCTTCTTTTACCACTTCATCTTGCATTTTATATTCTAGTAACCAGTTATAAATTCTGGAAACCAATTTCCGGTCTGATTCGAAAATAATTGCGTCAAATATATTTAGCTTATTTGACTGACTGGATTATCTTGATGGCTATTGTCAAAAGTCATGTCAAGCAACCTTGAGCCTAAACAGCAGCCTGTGTCAGGTTGTTGCGCCTTCAGTTCTTCCAGTTGTTAACCTCTAAGCTGCTTTCCAAGTCCATTTTTAAAAAAATTAAATTGCTGTTATTACACCATTACACAATTTCTACTATTAGGTAATATTCCTGGAGTCATCTTGTAATGGTATGAGCTGAAAAAAAATTACAGAGGTTACTTGAGCCTATACCAGTAAACAAAGGGGGAAACAAATTAATGATCACAGGGAGCAGACATTAAAGGCATGCAGGGATACTTAAGTAGTCTCAATAAAAATAGAATTCTTTTCAATCAATCAATATTTATTACGATCAAAAACCAGTACAGCAATAAAGGAAGACAAGACAACTAATAAATGTACAAACAGTTGATTAAATCAAGGCTTTCCTGAATATTTCCTCCAAATTCTTTAATTTTAACCTTTTTTTTAATCTGTGATTGAAGAGTGCTTCTCCATTTACTTATAATGGGGAAGTATACATCTGTATTCTTTTTACTTTGATCCAATTAGCACTATTATACTATGACACCAAAAATATTGCCTTATAGTAGAAATAATACAATAGTAGAAATATTGTGATGATGTAATAGTACCAATTTCAAGTTTTTTGATGGAAGCTGACCATCAGCACTATGCTTTCTTTAAAACGCATGTAAAAAAGCAGAGTAATCACACCAAGCAAACATGTAGATTACTTCAGACAATCTGAAGTATCATCAAACAGTTGGCTTCCTGCTTGCAACTGGCAAGCAGGATGTGAACCCAACCAATGTGTGCTCAAATATCTCTACTTGAAATAGAATGTATATAATTTACAGAAAAGTGTTTGTCCCCCTAAGTTAATTATTCTGTCTAGCACTTTTCCACTTAAGAAATTTTACCTATGTCTCAAGTGGAGGGCAAACAAATAGGCCACCTAGTGTAAAGTATGGATGTAGCCATGGAGGAGAGAGGAAAATTATAATACTGTTATTTTAGGAGGAAAACTTTTCCTGATGAATAGCTAATCAATTCAACATTGTGTTAAACAAATCAGTCCATTTAAAAAAAAAATCATGCCACCCATACCTGAAAATTTTTTAAAATACCAGCCTTACCAATTTTATGTTAATTGCTACGCTATCTAGATGCATGCTTCAGCTCCCAAGGGAAAAAGAGAAAAGGTAAATGTGTCCTTTCTGAAAAGGAACTGAGCATTTGGAAAACAACTATTGTAACCTTGGGAGGAAATTGATGTATTTTCCAAGTGTTATTGATTGACACCAAAAGTTGGTTGACTATTTATTGAGAAAATGGGGAGAGTTTACTGCTTTTTGCTTTTGGAAAATGGGGGTAAGCCCATCTATTGCCATCCAACTCTAACTGCAATTCATCCAGGTTCCGGTAGCCAATCCTCCAAGAGCTTACAAGGCTCTTTTTTGTAAGAAGCAAGTATTGGGGGGGAGGGTGCAAGAAAGAAAGAGCAGATGTTATTATATAGTGAGTTCAGCCAGCTTGAGGTAAGCAAGAACATTTCTTGAACAAGAGCAGAACTGAATTGAACACAAACAGGCCACATATACATTTGGCCTGAGTTAAACACACCTCTTATGTGGGCAGCAATACACCCTATTGGTCTCTCCAGGATTCTTCATTTGCATTTCCTGAGGGAAATGCCTCGTGTCCCGTTTGGCTGGTTCTAAGGAACAGCCAACCGGAATGTAGGCATTAGGGTCCTGGAGGGCAATGAAGGTCACTTGAAGGTCAACTAATAGACTAACAAACCCACAGTCAAACAACCAATACATAACAGCTGTTGATGTACAGTTGATTAGAGTTTGAGTTAAGCCTTTCAATTGCTTTCTATATAAGAGGGGAGGCAAGAGGGGGGAGAGCAAACAGGGTGCAAACACAAGAACAAGTTGTATTTGTGCACAACATGGGCAAGCCTCTGTTTGGATTTTTTACAACCCTAATCAGCCAAAGGTAATTCAGATATTATTTGGGGAGGTTGGCACATATGCTGGAAACTTGGCTGGCAAAATATTTTTAGGAGATCAAATAGGATAGCTTTTGTAGTATCTTTGCACATAAAATGTATATTATGCTGCTATGATTCCAATTTTTGCTTGCTGGTCTAGTGGTATCACATCATTATGATGTGCTGATGCATTGATCTCACTCCACACACAATGCCACAGGAAAAGTATAGGTCCTAACATTGTGTTGGTGCAGCCTTTGTTGAGTTTTTATTCTCCTGTGCAGCAACATTTTTTCTTGTTTTCTCAATTCATTCACATAGAAGAATAAATTCTCTTAAAGAGAAGAATACAGCAAAGTGTTTCTTGCCAGACCAATTTCACATTCACCCTACGCTGCTCTGACATTCCTCTTTTCAGCATGGCATCCTTCCAATTTCCCACTATCTGCCCTGAGGCTTCAGCTTGCATCACAGTTTTTGTGTGGCAAAGAGAAACTGGTTATTTGTGGCATAGGGTAAGTGCGAAATTGGTTTCAGAGTTTTGAGGAAATCTTCATGTATTGCTCAGTATAGTACAAATACATAGGGTAGCAGCATTTCCTTTGAATTCTTTTGTTTACACCAAAACTCTGTGCAGCCCAGAGGGCTCCTGCCTGAACTGCTGTTTAGCAATTAATCCAACACAGGTTTCAAGTAGGAAAAAGAAAAAGTTTGTAAGGAGAGGATATTATTCCAAAACATTTGAAGAGGATTTACAGCCTCACGGCCTGGAATTTGTTTGCAGGATGAAGGAGCTAAAGATCTACCCTTTGTCTCCAGGATTGGGGGAAAGCAGGGCCTGTCTACTTAGGGGTGTAGACCAAGAAAAAAATTCATTATGCTTTTGTATCTACAGTTTTGGTGAGGCTGTGATTGTTTATGTTTGTGCAAGAGATAGCTGCTTTGGCATTCAAATCCATGTGGGGTGGGGGTTTTTCTTACAGTACTTTTACAAAGTGAGGAAAGAGAAATTGGGTGGAGTGGCTGTTTTTCAACCACATGACACCAACATTGCCGTGGAGCTACTAGAGAATCCAAAGTTACATGTCCCTGCAGAAGGTTCCCCCAGCTATCCTACTTGAGAGAGTAAAAGGGATCACCACAAAGCCAAAAGGGAAGAAACAGCAAGAAAGAACCTCAGCTTCGCCATTACTCCCTATGGGAGACTTGGGGGGGGGGGGGGTAGAATGGCTGTTTTCCTAGAATCTCTTCAAATCCATTTTTCCAGACCTTCTACATCAACTCTATAACATCCCTGGGATTATGGCTCAGCAACTACCTTTAAATGGCACAAGAAAAAACCCAAAACGTGACTTAACCAGGACTTACCTCCCCACTTACCTGTGATGTCCTCCAAGCTTTTATAGACAGGGCAAGTTCTAATACATTGCTCCAGTGGTCATTTTGTAGAAAAAGATGTGCCGGGGCTCATTAGCACAACTCATTTGCATAACTCATTTGCATATGCCACATACCGCTGACATCACAAGAAGGTATACTAAATTATATCAGCTCAGCATCTACCTTAAAATACTTCTTGAATCATAATTGTCATAATAAAACCTTACTCCCAGGGATCCTTTGCATATTAGGCCACATACCCCTGTTGTAGCCAATCTTCCAAGAGCTTACAAAGCTCTTTTTTGTAAGAAGCAAGTGGGGGGGGTGTAAGAAAGAGCAGAATAAAATTTAGAGGTTCTGGAGCTCTGCACCTGTGAGCTCCTCCCCAAAATGAGGCCTGCATTGCTTATGGGGTAAATAAGTTTAACACAATCTGGTATTGCTAATAAGGGGGTCGGTTGGGGTAAACTCTCTCCTTTGCTCCCACCTGCTTCAAATCTTACCAGTTCTTTAGTTTTATATTTAGTTATTGATACTACACTGAAATGTAGGTATAGAGTAATCATGAATATTGTTAGGTATTTTTTAAAATATCGTCTATATACATAGTTCCATTTATTATGGATAAGACACAAAGGACCTCATTAAGGGTTCAAATTTACCATTTACCATTCCTTTCCTGGCATAAAGCAACTCTATGTTTCCATTTCCATCTTATATCATGTAATAATAATGTTACAGTTTATTTTAAATGGTTACCAAGTTCTTTGTATATATTTTGATTTGATTTATTAGGGCTAGTTGGGTGTTCTTTCCTCCTTGGACTATAATGTCATATGACAATTCTCCTTTAGAAGGAATTTATTTATCTCTTATCACTAATCTAGACCCCCCCCCCCCTCATTGTTAGGATGATTGCTAACATCAAAATTTATCCCTTAACTACAGGGGACTAAATAATGAGATTAAAACTAAACTAATACCTTCATCCATAGTTAAATTATGCCCAGGAACCTCATTTGAAAAAGTCAGACTCCTTAATTTTTAATCACACTTATTTCTAATACAATTCCAGGTGAATGGTATATTGAAATCCCATGGTGCTGCAATTTCCCACCCCCCTCCCCTAATATACACTTTGCGTCAAGCAAAAGAGATAGGCCCAAATGGGTGGAATTTGTTTTTAAAAGGTCTACTAAATGAATCTATTTAGGCTCCTAATGAAGGGCAAGGCCAATTTTTTACATGAAACTTTCTCCAAATTAGAACAATTCAAGGATGACCACATTATTTTAGGGGAAAACTTCAACAGTATTGACCCATTTTTAGATAGATTCTAACCTACAGGAAAACTAAACAATAATCAAAACTTCTTAAAAAATGAGACAGTACTTTAAGTATTATCCAATATCATTTAAGCAACATATGGAGACATCACAACCAAAATGTCAAAGGCTATACATATTATTCCCCATGACACAAAACATTTTCTAGAATAGATTATATTTTACTTTCCACCTCCTTATTAAACAGAGTACTACACCCTTAACTAGGTCTTTTTAGAACTCTTTCTGACCATGCATGGACAGAATACTCAATGACACAAAACAACCAAGAATTCAAGACATGCAGCTGGTCTTTGAACACATTTATTTTACTTAACAAAGAAGTATGCAAAAATATATATATAAAACAAGACAAAACAATGTTGTAACATGAATTCCAATTGCTGGTATCATGGGAGATTTATTTTATTTATTATTAATTTGACAGATCGTGTGGGATTCCATGAAGTCTGTCATCTGGGGCAAATTCATACCCATTACTTCTGCCAACCAAAAGAGAAAAACCATTTAAAACAAGACCTTCTATCCAAAATTCAGTATTTCGAAAACAAGCATAAAAATATATAGTTCTTTAAAAATATAACTAACTATAGCTTGAAGATAAGAAACTGGAGGCAATAGAGACAACAAATACAGAAAAACATATTATTTTTTTAAAAAAAATTGGTTTCAGCATCCAAAATCTTTGAAACTGTTGTCATGGAAATTAAGAAAAGAAATAACAAATAGAAGTATCAATTTTATTAAAGAGAAAAAGGGTAACACTTATTCTTCCTCCAAAGATATTCTTCAAGTCTTCACACAATACTATAAAGAATTGTATTGTTCTCACAATCCAAACTCCATAGACATGCAGAATTATCTGAAGTCCAATCATTTAATTTAAAAGTTTCCAAATGAATACAAATGTTATTTAGACTCTCCAATAACATCTGAGGAAGTTATTCAAGCTATAAGATCACCCCAAACTAACAAAACCCCATGGTGTGATGGCCTACCTAATGAATTTTACAAACATTTATACAAATTTTGACTTCTTGTCTAACTGATATCTGTAATTTTATTTTAGAGACAGGAAAACAATCTTGATCTTGGGAACAAGCCAGAATCATAGAGTTGAAAGGAACTCTGGGGTAATCTAGTCCAACCCCCTGCACAATGCAGGAAATTCACAAATGTCTCCTCCCATACACCCCCAGTGACACCTGCTCCATGCCCAAGAGATGGCAAAAGAAAATCTTCCATGATCCCTAGCAAAACTGGCCTGGAGAAAAATTGCTGACTGACCCCAATGTGGTAAACAGCATTTCCATGGATGTGTAAGGAAGGGCCATGAGAACTAAGCACTGATGCAATCCTTCCTGCTTTCCTTCTCGTGGTCTGCCTAATTTCATAGAATCAGCATTGCTGTCAGATGGCTATTTAGTCTCTGTTTAGAATCTCCAAAGGAGGATAACCCATCACCTCCTGAGGAAGCCTGTTCCACTGAGGAACTGCTTTGTCAGGAAGTTCTTCCTAATGTTTAGTTAAAAACTCTTCTGATCTAATTTCATCCTGTTGGTTCTGCTCTGATTTTCTGGTCATACTCAAAACTTATAAAGACCCATCAAATATCAAATTGTATTGTCCTATATCATTATTAAATAATTACGATAAGGTATTTACCCCTATTCTATCTACCAGACTAACTTGCATAATAGGAAAATACATACACATCAACTGAACTGAGTTTATTCCTAATAGACACATAAGAGACAACATGAGAAAGACCTTAAATATCATTCCTCATTGTAAAAAGCATTACAAGGACACTTGTATCCTGGCCCTTGACATCGAAAAGGCCGTTGACAGGGTCAAACCCTTATTCTTTTAAAAAATTATTAATATTATGGAATTTAGTAACAAATTTAAACATACTATTGATTCTCTTTACACATGTCTGACAGTACAGATTTTTATCAATAGTGTTACTTCACAAGAACTTCCCCTTTACAGGGGCACTCACCAGGGATGCCCTTTATCACCTATACTATCTGCCCTTGCAATTAAGCCAGTGGCAAACGTGATATGGACAACAACTCTAATTGAAGGCATTAAAATTAACTACAAGTTCTTTAAAATCAGCCTCTTTGCAGATGATTTAATGCTCTATATTTCAAATCCCCTAAACATCTTCCTAGCACTAGAAACTATTATCTTTGAATTGTCTATATCCTTGACTATTTGTTAATTAATCTAAAACCACCTTATCCCAATAAATGTATCTCAATCTATTAGGTCTTATATTAAAAACAAATTTTCCTACCATTGGATCAATACCTGTTGGACTTACCTTGGTATAAAGATTCCATTAAACACTGTTGACCTCTTCAAAATCAGCTACTCAATCCTGGTACAATTAGTCACCAACCTATTAAAATGGAACAAATAAGCCTTTTTCAGCTTGAGAGAATAAATATTATTAATTTTTTTCTTCTTCCAATATTCCTATATTTATTTAGAGTACTTCCTATCCCAGACCCGAAAACTACCTTTAAAAAAAATGGCAAAACAATTTAACTAAATTTAAATGCCTTTGAATCCAGAAAATGTAGACTTACCTTCATACCCGAGGTATTGAAATCTTGACTATGGACTATTGTTATCTAAACAAGACTGGGAATTTATCTGGTCTTTTCAAGCACTCTCAACAAAATACATTAATATCCTACAACAGAATTATAAACAAATGACCAGATGGTACACAACACCTTCACAGCTTAATCATATTTACCTAAGATATTCCCCATTGTGTTGGAAGAACTGTGGAAAGAGAGGGATTCTTAAACATTGTTGGTGGGAGTGTGATACAATTAAAATCTTTTGGTGAAAAATTCTAAACCAAATACAGATCCTTCCTGGTAATTCAATTCCAGAAGAATGAGAAATAGTCCTACTAAACTATTGGCAAGAGGTCAGTCTTCTACAACATAGCAAAGCTTTGATAATTTTGTTTTTACCTGCAGTTAAATAACTAA
This sequence comes from Heteronotia binoei, assembly GCF_032191835.1. Taxonomy (NCBI): domain Eukaryota; kingdom Metazoa; phylum Chordata; class Lepidosauria; order Squamata; family Gekkonidae; genus Heteronotia; species Heteronotia binoei. The sequence continues at coordinate 60,674,739 of NC_083226.1, forward strand.
TCACACTAAAATGGAAAGATACTAATCCCCCATCAATTAACCAATGGTATACCAAGATATGGGACCATTTTATAATGAATAAGATTACAGCCAAAATAGCACAACCTGACCCTTTTTCTGCTTATCAAGACTTCATTGTTTTAATACTTGAAAGGATGGACCAAAACACAATTAGTGAAACCTCCTTTGACACCCACAATAGCTATAGCTTTATGTAATCTTTTAAAGAATGTTGATTTTGTTCAACTTTTTCAGTCCTGGCCCCGACCTGGTGGAACTCTCTGCCGGAAGACACCAGGGCCCTGTGGGATCTGCAGGGCCTGCAATGTTCCGCCAGGCTTTTGTTTGAGGACAGCGATGGCTGCTGGGCTGGCACTCCCCTCTACTTAAGGGAGAACTGCACCCAATGCCTGGAAAGCAGAATTACAGCACACTATAAAGCATGTTCATTGGGTTGCAACTGTTTTAAATTACTGGTTTTATTTGATTTTATGTGTACCTTTTGTTGTACATTGCCTAGAGCCTGGCATTGGCCGGGATGAGGTGATTCAATAATAATAATAATAATAATAATAATAATAATAATAATAATAAAGAAATTTGATATACTTTAAATTATTTAAGTTCAATATACAGTTTAAATATAGATTTTGTTGTAATTGTTACATAAACATGGCAAAAATAGAACATATAATGAGGGTATGGCGTTCCAACCTAGAATCAGCAAAGGGGTAGTACATAAATACCTAGTTTCTTTAAATGAAACTAAGTCCTCAGGACCAGATGAACTGCATCCAAGGGTTCTAAAAGAGCTTGCAGATGTAATTTCTGAGCCTCTGGCTATTATTTTTGAGAATTCTTGGAGAACAGGAGAGATGCCAGAAGATTGGAGGTGGGTGAATGTGGTCCCCATCTTCAAGAAAGGGGAAAAAGGTGATCCGGGTAGCTACTGACCCGTCAGCTTGACGTCTATAGCTGGAAAAGTTTTAGAACAAATCATCAGTCAGTCAGTCCTGGAACATTTAGAAAGGATGGCTGTGATTACTAAGAGCCAGCATGAGATTGTCAAGAACAGATCATATCAAACTAACCTGATCCCTTTTTTTGAGAAAGTGATTACCTTGCTGGATCAGGGGAATGCTGTAGACATCGTTTATCTTGATTTCAGTAAGGCTTTTGATAAGGTTCCACATATTATCCTTGTTGACAAGTTGGTAAAATGTGGTTTGGATCCTGTTACTGTTAGGTGCATCTGTAACTGGGTGTCAGATCGCAACCAAAGAGTGCTTGTGAATGGTTCCTCATCCTCTTGGAGAGGAGTGACAAGTGGAGTGCTTCAAGGATATGTCCTGGGACCTGTTTTGTTCAACATCTTTATAAATAATTTGGATGAAGGAATAGAGGGAATGCTTATTAAATTTGCTAATGATACTAAATTGGGAGGGGTTGCAAATACAATAGAAGACAGAAACAGGATATAGGCCTTGACAGGCTGGAAAACTGGGCTAAAACTAATAAAATGAATTTTAACAGGGATAAATTTAAAGTTTTGCATTTAGGTATGAAAAATCCAATGCATATTTATAGGATGGGGGAGACTTGCCTTAGCAGTAGTATGTGTGAAAAGGATCTAGGGTCTTAGTGGATCACATGCTGAACATGAGTCAACAGTGTGATGCGGTGGCTAAAAAGGCAAATGCAGTTTTAGGCTGTAGAAGTATGGTGTCCAGATCACATGTAGTGATGGTATTGCTCTACTCTGCTCTGGTAAGATCTCATCTAGAGTATTGTGTTCAGTTTTGGGCACCACATTTTAAGAATATAGACAAGCTGGAATGGGTCCAAAGGAGGGCGGCAAAGATGATGATGAAGGGTCTGGAAACCGTCCTATGAAGAAAGGTTGAAGCAGCTGGGGATGTTTAGCCTGGAGAGGAGGCGGCTGAGAGGTGATATGATCACCATCTTCAAGTACTTAAAGAGCTGTCATATAGAGGATGGTGTGGAATTGTTATCTGTGGCCCCAGAAGGTAGGACCAGAACCAATGGGTTGAAATTAAATCAAAAGAGTTTCCGGCTCAACATTAGGAAGAACTTCCTGATCGTTGGAGCGATTCCTCAGTGGAACAGGCTTTCTCTGGAGGTGGTGGGCTCTCCTTCCTTGGAGGTTTTTAAACAGAGGCTAGATGGCCATCTGACAGCAATGAAGATCCTGTGAATTTAGGGGGAGGTATTTGTTTCCAGCATTGTGCAGGGGGCTGGACTAGATGACCCTGGAGGTCCCTTCCAACTCTATGATTCTATAATATTGATCTATAAATATTTGTTCCATATTTATTTTATTATACTTTTCAGTTTGGAACTATGTAAATGTTATTATGGTATGTAATTCTATTTTTGCTTATTTTTAAATGGTAAATTTTTAATAAAATTGCTTATAAAAAAGAAGAAAGTAAGGACAAGTGTATATAGTTAGATAATTTTTGAATTTATCACCTGCATAATTGAACCTACCACTTTCATAATCATCTCTTTACCCTTCAGAAACAACCTAGCACCATTCTCTGAGTTCTGGTTTGCAAACTGTGCTGGCTATTTGCAACAGATTCCCCCCTCCACCATGCTGACATTTAAGAAGAAAAATGGCTGTAGTAAAATAATAGAAAACAACAGCTTTCCAAAATAGTTTTTAGCTCCGTATTCTCAATGGTGCTTTGTGCTTACTTGAAAAGCACTCTTAAAAATAACTACTGTCCCAACAAGCAGTGGCCACGCTGTGAGAGTTTACAGCTGAGTCACAGCAGTTACCAGAAACAGCTATTTCCATCGCTGGTAGTTGAAGCCAGCTGGCAAAGCACAGTAAAAGTCAGGCTGGAAATGTTCTTTTACATTGCTCCACACTTATTCCTCATTTATGCTTTTGCATATACTCTATTCTGAATCTGAAATGCTCTAGGGGTAATACTGATAACAAGATTTAAAAAAAAATTAAATATTATTTATGGCACCATTGTTGATACTGGTTATTTTCCTTTTCCTCCAAGAAATAAGAATATACGTTTGTAATTGTTACCCTTTAATCATTATTTTGAAATCCTATTTTTTCATCCTCAAAGACATTTCTGAATTTAACACAACATTGTCCAATATTGTCAGGCTTTCACCAAATATATAAATATAGGCTACATATTTATTTTCCACCTTCTTTTTCTGCCTTGTGGGACAGCATGCCTGAGGAAGGCCCCCCCTATCATATCACAGAATGCACAAAACAGATATGTTCAGGAGGGCATATTTATAAAGGGATTAGAACTGTAGTATAACGGAATGACTCAGAGGACACTTTTATAAAGCAACAGGAGTGTAGTTTACTGGAGTGATTACTGAATTTTTCACCTTGCTTTTACTGCATGGTTTTCTACGTTTGTACCACTTCTGCACTATGGTATGTCATTCCTTAAGACAGTTTTTGTTTGCATTATTTTCCAGTTCTGTGATCCTTTTCCTACAACATTGCTTATTTGATGTCTTATGCCATCTGATTTTTAAAAAATATATATTTTGTGATCATCTTTGAGTATCTGTGAGAAAAGTGAGCTATAAATCAAGTAAATAAATACATTTAGTTAAATAGAGTTGCTAAGTCAGGGCTGGGAAATCCCGAGAAATTTGGGAGTGGAGCATAAGGAGGGTGGCATTTGGGGAGGAGAGGGACTTGAGTGGGGTATAATGCCATATGACCCACCCTCCAAAGAAGCCATTTTCTCCAAGGGAACTGGTTTTTTTCAGTCTGGGAATCAATTGTAATTCCAGGAAATGTTCAAGCCCAATCTGGAGGCTGTTGGCCCTAGATAAGAACATTTTTAAAAATGTTCTACCCTAATTCCACATACTCCAGAGCAGGGCTTTTTTTTGCAGAAAAAGCCCAGTAGGAACTCATTTGTATATTAGGCCACACACCTCTGATCCAATCCAGCTGGAATGGTGTTCCTGTGTGTTCCTGCTCAAAAAAAGCTCTGCTCCAATGGGATACTTTAAGAAAGATGATACGAATTCCATACTCCCAGGTATGCACAGAAGCATATTCCAATTGCAACCATGGTGTGCATGGAAAAGGACTTTATCTTTCTCTCCCTTCCATTTTCACAAACTGAAACAACAACAGGATCTGCCGCTTACTCCATTGGTTCCTTGTGGGGTTCATGGGCCTCCATGCCCCTCCCCTAAGCAGCTCCCTTATATCATGCTCTTTTCTGCTCAAAACTGGAGACAAAAGGGGGTCTTCTGCTGCTGATCTCTATTGTACAGTGTCAATAGAGAATCCAGCCACCTCCTATGAGACTGTGGCCAATATCTGAGCCCCTTATAAGGCTAATGCAGCAGGCTGTGCATGCACAGTTTCCCTGAAGTCTTGCAAGAACTAGCCACTTCCTGAGACTTTAGGAGATTCTTGGGCTGCACCTGAAGCCTTCCCCCCTCCACCGCCCCATTGCCCTGGCCAGGTTAAACTAGGCTTCCCAACCCCCCCGCCCTGGCGGGGGACCCCCGAAATTGCATCCTCCTCCCCCACTCTCAAAAAATCTGGGGGTGGGGGGGGAGAGAACATACCTTTAGGCATCATGTTGTACAGCTTCTGATCCGTTTTAAAATGTGTCCCTTTAAGGCTGCACAGGAAACAGGAAACAGGAAGGGCTTCATGGGAAAGTAACAGTTTCCATGGAGAACGGCCCCTCCCTTTCTTTTCCTGTGGAGCCTTGCTTTCGTTTTCCCAGCAAGCACATTCTGCTGGAAGAAGACCAAGTACAGTAATTGTTTGTTTGTGTGTGTGAGAGAGGGAGGGGGCAGGGAGGGGGGATTCCCTGGTATGGAGGCCCTCCCCCCCTTTAGAAAGCGTGGGGGGGAGGGAAATGTCTACTAGGCACTCTATTATTCCCTATGGAGAACGATTCCCATAGGGAATAATAGGGAATTGATCTGTGGGTATTGGGGGCTCTGGGGGGGGCTATTTTTTGAGGTAGAGGCACCAGATTTTTAGTATAGCATCTAGTGCCTCTCCCCAAAATACCCCCCAAGTTTCAAAAGGATTGGACCAGAGGGTCCAATTCTATGAGCCCCAAAAGATGGTGCCCCTATCCTTAATTATTTCCTATGGAAGAAAGGCATTTAAAAAGGCGTGCTGTCCCTTTATATGTGATTGCCAGAACTCCCTTGGAGTTCAATTATGCTTGTCACATCCCTGTTCCTGGCTCCACCCCCAATGTCTCCTGGCTCCACCCCCAAAGTCCCCAGATTTTTCTTTAATTGGACTTGGCAACCCTAGGTTAAACTGACAGCAGCTGTTAGCAGTGACTGAAGTGAGGCTTTAAAAGGCCCATACTGCATTTCTGCTGTTGCAGTGTTTCTCCTCTGCTGTTGTCCTAGCTGTTTTGACAGCAGGTAGGTGGGAGCCTTAGCAAGGTCCACTCTGTGTTGCTGCTGCCTGGGCTTTTTTTGTAACAGGAACTCCTTTGCATTTTAGGCCACACACACCTGATGTAGCCAATCCTCCAAGAGCTTACAGGGCTCCTCTTACAGGGCCTACTGTAAGCTCTTGGAGGATTGGCTACATCAGGGATGTGTGGCCTAATATGCAATGGAGTTCCTGCTACAAAAAAAGCCCTGGACTTGCAACAGTTCTCCTTGGTGCCACTGTCCTGTTGGGATCCCCTGTTCCTGGCACTGTGGGTTCCAAGTAAGCTTCTTGTGGACTCTGGGTAAGTTCAGAGGCAGCTCTGACAATGGGGGTGGATGTGCTCTTGGAGGAAATGGCAGCTCCTCAAGGCTGTTCCAGTTCATGAGAATGGTATAGGAGGGAAGGGCAGAACTCCTTTTCTATGTGCACCATATGCATCATGGAACTCCTGGTGTGTGCGATACAAAGTCCTTTTGACATCCTTGGAGACTTTGCATCATGGGAATCAGCCCCATATATTTAATTGGGGTGTCTGCTTCTCTTCATGGAGACTACTAAGACTGAATTTGTATATCTGAACAAAAGATAATTAAGAAAAGTGTTATTTCCAAAACTTAAAGAATGTCAGGCTGTGAATATTATTATGTTAAGTGTGAATTCTCTAAAATATCAGGATAATTAATAATTCCTGTGGCAGTATCTGAATTAGGACTTTTTTTTCTCTATGGAAATTTAAAATAGCTAAAAACAAACAACTAAATTTTTACCGGACAAAAAAAAATCAAAGTTTATAATGAAACGGATGTAAATGCAAAAAACGTTTGTAGTACGTGAGCCAATAAAACAGATGGCTGCTATGTTGATGTGTGTTCTTCTTTTTAGGCATTTATGGGCAACTGCAAACTTTTTGTTCTCCACACTATGCTGACAATCAGAGAAGTGCACAACATGGTGATGCTTGCAATATGGTTCCTTCTTTTGAAGACTGTCTTGTATCCACATCTATGGGTCAGTCAGGTTTTGATGTTTTCCACAGAGCATTTTCAGCTCATTCTGGTATTACAGGTAAATATTTTTTGTAATTTTGTTTTAAAATATAATTCCCATGTTTTTATGCAAAAGTAACTGCAATAATTTGGCAATATGTAAAATGCCTATCACTGGGCCTAATGCCTTGCATGGCCTAAATGGATCATTGTAAGATGATACTGCTTATAAAATATACTTTTGAGAATATCCATCTGCTTTTTCATAAATGACAATGGCGACTTGTCCATTTGTGCACAAAGTAGAAGTGAAAATACTGGTTACCCACATGGTCCCTAACCTTGACTTATCTAGATATCTAAAGAATTAAAGACAAAGTCAGAGAGAAAGCCATTCTTCACCTTTCCATGAAAATCCAAGAGCTGGTTCATTCATGCATGGACATCTTTAAATTGCTGAACTCTTGATGACTTGCTGAACTGGCTCCAAATAAAAAGGATTTTGCTTGAATTGATATTGGACAAAATAAATGCTCTATTGGTGTGTGAAGCACAAATGCAAATCATCTTCTCATGCCTGTCCATGAGTTATGAGCATACTTCTATGTACTGAACATATAATTCGCAGATCTATAGTGTACTAGAGTACAGTTCAGCTGTGAAGTGATGGCAATCTTCTGGTAACTCACAAATGTGTTGTGTACTGAGATTTACTGATGGCATTTTAAGACTTTAAAAATCCATCTGTAACCAGCATTACATCTTTTAAAGCCAATTTACTTCAGCAAACTTAGAAAGATGTAACTTTCCTTAGGATGGAACTGTAGGTGGCCCAGAGGGCTAAGTCAGAGGATTATGACATTCATCCAGGACTGGCCCACCCACTAGGCAAATTAGGCATTTGCCTAGGGAGCAAGCAGGGTGGGGTTGCCGAATTTGGCCCTCGCCATGCCCTGACAAATCCGTGGTTTGCCTCCTTTGTCACCTGCAAGCCTTCTTCTTCTCCATTTGCCCGCCCTTTCCTCTGTTTGCCCACCCATCTTCGTTCTCCTCTTCCATCACTTGTCCACCCACCCCTTTCCTGTCGCTTACCTGCCTGCCGCTTCCTCCACCTGCCCCATCCTCTCCTTCATCGCTTGCCCACCCTCCTCTTTCCCGTCACTTGCCTGTCTGCCTCTTCCTCTGCCCACCTCTTCCCTTCCTCCATCAGTTGCCTGCCCGCCTCCTATCTGTCGCTTGTTCGTCTGCCTCTTCCTCCTCCTACCCACCCATCTCCCCTCCTCCGTTGCTTGCCTGCCCATCTCCTCCCTTTCACTTGCCTGCCTGCCTCTTCCTCTTCCTCTGCCTGCCCCCCTTCCCCTCCTCCATCAGTTGCATGCCCACCTTCTCCCTGTTGCTTGCCCACCTGCTTCTTCCCCTGCCTCCCTTCCCCTCCTCCATCACTTGCCCACCTGCCTCCTCCCCATTGCTTGCCCACCTGCCTCTTACTCCGCATGCCTCTTCCCTTCCTTCGTCAGTTCCTGCATGCCACCGCAGGGCGGCACCACAGATGGGGGTGCCAGGTGTTGAATCTGCCTGGGGCGCCATATGCCCTAGGGCCAGCCCTGCATTCATCAGTAAATAGCAAACCAACTAAGTGTTTTCAATAACTATCAAAATAGCAGCTTTATATTAATCAGTTTTTAGTAAAGGACACATACCAAGCCTTGAATTCAGCAGGAGCTCACAGGAGCGCAGATCCTGAACCTTTCTGATGGCCCCTCCTTCTCCTCCCCATCTACCTTGTGCATTGAATAGTAGGTGAAGCTGTATAACAATCCCTGGATTAGGAGAATGGGAAGCCAGCCAGCCACCAGGAGCTCTCATTAACTGCTGGAGAAGCCCGCACCACCCTTTCTTCACTTCTTATGTGATTTTAGGCAGCAGATGGCTTGCTGGCCTTTTGACTGGGGACAGCGGCCCAGGAGAGCCCCAAATGAGCGAGGCCTGCTTGGGCTGGCTGGATCTCCAGCCCAAACAGGCTCTCCTTTCTTGTTTCAGATTGCTTTTGGCTAGTGGGGAGGGTGGCATATGCTAATGAGTTATGCTAATGAGCTTCACCACCTTTTTTTCTACAAAATGACCCCTGACACATACTATGGCATAGGTGTAAATCTAAAAAATGAATCATATAGCACAAACATTTCCTGCAGGATATCCTGACAGATTATGGTAGAATCCTTAGCTATACCTGCAAAAGGAGTTTGAACAAGAGAACTTTCTTTGCCTTTCCCTTCTGCCAGAAGCCTTCAGTACACTCATATATCATCTACTGGGGATCAGGGGCCTTCATGAACCAAGTGGCATACATCATATGTGCTGTACTCTCAAGGAAAGGGGGATTTTGTCTGATTCCCTTCCCTTACTGTAGTTCCCCATGAACCTCAGCCAAAGGTTTCTAGGCACACATGGGAAGGAAGGTAAGGGTGACCATCTTGCATTAACTCTTTCTGCTTGCACATCCATAGAATCTGACTCTTAAAATGTGCCAGAAAGCATCAGCTTGCTTTAATATTTACCACAGCATATATGGGGAAACTACTACTCCATAAATCCATAGGAGAAACTAACCAGTATTCCCTAATTATGTTTCATCTAACTTTGTTACTGTGTACTTTCCCGTCTGGAGTTTAGAATGAAACTACATGTCACATGCATGCACATGTAATAAAAGCCTGATGGTTGTTTTTCTTAGGGAAAGCTGCTTGAGGAGGAGAGGGAGGGGGGAGGAGGGAAGATTGTCCCAAATCCAAGCTATTTCATCCACATAGCATTTTGATTGTACATTAAACAGGCAAAGCATATTTGGAACCCTGCTGAGAGAAAAGTGGCCACAAAATGTAGTTTGTAGAAAAGAAGTGGTAGGTGAAAAAAGGGTAAAGTGCCCTCTTCTTGTTCCATTGCTTCTCTGCTCTGAAGCCCAAAGCTATTTTTGTGTTATGTTGTTGCATCTAATGTATGGTTATGCCCCATATTCTTTTATGTAGAATGCACAAAAATATTCTTCCAGTTTGTTCTAAATGGTTCTTTATCCCTCCCCTCCCCCCCCCCCCCAGTTTATGATCTTCCATCAGGCTCCACAGGTATCTTTGGTGATTCATTGCGCAACGGAGCTGAGGACTCCAGTTTCCTTCAGATAAATGCTGTTGATCGTTGTCCAAGTCAGCTTTCATCGGTTTATACTGAAGGCTGAAGAAGACAAAAATACAATCCTGCATCTAATTTCACTCAGAACAATTCTGTTACTTAACATCTTTTCTTGGTCAGGAGTCATACAAGTGCTCAGAAGTATACCACTGAAGATGTGGAGAGTGATAAAGCACTCAGCTTCACAGATGCAGCTAATACAAGTGATCAGGGGGAATGAAACTTGCCAAAGTATGAGCATTTTTATGCTGGGGGTTTTTTTCACTGAAGCAAAATCACTGTCTTCTCAAAGGGAATGAATGAGCAAAATATATATTGTGGGATTTTTTTTCAAAACATTTTTTTCAAAATCCAGGAAAATTAACAGCCAGTATATACCTTGCTGTAAATGTAGTTTGTTGCACACCAACCCTTCCTGGCAGTCCTGTGGTACATAAGCACAGAATCTCACAGTAAGAAAGGGAAAATAACTTTTGAGACATGCTGAGGCACCAGCTGCTAGTAGCAATAGGATTATTTTGGCTGCCTCTTGAAATCTGGGAACATTGATTCTGGATTTAATACACTTTTTAAACAATACGGTATTAACCGTATAAGCTATAAAAGAGAAGTATTCAATTGTGCCATCTTAGCAGCACTTCATTAAAGAGAATTCATTCTCCTGAGTGTCAAATAATGCTCATTCATTAAATTAGTATTTCTATTCTGGGGGCAGTTTTTTTTTTAAAAGCATACACACTTAGGATAGATGTTCCGTTATTGTTTTCAAATCTATCAGGCCATTTCCAGTAAACTTCATTCATGTCTGAGTTCATGAGAGAACTACACTCACAACTGTTGCCTGAAAAGAAAGGGGCTCAGTATCACCCTGCAGAATCCCAAGTTAGTTGTGATACCTCCTTTTGGGACTTGTTCTTCATAAAATCTATGGTACTCTGCCAGAAAGGGTTGATAATCTGTACAGTATGTCATTGTTTCTTTTTCTTTTTTATTGTTTCAGTTATTCTTAAGCCTACACATTTATCTCTTTTTTTTCTGTTTTCCTTTTCTTTGCTTGCTATACCCTAAAAACCTTGGCATGCCAGGTTTTAAATCTATCCCAAAAGAAATTACATTGCTGATATTTTTGTTGTATAGCTATGTGTGGGTAGTGGAAAATGAATGTTCATGGTCAAGGTACATTTTTTGTCATGGTTATGCTGTTACAGAATTATAACGATGACCCTTTAAAAAAATGCAATGTATACTTGAAGGCCATTCATTCCTATTGTGGCCAGATCACAGTACACCTTTCCTAATGTGCATGTTTTTTGTTAGTAGCATCTAACCACAGAGGAACAAAATGTGAAGATGTCAAGAGCCAAAGGAATTACTATAGTTGAGATTTAGAGAAGATACATAAATTTTAAAATCATGAATTAGGCTTCCCAAAATTATTTTGAAAAGCTAATTATTTTTAAGCTTATTCAGTCTGTTTCTAAATTTGTTGATATGCTGCAACTATACAGGGCTTTTTTTAGCAGGAACTCATTTGCATGTTAAGCCACATCCCCTTAATGTAGCCAATCCTCTTGGAGCTTACAGTAGGCCCTGTACTAAGAGTCCTGTAAGCTCTTGGACAATTGGCTACATCAGGGGTGTGTGGCCAAATAGGCAAAGAAGTTCCTGCTACAAAAAAAGCCCTGACTATACTTATGTATTAATTTTGGTTTAATATTCTGGCTATTATAAAAAGGAAGGCATGCTACTCCAGTAGCACCCTCTTGTGGGAGTGTGTTCTGCCTGCACTTTACCCTGCTGTGTTGGGAAAAATTTCAGTAGCTACATTCTGGGCCTAGCAATCTACTGCACATGTGGTGACCCATGCTGGAGTAGTCCTGACACACAGCTCATAAAAGATTTCTCAGCTTTGACAATGCCAGTACTCTCTTATATTGAAGTATGGAGGATGGAGTCAAGGCTCTTCATGCCCTTTAAACAAGTGATCATCTCTGCCCAAGCTAGCCATGCCAACATACTTACAGAACACAAAGGTGCAAGCAGATCCTTGGTCTTTGGATTGGGACCTTGACATTTAAAAATGGATCCTGAAGTCCTGTTGTTGCATCTTGTAATTTTAGACTTTAGGGTTTTGTTTTTTAAAAAAAAATCCTGCAACTCAATTTATTAAAGCTGGAAGTTAAAAAATAGTTGTTCCATAGAAATTAGGTATCCAGGAAATAACAGCTGGAGACAGGAACAAGTGTAATTCACACCTCAGGGCCTAACCAGAGAAAATAAAAGTGATGAGTGGATTAACTAACCTCTTCAATGGCTGTTTTTTGGGGTGGGGCAATTTGGGTCAGAATTGTAACATTGGGGTCAGGTAAATGTAAATTGATATGAGCTAGTACTGAATAGTGGTGAGAAAGTGTCGCAAATGGTGACTCATATCTTCTGCACCAAGACCCCCAAAGAGAGACAGCACTGGGTAAAAATATAAATTACTTTCCTGCTGCATTGGGGTGGGTTCAACCATTTTCTTCCCCATGTCATTTTCAGATAAGAGTAATGTCCCTTAGCAGCTATTAGGCAGCTGTTTTTCTGCTGCTAGGACTAATAGGTATTTGGGAGGGATGTCTAGCCAGAAGGCAGCAGAGAGGAGAAGGTTTCAGCCCCAGCACTGCAGATTGATCATAACTTCACCCCCCCCCCCCCACACACACACATGCTCTGGTGGCTGCTATTAAATGAAATTTAATATTTGGGGAGAGTCACTCACATGTGTGCTGTGGCTTTTCTAGTTTTGCTAGAATTTTACATGATCTGTCTTGATTCATCAGCTTCAATGATTTTTAGAATTCATTTTTCAACAAGAGATGTGCCACTGTACCTATTGCACTTACAAATGTAGGTTCCTTTTTCATATACAAACCTGTAACATAAAGAAAAACATGCAAAATATGAAAACTCTGTAATTCATTACTAGCTCAGATATTTTATTAACATGACTCTCTTGTACTCAGAATTTCAGTGGGAATGACACAGAGTACATATTGGGCATAATCCAAGAAAATTAGCAACCTTAACAACCAATGAAAACTTCATTTCACATAGGTATACCTTAGTTTTTCTACAATGCATTGGTCTTCACAAAGTTGACTTTTAGCAATCTTATTATATTATGGTCAAGCCTAGTTGTATGAATGCCCTCCATAATGATCCAGCAAGTGGTGAATCCACTTATAATATAATTTTTCTCATGTGCCACTACCATGAAGCAACAGCCAAATTTCACATTGTGATAAGGAAGCAATTGTGTGAACAGGTATATAATCTTAGAACAAGCCATTTATTAGAATAGCGTCAACTAATGGTTAAAATAGTGAGCCACTGAAATGATGAGATGTGCCTTGTACGCTTATATAGGCAGCCATAACCTTAGAAATTATTATACATATACCCTGATCCTCCTCCAGAGAGCTCAGAACAGTTTAATATACCAAAGTCCTCATGTGGGGTTTGCGCCAGGCATTTTTATGGTTTCAAGGTTTTAATGCATTATCAAAAGAACTCATTTTTATTTGCATTCCAGAATAAAAGATTTCACAATTCACATTGTCTTACTTTAACCGATTTATTGGAATTAGCATTTTATAGCACTACTTCCTTCTATATTTTATATGGGCAGAGAATTTTTGTCACGTATTACAAAAGTGGTGCTTGTACAAAAAGAAATTATTCAGCTTACTCAACATACACACATACATGTCTGTGCCTACTTTATTCATTGCTGGATGATACTATCTAGTTAAAGAAAGAAATATAAACTAATTTTATATAAAGATGCAGCTCTCTCCTGGGCTGACTGTGTTAATCAGGTAATGGGATTGCCCATATTCATGTCATGTCACCCTCAATTGTTGATAACTACCCTCAGAAGAAAAGTACACTGGAATTCACATGCACCTTCAAATAGCAGTTTATATCAGAAGTCTTTTACTCTGGGTTACAAATACTACTGCAGAAGTGTTGCCATGTGTTCCCATCACAAGATTTAAAAAAAAAAAAACACCACACAAGTAATACATATTGCCCATGTTTTGATTGTGCCATTTTTAATGGCATTTTTACTTGCAAAAAAGCACTATTAACATGTGATGTTTTAAAAGGAGCAGATAAAACAAAATAGATGCATTTTCAAGTTAGCAGAATGTTCATTATATATACAAAGTAGAGCATCTTTTGTAATGTGGCTTATGCAAAGCACTTTGGGGTGACAGGAGGGAGTATGAAAATGTGTTTCTTATAAATTTTATGCGCTCTTGTATATATTTATATACATTCCTTTATATAGATCTGAATTCTTTATACTATATTGTATATCCTGCTGATGTACTGTGGTTGGCATATATCTGGTGTATATTATACATCCTAAAAGCATTAGAGTGTCTTTTTACTATTAATATGTATAGTTTTGTGATTGGTTACAGTTACATTTCATATGATCATAAATTATTTTTGTCTTATTTCATGAAGTCTTTTTTAATATAAAAGGTGAAATGAAGGGTTTGTGTACATCGTACAGAAATAAATAAAGCAAAACTGGAAATCTATAACAAACCAACCAGATTAGAACCTCTGATTGCAACACCACACATAAAAATTCTGCTGCATTCCATCAAAAGGACTTGTAATATTTGAGCCAGTTTGTGTAATTGGAAACATCTTGAGAGGGGGGGGGGAGAAATCTGAGGTTTATTTGGGAACATGTTCTTGCTTTGGGCCAGTACTTAAGACTGTATTTAATTATAAGTAAGGAAGCAGGGTTAAAGTGGAGATGAGGTAGAATGCTTTTAAAAGTAACTTCTATGTTGAAAAGATGAGTACATAAAACCCAGTTGTGTACATAACTGTATTATTCAGTTTTTATTAATTTTAGTGTTATTGGGCTTCCCCAAGGAAATTAACACTGAGTTCTTAAATTCATATATTGTTTCCAAGTGCACTCTCTCTCTCTGCAAGTCCGCAGCACCAAGCAATCTGCCATTGCCATGAGATAAAAGCACAGTGAATATATCCAATAGCTTGTTTTCATGATAGCAATAGAAGTTCTAGTATGTGTTAGTTGCTCTGCCAGTGCTTAGTCCCTTTTGGAGAATTTAAGATTGTGTTCAATGACAGTGAGTTCAAGGATGTCTTCTCAGGACAGAATTGTTCTTGTATGAAGTTAATAGGGTGGCCATAATGTCTGAAGGCCAGCCAGGGACACCTTTTTTGGGGGGGGAAGGTAGGGGTGCGCGCACGCAGTCGGAAACAGGAAGTGACGTCACTTCCGGTGACGGCATGCCACCCGCCTGAAACAGGAAGTGACATCACTTCCTGTGACATCATTTTCCCCCCATGCCACCTGCCGGAAACAGGAAGTGACATCACTTCCTGTGACATCATTTCCCCCCAAATGACATCATTTCCCCCAAATGCCACTGCCGGAAACAGGAAGTGACTTCACAGCACTTCCTGTGAGGTTCCCCAAAAATCCCCCAAATATCACCGCCGGAAACACCAAGATTATTTATAGAGAGGGAAAGGGGGAAGTAAAGTTAAATGAAACTCTTTTTTTACTTTTTTCAAAGTGAGAAGACTAGAGAGAACGGGTTCCATGCTGAGAAGCCAGTCAGATTCCAGTGAGATTCCAGTGAGACTGTGCTGCATAATGCAGCCTATTTATTTTGTCCTGTTTGCTCTGTTGGCTCTATCTGCGCCACCTTCATCACTTTCGGGGTGTGGATCCCCCAGTGGGGGTGGTCCTCCCGACTCCCTCCGCCGGCTGTTTCTGATAGCCCTGCGCCCCCTCCTTTCATTTGATATGTGTCCCGTGCGGGTGCCACCCTCAACAACAACAACAACAACAACAAATTTTATTTGTATCCCGCCCTCTCCCGCCGGAGCAGGCTCAGGGCGGCTAACAACATAGTTCAGGGTTGAATTATACAAATGGATAAAATTACATTAAACATTATAAGCATTTAATTAAAATCTGGTTAAGTTTTAAAATTAAATTAATTAATTTTTAAAAGTGCTAATGCTATGTTTACTTTTTCTGATGGCGGTTTCCTTCGCAATTTCCATTTTCAATCAGCGAAAGCCAGTCTGAAGAGGAAGGTCTTGCAGGCCCTGCGGAACTGTTCTAGGTCCCCACAGGGCCCGCATTTCCTCTGGAAGTTGGTTCCATAGGCTCGGGGCTATAGAGGAGAAGGCCCGGTTACGGGTGCTTTGCAACTTCACCTCTCTCGGTCCGGGGATAGTCAGCAAGTTTTTCCCGGCTGACCTCAGTGCTCTCTGGGGTTCATATGGGGATTGACGGTCCCTAAGGTAGACAGGTCCTTGACCATATAGGGCTTTAAAGGTAATGACCAGCACTTTGTAACGAACCCGGTATGTAACTGGCAGCCAGTGCAGTTCGCGCAGCCCAGGCTGTATGTGCTCCCGTTTAGGGAGTCCCAGCAACAGTCTAGCCGCTGCGTTCTGCACCAGCTGCAGCTTCCGGGTTCGGTACAGAGGCAGCCCCATGTAGAGGGCATTACAGTAATCCAGTCTCGAGGTGACCATTGCATGAAGCACCATTGCCAGATCTTGGCGCTCTAGGAAGGGAGCCAACTGCTTTGCCCGCCTTAGATGGAAAAAGGCTGACTTGGCAGTGGCTGCAATCTGGGCCTCCATTGATAATGCAGGCTCCAGTAAAACTCCCAGGCTCTTAACCCGGTGCGCCGCTTTCAGCGGCGCCCCGTTGAAGACCGGGAGAGGTATTTCCCCTTCCCGAGCACCCCGACCCAGACAAAGGACTTCTGTCTTCGCTGGATTCAGTTTCAGCCCGCTCTTCCTCAACCAGGTTGCCAAATCCTGCAGGGCCCGGTCTAAATTCTCTGGGACGCAGTCAGGCCGGCCGTCCATTAGCAGATAGAGTTGGGTGTCATCTGCATATTGATGGCACCCAAGTCCATGTCTCCTGGCAATCTGGGCAAGGGGGCGCATATAGATATTAAATAGCATTGGTGAGAGAACTGCCCCCTGAGGCACTCCACAGTCCAGTGTGCGCCTCTGGGACAGCTCGCCCCCAATTGCCACCCTCCCGCCGGGAGATGCCGCAAAATGAGCCCCCTTGAGGCTTATGGTGGCAGGGCTCGGGGGAAGCGAGCTAGACTGCTGTTCTTTTGAGGGGTTATAGAGTGTTTCGAGCCCGTCCCTGTGGCATCAGTCCCATCGTTGTGGGACCCAGGGGGCCGGCGCAGCGGCACGCCGAAGCAGCCTGTCACTAATAACACAGGTCGAGATGCAGGACAGGAACCCGGAAGTGACCGACAGGCTGCTTCAGCGTGCCACTGCACCGGCCCCCTGGACCCCACAACGATGGGGCCGATGCCACAGGGACGGGTTCGAAACACTCTATAACCCCTCAAAAGAACAGCAGTCTAGCTCACTTCCCCCGAGCCCTGCCGCCATAAGCCTCAAGGGGGCTCATTTTGTGGCATCTCCCGGCGGGAGGGTGGCACCCGCACGGGACACATATCAAATGAAAGAGGGGGTGCAGGGCTATCAGAAACAGCCAGCGGAGGGAGTCGGGAGACCACCCCACTGGGGGATCCACACCCCGAAAGTGATGAAGGTGGCGCAGATAGAGCCAACAGAGCAAACAGGACAAAATAAATAGGCTGCATTATGCAGCACAGTTGAGAAAGTGCCTTATCCCATATACTGATGAAGTAAATACAGGATTTGAGAACAAAATTGCACCAGAAGACACAAACACAAAGCTCCCTTACACTGAATCAGTGCTTGGGTCCACCAAAGTCAGTATTGTCTACTCCAGGGGTGGCCAGAGTTGCTTAACAAAAGAGCAACACAGAATAATGGTCAGATGTCTGAGAGCCGCAAGACATGAACATCGGATATTTGAGAGCCATGGAAGGAAGGAAGGAAGGAAGGAAGGAAGGAAGGAAGGAAGGAAGGAAGGAAGGAAGGAAGGAAGGAAGGAAGGGAAACAGGGGAGATATTCTCTGCTGGTCTCCTGTCCTGTCTGACTAGGTCAGCAACCAGAAAACACCAGATACCTCCCTTAGTCAATGAAAACAATGTACATAAATACACAAGCACTTGAAAAATACGCAAAGCACAAGTAGTATAGGAAAATGATCACCCTATCTATATGGCAAAAAAAAAAAAAGTCAAAATGCTGTATTACACAAGCTATTGCCAATAAATGCAAATGCCAATAAATGCAAAAGTAACCATATTCCAAACCACCAAAACAGGGAGGGAGGAAGGAGGGAGGGAGGGAGGGAAGGAAGGAGGGAGGGAGGGAAGGAAGGAGGGAGGAAGGAGGGAGGGAGGGAAGGAAGGGAGGAGGGAGGGAGGGAAGGAGGGAAGGAAGGAGGGAGGGAGGGAGGGAAGGGAGGAGGGAGGGAGGGAAGGAAGGAAAGAGGGAGGGAAGGAAGGAAGAAAGGAAGGAGGGAGGGAGGGGAGGAGGGAGGGAGGGGAGGAGGGAGGGAGGGAGGGAAGGAAGGAAGGAGGGAAGGAAGGAGGGAGGGAAGGAAGGAGGGAAGGAGGGAGGAAGAAAGGAAGGAAGGAGGGAGGGAGGGAAGGAAGGGAGGGAAGGAAGGGAGGAGGGAAGGAAGAAAGGAAGGAAGGAGGGAGGGGGAGGGAAAGAAGGAGGGAGGAAGGAAGAAAGAAAGGAAGGAAGGAGGGAGGAAGGAAGGAAGGGAGGAGGGAGGGAGGGAAGGAAGGGAGGAGGGAGGGAGGGAAGGAAGGGAGGAGGGGAGGGAGGAAGGAGGGAGGGAGGGAAGGGAGGAGGGAGGGAGAGAAGGGAGGGAGGGAAGGAAGGAAGGAAGGAAGGAAGGAAGGAAGGAAGGCCGCCCCCTCCCGCCAGCCGCCCCCCCCGCTTTCGGCCCCCTCCCTCCCTGCTTACCTTCATCCAGGGCGGGTGGCGGCCTCTCCTCCCGGCGGCTGGTGCTGCTGGCGGGGCTGGCGGCGGCTGCGGAGGCCAGGGAGGGCCTCCGCTGGTCTCTGGAGGGCCTCCAGCGACCAGCGCCGGGCCAGCGGAGGCTGCGGAGAGGCCGGCGCTGGTCCCTGGAGGCCCTCCAGAGTTTCTGGAGGGCCTCCAGGGACCAGTGCCGGCCTCTCCGCGGCCTCCGCTGGTCGGCGCTGGTCGCTGGAGGCCCTCCAGAGTCTCTGGAGGGCCTCCAGCGACCAGCGCCAGCCTCTCCGCTGGTCGGCGCTGGTCGCTGGAGGCCTTCCAGAGTCTCTGGAGGGCCTCCAGCGACCAGCGCCGGCCTCTCTGCGGCCTCCGCTGGTCGGCGCTGGTCGCTGGAGGCCCTCCAGAGTCTCTGGAGGGCCTCCAGCGACCAGCGCCAGCCTCTCCGCCACCTCCCCGGCCTCCGCCACCGGGCCCCGCGCGCGGGCAGGGAAGGCGGCGAGTGAGGGAGGGAGCGTCCCTGCGCATGCGCAGGGACGCTCTCTCCCTCACTCGCCGCCTTCCCCGCCGGCGCGCGCGGCCCACCGCCTCCAGGGCTGGCTAAACCGTGACCTCTAATGGTCCCGGTATAGCCAGCCCGGGAGGCGGGAATAGGGGGCCATAACCGGGACATTCCCGGGTGCCCAGGACGGTCTGGCCACCCTAGAAGTACATGTGAGGGCACATGCTGGTAGGGCAGCAGCAGCAGCAAGCAGTCTTGGAACAAACAGGAAGGGCAGCCACACACCCCTGTCCCCAAGTGACTTGCTGCTGGTACCCCACTCTCCTGCAAGGAGGAAAGCTGGAAATTCAGCCATTCATGTTCCCTGTTCCCCAGGCATTGTCTCCTGCTTGCCTGCAGTTCACCAAGAGCTCCCTTTGTGGTCATCAGAAACTATTGTACAAATTCCTTCCTATTTTCCTATTGTGACTGTGCTAAAGCACAGATGCAATAGCAATTTGAGTTCTCCTCCAAAGCCTGCAAACCCTTTTCTTTTTCTGCCAAGCTGCACTGTAATGCTACAAGGGAAAAGTCTTGAAAGAGCTGAAAAGGGGAGATTTGAAGCATATACGTGCTATTACAAAAGTAAAGCTTAACTCTTCCCCTTCTCATGGTGGCTGCAGGGGAGTATCATGGTCAGGTGGAGGGTACCTGCACTATATCAGTTCTAGACTAGTCTTCCCAGCATGCTGTTTCTAGTTTGAGTCAGAATGTGTGTGTGTATCTGAGCCTTTTTTTAAATATAGGAGCATTCAAATGGAGTCAGTCCTGTGGGTCAGATTTCTATGGGGCACTACACGTTGGTGACACATATGTGACCATTCTGATGGCACACTGGCAGTAATGCAAAAATAAAATAAATCAAATGACACCACCATGCAATGATTAGATCAGTTAAAGATATACCACTCCTATGGAGGTGCCAAACAGCACCTGCACACAAGCCTGTTCTGGACACCATGGTGGTCTCACACTCTCCCATAACAACTGAATAAAGGCATCCTGTTGTGTGAAGCAGCTCAACGTCTATAACTTGCATCAGATGAAAAGGACATGACCTGTAAATTATGGCATAGTGG
The DNA here is from genome assembly GCF_032191835.1 of Heteronotia binoei. NCBI lineage: Eukaryota > Metazoa > Chordata > Lepidosauria > Squamata > Gekkonidae > Heteronotia > Heteronotia binoei. The sequence goes on from NC_083226.1 coordinate 60,694,930, forward strand.
GAATTGACTAATAACCACTAAGTCTTGTCCTGCTGAAGCTAATGTCAAGTTTCCTACTGATGTTTCTGAAGAGTCAAATAACATGTGCTTTTCCACTCTCCATAGTGAGATACCTTGAGCTCATCCCGCAGATACTTAATTTATCACTTCCCCACATACTCTGTTCAACCCCAATCTTCTTCTTAATGCTAAAGTCAGATATGAAAATCATTCTACCACATCTTCCCATGTCTTGTATAAATTTACAACCAAAGTAAATTTACCAGGCCATCAGCATCATTAATGATTCACAAAGGAGATGGGCTAGTTTAGTCAACTGAAACAAAGAACTCCTTTCTGTGTTCCTTGTTAGAAATCGCAGCATACCTTTGAAGCAGCTAGCAAATACCAGCATCATGCATGGTTGCAGCTGGGTATGCAGGCAGAGGGACGCCACTGCAAGTATGCCCCAGCAAGTGAAAAGAAGCCACTGATTTTCTTGACTTCGTTTCTTAAAGAAAACGCAACCTTGATCTGATGCGCTAATTGTTGAACATCAAGATGATGGAACAAATACATAAAATAAGAGGGTAACAGTTGTCGTGTTGCAGTCTAAATGCGAAGCATTTACAGTCCCTTTATACTAAAACTGCAGAAATTAGTAAATACTCATATAAAAAGACACGTTTGCATACAGGGCTCTTTTATATAGAAAAAGCCCAGCATGAACTCCTTTGCATATTAGGCCACACATCCCTGACACCAAGCCAGCCAGCACTGTGTTCTTGCTAAACAAAAAACAAAAAAAACCCCACCCTGTTTGCATATCTTTGAAAACTGAGATTGCCAGATAATGGTTAGTTCGTTTAACTCCCTGAAAGATGTGCTTTGCAACTTACTCTAAAGAGGTGTCTTCATTATTTGCTTTCTTATACAATACTCACAGTAATACAAGTCTATGCCCCAACCACTGATGCAGAAGAGGCTGAAGTGGACCAGTTCTATGAAGATCTACAACACCTTTTAGAATTAACACCAAAAAAAAAGATGTCCTCCTCATCTTAGGGGACTGGAATGCCTGCAAATAGCAAGCCTTTATTGGCATAAAACAGATTTAGCAGTAAAATAGCAATATAAATAATATAAAATCCTAGATTATAAAGTACATAGGGAGCTAAAATACATAAAACAAGTAAAATATATATGAGTCGAGTTTAGCCAAATTAAATAATTAAAAGACAAAATGTGGTCATTCCAGAAACATTCTCTGTCGTATTTCCATGGCCTGTTGGAGAAATCTAGCCACCATTAAAGTTACCTCAGCGCAAGTGTCATTTAAAAGTTTGTGGACTTTGCCTCAATCAGCACAGCCCAACATATCTGCTAAGATATCTTTCAAGTATATACAACGAATATCATCATAAAGAGGACAGTTCAGTAGTACATGGGAAATAGTTTCAATACACTTGGAATTACAAAGACAGTGTCTATTAGAGTACTCAATCCTGTTAAATCTACCAAATAGGATAGCAGATGGTAATGCATTACATCTCGTTAACGAGAATGCACGCCGTTGCTGTGGAGCTTGCAGAGAGGAGAAATACAACGCTAATTTCCCTACTGAAAGAGGAAGTTCGAAATTCAGCGGGGAGCAGGACTTGTTGGCCAGGCTATATAACGTTTGCATTTCAATATCTAGAATTCCGAGCTTAAGTTTTAAAAAAGCTTCTTTTAAGGATAGCATAAGAAGTTAATCTAAATCAATGCCCATAGATTTTATTTTCCTCGCAATAAATACTAGCCAATTTGACAAATTAGATTCTGAGAGCAGTTGATATAAAAGGCTCTCTGAGTCAGAGTGGACTGGAATGCCAAAGTAGGAAGTCAAAAGGTGACCAGAACAACTGACAAGTTTGGCCTTGGAGAACAAAATGAAGCCGGGCAAAGGCTAATAGAAATTTGTCAAGAGAACAAGTTGGTCATAGCGAACACCCTCTTCCAACAACCTAAAAGGCAACTCTACATATGGACATCACCTGATGGCCAACACAGAAATCAGATTGATTATATACTCTGCAGCCAAAGATGGAGATGCTCCTTACAGTCAGCAAAAACAAAACTTGGAGCTGACTGCGGCTGCAAAATTCAGGCTTAAACTGAAGAAAACTGGAGCAGCCATTAGGCCATTCAGGTTTGATCTTGATCACATCCCTTATGAATATACAGTGGAGGTGAAGAATAGGTTTAAGGAATAGAGTTGATAGACAGAGTGCCTGAAGAACTATGGATGGAGATTTGTGACAATGTACAAAAGGCAGTAATCAGCACCATCCCAAAGGAAAAGAAATGTAAGAAAGTAAAGTGGCTGTCTGATGAGGCTTTACAATAGCTGAGGAAAGAAGGAAAGCGAAAGGCAAAGGTGAAAAGGAAAGATTCACCCAACTGAATGCAGATTTCCAGAGAACAGCAAGGAGAGATAAGGAGGCCTTCCTGAAGGAACAATGCAAAGCAATAGATGAAAATAATAGAATGGGAAAGACAAGGGAACTATTCAAGAAAATTGGAGAAATCAAGGGAACGTTTCGTGCAAAGATGGCCATGATAAAGGACAAAAATGGTAGGGACCTAACAGAAGCAGAAGAGATCAGGAAGAGGTGGCAAGAATACACAGAAGAATTATACAAGAAGGATCTCAATGTCCCGGACAACCATGACAATGAAATCGATGACTTTGAGCCAGACAGCCTGGAGAGTGAAGTCAAATGGGCTTTAGAAAGCATTACTAACAAAAAAAACAAGCGGAGATGATGGTATCCCAGATGAGCTGTTCAAAGTCCTAAAAGATGATGCTGTTAAAGTGATGCAAACATTATGTCAACAAATTTGGAAAATGCAACAGTGGCCAAAGAAGTGGAAAAGATCGGTTTATATTCCAGTCCCAAAGAAGGGTAATGCCAAGAAATGTTCAAACTATTGCACCATTGCACTCATTTCACATGCCAGCAAGGTCATGTTAAAGATCCAACAAGCTAGGCTTCATCAGTATGTCAATCGGGAACTACCAGAAGTTCAAGCTGGGTTTCGGAGAGGTAGGGAAACTAGAGATCAAATTGCCAACATTCGATGGATTATGGAGAAAGCACGGGAGTATCAGAAAAATGTCTATTTCTGCTTCATTGACTATGCTAAAGCCTTTGATTGTGTGGATCACAACAAACTGTGGCAAGTCCTTAAAGAGATGGGAGTACCAGACCACCTCACATGTCTCCTGAGAAACCTGTTTAAGCGTCAAGAAGCAACTGTCAGAACGGGATATGGAATAACTGATTGGTTTAGAATAGGAAAAGGAGTTCGACAAGGATATATATTGTCACCCTGCTTATTTAATTTATATACAGAGTACATCATGTGGAATGCTGGCCTGGATGAAGCACAAGCTGCAATTAAGATTGCTGGGAAAAACATCAACAACCTCAGATATGCAGATGACACTATTCTAGTGACAGAAAGTGAGGAGGACCTAGAGAACCTCTTGTTGAGGGTGAAAGGGGAGAGCACAAAAGTAGGCTTGAAACTCAACATCAAAAAAACTAAGATCATGGCATCTGGCCCCATCACACCTTGGCAAATAGAAGGGGAAGACATGGAAGTAGTGACTAGGGGTGTGAAAAAAAATATTCGGAATTAATCGGATTCAGAATATACGGGGCCAAAATATTTGGAATACCGTATATTTTCAAATACTGGTACTCAGAATAGCCATATATACTGGAGATATACAACTATTTCCAAATATACGGCCCAATCAATGGCAAAATAGGGTATATTGGAAGCCACCTGGAGGGTAGGGGGTTTGAGGGAGAGCCCCCAAATTTGCAGGAGAGCCAAAAAGTCCCAAAAAGATTGGGCCAGGGGGTTCCCATTCCACTCACTCACAAATTGATTAGAAGTGTACCCCCTCGTCCCTCTTCCATCCCCAAAGTCCCAAAAAGATTGGGCCAGGGGTTCCCATCCCCAAGTCCCAAAAAGATTTGGCCAGAGGTTCCCACTCCAGGGGCACCCAAAGAAAGTGCCCCTATTCCACCATTATACCCTAAGGGGAAATGAAATCAATGGCAACATAGGGCATAAGCAGAGGCCACTGGGGGGCAGGGGGTTTGAGGGAGAGCCCCCAAAACTTCAGGGAACTCGCAGAGGACTCTCCCTAGAAAACCCCCAAGTCCCAAAAAGTTTGGGTCAGGGGGTCCTTGTCTTTAGGTTCCCCAAAAGGCCATTGCCACCAATGCTGGGAAAAGCCCAATTAGCCACTTCCACCACTATAATTGCTGTAGAGAAATTGGCTCTGGCCAGAGGGGGGTTTGAGGGAGAGGCCTCAAAACTACAGGGTAGCTTCAGGGGACTCCCCCGCATGCAACCCCTCTGGCCCAAAAAGACTGCACCCATCTGTGGGCATCCCAAAAGGAACACTGTTTTCCCAATGTTGAGAAAAAAACAATTAGAGCCACTTCCCCCATTGTAATTATTGTGGGGAAAGTGACTCTGGGGAGCAGGGGGTTTTGAGGAGAGCCCCCCAAACTGCTGTGCAGCTTCAGGGTACTGTCCCACACAAAACCCACAAGGCCAAAAAACAATTGGACTAGAAGGTCCAATTTCTGGGGCACCCATGCCAAACCTAACTTCACACCAGAGAATCTCTATAGGACCCAAATGCACTACATCCATCTATCTACTCTATGAACCCTGCTGGCCTGGAAGCAATATAAACCTAGTTGCTAATGTCACTGCCACACAAAACACAATTTTCTCTGGCTGCAGCAAAGCCAGATGCCAGCTCTCCAGCCCTGCCCCAAACAACGCGGGGAGAGCTGGCCAAGCACAACGGGCATGCTGGTTCTGGGCCTCTCACCCAGATGCCAGCTTCCCTCCCACAGAACGTGCAATCTTCAGATGCCAGCTCTCCAGCCCTGCCTCCAAACAACACAACTCTCAAACAAGAGAAGCAGTGGACCACACCTAGCTCCACATCATTCTGTATCTGACACAAAGCAAGAAGCATTTAGACTTACCTTAAGTGATGGATGGTTGGCTGGTCCAGGCTGTTTTGTGTTACTCAGGGTGCACCACGAGGAGGCGAGCCAGAGCCAAATGAGGAAGATCACTGGGAGGGCCTCAGATTGTGTGAAAGGAAAGGAACCATTCCTTCTCTCTCAGCTCAGCAGCAACACATCAGCTATTAGGGGGACCTCAGCATTGGTATGGCTGCTGGCTGCCTGTCATCATCACTGGCACCTCCCTCTTTCTTCCTCCTGCCCTTGAAAAAAAACACTGGGTTATCCTGGCTGGGCCTGTGTGTGCTGTCGGTTACAGTTGGGGGCTACAATGGCCTTTTCAGTATTATTAGGCACGTGTGGATGGGGACTGGGGAAATATGGATTGCTTTGCAGATTTTAAATCAGCATTCACTTTTGGTTTGGGGATGGATGAGGAGCAAGGGGGTGCACTGCCAATCAATTTGTGAGTGACTTTTTGGGCTGTCTTTGGACTCTAGTCTATGTTTAGTAGGAGAGCATTTTACAACCACCTTCCAAGCATGGACCAAGAGAGGATGCAGGCACAAGTAGGTGCTCACTTCATTCGCTCTTAAAGTCTACATTCGGGGAGCCCAACAGAGGCAAGTTGACCTTCAGGAAGACCAACTGCGCAACTGTCCAGGGTTGCAGGCTATTACGATGTGGGCAAACAATGTTGTCCATGTGCAAAAAGACGCACTTGCTTTGCACGCTTTACAGTGGGCATGAGAGGAACGCATTGGCCATGGAGGAGAGGGCCGGCCAGACCCCCTCCTTCATGACCCAGTAGTCCAAAGGAGAAGTTTCCTGCGATTCGTTGGGCTCTGAAAGATAGTCCGTCACCATTGCAGCATCCATCTCTGCTCTCAGGGGCCTACCACTCCCAGAGGGGCCAACGAGCCGCCCGATGAGTGTCATCTTGGCACTCTTCTTGGAGTGAGTCTGGTGGGAAACACTGCCTAGCCGGGGAGGTTGGGGATAAACAGCAGTTGAAGTGGCAGAGGAACTGCTTCCACCCCCCTTCTCCTCAGCTACCAGCACTGGGCACGCCCTGACTCTGAAGCGCTCGACCTTCTGGGATAGCTTGTCTCACCAGCGATCAAGCTTGTTGGCCCGCTTGGCGATTGTGCCCTTAAGGCGCGGGTCTAACATGGTTGCCAGCATGTAGACCATATCCTGGGTGAAAGTCTGAAAGTGGGCCTCAAGTCCTTCCTGCAGCCTAACAACCAGGGCGCACACCGCTGGAAGAACGTCTGCATGGCCTTGAGCTGGAACTAGAAACGAGGCCAGGTCCTCAAGGGCCATGTGGATCATGGGGACAACCAGTGTGATGCTCGCTGTGTCAGACGAGAGCATTTCTGTGTGGGTCTTGAAGGGCCCAAGAACCTCCACAGTCTGAGAAATGACCACCCAATCCTCTTGGGTGAGATGGTTCTCATCCCGAAAGACCCTTGTCTCAGAGACAAAGGCATCCAGGGCTGCTCTCTGCTCCACCATGCACTCCAGCATGGCACAGGTGGAGTTCCAGAGTGTGCTGATATCACCAATCAGGTGGTGCCCTGGCACACCTATCAGTGTCTGTTTCTCATGCAGCAGATACGAGTCTGTATTGCTGCGTGAGAAGTGATCCGTGATGTGCCGACACTTCTGGAGCAGAAGTCGGTACTCATGGGTCGCAGCTAGATACCGACAATCCTGGCTTTTTGTCTGGCCCAATGCGTCCTTAACCATGAGGTGAAGAAGGAGGCCATGCAAGTAAGGCGTTTTAGGCTCTGATGCTGGACAGCCACCTTGATGTTGGAGCAGTCTCACACAATCTGAACTGAGAGTGGGGTTTTTTTTACAAATCTAACTCACTACACTGTAACCTGAACCAACAAGTGCCCTGACTTCTTTTTAAAAACCCTCCCACCAAAATTTGCTTGTTTGCTTTTTTGGTCCTTAACCTGTCCTTCTTTGGGTTGGGGTAGTAGTAGACTGGTAAAGTTTAGGAGACTAGGTGATCCTGCCTCTACCTGGCTACAGTTTTTAAAAGGCTACCTTGAGATGAAGGCAATCTTTGTTAAATCCTCCTAGTTAAACTTCTCCTAACTAGATCCTGGGACAAACCGGATTTCTTTGCAAACTAGAAATCAGGTGTCCCCTATAACTAGAGAGAAGCTGTGGTTTACCCAATGGAAATCTAAGGATGCACCAGCTTTCAGTGGCTGAAAGCAAGATGCACTGCAACCCTAGTCTCTTTAAAAGGGAGCCTGATGTGGCCTATTAGTCACGCTTCCTTTTATGAGAAACTTAAAAAAAAATTAAATTGCCTCTATCTGGCCTAGTTGAATTTTGAAAGAAGATAAAGCCCTAAACTGGATTGATTTTTTTTAAATGTCAAAAAACACAATCCCTAAAACACCCTTATTAGTGGGGCAGCCTATTTAGTGGCCCTAGCCAAACCGAAAGCACCCTCAGACTCCAAAAATAACTATAAAAACATGAAAGTGACCCACCCCACACACCAACCAGAGGTAATTTGAAAAAAACAAAACGTGACAGAAAGAAACTTAATTTTTGACCGCTCCTCCCCCCCCAAAAAAAACCCAGAACCAGAAAAAAGGACAACAGGACAGGAAGCAAAACCAGCAACAACAGATCCAAACAAATCACTGAGAAAAGGCCAAGAAACTCAACTGTTAAAAAACTGATGCTTTAACAATAAAAAACCTCAGGCCAAATCAGTCAACAACCCCCCCCCCCCCGGCCCCAAAACCAGAACCAGGAAAAGAGACAACAAGACAGGATGCAAAACCAACAACAGATCCAAACACCTTTTCTATGGACTTCCATATACTTCTGAATATTGATTTGGAAGTATACGGGGAGCCCTATACGGCTCCCATAATATGCCTTCCAATTGGATTCGGAAGTATACAACGCTGTATACTTTCGAATCAGGGGGTATTCAGAGGTTCGGTTTGCCCGAACCGAATGTACACCCCTAGTAGTGACAGACTTCACATTTCTAGGATCCAAGATCACTGCAGATGGTGACTGTAGCCATGAAATTAAAAGACGTTTGCTCCTTGGGAGGACAGCTATGGTGAACCTGGACAGTATAATAAAAAATAGAGACATCACCCTGCCAACAAAAGTCCGTATAGTCAAAGCAATGGTATTCCCAGTAGTAATGTATGGCTGTGAGAGCTGGACTATAAGGAAGTCCAAGCGCAGAAGAATAGATGCATTTGAGCTGTGGTGCTGCAGAAGACTCTTGAGAGTCCCTTGGACAGCAAGAAGATCAAATCAGTCAGTCCTAAGGGAAATCAACCCAAACTGTTCCCTGGAAGGTCAAATGCTGAAGGTGAAGCTCAAATACTTTGGCCACCAAATGAGAAGGGAGCACTCCCTGGAGAAGATCCTGATGCTAGGAAAGACAGAAGGCAAAAGAAGAAGGGGACGGCAAAAGGTGAGATGGCTAGACAGTGTTAATGGAGGCCCAGATAGCCGCCACTGCTAGATCCGCCTTCTTCCATCTCAAGAGGGCGAGGCAGCTGGCTCCCTTCTTGGAGCGCAGCGACCTAGCAACTGTGATCCACACAACGGTCACTTCGAGACTAGACTACTGCAATGCCCTCTACATGGGGCTGCCCTTATACCAAACACGGAGGCTTCAGGTAGTCCAGAACGCGGCGGCCAGGCTGCTGGAGGGACTACCACGGTGGGAACCTGCGCGGCCTGGGCTGCGGGATCTGCATTGGCTGCCGGTTGTGTACCGTGTTCGCTATAAAGTGCTGGTTATTACCTTTAAAGCCCTATATGGCCGAGGACCTGCCTACCTAAGGAACCGCCTCTCCCCATATGTGCCCCAGAGAGCACTGAGATCTAGCTCTCAGAACTTACTAACAATCCCTGGGCCAAGAGATGCTAGGTTGAAGGCTACTAGGGAGCAAGCCTTCTCAGTGATGGCCCCTCGTTGGTGGAACCACCTTCCAGAGATGGTGCGAGCCCTGCAGGACCTGAACCAATTCCGCAGGGCTTGCAAAACATTTCTTTTCCAGCTTGCCTTCGAGATGGAACCCGATTAATCTGACGTATGCACATCTAGCCATCTTATGGATATTATGATCACAGTATTTTAGCACCCATTTATATATTTTATCTATTTTAAATTAATGTATTATATAATTGATATATTAAAATTGTTTACATTGTTTTATATGAATCATGGGATTTCCATGTCTGTTAGCCGCCCTGAGCCCGCTTTGGCGGGGGAGGGCGGGATATAAAAATAAAGTTATTATTATTATTATTATTACTGATGTAACAAACACGAATTTGAGCAGACTTCGGAGGATGGTGGAAGACAGGAGGGCCTGGCGTGACTTTGTCCGTGGGGTTGCAAAGAGTCGGATTCGACTGTGCTACTGAACAACAACAACAATACTCTCTGTGCATGTCACTGTACTGCACCAGATAAGTGCTGCAGCAGAAAGCAGTCCTTTTAATGTGTTTGTTTTAGGAAAGAAGGCATTGAGGATTGTGCTTTAGGCTATGCAGATCATACATAGCAAGGTGGATGAAAGGAGGACTTCTATCCAATCTTTTGCCATAAATCGGGGGGCCCTAATATAAGCATGGACAAGACTTGCCACTCGCAATGGGCATTCCCTCTATGAATATTGAACAATTGTCTCAGTAGAAATGGATGAGAAACTCCTTCCAGGAGCTCCATGTGTGCATCAAAGAATAGGTATGGCTTCGGATTAGATTTATGGAGCTAATTCTCTCCATTTGCTGATCAGCATTCTGTTGTTTTCCTGTTGCCCCACAAAACCTCTTTTAGCTGCTTTGGGGAGAAACTGAGATTACAAGAGAAGTAAATAAAATAAGCAGAATAGAAATAGCTCAAATTAATATTTCAGAACTTTAAAAACAGAGCTTATGTAAAATGAGATCAAATTATATTCAGAAGGTTTCATGTTCCTAATTATCAATTTAAAATCCATCTATAAAGCTCCTGTGCCCAAAGTCTTATAGGCATCTGTGCCTTTAAAAACAACATGACACTCAGATTCAGAGACTATGTTCGGCCCCTTCCCAGCCGAGCCCAGCCAGCTGGCTATAGGCTGGGGGCCGTCGTTGCCTCACCGGAAGGTGGGAGGGGCAGCAGTATCACCCGACATACGGGTGTTTAGAGAGGCGCGGAGCTGGGGCTTTATAAGCCCCGGCTCCCGCCTCGCCTACGCAGTTTGTTTTCGGCTCTCTGTTGAGAGCCACGTGCGTGGAGCTGCAGCAGGGTCAGGGCCTGTGCAGCGTAAAGGCGGGCGTTCGCGCGGCGAGGCTTGAGCGCGGCGAGGCGGCGGATCAGCTGTTCGGCGGCGGCGTTGAGCGCGGCGAGGCGCGCTTGCGAGGGAGACGCGGCTGCAGTTTAGGCTCATCAGCTGTTTGGCGCGAGGCGCGCTTGCGGCGGCTGGGACGTCTTCCAGGAATCAGGCCGTATCATTGAGTCTGGGGGGAGGCCGGGGCTTATCGGGCGCGACGCTTCCCTCGCAGGCCCCTCGGGGGGGTGGGGCTGATCCCAGGCGGCAATTATTGGGCATTCCCACTCTTCCCTAGTCAGCCCGATTCAGGGCAGCGCGCGGCGGCCCCTGGTTGTTTTAGCGCAAGCGGCTGGCCATTAGCTCCTGGTGTTGGGGCTCGTTTGGAGACCCCCCCCATCCTTTTTCTTCCTCCCCCTGCCTCCTTGTTGGGGTTGTGAGCAGTAGGGGTTGGTGCCTGCTTTGGTGGTTTGGCTTGGGGTTTTGGGGTCTTCCCCATTGACCACGTTTTCATCCCCCCCCCTATTAGTGGTGGTGGGGTGGTACTATAAGGTGTCTTTTGGTGCCAGGTAAGCACCAGCATTTGCCATTCACGGTTCATCACTCAAGATGGCACCAAAAAAAGGGGCAGGGCAAATCCAAGGGCAAGCAACCCGCTCGCCCACCCCGGGGGCGGGGCCAGCAAGGAGTCCCTGCTGAGGAGCAGGGGCAGAGCGAGCAGGTCCGCCTGGCTATTATGAGTCAACTGGATGCCCTCGAGCAAGAGCGTGTGGCTAGGGGTGCACCCATTTGGGAGGGGCGTCGTCGTGCCACTGGCCGGTCGGCGCGGCTTACCTTCGAATCAGAATTGCTCGCACGGCTGTCTGCTTTGCAGGGTGGGCCGTCGGAGGCTGAAACGCCGTTGGAGCCGGACCAGGAGGAGGACCCAGGAGAAGGCCCATCGGGCGTGCCATCGGGCGACGGTGCATCTGGCAGCGGGGGACCGCAGCCCCCTGGAGGTTCGGGCGGCTTACCGGGAGATGGTGGTAAGCCCCTTCCTCTGCCGGTTCAAAGTTGGCCTTGGGGTCCCATTCAGCCGCCCCCCCGACCGCTGGGGACAGGTGTTGGGGGGTGGGGTCCCGGGTTGATGGGAGCTAGCGAGCAGTTGCCCCCTGTTCAGCCAGGGGCTTGGGGTTTCCATATGCCCAGCTTGCTTTCCAATGCGGCTTTTTCTTCTCTGGGCCAACAGGCGGGCGCCGTGGCGCCACCTGCAGCCCCTGCCCCTCCGCCCACACCTGGCATTTTGCCGTGGGGTGGCCAGCAGTGGGCACAATTACATGGGGCTTGGCCCGCGGCGCAAGGGGGTGGGTGGTTTTATCCCCCGAACCCCTATGCAAGTATCCCCTTTCACTCTCTCCCTTATGGAGATACATCTCTGCCGTTGGGGGATCACTTGACGGCGGCCACGCGAGAGAAAATTCTCCGCGGGGAATATGTGGATGTGTTTAGTCTACTGTTCCGTGAGCTCGAGAAGAAAAGTAAGGACGAGCTCGACGACAGGGAAAAAGAAAAGCTAAAGCGTAGAAAGATAGACAGGGCTTGGGCAAATTGGTTGCCAGGATTCTTGATCTACGCCGGTGTCATCGCGAGGGCGCAGCCGGCTCGGGCGGCCGCCCTCTTCCAGTACATAGACATCGTTTATAGGGCTTATACGGACTTCGTCGGTGCAGCATGGCTGCAGTACGACGAAGCCTTCAGGATGAGGGCCGCCGTCAATCCAGGTATGCCTTGGGACCAAATAAATCAACAGCTGTGGTTGCAGCTGATGGCCCCGGCGAAACCAAACGCCGGGGATAGGTCCGACAGTGGCCATTTAGTACAGAGAGCGCAGCAACAGCAGACTACCGCAGGTGCCCGCGTTTCCGCGGGCCAGCCGGTTCAAACCCGGTTGTGTTGGGAGTTCGCTTCCAAGGGGGTGTGCCCTAGGAAGCCCTGCAAATTCCGCCATGAATGCCCCCTCTGTGGCGGGGCCCACGCACTGTCCGCCTGCAGCAGATCAAAGCCTGGGGCGGGCAGTAAGCGCCCCGGGGGCGGCGGTGGAGGTCCGCAGCCACCTGGAAAAGGGGCCCAGCCCCATCCGCCTGCCGGCCCTCAGTAAGTTATTGGCGGCATACCCGTGCAGGGCTGATGTTAGATATTTACTGGAAGGTTTCACTTTAGGGTTCCGAATCCCATACAGGGGGCCCAGGGCCCCCTTTTTTGCTCCCAATCTAAGGTCGGTGGTTGGGCTTGAGCACGTTGTCAGGGAGAAAATAGCTAAGGAATGCCTTGAAGGCAGGGTCCTTGGCCCCTTCGAGGCACCGCCGGTCCCCAATTTGAGGGTATCCCCGTTGGGGGTTGTGCCCAAGAAGGCATTGGGTGAGTATAGGATTATCCACCATTTGTCTTATCCAAGGGGAGCATCGGTGAACGATGCTATCCCCGAGGAGCTTTGTTCAGTGCGCTATACTTCCTTTGACCAAGCGGTCAAAGTAGTGCGCGGCTGCGGGGTTGGGGCGGAGTTGGCAAAATGCGACATTAAGTCTGCATTTCGCCTCTTGCCTGTTCACCCCGAGGATTTTGACTTGTTGGGCTTTGCCTTCGAAGGAAAATTTTACATGGACCGGGCGTTGCCGATGGGCTGCTCCATTTCTTGTGCTGCGTTCGAGCGATTCAGTTCCTTTTTGGAATGGGCGCTCAGGGATAGGACTGGGATTAACGACACGGCGCATTACCTGGACGACTACCTTTTTGTAGGTCCAGCAGGATCAGATCAATGCGCCCAGTTGTTAAGCTCATTTCAGGAATTAGCCCTCGAACTTGGGGTGCCATTGGCACATGAAAAAACCGAGGGCCCCAGCACGGTCCTTATTTTTCTAGGCATAGAGCTGGATACTCTCCGGCAGACATCACGTCTGCCGGAGAATAAGGTCGCTGATCTTAAGGGCCGGTTGGCCACCTTGAGGGGACAGCGGAAGGTTTCCCTTTTGGAACTGCAGCAAGTGGTCGGCCACCTCAATTTTGCCTGCAAAGTGGTGGCCCCCGGCAGAGCCTTTTTGCGACGCCTGTGCGACGCTATGGGCGGGCTGCGCCTCCCCCACCATAGGGTCCGAGTCACTGCTGGAATGAGAGCTGACTTGGAGGTTTGGGAGGAGTTCCTGGAATCCTTCAACGGGGTTTCTTTCTGGAGGGAGGACCTAAAGATTGAGGCTGAGCTTCAGGTTTCCTCGGATGCGTCCGGGGCTAGTGGGTTTGGGGTCTACTTTAGGGGCCATTGGTGCGCTGAGCAATGGCCCGCTGAATGGTTGGATAGCGGGCTCTGTAGAGATCTCACGTTTCTGGAATTTTTCCCCATCTTGGTGGCTGTTTGCCTCTGGGGTGAGCAGCTTGCCAACCATTCAGTCCTGTTTTGGTGTGATAACATGGCTGTAGTACATGTTATCAATTCCTTGTCGTCTAAATCGGTCGCGGTCATGAATTTGGTCAGGTTTTTTACCCTGCGTTGCCTCCGGTTGAATGTCTTATTCCTGGCTAGGCACGTACCAGGAGTATGCAATGGTGTGGCGGATGCTCTATCTCGCCAACAGATGGAGCGTTTCCGGCAGTTGGCCCCAGAGGCAGATCCATGTCCGGCGGAAATGCCCGCGGAGCTCTGGAGGCTTGGGAAAAGGAAGCCGGTAGGGCCATTCAGTTGGCGTTAGCCCCTAGTACGAGGAAGGCATATGCTAGAGCGACCGCTCAGTTTGGTGAGTTCAGGAGTGCTGTTGCACTCCCGGATTGTTGGCCGATTCCTGTGGCGCACATTTTGCAATTCTGCGTGCATCAGAAGGAAAGAGGCTTGGGGTTGAAAACTATAAGGGGACATTTGGCAGCTCTGGCCTTCGACAGCAAGGCCCGTGGCCTCCCAGAGTTCACAGGGGACTTTAGAGTTAAGAAAATGTTAGAGGGCTGGGCACGGGAGCGGGTCCGGCAGGTAGATGACAGACAGCCTATTTCGCCGTCGGTCCTCCGTGGATTATTTGGGGGTTGGCCCAGTGTTTGCTCTTCCCCATTTGAGGCGGCATTGTTTCATGCCGCCTCGCTGTTGGCCTTCTTTGGGGCCCTGCGTGTAAGCGAGCTGGTAGTGCAGTCAAAGGCTGACACTTCTGGGAGGGCGCTCCAATCCGGAGATTTAAAAATTACCAAGAGTCAGCTGGTTCTGACAATCCGGCGGTCCAAGACTGATCAGAGGCAGAGGGGAACCATCCTCACGATCGGCATGTGTGAATTACAGGAATTATGTCCGGTCAGGGCCGTTCGTCACTACGCCCAGCTCAGGGGCGAGGCCCAGGGTCCGTTTCTCAGGCATGAGAATGGTTCCCCCCTTACCAAATATCAGTTCTGGTCGGTCACGAGCAAGGCCCTAGCACGATTGGGTCTCTCTGGCGTCAAATTTGGGACGCATTCCTTCCGGATCGGGGCGGCCTCCACAGCTGCTTCTATGGGCTATACGCCATCTGCCATCCAGCATATCGGCCGATGGCGGTCGGCGGCGTATAAGTCTTATGTTCGCCCCCTGGTCACCTAGTGGGTAGGTGGGGGGTTGGTTGGTCGCATTGTGTTTCTTATGCTGACAGTTGTTTGTTCTTTCAGGTGCTGTGGCTCGTGGTGAGAGAAGGCGGGTTCTCATCTGCGGGCACAGCATGGTTTTTTGGGCTGCCCATTTCGCCAGACGGTCTCCTGTGGGCACCCAGCTGGGGCTCAGTGAGTGGGCTACCGTGGAATGGCTGGGTCGTCGGGGGCTGCGCTGGCCCGGGATCATGCCACTGTTGTTCAGGGAACGTAAGGCGTCGCCTCCACACATTCTTGTCGTTCACTTGGGAGGGAACGACTTGGGTTTGCTGAGGGGTAAGGCCCTCTCCCAGCAGGCGTTGGCTGACCTCCGGGAAATTCGGCGCAGGTGGCCGGGGGTTATTTTGGTATGGTCGGCAATTCTGCCGCGCATTGTGTGGAGGCATGCCTTTTCGCCTGGTGGAATTGAACGGGCCAGACGTAAGGCCAATAGGGCCATTCAGAAGGCCATGGAGGAGGGATTAGGAATTTTTCTGCCTCATCCGACCATACGGGTCAACCAAGGTGACCTGTATCGGCCGGATGGGGTGCATTTGTCTGATTTGGGCAACCGGGCCTTTTTGGAGGAAATTCGGCAGGGGGTGCGGCTGGCTCTGGGCCACCCGTTGGGGCGCTAATGCCTAAGCAGAGGCTTGGCATTGGCGGTGGCTGGATGAGGTTTGGCCACAGGGTTTCCCAGGGGAGCACCTATGGCCTAGCACCGTTGGTGCGGTGGTCTGCAGGAACCGTAGATGGGCTAAACGGCTCAGTACGGTGATGCAGATCACAGGGAGCCTCACCTGGGTGGATCTCTCCATGGGGATTGATGCCAGCCCGGTTGGTGATGGCTGGAGGCCTGGCCGCTCAGTTACAACCCGATTGCGGCGGGTTTGTGCTGGGGGCAGGGTGGCTCGCCCTTTAGACAAGGCGGGGTCCAGGTGTTGACCCCAGGGCTTGTCTGGTCTGGTTTCCCCCCCCCCTGCCAGTTATATTTGTTACCTTTAATAAAGCGGCCCGGTTTTAAACCCAACAATTGTGTCTGCCTCTTCTTTCCGACTGGGGGGGCAATGTTCGGCCCCTTCCCAGCCGAGCCCAGCCAGCTGGCTATAGGCTGGGGGCCGTCGTTGCCTCACCGGAAGGTGGGAGGGGCAGCAGTATCACCCGACATACGGGTGTTTAGAGAGGCGCGGAGCTGGGGCTTTATAAGCCCCGGCTCCCGCCTCGCCTACGCAGTTTGTTTTCGGCTCTCTGCCCGCCCACCCTCCCCTGTTGGCAGTACAGGTGTATACCGGTCGCCTTTTGGGGCCAGGTAGGAATTTTTTCACTCCCGCACAATTGGCCTATGTGGGGGTGTTTTTCGCCTACCTTGTACTGCCTAGTAGGTTAGGTTTTGTTAAGTATTAGTTTGGTCGCAGGCTGGATGAGGTTTGGCCACAGGGTTTCCCAGGGGAGCACCTATGGCCTAGCACCGTTGGTGCGGTGGTCTGCAGGAACCGTAGATGGGCTAAACGGCTCAGTACGGTGATGCAGATCACAGGGAGCCTCACCTGGGTGGATCTCTCCATGGGGATTGATGCCAGCCCGGTTGGTGATGGCTGGAGGCCTGGCCGCTCAGTTACAACCCGATTGCGGCGGGTTTGTGCTGGGGGCAGGGTGGCTCGCCCTTTAGACAAGGCGGGGTCCAGGTGTTGACCCCAGGGCTTGTCTGGTCTGGTTTCCCCCCCCCTGCCAGTTATATTTGTTACCTTTAATAAAGCGGCCCGGTTTTAAACCCAACAATTGTGTCTGCCTCTTCTTTCCGACTGGGGGGGCAATAGCATTTCTCATCCTGCCTCTACATGACAGGAAATGATCCCACCTGATTAATTCCTGCTTATTATTATGCTATTAGATACAGGGGCCAAACCAGAAAAAAAGTTGAATTTTTTTCTTTGAACTTAATGGGAAGGGGGAGATGAGTAAGAAGTTAGGTAAACATATATGTGTGTGTGTGTGTCAGAGTGAGTGAGAGTGAGAGAGAGAGATGTATGTATGTCATTCCTTTTCCTTTTTGTGAAGGCCCTGAGGCTGCTTTAGGGAGCCTGGTCTCACTTACAGAACTACAGTTCCCAAGATTCCATGGGGGAGGGAGGTTACGGAACTATTTATTGTAGATGCACAGTAAATGCAACATTGCCCAGAGTGTTGTATAAGAGAACAAATATTAAAGAACAAGCATAGTTTGTTTTCCAAATGTTTCTGCTTTCTTATTAATTTCCTACAAAGGCCTGCCCCCCCACAACTTTCATGAAAAGTCCTGAGGAGGGAGAAGCCCTGCTCACAACACACTAGCTTTAATTCTACAGTCTTACCTCATCCCCCAGGCATTTAACAAAGGCAGCTTTATTGAATACTAAGTTCCAACTAATTATCTAGAAAGGGGGAAGGGAGGGGAGAAGGACAAAGAACACCTGACACAAGGAAATGTTAATCATTCACCCAGATGTCTTGGATAAAACCAGCAGGAACCTGAGAGAGCTTTCTTAATAAACTTTCCTTTTCAGGTCCAAAGAGAGCTCTGTATTCAAAACAGCAAGCAGGCGCAAAGACTTGCCACCTTTCTGAAGACATTCTTGCCCTTACAAGGCAACTCACTCCTTGTCCATGCAGAAGGCTAGCCCTTGCCTCACTTCACAGGGCTGCAAATAATGAATTTTGAGCAGAGCAAGCTGGAATTCCAAGCATTCAGCGTTGGAGGAGGGACACACAGGTTAACCAACAAGTGGACACAACAAAGGGGAGGGAGGGAGTAAAGGAGCATAAAAGAGAAATGATGCAATAATACTACTCCCCAAGAGGTCACATTCTTTGCCAAAACCTCTGCATAACTTTGAATGTGTTAGTCCTGAGAAAAAGTCATACCCTATATGGGAAGTTGGGTACTGCTAAGCAGAGCTATGGGAGGGGGAATGAAGAGGCAAAATTCTGGGGAACCATAAGGTTGGGCAAGTCGTGTGACTTGCTTTCACATGATGTTTGGGTTGGTCTTTGCTAATGGGAGGGGGTTTCCATGGGAAACTTTGCTTTCTACTAAAATTGTTCCACAACAGCTAAAGTAGCAGCCTATTCTTCACAAGTGGTGTTCAGCATTGCCTGTTTGGTTTCCCAAACACCCTTTTCCTCCTTGACACAACTACGACTTGCCAGGAGGCTACAGCTCTGGGGCAGGAGATAAAATGCAAAGGATTTGATGGCCCTTTGAATATGGCAGAGGCCTGCCAGATGTGCAGAACAGTAGCAGCTGCTGTTGCCCTAGCATGGATCATAAGATATGGGACCATGCTCTTCTTCACGAAGTCTAATACCCTGTCTGCACCTGCACAGGCAGGCAATGAGGTGGGACTTCAAGATGAAATCCTGTGCAGCTCCTTACAACTCCTAGGTAGCCCTAGAGAGCCAGAGAGAAGCAAGCTGTTACAAGACACATGTTTTGTAGCTTAATGCAAGCAAAGAGAAGGAAGGTAAGGGCCCCTGTGTAAGCACCAGTCATTTCTGACTCTGGGGTGACGTCGCATCACGTTTTCATGGCAGACTTTTGTTTTTTACGGGAAGGTTTGCAAGGCTTTATTATTCTTCTTGCAGCACCTGTTCTACTTTCTCCTCCATCTTCCTTTTTCTCCTCCCCCTCTCCTTCCCTTTTAGTCTATAGGGGCTCTAATCAGCCCAGCAATAGACTATGGTCTCCCTAATGGGACATACTTCTAAACATCAACAATGAAATAAAATACAGTTACTAAAACTCAATAACATGCAGATCAGCCTGATCTTCATTCTGTAGATGGCACCTGCTGTACAATTCATGTAACTTGTAGAAATTCCCTTTTTAAAAAATTACAGTTGTGCACAGAAGCAGGTTAAAATGAGTGTTTTGTTAGAAGTGTTTTATAAGGAGCTAGCCTTCTGAAGGTTGCTCCAGGGCTGCTTGAATCAGGGATAAGGGAGAGAGTTGAAGCCAGGAAACTGGCCTGTATTTAGGGGAACCATGTCAATTAATTCATTGTGCCCACATACGAGATTATTAGGAACTTCCAAAGAGATAATCCAGGCCTGCATGCATATACTAGCAGCGCTGGATTCTTGAGTTTGAACTGGGCTTGATTTGAAACTGACCTCTGGACTGCACAGGTAACCATATCACTCATGTTGTTTGTGCATAAGAGAAAATGGTAACTGATAAATAATGCATGTACCTGTGATTTGCTTTTCTGTTGGCACTCTGAACTATTCATTAAGGTCATTGTGTGTTGATAAAATTCCAATGATGGCTAGAATAATAACAATTAACTACAGTTTTCACTCCAAAACTGATGCTTGTGTCACATTGGCTCCAGCATTCTAACCTTGCTATTTAACCATGCAATCCTAAGCAAAGGTATATTCTTCTGAGTCCACTGGTGTCAATAAGCTGAGAAGGGTGTCATTCTGCCAAGGATTGTACTGCAAGTCCCCTCATGTCACCACAAACTGAAATGGCTTTTATAATACAACAGCCAGGAATGGGCTTGTTAGCATTTCCTAGCTAGCCGCTAATAATTAAACTGATTTGACATCATTGTCATCATCCAAAAGTGACTTTATTCACAAAGCAGTGACCCATGGGTGGTTCAGTGTGCAGCTCCATTGGAAATCCAATTTGTGCTACCTTTGAAAAAGAAGGAATTGAAAGAAATACTTTGAACCTCTGATACCCAAATTCACATGCTCTGCAATAAGATGCATGTATGCATCACTACAGACAAGTCACTCAAACAGATGTTTGGGACAGAGCTGGGAGAGAATGAAGGGTAAACAGGATACAACACACATTACACTCATCCTTGGCATGCTACCAATATAGGCCTCCCATCACAAGTGATTCTCCTCCTGAAAGTAGCATTTAGAATGACATGTCCCTCTGAGACTGCACCAGTAAGGTAAAGTAGGGCACGGAGACTCACTAACTGATGGTTGTGCCCTACACAATAAATACTTGTACAAACTGCTGCTGAGACACGTTATGCACCACAGGGGAAATGTGGCATCTCCAAGGCATACATAATGTGTTCTTTGCAAAGGGCCTTTGAGGGTTGGGGTAGTAGGATCTATGTTTCTTTAAGGCAGGTTGCTAAGGAAGTGATGATGTAACTGAGCAGGTAATAGGGTTGCCAGCAGTATTCCCTCTAAGATGAGTTAGTGTGAGCTAACTCACAGTTTTTTAGCTTCTGGCTCACACATTTTTGTCTTAGCTCATGAAAAATAGCCCTGGAGCAAACTAATTTATTCAGTAACTCACAACTTTAATGCCAGTAACTCATGAAGTAGAATTTTTGCTCACAAGACTCCACAACTTAAAGGGAGCATTGGTTGCCAGGTCCCCCCTGGCGACTGGTGGGGGGTGAAGTAGGATTGCCAGATCCAGGGTGGGAAACTGCTGGAGATTGGGGGGTAGTGCCTGAGGAGGATAGGGACCTCATTGGTCTGCAGTGCCATAAACTGCACCCTCCAAAACACCAATTTTCTTCAGGGGAACTGATCTCTGCAGTCTGAAAATAAGGTCCCACCTGGAGGCTGACATCTCTAGCAGGTAAGCATTCTCTTTTTTGTTTGTAGCTTTATCCACATTTGGAGTAGCCTTGCCTATTTCCCTGCCTTACTATCAGGCACAGTTGTTGATGTGAACCCCGCTAGATTATGACCTTGGGTCCCAAGACTGCTTATTGGAGACATTTGAATCTGATTTGTTCAAGTTAAGGCCTAACAGGAGAAAAATTGATCCATATTTACAGAAAATGAAGGTAAATCCTTTAACAGAAAACATGGGACGTTTTCGCACTGACCTTCTAGTGGTGCGACCACCCTCTTCACACCGGAGGATCTGCCCGGATTTCGCACAAGAAGCGCCGGCGCACCCAAAAGAGCCGGCGACTTCCGTCGCGAAACCCGCTCAAACGTTTTCCTGCTTCTTGGCGGTTTCCGTTTGAGCGGGTTTCGCGACGGAAGTCGCCAGCTCTTTTGGGTGCGCCGGCGCTTCTTGTGCGAAATCCGGGCAGATCCTCCGGTGTGAAGAGGGTGGTCGCGCCACTAGAAGGTCAGTGCGAAAACGCCCATGGAGAAGGTATTGAATGAACCAATTGAAAAAGGAGAAATAGAGGTGGCTATTAATTAAATGAAGTTAGGAAAAGCACCTGGTCCAGATGGTTTTACAGCAAAATTTTACAAAGTCCTCATGGAGACGCTATCACCAAAACTGCAGAAATTGATGAACATTATAAGATCAGATGGGAAAATCCCTAACACATGGAAAGAAGCAGTAATTTCGTTGATACCAAAAGAAGACAGAGACGCCACGAATGTAAAGAATTATAGACCAATTTCATTACTTAAAAATGATTATAAAATATATGCCAGAATTTTAGCAGAACGCCTTAAACAGCATCTGAACAATTTCATTAAAGAAGAGCAAGCAGGATTTCTTCCCAGAAGGCAAATTAGAGATAATATCAGAACAGTTATAGATATTATTGAATATTATGAGAAACATCCTGAAAAAGAAGTCCATCTTTTTAGAAAATGCAAAAAAACAAGAAGGATCTTTCTACCATATGTGGTGGACTTGTGAAAAGGCAAAACAATTTTGGCAAATGATTCAGCAAGAGATTTCGAAAATTTTGGGTTATAATATCAAGAAGGCGCCGGACATTTTTCTGTTGGGATTACAAATGGAAACATTTCCAAAACAAGATAGAACAATAATTTGGTACATGCTTACAGCTGCTCGGACATTATATGCACAGATGTGGAAGCAAGACAAAATACCAGAAAAGTGGGAATGGACTTAAAAAGTTATGCATTGGAGTGAAATGGACAAACTTACAAAAAAACTTAAAGGAACATGATCTAGAGAAGTTTAAAAACGAGTGGGGGAAATTTCAGAAATATGTTGAAAAACAATGGAATGTTAAAGGATATTTGGCGATTTTTGACAATGATTAAATTCTAAAGGAACGTTAAATGAACTATAGTAGAAAAGTGAGACTATTGGAATATTTTTTTCATTCTTTTGATAATGACTGAAGGACTATTATGAAGATGGATTACAATTATAACTCATGTTTTTTTCTTTCTCTCTTTTTGCTTTATGATGCTTTTTTTAAATGAAGATTCTTAAATAGATATTTTGATTACCTTTTTTAAAGCAAATTAATTAAAATACACTGCCGGGGGACACCAAAAGGGGGGAGGGTGGAAAAAATGTAATGTATATGTATTAATTTTTAATAACAAATGATAAGTATTATTACAATATATCACAGTATAATAAATTGTTTTTACACGGGAATAAGGCCTGTTTTGAAGAAAAATACAATGAACTCTAGAAAGAGGCTCTAGGCAATTGCCCCCCCTGCTGTCTTCCCACCCACTGTAGGTGGCCGTTTTTTGTAGGAGCATTGATTTGACTTCAACTTTCCATCTCCTCCCTCCTGCCTCTACCTAGGAAAAGTACAGTCTTTCTCCACAGTGTGGACCAAAGCAACTTACATCATTCTCCTATATCTGTTTTGATCTGCACAACAACCCTGTGAGGTAGGTTATTCTGAAAGCCTGTGACTGGTCTGAAATCACAGTGTGGAGCAAAGCAGGAAGGAAGCAACCTCAGCAGTGTATAATGACACAGAGTCCACCTTAAAAAGCAGTCATTGTGTTATCACAACTGAACTCCAGACAACAGATCTGTCCCCCCTGGAGAAAATAACTGCTTTGGAGGGTAGACTCTATGGAATTAGGAACAGAAGAGAAGCCATGTTGGATACACTGTGGCTAATAGCCGCTGATGGACCTCTGCTCCATATTTTTATCCAATCCCCTCTTAAAGCTGACTATGCTTGTAGCCACCACCACTTCCTGTGACAGTGAATTCCACGTGTTAATCACCCTTTGGGTGAAGAAGTACTTCCTTTTATCCATTTTAACCTGACTGCTCAGCAATTACATTGAATGCTCACAAGTTCTTGTATTGTGAGAAAGGGAGAAAAGTACTTATTTCTCTACTCTCTCCTTCCCATGCATAATCTTGTAAACCTCTATCATGTCACCCAGCAGTCAACATTTCTCCAAGCTAAAGAGCCCCAAGCGTTTTAACCTTTCTTCATAGGGAAAGTGTTCCAAACCTTTAATCATTCTAGTTGCCCTTTTCTGCCCTTTTCCAGTGCTATAATATCCTTTTTGAGGTGCGGTGACCAGAATTGTACACAGTATTCCAAATGAGACCACACCATCCATTTATACAGGGGCATTATGATACTGGCTGATTTGTTTTCAATTCACTTCCTAATAATTCTCAGCATGGCGTTGGCCTTTTTTATTGCAATCTCACACTGTCTTGACATTTTCAGTGAGTTATCTACCACAACCCCAAGATCTCTCTGTTGGTTAGTCTCTGCCAGTTCACAACCGATCAACTTGTATTTGTAGCGGGACTCTTGGCCCCAATGTGCATTATTTTGCACTTGGCCACATTGAACCTCATCTGCCACATTGATGCCCACTCACCCAGCCTCAACAGATCCCTTTGGAGTGCCTCACATTATATTCAGCCGAGGCCTCCCCCCCTCCCCAAGCCCTTCCCTCCTCACTCCACCACAAAATCTTCAGGAATTTCCCACCAGCCTGAAACTTGCAGCCCTAGTCAGGACTGACCTAAAAGAGTTCTCCCTCAAAAGCCTTTAGTGATACTTTTCAGACTAACACTGTCTCTCTGATAACATCGTTTGTCTTAAGCACATGTAACGTACTCGAAGCGGAGACGAGAGTAGGGCAACATCCTTTAATGGGAGCACGTTGCAAGAGAGAGAACACGTGGGCCGGGCCCCACTTATGTACATTGCCCGGTTCAGCCTCCTGTACAGGTCAGGCCAATCCTGACCTGTTAAACTTCCCGCCGCAGATGTGGTAGGCGGGGATTGCGCGCCCGCGCTAGAGATGCCTGGGATACCCAGCCGCCTCTGCGCGTGGGCGCGTATTTCAGTCGATACATTACACTCCTCCCCCCCTAGTCACGAATATAGTCTTTGAGATACGCGGGCGGTCGGCTTTCCCTGGTGGACCGTCTGGGAAGGTCCTGTGGGGGGCCCGCGGCTTCTTTGGCGGCCACGTCTGGGGGTTGTGCCGCCAGAGGCTGCGGGGCTGGTGCCTTGGGTCGGTCGGGCTCGGTGGGCCCCTGTACTTCTGGCGTCGGCGATGCCGTGGTTGGGGGCGCGTAGTCTGGTCGGCCTCTGGTTGGCTCCGCCTCCTCTATGTCCGCCGGTTCCTCGGGCAGCGTCTGGCGGCGCAGCTGGTCGATGTGCCGCCGTATGACCTGGCCCCCCTCGGTCGATATGTCGTAGTGGCGGGACCCCGTTACTCATAACACTCGGCCCACCACCCATTCCGGTCCCCTAGCGTAGTTCCGGGCATACACCGGGTCGCCTGCGAAGAACCCCCTTGCCGCGTCCCGGACCTCGGGACCTCCGCTGGAGTCAGAGGTCCTGTCGGGGTGTAGTCTGTCCAGCCGTCTTATGAGTTTGCGCCCCATGAGGAGCTCGGCCGGACTAACCCCGGTGGCCGGGTTGGGGGTGACCCGGTTATCGAAAAGGAACGCAGCTAGTCTGTGGTCCCAGTCCCCCTGAACGATGCGGCTTAAGGCTTCCTTGGTTGTGCGGACCATCCGCTCCGCCTGGCCGTTGGTGGCTGGGTGAAAGGGGGCGGAGCGTATGTGTTTAATCAGGTATCTATTGAGGAATACTTGGAAGTCCGCCGATGTGAACGCTGTCCCGTTATTGGAGACTATGGTATCCGGAATACCGTGTGTGCACAAGACCCTGCGCAGCGCTCTGATGGCGGCGGCCGCTGAGGTGGACCCTACTGGAATGACCTCTAGCCATTTGGAGTAGGCGTCCACGATGATCATGAAGATTTGACCCTGGAATGGCCCCGCGAAATCGATGTGGAGCCTCGACCAGGGCTTCCGGGTGGACTCCCACCGTGTAGCGGGGGCGCTGGGAGGCTCAGGCCTTGACTCCTGACACGTTTGACACCTGCGAACCCACGTCTCAATCTCCCCGTCCATCCCCGGCCACCAGACGTAGCTCCTGGCTAACGCCTTCATTCGGACTATGCCGGGATGGGTCTCGTGTAGGGATTCCAGGACTCGCTTTTGCAGCGACGGCGGGACCACCACCCTGCTTCCCCATAGTAGGCACCCCTTGTGTGCGGCTAGTTCCTCCCTCCTGGTCGTGTATGGTTTGAATTCTTCCCCCATGTTCCCCTCCGGCCAGCCCCTCATCACCCAGTCGAGCACCCTCGCCAGAGTCTTGTGTTTCTGTGTGGCCTTGGCGACCTCCGCAGCATGGAGGGGCTGCTCCGGGAGGCTCTCCATCATCATGACCTGGTGTGCGGGGGCGGGGTCTGGGCCTACTTCTGGGAGCGGCAAGTGGCTGAGCGCGTCCGCGTGGCCCATGGCCTTGCCTGCCCTGTGCACTAGTGTGTACGTGTAGGAGTTGAGGAATTGGTTCCACCTCAACACGCGCTGTGAGAGAATTTGGGGGGTTTGCCGGTCTGGGGCCAATAGGCCTAGGAGAGGCTTGTGGTCGGTGGCAATAGTGAACCTCCGCCCATACAGATATTCGTGGAACTTGCGGACCCCCGCCACGATTGCCAGCGCCTCTTTGTCTATCTGCGCGTAGTTGCGCTCGGCTGGAGTAAGCGTGCGGGAATAGTATGCCACCGGGACCTCTCTCCCATCCGGGAGTTGGTGCCCCAGGACTGCCCCCACTCCGTAGGGCGACGCATCGCACGCCAAGATGACGGGGAGACCCTCGTCAAAATGGTGGAGCACCGCATTAGATACTAGGATGTCCTTGACCGCCTGGAATGCAGCGGCTTGCCTTTTTCCCCACACCCACGGGGCCCTTTTGTCCAGTAACCTGTGGAGGGGCTCCGCGAGGGCTGCCTTGTGGGGGAGGAACGAATGATAAAAGTTCAGCACCCCCAAGAAGCTTTGGAGCTCCGCCTTGCAGGTGGGAGCCGGGGCCTGCAGGATGGCTCGAGTTTTTTCTTCTGTTGGGTGGATTCCCGCGGAGTCTACGGCGAAACCCAGGAACTCCACCCGTGGGACCCCCAGCAAGCATTTCTCCCGTTTGACCTTGAGCCCCGCTGTCTGGAACCGGCGGAGCACCTCTCTCAAGCGATTTCCGAACTCTTCGGGGCCGGGGGCGGCGATTAAAACGTCGTCGAAAAATGGCTGCACTCCGGGGATCCCTTTAAGGAGAGCGTCCATTATACTCTGAAAAATCCCCGGAGCGACGCTTACCCCGAACTGTAGCCTCTTCACCCGGAAGGCCCCCCTGTGTCACTATGGTTTGGGCTTCCGCCGTCTTGGCGTCTACTGGGAGCTGTTGGTAGGCCTGGGCCAGATCCAGCTTCCCAAAGACCTTAGACCCCGCTAGAGCAGCCAGGACGTGGCTCACCACCGGCACTGGGTAGGGGTTGTCCTGTAGTGCCTTGTTTATCGTGCACTTATAGTCGGCACAGATTCGCACGTCCCCGTTTGGCTTAATGGGGGTTACTATGGGGGTCTCCCAGGGGGCGTAGTCCACCGGCTCCAGGACGCCCTGGGCCGTGAGGCGGTCTAGTTCCGCCTCTATTTTCGGTTTTAAGGCAAAAGGGACCCTCCGCGCCTTGAGCCGAATCGGCCTGACCATGGGGTCTAGTGGTAGGGAAATTGCCGGGCCTTTGTAGCTCCCCAGGGACCCATCGAACACGTCCGGGAACTCTTGGCAAATCTCCCCGAACCCCTTGGGCGCTAGGGTTTGCTCCACCCCCTCCACGCGGATTCCCAGGGGCTTGAACCATGCCAGTCCCAACAGGGTAGTCAGCTGGCGCTTCACCACCAGGATGTCCAGCGGGCCGCGGAAGGGGCCCCGCTCGACTTGCACCCGGGCCCACCCCGCGATTTGTACTGGGTTTCTCTGGAAGTCCCTGAGTATTAAGTCCGCCGGCCTGAGTTGCAGCCGCCGGCCGGGGCACAGCCCCCTCAGGGTGTCCTCTGCTATTATTGAAAGGGAGGACCCTGAGTCCACTTCCATTTGGCAGGGGCTTCCCTCTATGAGGACCGCCAGTTTGATTTTGCCGGGGTTGTTGAGGGGCAAGTTCAGTACCTGGGGGGTTGTCGAGTCCGCCGTGTGGAAGTCCGCCGACTCATGGTGCGTGGTCGGCCTCCGGCGGTTGTCCTTGGCTCGGCAAGCCCGTGCAATGTGGCCGGTCTTCCCGCAGCTCCGGCAGTCCCAGGTCCGATACTGGCAGTTTCTTCTGTCGTGGGGGTCGCCACAGCCGGCGCACTTGGTTGCCGGGGCTCTCTCTGCCGCTGGGGGTCGCTCGGGCGCTCGGTGCCGTGGTGCCGCTCTGCTAGGTGGCCCCGCTGGGCGGCGCAGCTGGTGGGCCTCCCCCTCCTCCTGGCGGTCGTAGTCCAGCTCCTCGTGGTGGACGGCGTCTGTCCGGCCCTTGGGGAAGGTCCGGGCCGTCCGCTCGAACGCCACCACTTCGCTAAAGGCGCTCTGGAGGGTGAGCTCTTCCTTGGCGAAGAGCTTCTGTTGGAGCCTCTCGTCGCGGAGGCCCCACGTGAATCGGTCGGCCAGGGTTTCTTCCAGTTGGGGAAAGTTGCAGGTCCCGGCGATTTTGCGGAGGGCTGCCAGATAGTCGGCGGCCGATTCTCCTGCAGCCTGGTCCCTCCTGTGGAACAGGAACCGGCGGGCCACCCGTGAAGGCTGAGGCGAGAAGTGGCCGGTGAGGAGCCTGATGATCTCCTCGTAGGACTTCTCCGTGAGGCGGGCGGGCGCCGAGAGACCCTTGGCAATCTCGAACATGGCTGCCCCGCAAACGCTTAGGAGAACGTCCCTCTTTGTGCCGGCGTCGGTGATCTTGTTGGCCCTGAGGTAGAACTCAACCCTTTCCGAGTAGGACTCCCAGCCCTCTGGATTCGCTGGGTCGAAGGTCTCGATGGACCCGGTGGTTCCGCTCTGGCTTGCCACGGCGGCGTCAGCGGTCGTGGCCGGTGGTTGCCCTAGATCTCCGTTGTAGCCGATGAGGCTAGAATCCCATCCTCGTCGCCACTGTAACGTACTCGAAGCGGAGACGAGAGTAGGGCAACATCCTTTAATGGGAGCACGTTGCAAGAGAGAGAACACGCGGGCCGGGCCCCGCTTATGTACATTGCCCGGTTCAGCCTCCTGTACAGGTCAGGCCAATCCTGACCTGTTAAACTTCCCGCCGCAGATGTGGTAGGCGGGGATTGCGCGCCCGCGCTAGAGATGCCTGGGATACCCAGCCGCCTCTGCGCGTGGGCGCGTATTTCAGTTGATACATTACAGCACAAAACTTCATTCTCTCTCTCTCTCTTGCTCCCCGCCCCCTGTATTCAGTTTGCTGTCACAGAATGCCATTTCCCCCCCTGTCTCTGGCTGTTTCCCTTCCAGAGGAGGAGAGGGAGAACCCTCAGCCAATTGAGGGAAGGCTTTCTCTGGCTCTTTCCCTCCTTCTCCTCCATCAACCAATCAAGAGAAGGGTTTCTTTCTGTCCTCTGCAAAGCAGTGGCTCAATCCTTGTCTGTCTTGGGGCTGAAGGGTGGGGATTGCTCTCCATTGAAATCGAATGACAGGCAGCTCAGCCAATGGAAGAGTAGGTGAACCATGGCCAGTCTGTCTGGAGAATTATATTATAGGGGAGATGCCACAGTTTGCAGGGATGGCATTAACCAGTGAGCAACAGGGATAGCTGCCCCAGGGTCTGTGTTGGGGGGACAGGATGATGACTGCCTAGAGCCCTGTGCCCTCAAAGGAGGGGAAAGGAAGAATAATGTCAGGTGACTGTTGTCTCTTGCATCTATCTGGGGCTTGGACAGCCAGCTTCCAATGGCAGCAATGGCTCCTGACCACCTTACACAGGACAAAGGGGGGGGGTGTCAGTGATTCTGGCAAAAAGCCAGAATGACTAAGGCTGCTCCTTGATGTCTGGCTTGGGCTCCCCTCATCAAGACCAGAATGGGTGACTTGGATGTCTCCATGTTTGCAGAATCTGAGAGTTACAAGGGCCAGATCCTTCTAAGATCTATTAAGATGTCTTTGTTTGTTTGCTTGTTTTGCTGTTTGGTTAAAAATATTGATTCTCCTCAATGTCATGGTAGAACCTTACCTTCATTTCATCTGCTGCAAGGTTGCTCTGATTATCTTTGACAGCAGAACAAAAGTTGTCGAAGGAAAAGAAAAATAAGAGATTTTTTTTAAGTGCTCATTTTTACACAAACAGTGTAATGAAACAAAGATAAAATGTTGAGGTTTTAGGTTGCACAAATTATTCTGCTTAAAGATAAATATCCAAAAACAAAAAACACCTCAACAACCACCCACCCTCTTCTGTCACTTCCAAAGAATTTTCTGGGCATGCCAGAAAATTACAATACAACAATGGTTACCCAGGAGCTTGCTTCTAATCCTTGAAAAAGAAACCAGAGTTTCAGTCTTCCTCTTATCCCACAGGAAGCAGAAAATAAGCAAAACCAGTTGAGCTTTTCAAATAGATTTACTGCTGTTTTGTTTTCAGTGGGGGTTTTTAAATGACATTCTGAGGTTTAGTCTGTGGTTAAGATGCCAATATTCACTGTGGCACATCCCATTATTCTATAAGCAGACATGGCTAGAAAGGAATTCAGAGTCTCAAAAAACACCTTCCTTGGATAAGAAAAAGACAAAGAGACTGCTCGATTGCTATTCATTGTTGCAAGAGCTTTCCTAGGATAATTCTCTTGGATAAAGGCTTTATTTTAAACCTGGTCTTTCTAAGAATGTCCAAAAGAGCATGGAGCTGGGCTTTACCTTTGCTTCTTGGTTAAATTGGAACAACTCTGTCAAACCTAGTTGGATCAGAACAGTCTAAATTTCATCAATATAAGATTACACTGCAAGTTTTATAGCACTGGAACAGTAGCTATCTTTCCCAGTTTATACATTTTTATTATTTCATGTTTTCATTCTCTACCATGAGAAAAAGGACACTAGTGGATTCAATTTATTCATATGCCTCCCCATTAATCCCAGAGTAGAATATATGTTGGAATAAAACCTTTTTAAACAATCTAAAAATAGGGGAAAAAACAAAAATGACAATAAGAACTGACAAATCCCAACTTTTAAAGACGTACACACTGAAATCTGTCACTCAGGTATCTCAGGAAGGAGTTAATGACATTTGGGGGGAAAGCTGTAACTTTGGCTGCTTTTACAGAGATATACAAACACACACACAAATACCTCATTATCATGACAGTGGCAGCAGCAAGTGAAGGGGAAGCCCCCTTCCCCCTCATTTTCCTGTTCCAAGCCCTGCCACTGTAGTGGTACAACATGGCTCGGTTGGGAATAGGATAAAAGCACTTTAAAGTGCTAAAAGGGGGGTGAAAATTGTGGCCCAGTGACCTGCCCTATAACCATATTGAAAGTGGATCTTAGCTCCACCCCTTCTCTGTAATAGCTGCAGGTTCAACACCCAAATGGATGTTGTATCTACAGCAACTCTGAAAATTCTTGGAACCAAATCAAAGTACGTTTATTTTGATCCGACTTAAAGAGGAAAGGTCTGGGAAGGTCACAAATTGTGCTTTGAGCCTCATGCCTTGTGAATGATCCCTATATATGAAAGTGATGGTTTCCATCTCTCCACGCAGGGAAAAAGTCCTCTTATGGAAGCAGCCACGGTCTTGTCTATGATAGGAAGGAGCTTCATGATTCACTCCAAATTTCAAACCTTAATCTTATATATATCATTGAACTGGATTAGGAGAATAAAAGCATTGAAGGGGTAGCAGTTTCTCATGATTGCCTTCTTGGGACATCTTTGCCAGAACTGAAGAGGTTTGCTCAGTGGTATCTTCACAAATGCCCATCACACATCACATTCCTAATATAGTTATCTATCTTTCAGAAGGCTTGGAGAACTCCAACAGGGAACCTTTCTTGCTAGGTTGTTTGTTTGTTTTTTTGCAGCTTGAAGACGTGTCTCTTTCTTGAATTGGATTTTTTTACTCTAACAAAGGGTCAAGACATCTTGGGAAGCTTTGGACATTATGCATTTACTCACAGAGCATTCCTGTAATTTGCTCCTGTGGTGGTAAAACTGTAATGCTGCAAACAATTGTATTCAAGATTCATTGCCTGCAAAGCTCAAACCAATTTGACACAGGTAGATATGGCTGAGTTGCAAATTGACATAAGACCAACCAAGATTCCTTTACAAGCTGGAGATCAATGAGGATCCGTGAGACAAAAGAAATTCGATTGCTTCCCTTGCTGGCATCTCCTTTCATTCTCTGGCCGATTCCCCACTGTCCTTACTGCAGTCTCATGCTCTTCCCCACGGTGCTTCTGCCCGATTTTGCACATGCTGCTGTGAAGCTGTGACTTGCCCCGCCTTTTCCCCAAGTTCTCTCTGTGGCTTCAAAAACTGGTTTTCAGAGGATCCTACAGCCACAGAGAGAACTTGGGAAAGAGGTGGGGCAAGTCACAGCTTTGCAGCAGCATGTGCAAAATCAGGCAGAAGCACCTTGGGGAAAAGAGTGTGAGACTGCAGCAAGACTACTGGGGAATCGGCCTCTCTCTCTCCCCAGCTCTGCTTGTTCTCCCTCCTTCCTTTAAGATGTAAATTTGGAGACTTCATGCTCTTAGGACATAGTACTTCCCTGTAATTAAGCAGTTCTGAAATAATGGCCAATATCTATCCTCTGATTGAATGGGATTACCATTTATGGAAGGAGTGACCATTTGCACAAATTCCCCCTCCCACTGCAGACCACTATTTGGCCACCCTATTCTGTACCTGACAGTCCATTGTCTTCCAGCAACAAAATATAGGGTGGGATAGGGGGTTCAGTGTACTGCAGTTGGAGAGGAAGTGGGAAAGTCCACCTTGTGTTTATATTAATTTATTTAAAATCACATATAATCAGCAATCTCATTTCACAGTACTTGTAGGCTGGGGCAAGATTTAAACTGGCCATGGTCTTGTCAAGCCCTGTTTTAGGGAATGAAATAGAGACATGCATGCATCACAGGTAAAGACTGTAGCAAGACACAAACTAAAACTATTTCACTTTTAATTTTTCACATTGCAAGTAAGTATGGAACTCAACCCCTGTCTTGCAGATGTATGTATATATGACTAACTGTCAAGCATGTAAGAATATGAGAACAGATGCCCAATTCCCAACACAATTTTTCATGGTCATTCTTTCTTCCCCTGGTTTTCCAGCTAATATAGTTATGGCCTTTATTAATTTTCTGCTATTTTAATAATTAAAAGCATATACTGTATCAATGTAAGAACAGCTTTACTAGCAAAATCTAAAACGTTGTTTAAGATCTTGGTATTTTGAAGAGAGGGAAAGAATTTCTGTTATAAACATTCAAACTATGTATTTAGTATAATTGTATAGTTGCAACAAACTAATAAAGAGAAATCTGGAATGCTAGATCCTAATGGAAAGCTTTGAGGTTTCTCAGTACATCTGAGTCAACAGGTAGACAAAGAAAATTCAGACCTTCGATGACCCCTGGTGAATAAATTTAGCACTGCATTGAAATCCTAGCTTTGAAACAGTACTAAAATGCAATCTGCAGATTCTCAGAAATTGAATAACAAAGTGGGGGGGAGGTGCGTTCTTTTCTCAAAAACAATCTTATCTTGCATGCCAAAGAAAACAGGTTTTCCGCAGTTAGACTATTATCACTACTCACAGAAGTGCTTGTTTTAGGGAATCTTCTGATAAGTAAAGTACCTTTTAAAAATCCTGTAAAGTTGACTTGTAGGGCTTGTTATAGAGGGAAATAGTTTCCAGAACAAATGTTGCATGCAGCTCTCATGACCCTTGGAGCAAAACAGCAAAATCCATACAGCAGTTATAAAGGGCAGTCAAAGCCAACCCAGTATTGTTTGAAATTTGAATGCCTCTGCAGAATAGCTCCACAGTACAGTTATTTAGCAAACAACCTGGAGCTTCAATCTTGCATATTTGCTGTGTATATAATACGGTTTCATCAATAAAGACGTTTGAGTATATCAGGATAATGTGTGATTTAAAAGTACAATGTATTGTAAGTTGCTAGGTATGATACCTTGGAACAACAATGGCAATGTGAAATGTATGAGAAATAAACTGAGAATAGCATATCATTTTGAAAATCTGTTCATCATTACCAAATCCATACATAAACTCTAAATCCTGAATGCTTCTATATACCCATAATTATAAAGCTAATATTTTAAATTGCCTGACATAACAATCTTGCACACTACCTACCAATTTAAAAAGTCAGATTTGAGACAAAATATACCAGATCAATCATTGGCTCTCAAAACATGCCATGGAAAGCCTCCACAAAGGCTCCTTTACTTGCCACACAGCTCATACATAGACTGAGCTTCTGCAGAGGAATCAGAAACTTGTGTTACATGTTACAAACTCATACACAGACATTTAACATGGAATGTACACATTCATCATGCTGTATGAGAAGCAGTACAGTATACTGTGGAGCCTCCATCTGTAACTAGGCATGGAATATTGTTCCAGCTAAGGTAGGAATCATGCAAGTAGCATTTCACTGACAGTGGCTCAGTTGTCGTGGTCCTGGACAGCCTGCAGGAGTCTTTATAGGAATCATTTGCAGAAATCACTTGACCATTTGCAGCAGATATGAAGGTCACCAACTTAATAAGAAGACTGGTGGAAATTTAACAACTCCATTAACTACAACTGTTGTTGTATATGCGGACCTGAATGAAGACACTAGTGTGTGTGCTCCTGCCTGTCTCATTGGAGCCATAAGGACGGAGCTTGGGGACTCAGGAGCAATGGACAGCAGGATACAAATACCTGTTGCCCTGATCCAATCACAAGCCCCTGGCTTGTTTGAATGATCCAATAAAGTGCTTGTGCGGGAACCCTGAGCTGTATATAGTTGGTCCCATTGGTCGAGTTCTCCAGTCTTTTAAGTGCAGCCCTATACCTTGCTGTACTTAATAAAGAGCTATGATCACTACCACTTCGCCTCTGGTCCCACCTGCATCTGGACTTTGCAGGCCCCTCCAGGGGCAGACTT
This sequence comes from Heteronotia binoei, assembly GCF_032191835.1. Taxonomy (NCBI): domain Eukaryota; kingdom Metazoa; phylum Chordata; class Lepidosauria; order Squamata; family Gekkonidae; genus Heteronotia; species Heteronotia binoei. The sequence goes on from NC_083226.1 coordinate 60,729,091, forward strand.
TATTCCTCATCATGGACTCCTACTCAAAATGGCTCAATGTCATCCGCGTGGCATCCACCTTCTCCTGGGCCACCATGGGTGCTCTCTGCAGGGTCTTTGCAACACATGGCCTGCCCAACACCCTTGTCTCTGACAATGGGACGGCATTCACGTCGGGTGAGTTTCAAGACTTTTGCACCCGAAACTTAATTAGGCACATTAGGTCAGCCCCCTTACACCCAGCCACCATCATCAGGCTGAACGGATGGTGTGGTCAACTAAGGAATCGCTCCACTGCTTCATCCATGGGTACTGGGACACCTGCCTTGTCGAGTGCCTACTGGCCCAGCATACTATCCCCTGCACAGCCACACCCGGCCGAACTCCAAATGGGTCAGCAACTGTCAACATTCCTGGACCAGATGCACCCAGACTGAGCCCTAGACTTGCAGGAGATGGCAGAGGCAATCTGGGCACCCTGCGGGTTTGAAAGGGGACTTAGTTTTTGCAAAGAACTTTGGGGGTGGCCCAGCATGGATGCTGGCCTGGGTTACCTATGGGTTAGGGTCAGTTATGTATGAGGTCACCACAGAAGGCAAGTCCACCATTAGGCAGCACATTGACCAGTTACGATCACGCGAGGCCCCTGGGGATGAGATCAAGGATTACAACCCCAACGACTTGCCATCCATCCCGACTTCCCCATCAACTGAACTGGCCAAAGCAGAAGCCCTGGCTCCTGCCCTTCCAACTGAACCAGAGACCTCTGGGGACTCTGAATCACCAGCTGAAACCCCAGCATCTCCGGCCCCTCTGCTCACCACGCAGGAAGTAGCAACCGCTCCTCAGTCCACTCCTGAACTCAGGTGATCAGCGTGGGAGCACCGCATGCACACCAACCTGAGAGACTAAGTTAGCTGAAGCTTGCCAACAGGGAGTGGGAGGATGTTGTGTATGCGGACCTGAATGAAGATTCTAGTGTGTGTATACTTGCCGGGCTCATTGGAGCCATAAGGACAGAGCTTGGGGACTCAGGAACAATGGACAGCAGGATACAAATGCCTGTTGTCCTGATTCAATCACGAGCCCCTGGCCTGTTTGAATAATCCAATAAAGTGCTTGCATGGGAACCCTGAGTTGTATATAGTTGGCCCAGTTCTCCAGTCTTTTAAGTGCAGCCCTATATCTTGCTGTACTTAATAAAGAGCTATGATCGTTACCACCTCGTCTCTTCATTGCCTTGAACCCACTATATTATAACTGTGAATAAGATATGGCTGTGAAGCACTGGGTGGGCCTTAAACCAAGCAGCAGGACTAATTATAATGTCACAGAATATAGGGACTGTGCAGCAAACTGTACCATCTGAGCTGCAATCTCCACTCCAGCTTCAGGCATCACCTAGCTTAGTACATGATATCTGGGACCAACTGAAAGCCTCAGGCTCCATAAAGCCTTGGCTAGCAGAACGCCTCTTCAATCTGGATATGCCTGTCTTAGACTGAGTTTAAGGCTTTTTCTTTGGGCCTAACTGGACCTTGCCTACCCATGAGTACACCTGTTGCCTTTGGCCCTTGGGGTATCACTGGACTGTCATAGATGGACCACTGCCTGTTTTTGCCCTTACCTAGTGCCTCTGGCCTCTTGCAATGAGCCCAGAACCATGAGAAAGATAAACCCTACAACTTTGTAAAATGCTTCCTCCAGAGAACAGATAGTACCAGTTCAGATGCAATTAATGGTGGTAAAACTAGGGTTGCCAAGTCCAATTCAAGAAATATCTGGGGACTTTGGGAGTGGAGCCAGGAGACTTTGGGGGTGGAGGCAGGAGACATTGGGGGCAGAGCCAGGAGCAAGGGTGTGACAAGCATAATTGAACTTCAAGGGAGTTCTGGTCATCACATTTTAAGGGACCGCACATCTTTTAAATCCCTTCCCTCCATAGGAAATAATGAAGGATAGGGGCACCTTCTTTTGGGGCTCATAGAATTGGACCCCCTGGTCCAATTTCTTTGAAACTTGGGGGTTATTTTGGGGAGAGGTACTGGATGCTATGTTAGGTAGGTAGGTAGGTAGGTAGGTAATTTTATTTATATCCTGCCCTCCCCGCCGGAGCAGGCTCAGGGCGGCTAACAACATCATTCAGTTATACAAAAAACAAAGTTACATTTAACATTAAAATTCTGATAAATTTAAAATTAATTAATTAATTAATAATAAAAGTGCTAATGCTGCTTGTTCTTTTTTATGATGGCGGTAATCATTAGCAACTACTTTCTTCGTCAGCGAAAGCCAGTCGAAAGAGGAAAGTTTTGCAGGCCCTGCGGAATTGATCAAGGTCCCGCAGGGCCCGCATTTCCTCTGGAAGTTGGTTCCATAGGTTCGGGGCTACAGAGGAGAAGGCCCGATTGCGGGTGCATTGCAGCTTCACCTCTCTTGGTCCGGGGGTGGTCAACAAGTTTTTTCCAGCTGACCTCAGTGCTCTCTGGGGTTCATATGGGGAAAGACGGTCCCTAAGGTAGACAGGTCCTCGCCCATATAGGGCTTTAAAGGTAATGACCAGCACTTTGTAACGAACCCGGAATATAACCGGCAGCCAGTGCAGCTCGCGCAGCCCAGGCCGTATGTGCTCCCATTTAGGGAGCCCCAGCAACAGTCTGGCCGCTGCGTTCTGCACCAGCTGCAGCCTCCAGGTTCGGTACAGAGGCAGCCCCATGTAGAGGGCATTACAGTAATCCAGTCTCGAGGTGACCGTTGCATGAAGTACCGTTGCCAGGTCTTGGCGCTCTAGGAAGGGAGCCAACTGCCTTGCCCGCCTCAAATGGGAAAAGGCTGACTTGGCAGTGGCTGCTATCTGGGCCTCCATTGATAATGAAGGCTCCAGTAGAACTCCCAGACTCCTAACCCGGTGCGCCGCTTTCAGTGGCGCCCCGTCGAAGACTGGCAGAGGTATTTCCCCTTCCCGGGCTCCCCGACCCAGACAAAGGACTTCTGTCTTCGCTGGATTCAGTTTCAGCCCACTCTCCCTCAACCACGTTGCCATATCCTGCAAGGCCCGGTCTAAATTCTCAGGGACGCAGTCAGGCCGGCCGTCCATCAGCAGATAGAGTTGGGTGTCATCTGCATATTGATGGCACCCAAGTCCATATCTCCTGGCAATCTGGGCAAGAGGGCACATATAGATATTGAATGTTGCAAATCTGGTGCCTCAACCTCAAAAAACAGCCCCCCTAGAGCCCCAGATATCCGCAGATCAATTTCCATTATTTCCTATGAGAATAAGTCTCCATAGGAAATAACAGAGTTCCCTCCCCCCATTTTCTCTCTCACACTCACACACACGCTTAACTGTCTCTGGTGCAAGTGGGCAGCCGTGTTGGTCTGAAGCAGTAGAAGAAAACAGGAGGCTCTGATGCCTCCACAATGAGGTCTGGAAAGTACAGGGGCTACGCTGCTCTTTTACACACACACTCACTTGTCCGAAACGAAAGCAAAACAAACAGAGGGGCTGCAGTCTCACGAGGTCTGCTGTTGCTAACCCTTCCCCATGAAGTACTTCCTGCTCCAATTTAAAGGCACACACACATTTTAAAACTGGACCTGTTTGCAGGTCCTGCCCAAGATCTAGAGGTACAGGGTGGCTGTGGTGGAGGAGCTTCCCCCGCCGGCCAGCTGGCTGGGGGTGGGGGGAAGCCTGTAAAACCAGGGAATCCCTTGCTGGGACCTGGGGATTGGGAAGCCTAGGTAAAACTGATATTTCAAGGTATGTAGTTGAAGAATCAAGGTAGCAGAACAAGGAGGGCATCAGGATGGGTGCCCATTAATAAGACTACATAATCTTGCAAATTTATAATCAAGGGTTGTATCCTAAAACCAACAACCTCTTCCTTGTTCATAGATGGAATATGTTCTAGCTTCCCTTGTTCACCACCCCACCATTCCCCTCAAGGAACATGAAATCTGTTCCTGAGGGTTGCCAGACCCTCAGAAACAGGGTGGGATTGGCACACAGGGTGAGAAATTCACCAGAATTTCTGCTCTTCCCTTGATTGAGCTGGGATGACTTTTGTTCATAAAGGGACACCTTAGGATTCAGCAGATATATCTCAGTTTTTAGAGGCTAAGCAGGGTCAGCTAGTATTTGGATAGGCAACCTCCAAAGAATATCAGGGGTGTGATGTAGAGTCAGGCAATGAGCAAATCACCTCTGAAACATCTCTTGCCTTAAAAACAAGTCTAACTTCCCACCTAGTGGTGTATAGCATTAAAAGAGCTAGAACTTCTGTCTGACAATCTTAGGATCTCCTAGCTATACTACACACACTGCAATATGATATTATTATTATTATTATTATTATTATTATTATTATTATTATTATTATTATTATTATTATTTGCATGCTATATCAAGCAGATTCAAATATTTTAATCTACTTGTTGGCACCAACTTCATAAAAAGACTGGTGGGAATTTATTTATTTTTAGTGTCTCATTCACCCTTAACTGTTAGTTTCACCTTCTGTTTCTCATGATTTTTAGAAAGCTGTAACCTTCAAATCTGAAAACTCTCAACAGAAGGGTCTTTGAAATACATCTGATTATTTCAAGCTAATTTGAAACACTTCGATTAAAGAGAAATATTTTACTTTAAGCAGAGAAACAGAATTTCCATACTTTGAAGAAACAGTTGACGAGATACAGGGTAACTGTGGGAAGGATCGTCTCTTGGCCTTTGTTTCTTAGTTTGAAGCTTCTGGGGAGGGGGGTGATTGCTAATTGTATTGTGCCTGCTGGGGAGGGGCTGTTTAACCCTCTCCTCTAGTACCATCTCTCCAACCTAAATAATCTCCCCTACATCATGTACAATATGGGCAAGGAGGACCAGACAGAGCATCTGTGTCTGTCTTTTCCCCATGAAACGAATAGTTGGTGTGGTGGCTATTTAGACCAGGAAAATGGCACAGGGGACACCTTCTCTCTCAATGCTGCTTCCTCCATCAAAAGAATAGCTCCATAACCTGCTCTGAAGAAAAAACCCAAACTGACTTTGCATCCCCCGCATTACATCTAGCTTGGCTTCTAATCACAACTCACATTAAAAGTGTAATCCAAAGCGGAGTGATACCTTTCCAAGACCACTGAAATCAATGGATTTAGAAAGATGTACTTTCATATAGGTCTGGACTGTAAGACTCCTCAGACTAGGATTTCCTCCCTTCCCCCAATAAATCAGTATATCAAAACAGTTTTTAAGGTATTTATTTTTCTTATTTATTTAACACATTTATATGCAGCCTCTTCAGAGACCTGTTCAAGGCAGCTCATGAAATAGAACAAGATAAAATCTTACTGATTCATGGTGATGTATGTCTATGAATAGCTTGTTTGTCTCAGTGATTCATGGTGACGTATTTGTTGTTATTTTTATTATATAATACTGGTTGATTAATGGATGTGTGTCAGTAACCTGAAAATCTGATAAAATAATAAATTATAAAAATATAAAATCATGAACATATACAAGCATGAAAAACCCAATAAAAACTCAGACCATATAAGTGCATAAACCCCCAGCATTTTCAAGTACAGCAAATACTCCACCATTAGGAAGGGTAAACTTCTGTCTGAACCTTTCGTGAGTCTATTTAAACTTTACCAAATATGACTTTCTAGTGTGTTTGGCAGAAAACGTATCACCTCAACACATTCTGGAGGATTTTTACAAAAAATTCTAATGATTACAATTTAAATATATATAAAGTGCCAAGGAACAACAAAACTGTTTACCCTACAATCATAAGAGAATTTACATTCTTAAAATATCTCCCCACAACTGGGGAACGCACTCCCGCAGGATGTTCATTTGTGCTCTTCACTTATTTCATTGTTGGGACTGGTAAAAACTATTCCGTCAGACATTTCAATACAATTTCAGCTGACTGACATTTTCTGTTGCTGTTCATTGTGATTCGATTTGGCTTAATTGATGTTGATTGTCCTTTTAATGGCATGTATGATAGTCTTTATGATCATTTTCTATTGGATTTAATGATGCTACTGTTTTTGTATGCCATTAATTACTGTTAAAGACTTGGGCAGAGCAATCCTGTGCCACACCTGTGCCATGGCTGCCAACTTCTGTGTGACTACAGCAGTGCTATTTCTTCCCCATGCAGATAAGTTGCACAGCATCAAATAGACAAATCTGGTGGGTTCGCAGTGTTTTCTGAGCATAACTGGAGTAACATCCTTAGCAACAATGCCACTGCAGTCAGTGGAGGTGTTGTGTGGAGGTAGTGACACTGTTATGGAAAGGGCAGGCAGAATCAACAAGGTGTCATGTGGCAAGGGGGTGGAGTCCAGTGTTCATCTCAGGCAGAGGGAAGAAAGGGGCAAGCCACAGGAATTTCATTTCTTGTCAACAGCACACAGCCCACCCTGTTAAAGGGACCAACTCCTGTCAGCAGATCCAGGCACCTGACAGTGGGGAGGGGACCACCTGGCACTGGTATTCAGAAGTTTACTACCTCTGAACATGGAGGTTCCCTTTAGGGGTATATGTTCAGCATAGTCGAACTGATAAAATTCTCTTTGTTAGCAGTCTCCCTACCACGTGCAAAATTTTATAAACCTCCAATATCCCCTCTTAGTTTTCTAAAAAATCCCAAACTCTTCAGTCTTTCTTTATAGGGAAAGTGCTCTGACCCAATATCATCTTGGTTGCCCCCAGGGCTTTTTTTGTAGAAAAAATCCCAGCAGGAGCTCATTTGCATATTAGGCTACACCCCCTGACACCAAGCCAGCTGGAACTGCATTCCTATGCGTTCCTGCTTGTCATGAGCCCTGACAAGGGGGAGCTGGAAGGGTTAACAGACCAAGAAGAGTTGCCAACTAGCTCCTCAGCCAAACAACCAGCAGCTGGCCCATCCCCACTCTCCCCACATTCCAGTTGTTGACAATCAATCTTCTCCAAGCTCTCCCCCTCCCATCTCAAGAGTTCGAAGCAGGCTCTGGAAAGAACTTTCAGAGCAAAGACATGAGGCACACTGATGCTTCACATCTCTCAGTCCTGAGTTCTAGCAGAGTCGCTGCCATCCAGGGAGCAGGCTGATTGAGACTCCCATATAACTCCCACCCAGGACCTGGTAACCTCGTGGAAGAAACAAGTCGATTCCCTGGCTTGCATCCACGCTCCTTCCTGATTCCAGATCCTGACCTGCTTGAATTCCTTGGCACCCTGACCCTTTGACTTTTGGACACTGACTTCTGATTCCGGTTTGCAATTTTGCTTTGGTGACTTGGCCTCTGCTTGACTTCCTGGACTTTGACCTTGGACTGTCTTTGGACTCCCGCCTGCCTGCGCCCTGAGAATGTGACACTGCTTTTAAAAAGCCCCTTCTGTACTTTTATCAACTCTGTAATGTCCATTTTGAGATATGGTGACCAGAACTGTACACAGTATTGCAAATGAGGCTACAGCATAGATCTGTCCAGGGGCATTACAATATAAACTGTTTTATTTTCAGACCCTTTCCTAATATTTCCTAACATAGAGTAATTTGAGCAACAGGAAGAAGAATTATGGTGTTCCATGAGAATCCACAGCAAATGATGGGAGATGATGAACAACCACCCAACACCATTTTGTAGAATCTTCCTGTAAAGACCAAGTAGAAACACATAAGAGCTGCACCCAATCTTCATATATTAAAATGCTGTTTCCTCCCATTCTCATATATTCTGGCCTCACCCAAGGTCTGCCTACTACTTAGTGAAATAAGAGTGGAGTCTCAATATACTTCTCTCCACATCTATGTTGAACAATGAGAACATTTTTTTTTAGGTTCACAACAGTTAGCAAGGGCTTTTCTAAAAAGAGCTTAAACGTCTTAAAAATAAACCCAAGGCTTTAATGCTGTGTAATTATCTTGTCTATTATCTCATCTGCTGCTTAATCTTCATTCCTTGATGTTTTATGGGGTTGCCATGTTTTACATATCTCATGAAAAGGAAGCTGAGTATTTTCAAAAGAAAAGGCTCCTCTTGCTGGCACTTCATAGTTGCTTGAAGAATATTAACTCTTGAACCTTTTATGAGTATCTAAGAAAGATAAATAGATAGTCAAACTTTGAAGGAAACTCAGATTTTTGCAATGGAAAATGCCTACAAAATTTGCTCTTGCCACACCCTGCCAACTGCCATCTTACGTAGGCTCGTATGCCATATGTGACAAACTCTCTAGAATTTTGGTTTTGCTGCTAGGATATTTTCATGGCCATATACCATTCAAACATGAGGAGCTGGTAAGTTACTTGATTGCTTCAGGCCATGTCAGTAAAGAGCCTGGGTGTTTTACTGGAGCCTTCATTATCGATGGAGGCCCAGATAGCAGCCACTGCCAAGTCAGCATTCTTCCATCTGAAGCGGGCAAGGCAGTCGGCCCCTTTCCTTGAGCGCCGGGACCTCGCAACAGTGATCCACGCAACGGTCACCTCAAGATTAGACTACTGTAATGCCCTCTACTTGGGGCTACCTCTGTGCCGGACTCGGAGACTGCAGCTAGTGCAGAACGCGGCGGCCAGGCTGTTGTTGGGACTCCCAAAACGGGAACATATACGGCCGGGGCTACGTGAACTGCACTGGCTGCCGATCATATACCGGGTCCAGTACAAAGTGTTGGTCATTACCTTTAAAGCCTTATATGGCCGAGGACCTGCCTACCTGAGGGACCGTCTTTCCCCATATGAACCCCAGAGAGCACTGAGGTCAGTTGGGAAAAATCTAATGACCATCCCTGGGCCGAAGGAGATTAAATACCAGAATACTAGGGCACAGGCATTCTCAATCGCGGCCCCCACCCTATGGAACCGACTCCCCGAGGAGGTGTGGGCCCTGCGGAACCTTGATCAGTTCCGCAGGGCCTGCAAGACCGCCCTTTTTAAGCTTGCACACTCGGACTGCTAAGAAGATCGGCAATTAAGGATCCGCCAATGCGGTTTGAAGACCTATACCGCTGAATAACCGTACTCATTGGATTGGTTTTAAGGTTGTTAAGTTAGTGTTTACTGTTTTATATTGTTAAATTTAAAGGCTTTTAACTACTGTATGTTTTATAAAATGTTGTTAGCCGCCCTGAGCCTGCCGAGGTGGGGAGGGCGGGATATAAATAAAATTATTATTATTATTATTATTATTATTATTATTATTATTATTATTATTATTATTATTATTATTATTATTATTATTATATGTATGTGCTGTCAAGTTGCAAATATAAAATATAATATAGAATACTCTTTACTAAGGCTAGATTAAACCAGGGCTTTTTTTTAAGCATTTTTTTTTAGCAGGAACGCACAGGAATGGAATTCTGGCTGGCTTGTTGTCAGGGGGTGTGGCCTAATATGTAAATGAGTCCCTGCTGGGCTTTTTCTTAAAAAAATTCTCATTCCCTTTTGAATCTTAGAAGGGTTTTAACCACTGCAACGAATTCTTCAGTGCTAATAACAGCCTATGATTCCCTAGTATCTAACATTCTTAGTTCACTAAATGTTAAACCTAAAAATGTAAAAAAGGAAAGAAACATAAAATCTCTGCAGCCCTGGTTTGATAGAAAATGTAGAGCCATTAAAACTCTGTTGCGCAATACCTACAGATGTTACCGCGACTCTGGGGCTTTGTCTTTACCATCAGAGTACTTTGATTTTAAAAATCAGCTGTCCCAGGTTATTATAAACCAAAAGAATGATTATGCTAAACTTCAATGGGAGGAGCTATACCAGGCCATAATCTTAAAGAACTCTAAAAAATTCTGGTCTATTGTATCAGGTGCCCATAGAGCTGATGCCCCTTCTATGTCTGCTATTTCCCCCAATGTCTGGTACCAATATTTCTTCTCTATGTTCTCCCAAAGTAAACTATACACTTCTAGACCTTCTGAACTTTCTCAGGTAGATCTTCCAGAGTGGTCCTCTGTGACCTCTGATGAAGTTAAAGATCTAATTTTGCAATTGAAATCAGCTAAAGCTGCAGGACCAGATGTTATTCCCTCTGAAATCCTAAAGTTAGATCCAGATTGGTGGGCTACTCCGCTTGCATCTCTTTTTACTAGTATTGACAGGCATAATTCCCAAAGTCTGGCTTAATTCAATAGTGGTTCCAATTTATAAAAAAGGAGATCCCGCCATTCCAAATAATTACAGGCCAATTAGTCTCCTATCTACCATTGGTAAGGGGGGTGGTGGTGGGGGGTGGGCTCCCTCTGGGAATCCTACCCCCCCAGGGAAAGTGCATGCGCAATACATAGCCTCTCCTCTCCCGGTGTAGTGAACGCCGCGTGGTCACTGTCTGGCTATGCCTGGCAGATGGTCACTGCAATGGCCTCTCCTGCATTACTGCATCCGTAGCAACACCTTCTCGCTGGTCCCCCCCGTTTTCACAGAGTTTGCTACGTCATGGTGCGACCGAATTGTCCGGCGGTATAACCGGATGGGCAGGCTGGGCCCACCAACTTCGTCAGCCTAAGAGAAGGAAAACTCTAACATCAAACCCGGGCAGATAGAGCTCGTTAATGTAACACCTACCACCTGGAGGACTCACTGCCGGCGTCCCGGCTTACTGGGCCATGGCAGATGACCCCCAGGTGAAAGGGTGGAGCCAGTACCGCGCACACTGCACTTCACCTAAAAAATTCCTCTGCGCAGGCCTGAAGGGCATATCCACACACACAACCCACAACGCATCAAGTCCTGCAGCGATAGGCAAGGGGCGAAACGGCAGGTGGAAGGTGCCACTGGAAGCCGCAGTCCCGATCCTGCACGTAGGCGGTTCAGGATATTGGTCGCCTGATGCTAACCCGGAGACGAAAGCATCTTTCGGCAGCACCCTGAACGACCAAGCAGCCTTATCTAGGGACAGCACTGCTTGCTCCACATGGAGAGGGGCCTAGAAAAGGTGGCCTAAACAAAGCTCGTCTCCCCCACCCCAGTTGGCTAGCCGCGGTCAACGGGCATCCTTACTTGCGGTCGAAAAATAACAACAAAGAAAAGGCATGCACCTGCCTCACAAAGTGTGCAAAGACTAAAGCTTGCGTGTTGGAACATCAGAACCATGCTTGACACAGTAGGCAGTGGTCGCTCTGAACGACGCTCTGCTCTAGTTGCCCACGAACTTCTCAGGTTGAATATCGACATAGCAGCTCTCAGTGAGGTCCGTTTCTCTGAGGAAGGTAGTCTTCAAGAACACGGTGCTGGCTATACCCTCTACTGGTCGGGTAAGTCAAAGGCTGAGAGCCGCCTTTCTGGCGTTGGCTTCATGGTCAGGAACTCCATCGCCTCCAAACTCGAAAACCTTCCAACAGGTCACTCAGATCGCATCATGTCCATGCGCCTCCCACTTCAAAACAAGCAGCATGCAACACTCTTCAGTGTGTATGCCCCAACCCTTCAAGCAGATCCTGCAGAAAAGAACAAGTTCTATGCTGATCTACGCAACCTCGTACGGAAGACCCCTACAGAGGACAAGGTGATCATCCTTGGCGACTTCAATGCCAGAGTAGGTAAAGACTCGGAAGCCTGGAAAGGAGTACTTGGCAAACACGGCATTGGCAACTGCAATGACAACGGGCGCCTCCTGCTAGAATTCTGCATGGAGCACCAGCTCACCATCACCAACACTATCTTCCAGCAGAAGAACAGTCTGAAGACAACCTGGATGCACCCACGGTCCAAGCATTGGCACCTTATCGACTACATTCTGGTGCGCCAGAGAGACCTTCGAGATGTCTTACACACCCGAGTAATGCCCAGCGCAGAATGTCATACGGATCATCGTCTTGTACGCTGCAATCTCCGTCTTCACTTTAAACCCACACCCAGGAGAGGAGGTATCCCTCGGAGGAAGTTTCAGGTTGGCAGCCTCCAGTCAGCCGAAGTTAAAGCTGCCTTCCAGGCAAAACTCCAGTCAAGAATTGAGGACCTCAGTTGCCCCACAGACCCTTCTCCAGAAGCACTCTGGGAACACCTAAAAACTACCGTCCTGCAGATCTCTGAAGAAGTCCTCGGGTTCTCCACAAGGAAGAACAAGGACTGGTTTGATGAGAACAATCAAGAGATCCAAGAATTACTGGCAAAAAAGAGATCTGCCTACCAAGCACATCTTGCTCAGCCCTCCTGTCCTGGGAAAAAAGCAACCTTTCGCGCTGCATGTAGCAACCTCCAGCGCAAGCTTCGAGACATTCAGAACGAGTGGTGGACCAAGCTTGCAGAGAGAACCCAGCTGTGTGCAGACACTGGTGATTTAAGAGGGTTCTACGAAGCCCTGAAGGCAGTATATGGTCCATCATATCAGGCTCAGAGTCCCTTGCATAGTGCAGACGGCCAAGTGCTCCTCACAGACAAGGCATCCATACTGAACCGGTGGTCGGAGTATTTTCAGGTTCTCTTCAGTGCCAACCGCGTAGTTCAAGATTCAGCAATCCACCTCACCCCACTTCAACCGGTGAAAACAGAGTTGGATGAGATCTCCACCCTAGAAGAGACTGTTAAAGCCATCAAGCAACTGAAAAGTGGCAAGGCAGCAGGAGTTGATGGAATTCCACCAGAGATCTGGAAGCATGGGGGCACAGTACTACATAGCTCACTTCACAAAGTACTTGTCACCTGCTGGGAACAAGGCAAATTACCACAGGACTTTCGCGATGCAATCATCATCACCCTATACAAGAACAAAGGGGAAAAGTCAGACTGCTCCAACTACCGGGGGATAACCCTGCTCTCCATCGCAGGCAAAATCCTTGCCAGAATACTCCTGAACAGACTGGTGCCCACCATTGCAGAAGAACTCCTCCCAGAGAGCCAGTGCGGCTTCAGAGCTAACAGGAGCACCACCGACATGGTATTTGTTCTCAGGCAGCTCCAAGAGAAATGCAGGGAACAGAACAAGGGTCTGTATGTGACTTTTGTCGACCTTACCAAAGCTTTCGATACCGTTAGCAGGAAAGGCCTGTGGCAAATCTTGGAACGTTTAGGATGTCCCCCAAGGTTCCTCAGCATGGTCATCCAGCTACACGAAGACCAGCGAGGCCAAGTCAGACACTGCAACGACCTCTCGGAGCCCTTCCCAATAGGCACAGGTGTAAAGCAAGGCTGCGTTCTCGCGCCAACTCTCTTTACGATTTTCTTTAGCATGATGCTTCAAAGAGCCGCAGTAGATCTAGATGAGGACGATGGTGTCTACATCCGCTATCGCACCGATGGCAGCCTGTTCAACCTGAGGCGACTAAAGGCCCACTCCAAGACAATGGAAAAACTCATCCGAGAGCTACTGTTTGCTGATGATGCTGCACTCGTCTCCCACTCGGTATCAGCTCTGCAGCATATGACGTCCTGCTTTGCAGAGGCTGCCAAGCTATTCGGCCTAGAAGTTAGTCTGAAGAAGACAGAAGTTCTCCACCAGCCTGCACCCCAGGAAGATTATCACCCTCCCTGCATCACTGTGGGTGAATCAGTTCTGAAGACAGTCCAGCAGTTCAGCTACCTAGGGTGCATCATCTCCTCAGATGCCAAGATCGACAAGGAGATTGACAACAGGCTGGCAAAGGCAAACCGTGCATTTGGCCGACTGCACAAAAGAGTGTGGAGCAACAAGCATCTGAAAAAAGGCACAAAGATCAATGTTTACAAAGCGGTTGTGATGACAACCCTCATCTATGGCTCCGAATCGTGGGTTTTATACCGTCATCACCTGCGACTCCTTGAGCGCTTTCATCAGCGCTGCCTTCGCACCATCCTCAACATCCACTGGAGTGACTTTGTGACCAACACTGAAGTCCTCAAGCGGGCAGAGGTTACCAGCATCGAGGCACTGCTGTTGAAGACGCAGCTGCGCTGGGCAGGGCATATTTCTAGAATGGAAAACCACCGCCTTCCCAAGATTGCCCTGTATGGCGAACTCTCCACCGGCCATCGAAATAGAGGGGCACCAAAGAAGAGGTACAAGGACTCCTTGAAGAAATCCCTTAGCACCTGTCACATCAACCATCACCAGTGGTCTGACCTAGCCTCAGATCGCAAAGCATGGAGGCACACCATCCACCAGGCTGTCTCTTCCTTTGAGAACACACGCATAGCTGGTCTTGAGGACAAAAGGAGATTGAGGAAGAATCGCACTGCTACAGCACCAACCCCAAATCAGACTTTTCCCTGCAGCCGCTGTGGCCGGACCTGCCTGTCCCACATTGGTCTTGTCAGCCACCAGCGAGCCTGCAGCAAACGTGGACTATTGCACCCTTCTTAAATCTTCGTTCGCGAAGCCAAGCCGAGAGAGAGACCATTGGTAAATTATATTCTAAGTATCTGCTGCGGAAACTTGAACAATGGATGACACGAGAAAAAATCCTTGGTCCAGAACAACTGGGTTTTTGTAAAGGCAAAACTACTCTTGATCATTGTAATACTTTGTCCCGTCTAATTTCCAAATACACTATTGGGAAAAAAATGAAATTGTATGTAGCCTTTTTAGACTTAAAGGGAGCATTTGATTCAATTGACAGAGACCTGCTTTGGGCCAAACTGGAACAAACAAGTATTGATAAAAGACTCCTTATGCTCATTAAAAAATTATATACTTTTAACTTTTGTAAAGTCAAATGTTCTTTATCAGGCAATCCTTACATCAAAAATCCCATTAAGAAAGGGGGCTAAACAAGGTTGTGTGTTGGCCCCCTTTTTGTTTAACGTCTTTCTTAATGATCTTGCTCCCTTTTTGTCAGATACTGACCATCATAGTCCAAAGCTTGGTGCCAGACACGTTCCCTCACTGTTATATGCAGATGATACAGTCTTACTATCTTGTTCCAGAATTGGATTAAAACGTTTGCTTGCTCGCTGTATCACCTTTCTTAACAAGAATAAGCTCCTATTGAACTATGACAAATCTAAAATTGTTGTATTTTCCAAATCTTGGAAACCAACTAAATGGTCAATAGGCGACAAAGAGATAGAACAAGTAAAATACTATAAATACCTAGGAATTCATTTCCAATATAACACACTTTGGACTAATCACCATAACTGTATAATTAAGTCAGTCAATGTTAACGTTGCAGCTATCCAGCGCTTCTTTTACAGCAGAGGCAATCAGTTTATCCCAGCCGCACTAAAAACCTTTAAGGCTAAAGTGATACCACAGCTTTTATATGGGGTCCCAGTGTGGATCACACCCCTGGATAACAACATTGAAGGTGTCCAATCAAAATTCCTACGGAAAATCCTGGGATTCCCAAAGTGCGTACCATATGCAGTTTTATGTTTAGAAACAGGGACGAATCTTGTGGAAACACAAGCACGGCTAATGTCACTTAAATATTGGTTACAGCTACATTTCCACTCTGATTCGGAGAGCCTTTTATATCAACTGCTCTCAGAATCTAATATGTCAAATTGGCGAGTATTTATTGAGAGGAAAATTAAATCTATGGACATCAGTTGCAGTGTATCAGTGCCACAAGAACTTAGTAAGAGTGATTTCTTATTGGCCTCATCTTCAATCTTGTGGAAGAGAATGTAGTATTTGAACCTGTCCACCCAGGTTTCCCACTGGTCTCTTGACAAATTTCTATTAGCCTTTGTCTGGCTTCATTTTGTTCTCCAAGGCCAAACTTGTCAGTTGTTCTGGTCACCTTTTGACTTCCTACTTTGGCATTCCAGTCCACTCTGACTCAGAGAGCCTTTTATATCAACTGCTCTCAGAATCTAATTTGTCAAATTGGCTTGTATTTATTGAGAGGAAAATTAAATCTATGGACATTGATTTAGATTCACTTCTTATGCAATCCCTAAAAGATGCATTTTTGAAACTTAAGCTCAGAATTCTAGATATTGAAATGCAAACGTTATGTAGCCTGGCCAACAAGTCTTGCTCCCCGCTGAATTTTGAACTTCCTCTCTCAGTAGGGAAATTAGCGTCATATTTCTCCTCTCTGCAAGCTTCACAGCAACAGCGTGCATTCTCGTTAACAAGATGTAATGCATTACCATCTGCTATCTTATTTGGTAGGTTTAACAGGATTGAGTACTCTAATAGACATTGTCTTTGTAATCCCAAGTGTATTGAAACTATTTCCCATGTATTATTGAACTGTCCCCTTTATGATGATATTTGTTGTATATACCTGAAAGATATTTTAGCAGATATGTTGAGCTGTGCTGATTCAGGCAAAGTCCACAAACTTTTAAATGACACTTGCTCTGAGGTAACTTTAATGGTTGCTAGATTTCTTCAACAGGCCATGGAAATACGACAGAGAATGGTTCTGGAATGACCACATTTTATTTGTTTTAATTATTTCATTTGGCCAAACTTGACTCATATATATTTTACTTATTTTATATATATTAGCTCCCTACATACTCTATTATCTAGGATTTTATATTATTTATATTGCTATTTTACTGCTAAATCTGTTTTATGCCAATAAAGGCTTGCTGCTGCTTAAAAAAAACCTGGTTATCTGGGAATAAGCCTTATTGAGTTGGGATATCAGTCTCTCTCAAATAGTACTAACTACTAGGACTTTTTGGGGGCAGGAACGCATAAGAATGCAGTTCTGGCTGACTTGGCATCAGAATGTGTGTCCTGATATGCAAATAAGTTCCTGCTGGGCTTTTTCTACAAAGCAAGACCTAGATTAAATGCTTTACCATTGCGGGAGTTAGCAGGCAGGTTCCTAGGGATTCCCTTTTTAGAATGATTTTATGTCTGTAAATCAGGGAATCTGGACACTATTTGGCACTTCTTTATTGACTGTAAGAAGCATGATCTCGCTAGAGATAAATGGATCACAGTACACATTCAAAAGAGGGGACATGTTTCAAAACGAAAAGCAGTCACAAAGCTTTTGGCTGACATTGATCCAAGCATAACTCTTGTTGTGGCAAAATGTAGAGGAACTGGTTGGCTACTGTGTAAGATAGGATGCTGGACTAGATGGACCACTGGTCTGATCCAGCAGGCCTCTTCTTATGTTCATACATAGAAAATACTGTTCAGACTACTGGCAGAAGATTAGAATATTAAGTTAGCATAAATATTATATTCCTATTTGGGTATCTTTTTAACCATTCAATGTACTACAATCTAAATGCTGACCTGGTCATTGTAAGATGAGAGTGAGTCTATTCAGTCACTTCCTCGGAAAGATGACTCAAGCAATTACACAGACTTCGATTTCATTGGAGAGGCACCAGTAATAGATGGTTCAGCTACTTTTAGTCAGTCAGGTTTATCTAGTAGTGCTTCTGGATTCATCTCCTCTGCCAGAAACCTCCCAGGCCTCCTTGGGTACATCCTCTATTCCAGGGGTGCCCAGACTGTGGTTCAGAAGCCACAGGTGGCTCTTTCACACATACTGTATGTCTCTCAAAGCTTCCATGGCCCCATGGGCCAGCTTGGAGAATGCATTTAAAGATAAAGTTGCCTTGTTTCCACCTCTCCCTCCCCCATCCATTTGCTTTCTTTCCACCTTACCCTCCCTCCCTCTCCCCCTCTAAAGTTAAATGTTTTCTCCAAGTTCCTCCCCATTGCCATGCCAGCAAGCTAGCTTGGCTCAGAGAAGGCACAAAGAAGGGGGCAGGGGTCAGCTTGAAGAACACATTTAAAGTTAAAGGTGCTTTCTTTCCACCTCTCCATTCCTCCTCTCCTCATCTGTT
This sequence comes from Heteronotia binoei, assembly GCF_032191835.1. Taxonomy (NCBI): domain Eukaryota; kingdom Metazoa; phylum Chordata; class Lepidosauria; order Squamata; family Gekkonidae; genus Heteronotia; species Heteronotia binoei. Next base: position 60,746,778 of record NC_083226.1, read on the forward strand.
TGCTTTCTGTTCACCCTTCCTTTCTCTCTCTCCCTCCCTTTCTTCCTTACTTCCCACATTTCAGTCTCTTTTTCTCATTTGTTTCCAATTGAAGGAACTAGAGAATTCTTGTCAAAATATTTCACTTTTAAGAAGAATTTCAGGAAATAAATAGTTCTAGTTATCTGGTAGTTCAGTTTATTACCATCAAAGATCAGTTAAAAACTGAAGTAAATAAGATATGCCAGCAGCTCAAGGCTGGTTTTATTCTTGCCTGATGCTCTCTCTCTCTCTCTCTCTCTGTATGTGTAGCAATATATAATTGCACAGTGAATTTGCCAGGGGCATGATCTCAGGAGCTGGTGGGCCAGAGCAAGTCCAGCTGTGTTCATGTCTTAAAGCTCTTAAACATCTAATGTTTATTCTATGTGGTTCTTAGGCTAAGCGAGTTGGCCATGCCTGCTCTATCCTATTTTCATCACAATGGGTTTGCAATCGTTGCTTGCTTGGGGGTTTTCCCTCTGCTTTCAAATGATCCTTTTATAATTAGAAGAGATGTAACAATGTAAATGAGGTGGAAATGGTCATCAGTTGTGCAGAAAACATATTTTAGAACATATCTTTACATCACTTCCACAACACTTAGTATGTTATATCTCTGTCTTCTGCACCCTCAATAATGTCCATATATTCCTTCTATTTCATTTAGGTTTTTCCATGAGATTTATAAGGTGTCAGAAAGCTCCTTGTGTTCCCACATAATTAGAATGCCTGTGAAGACCTGCAGGAGATCTAAGGTGGAACTGATTTGATCATGCATTCTTCACATTGAAAACAGATGTCCTAAAATGCAGAGAATGTATGTTGAAAAGGGGTCCCCTGATAGAACTGAAGAGTAGTCCATCTAGTCCAACTTTCCATTGGTGCTCAGTGGCCAACCAGTTGCCCAGGAACCCAACAAACAAGGCACAGATGTCAAAGAATCCTCTGATGTGCCTTCTACCACTGATATTCCAAGGGTGAGGACAGGGATATAATTTCTCTCCATCCATTCTCTCTGCCCCAAGCATAATTTTATAAATGCCTATCACAGGGGTGTCAAACTCATTTGTTAGGAGGGATGGATCTGACATAAATAAGACCTTGTCGGGCCAGGTCATTTCAGGCTGGGCCGGGCCATATCGAGCCAGGCCATGTGTATAGCTATTTAAGATTAGGTAGCAGAAATATAAACTTTCTAAAGGACACAGACAAACACAATTTTTTTTTAAAAAAACTTAAAACATACTTAAAACATTTGCACTTGTTGGTCTTAAAGATGTTTTTTTTTTTTTTATCCCTCCCATGGGATCCAGGGAGCTGGGCAAAGGAAGCTCTGGCTCTTTCCTTCTTTCTCCAGGGCTCCAGGAGGGAGAGGAGCTTCAGCCAATAGGAGCAAGAGAGGCTTGGCTCAATAGCTCTGCTTTTTGATTGAGAGAGCCTGGAAAAACAAGCTCTGCCTCCCCCCCTTTCTCCCCAAGGGAGGAGCCTCAGCCAATGGAGAAGAATGAGTTTTTACTCTGTAGCTCCTGTGTGATTGAGCAAGCCTTGCAAGCTGTTATGCAGAAGGAAGCAAAAGAGAGGGAGAACAAAGCAGAAAACAGCATGGGGGCCTGATTTGGCCCCTGGGCCTCATGTTTGTCACCACTGGTCTATCATATCCCCCTTAATCATATTTCCTCTGAACTGAGAAAGTCCCAGGCTCTTCAGCCATTCCTCAGAGGAAAGGTGCTCCAACTCCTTAATTATTTTGTTCTGCACTTTTTCAGACTCCCCAAAATCTTATGATTAGAATTCCCAGCATGTTATTTGGTCCTAGAAATCAGTTGCAGGGGATCCATATATGGATTGGTGCTATAGTACAAAAGAATCATTCCCACCCAAACACGATGCTTTTCCTCAGGCATAATGGCTCCTTTGGACTGCTTTTTACTCCAGTTGATGAAAAAATCTTGTGTTCTATTCTGCACATAGCTTCCCCTACTGGGGCTAAGAGCAGACTGGGAGCTACTTTCAGTCAAGGAGAAGCATAGAGGAGAAGAGTTAAACTCCCCTTTTCTTTCTTGAGTACCATCCACATAATCCAGATTGTGCCCACTCTGTAGAGCTCTTTTTGAGATGAAGACTTCCAAACATGTAGGGCCGGCTCTCTCACTAGGCAAACTTGGCAACTGCCTAGGGCGCCAGCTTCTGAGGGCACTGAATTGGGTGCTCCTCATGTTACTTGGTGACATTATCAGTGAAGGGGGGGGGCACCAGAAGTTAGCCTTGCCTAGGGTACCAGGCAGTCTGGGGCTAGCCCTGCAAACATGGAATTCTAGTATCACATAATTTGGCCCATATCATTCATATGAAGTTATATTGATTGAGGAGCAATATTATGGAGCAAGACTGCAAAACATGAAACTTTCACAGAGTATATGAATTACAGAGACTTTCATGTACATGAATTTAAGGCAACAAGGATGAGAAATGCAGGGATGACAAAATAATTCTTCAATCTCTTGCTCTAGCACATTTTCCCCTTCTGAAAGTCTTGTTTCTCCTTCTGACTCAAGCAAATTTGTAAGTTGGAACATTCTGTATTGTCATCTTGTCTGTTTATGCCCCTTTGCATTCCTAGAACCAGAAATTCTGCATGACATGTTCATTTTGACACTGACCCATCACACATTTTACATAAGGCTGTCTCCTTTGATGAACCCATTCCAAGATATGGGGAACAGGCAAGAGTGGATACTTTTACTTATAAATGATTGTTTGTAGAAGAATGTTATGCCTCTTCAGAGATAAAAATAACTGTAACGATGTATTGTATAAACCTTGGAAAATCCTGTAAAAACAGTAGAAAGAAATCAATTAGAGTTGCCATGGCAACAACTAACAATGTTACATGCTAGAAGGAATGAAAAAATAAAACAGGGAAATAGCAAAACAAAACTTGCATACAGTGATTGAGGTAACACAGAACATTTAAATTAATGAGGTAGGGGATCTACTTAGTATATGGCCTGTCATTTAAAAAAATGAAATATGATGGGAGTTTAATATGATATATAGATCCTCATCATTAGTACAACATGAAATCTACAATATTATCTATAGGGTCTAGTTACATACTGAAAGGCTAAAAAGATAGGAATAACGAATCTATTGTTTGTAACACAGATCTAATGATTAGCTCATATTTCACATTTCTACTCTTAAGAGGGTCAGAAAACATGAAAAAAGAGATAAAATGTTCATATACCAAGAGTCTTGTTGGACTTAACAGAAGCCAGCAATGCTAACATGCTGTGGAGCTCTGTGCTAAAGCCTCTGTTCTTTAAAATTCTTTAAAACCATAATGAGAGTGGGATATTCATAAGAGGGCAGAATTTCCCTTTGTGTATCAGTGTGTCATGATCATCTATGGATAAATTCTGTCATCTGCCATTCAAGTTCCTTTGATATGAATGCTCCTATATCGACACAACTGTGGCTAGACTTTTATGTCCTTTGGTCCACAGTAATGTATTGTTCTCTTACTAACACAGTTTGTATTAATATTAGTTACCTTATAAAACTGGGAGAAATTGCCTCATCCAAAGGTCATGTCAAATACAGCATCCTGAACTACTAGGGCCTTTGGACTGGTGTCCTGCCTGTAAAAACTTTGATATTTCCTCTTTCTACCAGGGCAACCAATTTAGTTATTTTTAGTAAAACGTTATTCTGAGCAACTGGAATTAACTAATTTGTGGTTCCAAAGAGTTCAGGAATGATATCTGAATCTGTAGTCATCCAAGGCATTCATGGAATGCTTCTAGCACCTCTTACAAAGGAATAAACAGATATGGGATTTAAGTATAGGGCTAAAGGACTAGGACACGTGGACCAGGTAGTTACCAGTGGAGCAATATCAGAGATTAGGCATATTAAGGTATATTTAGTATGATTCTATTGGATATCTTCCAGAAGACATTTGAATAGAATCAGCTGCCCAAATTTATTAATGAACCCATTATAATAAAATGAAATAGTGATTTGGCATATTGCCAGAATTGTATCATGCTAAAAGAATTGCTAATGTTCTAGCTGGCAATTGCAGGTGATCTTCCAGCTACATCCCAGTCCAATAAGATTTAGCAAAGAACCATCAAGGGTCAGACTACATTAGGAGTTTGATGATACCATCAATTATAATAGTTGTGGAAATGTCACACATGGAAGAGCCAATGGCAGTTATGTCACACTAGTAATAAGGTCTATTGTGGGGAGAAATACACTAGAAATTTGTTGTGGATGAGTGTCATGGCCTTGGCAGGGTGGCTGGGGAGAGAAGGGAAAGATAGAAGAAGAAGCTATGTTGAGAAGGCAGCTGTTGTGAAGGGAAGTGAAGAAAGTGGGGAAATGTGGAGTAGGTTATCAGAGAAGGAGGTAGATTGAGAAAGAAGGGATGGGGGGCAAAAGAGATGGAGGTAGATTACGTTCTATCTCCTCTCCCCCTCTGAAGCCTGACATAGGAAAAATACAGTCTTTCTCCACAGTGGTGACCAAATCATTCTCCTCTCCCCTTTTGATCTGTACAACAACCCTGTGAGGCAGGTTAGGCTGAAGGTCTATGACCAGTCCGAAATCACCCAGAGCATCCACAGCAAGAAGCTGGGTCTGGCAGACCCTGCTTTAAAGTGCCAACTACCATGTCACACTGGCTGTCATGGGTGGGAGGTGACCTCAGCAGGGTATAATGACTCAGAGTCTACCATTTTCTCCAGGGGAACTGATATCACCCCATCTGGAGAGCAGTTGTAATTCTGAGTGATATCCAGGCCTCATGTGGAGATTGGTAACAATACAACCACAGGAGGGGTTCTCCCTCAAAGGCCAAAATAGGGCTGGAAATGGCCTCCTCCCCCTGCCTTTAACTGACAAAACCAAGTTTCGTTGGCTAGCAACAGGCACTGAGGGGAAAGTGAAGGCAGCTTCCCCAGTAGCCCAGTCTTAAACTTAGAACTCCATATTCTCTCTCTCTCTCTCTCTCTCTCTCTCTTTCTTTCCCTCCCTCTCTCTGTCATTGTTCTGCTGCCCAGGAATGCTATTTTTAAAAAATCTTTGTCTCTTTGGCTGTTTGGTTCCTCAGAGGAAGAGGGAGAGGAGCCCTCAGCCAATAGAGGGCAGGTTTTCTTTCTCTCTTCTGTGTAGCAGTGTCGATTGAGGGAAGACTTTCTGTGGCAGTTTCCCTCCCCCTGTCAGCCAATCAAAGGAAGGCTTTCTCTCCTCTGCAAAGCACTGCCTCAGTTCTCAGCCAATTAAATAGAACAGACCTTGAGTGGTGGTTGATGGGCCAATGGTTTGTGGAGTGTAGCTTGTAGTCAATGGGAGAGCTGGATTTGGCTACTACCATAGGGATTTTATTATTATGTAAAGTGTTGCGGGTAAGGAGCAGACCAGATGTGTCAGCTTGCAATCACCTTTATTGTGCCTCGTTGTTTGCAGCTTTTTTCTCCCCTCACCCCGGTGCCTCCCATCCTTTTAACTCTGTCTCCCAATTAGCCTCAGCTGAGCTTCCTTGTCCATTAAAGGTCCCTCGCTCGCTCCCCTCACATAAAAGATAACACAGAAAAGGCATTTGATAAGATTTCTTTGGTGTTATCTCTTCTGTACCATTGCTATGATGGGCATGCGAAATGATTGTATTTGGTGGGTGGGGTGGCTTGCATAGAGACCCCATATTGTTCTTAAGGGCAACTAGTTTAGGTTTAGTTACTATTACTTCAAAAAGCAGGACCCATCATGACTGTACCTTGTCCCCACTCCCTTTGACTTTGCACTGGGGTCCTTGGCTCATGCAGCAGAGAAAGAGGAAGGGTTAATGACATGCAGTCAGGAAATGTGAAATACAACATTTTCCCCAGTGGGAATGACCCAGAATATTAGCTTTGAAGCTGATTCAAATAATGGAATTCTTGTAGTGCATTAAGTGACTCCAACTTTTCTCAATCTGACCTTTTAGATGATGTTAGGAACATTTTAGATACTCTGGGTTTCTAATCCAAAATCAAATAAATCAAAACTTCCTTGTCACCCTCCCTTATGATCTTCTGCAGGATATTCTGACACTTCACTGCCTGGTTTAAATTTTAGTGTTCCTAACTGATGTTTTGGTGCTCAGGATTTCTGTCTTTCTGTCAATCATTCCACTATCTCACTGGCCTCAAGAGAATTATCTGATTTTATATAACTGCAGGACCTGATTGCTTGAGCATAAGATAGGAGGAACAGAGACTATCACATCCCCACCCCCACCAATGATAAATTATGTGCTATCCAGGCCACATGAACTACAAGGGACAGAGGGAAATGTTTTGGTTGATAATAATTTGTCAGGTACACAATGTTCTGGATATATTGGGGGAAGGGATAAAAGAAAGAGGCCCAAGTGTTGCCCCCCTCCAGTTTGCAGACTGGAGAGATCCAGAGGCTGAGGCTTCACAAACACAGATTAGAGGTGAGAGATCAGTGATAAGAAAGGATCAGATGTGAAAGATAACTGCCAGTTTCTAGATCAGAGAGCTCTCAGTATCTATTGGTTCCATTAGTGGAAGAACACAACCAATCCTTCCCATTCATGTGCCCAAAAAGTTAGGGTACATTTTTAAACAAAATCTGACGACATGCATCAGGAATGCTAAACCTTGACCCATCCCACCTTTATAATTTTTTTCTCCAATACAGGAAACCTCCAGTCTGGGAGAAGAATGGTAAAAGCCAATGTGGAGAAAGTTAACTAGAAAAAGTTTGAAGTTTCTTCAGATCTATTTCTTTTCTGTTATGCCAATAAAGGTTATGTCTGTCAACTAGAAAAGGGAGGGGTGATAGCTCCCTGAGCTCACATGCTTCCCTTTCCTGGGAAGGGAGGGGAAAGCTCTCTCCCATGCCAGTCCACACCTTTCTATGCTGGCTTTGCAAAGGAGAGCTTCAATTGCATATAGAATAGGGGTGCCTTTTCCCCTGGAAATTTGGAAGGGGGGATTCATTGTTTCAGGGTGCAATCTCTGAAAATTCCATTCCCAGTTGTTTTGGAGGTGGGAACAGAACATTACATTAGAAAATACATTTCCCATTGTATATGAGAACATCAAACTATTGTATACAGTGGGCAACTGGAGGGCTAGCAAATGGGACAGAGGCTAAGGCCTTCGCTTAATGCTGCCTTGCAGCCATGATGCCTCTGTATACAGAGGTTCTCTTAGTTTACTAAGGACTAATAAGATTACCTGGAATTTAACTATATATATATATATAAAGAGAGAGAGAGAGAGAGAGAAAGGGATGCTGGATATAAGATATATATATACACACACACACACTACCATGAAAATACAGCACTTTGGAAAAACACAGAGCGATTCCCCACTAGCCTTACCCTGCTCTCACTCTGCTCTTCTCCATGCGGCTTCCATCAAATTTCGCACAAGTTGCCTTGGGGCTGCAACTCACTTTGCCTCTTTCGCGCAGCAAACAACAATCAGTTTTAGAGGATCTTGCTTGCTGCACACAAGAAATCCAACAGAAACCCCATGGAGAAGAGGAGAGTGAGAGCGGGATAAGACTAGTGGGGAATCAGTCACATTCTTAACGATTGGTCCAAATGTGTTGTCCAAAAGAAACCTCAGAAATGAGTGAAAGGAAGACAGGCTCCCAGCCCTGGGCTGGGGAGGGCACATTTGTGCCTGGATGGAAGGGGAAGGAAAGCAAGGATGATGTGGGGCAATTGGGCATAGTGTAAGGTGGGTTCCTAGCATGACTAAAAGGTGAGCCACCTTAAGGGGCTCTGGAAGGCAGGATGCAGAACAGCCTGGAGGATGTTGATGGCTGGAAGTAGTGGTTTCCATCACTTCCAGCCCTAACAAATTAAAGATCCTAAATATGCATGGGAGGAAGGGAGAGGGTAACAATGGTGAAAGAGTAGGGAATTGCTGGATATAAGATGCTGCGGTATGCTACAAGAAACTCTAAATAGAGAATAATAAGAACATAAGAAGAGCCCTGCTGGATCAGACCAGTGGTTCATACAATCGCCAACCAGTTCCTCTGGACAGCCAACAACAGGGCATAAAGGCCAAGGCCTCCTGGCTCTGGAATTCAGATGATTAGTACCTCTAAATGTGGAGTTTCCCCCTCAGTTGCCATCATGGCTAGTAGCCACTGAGAGATCCTCAATGACTTATCTAATCCCCTTTTAAAGCTGTTTATTCCTGTGGCCATCACTACATCCTCCAGTAGTGAATTCCACATTTGAATCACTCTCTGTGTAAAGTAGTATTTGCTTTTGTTCATCCTGAAACCTGCTGCCCATCAGTTTGTTGGATGCCCTTGAGTTCTAGTGTTTTGGGAGAGGGAGAAAAAGTTCTCTTTGTCAACTCTGTCTACCCCATGCATAATTTTATAAACCTCTACCATGCCCCCCTTAGTTGTCTCTTTTCTAAATTGAAAAGTCCCAGATTCTTCAGCCTTTCCTCATAGAGAAGGTGCTGCAACCCCCTAATCATCTTTGTTACCTTCCTCCATACTTCACCAAAGATTCCTGAGTAAACTCAGCTGTCATGGGATAAGAGGACAGGTTCTGTTATGGATTAAGAACTGACTACATTACAAGAAGCAAATATAGGAATCAACAGACAGTTCAATGGAGGGAAGTAAGGAGTGGGGCCCTAAAAGGATCTGTATTGGGCCTGGTATTATTTAATTTATTCGTAAATGATCCAGAACTAGGGATGAGTAGTGTAGTGGCCAAGTTTGCAAATGATACCAAATTATTCAGGATGGTGGAAACCACGGCTGACTGTAAAGAGGACTGGGTGAGTGGGCGACAATATGGCAAATGAAGTGTAATGTTCGTAAGTGTGACAAAAGTGGGTAAGTGCGACAAAAAAATTCCAACTTCAAGTATAAACTAATGTGGTCTGAACTTTCTGGAGTTGAGAGAGAAAAGGATCTTCGGGTTGCAGTAGACAGCTCGATGGAAGTGTCAACCCAATATGCTGCAGTGGTGAGAAAGGTAAACTCTATGTTAGAGATTATTAGGAAAGGGATTGGAAATAAAACATCTGATATTGTAATCATCAGGACTGTATCATCAGTTTTTTGGGGAAATAAAATGAGAGGATTGGACCAGACACTCTTGGTGCCTTAGAGGAAATGCACTACTTGTGAATCCTCTGGCAAAGGCTGTAAATATCAGAAAACCAAAAGCATTCTCATATACCCACTTAAATAAGATTTCCCCCCAGCTGGATTTAAATAGCTTGCACACTAAGTGGAATGTGGAGTCTAGCATATATATCCTCCCTAAACAATGGGAAGCAGCTCTTCACTCAATTTCTTCCTCCTCTTTAATTTGCGTCTGAGAACCAAATTACACGTTATGTGGGAAAGCTGTGATTGGATCTCACCAACAATTTTGTTTCTTATTTAATGCAGCGTGCACATAGCTCCAAATTTATCAGAGCAGTGGCCCTGGGGGTGGAGGTATTTAACTCTTTCCCCACACCCTCTTCCTAGTTTACCCATTAGAAAAGCTGCTGTTAGTTCAGTGGGTGAACAAAATAAAGCCACCTTCATCAGATACATGTAGGAAATATATAGTAAGGTAAGAATTCCCAGGATGTTTTGAGAGACCCCATTCCAGAATGTCAGATTTGCAAATGATTCCATTCAGTGGCTTCTGTCAAGACCCCCCATAGTTCAAAGAGCACCAATGGTCCACTTTATAAATGGTTGTTTATTGACCCTCAACAACAGGTTACAGGCATGGCGGTTTTTGCAAAGACTGACTAGGCGGGCAACTTGCTTCCTTATATAGATTAGCTCAAACCATTATACTTTTAAAAGCAAGCAGGAAACAAAAGCAGGAAATCTTCATCCTACACCCCAAGACATCTCCATTCCCTTCCAGGTGCATCTTGGCTATCAGCATGGCCTTGGTAACCCTTTGCAACTCCACAGGCCAGTTGGAAAGATTTTGTATAATTGTTACAGCAAGATAAGCAGAGCAGCAAAAAAGCAAAGCAGCAGTACTCATTAATGCAGCTTCTTCCAAATACAAAAATGGCAAGGCACTTGACAGCTTCATACTGGAGTTTCACCTCTGAAATTTTGTTGTTAGAATATGGAACGGTCTACTGGCTAGGCTTGCCAGCTCCCAGCAGGGGATCCCCTGGTTATACAGGCTCCTCCCTGCCACCAACCAGCTGGCTGGGGGTGGGGGAGCCAGGCCCCAACAGCCACCATGTGCCTTTAAATCTGTGCAGACTTAAAAGAAGCCTGCAGACTGCCTGTGTTTTGGACCTTGTGTGTGCCTTTAAATCTGAACAAGAGAAAAGCTGAATGGGCAGGGTTAGCAATGGGTCTTTCTGTTGAGTTTGTGAAGCAGGTGAGAAAGGAAGAGAAGAGAGCAGAGTCCCTCTGTAAGGAAGAATATTCCACCTCCCAGGCTGATCTGCTTTCATTTTCCTGCTAGTCTGAAGAAGTTAGTTGAAATACAGTAGAGGGTTACATTCAGCAACTCCTGTGAGTAAATTGCTCCAGTGAGATCACACAAATGTGTGTGTTGTTTTTATTTTGACTGCTTTGTGAGTGTGCATGTTCACATTCATTTTGTGGAACTGCAGCTGCTGGGGGGGATGAGGAAATGAAGACTGTATTCAAGGGAACTGCACTGCTGTGTTTTTATTTATTTATTTTAGTGAATGGGAAAGCCTCCCGGCTCCACCTCCAAAGTCCCCAGATATTTTCTGAGTTGGACCTGGCAACCTTACTCCTAGCCAATGTCCTGGATTACTGAAATACTTCTCCACTGGTTTCTGTTGAGGTTTTGACTGATGTCGTTAAATCCCTTGATGGTATCATCTGACACTGTGGACAAAGCTGACACCAGAGTTTGTGACAGGGGTTATCTCTGAGTTTCTGTTTCTGTTAGGGTTGAACTACATATTGTGGTTTGCCCTGATACCATGATCAGAGATACATTCCACTTTCTGTGCTGGGACCTTAATGCACATATATGGGTAAGTCCAATTTGGACTGGAGATATGGTGCACAGGCAGAGGGGCTGAATGCCTTGTCTCCTGCCTCAGCTTCCTGATCTGAAATGGCCATGGAAGTCTCCTATCTGCTGTTTGAGGAAACATCCATAAAGTATTTGTTAGGCAAATAGCAGGCCATGTGGTCCTGTCTGGTTGGTAAAATGGAATAGGGGAAGGCATAAGTCATCTTATACTGTGAAGAAGAAGAATTGCAGATTTATACTCCGCCCTTCTTTCTGAATCAGAGACTCAGAGCGGCTTACAATCTCCTGTATCTTCTCCCCCCACAACAGACACCCTGTGAGGTGAGTGGGACTGAGAGGGCTCTCACAGCAGCTGCCCTTTCAAGGACAACTCCTGCGATAACTATGGCTAACCCAAGGCCACTCCAGCAGGTGCAAGTGGAGGAGTGGGGAATCAAACCCGGTTCTTCCAGATAAGAGTCTGCACACTTAACCACTATACCAAACTGGCTCTCTGTGGTCCCAATTGGATCCAGCACATCTGTGAACTGAATTCCCAGCATAAAACTCACTACACATGTCTAATCACATAGAACTGGGGGGGGGGGGGAATATAAAGTGTAGTAAGGCCCTTAACTGGCCCATTTTTGCTGGTGAATGGCTGTTTCAGCCTGGGGGACAACACTGAGCCCTGCTTGAGGGAAAGCTCAATACTGGAGGAGGAGGCAGGCTGACACTCAAGACCTGTGAGAGAGGAAGTATGCCCTCCTAAAAAGGATGCTCCAACAGACCTATGACTATCCTCTGGAATTTCTCAGTTGAGTTATGAAGAAAGAATCCAAGTAACAATATTTCTCAAGTAGCTGTCATTATGAAGCCTTATCTCCTCTCTCCAATTATAGACAGGTATAAGTGGCCAGAATACTACATAACCATTTAGGGAAATGAAGATATAGAAGTAGCTGGATGAGGGGAGCTGATTCTGTTGATAATATCGGGCCCCCTTTGTCATGGTGTTCTGCCAATAACACCAAGAGAAGCAGAGAATGGAGAGAGGCAAAAGAGGGACAAAATCCAGGAATACAACCATCTCAGACTTCTTAAGGGATAACTTTCTCTGAATTTGAGTAATCAGCATCCTGGATGAAATTAAATCTTTTCTATGAAACAATGTGGACTTCTCAACAACACCTGTTGGGTGAAGATCAGTTGAATAGTACTTTCATCAAAAAAAGGAAAAAACTATTATTGCAGATTAAAAGACAAAGGGGGGAGCACATAAATTCCAGGGAAAACAGTCACAGGCCATTGGATTGGCATGTCCTTAGCCAGTAATGTCCTTGGCAGTCTACATGCCAGTTTTCATGCTCCCAGGATGCAAATTGTCTTCAGCCTTCCTACATTTCCATCTCTGTTCTTTTCTGCCTTGCAGAACCAAAGCTTACACAAGAGGCTATTCAACATCTAGGAGTCTCCTGCCATTCTTGGAACAACTTTGTTCTGGCAACTTTGGATTTGCAGGGAAAAAAGAATGTGTTTTGCCAGTAGCAGAGAAAAACAGGGCTGCACAGCATACAACTAGCATTCTGAGGATTATAGATTATGAAAGAGCTCTGCATTTTCAATGGGAGTGGGTGAGGATAGAGTGCTTCAAGAAGAGGAAGGAAAAGAGGTGGGGAGGGAACACTGTGGCTGTCCATTTAATTTTATTTGCATTTTGACTACTTTGAGCTAATTATTTTAAGGGGAGCAATTCAAACTATATAGAGCCAAAACAGAATCATTGAAATCAGGAAGTCACTGTGCTAAACTCAAGAGTATTATGCTGACTGAGGGAGCCCAGTGATGAACAGTAGGTCACCAGCCCCATAGCATTTTTTTGGGAGGGGGGGAGGACACTGCCTCATCAGTGCCTTCAGCCATTGTTTATACCTATTTTTTTTTTTTGCTACATTTATGTTCTGCCTATTCTTCAAAGAACTTAGGGCAGCATATACACTCTGTCTCCTATTTTATCCCCACAAGAACATCAGAGAGTGAGTGGGCCAAGATCACCTGGTGAGTTTCATGTTCAAAAGGGGATCTGAGCATGGGTGCCCCCAGTCCTAGCTACTATGTGCAGGCTCTTTGAATGTATAACCTATTCCATTCTAGCAGTTTCAGTTGAGTAAATGTGGGTCTAAAAAGAAAATAATATATTAAAATGTATTTTATATGTCATGTTTCTAAACCACAAAGCTCTTATCTATTTTATTTAGAATAATAATAACCCACTTTTCTACCTGAAGGGACCCAAAGTGGCTTACAACAACAACAACAACAAAATGCAGTATTAATAAACCAGAGAGGCAAAACAACAAAATGTCTGGGGCTGGCTGAGATTCAAGAGATGGTTCCTCCAGGGCATTGACTGTAAACCACAGGCTAAGAACTGAAGGGCCAAGAACCCTCTGGCCTTTAAGCTCCTGCATCCGGACTAGGATTGCCAACAGGCTTGTGGGAAAATGTCCTATCCCTTCATTGTTGTTCAGTCGCACAGTCGAGTCCGACTCTTTGCGACCCCATGGACAAAGTCATGCCAGGCCCTCCTGTCTTCCACCATCCTCCAAAGTATGCTCAAATTCGTGTTTGTTACATCAGTAACACTGTCCAGCCATCTCATCTTTTGCCGTCCCCTTCTTCTTTTGCCTTCTGTCTTTCAAGCATCAGGATCTTCTCCAGGGAATGCTCCCTTCTCATTTGGTGGCCAAAGTATTTGAGCTTCACCTTCAGCATCTGACCTTCCAGTGAACAGTCTGGGTTGATCTCCCTTAGGACTGACTGATTTGATCTTCTTGCAGTCCAAGGGACTCTCAAGATTCTTCTCCAGCAGCACAGCTTAAAAGCATCTATTCTTCTGTGCTCTTTAACAGAGGCTTAATGTGTGGGAAGTTTTTCATGGCATGGAGGTAAATAACATCATCTGATAAATAACATCCTCTTAAACATTTCTTCTTCAGACAGTTGGCAACTGTATTCCCAAAATGCCTGAGCTTTACAGTTTCCTACAGGAGAGGAAGGCAAACAGCCCAGATGGAACTCAGCTGCTTACTAGCTGGCTGCCAAAATGTTCCTCATCCCACCCTCCCAAGAACTGCCCCTGGACAGACTCTGACTTAAGATGTTAAATATAAGCAGAGAACCTTCAAAGACCTGCAGGGAGCATCTCTTTTCTCCCTGTACTCCTCTCAACAGCTATTTCCTCTTTCCCAGCCCCAAAAGCTTCCAAATGGTCTCTCTGTTTCTTGCTTCCTTCTTTCCTTCCTATCCACCAGCCTGCATATTCTTTAGCTGCCCTCCCAGCCTTCAGTGTTTCCTCCCTGCATCCATACATCACCCTCTTCCGAAGAATGCCTAGTTGCCTAAGCTGCATTGCCCAAGTTGGGTTGTATTTGCCAGGCCAAGTCATATAGTATCTCCTGGGCCTGGTGATTCCTCCTCCATCAGGAGACATGAAAGAAGACCAGAACATTTTCCAAGGCTGTTTTGGCCTCTCAGTCCACCTCTGCTCCCAATCATAGCATTGTTTTCCAGAAACAAGGCTTTGAAGGCTTGGCAATATATTTATGATTGTCTAGCAAACCCTAAAATGGCTACTGATGGCTCAGTAGGCATAACTTTCTTAAAACTACTGGTGTTAATTGTGTTGTTTTCAGGAGTTTTAATCCTGTGATGGTCCCCCCACCTTCAGATTATTCTGTAACCAGAAATTTCCTTCAAGTTTGTAGGAAAATCCAGTCTGTCTTTAGCTCCATTTTGTGGATCTAGTGAACATACCATCTATGGCCTGGTTCAGAATTAGATATAACATCAGCGATCTGAAAGGATTTGCAGGGGCATTTCATTTCCCACTTCTCCCTCCACTACTTCCTGCAATTTTTGCTTTATTTTTTCCTCTGCCAGCATTCCAGGTGGTAGGGATGTGAGAACCAGTGAGATATCACAATAGAGAGGGAGGTCTGGCAACTTTATGATAAACCTATATGATATTTACACTTATGCACATGTGAGAGTACAATAGCTAAACCAGGCCACAGAAAGCCTACCCAAGATAAAAATTCTCAGGCATTATGACACTGTGATAGGTGTGTTCTCTTAGGGATGTTGCTCATCGGAAATGGAATTTCTCAGTATCCTACAACTTTTCAAAGATTTGGACTTTGAGCTTTAGTTTTATTCTTAATAAAACTGTCCAAACAGCTGCAAGTAATTTCATACACTAAATCCATCTCACTCTTTTTACTATTGTACGGCTTCTGCCTCAATAGCTGAGATTAAAAGATTTATCTTCATAATCCTTTTCCAGCTGAATCAGAAGGTACCACTTCTGGTGAATTTCATGCAGAATTCAATCAAACTGCTGTTATTGGAATCTGCATCAAAATCCCTCCTGTGCTTACCTTTGTACCCTGAATAAATAGCGCTCCCTCCATATAAACATCTGATTATCTGAATATTTTGAATAATCCTGAGGTGATTGGAAGAATAAGCAGTGTACTTTAAAGTGGTAGGCTAGGCTAGGATTAGGATTTAGGATCAATGCTAGTGAAAGTTAAATTTCCATGTAAATAGGAAACAAAGAGTTAATGGTAACACATACTTGTCCCTCTAAGGTGTAAACAATAGTTTATTATGTTAGCCTAATTGTTATTTTTTAAATGAAAAATGTTATCTGAAAGGGGGTAGAGGGCAGTGAAAGGGGAGAAGCTCATAACCTCTCCTGTGCTTTTCCACTTGAAATGTTTTCCCTCAGGGCCAAACTAGACATTATGGCATACATGGGTCCAACACATGGTTAATACTGTCATTTTAGAGGTGAATTTGGGCCATTTAAAAATGTCTCAAGGGCATAAATCAGGCCATCCAATCCTGATCAGGCCCACAGCATGATGGGACGAGGTGATCTTGTCACCTCTGGCACCTTTTCAAGTGCTAAAACAGTTATGAGGGACTGTTTTGACATTTGAAAAGGCACAGGACACAAAATCACCTTGTCTCACTGTGTTGTGGACCCAATCAGGATTTGACAGCCTGATTTGCACCCTTACGGTATTTTCAAATAGCTCAAATTAAACTCTAAAGAGGTAGTCGCGCCATGGGTGAGATGAGATCCAGGGATGCTATAGCATCTAGTTGGGCTCTGAACCAATGTACTGCAACTGGAGCTCAAGAACCATGTTTACTTTGAAAATTGGGACTGAAACCTTATAGGGAGAAAATCAGTTCAAGAAAATTTCAGGGGGAAACGGGTAAGCAGACAGAGACAGAAAGACACAGATTGAGTACTAGGTGCCACCTCATAGAAAAAGATGTAAGGCATGCCCTGAAAGCTTGTTTCCACAGATAAGCTTTGCTCGATTTTAACATCCAAACTGAAGTGGCTTTGCCAGAGCATCCACACAATGGCTTAGATCCAGTGCTAATGGAAGCAGAAATATAAACATATTTGGTTGTATAAGATCTTGTTCAAGCAGAATTGCAGAGGGGGATTCAATAAATTTGATTCACTGCAAATGGCTATCATAATCTTTTAAATGAATTTTTGCTTGTGCAAGAGTTTTAACATATGCAGAAATTTAAAGGAGGAAATAATTTAAATGAGGAAATAACACAAGCCACATATGAATAAAATCTCAGTGGAATTTAAGTTTTGGAATCAGGTAGAGGAAACTGTTGTATCAACAGTTTTATATGGGACAAGTAGCTGGGACTAGAGTCCCCTCCGAATTCTGTGACTGAGTGACTATAAGAGTATGTGATATTAATAGAACTGGAAAAACATCAACTAAGATAAGATTATGTTGGGTACTCACACAAATCCTTATGGCTCAAATAAAAAATTAATTGGGAGAAGGCTGAACTTCTGCATAAGCACAGTGCACTTCCTCTATTTGTATTCACTATAAAGTAGGTAAGGCCATTTTTACTGACTGGGATTAATCTTTTTGAAAATGCCACGTTTTCATGCTCTTCAGGGTTTGGCTTTTTAAATATTTGAAATATATGGAGCTTCCTTGTCTTTACATGAAATCAAGCACAGACTGAACTTCACCAGCCTTGTGTTATTAGAGGTACTCTTTCAAACAGATCCCCAAATCAACACTTGAGCCTGAACAGATGGATTCAAGGTGTTGTTTTTAAAATATACCAGTAGCCCCAGAGGTCTGCATTTTTAACCCACATCTCGAAGCTGCTTGTGTATTCACTAAACTCATGAGCACACCAGTATTCTGAGGAACAGAATGTACTGTTTCCTTTGCTTTCATAGCATCTTCAAACTAAGTCATAATACTTTTGCAAAGTACATTTTCATTGAGAAATAATACTCAGAATGAGGTGCCACACATTTTCTTTGTCTATGTTATTCTTTCTAAAGAGGCAGACATAAAAAAGTCAGCAGGTGGAGCTGCTATTCCCTCAGCAGGGCTAATATAAGTTTCAGGGTTTGCAAGAATTTTCCATTATATTCTCTCTCTGTCTTGTGAGCATACACAGCCTAGTCTGGCAGATGGTACTAGAATGAAGCATGAACAAGCAAGAATATTATTGTTTCATCATGTCACCAAAGGACATAAGGCAGGGCTGGGGGGAGCAAAGTAAAGCCCTGATATTGACACAAATTACAAAAGAATTGCATTTAGTACTATTCAGAATTATAAACACAGTGTAGCAGGAATGTTCTATTCACTCTAGTGTGGATTCAAAAGGAATAGCTCTGAAAAATTGTGGTAGACTGAACAATGGACTTATTCCACACCTTGAAATACTGTAATGGATTATCAATCCTGGAATGGATTCCTCAGTCCATTGCAGCCTTGCCTATTTTGTCTGCCTAATTCCCAAAGCCAAGTATTGTCAGGTTGACCCAGTGTTCTCAACTGGATTGCAAATGCTTGACATGTTCTTGCCCGCCCCCCTCAAACTGCAGTTTGATCCAGTAAGTTCTGAGCACATGCCAGTATGAGGAATGTTGCCAATGGATGAATGCTTCTGACTGCATAGGTGTAAAAACAGTATGTGTGATTGAAATGTTAAATGATGCAAGGTCCACCATTGAGGAAGGAATCTGAATTCAGGTGCTAAATTTACTGCTTCGCAGTAGCTTCACGAGCCTCCGGGCAACCGCGGGAAATGCTGTAGTTGCTGATAGATTTGAACTCAGAACAGCAACCAATGAGCGGTCTTGGCGCAAAACTTGACTGCCATGATTTGGTATGGGAATTGGGGGCATGTGTGTTTCTATTGCATTGCATGAATATAAGCGGGGTCTTGGCTCTGCCATGTTGTCTTTGAGTATATAGTAGTAATAAAGCATGTTCTATGTTGAACTCTGCTGCATCGAACTCACTATTTAACACTGGTGATGAAGGTGGGATCCTGTTGAGTCAGCCTATCGCTCAGCCACACTGCACATATCAAGTTCCAGTGCCTCAGGCTCGACTTGCACCGCATCGCAGCTGGGATCATGACTGTTGCTCCAGGACAGCATCTGCCAGAGTTCAACCCCATTCACCCAGACCAGTGGGAAACCTGGGTGGACAGGTTCAAATACCACATCCTCTTCCACAAGATTGAAGATGAGGCCAATAAGAAATCACTCTTACTAAGTTCTTGTGGCACTGATACACTGCAACTGATGAAGCGCCTAATTGCTCTGACCACCCTCAAAGCTGCTTCATATGAGGACCTGATCAGGGTGGTCACCAACCATTTGGTGCCCCAGCTGACTAGATTGGCACACTGGCATGAGTTCTACACCTGGCAACAGAAGCCCGCTGAGTCCACCAAGCTGAGAGGCCTTGCACTGCACTGCCAGTTCCAGAACCTAAACAAGGCACTCCTGGACAGGTTCGTGGTAGGGATCTGGGATGACAAACTGCGCCGAAAGCTACTCGTAGCAGATATGACCCTGACAAAGGTGCTCCAACAAGCCACCGCATTTGAAAAGTCACACAGCGGCCGCCTGGTGGCAGCAGTGCATCAGGCCACCTCATCCTCTATCTCCGAAGCATCTGACGATGAGGAGACCCACCACCTCTGTTGCCAGCCTCACCACAAGAGCTGCCCAGCAGCCACAACTCATCTTTTGGACAAATCAGCCTCAACTTCCTGCACCAGCTGTGGAGACCCACACAAGTGCCACTCCTGCCTGTTCTGGAACGCCACATGTCGGAACTGTGGCAGGGTGGGCCACATCACCTGGAACTGCCAGGCCAAGGGAAACCATAGGTGCCAAACGACCCACTAGGAATCAGTGGAGCTGCACACCACCTTCTTGGACCACCTCCAGGTACTGTGTTTGACCCAAGACACCCCCGACAAAATTAAGGTCATGGTATGAATCAATGGAGCCCCCTGTGGAATTAGACTCTGAGTCCTCTATATCCATTATTTCAGAGGACACCTTTAAGAAACTTTGCCCCAAGGGAGGTCCTCCACTATGGCCTGCCGGGTTCATCCTGAGAGACTTTCAAAGGAACCCAGTGCACATAAAGGGGTGGGGCTATTTCCGAGTGCAGTTCAAGCATTCTGATGGCATGTTGGACTGCAGCTAAACCCTCTGGACGGTTGCAGGCAGCTCAAGGCCACACAGCCTTACAGTCCTTCTACAGCCCTACTCCCATATCAGGCTACCAAGCTTGGGCTGCAGGCGAGGGACGGTGGCTCAGTGGTAGAGCATCTGCTTGGTAAGCAGAAGGTCCCAGGTTCAATCCCCAGACTCTCCAACTAAAAAGGGTCCAGGAGTAGGTGTGAAAAACTTCAGCTTGAGACCCTGGAGAGCATCTGAGTAGACAATACTGACTAAGATAGATAGATAGATAGATAGATAGATAGATAGATAGATAGATAGATAGATAGATAGATAGATAGATAGATAGATAAATTTATTGTCATTGTTCTCAACAAAAAGAGAGCAACAAAATGAGGTGCTCTTCCACAAAACATACCAACACATCAAACACACACATATTCATATTCATACCATTTAAATACATCAAAAACCATTTAAACCATTTAAATATATCTAAAACAGATAATCCTTCATAACCCTGCATTTAGCCTAACCACAGCACTTGGATAGAAACTGTCCTTAAATCTGTTTGTCCTAGCCTTCAACACTCTATATCATCTACCTGACGGTAAGATCTCAAATAGCAAATGGCCCAGATGTGAAGGGTCCCTTAGGATCATTTGTATCTTCCTTAGACCTTCCTGATGGACCGAAGGTCTAATTCAGTATAAGGCAGCCTCATATGTTCATATGCTTACCAAAAGGATAACGTTTGTTGTTCTCTACTGTGCAAGGCATAGCAATAGAAACACCATTTTGCAATGGTGTATTTGCTTTGTGTACATGCCAAGGGTGGCAATAATGGATCAGCAGACACAAACATCCTAGTCAAGCCACTAGGCATAGGGTGCGAGGCCTCATATAACCTGTGGATCCTCAAGTCAATATATCCTCTCCTCTCCTCCTTGTAGCCTCATGTTACTGAGAAGTGCTGCCTGATAAAAATGGAGTACCCCAGTGCAAATAAAGAGAGAGGATCTCCTATTTCTGCTAAACAAAATGGAGTCAGACCAAAAGACAGGCCAAGAAAACACTCCATCTAAACAGATGTAGTGGACCCAGTAGAGAGCTTGTTTTGGTTGGTGCCTGAATTCTGTATCTCAGCATAGTCTCACCCATTCCCCCCTTCAGCGCCTCCGCCCAAATGGGATGCATAATAACATGGGAACTGCAGGTAAGTACTACTCTCACTCTGATCTTCTGCTACTTTCTGGATGATGCTTCCATCCTAGATCCACACCAATCCGGCTTCCGCCCAGGCCATGGGATGGAGACAGTGCTCATAGCAATTCAAGATAGCCATCAATGGAACATTAAAGCCCCTTGGTAACTAACGACCCCCATCCATCGAACCCCTATATAGAATGGGTCAAAAACCCACCTCAGAGTGCATTCTGTAGGGCGCCATTTGCAGTCTGTACCCACCTGTTACTCCTATAATTGGGTCTATAGGGCACGTTACGCTGGTCATTCGCGTTCCTCTCCGTGTACTTTCCATTGAACGGATGTATCCTCTTCTGGATCAAGTGAATATTACCCGCTTCAACAACCCTTGAATTTCTCTAGCGATAACCTCTATTTTTCTTAGTCTCTTGATTGCTTGTACATAGGTCTGTGAGTGTGTAAATCCTTTTGCTACATATTCCAAGAAAACATTATAAAATTACAATTGCTTGGGCTATTCTTGGCTGAAAACTCGAACTCCGTATCATTGAAAGCAAAGATCTTCACTTTTAATTCGCTCTACCAAGTCTTTTAGCTAATTTCCCCATTAAAAATAAGAGACTTAAAAGCATTGCCTGTAACACTCAAAAGCATTCAGGTGTGCAAAATGAGGAGCAAGAATAGTTTGGGGACAACCTCAGACCATGTTAAGGTTCACCTCACATGCTTAAAGGCTTCCAGCCTGGGTTAGCAACCACATTAACAATGCAACTGTCCAGAATTTTTTTACAGTACAGAGAAGGTAGGGCTGTACAATGTGGGGAGGATTGCTTTTGCCATTTAAAAGTATTCCTTGACTTGCAGATGGTGAAACAGGTAGTGAGTTTCAACTCTCTAAGGGCCAGTGTCAAGCCCGGTTATTTTATTAAGAGATGGTTGAGCAAATGTCAGGTTAATGCTCTGGCCTTTCCTCCATTATTTACAACCTAGAGAACACATAGGCATCACCATCTGGCAGAAGAATGTTTACGGTACTGTGGAAGGCCTGCTGTGTCTTAAGAATGCACTCCCTAAAATTCACAGGCTCCCTTATCAGTTCGCAATGTAGTGTGAGAATGCTTTTGTAGTGGAAATGATAGTTACTGCTGTAACCTTTGAACCTTAGATTTGAATGAAGTGTCTTTTGTAATGGTTTATGATACCCTATATAGTAAGCATGCAACCTCTGGTAACTCAGTATTTCCAAGGACCATGATCCTTGGAGCACCTTTCAACTCTCTAAGGGCCAGAGTATTAGGCCCGGTTATTTTATTAAGAGATGGTTGAACAAATGTCAGGTTAATGCTCTGACCTTTCTTGCATTATTTACAACCTAGAGAACTCGTAGGCATCACCATCTGGCAGAAGAATGTTTACGGTACTGTGGAAGGCCTTCTGTGTCTTAAGAATGCACTCCCTAAAATTCACAGGCTCCCTTATCAGTTCGCAATGTAGTGTGAGAATGCTTTTGTAGTGGAAATGATAGTTACTGCTGTAACCTTTGAACCTTAGATTTGAATGAAGCACCTTTTGTAACGGTTTATGATACTCTATATAGTAAGCATGTAACCCCTGGTATCTCAGTATTTCCAAGGACCATGATCCTTGGAGCACCTTTGAATTTCTAAATAAACCAGTCTATTTGAAAGAAAACAAAGGACCATTATTGGGAATATCAGGGCTTGACACAGAGTAGACAATACACAGCAGATATATGTAACAATCTTCTTTTAAAAAAGAAAATAGCCACAGGAGATGGCCAGTTTTCACAGGGAAACAATTGGGGATGGACTAAACCTTTGTCCAATGGTGCCCCAGCTACTTTTTCACATATGTGAGGTAAAATCCTGCTTCTTGTCTCTTGTGGTAATGAAAGTAATTGTGGAGCAATTCTAAGCAAGGGAATGGTAACAGCTGCAACTCTCTTTCCCTTCTCTGCCATTTCTTCACTCAACTGGCAGCCTCTGCATCAGGGGTCTGTTACCTCTGGTTCTAAACCCATCCATGGCTCAGTATAAATACAGATCTTTTAAAAAATAAAATTAAATATCTGAGTTTAGGTATTTTGGAGGGGTATGTGGGATGCTAGAACAATGTATATGAAGGGAATGGCAGACAAAGATGTTATATGGAACTAAAGGGCTTCTTAGAGATGCTTCAGAAATTAAGTGATAGAGCTGAAAAGTTGCCAGTAATTAAAGTGTGAACCATGCACAGATTTATGCCTGCACACTAAAATAATCATACAGGGTGCTCCTATGCATATTTATTTTTATTTCTTGAGAAACCTGATCATGTTGTGTGTGCCACTTGCTAATAAAAGATTTGCAACAACTACTATTTGGGCTGTAGACCCTCTATGGATTATTAAACATGTCAATTATCAGTGATGCTAAATCACATGTTTGCAGTTATGCAAATAGCCTTTCTTATTCTGGCTGTTGGTTGACCTCTTGCTTTGAATTTTGAGGTAGTTTTGTTCTAGGCTTCTGACCTCTGCTCAAGAAGCTGCTTTTCATTTTTAGAAAGTCAGAGGATTGTTTCACAGTGTTAGATCAGTGTTAGTTCTTGAGCAGGCAAAAGGGCAAAGCAGAAAGACAAAATTAGTAAAAGAACTAATGCCAGATTGAGAGCCATTTGTATCTATCTCGTAATATTGTCTGGAGATGTGAGGACTGGAAATAAGAGGCATCCCTTAAAACAGAAAAGAAAATATAACTTCAAAACTGAAAACTTGTGCAAATCAACTAGTCAGTGTTCAATACCACTGTATATAAATGGAAAATTTGATCACATCAGTAACAAGAGTTATAGAAATAGGTTTAGCCTTCCACTTTAAATATCTTCATTCCCCAGATGAATATTTTATTCCCTGTTGCTGGTGTTTCATTAGCGTTATAACTTGCTTAATACCATATGCAGCTGATAATTTACACATGATAAAAGCAAATAAGTTAAAAAGAGTGGATTAAATAAAATTTGAATAAGGGCTTGATTCATAAACCTGGAGCATAACACCCCTGATACCACAATTGTATGGGGAGGGATGAGAAATAGGGTTTGGATCACTGACACTGCAATCCCAGGAGATAGCAGAATAGAAAAGAAAGATCAGTAGAAAACCACAAAATACCAAGACCCATGAATAGAATTAGAGAGCCTTTGGGAGAAGAAGGTTACTATCATACCAGTTGTCCCTGGAGCAGTGCCTAGAAGTCTCAACAAACACCTGGACATTCTAGGAATTGAAACAATAACACCAGCTCCAGAAGACAGTGTTGCTTGGAACAGCAAGAATCCTGTGAAGATACATTTGCAATTTCCAAGAACTTGGCTAGATCTTGAATTGCAGAACAACATCTCCAAGTCAAATATCTGACTGTGATAATTCATAAATAATAATAACAGATATTGGGGGAGTTTACTAAGTGACCTTGAGCCAGTTGCCAAGACAGCCTCTTCATATACAAGCCCACACGCTATAGTGGAGGTCCTTGCGGGCACTGTTTCTTTTAGTGCCTGTCAAGCGTGCTCATTTCTGGACCACATTTTACTATGTAGAGAACCAGCTCTCCCCCATTATTTACAACCCAGAGGGCACGTAGCAAAAACATCTGGCCCTGGGATGTTTATGCTATAGGCTGGCAGTTGGTACCTGAAAGCGGCCTCCCCCGGTTTCACACAGACAACCCTTATCTGTTCACAAAGAAGTGTGAGAATGTTTCTGATGTTTTCAATAACCTAAGATGTCTTAGTAATAAATAGATAGTTGCTTAGTAACCTTTGAACCCGTGACTCAAGTATGCATCTCTAATGTAACCTTTGATGCTATCCTATATAGCAGCTGTGTAACTGTTGGTACTCCATTACTCCCAAGGCTTATGTCCTTGGTAAAACTTCTGAGTTTCTTGCAATAAACATATCTTTTGATTAAAAACAAAAGGACTCTGTTATTGGGAAATATTGGCGCTTGACAGCCTTTCTTTAGGCAAATTCTATCATTCACTATGAGTGCTTTTTCTGTGGTGTAACAGACTATTGGGGAGGGCTTTTTAAAACTTTTATTGATAGTTGTATTTTAACTTTGTGAGCCGGATTGAATGCTGTGGCACATCAGTTTTTAAATAAACAAATACATTTCATGCTAATATTAAATTACTTCACAGCATTGAGGAGAGGGAAATTTTTTATGGTGTCCTGAATGTCTTAGAGAAGGAAGGATGGTATGAAAATATGATAAATTAATAACTACAAGGTTGCATAACTGGGAACACATGACAGTCTGTGGTGTGTAGAGGGGAGGACTGAAGGTGGGAAGCTCCTCATCTTCTCCCACTACAATTCAGTTGCTTTCAAGTTGTTGCCTTAACCTTTCAGCCTCCATATTGTTGACATCTGTCTTCACCACAGCATATGGCTAGTCTATCTGTTCTGCCAGACACAGCTTTTAGCCAATCATTATCTAGGAGTTGTTCTGGAGGGTATTTGCAGGAAAAAGGAGGTGAGGGGGGTAGGTGAAAAGGCAGAAGCTGACTGTTTCACATAATCAAGTTTATGGAGGACCCATGAAGAAGCAATGGCTAGCTGAGAAAAGATAAAGCCAGACCCAGGGATCAACACAATCAAGCACAGACAGATCTGTGACTATTACTGCAAGCATGTTGATCCAATCAATGTGCTGTTGGGCACAATACTCTGTTCTCTTGTCTCTAGGAGATCTCAAAGTGTTAAAGTAAGTAGGTAGCAGAACTATCTGTCTCCCAGCTCCAGGAAGCTAGAGAGCAAGACCACCCAGTGTTTTCTGCAGTGCTTGAGAATAGCAACAAATCTTTCTGCAGGTCCAGTGGAACTTCTACATAGCAAGATGGCACAGGGTGAAGAGGGCTTCTTAGGTGATGAAGGTGGCATCAGAGAGGACTTTCCCCTTCCTAACAGTTGTCTCTGCCTTGCTTGGTTCTCCAGCAGAACTGTCCAGCAGCTTGAGACTGTTAGTCCTAGACTAGACACAAATATGATAAATTAATAACAATGAGGTTGCATAACTGGGGCTAGCAAAAGTAGGGAATTGTTTGTTGTTGTTCAGTTGCACAGTTGAGTCTGACTCTTTGCGGCCCCATGAACAAAGTCACACCAGACCCTCCTGTCTTCCACCATCCTCCGAAGTCTGCTCAAATTAGTGTTTGTTACATCAGCAATGCTGTCCAGCCATCTCATCTTTTGCCGTCCCCTTCTTCTTTTGCCTTCTGTCTTTCCCAGAATCAGGGTCTTCTCCAGAGAGTGCTCCCTTCTCATTTGGTGGCCAAAGTATTTGAGCTTCAGCTTCAGCATCTGCCCTTCCAGGGAACAGTCTGGGTTGATTTCCCTTAGGACTGACTGATTTGATCTTCTTGCAGTCCAAGGGACTCTCAAGAGTGTTCTCCAGCACCACAGCTCAAAAGCATCTATTCTTCTGCACTCAGCCTTCCTTATGGTCCAGCTCTTACAGCCATACATTACTACTGGGAATACCATTGTTTTGACTATATGGACTTTTATTGGCAGGATGATGTCTCTACTTTTTATTTTACTGCCCAGGTTCGCCATAGCTGTCCTCCCAAGCAAACATCGTTTAATTTCATGGCTACAGTCACCATCTGCATGATCTTGGATCCCAGAAATGTGAAGTCTGTCACTACTTCCATGTCTTCCCCTTCTATTTGCAAGATGTAATGGGGCTGGATGCCATGAACTTAGGTTTTTTGATGTTGAGTTTCAAGCCTACTTTTGTGCTCTCCTCTTTCACCTTCAACAAAAGGTTCTTTAGGTCCTCCTCACTTTCTGCCATTAAAGTAGTGCAATCTGCATATCTGAGGTTGTTGATGTTTTTCCTGGAAATCTTAATTCCAACTTCTGGTTCATCCAGGTCAGCATTCTGCATGATGTACTCTGCATATAAATTACCGTATTTTTTGGACCATAAGACGCACTTCCCCCCCCCAAAAAAAAAGTGAGGGGGAAAGTGTGTGCTTCTTATGGTCTGAAGGTACGTACCTTCCGGAGGGGGGGGGTGATCCGCTGCCTCTGCCTCCGATCCGGCGCTTCCCCCGCGCCTGCCTACCTGGCTCCATCTTCTTCAGGCAAGCGCTGGGATCGCTCCACATGGCCCCACCGCAAACCCAGCGCTTCGCAAGCGCCGTCTGCAGAGGGGGAAGCATGCTTCCTCCTTGTCTGTCTGCCTGGCTCCACCTCTGATGCTTAAAGCAAGCGGTGGGATCGGAGGGCGGAGGGAGCGATCCCAGCGCTTGCTTTAAGCATCAGAGG
Organism: Heteronotia binoei; assembly: GCF_032191835.1. NCBI lineage: Eukaryota > Metazoa > Chordata > Lepidosauria > Squamata > Gekkonidae > Heteronotia > Heteronotia binoei. The sequence goes on from NC_083226.1 coordinate 60,773,942, forward strand.
TGGAGCCAGGCAGACAGACAAGGAGGAAGCACGCTGCCCCCTCCGCAGCCGGCGCTTGCGAAGCTCTGGGTTTGCGGTGGGGCCATGTGGAGCGATCCCAGTGCTTGCCTGAAGAAGATGGAGCCAGGCAGGCAGGCGCGGGGGAAGCGGCAGATCGGAGGCAGAGGCAGCAGATCACCCCCCAGGAAGAAGGTGCGTCCTATGGTCCGGAGTGCCTTATGGACCAAAAAATACGGTAAATAAACAGGGTGACAATATCATCCTTGTCGAACTCCTTTTCCTATTCTAAACCAATCAGTTGCTCCATATCCCGTTCTGACAGTTGCTTCTTGACCCTTATACAGGTTTCTCAGGAGACATGTGAGGTGGTCTGGTACTCCCATCTCTTTAAGGACTTGCCATAATTTGTTGTGATCCACACAATCAAAGGCTTTAGCGTAGTCAATGAAGCAGAAATATATGCTTTTCTGATACTCCCGTGCTTTCTCCATAATCCATTGAATGTTGGCAATTTGATCTCTAGTTCCTCTACCTCTCCAAACCCAGTTTGAACTTCTGGTAGTTCCCTATCGACATACTGCTGAAGCCTAGCTTGTAAGATTTTTAACATGATCTTGCTGGCATGTGAAATGAGTGCAATGGTGCGATAGTTTGAACATTCCTTGGCATTACCCTTCTTTGGGACTGGAATATAAACTGACCTTTTCCAATCCTGTGGCCACTGTTGCATTTCCCAAATTTGTTGACATAATGTATGCATCGCTTTAACAGTATCATCTTTTAGGACTTTGAATAGCTCAACTGGGATACCATCATCTCCGCTCGCTTTGTTGTTAGTAATGCTTTCTAAAGCCCATTTGACTTCACACTCCAGAATGTCTGGCTCATGGTCATCGATTTCACTGTCTTGGTTGTCAAGGACATTGAGATCCTTCTTGTATAATTCTTCTGTGTAATATTGCCACCTTTTCCTGACCTCTTCTGCTTCTGTTAGGTCCCTACCGTTTTTTCCTTTATCATGACCATCTTTGCATGAAACGTTCCCTTGATTTCTCCAATTTTCTTGAAGAGATCTCTTGTCCTTCCCATTCTGTTACTTTCCTCGATTGCTTTGCATTGTTCCTTTAGGAAGGCCTCCTTATTTCTCCTTGCTGTTCTCTGGAAATCTGCATTCAGTTGGGTGAATTTTTCCTTTTCACCTTTGCCTTTCATTTTCCTTCTTTCCCCAGCTATTTGTAGAGCCTCATCAGACAGCCACTTTGCTTTCTTGCATTTCTTTTTCTTTGGGATAGTGCTGATTGCTGCCTTCTGTACAGTGTCATGAACCTCCGTCCATAGTTCTTCAGGCACTCTATCAACTCTAGGTCCTTAAACCCATTCTTCACCTCCACTGTATTTTCATAAGGGGTGTGATCAAGGTCAAACCTGAATGGCCTAATGGCTTCCCCAGTTTTCTTCAGTTTAAGCCTGAATTTTGCAATGAGTAGCTTATGATCTGAGCTGCAGTCAGCTCCAGGTCTTGTTTTTGCCATCTGTAAGGAGCTTCTCCATCTTTGACTGCTGAGTATATAATCAATCTGATTTCTGTGTTGCCCATCAGGTGATGTCCATGTGTAGAGTCACCTTTTAGGTTGTTGGAAGAGGGTGATCGCTATGACCAGCTTGTTCTCTTGACAAAACTCTATTAGCCTTTGCCTGGCTTCATTTTGTTCCCCAAGGCCAAACTTGTCAGTTGTTCCAGTTACCTTTTGACTTCCCACTTTGGCATCCCAGTCCCCTTTGATGAGGAGGACATCTTTTTTGTTGTAGATCTGTACAGTGTGTTGTAGGTGTTGTAGATTTGTACAAGGTGTTGTACATCTTCATAGATCTGGTCCACTTCAGCCTCTTCTGCATCAGTGGTTGGGTTATTGTGATATTGAATGGTTTGCCTTGGATACGAACCGAGATCGTTCTGTCATTTTTGAGATTGTATCCCATTACTACCTTCCTCACTCTCTTGTTAATTATAAAAGTCACACAATTTCTTCTACAGAACTCTTGGCCACAATAATAGATGTAGTTATCCTCTGAGTTAAATTCAACCATTCCCAACCATCTTAGTTCGCTGATTCCCAAGATGTCGATGTTCAGTCTTGCCATCTCTTGTTTGACTACATCCAGTTTACCTTGATTCAAAGATCTTACATTCCATGTTCCAATGCAGTATTATTCTTTGTAGCATCGGACTGTTCTTTTACCATCAGACACATCCACAGCTGAGCGCCCTTTCAGCTTTGGCCCAGCCGCTTCACCCTTTCTGTAGTTACTTGGACTTGCCCTCAGCTCTTCCCCAGTAGCATATTGGGCACCTTCTAACCTGAGAGGCTCATCCTCCAAAGCCATATCTTTTAGCCTTCTGTTACTGTCCATGGGCAAGGATCTTGGCAAGGATACTGGAGTGGGTTGCCATTTCCTTCTTCAGTGGATCACATTTTGTCTGGGTTCTCAGCTGTGGCCTGTCCATCTTGGGTGGCCCTGCATGGCATAGCCCACAGCCTCACTGAACTGCAAAAGCCATCTCGCTGCGTCAAGGCAGCAATCCTTGAGAGGGAGGGAATTGTTTAGACCCTACTATTTCACAGGTTCTTGCTTAAATGAACTCTTTTGTTGTCCTTGTGAATGTTTAGTCCAAGGACCCCAAATAGCTACTGTGGCTTTAGCTGTAGAATAAGTTCTTGTTTTAGAAAGTTGGATTTAAAGTAGTATTCAGATATTGGAAGCCTTAAGATGCCGAAGTAAATAATAATAAAGGGTTTCCTCTTCATTAAAGCTGTGTATTTTACATTACCCAGTGATTCATTTTTAAGTTAGGGGAAGGGGCCAAGGCCTAACAACTGCTTTGGAAGCAGAAGATCTCAGAATCAGTAACTGGTATATTTAGTTGAAAGGACTGGGAAGCAGGTGACCTCTACCTGAAATTATGGGAAGCTGCTGCCAGTCAGAGTAGACAATATTGACTTTGATAGTGGTCTGAATCAGTATAAAGCAGCTTCATATTTTCATGTGAGTTGTGGTGGTATGCCACTGAAAGTTTGTTGTTATTATTCTGGTATGTGTACTGATTTCCAATTCCAAGAATTCAAATATATGTTAACCATGATGCAGCCCCTCCCCCCTGACTTTGGGGTATTATGAGTCCTTCCATATGTTTTACCAGTAGTGAGGAAAGAGAGGAACTGCTCTATAAATCCATGTGCTGCAATTACCTCCTGAGTCATGGATTTGAAATTTCATACAGAATTTGTTGGTATTCATTCAGCCCAGATAATCCCAGCTTTCTTGCTTCTTACACAGAAGATGGCAAGTGTGAATTTCTGCTTAATGCTTTAAAACCAGAAGATACCTTTCAAGTACATTTCGTATTTTTTCAGTACTTTAAACCTTTGTCAATTTCACCCTTGCCTCCATCAACATCCCCATGATTACACTTGTCACTCCCTGCCAGCAAATCAGACTTTGAAAACAGACCTTCAGTATGGGCTAACCAAGAAGCATATATCAAAGAGAATGATGCAAAGCCAAAGCTTTCTCAAAGATTTTCATGCAACTACCAGGCCAGCCTCTTTCATTGCATCTCAGTTTTCTATCCTTGCCCCATCCCAGTACCTTAATCCCCTCTGCCAGAAGAAAATAATATAGGAATAATATGCTGCATTTGCCAACCCTATTTAAATGTGCAAATTAAATGAAAAAAAAAATAGTTTGGTGGCATAGTGTGGAGTCCTGGATTCCAGGACAATAAATAAGGCAAGACAAGAATGCTTGGATCCTTATGCAAACCACCAGTACATTTTCTCAGTTCTCAAGCATTTATATAAGATCTTTTCTCAATAAACAGACTTGGTTCACTGATAACAGTGCATGCTAATGAGAATGATTATTATGAAGCAATATAGATGTTGGCATCAATCTGCAGTAATCTGCTCAACAGCGGCAATAAAAAGGGCAGAGGCAAAGCAGTTAGGAAAGCTTTGTCGGGTTTTTTGCAGCTCATTTGTTTGGGTTGTTCTCAACATCAGGCAAGGCCAAGGATAATAGTATATTTAACAAACCTGACACATTTGTCTGCCGACATGATCCACCCTAAGACTAGAGGAGGATTTTGGCATTTGTCAGAAATAAACATTCTAGACATATTTTGTGACAAATTGCTGTGACACATGCCCAATTTCCAAGCTGTTGTTTTGCTGATCTGAATCTATAGCTGAAATGTTCAGATGCATTGTACACAGTTGCATTCTTCAAATGATGCACAGCCCTGGGCTTGGGCAACTTTGCATTTGCAGAACTTGGTCTGCATTGAGCTCACAGTCTATTTATCTATATGGGGTTGATCAACCATATTCTAGGATGTGACTGAAGGACTGAGTGTTCTGCTGTTGTTTTCCAGAAGCATTTAAGAGCCCACACACATTGCTCTTGGTTAGGTCTTGTTCTCATGACCAAAAGTGAGTGAAAAGGCTGTTTATGCTCTAGGCAAGTTGACTTGTCACTCATTCTCGCCTGCAATGATGGCTTCAGGATGCTGCTACTGCAGAGCATTTGAAAAGTCACTGAGCAATAGTGGACCCCCATTAGTGGCTGAGAGCACAGCTATATGACAGCCTGAAAGGTTTCATGACCAGTTGGTTTGTAGTAGCCCATGTTAATGAAGCTCTAACAAGGCATCATGCCAGGAGCCCAGCAAACTGCATATCAGCCTCTATTCACAAGAACAAGGGAGCCATTGTTATCAGATGCAGGACTGAGATAGAGAGGGTAAATTAAGCCTCTCAGACACAAGCCACACAGCAATTGCTTGGCAGGCTACTTGTCCAGAAAATGAATACTGATCTGATTCTTTATTATTTAAGTTTTATGGAACTTTTTTATACCTTAAAAACAAACAAATAATCATTAGAAGAAAAGAGAATCCAGGAGGAAGGAATCAGGGGTGAGAGAAAAAGGAGAAAAGGAAGCACAGAAGGAAGAATTGGTCATTTGGTTCAGGATTGCTGTATAGGATTCGTCAAAATTGGTATCAAATTGCCTGTTCAGTTTACATGAATTGTGCAGCTAAATTTCTCTGAAAATGGTTGTTTTGTTTATATACTTCTTCATATTTTGTCCAAATGGACAATAACTGTCCAGTGTCATCCTACAATTATAAACTACCTTTTCTTGGGTATAGAATAAACAGTTCCTCAATTCAGTACATGGTTTTGGGAGAAAAGATGTAAGAACCATGTTTGTAACAGTCATCTTTTGGTTACAAGGATATAACAAAGGCTGAAGATCATGAATTTTTATATTATTCATAAATTGTCAATAATAGCAACAATAATAATATCATGTTTAAGTATGTATAAACTTCTGACTATAAAGAATGAACATAAGAAGAGCCCTAAGGGATCAGACCCATCAAGTTTCTAATTCACATAGTGGTCAACTAGCTGTCCTGGAAGGCCATGAGCTCTGCACATTCTAACTACTAAGCCACACTGGCTTAGGATCACAATATCTACAGGTTTCATACTTTTTAAGCACACATTTCACACATTACCTTTTTTAACACAAAACACATTTTTCTTAAATGCTAATTTTTCTTTAAATATCCGACATCAATAGAAACCATAAGTTCAGGGCAACTGAAGTATATCTGCTTTTGTTTTCTCCTGTGTATATTTCCTGCTTGAAAAACATTGGTTTTCTTTACTTGGAGTAACAGAATAGAAAGGATGCTACAATCCAAAATATATTGTATTTTTATTTTATAAAAATGTTTTATACCATGCCTTTCTTCATGGTTCAAGGTAGCTTACAATAATATTTAAAATTAATTTCTAGCTAAAACCAGAATAAAGTAACAGACCTCAAACCCCTCCCTCTGCGCTAAAAAGAGGCCTCTCAAATGCCCTGGCAAACAAGAAAGCCTTGCAGTGCCTCCTGAGGATCAGGGAGCCTCCCCCCTGCCAGTTCTTCAGAGACTCCATTCAACAGAGACCCCATGAAGGAGAAGGCCAAGGCACTGGCTGATGCAAGATAAGCCACCCTAAGTGATGAGATAGCCAACAAATGGCCGCCTGATGACTGTAGATGGTGTGCAGGGGCATAGGGATAGAAACAGTCCTTCAGATATGTGGGTCCCAGGTTGTGAAGGGCTTTAAAGGTCATTATTAGCACCTTGAATTGAACTCGAAACACATTAAAGTTTGAGTTGAGTGACATCTTTAAGATCAGCAGTATTCAGTTCTGGGTGTAAGTTTTCGTGTACATCCACACTTCATCAGATACATTTGATGAACCATACATGCACATGGAAGCTTATACTCAGAATTAAACTTCGTTGGTCTTAAAGGAGCCCCTGGACTCAAACTATTCTATTGCTTCAGACCAACATGGCTACCCACCTGAATCAGTAACAGATTGGCAGCCAGTGTAGTTGTTTCTAAGAGGGCAACATATATTCCCAGAAGCTAGCCTCTGACACAGTTGAGTTGCCTCATTCTGGACTAGTTGCAGTTTCCAGGTTGTCTTCAAGGGCAGCCCCACGTAGAATGTGTTGCAGACATACAGTGATTCAGTTGCGAAGTAAAAGAAACACCAATCAGCATGGTTAGAACAGCTGAGTCTAGGTAAGTAGAAAGAGTTGGTAAACCATATGCAACTGATAGAAGGCACACCTGGCCACCATGCCAACCTGTTTTTCAAAGAGCAAGGCAGGGTCCATGAGCTTTACATGCTTTACAGTGCAGTGATAATAATAATAATAATAATAATAATAATAATAATAATAATAATAATAATAATAATAATAATAATAATAATAATAATAATAATACAACTTTCCTGGGAATAAGCCCATTCAATGAAAATTATTAGGATTTTGAGTAGACTTGTTTAGGATTGCTCTGTTAGTCTAAGGAGCTCTTTAGACCTCTACTTAGAAGCCTTAGCAGCTTGCTTAAAAGTCCCTCTTCCTGTTATGTCCATTTGATATTTCAGAGTAAGTCACTTGCCTACGGAGGCTATATCTTAGAGATACAGGAAAGACTTCCCAACTCTGATAGATTACTAATAAAGTGACAGATGAAAGCTCAAATGAGGTTCATAATCCCCACCTCTATTTTAAATCAAATAAATTTCTTTGATCCCACAGGTGTTTAAGAGTTAAGAGGTCAGATTTTGCTGTTAGTCTTTCATGCTGCAGAATGCAACATTTTTATTCTTACTAAAATTCAGAATTGTCAATGGAAAAGCAGATGGGGAAAAGTAATTGGAGTGCTTCTTTTCAGAATTGTTCAAAAGCCAGGTTCCATCAGTACAGTTGTCTTGGTAAAATCAAAGGGCAGTTATCAAAACCCACAGTAAAACTGTGCACATGTATACACACAAACATAAGCGAAGGACCCACAAGGACTTGCAGGGGGTACCACATTTTCCTGTCTGCCATGTTTTTTTCTTTCCCTTCCCTGAAAGCCATGATAACCTCTCCTCTTCCTCTGCTTCCTTATCTGCTTCCCACTTACTAGCCAACCTACTTTCACCTAACCCCTTTGTTTTTCCTGCTTTCCTCTCCCTAGCAGCCTCTAACTAGTGGATGGGAAGCAAGGGAAGGGGAGAGGCCATAGGGGTTTTCAGGGAAGGGAAAGAGGAATTAGTGAGGGAGGAGAATACAGGAGAAAAGAAATTCCCTCCCCTCACATTTCCTTGCAAGTTTTCTGCTTACAGTTCTCTTTACAAAGTTCTGCAGCAAGTTGTCAAGCATTGTGAATTTTCTAGTTATTATAATTGTCAGATCATAGAATTGTTACTAACCATGAATTGCTTTTACTAACAAATGCAGGAATGTCCTGTTTGAAGATAAGACCTCCTGGGATTCATTCCCAGGCCCAGCAAGGCCTGGACCCAGGATGAACCAACCGCAATAGAGATAAGGAAGTTAGAGTGTGAATTTCACACGTGAATGTAGAATTGTTTATAGAACCTTTGATGTGCCATTTTAAAGCTTGTATTCTGTTGTTATTAAGTATCAGTTCCAATCCCTAGCTCAACTGAGCCACATGCATTATCAATAAATCAAACTTTGTTTCAAAACCCCAAGGACTGGTTATTTTGAAATCTCATGCTTGACAATTTGGAACTGATCCTTTATTAAGAGTTCATCTGATCTGGCAACTTTAAGACGGATGGCTGAAAGAGTACCAGATAACAGAGAACCTACTGATCCGCTTGAAGGAATCGAGGTACGGACTCCCCCCTGGCACATTGTTGGGACTCGGAGAGTCGGGGGGGCGGGGTCCCCGTTGCACGCACAACAGCTGTTCATCACCCCTAAGAAGTGGGCACCACGTACCTCCACAACCCTGATGGATGAAGCACCAGCACGCCACGAGGTCATCTTGTCGAGGCTAGTGCGAGGGGGTAAGGGCGGTGGAAACCCCGGTGAGAGAGGAGATGACTGTCCCTTGGAGGACGAGGATGAATGGGGTGTACCTAGACCTGATGACGATCGTCCCGTGGGTTCAGAGTCGGAGTCAGAAGATGGGAATCCCACTAAAGAGACGGACATCCTAAAGGCCGTAAGGGGAGAGATGACTGCCATGGCGAGAGAACTACGGGATGAAATACAAGCGAACGCCACCTTCATGGCATGGACTTATGAACTTATGAAGCTGCCTTATACTGAATCAGACCCTTGGTCCATCAAAGTCAGTATTGTCTACTCAGACTGGCAGCAGCTCTCCAGGGTCTCAAGCTGAGGTTTTTCACACCTATTTGCCTGGACCCTTTTTAGTTGGAGATGCCAGGGCTTGAACCTGGGACCTTCTGCTTACCAAACAGATGCTCTACCACTGAGCTACTGTCCCTCCCCAAAGAGATGAGAGATGCAGAGGCAGATTGATCGGCTACTGCTGCGCAACTTCGGTAGAGCCCCACCGGCCCCGCCCGCAGTGCCGGCGCCACCGGTACCACCACCAGCACCGGCACCTCAAGTGCCCCCAGTGGTACCGGTTCAACCGGGGGCCCCGCCACCACTGCTGGGACCCCCAGCCCCTCAAGACTACAGAAGGGGTCGAGAATTGGATGCCACCTTCGATGGCGACCCAGAGGAAGTGGAGTACTTCACCATCCAAGCCAATAGCTACATGCATTATTGGGGGAACACGTTCCCTGATGATTTTAGCCGAGTGGACTACCTTGGGTCCAAGAAAGGGAGCAGCGAAACGGTGGTACATGAGTCTGTACAAGACAAGGGGGCCTGAGCTCGACACAGTGGCCGGGTTCCTGCAGGCCCTGTTAACTCAATATGAAGATCCCCTCCAAGAGACCTGAGCCATCACGGCCTTGCACGACATGCAACAAGGGGCAAAGTTGGTAAGAGAGTACACGGCCGACTTCAGAGCCCAGTCAGCTAAAGTTCGGGGTTGGAGCAAGATGATGAAGATTGAAGCATACCAGAGAGGGCTGAATGCGAGCCTACTAGACCGAGCCCTACAGCAAGCCTGCCCCATTACACTCGTGGGCTGGGTACAACTGGCCGGTGAGATGGAGACCAATATGAAGCGGGTGGCCCTCCAACGCCAACTGCAACAAGGGGGAAAGGAAGGACGTGAGTCTCGGTCAGGGGCCAAGACCAATGTGAAGAAAGGAGGAACCTCCAAAACTCCAAAAGGGAGGAACCTCCAAAACTCCCCCTGTGTGCAAATGCTTCCACAATGTGGGGACCCGAACCACTTGGTGGCCAATTGCCCAGAGAAACCTCGAGCTCCTCCCCGACTCCTAAGCCAACCACAGGGGGGCCAAAGAAGACCTCGACCAAGGCATCGGTCCAAGGGAGCACCGCAACATCGATGGTACTTGACAAGGATACTATAATTTTGGATGACTTAAGTGAGGAGTCGTGGGGAACAGAGCTGGCAGAAAATGACAATGACCTGCACTGAGAGGTGCTGGGAGGCAGGTCATGGATCTAACGGCACCGTTGCAGGTGAGAATAACTGGATCTTTGTTTTTTGTGCCATTGACATTGCTAAAGCTAAAGCTTAAATGATTTATCCATGCCCGAGCTCTAATTGACTCAGGGTGTACATGGGAAATTATCACCCCAAAGTTAGTGGACGCCTTGGGGTTAGCTTGGAAACCCCTTCCCCACCCGATCCAATTCGAACAGATGGACGGGTCAGTAATGAGGGGAGAACCCTGCTTGGAGGAGACTCAGGGAGTACTGGTGGGGATAGAGGATCACTGGGACGTAGAGATGTTTGTAATCGCCCCCTCCTCCTCCTTCGATATAGTGTTGGGAGTCGGATGGTTAGCCAAGCACCAACTGGACATACAATGGGAGGACCAAACAATAGACTTTACCAACCAAAGGTGCAAACACCACTGCTGGTTAGGGACTTGGGGACCTAACCCACCTCCCCGAAACAAGAAAATGTGCGTGTTGGTGGAAAATATCCAATCTATCCCCTGAGAGTACAGAGACTTGCGTAAAGTATTCAGCAAGGAGGAGGCGAACGAGCTCCCTCCTCACTGAAGCACTGACTGCGCCATTGAACTAATCCCCGGGCAGGAGCTGCCCAAAGCCAAACTATACTCCATGGGGTGGGCTGAGAAGGCAGAACTAAGGAAGTTCATAGAAAAGAACCTCAAAAGAGGCTTCATCAGGCCTGCTATTGCCCCGCATGCAGCGCCGGTGCTCTTTCGGAAGAAGAAAGACGGGAGCCTTAGACTTTGCACAGATTTTCACGGGATAAATGGGATTTCAATGTCCAACGCTTATCCCATCCCCCTGATCTGAGATCTGCTGAGCAGTGTCTGAGGGGTCCATTTTCACGAAACTGGATCTGAGAGATGCCTACTTTAGAGTGCGGATCAAAGAGGGGGACGAGTGGAAAACTACATTCAACATTCCAATGGGGCAGTTCGAGTATCTTGTGATGCCTTTCGGATTACAGGGCGCTCTGGGAGTGTTTATGAACTTTATTAATGAAGTCTTGAGAGAGTACCTGTACAAGGGGTGGTGGTGTACCTGGATGACATCATTATCTATTCAAAGGACATGGCCTCCCATGTACAATTAGTGAGAAAGGTGCTCACTACCCTATACGAGCACAAACTGTATGCGAAGTTATCCAAGTGTGAGTTCCACCAGACTGAGCTTGACTATCTGGGATTCAGCATGTCCGGTAAAGGACTCGCTATGGATCCTGCCAAAATTCAGGCAGTATTGGATTGGACTCCCTCGAAGACACGTAGACAGCTACAATCTTTCCTCAGGTTTGCAAATTTTTACAGAAATTTCATTCAAGGGTTCGCCCAAGTAATGTTACCTTTGACCGATTTGCTTAAGACTAGAGGGAAGGGGTCCGAGGCAAAAAAAATGGGGGTGAAACTGGCGTGGACCCCCACCTGCCAAAAAGCATTTGAAAAACTTAAACGATTGTTCACAAGCGAGCCAGTGCTGGCCCATCCCGATGAACTTAAACCCTTCGTGGTTCAATGCGACGCCTCCGATGTTGCTGTGGGAGCCATATTGATGCAGAAAGACTCAGAGGGAAGGTTACGACCATGCGCCTACATTTCTAAGAAATTCTCCCAAGAGTAGCAGAATTGGTCAGTGTGGGACAAAGAGGCATTTGCAGTAACATTCACTTTAAAAACATGAAGGTCCTGGCTAGAGGGGGTGAGAGTACCATTTGAGATCTGGACCGATCATAAGAACCTAGAGGCTCTAACCGGCCGCAGGAAACTAACTGAAAAACAAATTTGGTGGGTGGGATTCTTTGTGAAGTTCGACTTCACCCTGAGACACATACCCAGGTCGAAAAACTTCTTAGCCGACGTGCTACCTAGACTGCCCCAACACGAGAGTCGGAGGGAGGAGGTGGTGGACTCCTTCATTCCCCCCAGCACCGTAGCGGGCGCAGTGACCACCCAGTCAGGAAAGAAACAGGGAGCACCAGAACCATGGGGGGTCAATAGACTGATCAAAGAGACAGAACGCGAAGGCGAAGGAAGACCCGAAGGACTGATAAAAAGGGCAGGGGGGGGGGTTGGTACCACGACGGGAAATTGTATGTGCCAAAAACACTGAGGCAAGAGGTCTTACAACACTGCCATTGTAATAAACTGTTAGGTCACTTCAGATACGTGAAGACATTACACCTAGTCAATAGACAATTCTGGTGGCCTCAAATGAAAAAAGACATTTCAGAATTTCAGGTTTCCTCAGGGTTTTGGGGGTTTTTTTAGAAAAAGCCCAGCAGGGACTCATTTGAATATTAGGCCACACTCCCTGACATCACCATTGTTTCACACAGGGCTTTTTGTAGAAAAAAAGCCCAGCAGGGACTCATTTGCATATTAGGCCACACACCCTGATGCCAAGCCAGCCGGAACTGTGTTCCTGTGCATTCCTGCTCAAAATAAGTCCTGGGTTTCCTTTATTAGAAAGTTAATGTTTGTAATTATTTTCTATGTTAATCTCTTTTACATACAAACACTGCTGTAACTCAAATATATATGTGGGATGTCTAATTATCTCTACCATCCCTTCAATGTAGCCATGTAACTTTTGTATTTCAATTATATTAGTATCATTTTTGGCATTTAAGCCGTGCTCATTCATTTGAGATTGTTTCCTTACTATTACAGGATAGTAGTTGATCATATCTGAGCCCTTTTTAATTACCTGTAGGTGCTATTAACTTTGCTCCATTGGTTAGTGGCAAAACTTCCCTTTAATTGCTTTGAAGTTTGACTATGAAATCACAATATATTTTATTACTGTGTACAGGGATTATGGCATGATCCAATGGCAAAACAATGAAAAATTTAAAGAAAACACAAGTATTTCATTTGCAGTCTCTCTCTCTCTATGTATAAATAAATTCGACACTCAGAAATGGTTTCTGTTCCATGAGATGTCAGCCATACACAACAAGGAGTTTTATTGTCTTTGTCAGGGAGGAGTGGATTAAACAATGAGTCATTAGCACTGAAACACATGCACTCTGATCCTGCCAACATTCTTGTCCAAAATAGAATGAATAATGGCTTCCAGGAGCACTACAGAATACATTTATTTTTGAAGACAGTCAGTTGTCTTAGAGCTGGGGGAAGCTCCCTCCGCTCCTATGCAAATATTAATTAACGTAAATGCAAATTTTAAAATGGTCCAATGCTCTACATTGATACTTAGCTAAAATTAGCATGACTAAGGGAAAATGAATAGATCAGTTTGGTTTATAATTTAGCTAGGTGATAATTGTGGCTGTATAAGAATTGTAAGCCTGAATGTATAAGTCTGGAAGGGCTGTGTTGCTAGTGATGAAACACACCTGCTTGAAATTTGTGGTCAGATACTCCATGTGAGTAAAAAATGTCAAAGACTCAACAAGTTCTCCAAAATAATCAATGAGATCTGAATCCTAAAACTGGTTAAAAATCATTGTATAAACTGTTATAAAAACATTGGGTTGGATGTTACACTGAGTGTTTAAAACTGTATTTTTGCACATGCTAAATAATGCAGTTTCAATCCATTTCAGCTACCATATGCAAGTGGATTTTGTCATTTCATACAGTAAAATCCAGTTGCAAAGTGCTTTGAAAGTGGATTGAAACTGTGTTATTTAGTGTGTGTGAAAATGCTGGATAGATGTTGACACTCAAATACAAGCACTGACAATCCCAGACTGAATACTGGGAATGTTTGAAAACTGAAAAGATACACTGCTTAATAGGCAACTGTCTCATCTCGGGACTCAGCCCCCTGTGGCCATCCCCCCAGCCGAGGTCACCTCTCCCGTGGCCAAACCCCCAGCTGAACCCTGCCAGCCACAGATCCTCCCCACTTATCCCGGCACTGCCCAGGAAGCCTGGAGAGCCGGACAAAGGCCACACTAGGCCCCGTGGCCACCTGACATGGAGGAGGACAACCTGTGACTGAGGAGGAACCGGGGCTGGCCAACAGCAAGCCAAGGGAGCCTCCCCCATGCTGCCGCAGCTGGCGCCGCCATGCCCCACAGCCCAGCCCACCAGGGAGCCAGCCCAGGAGCCAGAAGAGGGAACCGCCCCAGGACACCATGGATCGGTGTCAGGGCTTATGAGGAGGGGTGGGGACAGCCCAGAGAGGGAGCAGAGAGAGGGGGGTGGGGCCAGAAGGGGAATAAAAGCAGCCACGCTGAGAGGTCAGGGAGGAATGAGGTGACTGTGAATGGAGGACTGCCCATTCAGAAAGAGCTGCAAGGAGCCCTAAATACCACCGGGGATAGGAGGCTAGGTGATGTAACCCCACCCCTACCCAGTTCTGAGACCTCCACAGCTGGCCACGAAGAGCCACTAGGAGGGCTGGTAGCAAGGAGACCCCCCAGGGGGTGGCAGGGGAGCGACAGCAACTAAATGTGATTGATAAAATATACGTTAAAACACTCACCACATTCATATATGATTGCTAGCACACTCATGTTAATGTTGAGATTTACCACATTTTGGACATTCACCTTTATGCTAGCAGCATTGTCCTTTGAGATGTTACATCAGAATACCTGGTGACGTAAATCATCCAGAGCATATACCTGGTGATGTAAATCATCCATATAGTATGGAATCTATAGTTATGCTCGTTTGCTAGTGCTAGAGAGTAATGAAGAAAAAATTGACAAGTCTCTGACAGATTGTGCTAGAAAACTGAGCCTAGCTGTCTTGTCTGCTCATTCCATATGGGCGACAAGAGAAGCAGCCAAGAATTCACTGGTGACAGAGAAAGGATATGTAGAACACTGGGTGCTTTCCCCAAGCCAATTAGCTGTATCCAACAGAGTAGGAAACAGATTACAATTTTCCACTGTATCTTCTGTTCCTTCACAAATATAAGGAGACAAAGCTAGCAAATGGGTCTCACAGATATTTTCCTGTCCAGCATCTCTGCATACAAAATGATGAGGTAGTGGGACACAGAGCTGACATCATTTCCTGAACCTAGACTGGCAACCAATTGGCACCTAGAAGAATATTCTTATATAGTGGACATTCTTATCCCATCTTGATGCATGTGCTACAACTTTTCATGAACATTATGGAAGAAAAGAGTTTGATTTTATGTAAAAAGCAGGCAGAAATGATATAGACAAAGGAATATTTGAGCAGCAGAAGGGAAAGCAGGAGTGAGACATCAGAGGAAGGTAGCCTGGTGACCAATAGTCAACAGCTCATTGAACTATGTATGTGCACTGAAATGCTAGTGAGATACTGTGGCTTGTTTGTTGAACAATGATCTGGGAGACCCAGGTTCAAATCCCCACACTGCCCTGCAGCTTGCTGCATCACCTTGGGTCAGACACTTTTTCCCAGTGTAATCTACCTCACAGACTTGTTATGAGGGTAAAATGAGAAGGGAGAACTGTATACCTATATTGACCAGCTTGGAAGAAAGGCAGGGTAAAAATGTACCAGACAGATAGATACATTGTCCTTTGCAGGGCTTTTTTTGTGGCAGGAACTCCTTTGCATATTAAGCCACACACACCATGATGTAGCCAATCCTCCAAGAGCTTACAGAGCTCTTAGTACAGGGCCTACTGTAAGTTCCAGGAGGATTGGCTACATCCGGGGGGGGGGGTCTCCTAATATGCAAATAAGGTCCTGCTACAACCCTGGTCCTTTGTGTTGTGGGGACCCCCCGGTAGGAGATATTCCTACCTTTCAAGGCTTGAATGGGAAGGAGTTTCATACTGTTTTTCTCTCCTTGCAAAATTAGCTGCTGCAAAGACATAGTGCTAGAAGATGCAATATATTTACCATTAATTTTATATAAATATGTAAAGGTGTATTTCTAGGTTATGGCCTATATTTTTATGTGTTTATGTGTGTGTGCATGTTTGATACTGTACATTTTAGATATTATTAGTTGCTACTGATTTATGGCTTGCTAATTTTAGATCTGCTTAATGCATTTTGATTGCTACAAACTGAAAATACAACAACTGAAGCAGAGTTTGAAAGCTGCTTTCAGGCCCCCAAGGCAGACTCAGTTGATGAACCATTCCCTCTAAGTATTACAAGTGATAATGGTTATGATAAGCCAAACTGAGTATCAGCCATTTAGATTTTGGTCACCCTCAGGGGGCTTAATCTTAACATGTTTTGTATGTAGTTCTCTATCTTTCATTGTGTACATAAAAATTACTGAAAATTCTTAAGATAGGGAGAATTAACATTTGTGATGCTTACTTACTAACAGAAATGCCCCTGACTTCAATGTAATATGTTTTAGGTTGCATATATGCCTTATGAGAGCCAGTTTGGTGTAGCGGTTAAGTGCATGGACTCTTATCTGGGAGAACTGGATTTGATTTCCCATTCCTCCACTTGAAGCTGCTGGAATGGTCTTGGGTCAGCAATAGCCCTCACAGAGTTGTCCTTGAAAGGGCAGCTTCTGTGAGAGCTCTCTCATCTCCACCCGTCTCACAGGGTGTCTGTTGTGGTGGTGGAAGGTAAAGGAGATTGTAAGGCATTCTGAGACTCTAAGATTCAGAGTGGAGGGTGGGGTATAAATCCAATTTCTCTTCTTCTTCTTCTTCTTCTTCTTCTTCTTCTTCTTCTTCTTCTTCTTCTTCTTCTTCTTCTTCTTCTTCTTCTTCTTCTTCTTCTTCTTCTTCTTCTTCTTCTTCTTCTTCTTCTTCTTCTTCTTCTGCTGTGCTATGGTTCTTTCTTTTTCAAGCCAGCAGCAGCAGCAGAAGAAGAGAAATTGGATTTTGGGGCCTCAAGTAGCCCTAAGGTAGCTTGGCAGGCACTCTAGCCACACAACACAAGCAAGGGAAGCATGTCCACAATTCTCACAGCCTCCCAGGGCTGAAACACACAGGTCCAGAGTACGCCCAGGATAGGGGCCTATGGTACACAGAGGATAGAGGACTTCTTCCCTCCATGACGAGTACCCTCTGCACCCTCTTTCACCCTCATGGCACAAAGAGGTGTTCACAATCAGGAGGGGTGAGAGGTTATAAATGTGGGTCCTCAGTTGAGGCACTCAGTAGCCAAGCCCCTCTGTTCTGTGTGAGCAGAGAGATAGGGTGGTTTAGAGCTCTGAGTCTACCTAACGCCCAAACTCCACAAGGGGAGAGGGGTTCATAAACAAGATAAGTGGGAGTCCATAAACAAGACATCAGGGTGTGTGGCCTAATATGCAGATGAGTTCCTGCTGGACTTTCCCTACAAAAATAGCCCTGGTTAGAGCATTGGATGATGCTCACCCGTAACCTTGGGCTTGTCACTCTAACTTGCCAAACACCGTTGTTTTAATGATAAAATAGAGGGAGAACTATGTATTGCTCCTTGAGCTCCCTGCTAGATAGGCAGGAGAAGAATATAATAGATACAAAGCACCCAATTCTTCCCGACTGTTACCATTTGAGCAACTTCTGAATAACAGCCAAGTTGTCCTAAGACTATCTGTATATGCTCTCATATCTCTCAGTTCCCTTTACTAGGCTAGTCACATGATTGTCAGCTCATCTATTTGCCTTGGTTCACCTTCTCCAGCTCTCCCATGCAATAGGCTGAGTTTTATGACCTCATTGTATCTAGATATGAGGCAGCATGACTATTTTCACTCCATTTCTGTTAGCACCCATAGAATAAATAGACACTGGACCAAAAAGCCGAACCATCTTCTTGCCTCTGAAGGCTCAAGGATAAATGTTTAATTCAAGCAGCAACTACCAGGGTCTGAAAGCTTGTAATCAAATATGATCTATTTATGTTCTCCTGTTCTAGAATGTTAATTGGAATCAAACTCGAAGGTGTGATCTTATCTACTGCAGGCCAGCATCAGAACAATAAGCAGAGATGGAAGATTGGTATTTCTTACTGGTTGTTTTTCATGCTGAGAAAGAAAAGACAAGAATGTAAGGTGTTTTTATTTCCAGCTGGAGGCGATTTAGGGTGTAAGCAGGAACCTACACATTTACAAAAATTAAACAAAACTAAACAAAAAAAAAGCTGTATTGCTGTTCAAGGATCCCTATGATATTGGATGCAGTTTGTGTGTAATAACATACAAACCAGAGGTCTGGATCACACATATTATATGTTTATTGGCATAAAGACACAAATGTTGCTCATTTGTTGTACAGATTCCAGATGTTTTCCCTCAAGGAAGCTCTTCTGCTTCAGAGATCTTGCATTTTCCTAATACTTAGACTGCAGTACCAGTGTTGGGAAAATGTGGTTTCTTTTCTAGACCATCTATCAGAAGCACTGAAATTTGCAATTTGCAGTCCTGTTTGGAATGCAGTTGCAGAAGTGAAATATGCTCCTGCTGGAGAGAGCTCATAATGTTTCTGATGGATTTGCTGGGCTTTAATTAATATCTTTTAACATTTTAAACATTATTTTTATTTTGTAAGAGGTGTCATAAAAACATTCATAACAAACATGCCTCCCCTCTTCCAGCTGCATCATATTATGATCTCAGCACCAGATCTCAGTTTGCAAAGAAGGGACTCACATGGGCACTGAATCTGACTAGTTCAAACCACAATGAATTAAAGTCCCTTCTGAGTTTCATTCCCAGCTGCACATCTTTGGATTTTGTCTTGTCACCTGAATTAATTTGGAGCTTTTGAAAAAGTGATATGAGATTTGTTGAAGGCTGCCATGATGGGACTAGTCGGTTTTCTGATGTGACCCCACCATCTTTGTACTGGAATGCACATATTCTGTGCTTAAATGGATCAGTAACGTGTCTGTCTCTTCTTTCCTTACCTACCCATTCCATGTGGACTCAATACGATGCTATTGATCAGCCCTATATAGGACTGCCAAGCCCCTATGCCAGGCAGGGGTTCTCCCACCCTGGAGGTTCCCAACCCACTGGCCCACATTGGGTTGGCAGGAGGAACCTCCCCTGACATCACTGGCACAATGACGTCACCCAGAAGTGACATCATTGTGCCAGCGACACAGTGCGCCGGCCACTCTAGACGTTTCTGGGAAAACTCTATGGTTTTCCTGGATGCTCTAGCAATTTGGGAGGGAAAACTCTATGGTGCAATATGTGCCATTAAAAAGTCCCCTGCTGGAGGCCATGAGGGACTTGGCAACCCTAGCCCTATACAGGCTAAAATGCAATAAGGGTAGATTTTTAACTGATTATTTGGATAGGCTCTGTGAAATCCTTTGACATTTTAACAAAAACTTGCTCAGTGTTGTCACCAGTTTCTAGATGGATAACGATCAAACATTTACCTGAAATGCCTCTAACATTTTAAGAACACATTTTTGTTTAAAATACTATTTTTTTTTAATTTTGACAACTTTTATGGACTACTAAAACAAGCTTTGTTGGCATTTGTTAATGCACATATATGAAAGTGCTTCAAAATCCATGGGGAATGAAATGAAAGCTTATATATGGTATTAAAACTTTCTACTTCTGAGAACTGCACAATATTTTGCTTTGGTATCAACAAGAACTACCTTCTCAATATTCTAAAGAAGATGGAATTTGAGACAAATTCTTGCATTCCTTTGTGTCCATGGTAAAGTACCAATGGGTTTATGATTTTCAAGGTTGCCAGAGATCTGTAGATATGGTGGAACCCATTTAGCCCATGGCAATTCTAATATACCTTCTGTCAGTCAGAGGTTTGTGTGTACAGGAGAATGAAGACTTTTCCAGAAAGAAAGAAAGAAAGAAAGAAAGAAAGAAAGAAAGAAAGAAAGAAAGAAAGAAAGAAAGAAAGAAAGAAAGAAAGAAAGAAAGAAAGAAAGAAAGAAAGAAAGAAAGAAAGAAAGAAAGAAAGAAAGAAAGAAAGAAAGACCCAGTTTTGCCCTGACAGGGAAAAGGTTTCTGTTACTCAGTATTATCTTCCTAAAATGGTAAACAGAAGTGTTGTAATCCTGATCAGCACTTCCACTGCAGTGTATTGCTCTGTTCTTCTCCCCTCTTCATAAAGAAGCTCTGCAAAGCATTGATCAATACTGATGAAACTGAATTCAGAGAGGTCAAATGATTTGCTCACATGGAAATGTGTAATCTGACGAAAAGACTGAACTGATCTCTAGCAATTAAACAGAGCATTGGCATGTAGAATCTACAACTGAAAGTGTTTAGGAAGGTGTTACACATTCATACATGCATGCCCACTGCATTAAGTCACATGTAATCTGAGGTGTATGCACATACATCCATTTCTGTATATATAATATTTCTCTTTGGTTATTTACCTACTTTTTCTTTTTTTTGCTAGAGAGGGATCACAAATATAAGCAAGCATACCTTCAGTCACATATAATGTTCAACAGATGAGGTAGCATATCAGAATATAAAACATTCTCTCAACCAATGTGTATATAACTTGAGACTTGCCTGAATGCTTTTACACAAAGAGCAGGTATGATTTTGATAGATTAAGAGAGTAACCCTAAACAGCTACTCAGAAGTAACACCCATATTATTCAGTGGGACTTACCCTCAGGAAAGTGTTGTTAGGATTAGAGCCTAAATGGAAGACAACAATTATTCTAAGTGTGGCAATAGTAGCTTGACATATTTGCTGGCTTGAAAGTAAAAGCCATTCCCTCATGAACTGCTTCAGGTCAGGAAGCTCTCCTCATTGCACTGATTGAAGCTCAGTGGACTGATCATAGTTAAACACATCTGTAAAAGTCAGTCCTCTTAAGGAACAGACCTTTTTATGTACCATTTTGCATCAGCGAAGAAGGTTTGGATATAGAGAATAGAATGCCCTCATCACATCCAACGCACAGTAAAAGCCATGTTCAACCTGGCTAATAAGGTGTATTACATATATATAGCAACTGATGATGACTCTGTAGGATTTTGCCTTGTCTTCCTTGGAAGTCTCCCATCCAAATATTAATCAGGGTCGACTCTGCTTAGCTTCCACGATCTGATGAAATTGAGCTAGCCTGGGCTATCCAAGTCAGAGTACATAATCTAAGGGCATGCTTAAATAGTGGATGAGGAACTCTAGCTCATTGGCAGAATTAAAATATTGTTCTTCTGGTAGCTGATGAATGATGACAGATCTGCAAACAAAATACTATTATTTGCTTACCATTCTTGGCACTAAAGGTGATATGACTTTCCTTACAAAAATAAGCTGTGGCTTTTTTTTTTAAATGAAGTTTATGTTGAAGAGATTCTGAAAAAATAGATGTCAACATCCTCTTTACAGGACCAATATAAACCTGTCTCCCATAGAGGTTTAACTCCAGAGCAACCTGCAAAACATAGCTCACTCGAGTTCATTTATATCTTTATGTAATATTTCACATAAATGGTGTCTGCAGGCAAACTAGCTGCCATGTGGAACGTTGCACACAAGCAATTTGCTATTTGGTCTGTTGAGGAAATGCACAAGTAGATATAGTTCACCACCAGGACCGTTACTGGTTGAGAAAATGGCACAGGGGTGAAGGCTTAAGCCCCTTCTCCCTGTGTGTCACAGTTGCAATCTGAATGTGGCACCATGTACATGAGAACTGAAGAGAACATGCAACTCACATCTGCCTGTTACACAGGGCACATTTTTAGATTCTTCTCTTCCTCCAAGGATCTCATGGTTCTCCATCTATTTTATCCTCAAAACAATTATGTGAGTTAGGCTAATAGAGGGTGACTAGCCCAAGGTCATCAGGAGCATAATCATTCCTAGTTTAATGCTGTAAACCAGTACTCAAAGCTACTGTACCGTTATAGGGCTGAGTGGAACTTAACTGGATCCCCATGTCACCTAACACTTGCTGAGCCAGTTGCTGCAGTATAGCTCTCTGGCCATCTGTAGGGGGGGAATTTAAGTAGAGGGCAGAGCAGACCAGCATTTCTTGGTTCAGAGAACTGGGCACTGCACATGTCCTGTTAACATGGGACATGGGTTCTCCTCAGTTCCCCCCATGTCCTGTTAACACAAGACACAGGATGTATCATTGTACTACATCTATAAAAACATGGGAATAAACGTTGCCATTGCTATTTGCATTGAAGATCCTCAGAAAATCACCTCTATATGTGAATATATGTGAATTTAATTTGTTAATCAAGTAATCAGTTAAAAGCAAGGCTAAAAGACTAACATTATTGGCAGTTGTAGAATTAAGAGCTATCTGCAAAATAGCAAGAAATATCCCTCCAGTTGATTTTGGCCTCTTGGTGGACTCAGCTTCACTTTGGCTGTGGAAAACTGGCTCCCCCCCCCCTTTCTATAACAGCCATTTCTGAAAGCCTCTCCATATTATTAGGCAGTGTGTGATTATCAGAAGTTACTGTGCAATAATAGTGATGGGTTTTATACTGTAAAAGAGTATTGTGACATCTCCATCCTCAGCTTCACCTGCTGCCTAGAAAAGAGTTTATATAAAGTTGTCCTCATCTCACCTCCTGCATAACTGCTATCCTAAGGAGGATTTAAGTATATGATTCCCATAGAAAAGCCCTTTGATCACTGTCAGAATTGAATTTGCCACACTGAAGCTATGGCAAGATTGTATTATGTTGTAAATCAGGAGTCTTCAGCCTATAGCTCTAGAGCGAAATGTTTCTCAATATGGAAATACTTGACTTAAATAAAGTATTTAAGCTAAAGTATATTGGAAGGATAGATGGGATGCTTGAATAACCACTATGTGAAGGAAATGGAAGGGCAGGCAAATATTTTTAGGGTACTAAACAGCTTCTTGGAGGTTCTTTATAGAAGGTAACATATAGGGGTAAACAACTGCTGGTAGACTAAATGCACACCATGCACAGGCTGGGAAAACTTTATGGATTATTAAACAACACACTAATTATCAGTTGAGTTTCGCTGTATATTTTCAGTCAAGCAAATGGGTTCTTATTCTGACACGTTTCTTGCTCTAAATTTTGATGCAGTTTGGCTCTTTAGTTTTAAAAAGTTGCAGATCTCTTGGTGTAATCACTCTCATAGAATTATAGAGTTGGAAGGGACCTCCAGGGTCACCTAGATCAACCCCCTGCACACTGTAGAAAATTCACAAATACCTCCCCTCACACATCCCCAGTGACACCTGCTCCATGCCCAGAAGATGGCAAAACAAAAAACAAACCTCTCCAGGATCACTGGACAAACTGGCCTGGAGAAAAAATGCTGCCTCATCCCAAAGTGGTGAACACCATTTCCCAGGGCATGTAAGAAAGGGCCATGACAGCTAAGCACTGATGCAACCCTTCCTACCTTCCTTCTCATGATCTGCCTAAGTTCACAGAATCAGCATTGCTGTAAGATGGCCATCTAGCCTCTGTTTAGAAACCTCCAAAGAAGGAGAGTTTACCACCTCCTGAGGAAGCCTGTTCCACCAAGAAACCACTCTGTCAGGAAGTTCTTCCTAATGTTTAGCAGAAAATTCTTTTGATTCAATTTCAACCCATTGGGTCTGGTCCAGCCTTCTAGGGCAACAAAAAACAACTTCACACCATATGACAGCCTTTCATATACTTGAAGATGGTGATCATATCACCTCTCAGTCTTCTCCTCTCCAGGCTAAACATCCCCAGCTCCTTCAACCTTTCCTTGTAGGACTTGGTCTCCAGACCCCTCATCATCTTCACTGACCTCCTCTGGATACATTCCAGCTTATCTATGTACTTCTTAAATTGTGCCCAAAACCCCAGGAGAGGTCTAACCAGAGCAGAGTAAGGCAATACCATCACTTCAAATGAACTGGACACTATACTTCTGTTGATATAGCCCAAAATTACATTTGCCTTTTTAGCTGCTGCATCACACTGCTGACTCATGTTCAGTTTACGGGCCACTAAGACCCCTAGGTCCTTTTTGTACATACTACTGCCAAGACAAGTCTCCCCCATCCTATAACTATGTACTGGATTTTTCCTACCTAACTGCAGACATTTTCATTTATCCCCATTAAAATTCATTCTATTGGTTTTAGCCCAGTTTCCCAGCCTGTTAAGACTATCCTGTATCCTGTCTTTGTCTTCTACTATATTTGCTACTCCTCTCAATTTAGTATCATCTGCAAATTTAATAAGCACTCCCTCTATTTCTTCATCCTTGAGGCATTCCACTTATCACTCCTTTTCAAGAGGATGAGGAACCATTAACAAGCACTCTTTGGGCGTGATCTGTCAATAGTTGTAGATCCACCTAACAGTAATAGGATCTAAACCATATTTTACCTTGTCAATGAGAACAGTATGTGGAACGATCAAAAGCCTTATTGAAATCAAGATAAATAATGTCTACTGCATTCCCCTGATCCCATGACTTGGTCTTGGAAACCCATGCTGGCTGTTAGTAATCACAGCCATCTTTTCTAAATGCTCAATGACTGACTGACTGACTGATGATTCCTTTTCAGATATAAACATCAAGCTGATGGGTGAGTAGTTACTCAGATCCTCCTTTCCCCCTTATTGGAAGATGGGGACAACATTTGCCCACCTCCAGTCTTCCAGCACCCCATCTGTTCTCCAAGAATTCTCAAAAAAATAATGGACCGAGGGTCAGAAATTACATCCACAAGTTCTTTTAATACCCTTGGATGCAGTTCATCTGGTCCTGGGGACTTAGTTTCATTTAAAGAAACTTGATGCTTATGTACTACCACTACACAAATCCTAGGCTGCAAATCCCTTCACTCATCAGTCTTTTTTTATTTCTCAAGTCCTCAGAAATGTTTATGGAGCCACCTTGGCTTCTTTAGGCTCCTCCCATTTTTTCTTCTCATAGGAATCATCTGTGGTTGTGGCTTCACTATTTTGCATGGGATCCTACCCAGCATAACTCTTAAGTTTGTCAACATTTTCTTTCCTCAAGTCTAGCCTATATGTCTGACTACATATAGCTTTTCCCTTCCCCAAGACTGTAAATTTCAAAATTACATGGTTACTACTACCCAGTGTGCCCACTACTTTCAACTAGTTATTCCGTTGGCAGAGGTCATTTTGTAGAAAAATAGGTGGTGGAGCTCATTAGCATATGCATAACTCATTAGCATAACTCATTAGCGCCCCCCCACAAGCAATAAGCAACCTGACGCAAGAAAGGAGAGCCCCAGGCAAGACGGGCCTGCTTGGGCTGGCTAGAGAGCCAGCCAGTCCAAGCAGACTTCACTCACCTGGGGCTCTCCTTGGTTGCTGCCCCCTAGTCAAAAGGTCAGCAAATCAACCCACCACCCAAAATCACATAAGAAGTGGAGAAAGGGTGGCGCAGGCTTCTCCAGGGATTAATGAGGGCAAAGCTCATGGTGGCTGGCTGGCTGGCTTTTCTCCTAATCCAAGAATTGTTATGCAGCTGCATCTACTATTAAATGGACAAGGTAGGTAGGTGGGGAGAAGGAGGGGGGCTGTCAGAAAGGTCCAGGAGCTGTGCTCCTGTGAGCTCCTGCTGAATTCAAGGCCTGCCTGTTGGAGAGAATTACGTCCAAGATATGTCCTTGTTTCCAACTCCACTTTCTGCAAAATGAAATTGTTAGCAAGACTAGTCAGGAATTTATTTGACCTTTCATTTTTAGCAGAGTTGGACTTCTAACAGATATCTGGGTAACGGAAATCTTCCATCATGACTACCATGTCCCATCTCTTTGAGAACTTTATAATCTGTTCTAGGAGTGTTTTATCCAAATCCTCTGCTTGGCCTGGTGGTTTATAGCAGACTCCCACCATAATATCTCTAATATTTCCTACTCCTTTTATTTTTACCCAGAGACTTTCAACTGGACTTCCAAGCTCAGGTTCATGTATTTTCTCACAAGTATATTTCTCCTTTACATATAATGCAACATATAAATTGTATTCCTCAGTTCTAATATTGCAATTGTGTCAAGTTCAGTAATGCCTATTAGGTTATAGTCCCCTTCCTGTATGAGGGCTTCTAGTTCCTCCTGCTTGTTTCCCATCAACGAGTAGAGCAGCCTGATAAAACATTCTTAGGATCAGATTCTCTTGACTAAGGCTGCAATCCTGTGCATATTTCTCACCTTGAGCAGGATTTCTAGACAGATGGAATACATTTTAAAAATAATTACCTGAGACCAGTGGCACCTTTAAGACTATCAAAGTTTAATTCTGGGTATAAGCTTTTGTGTGCATGGCTACCCACCCACATCTGTTTGAGAGTAAGACTTGAATAAAATGGGACTGATTTTTGTGTAGATCCATAAGTTTGGAGTCTAACTTATGCATGAGGCAATTTTTACTATCTTTTATACAAAAATGTATGTGAGAGTATGTTGTAGAAGGTACATATTTACCTCAAGGGTAATGTGCAAACTGCAGTCATTTTAGAAATCCTAGTTCCTGGTCCATAGCCAAATATGTGGAGCCTTACAAAAGACTCTACATTTTCCTACAAATCACTGGAAAAATTGCAATCTATTTGGCCAAGGCACTCATGTGAATTTATCCTTCATCTTACTATAAAATGTGGTGCAGTATTTGTCCAATTTGAACATACACAGTGGGTGAATGCAAACAAGTGGTAACTTCTTATGTACATATAGCCACTAGGTAAGCCAATCCTACCTAGCATCTTGCCAACCAGTGAGGATATTTAAATGATTCTCTTCCAGTGAGGATATTTAAATGATTCTCTTCTATCATGGAAGATGATAGAAATAGTCAGCTTGCCCCCACCTCACCTGCAATGCTGTGATGCACACTGTCATGAGACCACTTGGGAAATTATAACCTGTATTCCTTTTTATGTTTAAATGATCTCAAGATTTTCATTTGCAAAAAAAATATTCTAAGATCCATTCAGTGACCTGGGCTTCATTACTTCTTCATTTATTTCTATGTCTGTGCTTTCCAGATGATCTTAGCACAAGATACTAACAACATCAGTGGAGCAAATATACTGAATAATGAAGGTACCATTTCACACACTCACTCTTTGGTCTATAATCACAATTTAATTATTAGGTATGAACTGAAAATGCATTTGGCACATAGAGAAAAGATGATAATAATATACTGAAATTAACTACTTCCCTAAGTAAACTAATATCATTGTAGTTTTCCTAAGTAATGAAGTCTATAGATTTAATCAAATGGGCCAACATTAGATATTACTTTAAAATCTTTTGATTAAACTTTTTTGCACTAGTCCTATCATAGTATATTACAATATATGTCAGAGAAGATCCACTAGAATAATATTGATGGGGGAGATCATCATATTAAAGCATAAAAGAGAATTGTATGTTTACTTTTTATCAGGAAAAATGAAATAAATCTGAGATATTCAACAATTGCCCACTGAGTCAGAGATATAAGGAAACAAGAAAGAAGAGTTATCAAAAGTGATGTGCTTGGTCTATGCTATTTGCAGACAAGATTGGAGACCCTGCTTCTGCAAGCCAGAAGTCTTAGAGCATTTGAAGAGAGCAAAGGCAGGCAGAACGGAGGTTGCAGCCGGGATCACTAGCCTTTGCACAGTACCAGGAGGGAAAATAGGCACACAAACATATGAAGCTGCCTTTCAGTGAGCCTGACCCTTGATCTATCAAGATCAGCATCATCTGTTCTAACTAAAGTACTTATCCAACAGAGATCCTATGTATCATCTACTACGCAGTCCTGTTAACAGGAGATGCCAGAGATTGAAAGTGGGATCTTCCACATGTAAAGCAGATGCTCTGCTACTGAGCCACAACCCCTCTCTTCACTATATTGGACTCTGTTGGACTAAAGCTGTGAAGCACTTGTGTTTGCATCTTTCTTGAGGCTTTCTTCAAATATATGAACATTGCCCAAACACCCCTGGATTCTTTTGGATGTGCCTCAGACCAGACTAAGCCTGGAATTTCTTAGCCAGTCCTAAAAGAAAGGGAGTCATTTCAGATTTCAATATGCAGATTTCAGTATGCATGAACATGGAGAGGATGGGGGGAATGTGTGATGGCAAACATTCAGAGAGTGGATAGAACCAGTGTGTAGATCAGTGACTCAGTCTGATCTGGCCTGGCTGAAAACACTGGGAAGAACACTAAAAAAAAAAATCTAAATGGCACTCATTTAGAGAGCTTCCCAGTTGATTGCACACTTTTTCTGCAATAGGAGCAACAAGTGCTTTCCTGCATTGCCCTAGTAAGTGAGATTCTGCTGGTATGGAAAGCAGGGTCTGGACAAAAAAGCCTAAAGACAAAAATAAGAGCCAAACAATATGTGGAAAAGACTCAGAGAAGCTTATCGGCCTGGTATGTATTACGGGATGAAGGAAGAAAGCAGACCCCCAAGATGCAGTCCTACAATTAATTGTCAGGTAAGTACCAGGAAAGTGGAGTCCCTGGCCTACAAAGAAGTGAATTGCTCACGTGTCTCCTTTTGATAGTTTCATTTTTAAATTGTGCCATGACAAACAGCACCATTTATTGCATCTGGTCATTCTAGTCCATCCATACTAATTTCTACATACTCTTTGGGTATTATTTTCTGTCCTAAGCTTTAATTTTCTCACTGAATAATAGGGTTTGGTGTCACAAAGAGTTACACAGAAGTTTTGGGGTTTTTTTGTTCTGAGCCATGACAGGCATGTTTAATAATTAACCCCACTTAAAATCTTTTGTCAGGAATGACTGTTTTATATATAATCTTTATTATTCACATTAATACTGCTTGTCTTACATCAATCTTCAGTTCAAATTAGGGTTCTTTTTTTAAAGGTTATTTCTTCTGGGTGAAGAATGATATCACATTTTAATAAGAAGTCTGTAATTATGGTGTCACACATCTGCAACTACAAATAGGGCGTCCCTGCTTTGCAAATCAAACACCTTGAGCTAAAACTTAAATGTTATCTTGTAATTTCAGTGCCCAATCAGTGTATTGAATTCAAAGGCAGTGATTCCCTTTTTTTAAAAGCCTTCTTGATTCATTACTTTTTCTATTATGAATCAGTTCAATGTTATACCTAAAGCAGTTAGGTATAATTACTTCTAGAATGCATGGCCAATTCTAGAGAGAGAAATTACAATGTATACTTGATTTCAAAAAATAATGTTTGATTTTTTTAAAAAAGTCTTTCCTCTGGCCAGTTCACAACCCAGTTAAACTAGGATATAGAGCTCTGAATAAATTCATACATCAGTCTGAAGCACTGCCATGATTATGTCCCCACAATGCAAGTGCAACAGCAGATTCTGTGATTGCTTTCCGAGTACTAGAAATGTGACACACCTTGATCACTTGTTGCCTTGCCATTAGTTTGTGGGCCATCTTGGCTCGAGAGATAATGGGAGAAAACAAGATGCATCACAGTACATATTATATCTTTTGAAATTAAGGAAAACAGCAGATTAAGAAAGCCAACAAAAATCAATATATCAATCACTGCATTTTTATTAATTTATTTCAAAAGTTGAAGTCAGCAAGATTACACCCCCAACTTTCACACTCTTATCTATTTCAGCATGCCAGTTCTAATATATTGGGGAATGTGAGTATACTAATTTGTAAAGCCAGTGTTATTTTAGAACAAGTTTTTTTTAAAAAAAACAAACAAACCTAGCACAAAATTTTAGGCAAACAAAGATTATATGTCGAGAAGACATTCCTTGGGGATTGTGAATGAGAAATTAAAATAAGGATACTGGCATAGATGAATCCTTAAACCCTTTAAGAAAAGACATCATTCAGTTTACATGCATCTACTAATTGCTTCTTCTTCCTGTTAAATAGTACACAAGAGAGCCGATCACAGATCTCTTGCACATTGTGAAGGTTGGCTATAAAGTAGTAGTCCAATAAGCTTCAACAGGATATCAAGTAAGAGGAGTTCTGAATAAATTGTTTATTGAATGCAGTCAGGCACCAAGCTCCATAAAAGCATTAATCAAAACGTGTGGATAAAGCCATATTCTATAATCCTAAAACCTCTTGACCCAATTGATTCTTGCTTGGGTAGTAGACTCTAATCAGACTTATATTCATTCAGATACATTCAGGAATAAAAGGAAAGTATTTTAGTTCCAGCAGTCTGTTTACTGGAAAGAACTTTTTAAACAGGAAGTTTGCTGTCTATAGATAGTCAAAAAGGACCAACTCAGTAGTGTACCGTATATTCATGGCTACTGCATGAATACGTATAAACAGCCTACTTGCTGAAGCAGCCTGTTTTAGAATCAAAACCTTTAGTTTTAAAAACATCAAAAGGTAGTATGTGGACCTGAATTACATAAATGGTAGCCAGTCAGTTCCATGCAAATCATGTATTTAAATCTTCACAGTAAAACATATACATATTTTCTATATACATCAAAATTTTAATTTTAATTAAAATTTTAACATCTGGGGAAAATCGCAGGGGTCAGCACATTCGGAGTGCAATGGATGAGCCTCACCTTGGGAAAACCTCCATGCTCAAGGTGTCTCAGTGATAATCTGGGATTGATTTGTGAAACTATAGTCCATGGTGAGCAACTGATTTTCTGAAAGAAAACTATGAAGGAATTTGCCTAAAGCAGGGATGGGCATGAATTGGAAAATGGTGGTTTGTTGGATTCCACAAACTTTTCCATTTTCCAAACTATTTCATGGTCCATGCGATTCATGAGTTTGGGAGGTGGTAGAATTTCCTACAGGTTACAGGTTAGAGACGCCAAACTCACAGACAGTCTTCAGTTGGTTCTCTGCCACCCGTCCTCCAAGTTTGGCGTATATTGGATTTGGGATATCTGAATTATAGCCCCCCCAAAGCAGGTGCCCCCAGGAAAGCTCAGCTCTCTCTCACACTCAATGACAAACTCCTCTCTCTTCCTTCTGCGGAGTGAAAACAGTGGAGTAAGGGTAGTGCATATATACAATCTGCTCCTATAGAGCTCTTTGGTTGGCTGCCAGAGCTGCCAATAAAGCTATGGACAACTACTGTAAGAGTTTTTAGGGCTCTCCACAGGTCCACCCCTGCCTCTTCAGGCTGTGTTTTTTTTAATTTGCTCTTGTCTATTACGAGTTTTAGAGAAAAGACAGTTAACCTATTGATGTAATTAAGATCTGCAAGCCAAAAGCAGCCATTTTCTGGTCAGGATTTTTGTATTTTAAACCCTGTCCTGTAAATTTTATGGGCTTTGTCCCAAGTTACTAATCAGCCTGTACACATTTCTTTCATTTTCTATTCTTTCTTGTGCCTCTATTTTTTGTTTTCTGAGTTGAAGATTACTTAGATATACATTTTGCTAATTTCTGTTGGGTTTTCTACTTTGCTTTGTAGATTATACGTCTTCATTGATTCTGATAATTTAATAGCAACTCTCAGGAATTATTTTAGGAACCAGAGAATAAATACCAGAACACTCTTTATACTATGCCAATAATGCCAACATTGGCTAGTCAGAAGGTAAGGAGAAAAGAATACCAGTTCCATATTCTGTGTAGACTGTCTAAGAAAAAAAAGTCTAGCCTTTAACTGTGACATTTAAATGATTAAGAACTCATTACCTACTTTTGTGGTTTATTTCAAAAAGCTACCTGTATGCACTGATAAGAATATTATTGATTGGAATTTGTAATGGCAAAAGATTTCTTACTGTACTAGATTCTCTGCATTTGGGTTTACAGAAATAGTAAAACAATTTCTCAGTTACTTTTTCTGGAAACTCAAATATAATTTAAACAGCTTTCCCAATATGCATATGCATTAATGTTTGCATAAGAAATGGTATCTGTTTCTATAATGACAATCTGGAGTGCATTTAATTTTCAGACCTTCATCTGGCAGTTTGGGGCCATACAAAGATGCATTCAAGATCTGGTAAAGCACAGGCTGATGTAATAGGCTGGAGGATAATAAATGTCATAATCTAGCTCCAATGATATGGAAGAATAGATGGAAAGACAATCACTAATAGAACTGGAAGAGGATTGATGGACTTAAATATTTATGAAGAAAATGCTAAGACTTTCAGAAGTCTTTAAAAATGATATTGTCCTCATTAATTGCAGCAAAAAATCTTGGAACATTACTGCAGTATTTCCTGAAGGCAACATCTGTGAGCCACGTGGAGTGCTGTCCCTACACAGCTGGTGCTGATCTTCCAGTCAACAAACCAGAAGCTTAGGTCAGCTCCATGCACTGGCTTCTTTTGAGTCTCAGATTCTCTATTTTTACGCAATACAGAACAATTAGCACTGCACAGTGTAACCAATAAAAGATTTGTTTCTATATTTGTGGATCTGCTGCTGAAAATTTGCTCCTTATGGGAGCAATTTAAAGGATTCTTACTGTTACCCTGTATTGCAAATGCAGCTCAAATGGAGAGAAATCATTACACACATAGTAAATCTTTCAGATTTACCAGATGTCATCTGTACAACCCTTTAACCTCCCACGCATATTTGGTTTGAAGTTTAAAAAGATGAGGGAAAGTTTAGAACTGAATATTAGTATTGGATATTAGTCTGCTTAAGAAAGTACTACAAATTCATTTGAATTTCTTTTAGGAAGAGCAATATTCAAATCTAACAAAATATATAAAAGTAAGTTTACTCTTTTCTCTTCAGCCAACAGACTCACACAGATTTACCATTTCCTTCTAAGAGAAGTCAGAAAACTTGCATTTAAAATTAAAACACCCCTATTGCTTCAGGATTATAATCACAATCTCTTCCATAGAAGAAGACAACTGAATCTATTGTGAGACAGGGTGCTGTAGCCAGCTTCACATTAATATTCCTTACTATTTTCCAGTGAATTTAAGGCAACTGGTCCTGTTTTATCCTTACAAGCAGTTTGTGAAATAGCTTAAAAGTGTTATTGGTGAAAAGACTAGCACTGAGCTTCATCAACGTGGGGATTTGAATCCAGGTCTTTCTTGGTCTAAGACGAACATTCTCTACTGCATTGTATTGTTTCTGGTAGGTTCCACTTTCCAGAGACCAGAGATGGGGATGACTGAAGACAGGTCTAGAACATGCAGGATTACTGAGGACAGGTCTAGAACATGCAGGTATATCTAGTTGGAAAACAAGATAGTGTGCAACAATCTCAATGGATTTTCAGAAAGTAGCCATGTTGGTCTACAGCAGAAGAGCTAGACTTAAGTCCAGTAGCACCATAGAGACCAAGATTTTCGGAGTATGAGCTTTCAAGAGTCAAAGCTTTTTTGATAGATGCTGACTAAGGTAGATTTAACTCTTGAAAACGATTACCCCCCCCCCCCCCAATCTTGTTTGTCTTTAAGGCACTACTGGACTAAAATCTAGCTCTTTGATTAACTTTATAAGGTCTGACCTGAGAGGGTACACAAAGGTATGGTTCTTAGAGAGCATCCTCATATATATGGCCGGAAGAGAATTTAGGAAGTTATTCAAGCAGTTGTTGTAAGGATAGACTCCACCTAAACAAATATTTTCTCAAGTTATTCTTAAAAGCTGCCATCAATACTTATTCATTACAACCTGCTATCACCATCCTTACGTGCCACCTCTCCTAAAATTAGGAAATTTGCTTTATTTATTTGGGCTGTTCCAAATCTATAGGCTTCTTTTGTTCCCTGTAGAAAGGACTGCAGCCTGTTCTTTCGTAAAGCAGCATCTTGAAAGCTTTAAATTGGTAATACTGAAATGTCCCAGGTTGAAGGGACCTGTTACCAGGCATTCAGTGGGAGCTCACAGAAGCGCAGCTCCTGAACCTTTCTGAGAGTTCCATCTCCTTGTCCATTGAATAGTATGTGCAGCTGCATAACAATCCCTGGATGAGCTCCTCCACCTATTTTTCTACAAAATGACCCCTGCCTGTTACCACAAACTTCCTGAGGCTAAAGCAGTATTCAATCTGTTCAGGGTCTTGATGGAGGACCCCATGGCAGGATTTAAAAAGAGAAAAGTTACTGTTTGTTTTATGGTATGTATATTAGAAATCTTATTTTTTCTTCATGGAATTCTATAAACTGAATTCCTTCAATCTTCCCCAAAACTATTATCACTAGACCTCTAATAAATCGTTGCTATAACTGATTTTTTTTCTAATTGGTTCTCTTAAGTACAGTAATAATATATAATGTATATTACCAATTAATACAAGCCAATGCATTCTTTGTATGTATTTTAAAAAATGTTTGGGATGCAAAGCAGCCTTCGTGGTTATGAGTTGAGATCGAGACAGTGACAATTATTCCAGATTAACCAGCACAGAATGCAAAATATAACCTTATTATGGGAAAATAAAAATCTGGGAAATAGCCAGGCTCAACAGTTCATACGATTGCCTCTGGCTGCAGAGTGCAAAGAGCTTTAGAGTCACAGAGACAGGGAGCTGCGAAGGGGGATTCCGCTCGCGGCATTATCCCTATGTAAGATGGCGGCGGTTGCAGCAGCTGAAACCCGAGCCATTTTAACGAGACACCACTTATAAAAGGGGCGGAGGAAAGTGCGGGACAATCAGTCACCGAAGCAAGAGTGCCCTTCTTCGAGGCAGGCTCCGAATCAAGGCCGGCAAGGGGAAGCCTAGGAAAGCGAGGAAAGGAACAGGCACCTTCCTCTTTAACAACTCTTTACATCCGGGACACCCAACGCCTATCGTCGCTTCCCCCACAACCGGAAATGGCAACAGATCGGCTGCCAAGTTTCCCCACGCGGCATCCAGGAGCTCGCCCCTCCCCTTTAATCTCCTCCGGGGGGCGTGTTTGATTAGGGCATACGCTGGTGCCAATGGGCTGAGAGAATAACCGCCGCTGCCAACCGCTCCCCCGAAAAAACGAGCCTTCCCTGTTTTGCGCGCGCAGATGTACTAAGGAACAAGCGCAGCCCTTACGCCCGCCAGCCGCCTTGGCTGTGCACCGTGTGATGAAGGAGTCGGGTGCCAAATTCCCCTTCCTTGAGCCGTGGGGGACGAGGGCCTGTCAGTCATGTAGCGAGCTCCGCCTCTTCCGGGCCTGTGAGGCTGGGCCGCCGCCTCCCGTCCTCCTCCTCTTGCTCGCTCGTTTGCTCTCTCCCTTTTGTGAGTTATAGCAACCGTTGCCTTGTGAATCAAGCGCCATAGTCACCGTAGTCCTGGCGACTGTTACCCATCAACAACAACGGCTCCTCTCCACCACCACCTCCTCCTCCTGCTGCTGCTGCTCCTCCTCACCCCCATCCTCACCCCCTTCCTCATCATCACCCACAACAACAACAACAACATCCACCAGCAAGAGCAACACTACCACAGCCCTCCACAGCCCAGGTGAATATGATTGTTATGTGCAGCCCCCCCCCCCCGCATCCTTTTTTCTCCACCGGGTAACCGGCCTGATGCTCCTTGGTTGGGTTTAAACCGGTAAATGTGGGAAGTAGGGAATGCTGAAATGTGTTGTGTGTGTGCGTGTGCGCGTGTGAAAGATTTTACCCCCGGCCTGTTTTGTGCTCTTTTTATATACCCCTCCCCCTACTTTCTCTGTTGTACTTTGATGGTGGCTATAGTGATCTGTTGGAGTTTGGTAGGGGAAGAGGGGGTATTTGTTTGTACTGAGGGATTGAGAATGGGAAGAGGATTGGTGGTGGAGGAGAGGGAAGCACACTTGTGGTTTGCCCATGATAATTGTGTCTGGGGTGGCCTTTTTTGTTTTAATCTACTCCCTTTTCTTGTTTGTAGCTACTGGGAAAAGGGAATTAAGGTGGCTTTGTAATTTCGTATACTTTTACTTAAAATTCAACAACCCCCAAATTTGCCATGTACAACCCTTTCTGTCTTGGAACATGGGCCTTAGACCGCAGCAGGGATTGTGTGGCTTTGGAGACTTGTGTGTGTGTGAGAGAGAGAGAGAACTTTTTTTACTTCTGATCATCCTACCCTCGGTGGCTTTTTAACCTGTTCTGTGCTTTATGATGAGTAGGTTGTTTCATACTTACTGTCATTAAGTTGGTCGTTCATAGGCACACTACCTTCTTTGTGCTGAAACCTCTTTCTTGTTTATCAAGCACAATGTTTATTTGCTGTTAGAAAAAAAATCTACAACTTGTTATGAGAAAATTATATTTTTGGTCTTATCCCAAGTCACTGTATACCCTAGGCTTGATGTGTACCTGCTGTGATTATGTATGCACAGTTGCAATGTATTTTGTGTTGTGAGCTTTTTAATCAAGGGATCCTCTAATGCTAAACCATTTTCATAAACAATTGTCTTTTTGTTTATGAGAGATTACATATTAGATTACAAAAGGCTAGGAAACAGGGGAAAATATCAGATATAAATTTAATATATTCAGTTTTAGAAGCCCCCCCCCCATAGTTTTCTCACTTTCCCCAGGGTATTGAAACTGAAGCCAAATTGACCATAAAGAATTTATAAATCTAAACTTGAAATGTAATCCTGTCTGTGGCTGCTAGTTAAGATCTGCAGTTTTGTACTGAGCACATATAGTGATCGGATCTGTACAGACAGGAAAATATTCTTGAAATGGATCAGTTGGAACAATTTTTGCTGTTCAGTACTTTGTGCTTAACCCCCTGTCCTCAGCCAGTCCTCTCTTTTTTTAGCATAGCAGCAAATCATCTCCTAATGAGTGATATTGATGATCAGACAATATATTATTTAGACAGGAGTCCTGTGCATACTTACTTGGAAGTAAGCTCCACTTATGAGGAAACATATATAGGATTGGATTGCATGAATACTAATGATTTAAAAGGTCATATTACTTAACTCCTTTTTTATTAATGTAATATTTTTTAGATACTAATGTTTCCAATTGAAGTTCTGTTAATTTGGTTGATTCTGTATGAAGGAAACTAATTTAATTGTGAATATTATTGTTCTTTTCATTTGTGAAACTTCTATTGAATACATTCTT
Source organism: Heteronotia binoei (assembly GCF_032191835.1). Classification (NCBI taxonomy): domain Eukaryota; kingdom Metazoa; phylum Chordata; class Lepidosauria; order Squamata; family Gekkonidae; genus Heteronotia; species Heteronotia binoei. Next base: position 60,810,744 of record NC_083226.1, read on the forward strand.
GTTGCTTGTAACAGTGCCAACAGAAAGATATTGATTTATTTGACAGAGCAACCCCTGAAGAATGTGACAGTGTCTATTATTCCTGGGACTGTCAAGTGCAGAGCAGGTTAGATAATTAATGCTTTGGTAAAGCAAAGACTGTTCTCTGAATTAAGACTTGTGAGTTACATAGTTTGACTCTGTAAACATTTTTTGCACATGTGATGATAATAGTATTATGATCATTCTATGAGCCAGTAAAAGGCTGAATAATGTATGAATATGTAATTGGTTATTGCATGTTAATATGCAAGTATGTAATATATATCCAAAGTAGTTTCAGAATAAAGATACTTAAATTGTGATTATTTTCCTACGTATCTTATTACTGGCTAAAGTTTATTTTTCCCCTCTCCTGTTTGTTGTATCCACCTGTTGTCTTTAGGCTAAAATTATTGTTTTATAAAGGTAGGGATGTGATTACTGTCTTTCTAGCCCATATAATGCAATAGCACAATCTGTGATCATTAAGATTACAGTGTGGCAGATGCAGAAAGCAAGATGGTATGAGGTTTGGTTAATAAGACTGCTTTGGTTATGGTTGGTTAATAAGTATGGTTAATAAGACTGCTTTGCTCTGATCATTCAAATAGTGAACCCCCTTCCACACAGATATCCATTCAGCAGCTAGTAAGATTGTAGGCGCGGGGAACCATTCTGTGTTTTATTTTATTCCTAAACAAGCAAGCTTTACCTATTATCTTCCCCAGGACAGGCTTTAATTAGAACCAATAAACCAGTCAATATTTAACCTTAGTTGTGTCTAAGTATAATATCTCAGGAGTTGGCCAGTGCTGTGTGTATCGTATTTAGATTGGTGCACTGGTTCTAAGTAAGTTCTTCTCTTGTAGGCAAAGAAAAAGATTCACTCACTTGAATCATAATGATGCTGAAATTACAACTCCCCTCACCATCGAATCTTATTTTTAAAAAGTTTAAGGGGGGGAAATATCAAAGAATTTGATCCCTATGGGATACTGATGAAACATTAAACTAATTGATTGGGCTTTAAAAATACTGGTGAGAATCTTTTGCTGTATAATGGTTTCTGAGGTAATGTGTGCGGTAATTAGTCTGCCCTCTTAAGACTCTTGTCATGCTTTATGAGTTTATAGTTTAAAAAAAATCTAAAAACTTAATGAAATTCCTTTTTCTCTTCCTATATGTCCTAGCCAAAGTTAGTCCCCTTTGTCCTGTCTTTATTCACTTGATAAGGGTATCCATTTGAGATTTGGAAGGCCATTTCCTTTCCATATTCCATATTCTGAAAATCCATATTCTCGTTTACTGCAGTAGTGTTATAGTGATTTAACAATTATTTTGGACTTTTGGAACCAGTTGTGATCTCGTGCAGGCAGTAGACACACATTTTCTTGAGGTTGCATTTCCCATCCCCCGTCAAGTCATAGTCCACTTATGGCGACTCCATAGAGTTTGCAAGGCAATAGATGTTCAGATATGGTTGTTTGTCCTTGTGTAGCAACCCTCGACTTCCTTGGTGGTCTCTCATCCAAGTAGGGCTGACCCTAGGGCTAACCTTTCATAGGTTCTGGGATCTCATGAGCTCTAGTTTGTCTGAGCTACTGGAGGTCAGGGCTAGAGGTTGCATAGCTATTTTTATGTGTATCTTTAAATTAGTCTGTGAAGTATATCCAATCATTTGTGCTCAAACCTTCTGTTCTGAATAACTGACACTCATAGTTGTCTTTTTTAAAGCATCAGCTAATGCCTGACTTGCACATATTGTTGCTGGTTTACTGGACCTCTCCTCTGCTTGTTGTGGAATTCAGCAGTATCAGTTCCACTAGTACATGAAGGCTTGTAGAAATGGCCAAGTTATTTTATTATCTTGCCTCATGCTGAGTACTAGTTAATAATTGTGTTCAGTATCTTGTCTTGTTGGTAGCTGTAGATTGATGCCTTAGAAAATAGCTGAATACTGCTTGCTCTAGGAATAACTGCTCTTCCCTTTTAGGAAAAAGTGGCATCTCCCAAAGGTAACCCAAGGTTTAAGAGTTTGTTCAGAAGCTTGATGGGACAGTTGCTTGTTGAGCAGATTAATTTCTTTACTTCATTTATCTACCATCTTTGGAGATACAAAATGGCTTACACCATTTTCCTTTCCTCCATTTTATCCTCACGGCAGCCTGAAGAGATAGGTTAGATTGAATGTGATTGGCTGATTCAAGGTTATCCAGTAAGCTTATGTGGTAGAGTGGGAATTCTAACCTGGATCCTAGTCTGACATTAACTAGTACATCATGCTGTAAGATGCCAAGAAGAAAGGGACATGATCTGCTTCAGGCATCTCTTTCCAGATCTAGCACATCATAGTTCTTTATTCTTAATGCAACAACCATTCATTTATCATTAATAAATAGCAACTGGGTAACCTAATTAGTGAGCATTCCCAACAAGAATCTATCCAGCTTTTTCTTGGAAAACCCTGAGGAGGGGATTCCTCAAGCTTCCTGTTAACAAAGTGCTGTTAGTAAGATTCTCCCAATGCCTAACCTGAATTTACTTTTCTGTATTTGGCTTATTTTATGTTCATATCATGACCTATTGTTGTGAAATCATTCGATGTAGCCAAAGCTGCAGCAGGTAAAGGGTAAAACTGTGCAAATAACATGAGTCCATGTAGAATTCCTTTCATGTTTTTTGTTCTTCTAGTAAGTAGATAAAAGTGCTTGTGTTCTTGTTGACTGTCACTGAGGAAGAAGTGCAGTCTTTCTGCATTATCCAGTAGCTCTGATTTGTACATTGAGCCTTGCATGTGCAGGAACTTGGATTCTTTTCTGTGGATAGGAAATGTTCTGAGTGTGATGGCAGGTACCTGTGTGAATATGCTTCATTTCCTCTTTATAGAAGAGAATGGAAAACCCCTATGATAGTGGGAATTGTGTATCACTGACTAGGGTTTAAAGGTAGTACATTGGACCATGGGCATATTATTGATATAACCTGAGTTGATTTGCTTTTTAGGAACTGCTGCTTTCACTAGTGGTAAAGCAATGAGGCCTTTGTTGGAGTGAAACAGTATGCCCATTGATATAAGTTTTATTGTTTAGTTATGATAATTCTTTTATAATCTCCTGTATTTTCATAGAGTGATGGTATCATTTTTCATGTTTGAAATGCTATTTAAAAAAATATTTTTATTGATAATTTTTGAGAAATTTCAAACCAAAAGATAAAAACTAACAATTATTTAAAAAGAAAATAGGAATACAAAGTTAAAGAGGAAAAAAAAGAATAAAAAGGAAAAAAAGATAAAGAAAAATATAAAGTGGCTTTTTATTTTTTCTATTACAAATATAAGTAAAATTACAAACTTCCACTTACTCTATAGTTACAACAAAACTCTTTTTTAATCACATGATCCTCCCTTCACCTTTAATAATCAAATCTGCAAATCATCATTTTATTTTTTTTCATTTTATGCAAGAAGTCTTTAAGGGGTTTCCAGTTAATGGTTAATGTAGATAATGTCTTTTCTCTGATCAAAGATGTAAGTTTAGCCATCTCTGCAAGTTTTATCATCTTCACCAACCATATTCTGGGTAGTGTTAAGCTTTTTCATTTTTGTGCATATAGTCTTGCTGCTGTTGTCGTATATAGGAATAAAGTTGCATTACTTTTTTTTAGCTGCCTCTCCATTAGTTTGAAAGTCTTTCTATATGTTCTCTGCACTGCGTAGCTTAGTACTTTACTAATGACTTGTCCATCAGAAAAGCAAATGTTATGCTGTACTGGTAAGAATAGGTTGCATTTTTTTAAAAAAATACTTGAACCTTAGAGTATACTGTCATCTGATAGAATAGCTTCATTACATCTTTGTGGATTGTAGGCACTTGTGTCCTCACTGTCTTCAGAAAATATCGAAAAGGATTTTTTCATTAATGATGTATAAATGTACAAAACAGAGAAGCACATCATAAAGATTTTCTGTGTCAGTAAACTGAAACAGGAGAGGTTGTGTCATACTTATTGCTGCAGTGATGCAGCACATGAAACCCCAATATCAAAATGGCTTTACTGGCCAAGGTACTCCAACGTGTTTAGAGTGGTTTGCTGTTTATTTTATAAAACACACATACCTGCATATTCCCATTGGGCTCGCAGCATGATAAATAAAATAATTTCATACAGGCAATCCAAAAACATTTCTAAAATATAAAAAAGAATAAAAATCCCAGACTTATTCTTATGTATTTTATTGTTAGGCAATGGTGGAATCTTCTTGTGTTTTATGTATGTTCTGTAAGAGTAACTTCAGATTTATTTATTAAAACACTTCTGGATCATCTTTCCTTGTAAAAGGTAGTCTTAAGGCAGTTTACATCTCATGGTTCTGCATAAAAATATGGACCATAAGGCAGCTCAATAAAATCATGTATCAAATAACTACTTAAAAAACCAAATATAGTTCACCAGAAGCAGTCTGTTTAAAATCCAACAGCAGATAATTTAAGTAAAACCTCTTCTATAAAGAAATGACATGCATATTTTGTCAAAGATAGAGAGGGATCATTATGTACTTCTACCAGCAGTCTGTTTGAAAATCCAGAACCACCAGTGAAAAAGCTGTGGAATGGGTTACTACTTCCTGCGTTCCCTATATCCCCTTTATCTTAGATTGTCTGTTTTGTACAATCATATTGCTACGTGAATTATCAGTATACATTTGAGTAAGCCATTGTAAGTAGGAGACACACACAATCTTTTCTGAATGTATTTTGGATTGTGCCCTGAAAGCACATCAGACCAGTAACTTAGTCAAGTTGATAATTGTGAAATGCATGTGGATCTCCACTGAAAGCTTAGGAAAACAATTACATGACCTCATGCTGATTCTCATTTTTAAAAAGAATAGAAATGTGTAACTTCCAGTTTCTATGAAATTCCAGATTGTGTATTTTAAAAACTCACAGGATTTGATAGTGGATGCGTTTAACTTTTCCTTACATTAACCTGAAGGTAATGCTGAAGGCAACTGAGTTTGTCAGCCTCCTCCAGTTCTCCCAGTATCCCCAATTGTAAAAATCCTGGCTACAGCCCAATAAAGAAATAATAAACATAGCTGAAGATGGGGGAACATAAAATGTCGGTTAATGGATGGGAAGCAGGGTGGGAAGCATGGACAGGTGTGGGTATGGGGTTGACAGGAAGAGGGACGTCCTGTGCTAGTCCCTGCAGTTTCTCTACCCATGCAACTGGTCCTGGCCCAGCAGCTGGCACTGCCCAACATGGCTAAACTTTTCTCAGGAAGAGGCTACCAGTGGGTGGGCAGGAGGGAAAACTGAAGATAAGCAGGGACATAGGGTAGGTTGGCTGGAGGGGGTGGGAAGGAGAGAACAAGGCAAAAAACCTAGAGAGGCTGTGGAGGCTTTTTGGGAAGGTACAGAGGAAATAGTAGGAAGGAGAAAATGAGGTGCCCCTAGCAAGTCCTTGAGGGTCCTGCACTTGTCACTAAATCTAATGGTAAAGCGGGGGGGGGGGGGGGAGGTTTGCCACTTACAAAAGCAGCAAAGCAAGGACACTCAGAGATAGGATAGGGGATTCTATTTGGTAAGCTTCCCAGACATGGAGAATGGGGCTGCCCTCCTGGTGCTCCATGGGCTCTTTCTCTGGCTATGTTGCACTCTGGCTCCCTCCAGCCTCAGAAAGGCAGGAGCCTCCAGGATCAGCTTTCTGGGTTACCTTTCTACCTGCCTGCTGGTGTTCAGCTTCCTGTCAGCTGAGCATCTTCCTTTTCTTCTAGCCAGCTTCATAGGCTCTTCTTTTATTTCCCTCCAATCTAAGTTCCTCTCCTTCCTCCTTTTTCCCATCCAGTCCCCCGAACCAAAGCCTATTTCTTTTCATCTCTGCCATTCTTTATTCTTAGCCTTTTCCTCTATTATCCTTTGCACCCGGCCTAACCCCCAGCTGCCCTCTGTTTCCCAAGGATAGCTTGTCCCATCCAGCTCTCATGAGTAGGAAGAAACTGCTGGAGTTCTGACTACATGAGAGCTCCCTGGATGTGAGCCTTCCTCCACTGCAGAGTTGAAAACTCTGGGCATCTTGGGGCACAGATATATATATGGTGATGTCGAGTGTGTGACATTTACAAATGAGTTATGCAAGTGAGTTGTGCTAATGAGCTCTGGTACCTATTTTTTCTGCAAAATGACCCCGAATGTCACAATCATTTATCTACCATCCCAGTTCATTTTGGGGCTCCCACTTGTTCCTCAAAATAGTAAAGCTCATGGCTCATGTAGGGAATGAAATTAATGTCACGGATAGGAAGTGCACATCCCTTAGAGAGCCAGTTTGGTGTAGTGGTTAAGTGCACATACTATTACCTGGGAGAACCGGGTTTGATTCCCCACTCCTCCACTTGCAGCTGCTGGAATGGCCTTGGGTCAGCCATAGCTATCGTAGGAGTTCTCCTTGAAAGGGCAGCTGCTGTAAGAGCTCTCTCAGCCCCACCTTCCTCACAGGCTGTCTGTTGTGGGGGTGGGGGGTTGGGAAGGTAAAGGAGATTGTGACCATTCTGAGACTCTGAGATTCAGAGTATAGGGCAGGATATTAATCCAATATCATCATCATCTTAAGTTTGATTTCTCCTCTCCTCAACTTTCTTAGTAAAGAAAGTATAAAAAGTAAACATACTTCACTTTGTGTTGCTTGGTCTCAGGTTCAGAATTATTTAAACAATGTTGTACTATTATTAGGAAGGGAAGGGAAAACAAATCAGCCAGTATCATAATGCCCCTGTATAAATTGATGCTGCAGTCACATTTGGAGTACTGCGTACAATTCTGGTCACCTCACCTCAAAAAAAGATATTATAGCATTGGAAAAAGTCCAGAAAAGGGCAATTAGAATGATTAAAGGGTTGGAACACTTTCTATATGAAGAAAGGTTAAAACCCTTGGGACTCTTTAGCTTGGAGAAACGTCGACTGAGGGGTGACAATCCCATACATTATGCATGGGATAGAGAAGGTAGAGAAAGAAGTCCTTTCCTCCCTTTCTCACAATACAAAGACTTGTGGGCATTCAATGAAATTGCTGAGCAGCTGAGTTAGAATGGATAAAAGGAAGTACTTCTTCATCCAAAGGGTGATTAAACGCATGGAATTTACAGCCACAGAAGGTAGTGGGGGCTACAAGCATGGACATCTTCAAGAGGGGATTGGATAAGCATATGGAGCAGAGGTCCATCAGTGGCTATTAGCCACAGCATATTGATGGAACTCTCTGTCTGGAGCAAGTGATGCTCTGTATTCTTGGTATTTGGGGCGGGGGGGGGGAGAAACAGTTGGATGGCTTCTAGTGTCCTAGCCCCACTGCTGGACCTCCTGATAGCACCTGGGTTTTTTGGCCACTGTGTGACACAGTGTTGGACTGGATGGGCCATTGGTCTGATCCAACATAACTTCTCTTATGTTCTTATTGAGGGCTTTCCTGATTATTTATCCTGCCTCTCACCCCAACGATGCAATCTCCCAATTTGTCTGGTAGCCTGTTATCCAGATAAGGAAGATATAGATTAACCTCCCCTTGCCTCTGAAGTCTTCTTGCTCCCTCATTCCCGTGATAATGAAAGCAGGTAGTATGTTTCCATTCATTCAGATGTGAAAAGTGTGCTACATCTTTAAAAATATTTAGCATAATTCATATTGCTAACTTTCAAAGTGTACTAAAATGATATTTTGTAAATTCCAGTATGAGTTTATTATTAGTCTGCAGCAATGTTTCCTCTAAGCTGCAGGGTCTTGTGAACAAAAAAATTAGTTTGTGAGCTACTGGCATGAAAGTTGTGAGCTACTGCATAAATTAGTGTGCTTTGGGGTCATCCTTCCTGAGCTATGACAAAAATGTGTGAGCTGGAGGCTAAAAATCTGTGATCTAGCTCACACTAACTCAGTTTAGAGGTCTGCAGGTAAAGATATTTGCTCCAAGCACTAATTAAGAATTAATACATTTTCTGAACTAAGTTAGCTGGACTATAGTTCTGATAAATCTAGCAGTTGAAATGTATTAAATGTAATGAACTTGCAGACTGATGTAAGAACTCAGTTTTTATATTATCTGTACTCTGTTTTTAGGACCTTTTCATTCCTTTTTCAATTAGATGTAGCCATTATAAGTCCATGTAGATGGTGTTGCTGCAGTTATTCAGTTGGGGTGGTAAAATTGTAGGGCTTTTTTTGAGCAGGAATACACAGGAATACAATTCTGGCTGGCTTGGCATCAGAGGGTGTGGTCTAATATGCAAATGAGTTCCTGCTGGGCTTTTCCTACAAAAAAGCCCTCTGTGAAACAATGGTGATGTTAGAGTGTGTGGCCTAATGTGCAAATAAGTTCCTGCTGGGCTTTTTCTACCCAAAAAAGTCCTGTAAAATTGTATCTGGTTTTATCTTAACCATTGTGGGATCATGTTGGCATAGTCTTTTTCTTTAGAATGTTAAAGTCAATTCAGGTTTAGTATAGTTTATGTAAGCTTTCAATTAACAATTACTTGGTTATTTCAGAAATATTCAGGAGAAAAGAAGAGTACTGTAAACTGAAAAAACAACTTCAACATGTTAAAAGGATACAATATTTTAATTAATGTTCTGAGACACATAAGATGTCATTATGTTAGAATTTCTTAATGCATTTCTCATTTTGGAGATCTTCAGATGGTGGCAGCCTTAAATTTATACACAACTGAACTTGTTTACACATAAATTATATATATGTTTGGGTTTTGAGGGGGAACTTACTTTCTTTTGTGTGCAATTTTTCTGTAATCTTTACAGTAGGGCTGCTGAGAGCCACCATGGGCCCCTGAATTCTATCTGGGGCCTCCCATCATTACCCTTATTCAAACCAAATGTTATAGCAAAACAAATCACGGCTTTTTGATATCATGAATAGAATAATTGTTTATTAGGTAAGAAAAAGGATAATTGAGGAATATATTTTACTTAATGTACAAATCTGACTGTGCAGGTTGCAAAAAAATCTAAACAAGCAGAATCAGAAACACTCTCACCAAGGGACCGAGTCAGAATACTGAAATGCACTATAAATTAAGTACTGTTGAGACACAAATTACCTGGAAACAAGCTACACTGAATGAAGTGAGACATCCATCTCTTGCAAAGTACTCATCTGAAAAAACTACTTGAAAATATTTCTGTTCACACAGAACAAAAAAGCAAGCTCAGAGCAATGAAGAGATGGTTAATGGGAGAAAAAATTAGGGAGATGTGAAAAGTTCAATATATCCACCATGGAGAGTAGGCATGTTAGTAGAGTCCCCCAGATTTTCCCTGAGATTGTCTCCACAGCAGCCATTCTCACCTCCCCTCTGTTGGCCACAGGAGGCATTTCTTTTTTTATTTAGCATTAGAATATCATATCAATATAATGTGTACTGGGTTCTCTAATTTTTTTTTAAAGCAGTCTGTAGTCTTTTCTGTTGCAGAGATATAAGGGGAAATGCATATATGCACAATGATAAGGGTTAGGAGCTTGTTTTTTCCTAAAATGTGAAAGCTGGGAATTCAGAGAACATGATACACATGGATGAGGAATACTATTTAACCAGCACAATGCTGTTGGAAAGAGCCAGGTCAGGGCCTGGAGGGGACTTTATAAAATGGAGGGAAGACTGTTCCTACAATTCCCTTCTTTGATCCTTTTTTGTTTAATAAAATTATAGCAGTGCCATGTTTTTATGTAAATTTATGACTGAAAGAAGTTTAGATACAAAACCAGAACAAGCTTTAAAAATCTAAGTTTTAAAAATGTTTAAGATACTACTTTGACTTGTAATTGTTCTGCATTTGAGTTGATAAACTGTTAGTGAATCCCAAATATACAGGGAATTAAAGCAAACTTTCAAAGTTACTATTATGGTATTAGTTTGCTGGTGCTTTCTTGGTGAAATTCTGTGCTGGAAGAATAAAAGATCACTTAAGTACCAAAAAGTGCATGCTTTGATCATGTATTGGAATGAAAGTAGAAAACTACCTGATGAAAACAATGTTTTCATTTAAAGTGCATATTTTTTGACTTGCACAATAATTGATAGACAGCTTTATGGAATTTTAACAATTGTGATTGAATATGGTATTTAAGTGTTCCCAGGTGCAATGTATCTCTCTGCATTCTGGTGATCAGGATTAGGGGAAAAGACTTTTTTTTTAGTTTGTTAGGGACAGATGGCTTCTTTAACAGGTGTCACTTTTATTTCTCTTGCATTGGCTCCAGTGGCTCACAAAAGGTCTGTCTAAAGCATGTGGCATCCTTGTTATCAGCAAATTGTCTAGAATATGTTTCACTTTTTTTTCCGGGCCTTGGCCTATTTTATTGGACTAAGTTAGTCTGAGACTTGTCATAGCACATACTTACACTACTAAAAACAGCAAGAACAAATCCTCTTATGGGCTTTTAAAAGACCTCCTTAAAAACCAAAATGTAATTTAGCAGTGTTTTCAGTATGTGTAGGTAAGAATTAATCCCAGTAATTTGCTTATAAAACTAGTAACAGCTGCAATTTGCGTTAATTTTGTTTTAAAACTTTTGTGAAAATTGAGTGCTTTCAACATTGGTTAAAAGTCAAACCATGAAACAAATTAATGCTTTCCGTTAAGTATCTTTAATAGGAGGCTATTTATGCAGTTTTAAAAATAACATTATCAATATTGATAACAGGTTATTTAAGCTTGCTTAGTTTGTCACTTTTGTATTTTCAATATTTACTATCTACATTCCCTTGTTTAGATACAGTTTATTTATTTATTATTTACAATTTATAGTCTGCCCTTTCCCAAATGGGTTCTGAGCAGGTTGAGCTATGAAGTAGGAGTGTGTAGTTTATGCCTAACTCTACATCTTCGTAGGTCTGCAGGCACTTACTTGAATAAACAGAGTGTGTGTTAAAATAAAGTTTACTGTAAACAGCTCTGGCTGTGGTGGGAAAGAAAGCAAACTAAATGTATCAGTAATGAAATAAGTAAAGTGTATTAATTCCATGTACTTGAAATATGAACTTCAACTGCAACGCTTTAGCATGATTGCTGCTGCTGCTAATATTGCCTAGATTACTCAGAGATGACAGATTTATGGTAATGTGGTAACATAGTAACTGATTACAGCCAAACAATATAATAGACTTGGGAGTTCCTTTTGTTTTTGTTACTAATTCCAAAATGGGCTGTTTCATTATTGGGTTGTTATGTATGTTTTTTTTTAGTTTCTTTTGTTACTGTTTTCATAATTCTTCCCATCGGTATCAATGTAAGATATCCGCTTCCCTTCATGGGTATGTACCTTCATGGTTTTCCATTCAAACTGGATGAACCTTAGGGGGATCGTAGCACTCCCTTAGGAGATACACATTCCCAGTTTTCAGATAGGTAGTATAAAAGCATCCCTTTTTTGAGGCAATGAAAGGCTTCCATGTTTAACATTAGTGTCTATGGGGAAAATGATAGCAAGGATTCCAAACACACTATAACACAGACAGTATAATTCAGTGAGGGAATTTGGCACAGCGGCCACTTAGCCTGAAGGACAGTAGCATGGGGAAGAGTAGACTGAGAAGGGAAGGGCATTTAGTGACACAAGGAGGGCAAGTTCAGTGCAGAGAAACAAGAGAGCCAGTTTGGTGTAGTGGCTAATCTGGAGAACCGTGTTTGATTGCCCATTCCTTCACATGACGCATGCTGTGTGACCTTGGGCAAGTTATAGTTCTCTCTCTCAGGACTCTCTCAGCACCACCAACTCACAAGGTGACTGTTGTGGGGAGAGGAAGGGAAGTGATTATAAGCCATTCTGAGACTGCTTTATGGCAGGATATAAAACCACCTTCTCCTGTTTTCTATTCTGTTGCTGCTGCTGCTTTGCATCTGGGCAGCAGGACAGTACAGACTGCAAAGGGAAATTTGCACATCAGGGCAAGCACTAGGAGGAGAATGGAAGGCAGTCCTACCCCATATCCTCTATGATTCGAATACCACACACACAAACGTGTATGCGTTAATCAAAAAGGCCAGGAGCCTATTCCCCCTTCCCCTTTATGCCTTTATTAGGAAAATGTTTGCTGTCTAGTAAAACCAGTAGAATCAGAGAGAGGCAAGACTGCAGTAATAAAAAAAAAGTAATGTTTGGTTATAGACTGATTAGATGGGGATTGGTTTTGTTAGTTATGATACATCTTGTTTTCTTAATTATAGTAATTAATTATGAAAGAAACACCCAAGTTTACATTATAATACATTTAAAATACTTTCAGTTGCATTTTACATAATTTAATGAACTAATAATGAACTGAATTTCTGGAGAATTATTAGAATTGTATACATTTCTGTTAAGAAGATCAAAATCTGTGTTTAATGGCTTGTTTAATAATACATTTTGATATAATTGCGCTCAATCATATATTTGTTTATTTGGAAATTAAGTTTCATAGAGTTAATTGGGATTTACTGCAAAGTAAATGTGTGCAGGATTGCATCCTTAAAAGTATTATACTTACTTGCCTAAATTGTTTCACTATTTATTTTTTGTTTGTGCCTTGAGCTGTGTAGTAGTGATCTTCCTGTTAACTGTTTCCTTTCCTCAAACTTACTGAAGAAAATGTCTGGCAAATCAAGGCATTTTTCAGACTCATTTTATATAAGACCTGCATTTGGAATGGAATTTCCCTTGATCACCCTGCCTGAACTTCACTGAGAGAATAATGGGGAAGTGTGTTCTTGTTGATTCTCCTGGACCTTTTAGTGGCTTTCAGCACCATTGACCATGGCATTCTTCTGAAATGGCTAGCTGAACTGGGAATGCTTTGTTGGTTTCATTTGTATTTTCCTGGCCAATTCTAGGAGATGGTGTGGGGAAATGTGATATTTATGCTGTGTGGTCCCACAGAGATTCACTTTGACCCCCATGCTGTTTAACATCTGTGAATCTGCTGGGAGAGATCATCTGGGGATTTGGAGTAAGCTGCCCCTGTTAAGCAGATGTCATCCAGCTCTACTTCACTTTAACAGCTGAATCAGATGGATCAGTAGAAGTCTTGAACAGGTACCTAGAAATAGTGATGTGATATATTGGTGCCAACATATGGAAGCTCAGTGCAAAGAAGACTGAGGTGCTGTTGGTCAATGGCAAAGCTGCTTGAGAACTGCAGAGTTGGCCTGTCCTGGAAGAGGCTACATTCACTCTAAAAGGAAAGATTCATAGCCTGAGGGTGTTGCTGGATCCTGAATTACTGTTGAAGACTGAAGTCTCCTTGGCACATATTGCCTGTTATTAGCTTCTTCTGATACTCCAGCTGTGATTGGTTTCAGTGTTCCCTGAAAGCTGAATTAGTGAGCTAGCTCACAGATTTTTAGCCTCCAGCTCACACATTTTTGTCTTAGCTCAGAAAGGATGACCCTAGAGCACAACTTTAATGCCAGTAGCTCACAAAGTAGAATTTTTGCTCACAAGACTGCAGTTTAGAGGGAACGTTGGCTGTGACCATTTCTCAAAAAGCATGATCTGGTCATGGTGATCCATTTCTCAAAAAGCATGATCTGATTTTTACATGGAGCTGCCTTTGAGAACAGTCCAGAAACTTCAGCTGATGCAAAATGCAGCTGCCAGGCTACTGTCAGGGTGGGATTCAGGGACTGTATCACTCTAGTGCTGAAAGAACTGCACTAGCTGTCTGCCTGTTTTTCAGAGTGCTAGTTTTTAATTTTAAGGCCCTAAATAGCATGGGACTAGGATATCAGAAGGCGCACCCAGAGATAAAATTCTAGACCTACTTGGGAAATTTAAAATGGGTAAGTCTCCAGGTCCGAGAGTTCTTAAGGAACTCAGATGTGAGATCATTGATCTTGCAAAAGGCTTTTGACTAGGTACCTCACCAAAGACTCCTGAGTAAATTTAGCAGTCATGAGATAAGACGACAGGTTCTCTTCTGGTCTGAAAACTGTTTAAATGATGGGAAGCAAAGAGTAGGAATCAATGGACAGTTCTCACAGTGGGGTCCCACAAGAATTGCAATCAAGGCTGGTACTATTTATTAATTGATCTGGAATTGTGGGTAAGTAGTGTAGTGACCTAGTTTGCAGATAACAACAAATTATTCAGGATGGTAAGAACCAAGGCTGACTGTGAAGAGCTCCAAGAGGACCTTCACAAACTGGGTGAGTTGGGTGACAATGTGGCAAATGAAGTTCAGAGTTGGATAAGTAAAAGGTGATGCACATTGAGACAAAAAAAAATCCCAGCTTCAAGTATAGGCAAATGGGATCTGAACTTATTGAGACTGATAGAGGCCAGGAGGCAACATCAGCCTCTATGTGCAGTTGTTGGCTATCTGGAGGAACTGGCTGGCCATTATGTGAAGATGCTGGTCTAGATGGACCATTGGTCTGATCCACTAGGGCTTTTTTTATGTCACTTCCTCCAACATCATTCAGCTTCCAGCTAAGATTTTCTGTACAATGCCTTCCCCCTTGAAGTTCCCTTGGTGCCTATCCTTCTCTCTTTTAGATGCCAGGCCAGAATGTTGCTTTATTTATGCAGGCTTTTCATCAAGGGGTTGATCTTTTAACATTTGTATAGTCTGCTTTTAGCTTGAGAATTGCTTTGAGTTTCTTTTTAAGATGCTTAATATGTTGTGCTGTTTTTTGACCTAGTTGGATATTCATTCTGGGTTTTAATTGTTAACCATTTTTATTGTATAATGTTTTTACTGTATTTTATTTTGGACATTGCCTCCAAAGAAGAGTCTGCTGGATTAGAGTAGTGATTCATCTAGTTTGCCCAGCAGCCAATCAATTGACTGGAGGGCAAACAAGTTCTCTAGAGGAGCTGTATAGACTTTTTCTTAATAAATGAAATCTTAAACATTCATCTAGAAGTATTTCCTATTAATTCCAACAGAACTTGCTTTCAAGTAAACAACTGTGGGATTACAGCTGGGCTGACTGATTTTAAACATCATCTTCTTGTGCTCAAACATGTCTCTGATTCCTTCCTTCATGTGCAGGTCTTCATGCAGAACTTATTGCTTTGATCAAATTCCAGTTCATTGTGATGTCATTTGTGCCACTTAAACCACGACTCTCACAGTCTCACAGAATTTGAGTCATATGCATTCACCTTTAACAATTGGTGCTTGATTAGATTGGAAATTCTCATATGAAGGTCCATGCAGAAAGGGTGAAGGGGGATATGTGAACACAGCAAAAATTTGTGTTCATGCACAACCAGTGTTTTGTGGAAGTTGGTTAAGAGATCTGAGTGCAGACACTGTGTGAAAGCTAATCAGAGTGAGTGGTACATAGATCAGTAGCCATTTAGATAATTTGTTTTCTCATTCATTGTGACTTAGAATGTTTTTCATTTTGCCCTTCTCCTTAATCCTGATCCAACCATGCCTTCCTCATGTTCATTAGTTAATTGTCAATGTCTCTGGATTATTTTCTCAACAGGAAACAAAAGAAGGAAAGGGAGAACAGTATCACAATATGGCCAGGAATTTTTCCAAAAAAGAGAATTTATTGAGGCAAATATATTGCACAACATTTTCCAACAAATATCTGTATTGGAATCAACAGAATCAAATTTTAGCGCAATAAATAGGCAAGGGTGATATTCAGATTGTGTTCTTGGGGCTTTCTTCTTGCCTTGTGCTTAATGCCGTTGGTCAATGTATGTCTGCACCTCTGCATGCCAAGCTGTCTGGAAAATTT
Source organism: Heteronotia binoei (assembly GCF_032191835.1). Taxonomy (NCBI): domain Eukaryota; kingdom Metazoa; phylum Chordata; class Lepidosauria; order Squamata; family Gekkonidae; genus Heteronotia; species Heteronotia binoei. The sequence goes on from NC_083226.1 coordinate 60,826,516, forward strand.
GCTTGCATTTTTGCCCTAGTTAATTATTATAACAATTGCATGAATAAAGCTATCAAGTTTGGGGCAGATGCTCCAAGCTATTTTAGCACTTAATACTCATACTTAAATAACAGCGGTGGAATATAGCACTTCTTTTTACCATTTTCAGCTTTTCGTATTGTAATAATTCTAATAAAATATACAGAGTAGATTTAAAGCAAGTGTTAGGTGCATTATCTGCAGGCAAGTATATTGGTGTCATTGCAGTTTGAACACAAAGGGGGGAAACATCCCTCACCACTGAAAATGACTTCTGGCCTTTCAAGCTATGAGCAGCAGTATTTTAAGAACATAAGAGAAGCCATGTTGGATCAGGCCAATGGCCTATCCAGTCCAACACTCTTTGTCACACAGTAGCCAAAAAACCAAGTGCCATTAGGAGGTCCATCAGTGGGGCCAGGACATTAGAAGCCCTCCCACTGTGCCCCCCCAAGCACCAAGAATACAGAGCTTCACTGCCCCAGACAGAGTTCTAACAATAGCCACTGATGGGCCTCTATTCCATAGGTTTATCCAATCTCCTCTTGAAGCTTGCTATGCTTGTAGCCACCACCACTTCCTGTGGCAGTGAATTCCATGTGTTAATCACCCTTTGGGTGAAGAAGTACTTCCTTTTATCAGTTTGTATTTTATATAATATATAAATTACTGCCTCTCACTGTTTTGCGGGCTTAATTGAACTATGCTAGGACTAAAACTGCTTCACAGGGATGTTGTTCCCATTCCCAACACCTGAAACCCCAAGCACCACATCCCAAGCCTAGGAAATCTGCTGTAAGTACTTTACTGTGAGTTCAAATGTGATTCCTATTTACACAATAACCAAACCAGATATATTTTTAAAATGTTTTATTTCTAAAAGTTAAAGAAGGCAAAATAATTAAAATTCTGGTACGTGCTTTGTTAGGTCTAATAGCAACTAAATAACAAAACTATCTCGCTACATAACACCTAGTATACCTGCAGTGAAGATGGTAAGAGCAGAAGAATAATCCAAACTATGGCACAGTACAGAATACCAGTTTAAATGTCAGGTAGATAAGCAAAAGAAAAATGAGAAAGATCACCCTAAATCCCTATATTCAATTGTAAGTTTTGGCGTAGAGTACCAGACTTCAAACTTCAACCAATGACATCCTTCCCCCTTCTGGAGTCTTCCAGAAAACACTTGCACTAACTCCTTCTTTACCCCCTTCCCTTCTGGGCTTGATTCTCAAAAATGTCTCCTAATTAACTCGTTCTGCTGCTGGACCTTGGGGGAGAGATAAGGACTAACAATTCTCAAGGTATGTTTAGCCTGACTAGGCCTTCTATTATTCAATCTAACCTCTAGGTTGAATCAAGATATAGGTGTATCACTAATTTAAAATATGTATACTTCCCTTCTCTGTGAATGAAACAGAAACATTACAATAAATAAAACATGTGAATAAAAGCATTTTTAAGAGAATTAAGTTAAAAAAATTGTGCTGATCTTAAAACAGCCTTTAAAACAGCATAAAACAAAGACAGGGTCTTCTAAAACATGACTGTATAGAAAGCAAGACATCTAATAAAATTGTATCCTGTAAGATCATAAATATTCTGAATTAATTTCTTAAAAATTTGGAGAATAGAGAAGGTACTAAATATATGTATGAGAGCTGCTTGACTGGAGGAACATCTCTAACAAGAGCTAGTAGACATTAGACCAGGGGTATCCAAGCTGCAGCTCATGAGCTGCGTGTGGCTCTTGGAGCCCATTCTTGTGACTTGCAAGGAAGTGGGAAGGAGGCAGCAGCTTGCTGGTTCTTCCAGCTGCTGCTGGCCTGCCCCCTCAGCCTGGCACTGACAGCACACTGGAGGACTGGCATAGGAGCTGGGAGCCTCTGGTGCGGTTTTATCTGCCGTTCAGCTGATCGACGGGGGTGGGGGGCTCCTTTAAATAGGCATTTGCCTGGGGGGAGAGGGGAAAGGCCAAATTCGGTGTCCGACTCTCCTGGTGCCCTAAGCAAATGCCTAGTTTGCATAGTGGGCAAGCCGGCCTTGCTCCATTAATAATATGAAATGGCTGTTTTGGAGGGTGTAGTTTTTCTGCCATTGCTGTGCTTCTCCTCCAAAATCTTGAGGAATTTGGAGATGGCAGAAAATAAAAAAGAGAACTGCAGAGGATTGGTGGTGAGGTGAGAGGATGTGGGGCGCAGAACTATGGAATGGGAGATGTTGGGTGAAATTTCAGAGAAAGCTGTGCATAACTTGATTGTGGAGCTGGCGCTCTCAAGGGTTGGAGGACACTGACAGGTAATTTTGAAAGTGGCTTATATTTTTAGTCAGGGCTCTTTTTTTGTAGAAAAAGCCCAGCAGGAACTCATTTACATATTAGGCCAAACCCTCTGACACCAACACTTTCTAGAATTAACACCAAAAAAAGATGTCCTCCTCCTCATAGGGGACTGGAATGCCAAAGTAGGAAGTCAAAAGGTGACCAGAACAACTGACAAGTTTGGCCTTGGAGAACAAAATGAAGCCGGGCAAAGGCTAATAGAGTTTTGTCAAGAGAACAAGCTGGTCATAGCGAACACCCTCTTCCAACAACCTAAAAGGCGACTCTACACATGGACATCACCTGATGGCCAACACAGAAATCAGATTGATTATATACTCTGCAGCCAAAGATGGAGAAGCTCCTTACAGTCAGCAAAAACAAGACTTGGAGCTGACTTCGGCTCAGGTCATGAGCTAATCATTGTAAAATTCAGGCTTAAACTGAAGAAAACTGGGGAAGCCATTAGGCCATTCAGGTTTGACCTTGATCACATCCCTTATGAATATACCGTGGAGGTGAAGAATAGGTTTAAGGAATTAGAGTTGATAGAGTGCTGGAAGAACTATGGATGGAGGTTTGTGACATTGTACGATAGGCAGCAATCAGCACCATCCCAAAGAAAAAGAAATGCAAGAAAGCAAAGTGGCTGTCTGATGAGGCTTTACAAATAGCTGAGGAAAGAAGGAAAGTGAAAGGCAAAGGTGAAAAGGAAAGATTCACGCAATTGAATGCAGATTTCCAGAGAACGGCAAGGAGAGATAAGGAGGCCTTCCTGAAGGAACAATGCAAAACAATAGAGGAAAATAATAGAATGGGAAGGACAAGGGAACTATTCAAGAAAATTGGAGAAATCAAGGGAATGTTTCGTGCAAAGATGGCCATGATAAAGGACAAAAATGGTAGGGAACTAACCAGCAGAAGAGATCAGGAAGAGGTGGCAATAATACACAGAAGAATTATACAAGAAGGATCTCAATGTCCTGGACAACGAAGACAGTGAAATCGATGACCTTGAGCCAGACATTCTGGAGTGTGAAGTCAAATGGGCTTTAGAAAGCATTACCAACAACAAAGCGAGCGGAGATGATGGTATCCTAGTTGAGCTATTCAAAGTCCTAAAAGATGATACTGTTAAAGTGATGCATACATTATGTCAACAAATTTGGAAAACACAACAGTGGCCACAGGATTGGAAAAGATCAGTTTATATTCCAATCCCAAAGAAGGGTAATGCCAAGGAATGTCCAAACTATCGCACCATTGCACTCATTTCACATGCCAGCAAGGTCATGTCAAAGATCCTACAAGCTAGGCTTCAGCAGTATGTAGATCGGGAACTACCAGAAGTTCGAGCTGGGTTTCGGAGAGGTAGAGGAACTAGAGATCAAATTGCCAACATTCGATGGATTATGGAGAAAGCACGGGAGTATCAGAAAAACATCTATTTCTGCTTCATTGACTATACTAAAGCCTTTGATTGTGTGGATCACAACAAACTGTGGCAAGTCCTTAAAGAGATGGGAGTACCAGACCACCTCACATGTCTCCTGAGAAAGCTGCATAAGGGTCAAGAAGCAACTGTTAGAACGGGATATGGAGCAATTGATTGGTTTAGAATAGGAAAGGGGGTTCGACAAGGATGTATATTGTCACCCTGCTTATTTAATTTATATGCCTTCCTTCTCCAGGGACGGGGGTGGTGGGGTGGGGAGAGGTCTCAGTCAATAGAAGGAAAAGAGGCTTGGCTCTGTAGCTCTGTTGTGCGTTTGAGAGAGCCTGGCAAAGCAAGCTATTCCCTCTTCTTCCCCAAGGGAGGAGCCTCAGCCAATGGAGAAAACAGAGGTTTTTCTCTGTAGCTTGTGCAATTGAGCAAGCCTTGCAAAGCAAGTTGTTATGCAGTAGGAAGCAAGATATAGGAAGAAGGAAACAGATGACAATCAGTTGCTGGGGGCCTGATAGGAACCTTTCGGGGGCCTGACACCCCTGTCTTAGAGACGCTGGTGAGAGATTGCTCTTAGAAGTGAACAGTTTTTGTATTTGTCAGATAAGCACATCTTGAGGGGGAAAACAGTCCCTTTCACTAAAAATATAGTCAAGTTGTCAGAAGTTAAACCAGAAAGATACTTGAAACCTTTAGGGAAAGTGAAGCAGCTTTCAGGGAAACATTGTATCGTGTGCAGCCAGTAACCTCAAAAGGGTTCTGTGGGCAATTTTAAATGTTTGTTTCCATCTGCTAAAGCCAATACACCTATGTACATATTAATCCCTTTTGCTGCCAGTTTGTTTTAATAAAACAACTTTTGTTCAATGGTTTCCCATTGTTGTTTTATGATTTTACTCATGAAGGAGGCTAGTGATGGGCCTTTAAATGCTTTTAACTTTCTATAATAAATACATGTATGATTTATTAAATACTTAGCTTTCAGTTTTTGGCCCGTTACTTGCATATTCACTTTTCAGGTTCTTTACTCCAGTTTTTTGGGTTAAGTTTCTTTCCCCTCTCTTTTTTCCCTATACTAGCTAAAGAGTCTACCTCTCTCTCAACATGGGCTTCCACCTCATAGGACTGTAGAAAGGTTAAAAGAAAAGAGGGGAGAATGATGATATAAGCCTCCTTAGGGTCACCACTGAGAAGGAAAACAAGTGTAAACAATTAAATCAATATATACATATAGGATATGCTATGGGTTGGTCAAAGGTCAGGTGATGTCACTTCCTAAGCTCCACCCCTTCCAATAATGTCACATCCTGGTCTAGACTTATTCATGCCAACCTATTAAGGATTAAATACCAATGGTACATAGCTTTTGCAGATTTTTCCTTTACATCAGAATATATTGCATTGTAGCTAACTTGAGACTATATCCATTTCCACATTCCAGTTTTGATAAATGTCAAAGCTGATTTAAAAAAAAAAATTAATATCAAACTGTAGAGATCTGAGATACTACCTTCAAGGCCTTTATTTTTCTATTTTAGCTCTAAGGTTACCAGAAGGCTACTCACCCTGGATCTTACTCAGCTGCTACTGGAAAGTTAGAGGAATCTCCCCCCCCCCCCCCGCCTTTCCTTTGAATTTAGCATTCCCAATTTGTCATTGATATCACAATTCAGTATATTCAGTAACATCCTAATCTGCATATACACATTCAGCAGGCTTTCCTATTCTGTGTGCAAGAGTCATTGGTTCTGGGTATTTGCCTTCACTGAGTAGTGCCATCCCATGGAAAGAGTAAGAAACCTGTACATTCAGAGACTTAAGCATATTCATCAACACTGCTGGTTCATGGCAGCAATGTTGATGAAATGAATGCTTGATATTTTGGTATCAAACTAATCCAACATAGCACATGTAGAAGACTCTAGATTAAATGTAGAATTATAAAATGCTCGATTTACTTAAAATTGTGCAGAACATTGTAATTTTCTTTGCTTCATTGTATGCTTCTGTCAGTTCAGAGTTGAGGCACTGAATTCAATTTTGACAACTTTTTATTCATTGTTTGTAAATAAGCTAGTTTAACATAGTCTGCAGAATTCATTAAATATTCATTAGCCTTCTAAAAATAAAGGTGATACCACAAGTGATTTTGCTATTGGATATCATAAATTAGTTACTGTCCTGATTGATTTCATGCCTGTTCTCCTTATCGTAGTAGTTGCATCTGATGTTTGTTTCTTGTGTGATATCCTAAATTTAGATGTCAGGTTCTTCAGATGGATATATTAAAATCATTGCACTGTGGCTTCAGAAGCTTAATATGGCCCTTTCAGTAGCAATGCAGCATAAATGAAATGTCTTATGTTTTTGTTAATTACCTTCTTTAATGGGTATGAGGTTAGTATACTTCTGAGTTTAAAATGGGAGCAAAATAGTTGCATATAGAGCCTGTTTGATTGGCCAGGATGGCAGTCTTAATCTTTGCATTGGTTTTTTCCAGTTATCAGATTTGCTTCTTCAAGAGGTTCAGGAGTGTATATTTGATACTCAGTCTATATTGAAAGTAATTTGGAGGTTCTGTCTGAGGAGTTTTAGAAAAATGGTCTTGATCCTTAAAATATCTTTGTTGCATATTAACTATGATTAAAAGCACTTTTTGCTTCAAAAAGTATACAGGCTAAGGATGTTTTAAAATGTTTTTTAGCATTGTTCTTCTAAACATCTAAGAGGTGTTCCACTAGGCCTATGGCTGAGGGAAATAAGTTTCCTTCACCCTCCTTGGGACAAGGACACATATTGTGTGCCTTCATGTGCAGTCTTTAAACTGTAAATTTTAGTGAATTGTTTATAATGTTTTAACTGTTAACTTGAGTGTTGAATGCTGTCTAATTAGAAAAGTTGTCCCTTACGCTGAGCCATGTTTCACAGGGAAGGGCAGGTTGTAAATCAACTAAATAAAGAATCATATAGAATTGGAAGGGACCTCCAGGGTCATCTAGTCCAACCCCTCCTGCACAATGCAGGAAATTCACTAATGCCTCCTCCTAAGTTCACAGAATCAGCATTGATGTCAGATGTCAATCTTAGGCTTGCCAAGTCCAATTCGAGAAATATCTGGGGGCTTTGGGGGTGGAGCCAGGAGATATGGGGCAGAGTCAAGAGCAAGGCCGTGACAAGCATAATTGAATTCCAAGGGAGTTCTGGCCATCACATTTTTAAATGCCTTCCTTCCATAGGAAATAATGGATAGAGGCACCTTCTTTTGGGGCTCATAGAATTGGACCCCCTGATGCAATTGTTTTGAAACTTGGTGAGTATTTTGGGGAGAGGTTCTAGATGCTATACTGAAAATATAGTGCCTCTACCTAAAAAAGCAGCCCCCCCCCAGAGCCCCTGATACCTGTGGATCAATTTCGCATTATTCCCTATGGGAATCATTCTGCATAGGAAATAATTGCCCAGTAGACATTCCCCCCCCCCTCCTGCCGCTTTCTGATTACCCTAAAGCGGGGAAAGGGCCTCCAAACCTGGGGATTGGCATCTGAAAAGAACAGGGGCTATGCTTCTCTCTCTCTCTCTCTCTCTCAGCTGCTCTGAAATGAAAGCAAAACAAACCGAGGGACTGTGTTGCTGACCCTTCCCATGAAGTACTTCCTGCTCAACTTTAAAGACACACACACACATTTTGAAATGGACCTGTTTGCAGGTTTCTAAACCTGCCCAAGATCTAAAGCTGCATGGTGGCTGTGGGGGCGGGGGAAACCTGTAAAACTGGGGGATCTCCCACTGGGATCTGGGGATTGGGAAGCCTAGTCAATCTAGCCTCTGTTTAAAAACATCCAAAGAGGGAGAGCCCACCACCTCCCGAGGAAGGCTGTTGCCTGTTCTATTGAGAAACTGCTCTGTCAGGAAGTTCTTCCTAATATTTAGCAGAAAGCTCTTTTGATTCCATTTCAGTCCATTTGTTCTGGCCTGACCTTCTGGGGCAGCAGAAAACAATTCTGCATCTACAAATGATGATGGTCATATCACCTCTCAGTTGTCTTCTCTCCAGACTAAACATACTCAGCTCCTTCAACCTTTCCTCGTAGGAATTGGTCCCCAGACCCCTCACTATCTTTGTTGTCCTCCTCTGGGAATGTTCCAGACTGTCTGTTTCCTTAGATGGTGGTGCTGAAAACTGAACACAGTATTCTAGGTGAGATCTAATCAGAGCAGAATAAAGTGATACCATCACTTAGTGTGATCTGGACAGTATACTTCTGTTGATACAGCCCAAATTCCCATTTGCCTCCTTAGCTGCTGCATCACACCGTTGACTCATGTTCAGTGTATGGTCCACTAAGACCCCTAGATCCTTTTCGCACATACTACTGCCAAGATAAATCTCCCCCATCCTATAATTACGTATTGGATTTTTTCTATCTAAATGCAGAACTTTTCACTTATCCCCATTAAAATTCATTCAGTTTGCTTTAGCCTAGCTTTCCAGCCTGTCAAGATCATCCTGTATCTGTCTTCTGTATTTGCTACCCCGATTTAGTATCATCTGCAAATTTAAAAAGCACCTCACTTGTTTTCCCAAGAATCCTCAAACATAATGGCCAGAGGTTCAGAAATTACATTCACAAGTTCTTTTAGTACTCTTGGATGCAGTTCATCTGGTCTTGAGGACTTACTTTCATTTAAAGAAATTAGCTGTTTATGCAGTACCCCTAAGCAGATCTAGGCTGTAACTCTTTTGTCTCATAATGTGTTCTGGTTTTGCCATGCTGAGCACCTTTTCCCTCACAAGAGAAGATGGAGGAAAAAGTAGGAATTGAGTAATTCTGCCCTCTTTTCATTGCCTGTTTCAATTTCGCTTTCCTGTCCCTTCAGTAAATTTTAGTCTTGGATCACTTTCTGGCCAATGTATGGCTAAAGTTATGTGATAATTATATGGTTAAAGCTGTGAGTTAAAATTGGGGGAGAGGGAGACATGTAGCTACTGTAGCGCTGTGCTTAATTCTCATACTAGAAGTAGCAATGATAGAAAGGTGCAGTTGTGATGATAGGAAGGTGCAGACAGAAGCACGATTAAATTAGGCAAATGAAGAGAAAGGACAGGAACAGGTGGCAATTTTTTGCTAATTATTGCTTTCTGTGCAGTTCCATACATTGTTTAGTGAATTAGTGGGTTACAATTTCGTTCTTAAAGTGTTGGAGCCCTGGTTTTAGGTCTACTAGTTACTGTGATTTTTAATATTGTATAGGGCAATGTTTCCCATTTGCAGGGTCATGACGCGGGTACCAGGCCATGGAAGCCTCACTACTGGGCCACAAGAAAAACCAAAGCTATCCCCGCCCCCAGCAAAGCTAGCCCCGCCCTGTCTCTGTGTTGTGCAGAGAGGAGCTGGGCTGCCTCTCCTTCCTTCTCCCCCCACTCCTAATGTTTGAGAGAAAAGCTGGCATCCATTGGCACTTTAGACCCACGAAGTGTTCTTCAAGGTATGAGCTTTCATGTGCCTTGCAGTATGTTCTTTTGGGGAGATTTCCCTGGGAGGCCTGGGCAGCAAAGAAGGGTGTGTGTGTTTTTTTCAGTCGGGAGGGGCAGGGAGTGGGCATTCCAGTAGTTTTTTTTTTTTTACCAAATTACCCCTGGGCAGAATTGCTGACTGGGGTCATCTGATGGTGAGGAAGGCTTTTTTTTAATTTTTCCTTCCTTCCTTCCTTCCTTCCTTCCTTCCTTCCTTCCTTCCTTCCTTCCTTCCTTCCTTCCTTCCTTCCTTCCTTCTTTCCTTCTTTCCTTCTTTCCTTCCTTCTTTCCTTCTTTCCTTCTTTCCTTCTTTCCATCCAAGTGATGTTCTGTCTGTATTCTTGGTGCCCGGGAGGGGGGGAGAGCAACAGTGGGAGGGCTTCTAGTGCCCTGGCCCCACTGGTGGACATTCTGGTGCTTTTTGGGCATTGTATGAGGGAATTTTGGACATGATAGTCCACTGGCTTGATCCAACATGGCTCCTCTTATGTTTATGTTCTTCCTTTCCTTTCCTTTCCTTTCCTTTCCTTTCCTTTCCTTTCCTTTCCTTTCCTTTCCTTTCCTTTCCTTTCCTTTCCTTTCCTTTCCTTTCCTTTCCTTTCCTTTCCTTTCCTTTCCTTTCCTTTCCTTTCCTTTCCTTTCCTTTCCTTCCTTCCTTTCCTTTCCTTTCCTTTCCTTTCCTTTCCTTTCCTTTCCTTTCCTTTCCTTTCCTTTCCTTTCCTTTCCTTTCCCCCCTCCCCCTCCCCCTCCCCCTCCCCCTCAGAACTCTTTATACAGTTTATACTTCTCACTTAAAGCACAGTTACTAAGTACAGCGCTTAGTTTTTCAGCTTTAATACAGCATAATTTGAAAATCAGCTTTCTGAATGTAAACTAAACATAAATAATACAGTTTTTGCTACTTTGGAGTTAGACTTAATTTAAACATGGTGCTGGGCAGGCTAAAATTGCTTATCTGTGCAACGTTCTATGTGGCTGGCTTTGTGTTTAAATTAGCCATTATGCACATAGTGTTAGCATACTAGGGATACTCTTCATAGCACATGATCTTACTTGAAAAATAAGGCAGATTAATGAACTCTGAAGAAAAGATGGAGTTATACACATCAAGTGAATTTAGCACGCTTATAAAGATATCAGTATTTTGATCAATTACGTGACATCAATATATATGTGAGAAGACAACTATCTGCTTCAGTAGTAGGTGGGTGAAAGATATCTGTTGTATACATATAGCTGACCTGGTTCAGGAAGGAGAAAATGCCAGGTGCAAATAGCAAAGCTGTGGTTGCCAAAAGACCTTTGCATTTACAAAATTTTATGCCTATGTCCAAACTTGTTAGTTTTGCTAAACCCACATTGTGGGTTTCATGTATTCCTTCTTGCCTGGCTCTCAGTAAAAAGTTCTTAGGAAATTTGTAAGATGATTGTAATTTTTACATTTTTTTTTGCATATGGGAGTTGTCCCATACTTTTAACCACTTTACTACTCTTTTCTCTACATTTTCTAGTCCTGTGTTCGCAATCGCAGATATTCAGGTGTAAGTACCTCACTGATATCTGTTACATTATTTCTGTTACATTTAAAATAATGCTTAGCCCTCTGTTTACTTTTTAATACATATAGTGCCTTGATCCAGCATGAAAGCCAGTGGATAGAGTGTTGGATGTAGAGATTTAAGCTCATGCAGGATTGTTGTGAGATGCAGTGGAGTGACCAAGATAGAGTAGGATCCAATATAATTGATATTTCAGGAAATTAGTCTGAATTATTCTGCAGGATTCTTGAATTTAAGTGGCACGTGACATTCCACAACACATAGATTTTTCACACTAAATAGGTTTAAGAATCTGTGCCTCCCCCCCATTGGTAGCCAATGTTTAGCTTTTATTATTTATGGCTACAGCTGAAATTTGTGTTGTCAGTTTACATGAATAGGAGAAAGGACAGCAATTGCATTGTTGGCACATAACAGTTGTTTTGAAGTGCATTTCAAAAGGCAGAATAGGTGTATAGTGAAAAAGTTGCCTGAGGTATACAAAATGCTTTCCACTTCTACATTTAGTAAAAAAAAATAATTGTTCCAATGTTTTATTTTTCTAGTTTTCTATGCTTTTCAGCTCCCTGTATACTGGGTATACTAGTTTGTTCATACATAAAAATATTTTTCTACCAAAATTTTAAAAGTTGAATTTAATTTCACTTGAATCTTGAGGATATATAAACTAGCAATTCTGCTTGTGATGAAAAATAATACTAAAGGCTTTTCTAGTGGGTTTAATGGTGCCAAGAGATGTAAGAAAAAAGGGATAATATCTTTTTTCTATGGCTTAAAAGCTCTCTCTTTCTGTGACTTTTAAACTTATCAATGTTCTGCAGTGTCTTTGGGAATTCTTATGTACGTGTGTACATAAAGGACTATTATACAAGTTTATTTGGAATCGGAAGATTGGAAGCTCTTACCATGAAACTTCCTTCTCGGTGGTCCTGGAATGGGATGGTCCGAAACTGCTGGGAGTAGGCTCCTCCTCTGGAAACAGGGTCGTTGATCATTTGATCCGGCCTGGGGGAGGGGCCTCTCCCTTGGAAACTCTCCAGTCCTTAGAAAAACCATGGTTCCCCATCGGGATAAATCTAAAAAATAAAACTCTGAATCACGGTAACAAACCACTCAGAGACCATAATGATGCAACACCATTTTAATAACTTCAACAGCAGAAGTAACCGCATGCAATAGGAAACTTCCTCTACCAGTGCCCCGGTAACTCCTGCACTCAAGTTCCCACAGCGACCAGTCTGGAGCATGTTGCAACACTGGGTGGGGTGGACCGTTCCACTCCAGGACCACTGAGAAGGAAGCTTCACGGTAAGAGCTTCCAATCTTCTGTTCTCTGGTGGTCCCTCGTAGTGGGATGGTCCGAAACTGCTGGAACATACAAAAGCAATATGTACCCAGGGCAGGAACAACTACGTTTAGGATATAACCTGCTGTAGCACCCTGCAGCCAAAAGCTGCTTCAGCTGACGCCTACCTATTCACCTTATAATACCTGGTGAACGAATGAGCAGAACTCCAGGTGGCTGCCCTACAAATGCGGCTGCTCCCTGTAAGGAATGAACAATAATCCCTCCTGGGGGCTCTAACCCTTTTGCTGTGTATGCTGCAGAAATACATTGCCCCAACCATCTGCTCAGGGTCGAAGGAGTTGTTTACCCAGAGAGGGCGAACTAAAGGAAACAAACAATGAATCTGAACTCCTAAAGTCCTTGGCTCTGTTTGTATAAAAACTCAAGGCACGCTTGATATCTAACCGATGCCATTCCTTTTCCTTCTCGTGTTTGGGATTGGGAAAAAATGAGGGTAATACCAACTCATAAGACTGGTGAAAATCTGAATTCACTTTAGGAATAAATGTTGGATCAGGTCTCAACACTACTCATGAAAGGTACAAAGTTCTTTATCCACAGACAGGTCCTGCAACTCAGGGTGGCCATAATATCTGCAGGCCAGCCAGGGACACCTCGAGGGGGGGAAACAGGAAGTGACTTCCGGTGATGTCACGCCACCGCCGGAAACAGGAAGTGACATCACTTCCTGTGACATCATTTCCCCCAAATGACATCATTTTCCCCAAATGCCACTGCCGGAAACAGGAAGTGACTTCACAGCACTTCCTGTGACGTCCCCAAAAATCCCCCCCCCCAAATCCCCCAAATATCACTGTAGGAGGGCACTAGAGCAGAGACACTGTACACATCTTGTAGAGAAAGAAGTACTTTTCTTCCTTTCTCAATGGACACTCAATTAAATTACTGAGCAACGGATAAACAGAAGTTCTTCTTCACTCAAAAGGTGATTAACACATGGAATTCACTGCCACAGGAGGTGTTAGCAGCAACAAGCACAGACAGCTTCAAGAGGGGATTGGATAAACATATGGCGCAGAGGTCCATCAGTGGCTATTAGCCACAAGGTATAGATGGAACTCTCTGTCTGGGGCAAGTGATGCTCTGTATTTTTGGTGCTTGGTGGGGGGCAACAGTGGGAGGGCTTCTAGTGTCCTGGCCCCACTACTGGACCTCCTGATAGCCCCTAGTTTTTGGGCCACTGTGTTTTTGCGCCACCTTCATCACTTTCGGGGTGTGGATCACCCAGTGGGGTGGGCTCCCAACTCCCTCCGCTGGCTGTTTCTGATAGCCCTGCACCCCCTCTTTCATTTGATATGTGTCCTGTGCGGGTGCCACCCTCCCGCCGGGAGATGCCGCAAAATGAGCCCCCTTGAGGCTTATGGCGGCAGGACTCGGGGGAAGCGAGCTAGACTGCTGTTCTTTTGAGGGGTTATTTGAGGGGTTATAGAGTGTTTTGAGCTCGTCCCTGTGGCATCGGTCCAATTGTTGTGGGACCCAGGGAGCCGGCGCAGCGGCCCGCTGAAGCAGCCTGTCGGTCACTTCCGGGTTCCTGTCCTGCATCTCGACCTGTGTTATTAGCTTCAAGGAGGCTCATTTTGCGGCATCTCCCGGCGGGAGGGTGGCACCCACACGGGACACATATCAAATGAAAGAGGGGGCGCAGGGCTATCAGAAACAGCCGGCGGACGGAGTCGGGAGCCCACCCCACTGGGGGATCCACGCCCCGAAAGTGATGAAGTTGGTGCAGATAGAAGGAGGGAGGGAAGGAGGGAGGGAAGGAGGGAGGGAGGGAGGGAAGGAGGGAGGAAGGGAGGAGGGAGGGAGGGAAGGAGGGAGGGAAGGAGGGAGGAAGAAAGGAAGGAGGGAAGGAAGGGAGGAGGGAGGGAGGGAAGGAGGGAAGGGAGGAAAGAGGGACGGAGGGAGGGAAGGAAGCCCCCCCAGCTGCCCCCCCCGCTTTCGGCCCCCTCCCTCTCTGCCTGCCTTGGGGGGGGGCTTACCTTCTCCCAGGGCGCGGGTGGCGGCCTCCCCTCCGGGCGGGCGGGCTGGCTGACCAGGAGGCGCAGCGGCGGCTGGCGCTGCTGGCGGGGCTGGCGGCGGCTGAGGAGGAGGCGGCCGAGCCCACCGACCCGGGGCCTCCTGCCACACCGCCGCCACCGCAGGTGCCACCGGCCCGCCTCCTGCTCCCGCCGGGCCTGCAGGAAGGGCGGGGCGTCTCGGCCTCCTCATCGCTCGGACCCCCTCCCCCCTCGGCGGGGAGGCTGCAGCCAAGCCGCTGGGCCTGCAGGCAGGGCGGGGCGGGGCGCCTCGGCCTCCGAGCTTGAGCTGGCGGCCTGGCTGCGGCTGCCCCGCCGAGGGGGGAGGGGGTCCGAGGGAGGAGGGAAGGAAGGAAGGCCAGCCGCCCCCTCCCGCCAGCCGCCCTCCCCCCGCTTTCGGCCCCCTCCTCCCTGCCTGCCTCGGGGGGGGGCTTACCTTCTCCCAGGGTGCGGGTGGCGGCCTCGGCCTCCCCTCTGGGCAGGCGGGCTGGCCAGGAGGCGCAGCGGCGTCTGGTGCTGCTGGCGGCGGCTCAGGAGGAGGCGGCCGAGCCCACCGACCTGGGGCCTCCTGCCACGCTGCCGCAGGCCCGCCTCCCGCTCCGGCCGCCGCCATTGTCCCGCTGCCACCTCCGCCACGCCGCCCACTCTCCTGGCCCTGAGCATGTGCAGAGCCGCGCGCACGCGCAGGGAGGAAGCTCCCAGCCTCCCCTCCGGACAGGCGCTCGCTTGCCACCGCCTTTCCCGCCCGCGTGCTCGCTCGCCGGCTCCAGGAGCTGGCTAAACCGGGACTTTTAATGGTCCCAGGATAGCCAGCCCGGGAGGCGGGAATTTGGGGGCGGCGCCGGGACTTTCCCGGGCAACCGGGACGATCTGGCCACCCTAACTCAGATACTCTCCAGACAGTGGTAATCCCAACTAAAAACAGTGTTTTAAGGGTAATATCCTTTAGGCTACAACTAGCCATGGGCTCAAAAGGTGCGTGACGCAATGCCTTCAACACCACATTTAACTTCTGTGTAGGAAACCTATGTGCAGTAGGGGGAGTCAACAGAGCCACCTCCCTCAAAAAAGTTTGACGTGTGGGTGCAAGGTCAAAGAACCCCCTTTTTTAGCTCCGCAAACAGCAGAAATAGCTGCCACCTGCCTACAAAGGGCATTAGTAGACAACCCCTTATCCAGGCCCTGTTGCAAGAACAGAAGCAGCTTCCGAACTGGCAACTTTAAGGGGTCCCAACCCTTTTTGACACACCAGCTAGAAAAAACACGCCAAGTGTTATTATAAACCCTAGTGGTAGAACGTTTTCTGGATGCCAACATAGGGTCAATCACAGATTTGTCAAACCCCAATTTAACTAACTGTGACCGCTCAACCTCCACGCATTTAATTGTAACAACCCAGCTGAGGATGGCAAGCTGTCCCTTGTCTCAGCAGAGTCCCGGAGGCTGGAAGACACCAAGGTTTACCAATCTGGGAATCAGCTGCAGTGGCAGGAAGGCGTACAGAAAACTGTCCAGCCAGTCGCAGTTGAGGGTGTCTACGCCCTCTGCTTGATCGTCCTTCTGTTTGGCAAAAAACTGTCGCACTTGATGATTGTTCTCGGTAGCAAATAAATCCACAGTCACTCTGCCATTTCTGCGTTGAAGAGACTGGAACACCGCCTTGTCTAGCGACCATTCCATCTGATCCAGCCTCTGCTGAGCCAATTGGCCAGCCCGTAGTCTTTCCCAGCAACATGAATCGCCTTTATTGACAGAATATACTTCTCTGCCCACTCCAGCAAGCTGTTGGCCTTACTGCAAAGTTTCCTGATTCTGGTCCTGCCTTGCCGCTTGACATAAGCTTTGGCTGTCATGTTGTCTGTCTTCACTAACACGTGACGCCCCTGCAGTGTCTTCTGAAAATGTAATAACCCCAGGCGAATAGCTCTCAGCTCCAGCAGATTGATGCTCAGTTGGGACTCCATCAAGGATGACTGACCTTGAGTCATCATCCCTTGAGAATATGCTCCCCAGCTGGACAGGCTGGAGTCTGTAGTCACCACTATCCTCTGCGGCTCCTTCATCGACACTCCTTGCTGCAAATGGGATGGTTCCAGCCACCACTGAAGTTGCATCCGCAGCTCTGTTGGTAGAAATACTAGCCTGGGCAGCTTGCGGCTATCACATTCTGATAAGGGATCAAGAAGCATTGTAAGGGTCGTAGGTGGAAACGCGCCCAGGACAGCACATCCTGGCACGACACCAGGACCCCTAAAAGCTTCGCTAGAGTCATCACAGGTACTTGATTCAAGGCCAATACTTCCTCCAACAAGGATCTGAGGTTCACCTGTCTTACTGCCGACAGAAAAACTTTGTGCCTCTGAGTATTGATCAGAACACTCATGTGCTATCTCTTGCGTTGGAGTGAGGTTGCTGTTTGTTCTGTTGACCACGAAATCGTGGTCCTGCAGTATTTCGATAGTCCGACTGATGTCCTCCAGATTCTGCTGGAAGGATGGGGCTCTGACCAAGAGATCGTCCAGGTACGGATGAAGAGCCACGTCCCCCATCTGTAAATGAGCCACCAATGCCACTATGATCTTTGTAAACACCTGCGGGGAAAATGGCAAAGCCTGGTACTGGAAGTGCTTCCCGTTGTATGCAAACCCGAGGAACCGTCTGTGACTTGGTCGAATGGGGCCATGCAAATACGCCTCGGGCAGATCTATGGACGTCAGATATTCTTGTTCTTGGACTGACAATAGAATGGAACGCAATGTCTCCATCCGAAACTTTTTCGTTCTCACAAATTGATTTACCCACTTCAAATCTAGAATGGCTCGGACATCGCCATTCTTCTTTGGTACCAAGAATAAGATGGAGTACACCCCTTGACCCCTCTGAGTCACAGGTACAGGTTCTATAGCCCTGATGTCCAGTAGGTGTTGGATGGCGCACGACATCCCTTGGTGATTGTGCATGTCTCGTTTTCTTGGCACTGAATAAAACCTCAGAGGTGGGAAAGATTCTAGCTCTAATGCGTAGCCCTTGGATACTGTGTCTATCACCCATTTGTCTGCTACTGACACCTTCCATCGGTCTGCGAAAAACTGTAGCCACCCTCCGATTGGAAGCAGCTCTGGGCTTCTGGCATAGTCATTGTGACCCTCCCTTTTTGCAGTCACCTTTGTTTCCCTTATCGTTTCTGCCAGGAAAGGATTTTGCATCCCGACTGCGAGACTGCCACTTCCCCCTGAATGACTTAAA
Organism: Heteronotia binoei; assembly: GCF_032191835.1. Taxonomy (NCBI): domain Eukaryota; kingdom Metazoa; phylum Chordata; class Lepidosauria; order Squamata; family Gekkonidae; genus Heteronotia; species Heteronotia binoei. The sequence goes on from NC_083226.1 coordinate 60,844,005, forward strand.
TCCCGAAGGCTGGGAGAATTTTTTGGAATCCCGAAAGGACTGGAAGGATTTCTTGGGCTTAAAATCCTTCCTCTTGGAAGGCTAGTCTTTCTTTTTGTCCTTCCCCTCAATCAAGAATCGTTCCAGCTCGTCCTCAAAGAGACTAACACCTTTGAATGGTACAGCTGCCAGTCTAGCCTGTGCAGCTGCATCTGCGAACCAAGTCCTGAGTCAAATGTTCTTGCGCGCTGCCATGCTGCAAGCCACGGCCCTTGCGGACAACTGCATTGCGTCTTGGGTCACATCTGCAATAAATGCTGTGCCCGAGGCTATTTTCTTAAGCTCATCCTTGAATTCCTTTGGCACATCACTATCTGCTGAGGCCAAATTGGACGCCCAAGTATACACTGCATGTGCAAATAAGCGACCCCGCGGAAGACGCTAGGATGGACCATGCTGAGGCTTCAAAGTCCTTACGTAATGCCTGTTACGTAATCACAGGCGTCTTTGGGTAACCCATCCGCATCCATGGGAAGCACTGATGTGGACAATAAACTATTTACAGGGTCGTCCACTACTGGCAGTTTCAGCCGTTTAGTAGCCTCTGGAATCAACCCATACAATTTTGAGAACAGATGTGGGTTAGATTTTGGCTTAGCTGGGTGTTCCCACTCTGCTTTAATAAAACTAAAGAAGGGAGCAGATAAGGGTACCCCTGTCTGAGAAACCCCCACCTTAGGCATCATCTTCCCTGAACCTGCGGGCAGGTTAGGGTCTAATTCTGCCTTCTCTCTGGATGTGGCAGTAAAGTCCAGTTCCCTGAGGACCCTAGGGAGGAGTTTAAAGTAATATTCCACTGGTAAGATCCTGGATTGCACTGAAGGAGCAGCCGCCTCCTCCTCAGACAGCTCCACTTCCTCTTTCGCAGAGGAGTCTACTGAAGAGTCAGGTTCCTTCTCCTCCTGAGAACTATCACAGGGAGAGTCCAGGCTCATACCCATTTTTGCTTTCTTTGGGTCTGTAGGAGCCGTGGCAATATCTTGATCTGCTTTTCTCTTCCTTTTCTGAGGGTGAGAGGGCACTGTAGAGCCTTGGGCAGGGGCAAGCTCCTTTCTCAATTCTCTTTTTAACCATATGAGTAAATTAAGCTTGGCATCCTCTCCATTTAAATCAGGTTCAGAATCCTCTTGCTCTTTTACAGAAATGGATCCTGAGTATTTTGGGAGGGCGAAATCACTGACTGAACTTCCTTTCTCACTAGTCTGTCCCCGTCCGTCAGCCATCTTAGTTATAACAGAGGGCTGAAACAAAAGTGAAAGGGCAGAGAGAAGCCTCCATTACCAGGCTAAGTGCCTGAAATGGTTACCCCTCCCCCTGCATAGTAAAAAACCCCAGGCACACTCTAACTGCGCCTGAGTTGGAGAAGGTCTGCTATGTTCTAAACCTTCCCCCCCCCCCTCACGACTGTAAAGAAAGCAGTTCTAGAGGGATACTGGGGAATGGCCGTAAGTTGTCAGGTGGCCTTTCCTCGTCTCAGCGGAGCCCATCCTGAGCAAAACCAGTTTGCGCATCACCAAGAGCTTTTCCCGCTCTCTCTCAGCCAGCTTACCGCCTCCTCGCGAGTTGATTCGCTGTCTGAGTTGGGCTGTTGGCTGCACTGGACTCTGGTCATCTGCACTACGCCCCCAGGCGCTGCGTGGGACTGCAAAAGTGGACTCGCTGCTGTTCCCTGCCTCAACAGGCTCAGGAGGGAAGGTCTCCCTCTCCGCGGCATTCCCCAGCTGTGCCGCCTTTGTTGGGTAAAACCCCTATGTTGGCAGTTAAAGTGCTCTGCCTTCTGCCTGCTGCGGCTGAGAAACAAAGTGGCAGAGACTTTTACGTGAGGAAACCTCGTTCTTCGGATCACTGTGCTCCAATGCATGACATCCTGTCTCTCAACAGGGCCGTTTAGACTGGAGAGTTTCCTAGGGAGAGGCCCCTCCCCCAGCCCAGATGATACAATCTGTTTCCAGAGGAGGCTACTCCCAGCAGTTTCGGACCGTCTCACCACCAGGGACCACCGGAGAACCTTTATATATACAGAAAAGGTTGGATGCATTCAGTTTTTTGCACTCAGCCAGCTTTTTTACACTCAATCTTTTTGAGTTTCCTTTCTTAACTTCCATCTTGGTCTAACAGCCTTTGTCTGTGAAGGTCCCATGATCCCCACCATAACCTTTTGGATGTCAAAATGCTATCCATCACTTCACTTTTCACAAGTGGAAAGGCTGATTGGATCCAACCTTGTATTTCACAAAGTGTGCTGATTAAAAACATTAGAAAGCAACAAAATAACTTTCTTGCTCTGTAGCACTGAACTGGTGGAGTTGAAAATTGATTCTTGCTCAAATGAGAAGCCCTATTCTTTCCTGTACCAGAGAGGACACCATTGTGAGCATAGGGCTCTCAATACTGGATACATCAGTATTGGCAAAACTTGTAAATAAGGGTGAAAAAGTGGATGGGGTATGTCCTGATCTTTCCTATTTGCTTTGCAGAGGATTCTACTGTTATATTTGTGGCAGTGTATCAGGACCAGGTACTTGTGTTGCTCAGAAATGTAAAATTTTGAAGCCCCAGGAGAAAAAATTAGAAATTTTGGGAAAAAATTAAAATATATGCAGTACTTGCTGTCCTGTCAAGCCTAAACTAATTTTACTGCTTTAGCATCAAATGCATACTTTATAACTAAGCGTGTAACATTGTGATATTGGATATATTTATGGGATTGAAAAGTTATAATTAAATTACATTGCAATCCTGCAGAGAGTTACTCCAGTCTAAGCCTATTCATTTCAATGGGCTTAGAACGGAGTAACTCTCCTTAGGATTGCACTGTTAGTATTCTGCAAGCAAAATTGAAAATGGACCCAACATTTGAGAGAAAATGCAAGCTGATGTACCCTACAGTTCTTTAGCGTATGTACTTTAGTTCCATTTAGATGTTATCTCCTTTCTTCTGTGGCTGTTGGTTACAGAGAGCTTTAGTTATCAATTAAACTTTCAAAGTTTTCCTCTGAGGCATTGGTGCGGTTTCTCCTTCTGATCTTTTTTCCCTTCAGCAAGGTAGGGTAATAAGCTACTTGTTACTTAATCTATGGGTATATATATCATAGTGGTTTGAGGGAGAGGTGGAGAGATCTACCACAAGGGAAGAGTTAGGTCTTAAGGAAAATAAGAGGCATGCAATAGCTGAGAAGCAATGAAAGTTCTGTGTGCTTCCTTCATGATGATTAGGTATTCTTTGAGATGTAGAAATTCATCTTGGATTTAAGAGCTCTACATGTCTGTATCATGCCCACCTCGTCTTTAAAAGCATTTCACTCATTCTAAAACAGAATATATTTAATAGGAGTAATTTTTGGCACTTCCTCAAATTCCTAATTTTCCCATTGAAAAAATTGGGGGGAAAGTGATCCCCTCAATTTTTGTTGTTTCTCTCCCCCCCCCTCCCCGGGACTTCACATCTTCAGTGTTGCATACACTATGGGTGCAGTCACGCACACTAAATAACGTGCTTTGCCAACTGGATTCTTACTGTGTAAGAATAGCAGAATTCACTTGCAAACAGTTGCTGTGTGAAAGCATCTTCTGTGGTGCTCACAGGAGGTGGCGGTGGCTGCAAGCATAGATAGCTTCAAGAGGGGATTGGATAAGCATCTGGAGCAGAGGGCCATCAGTGGCTACTAGCCACAGCGTATTGTTGGAACTTTCTGGGGCAATGATGCTCTGTATTCTTGGTGCTTGGGGGGGTGGGGCACAGTGGGAGGGATTCTAGCCCCACTGGTGGATCTTGTGATGGCACTTGGTTTTTTTGGCCACTGTGTGACAAAGAGTGTTGGACAGGATGGGCCATTGGCCTGATGCAACATGGCTTCTTTTATGTTCTTCCTGGTCAGTCTACCCAGGTTCAATATTGTGGGAACATCACGAACATAAAATCAGTTATGTGCCTGATGCATAAGAATTTGGGTTGAATTAAAGTACTCAAAATATGATTAGTAGTGTACCCTTTGACCTGGGTAGGTTATAACTATGTGTGATGCTGCATCTGGTTTGATGGTTTGGGGGTATCTGTGAATGGGAAAGGGAGGGATGGAGAAGGCAGGTACATGTAATCTTGGGACCTAGTAATGAAATGTTACATCTACAGCTTGAATCCTAAGCCAACAGTTTAAAAACGAATATGGGAGTAACACCTAGTAAGATCTTTGTTACCTGATTCCAGATAGCACTTTTTATGAGCATATGCTTAAATTATCTGTAGGTTTCTGCAGCAGTGGGTAAAAAAAATACCTTGTACCTTTTAACAATACAACAAGAGATTCACTCTTTAATGATGAGTTTGTACTTGTACATTGAGGCATGAAGGTAATGGCTCATCAAAATTGCTGTAAAAATCCTCTTGGTGGAATAGTGAAAATTTTTGTCTGAGGTAGATATGTGTAGGTGTTATGGTTCAGATATGGGTTTTTTACTTCTAAGGATCTGTATCTTTAGTTGGAATGAAATGAGCAGAAGTCCATTTTCAAATATCTGAAGTTCTCAAGAAAATTACTGGGCATCGTTTGAGAATTTTAATTCTATACAACATTAGTGTTAATAAATGGTGTTTTAATTATCAGGATGGTATAAAGCAGGAGTGTTGAACTCATTTGTTATGAGTGCCGGATTTGACATAAATGAGACCTTGTTGGGCTGGGCCATGTTGGGTTGGGCCGAACCATGCCAGGCCCTGTGTGTACCTATTTAAAATTAGGTAGCAGAGATACAAATTTTATAAAGAACGTAAACACAAATATATTTTTTAAAAACTTAAAACGTTAGCAGTCATTGGCCTTAAAGATGTTTTCTTTGCTTTTCTCCGAAGCGGTCCAGGGAACTGGGCAAAGGAAGCTCTGACTCTTTCCTTCCTTCCGCAGGGGATGGGGGGGGGGCTCAGCCAGTAGAAGAAAGAGAGGCTTGGCTCAGTACCTCCACTGTGCAATTGAGAGAGCCTGGCAAAGCAAGCTATTCCTCCCCCCTTCCTCCCCAAGGGAGGAGCCTCATCTAATGGAAAAAATAGAGGTTTTACTCTGTAGCTTCTGTGCGATTGAGCAGGCCTGGCAAAGCAAGCTGTGATGCAGAAGGAAGCAAGAGAGAGGGAGAAGGAAGCAGGTGACAGCCAGTTGCTCAAGGGCCTGATAGAAGTCCTCTGGGGGCCTGATTCATCCCCCGAACTGCATGTTTGACACCCCTCGTATAAAGAGTTAATCCTTTTATTCAAAGACAGATGTTTCTTTGTTGGTTAAATCTAATCAAATGATCAAGGCTTGAACAAGTAAATACATTATATAGCACTATAATTTGAGTTATATTTATACTCTTAAAATTGTTTCTGTCACATTCAAGAGGTTTGGTGGAAGGGCCCATGTGACTTACTAAGGTACTTTGCAGTAATGTTGTTTTTTACAATAGTGTTACCAGCCATGCTGAATAGCTTAAGTACACAATGAAACTTGACATTTTGCCTGAAATTATCCACTCCTGCTTAACGGATTGCCTTTTACTAGAAATCTTGTTTCTTCTTTTTGATCCTAGCTTTAGAAAAATTCAAACAAAATTATTGGATGTGGAACGGTGTATTTAGTATACATTATAATTATTTACCTATAGCAAACTGATTAAGAATTGTATGCAAAACATAGATTCTTAAGCCAGAGAAAAGTCTAAAGAATCTAAACAGAATACAGGAAAAGACTGTGTACTTTCAGATAGTCACTCTGATACAAATAAATAAAAATAGCTGAGCTGAACCTGTCATACGTAAAACGCTAACCATTTTTTATTATATTATGAGGAATACAAGTTGTAGCACTTAAAATCATAAATATTAAATGGAATATCTTCAACAATTGCTTTGAATATCTGTCCACAGAAGTAAGGTATTTTAAAATTGGGATGTTTTAAGTTTCATATTCTTTTTACATTAAGTGGAAAGAATCCATGAATCTTAGTACATTCTTGTTTTTCTATGAAGGAGGAGAAATGCAACTGTATTCAATGTCAAGGTACATGTAACTGAAAAGAATGAAAACAATTGTTCAGATAGGCTGTACTTTTCCAACAACAATACAAGTTTGGCACCTTGCAGTGAGCAGGACAAGCTGAGGCTTGCATTTGTCAATAACCTTTTAAGGTGTAACAGACTATTAAGTAACTTCAGGAAACTAGCAAAGTGTACCCTTTGTGAAAGAACTGTGTTGGGGAGAACAGAATGAGTTTTTAAATCAGATTAAAATTTTTGAATCAATTTGTAATTTTGTGAAATGAAAAGGAATTTACAGTGCCATCCTAAAAAGAGCTAACCCCTTCTAACTCCACTGAAGTTAGTAAACTTAGAATGGTGTAACTGTTTGGAATTGCACTATAAGAGTGCTTGTATGAGTCATCTGAGACTGTTGATCTCTAAACATTTTTTCTAGATGGGCTTTCTGTTTTTGAGTCTAATTCTGATTATAGTTGTAGGGGAAGTGATGATATGATTTTGACTTTTGACTTGGTGCTGAGCTTGGTGTTGAACTGGCTTGTTGATGTCTTGCAAGTCTGTAAAAATAGGGATGCAATTTAAAATTGATAAATATTTCACAGCTATTTTATTTCCAACTTATTTTGAAATTATATCAATTCTGCTTGGATAAAAGGAGTTTGATTTCAGAATGCTTGATCCAAAGATATATTCTTGTCAATTGAGATATTAAATTACTTTATGACTAACATGAAACATTTTGTAGTACATTGATGCTGTTGAGTGGACATATGTTGCTTATGATGCTGTTGAGTGGACATAAAAGATTATTTTCTCTAAAGTGCTGCCCTTACTATTGAGTGTATATATATATATCTTGCTTATGGCTAGGTTATTCTCTTAGGGATCTGCCTGCACTGTTAAACTGATCCCTTTGGATTTATCTTTCCTTTGGAATTAAAAAAAAAAGCAGTAAGATAAACAGTGGCATGATGAAATGTGAGTCAAGTATTGCATCTCATTGAAGAGTACATTGTACCTTGTTCTGCACCTGTGTTTTCGACAGTATTTGTTGCTTTTCTTTTTTTATACTCGTGTTACATTTCACATAGAAATTTACAGAATTTAGACTAATTTAGAAGAATTTCTTTGAAAATATAAACATTTATTTTCAAATAGTATTTACACCTCATGTTGAAAGTGTAATTTCTTTTTTCAAACTGCAGTGTATTAAGCTATACTAGTTGTTTGAATTTGGTTGCTTATCCATGCTAGAGGTCTTAACATTTTCGGGTATTCAGGATATTCTTCTAATTTAGCTTTCAGGGCATCTTTCTGAAAGAACCAAGAGGCCAGATTAGTATCTTCTTCCTCACTCAGTCCTGGATTTTAACCAGTCTAAAACTATAGCATGCTTGCACTGTAGTGTTGACTGCTGGCTTTCCTGGGTAGATGAGAGGAAAGCTGCTTGGCAAGCCTTGAACTTGATTTGTATATTGCTAGCAAGAGGGTCTTTTTACCTTGTTTTACTCTCCAACTCCTTGTGTGTTCCTTCCCCACTCTTCTTCTTTAATAGATACTCATATGCCTTTAGCATTCCTTGTTTCCTGGGTCGCAGTGACCATGCTCAGTCCTTGTGAAGCTTAGTTTTTGTTCTTTTTAAAAGTTTAAATGGAATACTATACTATTGTGCATGCCTGGAGAGTGTATTGAATATACTGAAAATTCTAGTTTGCCTGTGGGTGGCCTCATTTCACTGTTAGGCACTCAGCCATAACATATGCAGTTGGAAGGAACAGAGAAGATTAAATATGGCAAGCACTGGAAATATTTGGTGGAAAAAGTAGACTCCTGTCAAGAACCTTTTCATTTTCCAGTGGAAAACCTAGAAGATTTCAACAGTGATGGAAAAAAATCCTCTAACTCCCCACCCCCCTCTCTTTTGGAGTGAGTAAAATATTTTCCACAATAAGGTTTTACTGATGCAAAATGTTCAGTATGAAGTTACTTCATGATCTTAATGTGTCACACTGATGAGCTTTGCACCTGTGCAGAGCTGTAGTTTGAAAACTACTAAAGCTAGCTTTTAAGGAAGCTTCTAATGGGCATTAATGTGCAGATTACAGCTTCTTGCACAAGGTTTTTTGCTGCTGCTTGTAAAGTTCATAAGGATATTTTATGTAAAACTTTAGTTTCTTTAAATTACTCATTTAACTTGTAACTGTCTATTTTAATTTGTTTTTATATCCCATTTAGCGGATGGACCACTTTTAAAGTGACCATAACATTTTGAGTGATGTGTGTAATGATCTGTGCTGGTTGCAGACCGTAAGAGATAAATTGATTGATTGATAGATACTAAAGCTAGCTTTAGGTACAAAAAAGTCCTTCCCTCAGGAACTGTAGTTTCAACTGCATGTATGCAAGGGGAAAAAGTCGTGCCTTCCTGTTCAGTACTCTTTTATCAGATGCAGAGGTCAGAAGTGAGAGGGCACTTCTTTGAGAGATCTTTCTGTCAGAATTAGTGTTCCTTTGCACTTAATCACTTGTTAATAGTTTCTTGCACAGGGGGACCTTTCCTTTCCCCTCATACAGCAAGGATATTAGCAGAGCCTAATGAATCTCTACAGAAAACAACTTTCCAAAAACCATTTTACAAAACACACACAAAACAAAAACAGGAATAATCAGTACTCATTCAGTCCTGAGGGGGGCAGTGTTTAATTTAAAAATCCAAAATGCCTCTTCTCTTGAGTAACATTTTATTCACATAAGTAATGATATCAGGATCACCTTTACACTTAAATATGACAAAGAATCTCATATCATCCACAGAATGATTGTATTCTGCATAATATGCCATGAGAGATTCTTCCATAATTTTGTTCTTTATGTGAGAACAGTGTTCCAAAATATGAATTTTGACCAGGTGTGTGGTGTTACCTACATACATTTTTTTGGCAGGCACAGATTACAACATAGACCATGTTACATGAGTTGCAATTAAGAAACAGAAGTTGGCATGAGGTGGAGTAAATTTCTGATTCTCTAAAGCTGAGGGGCATATTAAACATCAACCACATGTCCTTTTGCTTCATTATCAGCAGTTCCAGCTTCTCCACTTCTTGATAGTCTCAGAAAAGAATCACCAAACCCTCAGCAACAAGAAACAGCAAAATGCTAAAAGTCATAACTGTGGCATTCTAAATACTATCTTACAAGCATTAGTTGCAGAGTTTCTCCTGTCCCAACAGGAAATGAGTCCTGGAGCATGAGCCTGCCTTGGAGAAAAATTCGGCTTGCATTCCCAGTACCAAAGATCCCAATTTTGAAAAGAAAGCTCTCTTTTCCCCACATGTTTCCATGTTGAATGGTCAGCTCAAAGACTCACTGCCTGGGATTCCTGGACCTTCTATTTTGATTACAACTTCACTGAGGTTCCACTCACATTCTACCTAACAGGATTCCTCAAGATGTTCTACTTTGAACTTGGTGGCCTTACATGGTTGTAAGTACTGAGTGTATGCCTATGATTGCCAGCACTTCTGCCCTGTCTCTTTAGAATATCCCTCTTATTATTGGGAAAGTGGATATTATAGGGGATGTGATCAGTGTTGATTTTTATCACAGATACTGGTATGGCTGCCCCATCTTTGACATTGATGCTCTCCCAACGTACTTTATTTATTTAGCAACCATTGCCTTTGTTCACCAAATTTTGAACTCCATTAATCTTCAGAAGACCTGATTCCATTTACATTGACACCAATGGTGATTTGTACTCCAGTTGAGCTTAATGTTATGGCTCAGACTTCCCTGCCATTCAGCCTACTACTATTGTTCAGTCTACAGTACAATAGATAGATCAGCTGATTACTATTCAGTCTCCACCCTGACCATGAGCGATATTTTCTGTATTTACATATCAGCATAGTATCTGAAACTCTGCCTTTTTCTCACCACCAAATATATGTATTTAAAGCAGATAGTGAGGATGGCTACTGGCTTGGACTTGCAAATTGCTTAGCGACCAGAGGCAGAAGTGGCTCAGCTGCATTAGAGGAAGATGCTTGGAGCTGGGACAGAACTGCTGGTAAGCTGTTGCTGAGAGAGGAGAGCTTGTTTGCCTGGGGGGGGGGGGGGTTGCTGGCCCGACCCTCTACTGTTGCTCTGGCTGTTGAGTCAGAGGTGGGTGGGGGCTTGAGCCTTTAACTTGCAATGCTCATCCTTGCCAGAGGTGTGAGCCTTTGCTGCGAGCCGAAGGTCAAGAGCCAAAGGGCTCTTGGCCTGTGGCTTTTCCCCTGGGGGTCTAGCCTGGGGGGGTTCTGTAGGAAGGTGAGTGGTTCCTCATGGAAGTCAAGATAAAGAGAATTTTGAAATGGATTGCAGCCACATAGCTGGTGAGGGAGCTGAGGCAGTAATGTGTAAGACTTCGGGATGTTTGTATTTCTACCTGAGAGTAGCAGCAATTACACTTGCAGCAAATATAAGTTAGTAGCCTGCTGGAGGAGAAGATACGGAGACTGAAGGCACAATTGTCCACACTGCAGTGTATAAAGGAGGGTGAGGATTTTCTTGACAGAACCCATGAGGTGCTCTTGAAAGGACAAGAGGAGGAAGAGGAAGTGGTATCTCAGCAATTGGAAGAGAATCCAGCACAGGAGGAGGATTTATGGAAAAATGTAACCCAAAGGAGCAGGAAAATCAGATGTTCTGAGCCTTTTCTGTTCAGCAACAGGTTCCAGGGTCTCCTCACAGTAACTGATTCTGAACCGTTGGAACAAAGGCTACTTCCCCGGCCTCCATGAAGCTTGAAGAAAGTTTCTCAGTATCCTGTGGATAAAAAGCCTGGAGCTTCTGCTCCCCAATATAGGAAGAGGAGGGTGGTGGTAATTGGAGACTCCTTGCTCAGAGGGGTGTTCTCCCAAGAGGTCTGCTGTCTGCTGGGTGCAGGTATCCAGTATGTGACAAAAAGGATTGGAAGACTTTTCAAGCCCACGGATTATTATCCTTTCTGGCTGATCCAGGTGGGAACGAATGATACTGCCTGTCACAGCCCTGAACGTTTTAGAAAAGACTATGTGGCTCTGGGTCAGAAGGTGAGGGAGCTGGGCACACAGGTTGTGTTCTCATCAGTTCTTCCTTTTGAAGGCCGTGGCTTAGGATGAGAAAGAAGATTACTTCAAACAAACAATAGGCTACGTCGATGGTGTCGTCAGGAAAGATTCGTATTTCTGGACCATGGCTTATGCTTTCGAGATGGTGGTCTTCTATCGGGAGATGGTTTGCGCCTTACAACAGTAGGAAAAAACAGTGTTTGGTAGCAGCCTTGCTAAGCTAATAAGGAGGGCTTTAAACTAAATTGTATGGGGGAGTGAGACAATAATTCAAACCCTAATTTGATGGTAGAAACTGGGGACTAGAACACTAAAGCTTTGTAGAGAGTGGCACATACACTAGGTAATGTTAACTTGCAGGTATGTATGGAAACTAAATTCTCAGGATGCGTAAAACATGGACTGCGATGTCTCTACACTAATGCACAGAGTATGGGAAACAAACAGGAGGAACTGGAAGTCCCAATACAGGAAGGAGACTATGACACAATAGGCCTTACTGAAACTTGGTGGGATGACACTCATACTGGAATATTAGGATTCAGTCCCTTATTTAAAAGGGACAGACAAATTAGAAAAGGCAAAGGTGTAGCGGTATATGTGAAGGAGGTATATACTTCTGAGGAAATATGTGAATCTGATCATGGCAGCTCAGTTGAGAGTCTCTGGGTAAAAGTAAAAGGAGTAAGAAATAACAGTGATATTATGGTGGAGGTCTGCTATAGACCACCAAGCCAGGTGGAGGACTTGGATGAGATACTCCTGAAACAGATTGCAAAGTTCTCCAAGAGAACGGACACATTGATCATGGGAAATTTCAATTACCCGGACATCTTTTGGAAGTCCAACTCTGCTAAAAATGAAAGGTCAAATTGCTGACTTGTCTTGCTGACAACTTTCTTTTCCAGAAAGTGAAGAAGGAAACAAGGGGATCTGCTATCATGGACTTGATTCTCACCATCAAGGAAGAATTGATTGAGGAGGTGGAAACAATGGGCACCCTGGGCAGTAGTGACCATGTGATTTTGGAATTTACAGTCTTAGGGAAGGAAAAAGCTATACGTAGTCAGATTTATAGGTTGGACTTCAGAAAGGCAAACTTCTACAAACTTACAACTATGCTGGGTAAAATCCCATGGTCAGAAATACTTAGGAAGAAGGGGGTTCAAGAGGGGTGGGAATTTCTTGAAAGTGAAATACTGAAAGCGCAATCACAGACGATTCCTATGAGAAGAAAAAATGGAAACAGCCTAAAGAAGCCGAAGTGACTCCATAAACAGCTCTCTAAAGACTTGAGAAATAAAAAAGACTCCTTTAGGAATTGGAAGGAGGGCCTTATAACCAAAGATGAATATAAACAAATCTCCAAACAAATTGTGGAGAAAAAGTTAGGAAAGCTAAAGCTCACTATGAGCTTAGGCTGGCCAAAGATGCTAAAAACAACAACAAAAAAGGGTTCTTTTCTTATGTTCAGAGTAAGAAAAAGACCAAGGACATGGTAGGCCCATTTCGAGGGCAGGAACATGAAATTGTAACAAGTAATGAAGAGAGGGCAGAACTGCTGATTTCCGCTTTACTTCAGTGTTCTCTGCTGAGGGAAACAGTACTCAACATGGCAAAAACAGAACATATATTGAGGGTATGGAGTTCCAACCTAGGATGAGCATAGGGGTAATACATAAACACCTAGCTTCTTTAAATGAAAGTAAGTCCTCTGGACCAGATGAACTGCACCCAAGGGTTCTAAAAGAGCTTACGGATGTAAATTATGAGCCTCTGGCTATTATTTTTGAGAATTCCTGGAGAACAGGAGAGGTGCCAGAAGATTGGAGGCGGGAGAATGTGGTCCCCATCTTCAAGAAGGGGAAAAAAGAAGGATTTGGGTAACTACCGACCCGTCAGCTTGACATCTATACCTGGAAAAGTTTTAGAACAAATAATCAGTCAGTCCTGGAACATTTAGAAAGAATGTCTGTGATAACTAAGAGCCAGCATGGGTTTCTCAAGAACAAATCATGTCAGACTAACCTGATCTCTTTTTTTGAGAAGGTGACTACCTTGCTGGATCAGGGGAATGGTGTGGACATTGTATATCTTGATTTCAGTAAGGTTTTTGATAAGGTTCCATGTACTATCCTTGTTGACAAGTTGGTAAAATGTGGTTTGGATCCTGTTACTGTTAGGTGGATCTGTAACTGGTTGACAGATCGCACCCAAAGAGTGCTTGGGAATGGTTCCTCATCCTCTTGGAGAGGAGTAACAAGTGGAGTGCTTCAAGGGTCTTTCCTGGGACCTGTTTTGGTCAACATCTTTATAAATGATTTCGATGAAGGAATAGAGGGAATGCTTATTAAATTTGTTGATGATACTATATTGGGAGGGGTTGTTGATGATACTATATTGGGAGGGGTTGCAAATACAGTAGAAGGCAGAAACAGGATACAGGATGATCTTGACAGGCTGGAAAACTGGGCTAAAATCAATAAAATGAATTTTAACAGGGCTAAATGTAAAGTTCTGCATTTAGGTAGGAAAAATCCAATACATGGTTATAGGATGGGGGAGACTTGTCTTAGCAGTAGTATGTACAAAAAGGATTTCGAGGTCTTAGTAGACTATATGCTGAATATGAGTTAACAGTGTGATGCGGTGGCTAAAAAGGCAAATGCAGTTTTGGGCTGTATCAACAGAAGTATATCGCTTTACTCTGCTGTGGACCTCATCTGGAGTATTGTGTTCAGTTTTGGGCATCACATTTTAAGGATATAGACCAACTGGAATGGGTCCAGAGGAGGGTGACGAAGATGGTGAGGGGTCTGGAGGCCAAGTTCTTTGAGGAAAGGTTGAAGGAGCTGGGTATGTTTAGCATGGAGAGGAGGTGGCTGAGAGGTGACATGATCACCATCTTCAAGTACCTGAAGGGCTGTCATCTAGTGGATGGTGTGAAATTGGGGGTATTTTTTGGCCCCAGAAGGTAGGACCAGAGCCAATGGGTTGAAATGAAATCAAAAGAGTTTCCAGTTCAATATTAGGAAGAACTTCCTGAAAGAGTGGTTCCTCAGTGGAACAGGCTTTCTCGGGAGGTGGTGGGCTCTCCTTCCTTGGAGGTTTTTAAACAGAGGCTAGATGGCCATCTGACAGCAATGAAGATCCTGTGAATTTAGGGGGGAGGTATTTGTGAGTTTCCTGCATTGTGCAGGGGGTTGGACTAAATGATCCTGGAGGTCCCTATGACCGCCCTGCACCACTTAAGGCGACTTAATGGCGACCCCAGCCCCTCCTGCCGACTTTGTTTCTTCCTTCTGGTTTTACTGAGTAAAGGGGGTGGGTATAATAAGGATTTCTAGTCTCTTCGGGGTTCTCTTTTATTTTCAGATAGACGGATAACTATGTATGTAGGGGACCACTGCTGATTTGCTGCTGATTCCAAATACTCAGGCACCAGAGAACTTAACAGTTAACCACAGATTTTTATTTATACACAGTCTTCAGCTGGGGGGGAAGGGATGTATTTACATAGGCTATTTTGTATCTTGGATGAATAACAGTTGCAAAACAGTTCAGGCTTTACAATACAGAGGTTCACTGAGGTATCTCAGGGTCCACAGATCTTATATTCTTCACTCTCCAAACACTAATTAGGTTGGCCTCTTGGGCTTTATGTGTCTGGTCTCTTGAGTCAACTGGTGTGTCTGCTCCCAGCCCTCCTGACTTCCTCAGACCCACATCTCTCTCTCAGCAACCTTGTTAGTTCTTAAGAGTAGTGTAAATATTTCTGTGACCACTCAGGTCTTTCACTGTGACACTTGATTGTCACTCTCAGCCACCTGGCTGTCTCCACAGAGCTAACAGCGAGCTTCACTTCACCCAAAGTCTCTTCACAGCGCTCTGTATCAGCTCTCTCTTCAGCTCTCCTGCTGGCCATATACTGTCCACTTCAACTGTCCCACTCTGACAGTTGCTGACAGTTGACTCTCCAGCCATTATCTGTCACTCACTCATCCTGAGAGTTCCGAGCACTCCGGCCCCCACCCTCAGATCACATGAGACAGATTCCCTGAGTCCTTAGCTTTTCTATTAACCCTTCCAATTCCGTCACAGTCCCTTCCAACTCTATTATTCTATGGCCCACCCAACAAGAAGACCCAATGTTTGAACTGATTCAGTGAGTCACAAGCAGTAGTTGCTCTTTACTTCTCTAGTTGGTAAAAGCATGTGGGGAAACTCTACTTTCAGTGTGCCAACTTTTCAGGGGACTGAAATACTTTATATACAAGAGAGGTGCAATCTCACCCTCATTTTTCACCTATTATGGTGGAAGTATTTTATGGAAGGGAGAGAAAAAGAGCCTAGTATGCTCTGAAGGACGAAGTGGGGAGGAAGCTTGATGGCTTGGGCTGCAAGCTTACACCTCAGGAACCATATTGTTTAAGGTGGTGCACTTGGCCAGGTACAAACACTTCTTGTGGAGGAAGGATTCACTGGTTTTGGATAACCTCGTAGATGGTATAAAGCTGATGACCTCTACTTTCAGGGATGAAGTTCTTTGACTCACAGAGTAATAGATTTAAACACAAAACATGTAGTCTAGTGTGGCTAGACACTGATGTCTGCAGGGTGGATTTGATTTATAACAAATTGATTTAAATCACTAGTCAGTAAGACTTGATTTAAATCATAGTTTTCTACATAAAGACTCATTTTTGTTGGTATAATTTTAATATTCACAATTAGATGAAGATTTCATTTTTAGAATAACTGTTCATATTAGTTTTACAGTTATATAAAATATTGATTTTTAATATTATTAGAAACACATATATAGGTAATTATGAAATTATTGTGAGGTGAATTATCTCGTTTAATAGATTAATCATTCATATTTGGACAACTTTTCTGCTGTACTTTATTGGAAGAAGAAAAATAATTGTTACCTTAATAATAATTAAATTGTTTTATTCAACTAAAACAATAACATTATAGCATATGTTTGTTAAATGATGTGGTTAAACAAAATATATATAGTTCAAAAAACTTAAACTGTTTGCCCAGCCTACGCATGAAAAACTTAAATACTGTCCTCTTTAGCTCACTTGTTATCTTCTTCTTTGTTCATAATCTGGAAAAGAAAAACAAGCTTTCCTGCTTTGTCAGGTCCCAAACGATTTCTCAATTTAGAATGAATGAGTCCAAAGGAAGAGAATGTTCTTTCTACACCTGCAGAAGAAGCTACTACTGTTAAAAGTGAAATCATTATTTGAATAGTCTCTAAATCCAAGTGCTTAAGTGACTTCCACCAGTTCACTGGTGTGACTTTCTTTAAAACATCTTCAGCAAACATATATTTCTTGAATGGTTCCCCCTTAGCTCTGAAGTTTATTAAAGTTGGCATTACAGATGGATGATTGCTGGATACCCATGTCATAGCTAACTCCTCTTCCTCAGCACTTAAGTTTTTACTCTGGTACCAGATATTGACAATATTTGCCAGAAAATGAGCTGGAGACAGTGCTTGTCCCATTCATTTTTTTTAATGCTTGTAATGTAATTCTGTCAATGGGTAGTTCTGTTTTTAAGTGCTCACTCAGTTCCTTCCAAATTTCAGCATCAGCAGCAATAAAACAGCTATTTTTCTGTATTTTGTTTAAAGCTTCAGAAATGGGTTTCAGGATGCTCAGCATATGTTCAACATTTCTCTTAAACCCAATGTTGAGGATTTTGGCTGTGACAGCGCCATCTATTTTATCTCGATTTTGTTCACAAATTGCCATCAGAATAGGCCAGTTCTTGATATACTGCTCAAAATAGTCCACCACAACGTTCCATCTAACATCTTGTGGGAGTGTTAGCTTGCTTCCATCCATTCTTTTCAGAGCTGCTGCAGCAAAATGATTGTTACAGAAATATTTAGCAATATCAACATTAGTCTTTATTTCTGGATCACTGAAGTCTTTGCCTAGGAGGTACAGTAATTGAGCGATGCAGCTATATGTTATTAGTTTTGTATTCCCTTCCTGCTCTTCTAAATTTCTTCTCATCTTGGATACATTTGCAGCATTGTCTGTGACCAAACAACGTACTAGACATTTGAATTTTTTTCACGTTATTATAGCTTTTGGTGCCACTTCTTGTAAGTATTCTGCTGTGTGTGCATTTCCTGTTGTATCAATTGTTTGTCAAGGAAGACTTTCCCTTCTTTTGTTGTTACACAAGCACATACAACTGAATCATTGTGGACATTACTCCACCCATCAAGACTTAGGTTAACCATTTTACCCTCCAGAGCTGTTGCACATTGTTTCATTTCTCTCTCATACATTTTATCCAGCAGAAGCTCCAAACAGAAATCCTAGCATTCATTCTATCCTCTTTAACATTAGTAGCCTAATTTGTTTCTGTTGACTCTGAAGATGCTTATTTCTGCTTCTCCATATAGCCTGAACAAGGCAGATGTATCTGATTTGCTGTAGAAGCTTACTTTCCCTCAGACAGAATCTACACCATTGTTGGATGTCTCACCTATAATTTTTCTTGCCAACTTGCCAAAAGTCCCAAACGAAAGGAAAGGAAGCGCCTATGGCAGACCGGTAATCAAAGCCATTTCTCAGAGCTTCATCAGGCGAATAGTTGAAATTGGGATCAGTGATACAATCACAAATTCACTTTGAGTCATTCAGGAAATGCTGGTGTCTAGGACGTTAGATGCCAGCATTTCCTGCATGACTTTTGGACCAAGCTTATTTTGAATCCACGAGCAACAGAAGATAGAGCAAGGCTCTTTAGCATTTAGAATCTCTAATGTGGACTTTGATTATGGTCCTATGCATGTTGCACTAAGGTGTGTTTGTTTGAGTCAACAT
Source organism: Heteronotia binoei (assembly GCF_032191835.1). NCBI lineage: Eukaryota > Metazoa > Chordata > Lepidosauria > Squamata > Gekkonidae > Heteronotia > Heteronotia binoei. The sequence continues at coordinate 60,862,007 of NC_083226.1, forward strand.
TGGATGTGTATGTGCACAGTAGTATAAGGATTTCAAGACAACTTTGTCACAAGTATTTTATTGAGCATTTTCTAATACAATTTATATTTTGTAGTATTTAGCCGTGAGCATTTGCTTTTGTACTGATCTCATTGCACAGTCTCCTCTTGTGTATTGCCTCACAGTCAGTCATCTATCTAGAGCTTTCGGCAGTATCTTTCTCCCCCTGTTTCAGGGCAAAGTAGTACAGGTAGCCACAGACAACACAACTGCCATTAACAAACAGGGAAGCGAAGCTGCTTAACCTGCTGTCTATAGAAAAGTTCTTCTGTTTCCAAATAGTTGGCTGTGTGACTTTCCAGGGCCCTCTGGGAGTGATAAAACTCAGCTCTCCTCCTTCAATGATCATATGTCACTGGACTTTACTTGTAAAGCAGCTTCTAGATAAAACCATGGGTGGGGTTATCAGTGGATGGCGGTTTAAAAGAATGCCCAACAGAACTTGAAAGGACAAAAGAATAAGAAAATTGAAGAAAATAGACCCAGGAAAAAGGAAAAAAAAGAGGAACTCTTCTTAAGAAACTTGATGGATGCCTCAGTGGAGGCAGGAGGAGAACTGAAGGGCACTGCCCAGTGGCAGAGAAAGAAACTGCAGTTACTTCTTGCCTCAAGGGACAGTGGGAAGGGTGTCTTCCTCTTCCAAGTGAGTGTAGCAATATATGCCCCATCTCATGGATAGTTCCTCCCCCCAACAGCCCCAGAGCATGAAAATCTCAACATTCAAAACTGCTGTTGTTGTGGTAGTGGGAGCTGGAAAAAAAAGAAAAAAAGAGTGAACATTCAAAACCCAAACTTGGGATATGCATAAAATTAATTCTTATGCTTGCAAATATTTAATATCCTTATAAAGCCATGTGTATTAAAATCTTGTCATGCTGTGCAGTATAAAGAATCTGTGATTATTTTCCCTGTTTTAGTTTGTTTTTAAGATGGGTGTGCAGAAGTGCAAACTGATTGGGAAATCACTGCTTGTGTGTATTCAGTTGACATTTGCTAAGGTTTTAGAAGACACTAATGAATGCTGCTCTTTTATTTGACATCACAGTGTAAAACTCTACATCAGGCTTGGGAGACCCAGGAGACTGGTGCTATGACAGCTTGTACAATGCCACTGTCAAAATGTATCCTTAAAGCATATCTTGCTTAATATGACTCTCCCACAAACTGCGCAAAAGTCAGCCTTCACTTAAACATGTAGCTCATGAGACTAATCCATGTAAGATAAGATTTAATAAAATAACTTCTAAAATGTATAGTCTTGGACATCTTTATATGATTGCATAGTAATGTTTTCCAGATGCAAACTTTAAACAAATGTTTTGGCAATTTTGTTCCCTCCCCACATACACTTGAGAGCTATTTTTCAAAGCTTTGAGTTCCAGCATTCTTCACATCCTAATGGTATCCAGTAGAATTAAGGCTAAATTAAGGTTTTCTTCCTAGTTATGACTGTGCAAACGTGTTCATCTTACATTTCCTCCAATTTCATCTGCTAGTTGGTCAGCTGTTAATGCTTAGAGTGTCTGACAGTGTATGGCAGAATTGGTTCATCTTCTGATATCTTCTAAGTGATATTCATAAAAGTTTTAATCCTTTGCCTACATGTATAGAAATTACATCTGAATAACTAAAGTGATCCATTTTGTAACCTCATATTCTGCTGCTGTTATGTCTTTGTATTGTTGCCTGTCCTTCGATTAACATTGATATCATATTTTGTTTTTTTGCTGCAGTGGTGAGAATTGGTTCTCTTGCCCACTTCCTGATATAGAAGTCTCACTGAACATTCTGGATATTGGATTGTATATGAACAAGAACGGCTTTGAAGTTGAATCTAAAGGGCCATCCTATCTGTTTCTGACAATTACAGAATTCTTTTGAATTAAAGTGTGACTGGTGGAGTTCCATCCAGTCTCTTCTAAAAAAGTGTAGCATGGAGAAACCATATTCCTGTTAAGAAGTATGCCAATACTCAGCCTAGATTTGAATCTATTGCTTCTTTGCTTCATTCCATTGGCTCAGGTAAACAATTGTGTATTTTAATGCCCACTTTTTAAAGGACTGTCTCCTGTATTGAGCATTTCTAAACCTTTTTATCTTTTTTTGGTGCTCTCCTTAATGGTCTCCAGTTTGTCTCCTGAAAATGTGATTATCATAATAAAAAAATGAATAAATGTAGCATCATGCATCCAGTTTAAGACTGTGCTTAGGGGTATGCATTCATATTGTAGTATGGTTGGAAATGCATGTCCTCTTCTGTATCCATGGGGGAGGGCATTGAATGCTTTTCATCCATAATTATGTTGCGGTGTAGATTTACATCTTCATGAAGTTGGCATGCATAGTTCCTGACCCAGCAAGAGAGCTGGAATTCTAAAACTGTTTCTTCATGCAGATTTCTGTTGGTTAACCTGGATGAATTCTAGGTGAACCTGGAATCTGGCATGATTCCTCAAGCAATGCCTAAGTAACAAATAATAGTAGTGAAGCAGTACTATAGTTTGTGAAGCAATACTTTCCATATGATACTCCTGTTACTGCCCACTAGTACACCAGATTTTTCAACAGAACTATTAACACTGATAATGTTTCTTCATTTAGTATGTATGTGCTTGCATTTGCTTTTCTCTGTGAATTATTTGGCATGATATTGAATTTTGTTTGTGGCTTATAGTTCAGTGTTCCAATATATCAAAGCCATTTTTTATTTTAATCTTATCCTTATAGCGTTTTGCAATTTTTTCCATTTTGGAGTCTTCAGAAAATTTAATGAGAACTCTCCAAATCTTTATCTGAGCAATTAATAAAGATGTGGAACTGCATTGGACCTAGGACAGATCCTTGTGAACTGGAGCATTACTTTTTACTTCCTCCCAGCTTGACACTGATCCATTAATTACTCCTCTTGGGCACTACAGTTTTTCAGCCAGCTGTGTGCCTATGTTATGATAGCACTTTTTAATTACTTTTCTCCAGTTACTTATGAGGCTATTATGCGGAATTGCCAGAAGCCTTGATAAAGCCAACATGTATTTAAAATCAACTTTCCTGTCAGAGAAAAGAAATAGGATTGATTTGGATTTTATTTTTTTTGTACCAAACAGTCAGTTATTCTGTTTCTTATAATGAAGCTACAATTACCTGGTCTTTTTGTTTTGTTTTTTAGATGATAATATTCTCTAGACTTTTGGAAGTTTTTCTTTCATGAACTTTTAAAGGTTATTGCTACTAGATTGGAGACAGACATTTGGTGGTAGTCTTTTCAATGCTCAGGGCTAATTTGTTACAACAAGCTGATTTTCATTCAGAGTAGTGATACCTTCATTGGTTGCCTATTTTCTCCCTCACTTGTTTTATGTGTTCATTTTCATCATTATCTAGTTAGGGCTTACTTTTTGCTTCAGCCCATTCCCTGTATGTATTGAACAATTCAAATTTCTTTACATTGTATTAAGAACATAATTTTAGCCCAAATCTTCCTAGGGTAATGAACTTGTAGAACCTCTTCCTTTGTTTCTTAGGGTGATGAACTTGTATAATCTTTTCCTTTGTTTCAAGCTGATCAGTTGATTTGTGCAATTTCTTCATGTATTTGCTGATTTTCCATCATTCTTGTGTTGGGTCATTTCTTGATATTCAGGACATGAAATATTTCTTGCTCTGGAATTTTGGTTGTAGAAACCCTTTTTCTGTTTGGATATTTTTACTACTGGGAAGATCTGTTTGAACTAACATACAGACTGCAAGCAAACTATAGCTTGTTCATGAATAGGAACAAGCCAGATTTGTTCTTGAGGTCACATTCCTTATTTCCTCTTTGACATAAGACAACACTTCAGGGTGAGAAAGAAATTGTAGTTTATTGTGGCATCTGAATTTGGGCCCTATTTAAAAACCTGTAGTTTGTTGCCTACAAACTGGGATTCTGAACATGGCATGTACTGATTTGCATTGAATTGTTAAAAACATTGTTAAATGGAAATGGTCTCTTGTTATCAATCTGTGAGTTTCATTAATATTTCAAGATTGAATAACAGTGGGTTCAGGACTTCTTAATAACAGTTCTGGGCTTCACTCACCATGTCATGTTTTCTTATTAATCACAGGACTTAATTGCATTTCATATGCTTTTTTCTCCTGTATTAACCTTGATGAGTGTAATAACGAAGCATTCCATATGTTCAAATATATGACTAGTTTTCTATCTTGAAGTATCCTTAGTTTATTCCCTTCAAAATATTATGGTATTAAATCTTATTTTATAGTTTGTGTGTGTAACTTGTTCTTCTGGGGCATCCTCTTCCTCGTTTTGAATCTTTCATTCCAATAATTCCTGTTTTCTTTGTTAAGCATAAATTAAATTGCCAGATTTGCATTCTATTGCCCCCCTTATCTCATATATTTGAGTGTAACCCCACCCTTCTTTCCAAGGAACCCAAGGGCAGTGTATATGGTTTTTGCTTTCCCGTCATATACTTTCATTATTTCTGTGAGGTAGATTAGACTTAGAATAATTTACTGAAGGTCACCCAGTGAACTTCATGATAGATTGGGGAATTTGAATCTGGATCTTCTTTATTATAATTGGGATGTCACATAAGCCCTCTTCTACATTCTCCTTCAACTTACCTATTGATCTACCTTTGCAGGTAAACAGTGATTTGTGGTAGCCATTCTAATTACCCCTTCCGCTCAAGCCCTGTGGCACATTCAGAATGGTGGCAGCATTTTACCTCACATTGGACTGGGTCATGCTAAGAACTGGTGAGCAAGGTGATTTGCTACTTCTGAGAAGAGAGGGGCACAAACCAGGAAAATGGTGCTTTGTGAGAAACCATGATCCACAGTTCGTTAATCTCCACAGACTTTTCAGTTTGCTAAATCAGTTTGTTAGGTTCATAACTGAGTATCCCAAATATGCTCCTGGGCACCTTTTTCAATATCCAGGGTCTATTTCCTGACCCCACCTCTTCACTGCCACCATGAGCAATCTTTTCACCTTTTGCCCCTGCAAAAAACACCTTCCTGGATGCTGGAGACCCCATTCTTTCGCTGCTTGTACTTCATGGCTTTCCTTTACCACTTCCAAGGGTTGGCCCACTGGCACAATCCCCACAACCACTGTCAAATCCACCATATCTCCTTTTCCTTGTTGGCAGCTTCCTTCCCCTGCATCAAACCCCTGTCTCCCTGCAGAGACCACTGTGGTTTGTGCATGTGAACTCAGAAAGAATTTAAATGCCTTCTGAGCTCACTGTAGGATTGCACTGCTGTGGTGGCATGGCCCACCATTGCCTTGGGTGCCAGCATATTTGGCCTATGAACTCGAACCAAAGGTTCCAGAAACCAGGTGGTTTGTGGGTGATTTGCAGACAGCACAATTGCCCAAATTGCAGCTTGCAATTCAACGAATCAGCCTGGTTTGTCACAAAATTCAGTTCGTAATTCAGTTTGTGCTCATTCCTACTTTTTAGTTCTTCCAGCTCACCTCATAGTGAATGAACAGTTCTGTCTCAAGGTGGGAGGGAGCCACTCCAAAAGCATGGTGTGATGTGTGTGTGAAGTGGATCCTTTCCCTTGCATATAGGCAGAATAGCACAATCTACATGCTGGACAAGGAAGCATATAGAACAGATATTTGAATGAATGCATGCATGCATGTATGAAACTTTGTTGGTCTTAAAGGTTCTACTGGACTCCTACTTTGTTCTTCAGATATTTCTATTATTTCTGAGTATGAGCAATGGAAAGAGGGGGGAATCATCCTGAGGAAGATGTAAGTGCAAGCAAAAATGGGACTTTTTTAAAAATACAAAACGTTATTGAAATCCCTGGTGTGTTTCAACAGTTTTTCTCGGGGAGTTGTCAATGTCACACATACACAATTTCTCCTTCTAGTTTAGCATGCTGGGAGTCTAGCGCAGGGAATCTAGCACAGGGATCATGCAGGGAGTCTATCGCAGCCTTTACACATTACTCTCAAGTAGATCAACTAGAGGCTACTCCAGGTACTGCACAAGAGGATTTGGTTCCTGTGCTGCTCCCTAGCGATTTCTTCTCTGTACTTAGAGGTCAAATGAGAGAGGAAATTCAGGCCTTTTGTGAGCATTGCAGTACAAAGAAATGCAGATCTCATTCCCATTCATCATCATTACCGTCCCCTACTAGAAGACCAAAAGGGAAAGGTAAGTGGCCTACCAAGGCAGCGCAAAAACAGGTTTCCTCTCCAAATAGATTCCTCTCCCTCTAGAGGAGATGACCAGTCTGATAGAGCCAGGGACAAAGAAGAAGGGGAATTCCTCTCAGATGTGGAAAATTTAAATATTGAGGTCCCAGAGTCTGTCCAATGATTCTTTAAAATGGAGGACTATCAATACCCGGCGACTCGCTCGATGACATGGTTGAGTTATGGCAAAATCGGCTCACCATGGCCATTGATGAGATCGCTCCTCGGCGCCCTCTGCGCCCCCATGAAAAGATGGCACCGTGGTATAACGCGGATTTGCGATCGATGAAACGGAGGCTCAGACGACTAGAGAGGCAATGGCGGCAGACTCATGATGAAGCAACCAGAGCATCTTATAGAGAGTATATGAGATCCTATGAGATGGCAGTCAAGGCCACAAAGAAAGTTTACTTTGCGGTCAAGATTGCATCTGCAAATTCACGCCCAGCACAATTATTTAGTATTATTCGTACTCTTACAACTCTGCCACAAGTCAGGCCAAACTATAGGGAGTTGGAAATAGGCTGTGTGGCTTTTGCAACATTTTTTACGGATAAAGTCTCGTTGCTCCACGACCTCCCTGCCACAATTGAAACAGTATGCGAACTCGAGGCTCCGAGTCGGGATCGGCTTTAGACAGCTTTACAGCACTCAGCTTGGAGGAAGTTGACAGAATCCTCGCAACTGTACGCCCAACAACATGCGATTTGGACCCTTGCCCATCCTGGCTGATTAAAGCTTGCCGGATGGAGCTTCAATATCCTGTAAGGGATATTGTAAATAGGTCCCTCTTGGATGGGCTTTTTCCAACACCTCTTAAAGAGGCGATAGTCCATCCCCTCTTGAAAAAACCAACATTAGACCTGGCCGAGTTGGCACACTATCGGCCGGTCTCAAATTTACCCTTTTTGGGTAAAATTATCGTGAGGGCAGTAGCGCTACAGTTGCAGAGCTTTCTGGAGGATGCTTCCATCCTAGACTCACACCAGTCTGGCTTTTGCCCGGGCCATGGGATGGAGACGGTGCTGGTTACCTTAGTAGATGATCTCCAGTGACAACTGGATCGAGGCGGGTCAGCAGTACTGTTGCTGTTGGACCTGTCAGCGGCGTTTGACATGATCGACCATCAGTTGCTGGTTCACCGCCTTGCCGATGTGGGGATTCAGGGGTTGGCCTTACAATGGCTTTCCCCCTTTCTCTGTGATCGGGGACAAAATGTGGCGATGGGGGGATGATCGTCCCTGAGGCATCCACTTAATTGTGGGGTGCCTCAGGGGGCGGTGCTTTCCCCGATGCTGTTTAATATCTATATGTACCCCCTTGCCCAGATTGTCAGGAGATTTGGGCTGGGTTGCCATCAGTACACAGATGACACCCAGCTTTATCTGCTGATGGATGGCTGGCCTGCCTCCGCCCCAGAAAAATTGGCCCCGGCATTACAAGCCGTGGCGGAGTGTCTCAGTCATCTGAAGCTGAATCCAATGAAGACAGAAGTCCTCTGTCTGAGTCACAGTGGCCTGGGAAGGGAAATCCCTCTACCAGCCTTTCATGGGGCGCCACTGATATCGGCGCCTATAGTCAAGAGCTTGGGGGTGCTACTGGAGCCCACACTGGCTATGGAGGCCCAGATAGCAGCCACTGCGAGATCTGCCTTTTTCCATCTTAGGCGGGCACGACAGTTGGCACCCTTCCTAGAGCACAGCGACTTAGCAACAGTGAACATATGAAGAAGAAGAAGAAGAAGAAGAAGAAGATATTGGATTTCTATCCCGCCCTCCACTCCGAAGAGTCTCAGAGCGGCTCACAATCTCCTTTACCTTCCTCCCCCACAACAGACACCCTGTGAGGTGGGTGGGGCTGGAGAGGGCTCTCACAGCAGCTGCCCTTTCAAGGACAACCTCTGCCAGAGCTATGGCTGACCCAAGGCCATCTCAGCAGGTGCAAGTGGAGGAGTGGGGAATCAAACCCGGTTCTCCCAGATAAGAGTCCGCACACTTAACCACTACACCATATGAACATATGAAGCTGCCTTATACTGAATCAGACCTTTGGTCCTTCAAAGTCAGTATTGTCTTCTCAGACTGGCAGCGGCTCTCCAGGGTCTCAAGCTGAGGTTTTTCACACCTATTTGCCTGGACCCTTTTTTTGGAGATGCCAGGGATTGAACCTGGGGCCTTCTGCTTCCCAAGCAGATGCTCTACCACTGAGCCACCGTCCCTCCCCTCATGCAACGGTCACCTCGAGACTAGACTACTGTAATGCCCTCTACATGGGGCTGCCCAAGTCTCAAATCCGGAAGCTGCAGCTGGTGTAGAATGCTGCAGCCAGGCTGTTACTGGGTCTCTCTATTCGGGATCATGTACAGCCGGGGCTGCGGAGACTGCATTGACTGCCAATAGTGTTCCGGATTTGCTACAAAGTGCTGGTTATTACCTTTAAAGCTCTATATGGCCGAGGACCTGTCTACCTTAGGGACCGTCTCTCCCCATATATTCCCCAGAGGGTACTTGGATCTGGATTACAAAACCTATTAGAAATCCCCGGACCGAGCGAGGCGAGATTGAAGGCTACCAGAGAATGAGCCTTCTCTATTGTGGCCCCCCACTGGTGGAACCAACTCCCAGATGATGTTAGAGCCTTGCGAGATCTTGCCCAATTCTGCAAGGCCTGCAAAACAACGTTATTTTGAATGTCCTTCAACCAAAGTACATAGTTGCTCAACATCATGGTATGGAACTTAGCACCAAAACCGCTGTTTTAAAATTGTATTAATAATTTTAAATTGTGAATTGTTTAATTTTAACAGATATTATTGTAATTGTTTTTATTGCTTTATGGTTTTATTGTTTTATTGTTGACATTTAATGTTAGCAGCCCTGAGCCTGCTTCGGCGAGGAGGACGGGATATAAATACGAAAAATAAATAAATAATAAATATCTACTCATCAGAACCCTCACAGCATTAGATCTTCATGGTGATCCTGATGTTGAGTATGAGGAGGAGGAAGCTGGAAAATCGAAAGTAAAACATAAGGAAGGGGATATGGAATTTCTCACAAAGGGCATCCTATGCCAAGGCTTTTCCATTTCCAAAGTATTTTGTCGAATAAACAATTTTATTAGTAACATATGGTAGTAGAACTATAACTACAACTTATAAAAAGCTTAATATATATTAAGAAAAAGACCATCATTCTACCCCACATCTTACTTTCTCCCACCCCTCCCCCAATTACTTGACCCCCGCCAGTGTTATTTTCTTTAAAAAAACAGATATTAAAGGTACCCTTAACTATCAAGAAAAAAAACGAAACAAAAAAGAAACATAGGGAAGAAGAACCCCCTTCAAGAGTTATATTGTTATCTTAAAAATCTTAATCCTCAAAAATTGTCCAATGTCCTTTTATTTTCCACTCTTTCTCTACATATCTTCTGAATTTCTTCCACTCTTGGTTAAAAAGTTCTAAATCACAGTCTCTTAATTTTCTTGTTAATTTGTCCATTTCACTCCATGACATAACTTTCATAATCCAGTCCCATTTTTCTGGTATTTTTTCTTGCTTCCACAACTGCGCATACAATGTCCTAGCAGCTGAGAGCAAGTACCATATTAATGTTCTATCTTCTTTTGGAAATTTTTCCATTTGTAATCCCAGCAGAAAAGTCTCTGCCTCTTTATTGAATTCATATCCCAGGATCTTAGATATCTCTTGTTGAATCATTTGCCAAAACATTTTAGCTCTTTCACAAGTCCACCACATATGGTAGAAAGAACCTTCATGCTTTTTACATTTCCAGCACCTATCTGGCATCTTATTGTTCATCTTTGCTAATTTTTTTGGAGTCATATACCATCTATACATCATCTTAAAACAGTTCTCTTTAATACTATGACATGTTGCGAGTTTCATGGAATTTTTCCACAGATATTCCCAAGATTCCATCTTTATTTCTTTATTTACATTAATTGCCCATTTTATCATTTGAGATTTCACTACTTCATCTTCTGTAGCCCATTGTAAAAGTAATTTGTACACTTTTGAAATTAATTTCTCATTATCTCCAAGCAGAACTCTTTCCATTTCTGTTTGTTCTTTCCTTATTCCTTCAGCTTTGATATCATTCTCCATCAAACTTTTTATTTGTTGCATTTGAAACCAATCATATTTATAGTTTAGTTCTTCTGCAGTTTTCAATTCTATTTTCCCGCTTTGTATTTTTAGTAACTGGTTGTATGATAGTTGTTTTTCCTTGACTGTTTTGGCCGTTAACTTTATCACTTCAGCCGGCACTATCCATAAAGGTCTCCTCTCATCACCATATTTCTTGTACTTTATCCACACATTTAATAAGCTACTCCTTATATAATGGTGAGAGAAAAGACCGTCCATCTTCTTTTTTCCATAGTACAAATATGCATGCCAGCCGAATTTTTTTCCATGGCCTTCTAACATTAGAAGTTTTTTATTTAATAACGTTATCCATTCTTTTAACCATACTAAACAAATTGCTTCATGATACAGTTTCAAATCTGGTAATTGGAATCCACCTCTCTCTTTCGCATCTATCAGGACTTTCATTTTAATTCTAGGTTTCCTCCCGGCCCACACGAATTCCGAAATTTTTCTTCGCCATTTATCAAATTGCTTAGCATCTTTCACAATGGGGATGGTTTGAAACAGATACATAATCCTTGGTAAAATATTCATTTTTACTGCAGCTATTCTACCCAACAGTGACAAATTGAGCTTGTTCCACTTTAGCATATCTTCTTCTATTTTACGCCATAGCTTTTCATAATTGTTCTTAAACAAATCAATATTTTTCATTGTTATCTCTACCCCTAGGTATTTTACCTTAGAGGTAACTTCACAACCCGTTAGTCTTTGTAGTTCTTGTTGTCTATTTTTCTGCATATTCTTACATAAGATTTTTGATTTTTCTTTGTTTATATAAAGTCCCGCCAACTCCCCAAACTCTTGTATTCTCATTAACAACAAAGGTGTAACTTGTAAAGGATTTTCATTTATAAACATTATATCATCTGCAAATGCTCTGTATTTATAGGTAAATCCTTTTATTTGTAGTCCTTCTAAATCTTTTTCTTCTTGAATCTGCATTAGTAAAATTTCAAGAGTCATTATAAACAGCAATGGCGAAAGCGGGCAGCCTTGTCTGGTACCTTTACTAATTTTCATTTCATCTGTAAGATCTGCGTTGATGCACAGCCTTGCACTTTGTTCAGAATATATTGCCTTTATCATTCTTATAAAACTTTCTCCAAGCTCCATTTTTTCCATCACTGCAAACATAAAGTCCCAATTTAAATTGTCAAATGCTTTTTCTGCATCCGCAAAGAATAGCGCTACTTCCTTTTCTGGATGTCTTTCATAATATTCTACAATATTTACAACAGTTCTAATATTGTCTCTTATTTGTCTTTTGGGAAGAAAACCGGCTTGGTCCTCTTTTATAAAATTTATCAAATATTGCTTAAGACGTTCTGCCAGAATTCTTGTAAATATTTTATAATCATTGTTCAAAAGTGAAATTGGTCTGTAATTTTTCACATTTGTAACATCTCTTTCTTCTTTAGGTATCAAAGAAATAACAGCTTCTTTCCATGTATTTGGTACCTTCCCTTTGACTCTTATTGCATTCATCAGCTTCTGTAATTTTGGTATTAATTCATCTTTAAACATTTTAAAATACTTGGCTGTATAACCGTCTGGCCCGGGAGCTTTATCATTTTTCATCACGTTGATTGCTGCCTCAATTTCTATTTTTTCAATTGGGTCATTCAAAATTTTTCTCATATTCTCAGTTAATGGCTCAATTTTTATTTTCTGTAGATATTCATCTATCTTTTTTCTCTTTACTTCAGCACCTTTAAACAGCTTGGCATAATACTTAAAAAATTCTCTTTTTATTCCCTCTTGAGTAACTACGTCTCTTTCATCTATCACAATTCTATTAATTATTTTATTTTCCCTCTTTTTTTTCAGCTGCCACGCCAAGTATTTCCCCGTCTTATTTGCTCCTTCAAACGATTTTTGCTGGAGCCTTTTCAAATTCCATTCTACTTCTTTGTTTAATAAATGTCTTAGTTGAGTTTGCAATATTGAAATTTCCCTTAGAATTTTCTTTTTCCCTGGTCTTTTCCTCAGCTCTCCTTCTTTTTTCTTTATTTCATTTTGAATATCCAGTAGTTGTTTTTCTTTTTCCCTTTTATCTTTATTGTTCAAAGTAATCAGCAACCCTCTCATTACTGCTTTATAAGCATCCCAGACCGTCTGAAAATCGATATCTTCTTTATCATTCACTTGGAAAAATTCTTTAGTTTCTTTTCCTAGGAAAGTCACTGTTTCTTTGTTCTGTAGCAAGTCTTCATTCAATCTCCATCTTCTCAATCTTTTGGACAGTTTTGTAATCCACATTATTGGGTTATGGTCAGTGCCAATTTTAGGCAAAATCTCTATCTTTCTTGTTATGAGGCCTAAATCTCTGGTTCCCCATAGCATGTCAATTCTAGAAAATGTCTTATGTCTTGCAGAAAAAAAAGTATAGTCCCGCACTTCAGGGTTAAACTTTCTCCATATGTCCTCCAAATTTTCCTGTTTTACTAATTCAAAAAAAGACTTTGGCAATTTTCCTTCTTTTCCACTATTTTTTTTCCCTCCGGATCTATCCAATGAGTTCTCAACTGTTCCATTAAAATCTCCCATTAAGAGTATTTGGTCGTAGGTCAACTCATCTAGTTGTTGTGTAATGTCTTTAAAAAAAACATCTTTTGCACCATTAGGTGCATATAGTCCCAATAACAGCGTTTTTTTCCCATTTGATGTTATTTCCACTGCTACAAATCTTCCATCCTTATCTTTAAATACCAATTTTGGCTCCAGGTCTTGTTTAATATAAAAAACTACTCCCCTTTTTTTCTGGTCAGCTAACGAAAAAAATTCCCTTCCCAATTGTTTGTTCCATAAAAATTTATAATCCTTTTGTTTAATGTGGACTTCTTGCAAACAAATTATATTACAATTTTGCTTTTTAATCCAATGAAAAGTTGCCCTTCTTTTTTGTGGTGAATTTAGTCCATTAACATTCCAAGACAATAGTTTGTAATCCATCATGGTGCAAATTCTTTATTTTCTTCAAAAAATCTCCTCAGTTCTCGGGCATTTGTGATCGTGACTCTCTTCCCCTGAAGTTCAAAGCTCACACCCTCGGGGATTATCCATCTATACCTTGTGCCATTGTCTTTCAATTTTTCTGTCAACTTTTTATATGTTCTCCTGTCATTTATCACTTCTTTCGGTAGCTCCTTCATAATTCTCACTCTGCTACCTCTTACTATCAATGATTGTTCAAAGTTTCTCTTCATAATCCTTCCCACCATTTCCTTTGTCATGAATCTTACAACCACATCTCTTGGTAAGTTATTTTTTTTGGCATATAACGAGTTGACTCTATACATGTGATCATACATGCTTTTAGTCTTATCAGGGTCTTCTTCTAAGAATTCTGCGATTATGTTTGTTATATATCCTTTCAAATCATCATTCTCTTCCCCAGGTACTCCTCTCAAACGTAGCTGATTTTCCATTAATTTGCAGTCGTGAATCGTCACTTTTTCTTGTACTTTCAGCAAGGTGGTATCATGTATTTTAACTTTCTCCTCCACCTCCTGTACTTTCTTGTCTATTTTCCCAATTTGGTTTTTGAGGTCATCCACTTCTTTTTTAATCACTGTAGTAAGTTCTTCCTTCAACTCTTCCATCATTTTCTTAACTCCTTTCATAATCCTGGCTTCCATAGCCTCCATTTGGTCTTGCATTTTTTCTAATGAAAGGGCTCTTGTTCGGGGCTGCCTGGGCTCTGACATTTAAGCAAAGAGCAAGGGGGATGCAATTAAAATACCAAAAATTTCCGTCGCACAATTTGCAAGTTTGACTACCAAGTTCAGAAGGTCTAAATTTTCTCTCTCAATTAAACTTTGTTCTGTTTTCTTCTGAGCTTCCCAGGCCCAGATATAAATTTTTGAAGAATTTTTCCCCTTTAAAAAAATGACGAAATTTTTGACCTCACCAATTTAAAATCTGACAGTCAGGTTCAATAGAGCAGGGCTTGCCCTTTCCAGCAAGCCCAATTTCGCTGGTTTCTGAGCCCCCAAAGCAAAGATATTTAACAAAAAAGTCTTTAAAAAATCCAAAATGGCGGCCGCGATTTTTTCTCCTTTTAAAGATTTTTTTCCCCTTTTAAAATCACCCCAGGAGCCCACCAATAATGTAGTCAATAGTTCTTATCTTCTTACCCTTTTCCCTGTCGTTTCTGTCACTTTTTAAAGTCCCAAATCTTTTTAAAACGATGTTTTAAATTGGACCTCCCAGCAATGGCTGCCGATGTTTCTCTATGATGTAGAGTAGGCTTTTTTCTTTACTGCTTCCTGTCTCTGTCACCTTCAACCTTATAGATTGCTTGACGCACTTCCTGTCTTGCTCAGTAGAGTTAGAGGACTGTTCCAGTATATTCCTGCGCAGTATGGTTGTTTACATTCCACAAATCGTAAGTAGACACAACAATGATTTCTCTTCAATTTTTAGCAGTTTTTAACACTGTCTTTTATGTCAAAATAGTCCAAACTTCACCCTTCCCTTCTTCTACTTGCAAGTTTTATATTTTCCCCTTATTTCCACCTTTAAAACGTCTCTTTAGTCTGTAAATAGCTCCGGAGTGAAAGAAGAGTTTCTGTACCTTTTTTCCTCTGTTTATCCAAGTTCCACTGGTCTTCCAAGACTTTAGTTGTTTAAAAATGTCCCAGAAGGTTAGGATCGTGACGAGCTTATGCCAAATCAATGGCTCTGAGAGATCTTGCAGACGATAATTTTGCAAACTTCTGAGACTCCTCAAAGCCTCAAAGGACCCTTCTCCAAAGCTCCTTTTCAGCCAAGGTAAATCTCTTCTAAAGTTTTTAGTGCAAGTCTTGGACCTTTCTCTCACTGAGAAAGGTAGGCAGTGGGCTTTGGTTTGCCCTCCACTACCCCGAACAAGACCTTCAGCTTGCTCCCGTTACGAGAGACAACTCAGCTCGCCATTTTCCTCCCCGGAAGTGTCCCATTTCCAAAGTATTTTGAAAGGCAGATCAGAGCAGAATGGAGAAAACTATTTGCTAATAAACAGTACCCAGGATTTCTAAAAAAAGCTCTACCAGTTGTATTCCTTTACTAACAATTTCTTGCAGATTCCTTTAGTTGATGCTCCAATTGCAGCTCTTCAGAGATACGGTCTGGTGTCGGAAGATGGCCAAGGCACACTAAAAGATCATATTAACAAGAAGACAGAGTTTGCCTTACGAAGGGCACATGAAGCCTCTGCTATGGCCCTTAAGGCATTAGCAATAGGGTCCATGGTGGCAAGAGCTTCAATTGTATGGATGAGGAAAATTATCTCAAGGATCCCAGAGGAAAACCATCGCATGGTGGAAGGGACCAATCGGGTCTTAAAGGCCGTATCCTTCCCGGCAGACTCCTCCCTGGACTCCATGATCTTCGCTGCCAGAGCTATTGCTTCATCAGCGGCAGTCAGACGTTCTGTTTGGTTGATAGCGTGGTCGGCAGACACACATTCTAAAAATATTGTGATGTCTTATCTGTTTCATGGAGGGCACCTCTTTGGCCAAGACTTGGATAAAATAGTAGATACTAGAGACAAGAAGAAGGCTATGCCCAAGTTTCTCTGTCGTCAAGATAACAGACAGGGGTTTCAGTCATCCTTTTTTGCACAACACGAGACAGAACAATAGAAGAGGAGCCTGGAATTCCAATAAACAGCCCTTTTGTAGCAACACCTCAAACAGATTCAACAAGTTTGGAGGCAAACAGACAGAAAGATTGTACAGAGACAACAAACCAAACAAAACGTGACTACGATATAATTCCAGTCAGAGTGCACCTCTTCCATTTTCAACATCAGTGGTAGAATTCAACAATGGATGCTTGGTGCAAAGAAACAGTCTCCGACAGTTACAAAATAGAATTCAGTCAAATACCACGCAACCACTTTGTCTGCTCACCAAGTCATACAAATCCAGTAAAAAGAGATCGCACAATTCAAGCAATTCAACATCTTTTAGAAATAAGAGCAGTAGAACTCGTTCCTCCGGAAGAACAGAAGAAAGGAGTTTATTCGATATTTTCCACAGTGCTGAAAAGATCATGCGACTGGAGAGCAGTGTTAGATCTAAAATATCTGAATACATTCATCCTAAGAAGTTTTGAATGGAAACACTGTGTTCAGTAACAGAAGCCCTACAACCACAAGAACTATTAACTTCAGTAGATCTCACGGAGGCGTACCTACATATACCAATCTTTATGGGTCACAGAAGGTTCCTTCGATTTTGCTATCTCAACCATCATATGTAGTTCAGAGCACTACCGTTTGGCCTATCATCGGCTCCGAGGGTGTTCACCATAGTATTGGTCAACTTAGTCATCCTGCTGAGGGAACAGGGTATTCACATTCACCTTACTTAGACGACAACTTTATAAGAGCACCAACATTGGAAAGAGCACAGTTGGACACCAACAAGACCATCCAGATTCTGCAGAACCACGGATTCAAAATCAACAGTCACAAGAGTTCACTGGGGCCAACGCATTGCCTGGAACACCTGGGAGTTATAATAGACACATTACAGAATCGCCTAGTTCTACCACTTCACAAGGCGCAAAAGATAAGGGAAGTGACTGCAGCAGTGATTCAGAGCAAGAACTCATCTCTAATGTCGTTAGCAGCATTACAAGGCTTAATGATTGCAACAATAGATATCATCCAATGTGGCAGGTTCTATTCCAGACCACTCCAGAACTTCTTACGACCCTACCAATACAGCATCTCAAAGAAGATGGACTGTTCATTGACGGTTCCACTGAAACTAAAGATGGACCTACTCTGGTGGACAAAGACTTCCAACCTGACTCAGGGAAAACAGTTTTGGATCGGAGAATGAATTCAAATATATACGGATGCCAGTCTATCAGGCTGGGGAGCCACATGATTCAACGTTCTAGTCCAGGGCTCCTGGAACCAGGAGGAGTCTCAGCTTTCGATCAGTGTTTTGGAACTGAGGGCAATCAGATTAGCATTGATCCATTTTGCTGCAAGGATCGGCAACTGCCACGTATTAGTCAGAACGGACAATGTTTCTGTGAAAACATACATAAACAGACAAGGAGGATCCAAGTCTACTCTTCTTCTCAAGGAAGCGACTCATCTGTTAAATTGGGCACAATTTCACATAGCTTTGATAAGAGCAGAACATGTGAAGGGCTCTACCAATATTCAAGCAGGTTGTCTCTGTCATCAGCAAATATGTCAGAGGGAATGGCCATTGAAGCACAGTGTATTCCAGATGATAGTGGATCACTTCAGCCAACCAGAAGTGGATCTATTTGCATCCCCGTCCAACAACAAACTGAAGCGCTTCTTCACATGCTTTTTTCATCCAAAAGTGGAGGCCACAGACGCATTAACAGCCAAGTGGCCGCAGACCTTCCTATTTGCTTTTCCCCCAATTCCACTCTTACCAAGGCTGATAAGGAGAATCAGACTACTTCAAGCCAAGATAATAGTGGTAGCTCCATACTGGCCAAGACATTCCTGGCTTGCGGATCTTCAAGAGTTATCAACAGATCTTCTGCTAACTTTGCCAGGATCAGAAGACATGCTGTATCAAGGGCTGATATGGCATCCACGCCTGGAGTGGTTTCATTTGACCATGTGGAAATTGAGAGGTCAAAGTTGCTAAATCTGGGATACTCAGATCAGGTGACACGAACAATGTTGGCTTCTCTGAGACCTTCTATGGTCTGTATATATAATGTGACTTGGAAAGGAAAAAAGATCAACCTTTAGAAACCTAGGGTGAAAGAAATTCTACAATTTCTTCACAATGGCTTGGATTCAGGGCTCAAAACAGCCACACTTCATCGTCAAGTGGCAGCACTTGCTTCTGTATTAAATTTAGATGCCAAAAATGCGCTGAATAGACATCCTCATATCACTAGGTTTTTGAGAGGTGCCACTCTTTCTCTCCCTCCCCAGTCGCACAGATTTCCTACTTGGAAATTAAACACGGTGCTGACTGCATTAACAAAATCGCCTTTTGAGCCTATAAAAGAGATTTCCTTCTCATTCCTTAGAATGAAGGTTATATTTCTGGTGGCCATAACTTCTGCCAGAAGAGTATCTGAATTGGGAGCACTTTCAATCCACAAGGATCTTCCACATGGACAAGGTGGTTCTCAGAACGGATCCCACATTTAGACCAAAGGGGGACTCTAGATTTCATAGGGCTCAAGAGATCTACTTACCCTCATTTTGTCCACATCCAGTACATCCCAAGGAGAAGTTGTGGCGTAAATGACGTCAGACGGGCTCTAAGTTGCTTTATTGAGAGAACCAAGGGCTTCCACAAAACAGATTCTCTGTTCGTAAATATATCTCCACCACACACAGGCAAAAGAATGTCTAATGCTGCCATTAGCAAATCACAATGTTTATGTATTACTGAGGCCTATAAAACTCAAACTTCTGCCGCCACAAGGTTTGACAGCTCACTCGGTGAGAAGCGTAGCAGCAGATGCAGCCTTATCTAGCAGGGCATCTGTAGAGAAAATTTGCAGAGTGGCTATGTGGTCATCAATCTCAGCCTTTATCAGGCATTACAAAATTAATGCATATGATTCTGCTGATTCCGCATTTGGAAGAAAAATGCTGCAACATATTCTGAGGGACGCCGATGGTGAGATCCCTCCCACTATCTAGGGACACTGCTTTTAAGATGTCCCACAAGGTGTCCTATGCCTCAGAGGGAGAACGACCATTGGGTACTTACTGTGAGGGGTTCTCCTCTGAGGATAATAGGTCACCTTGGCCCTACCCTTTAATTCTCGCCATCGATGTGCATCAGATATCTAAAAATATTTATATGAAGCAGAAACAGAGAGAAAAACTCAAGTTATAGGTTCTCAAGAAAGTGTAAATACTCCTGTTACCCTGTTTTTTCAACTATGCTATTTCTGTCCTGTTTTTGTTGCCTTATTCTAGTTCTAATGGTCATATCAGTTATATTTTTTGAGTTAAGAAGGAAGGTTCCTACTTCTTGCAGGAGTTGCCGAACTGAGTTGAGGGTGACTCCCAACAGAAACAGGAAGTTGAAAATTTGGTCCTGCCTCCCTACTGATGGGTTGGGAATCACCCACAAGGTGTCCTACTATCCTCAGAGGAGAAGGACCCCTCACGGTAAGTACCCAATGGTCGTTTTGTTTCTTGCCCACAAACTAGATTCCCAAAGCACAATTTAATTTTAGTGAAGACCATGCAACAGTACTGGAATGTATGATTTCTCTGAGTAATTTCTTATGTCTGAGGAACTGTAAGACAAGAAGGCCGATTTTTGTCTTCTTCTCAAATTTTAAAACATGACATGAGAATATTTAATGTGGGAGATCTTTATGAGAAGACAGGACTCGTCTTGTACAGGATCAGCATACTTTCGGATTCCAAGAGCAATGTTAATGTAATAGTCTATCTAGCTTTCTGTTTTGCTGATACTTCCATCTTAATATAGCATTTTTCTAAATAAAAAGTATGCATTTTAGTATGTTTTACAGCTGTATTAAATTCTGCACTAAGCTTTGTTCAAACTATACAGTGGGAATTGGGTTTTGAGATATTAACTTTATAACGATACCTTTTGAAGGCTGATTTATACTTTGAGTGTGAAAACTACATATATTCTTTTAAATTGTCAGAGTCTCTTTGTTGTCTTAAATTTTTTTAGTACTGACTTAGAAGTAGTTAGATCATTGAACATACTGTTTGGAACTGTGGACAGAGGCCTACAGGTTTATTAATGCTTCTTAGGCTGAACGCGCAACATACCCTTTTAGGTTGCACAGCAACTGATGCCTAGCAACAATAATAGATTGAATTTCTAAGAATGACCATGCCAGATGTAATAATAAAGCAGGAGTACAAATAGTTGTCATGGGTTTCTTTTCATAGTGAACTTGTTAGAATTGGAAGCTCTTTTGTCATTTTCCAAAAATTTGATAGCCTGGTACAAGTACTAATAGTTCTAGTACAAAAATGCTAAGAAAGTCAGTGAAAAACAGTGGTGGGCATTTTTGTCTTAAATCTTAACAAATGAAGATTAAATGGATTATCTAGCAAGTAATTCAGGCCATACCTGTGTGGCATGTAATTCACTGCATACTTTCCAAATTAATTTTGTAAAGACCAGGGAGTGATAAATAAAGTAAAAAGAATTATCTAATTAATATAAGCCATTAAACAGTAGAATATAAACCAACTACTAAATAACGAGTCTGGAGAAAAGCTTTTTACTAGGCCAGTGAGCAGCCTGATTTCATCAAGCATGGTGGGTTTTTATTTATGCTTGATTAGTATCTTATTAGCCTTTATTTGTTCAGTTCCTTTTTGGTTCACCAAATTCAGCTGCAGCTCTGTGCGTTTGTTTAAAGAGAGGTAAAAAACTCAGATTTAAAGGATATAATAATTTATTAAGATGCCCAAGAAAGGAGAATAATTGTATGCCCCAGAATCACAAAATGAAGAGAGTTTGATATCTATTAATTGTACATTCATCTGGAGACAGTGGTTATGAATAAGTTGCCAGTGGCGGCTAGACAAATTTAGTTCAATGTCATAAGTCTGTCATACTGTTCTCCTGTCAAGTTTGCTGTGTGAAAAGTGCATGTGCGTGGGTAGGCTGCTGGTGAGGAGGGAGGCTGAGAATGGCAAAAAAATAGAACTTGGATATACCTGTCCATGGTTACAGTTTCTGACATGGTTAGTTATGCTGCAGATTGAATCAGAGTTTTTGACAGCCATGGGCTGGAAGTATGCACACCATTTGTCAACTTTTGTGCTGTCATTTTTAGCAAAAAAGCGATAGTTGTAAAGACTGGCAATTTGAGTAAAGAGCAGGTCTATTGGTGTCCAATTATATTTCATTAAAAAGGACTTCTTTCTTAAAAATGACACAATTGTGTTTAGTTGACTGCTCCCCTTGCTATATAAACATAAAAGCTTGATTTAATAATTTAAAACCACACAGATAATTTTAGGTGGAAAATAAATCATGCAAATTGTTCACAGTTATTTTTGTTTTTAGGGATTCTCTTCCAATAACTTTTTCTAAAAGTCATAAAAAGTTCTGGGAAAACTAAAGTAGAGAACTGAAACTAGACAGAATGGATATTGAAACTTTGTAAAAAGTTTGCTGAGTGGACACTGCTGTGACCATCATTTCTTTGCATTCTTTGCCTTTGATGAGAATTTGGCTGATAAGAATAGTTGCAGTGAGTCATTTCTGAAGAGGCTATTCCAGTTGCTTGGAGGAATTTCTTTTGCAGAAATGTGGTATATAAGTGGGCATATTTATTTTGCGTAACTTGAAAATGTAAGTGTGCTGTATATTTTAAAGATTATGATAGAATGCTTAAAGATGGACCTAATGAGTTTTTAAAGAACTGTTGAAATGTACTCACTTGAATTCACAGATAGTATCCAATTATTTTGTGAGACGCTTTTGGTGACCTGACATGTCCCTTCTTCCCCTCCTATTCATAATTCTAATCTATAGTGTTGTTATTTTGGACACAACATGCTTTCTTTTCTTCTAAAATATGTCTGTTGTACTGATACAGTTCACATTGACAGATGCTGTGTTGCTTTGATTTCCTTATATGATCTTTAGTAAATCAATAACTCACATACTGCTGTTGCTATATACATGAGTGGTAGCACATGCTTATTCTTCTTCAGGGATTGGTACCCTTTTTCACTTAGTGTAACATTTTCTTTTTGCTTCCAAACTATTCTAATGATTTCAGCACAGCTGTCTTTGACAGTTTCTGCAATTTTCTGCATTCTTTTGAAGGTGGTAGTTTCTAGTTGCTTTAATTCCTGTTGATTCTCCCTCTATATCAGGAGTGGCCAAACTGCAGCTCAGGAGCTGCATACAACTCCTTCATGCGTATTGTGCGGCTCTCAGAGGTTGAGGAGGAACTTAATGAGAGCTTACTCTCAAGTAAGCTTGCTTAGCACCAGGACCTCAGTCAGCTTCTGAGCCCTGACCCCATAGGTAGGTGACTATTTCTGCTGTATGGCATTGAAGGCTTCCACAGTAGTTCATTAGTTGTAGATTTTCCAGACTGTATGGCCATGGTCCTGCCATAGTAGTACCTGATGTGTTTCGCCAGCAGCTGTAACCGGCATCCTCAGAGTTATAGCACAGAGAGATAGAGTTCTCTCTGTGTCAAAGCGGGAGGAAAGAAAAAGAAATGGTTGGAATTTATATCTACTCAGGAAGGGCTGAGTCATTATCTTGTAGGAATTTCCCAGCCTGTGACACATTAATAGAGGAACTTTTCTGAGGATGTTCTTTTGTATATGGAGCTTTCCTGAGGAGATTCTTTGCATATGGAATAGCTGTTGGAATTCTAATCTTATGTGTAGTACTATTGTAACCTATAGAGCATTTTGTGTTTTTCAGGACTGGAAACCATGCCCTATTCATTTTTAAATTATTTTCTTTCCTGTTGAAATTGTTTATGTTTGTGGATTTCAATGGCTTCCCTGTGTAATCTGACATGGTAATTAGATGCATTGTCCAGCATTACTGTGTCTTGGAATAAGATATTGTGTCCTGTTTGAGGTAGACTGTGTTCAGCCACTGCTGATTTTTCAGGCTGGCCTAGTCTGCAGTGTCTTTCATGTTCTTTTATTCTTGTCTGGATGCTACATTGTGTGGTCCCAATGTAAACTTGTCCACAACTGCAGGGTATGCGGTATACAGCTGCAGAAGTGTGTGTGTGTGTGGGGGGGGTCTCTTCTTTCTTTTGCTGATTGTAGCATCTGTTGTATTTTTTTGGTGGGTCTGAATATTGATTGTAGGTTGTGTGTTTTTATAAGTTTGCCCATCTGATCAGTGATTCCTTTGATATATGGCAAAAACACTTTTCTTGTGGGAGACTGTTTTTCCTCAGTTGTTTGTTTTACTTTTGGTTTAATCGTACTTCTGATTTCATTCTTGGAGTAGCTATTTGCTTGAAGTGCATGGTTCAGATGACAGTTCATAGTTGAGAAAGTGTGGTTCACATATCTGTCTTGCACAGTCTACTAATGTTTTGATTATGCCTCTTTTTGTTGAGGGTGGCGATTGGAGTTTTTGTGTAAATAATAACCGTGAGTTGGTTTTCTGTAGACGTTGTGACCTAATTGAATGTTAGCTTTGTGGATGACCATGATATCTAGAAATAGGAGTTTACCCTTGATTTCTTTTTCCATGGTGAATTGTATATTTGGATGGATGTTGTTGCCATATATCAAAGGAATCACTGATCAGATATGGAAAACTTATGAAACAAACACAACCTACAAACAATATTCAGACCATTCCCGTTAAGCTTTAAATTCCAGTAGTCTTTGAACCAGATCCAGTTCTTCCTAAATTATTATAGTGTTTCATGTTAAGCTGTCCTCAAACCCAATCCCACATGCCAGAGATTTGATGATGATGATGATAATGATGATAGCCTGTCTTACAGATTGTTATATGACTCATGTTGTAGACTTAGCAAAAATGCTATAAATGATTAATTTTATTATCTGCTCCCATTGGGAGCACTTTTACCTTGGCCAGGAACAGGATTGTGGCTATAATGCGGTTTTTCCGCCAAAGAGGTAATCAAGTTGTTTTGGCCGCCCTCCAAATTTTTCAGGCCACAGTTATCTCTCGCCTGCTATATGGGATTCCTGTTTGGATTCAGAACTTCTCCGAAGAGGTAGAACCATGAATGCTTTGTTTCTGTGCAGGATTCTTGTTCTCGTTGTTGCTTTACTTTACCCTCTGTGCAAAGTTAGGTCTGCATCTTATTGAATCAAGGACATGGACTATTGTTATTAAGTATTGGCTCCATCTCCATTTTAGCCCCCCTCCTAATTGGCTTCTAGCTCTCCTCCCTGCGGATCCTTACATTTCAACTTGGTATCAATTCGTAATGTCTAAAATAAAATACATTGGCATTGATCTGGATTTTTTGGCCAACTCTCATGAAATGACTATTTTTCAGATTATCTGAAGGAGGATCTGGGACATTGAAGCTCAAGCAATTAATGCTGGTAGTTCTGGAGTATGTTCCCCCCTGTTTCCTTGATTTTTTCTTTGTGCAAGATTCCATGGCCCAGTATTTTTCCAATTTGATAAATCCCTCGCATCAGAGTGCTTTCATGCTACCCAGGTTCATTTTTTTTCCCCTTCAGCTGTCCTGCCAGGCAGATATAAGAGTATCCCTAATAAGGAAAGAGTTTGTACTTGCCTTTATAATGAAACTGACTCTGTGCAACATATTCTGCTTTGCTGTTCCTGTTATTCTTCATTACGTCATTCCTTGATCCATCCCCTTTTCTATTCTGCAAAATTTATGACCAATAATGACCTAGTTTTCTTGCTATCTGACAAGTCAAAGTACTGCATCTGTCGCAGAGTTCTTATATGTATGGAAGCTAAGGGTTAGATACTGTAATATTTAGACTCTGTTTTCTATTTCATTTTTATTGTCAAGTGGGTGCTGTCTAGTGGACATTTTTAATATTTGTATTTATTTATAATTATCAGTGCTTAACTTAGGTCTTTTATTTCTGATTTTCTGTATTATTTTTCTGAATTCTCCAGTACTACTTCCTCTTCTACTTCCTCATTTCACTTCTACTTATCTTCTTTTTTCTTTTCATTCTGTCTCAATATTTCTCCAGCCTTGAGAGTTATATTTGGATGTTGCTTATTTTATTGAAGTTCTCAGGATAAATTATGAGTCTTGATTTGTCTGTAAGAATGAGCTCAGAAAGCTATAATCATGTCTAAACTGCCTAGGATAGGGGTGTTAAACGTGTGGCCCATGGGATGGATCTGGCCCCCACAGGGCTTGTATGTGGCCTCCGAGCAACTGGCTGTCATCTGCTTCCTTCTCCCTCTCTCTTGCTTTCTTCTGCATCATAGCTTGCTTTGTCAGGCTCACACAGAAGCTACAGAGCAAAGCCTGTCTTCCCTCCATTGACTGAGGCTCCTTCCTTGGGGTGGAGGGAGGGAAGGAAAGAGTGAGACCTTGCTTTACCTGTCTCTCTCAATCACACAACAGAGCTACTGAGCCAAGCCTCTCTTCACTACATTGGCTGAGGTTCCTCCCCCTCCTCATCCCCTGGGGGAGAGGGAGAGGGACGGAAAAAATGACAGCTTACTTCACCCTTAATCACACGGGAGATATACAAAGCACCTTTAAGACCAACAAAATTTTAATCAAGATATGAGCTTTTTGCCATGTTATGGAGTGGGGAGAGAGTATTGTTCTCATTATGTCAGGGCTCCTAGGCACAAGTGGGTCTGCATCACCATCTTTTTGACATTGTTCATGTCCTCATGATCCAGTCTTTCTCAGTAGGAAAGCAATGTTATCTGTTTAGATTAGGAATAACAGCAAGCCAATGACAATGTGTGTCCAGATCAAGTTTTCCCAGCCAGCATATTTCCTGTGTAGACTGGGGATTTGGAGGTTAGTCTTCCCCAGTAGTAGGCTAATACTGACCACTATACATTGCTGTCTTTCTATTCTTGTGCTGCCACATAGGAGTTGTAGTTATTGGGGAAGACCATAGTTTTGCAGACAAACACATAGTCTGTGTCATGGTGTCGTCACATGTTCTTAACCAGTACACAAAGCAACTTATGTACAAAAGCTCGCAATGCCCAGCCAT
Organism: Heteronotia binoei; assembly: GCF_032191835.1. NCBI lineage: Eukaryota > Metazoa > Chordata > Lepidosauria > Squamata > Gekkonidae > Heteronotia > Heteronotia binoei. Next base: position 60,888,114 of record NC_083226.1, read on the forward strand.
TTCATGCTTTGGGTCTTAGGTTCAAAGCATTGACCATGAGATTTCTGTAATGAATGTCAATAAATCAAAAGTAGGTTTGCAACATAGGAATACACACCTGAACAACATGTGAACAGCACATTTAAGCTTGCTACAGCAGTCTCCAGATTTTGATGCAATAATTCAGAGCAAGAGGTGTCAGTTAAACAAAATACTGCAAGAGTGCTAATATTTTAAGCATGTTTTATTTTGAGTTTTAAAAAGATCTTTAATTTTGTGTACTTGTGTCCTTTATTAAAGTTTATATGTCTGCTACTTGGCATTACATTTTATTGCATATATGACCCAACCTGACACAATCTCATTTATGTCATATCTGGCCCTCAAAAAATGAGTTTGAATTCCTCGCCTAGGACTTGTTTAAAGGGCAGCAAACAGGATTTTATTGTTTAACATATCTACCCTAGAGACAATAAATAAATACCTGTTTTCTAGCAAGAAAACAATGGGCTGAATCCCAGTTTTTCTCACAGTTGTTCAGATTGCATTTCCATTGTATAGAGGGAGATCCCAATTCCACCTCCCACTGTAGTCTCCCATTTTGTGCCCCTTGCAATTCCTCACAGTCCCCTGATCCTGGCAGGTACAACAAATCTGCATTGGGGAAGAAGGGAAGTTTTTGTTTACTTTGTTCTGCTTGGGTTCTAATCCATTTTTCCTGTTTGTTTAATTTTTTTTAAATGTTAAAATCAATAGAACAAGCCATAATATCAAGCATTCTCAGATAAGCTGCGGAAGTTGAATCCAACAGAAAATTTGTGTGTTCAGCAGTCCTTGTGTAAATGGATGCCTTACAAATGAGTTCTTGCTTTTCTGATTGTCATTAAGTGAAACCAGTTGTGTCCCAGGTCCACACACCCCCCCCCCCCCACATTCATGTTGTTCCAATACAGCTTTGGAACCGAATTAAATGAAATCATATGATCTATTATGTGACCCATCTGTTGTATGTTCATTGCTTCATTTGCACACAGTAATTTTGTTTAAGTTATATTAAAGTGTTATATTGCTGCAGCTCCTGCTCTACTGCTTGGACAAGTAGAACTGCACTACAGACATTTTCCTTTCTGCTTGTACATTGTTGGATCCAACCCTGTGTATGGACATTTTGCCTTATTAGGCAAGAAAAGTATTACAAATATGTAATACTGTGTATGGACATTTTGCCTTCTTAGACATAAGAACATAAGAGAAGCCATGTTGGATCAGGCCAACGGCCCATCCAGTCCAACACTCTGTGTCACACAGTGGCAAAAAATTTTATATATACACACACACTGTGGCTAATAGCCACTGATGGACCTGTGCTCCATATTTTTATCTAAACCCCTCTTGAAGGTGGCTATACTTGTGGCCGCCACCACCTCCTGTGGCAGTGAATTCCACATGTTAATCACCCTTTGGGTGAAGAAGTACTTCCTTTTATCCGTTTTAACCTGTCCACTCAGCAATTTCATCGAATGCCCACGAATTCTTGTATTGTGAGAAAGGGAGAAAAGTACTTCTTTCTCTACTTTCTCCATCCCATGCCTTATCTTGTAAACCTCTATCATGTCACCCCGCAGTCGACGTTTCTCCAAGCTAAAGAGCCCCAAGCGTTTCAACCTTTCTTCATAGGGAAAGTGCTCCAGCCCTTTAATCATTCTAGTTGCCCTTTTCTGGACTTTCTCCAATGCTATAATATCCTTTTTGAGGTGTGGCGACCAGAACTGCACACAGTACTCCAAATGAGACCGCACCATCTATTTATACAGGGGCATTATGATACTGGCTGATTTGTTTTCAATTCCCTTCCTAATAATTCCCAGCATGGCGTTGGCCTTTTTTATTGCAAACGCACACTGTCTTGACATTTTCAGTGAGTTATCCACCACGACCCCAAGATCTCTCTCTTGGTCAGTCTCTGCCAGTTCACACCCCATCAACTTGTATTTGTTGATGACAAGAAAAGTATAACAAATAAGTATTTAAGTATGCCTTTTTATATATAAACTATATATGCAGAATAATACAAATTTTAGGGTCAGGGCAGTGCTGTTTTAATCTTTCAATGTGTGAAAGGAATGCTGCAGTTTTAGGATGTCTGTTACAAAAGTGACCAGGAGCAGTTATTTATATCACACTGCATTTGATGACACCAATTGCATTTGATCACAATTAGAGTAATATTGGTTCAGTTTGCAGGGTAATTATAATGTGCTCAGGTGTTACAGCAAGATACTATCTCTGCAGTTTATAGGTAAAGGTTTGTTTTGGATTATAGGGTTGTTTTGAACATTGTGCCAAGACTGGAAACATTTATTCAAAATGTCTCTATAATGCTGTACCATATCCTATTTAAAGCTCCTCCAAAAGCAAAGGAGGATGCATTGGAGATAGTTATTTGACTGACAAATCCAAAGAAATTATAAAGCATTGTTTTTATTAAAACAACAAAACAATACTTTAATCATCAACAGGTCTGACCTTTTTGCTAAATACAAAAAAACTACACCTTAACTTAGGCAACAAATTTTCTTTAGTTGTAGGAGTCAGCTCCAAAATTTAGGAGCTAGATTTTTTAAGCCTTCAGGTTTACATTTTAATAACTATATTTTCTAATTATTGCTACCACAAAACCTTATCCTAAACTTTTCACAGTTTCTTGTAATTTTATTCAAGGCATGTCAAAAGAAATAAATGTGGTGTAAGTATGGTTGTGATTTCCACAACAAAAAAGGAACCACTAACCCTAACCTAACATCTCCTTCTGCATTCTTGCTTTATAAGACTCCATTTAATTTACTGTTGAAACCAGTTCAGAGAGCAGCTGATTAAGAAATGAATTCATCTGCTGTCATTAAATGGTGCAAAGTTAACATGTAAACAGTCAAAAGAATTTGAAGCCCATATGTTTTTATGTCATACAACAAAATGTATTCTGATGTAAATGATCAACTGTACACCTGCTGAGGATCAGTGAGGGACACAATAAAATCATAGCTGAACATATTGAATGCCATGATGAAATTTCTAGGCGCCATAGTGACCTGGGATTCATCTAATCCTCTTTATCTGTTACAATGAACACTATTTTTTAAAAAAAATTATTATAACAGAGTAATAATTAAAATTTTAAAAGTTTCTGCCAATCTGAAATTTCACAGAGGTTTTTCTTTTTGATTTTTATGTTGTGACATCAGTGTCATCTTAAAGTTACAATTAGAAAGAAAGAAAGAAAACTGCAATGGTGCTAAGTGGTGAGACAACTGATTAAATTTAAAATTTATGGTTTTATTCGGTATTATTTTTAGTGAGGTTTAACTTTATATTTTGGTTAATATTTTGTTCTTAGGCATTCAAAAAACACTGAATGCTATAGGTATGCTCTTGATTAAGACATAAGGCTATAGAACAAAAGGCCTCAAGAATATCTCTAAGCCCTTGTCACTTCACTGTAAGTAATTAATTCTAAATATTATCCTTAAATAGCATGAAAAAATATTTTTACAAATTTATAATTTTTCTCTTTTATATTACAGAAATTTCCTTGTGGTCCAGCATTGTTCTATTGTTTTATTCTGTTCTGTATTATGAGCTAATATGTATACTTACCTTTCTGACCTCTGAAGACCAATTTAGGTCGAAACACGTTGGGTCAAGTTGAGTGGGTTCCCATTGAGGTTTTATGATTTTACATAGGATAGAGGCTTATGATGGGCCCTTAAGTGGTTTTAGCTTTTAACAATAAATAAATGTATGTTGATTTATGATTTTTTTTACACTTTGTTTTTAATGTTCGGCCCTTTAATTGCATATTAACCTTTTAGGTTTCTTGCTAAGTGGCACAGGCCATTTTTTTCTCTTTGGAGATACGTACGGTGATAGCAGGCAGCCAGTAGGTGCAACTTTGCTATGCTGTGAAGGCTGCCTGTGACTGCTGAAAGGTTTGATAGGCAGCCCTCATTTGTGCGCTCACTCAAAATGATCAACTTAAAAAGTATGCTTTTCTCTAAACTGTGGGTACTAGTCAACTGTCAAGCATGCCAAATTTAGGGAACATGTTGGCCAAATAGTATTTTTTAAAAATCCCCTCATACATAAACAAGGGAGAGATATACTCTTTATCTTCTCCTCCACTTCACTATCACAAGGCCTAACAGTGGCAAACTTGGAAGTATGTATTTATACATGACATTTCAGCAGAGTATATGATTGGTGAAATAAAAACAATAAAAATATTCTGTGGATTAATAGGATTGTTGTGTACAACTCAGGTGGTATGATGGTTGTTTTCATCAGTATAACCTCATAATTAGTCATAAGTAGGTAACAGTCTCTGTTTAGAAAAAGTGTTTGTGGATGAACAAGTACAGTGACTGCTAGAAAGAGAAAAACTGGAAGGGATATTCATTTACTAGTTTGAGTGAGAACATTCAGCTGCTTTGATAGGAGATGCCCATGTACTATAGCAGGGGCGGCCAAGCTTGCTTAATGAAAGAGCCACATAGAATAAATGTCAGATGTTTGAGAGCCACAAGACAGGAAGGCAGGCAAATAGATTGGGAGGGGGGGAGAATGGAGGGAAGAAGTGGAAAGAAAGCAACTGTAATTCATTCTCCATGCCACTGGCAGGCTTGGCTTGGAGAAGTGATTTAAAGAGAGAAATGCCTTCTCCAAGTTGGCTGACAGAACAGTGGGGGCTTCAAGAGCCACAGAATATGTATGAAAGAGCCACATGTGGCTCCTGTACTACAGCTGTTCCACAGGCTTGCCAGTCCCCAGGTCCCAGCGAGGGTTCTTCTGCTTTCCCAGGCTCCTTCCCGCCCCCAGCCAGCTGACCAGCGGGGGAAGCCCCGCCCCCAAAGCCATCATGTGACTTCCCCCTCCAGAGGCTCCAGTCTCCGATTGGGAAGGCTTCCTCTTGGGATGGGGTGTCTGTGTTACTTTGAAGAAGCTGGCAGCAACTAATGAGTAGAGGGGCCAATCCCTCGCTTCAGAGTCTCCAGAAACAGGGGAGGGGGGGAGGGAAACTGCTGAGCACTTCATTATTCCCTATATGGAGATCGATTCTCATAGGGTATAATGGGGAATTGATCTGGAGGTTTCGGGGGCTCTGGGGGAGCTGTTTTTTGAGATAGAGGCACCAAATTTTCTGTATAGTATCTAGTGCCTCTCCCCAAAGGACCCCCAAGTTTCAAAACGATTGGACCATTGGGTCCAATTCTATGAAACTCAAAATAAGGTGCCCCTATCCTTCATTATTTCCTATGGAAGGAAGACATTTAAAAAGGTGTGCTGTCCCTTTAAATATGATGGCCAGAACTCCCTTGGAGTTCAATTATGCTTGTCACACCTTGTTCCTGGCTCCGCCCCCAAAGTCTCCTGGCTCCACCCCCAAAGTCCCCAGATATTTCTTGGATTGGACTTGACAACCCTAAACTAGTAGGATGCCAATAGAGATCAACTATAATCTGTTGTAAAGCTTGAGTCCATGCCATTAGGTGCAGGTTTCTTATGCTACTAAGAAACCTACATGTATGGGATAAGCTCAAGCTTTACAATAGATTATAGTTGATCTCTAGTATACTTAATATACTAATTAAGGGTTTTAAATATAAAAATAATTTGGCATTAGGTTGGGGAATAGCTGAAAATGACAATTGCTACTATCTTTACAAATTTGTGCCTTTTAACAGGGTCCAGCCAGTTGGGATTAGACTTTTTCTGCCCGTTTCCACATATATCTGGAAATTAAGGAATGCTCAATTACTTTGTCATCATTAGAAATTATTGCACTCCTGTTAGTGTAGTTCAACATCTGATTCATGGTCTCCACCATCATTCTCTCGTGCTTTTTAAAAAAAATGGTTAAACAAAAACTATTGTTAAGGTTGTGACATTATTTCTAGCTTTAATTGTGAAATCTATTCTATTATATATTAAAGCTTGAAATGATGCTAGTTAAAATAAGTAAATTATATATTGCTTTAATTTTTTAGTTCAGAATTGAAGTGTATGCAGCAAAAATATAGCTGAGCCTACAGTTTTGTTCATCCCATTTCTTTGTTTACTTTATACTGTAGCTTAAGTAAAGTTTTGTACATTATACATACATTTTGTGTGGTATTTGCAATAGTCAGTTTGGACAGCTGTAATTTAAATGGCAATGTTTACTTACCAAGAAAAGAAGAGACACATCAGTATAACATGTGTGATTTTTTTAAAATCATCCAGCTTGTTAAGAACAATGGAGAAAGGAAGGAAACAGCCTTTATAATATAATCAGAAAATTGCTTGCAGGATTCTTTATGTGAGGTGCTGGCTCTTTAGTCACATGGCCCTTTAAATTTGATTGTTATATTATTTTAGTCCGCCTTTCTCACTGAGACTCAGGGCAGATTACACAATGTAAGTCAATTTAATCAACAGCCAGAGCATCCAATAATAATGAAACAGGATTTGGACTGCAGAAATTTGAACATAAGCAAAAATCTGATACAGAGCTGAAACAAAGGTTGAGAATTGAAACGGCACATTAAAAAATGCAGAAATTACCTAACATGATCTACATGCAACAACAGACAGCACATTATAGTATACTTTCCAGTTACTATTTTACCAAAGCATCATTTCCTTATACTATAGCCCTTCTACCGATTTTTTTTAAACCCTTCTAAATAATTCAGTTTTGCATAGTTTGCAGGAAAAAAGAGGAGTTAGGAACCTTACTAACCTCATAAGGCTGGGCATTCCATAAGGTGGGACACATAAAGAATTTGTGTTTGTCCATGCCGTTGTTGATTTTGTCCACCTGCAGCAGGCACAACTCAGATGAGTGAAGCTGCTGTGGTAGAGCATAGGGAGAGAGCCGGTTTTGTACATAGGAGGGATGAAGGCCATAAGAGCTTTGTATGTGATAACCAATACCTTGGATTGAGCCTGCAAACTGATGGGAGCCAGTGGTTTGACTGCAAAATGGGAATACTATTCATGCTTTGCCTAGCTCCCGATAACAACTGAGCTGAGGCATTCTGCTCCAACTGCAGTCTCTGAGTTGAGTCTGAGGGGAGAATTATGTGGAGCGCATTTATCATAGTCTAGCCTTGATGTTACAGTGATGAGAATCCAGGAGGTTGTATCGGCTATGTCAAGGTAAGGGGGTCATCTTCTGGGCTAGACTGAGGTGGAAGAAGAAGAAAAAAATATTTTTGCAGATGCATTAACTTCCTCCTCCATCAGCAATGCTGGATCCAGTATAACCCCTGGGATCTTAATGAAATAAGCAAAGGTCAACTGCACCCCAAAGGAAGTGGGAAGTACAGTGTCCTTTAAGGTCTCCTCCTTCCCAACCAGCATCACTTCATCTTGTCTGGGTTCAGTTTCTATTTGTTTACTTTCAGCCATTTGATCACAGCAGTCAGGCAGTGACTCAGTATTTCATCTGCATCACACACTGGCCTAATTATGGATGCTGCCGACTTTACCACAGATTTGTTCACCAGGTGAATTTACCATAACCAAAGACAGTGAAGCTATTGAGATGACCTTGGGGTTAATTCCTTAGTGTGGCACACAGCCTGATCTCCTTGTGAACTTGCCATTGGTAAGCAGCACTTGCTCCTGAAGACAGTTGACCTGCTCCCTCCATTGCAAAGGTGCAAATAAATAAAGGAATGGGTCACGGAAATGAAGGGAATGGGTCATATACAGTGCCTGAGATTAGAATGAGATCCAGTTTTCTGCCCTAGAAGTAAGCTTCACTGAATAAAGGGATTTATTTCTGAGTAAACCAGCTTAGGTCTGAACTCTCAGTTCCTCAGGGTCTTGAATGACAATCCCCAGACAAGAATGATGATGATCCCTGGGATTCAGGACTTCTGAGAGCCTTCATGGGCCTTCATACAAAGATTCTACCTTCTCCCCAAATAACCCTGATCCAAACCATGTATCTAATTTTGCATTTTTATATTTGTACATATATGTACTAATCAATGCTCCTTCTAAGCTGTAGAGTCTTGTGAGCAAAAATTTCACTTTGTGAGCTGCTGGTGTTAAAGTTGTGAGCGAGCAATTTGGCTCCTGTATACATTATTTTGCTTTAGGGCCATCCCTCCTGAGTTAAGACAAAAATGTGTGAGCTGGAGGCTAAAAACCTGTTACCTAGCTCACACTAATTCAGCTTTGAGGGAATACTGGTACTAATATAGGACACATCTAATGAAGTGGGCTATAGTTCAGAAAATTTTTAAAACACTAAATCTTTAGTAAATCAGTAAGCAGTCTGTTTATGTTTACTCTTGCATCTTTATCTAGCGCAAAAGCTGAGGTAAATCACTTATGTAATGGTAATGGATGAAAAATAGTGGGATCACTGACATTTTCTAAAATCGTTATGTCATATGACATGAAGCTTAATATCTACAAAACCAAGTAATGGTTACAAAGTAATATTAAATATCCCACCAATACAGCAACTCACTGCTAGTTTTTAAAATGTAATTAAATCTGATGGGGTGGGTGGGAAGGAGTTCTAACTTCTCTTCCACATAGGTAACCACCTATTCTACATGTGTAACCACTAATACAGATTAATGCACCATTACCATTCATGTAAAGGAGAGGTATCCTTTTATTTGTGTAGTGGTATATTGGCCTTTTTGGTTTAACATAGCTGGTGGTGTTGGAACTCAGCCCTGTAAATAGGCTGGTTACATTCCACACCTCCTTTTTGGCTTCTTTCTTCCTTGCCATCAGCTGCAGTTATTTGGTGGTCATTGTTTTATGGAGCTATGATAAAAGTGTTGGTTTTTATCTCCTTGGTGTGCTCTCCTGTCAGAAAACATCAACTATTTTGATAGATGATGGGGAAATATTAAGAGCCTTCCCCTGCTACTCTTTATAATATTAACAAGAGTTTGCTGGTATACTATCTTTAAGGATATTCTGAGTTGCCAACCAGGAATGGAAGGAGTTGAGACCAAGACTAACAAATAAGGGGTGGAGGGTTAGATGCAGGGGGGGGGGAGAAAAATGAAGTCATATCATGATAGGAAGAGAGCAAAACAACAACTGGTTAGGAAGCTGCATCTTGGCAATGACTGCATCAGTCATGAGCTGTGCTGGCTGATCTCGCCTTGCTCCAGTGCTGGCTTGGCTGATGGATTTAGCAGGATCTGAGAAGCAAGAGTTTTTGCTCAATCTCATAGTAAACTTTGCAGAAAGGCCTGGCTAGCAGATCAACTACTCTTTGCTGTCCTCTGCCTTCCCTGGGGCACCAGCGGCGGCAGGGCAGAACCACATTAGAAGAAAAACAAATTGGATGCATTCTGAAATTTATGTTAACAAATATGGATAACGACCTGCAGACTGGTAACAATCAATTTACATTCCATTTTTTAAAAAGAAAAAGATGTCAAAACTACACAACTATTGGACTATCACATTAATTTCTCATGTAAGTAAAGTAATAACTCAAAATATTACAACAAAGACAGTTTGTTGTAAGGTGTTAGTCTTAATCTTTAAAGTCCTGGGACCTTCAATGATCTGGGATCCTCATACCTAAAGAACTGCCTCTCCCATTACAACCCCTCCCCCACTCCTTTGGAGTTTAGAGGCCTCTTGCATGTGTCTGGCCCCAGGATGGCTTGGTTAACTGTCATCAGGGGAAGGGGCTTCTCAGTTGTGGCATCTACCCCTGTGGAATGCACTCTTGGATAACACCTGCCCTTTGGACAAGCCAAGCTGAACTATTTAAGTTGACCTTTGGAGGGTAAACATGTATTTGGGCTTTTTTGATACTGTTATGGTAATAGCCACAAATTTTGATATTTTAATGTTTTAATATTTGTTATTTAGCTTTATCTTGTTTTTTACCTTATTGGTTTTAGTGTTGTAAGTCGCCACAAGACCCTTTGGGTAAGTAGTAATTTTTAAAAAATCTAATAAATAAGTTGAAGACAACAGGAAAAGAGGAAGAACCAACATGAGATAGATCAATTCTATAAAAGAAGCCATGGCCCTCAATTTGGTGTAGTGGTTAAGTGTGTGGACTCTTATCTGGGAGAACCGTTTTTGATTCCTCGCTCCTCCACTTGAAACTGCTGGAATGGCCTTGGGTCAGCCATAGCTCTCCTAGGAGTTTTCCTTGAAAGGGCAGCTTTTGTGAGAGCTCTCTCAGCCCCACCTACCTCACAGGGTTTCTGTTGAGGGTGGGGGGAAGGTAAAGGAGATTGTGACTGCTCTGAGATTCAGAGTATAGAGTAAGGTATAAATCCAGTATTTCAATTTGCAAGAGATAAATCCAATATCTCAATTTGCAAGACCTGAGCAAGGCTGTTAACAATAGGATGTTTTGGAAGACATTCGTTTGTAGGATCACTATAAGTTTGAGTCAACTTGATGACAGTTAACAGGCACACATTATGAAAGCAGCATGATTATGGCTTCAGTGGTCTCCAGCTGATTTGGGCCCTGGGAATTTTGTCCCCCAGTCTCCTGCCCTCCAGTTGCCCTGGTTGAGATTGAAATAAGCATTTTCCCAGGACTGTTTTGGCCTTTCAAACCACCTCCAAGCTGATGAATAAATTTTTATTCTTAAAGCTTAATCCCAGGAAGAGGGATCACATTCTCATTCTACTTGCAGAGACTATATTAGACTAATTCCCATGTTTTCATGTTTCCATGGGAATTATTCTCAAGTAAGCACACCTAGAATTGCAGTCTGCAGCTTTTATTATAAAGGTTTATTGGTATTACGTGTAGAATACAAAAAATATGACATTGAGAGAGAAGACTTAACTAGGTGATAGGTGGTTGGAGAGTTGGTGTCCTGTCCCCTTCTTTCAACTAAGGTGGTGGGATTGTTGTTTTGGACAGGATCTTTCCAAGGGGTATTTTTGCCTCCTAGTCAAGCAGATCTATTCAGATGAAGAATCCAGCCTCATACTTCTTGCAGGTACCATATTAAACCCATTCAACTGTTATTCCAAATCCATTGAGCTCCTGTGCAAAGCAGCTAAGCAGCAAGCAATAAAACCAATGTTGGCTGGCTATATTTAAAGCATTCATAAGAATGAAAAAAGGAAAACGTTTTAAAACATTAATTTTGAAAGAGAGATTTACACATGGTTGCAGAGAAAAAGAATAATGTTTTTGCAGAAGTGGCATTGGGATGTAAGAGGCAACATGCATACCTAAAAGCTGAGTATATATAAGTTCTGTTGTGCAGCTGCCTCCCCCCAGTGAATGGCTCCCTGATCAGTCAGTAAATCAGTGGCATATTCACATTTGGTGGTTGTGAGCTTGAACCTACAGGAGTTCAAGCATCCCTAGTTCTAATGCTAGCATTACAGATATTGTATTTTTGTCCTGTTGCTAGAATCTTATGCATGATTTGTCTGAACTGCTTTGCTCTTTTCACACTGGTTCACAATATTATGCCATAAAAAATTTGGAACCCAGGCTGTTATCTCTCTCCAATGCATAGCTTCAAATAAAGAAAGTAGGGAACTTAAGTGCTAAAAAGATAATACTTCTAACTAGATGCTTGTTGTGTTGAAAATATTGCTATCAGTTTTCCAAGTATTTTCTTTTATAATAATCCTAGCATTTTTTTTCTCTTTTAAAAGAATCTGTTTATTTCTTCTTGTGTTAGCTGTAACTGCGTTGGGTGGGTGGGGGGTTACTTTAGCATGTGGTTTTCTGCGGCCACTGGCAGAAGCAGGACATTCACAACCCCCCCCCAGATCTTCTTCGTGGTCTCTGTGCATCACACTGATGGCATATAGGCGCCCGCGCCGATCACGATCGGTATTCTTGAAAGCTGCGGATTTCCGCGCCCCAGACCCAGTGTGCATGCGCAGAAGCCCCACCGCGCATGCCCACTGGGACCGGAGCGGACATCCCGCCAGTTCTCTTCTGACCGCCGCTTGGATCAGTTGATCATTCGCTACGGTCGGTAGATACCACTTCTTGTTAGTTGCGATTGAGACTTAGAGACTCTATACTATATTTGTTTTGATTTTTGGGCGAGAGGGAAGGCGGAAAGGCTCGTCTAAAGATTTTTCTCCGATAGTTTTTTCCCTTTCCCTCGTTTTTCCCCTCTCTCCCCCACCGTTTTTCTTTTTTCCCCCTCGCATGGAAAAGTGTTGGGGATTTTTCAAGAGGTGTGCAAAGTGCGGGAGCAAAATCGCCCCTCCGGACGGACACGCGCTTTGCCTCCTCTGCTTGGGCGACTCCCATAGAACGGACACGTGCGCACACTGCGCAAAGTTTTCGCGGCAGACCAAAAAGAACCGGGCGGCCCGACTAGCAGCAGTGCTAATGGAGCGCGCGTTGTCTCCCAAGAAAACGCCGACGGCAAGTCACAGGCTGTCGACAGCGGAGTCGGTCGATACCGGCAGACCTCCTAGCGACGCGATCGCCCCACGAAACCGGGATCGGCATCTAAGTCGGCCTCCTCCACTCCTGCAAAAAGGCCAAGGGAGGAGAAGGGAGCACAGCTGGAAGCGAAGAGGAAGAAGAAGGCAAACAAGCTCAAACATCGACCTGGTGCATCTTCCTCTCCCACCTCGCCATCGGAATTGGCAGCGATGGTACCACCACTGAAGCTCTTCGCTTCGCCTCGCCGCCGACTAAGACCTCCGATGCTGGCTTCCATATCGTCGGACTCCGATCAGGATCTGGAGCTGACACAACGTTCGGGAACGGAGGACAGTCCACCCGATATTCACACAGTTGAGGAAACCCTTCGATCCCGGACCCCCGTTCGAGATCGATCGGTCACCCCTCGCCAAGACCGCTCCCGCAGCCCGCCTAGAGGACGCTCGTCCACGCCTCGGCATCGATTGAGAAGCCTCAGGCGCGATCGCTCTAGGAGTATTCAGAGAGATCCATCCAAGAGCCCTCGCCGTCGACGCCGATCGCGAGAATTGGAAGACGAGAGGTCCCCACGCAAAGACCGCTCTCATACTCGGAGAAGAAGAAGAAGAAGAAGAAGAAGAAGAAGAGGAAGAAGAAGATATTGGATTTATATCCCGCCCTCCATTCCGAAGAGTCTCAGAGCGGCTCACAATCTCCTTTACCTTCCTCCCCCACAACAAACACCCTGTGAGATGGGTGGGGCTGGAGAGGGCTCTCACAGCTCCTGCCCTTTCAAGGACAACCTCTGCCAGAGCTATGGCTGACCCAAGGCCATTCCAGCAGGTGCAAGTGGAGGAGTGGGGAATCAAACCCGGTTCTCCCAGATAAGAGTCTGCACACTTAACCACTACACCAAACTGGCTCTCTGGAGACAGCCACTGCCACCGATACCCTGGGACCAACGTCAGTGGCAGTACTTGTACGGATCGTACTCGATGCCCTCCATGTTTCCCTGGTTTCCACCAAGACAACCGGAGTGGGACCAGCATTCGGAAGCTTCATGCAGGTCGAGAACATCTTATCGGCCTCCGAAGCGTAGTGCGTCAGCGTCGGCATCGAAGCCACCGGATACTGAATCCCCGCGTAAGCAAAAGATCTCCCCTCGCTCCCGGGGCATGGAACAGGCTACCCCAGAGTCCCTGAAGGCTCCAGAAACCCCGAGATTTACGTCGGAGCACACCGAATCGGTGGAAGGTTCCCCTAGATCAGAGGAAGGCTCGATCCAGGAAGAACAGGGGATCTTCTCATCTCCAGAGGATCCATAGCCCTCCCACAAAGTAGTTGAGGACTAACCCATTTCCCCATCCGAGGACCTTAAGTCTTACGGGGACCTTGTAAAACGGATGGCCCAGACCTTGTCGTTACCGACAGTACAACCTCAACCTGTGGTTACAGACAACGTCTTCGACATTTTCCAAATGGACACCTCTGCTGCCATCGCATTGCCATTGACAACAGTCATGCTGCGCACAGCTAAATCATCCTGGGACAAGCCGGCTTCAACCCCTATATCCTCACGCAGGCTGGACCATATGTCCCGCGTCCAGGAATCTACGGCTGAATTCTTGTTTAACCACCCCAAACCGAATTCAGTTGTAGTAGCCTCATCATCTAAGGCAAGGAAGACACATGCTTCTCCCCCGGATAAAGAGGGAAAGAAGCTGGACATTTTGGGCAGACGCTTCTATTCAGCGGGCTCCCTCGGAGTCAAGGTAGCAAACTACGCAGCCTGTATGGGGAGATATCAGTATTCCCTTTGGGACCAGCTTTCAACTATCTTGCCAAGCCTTCCTGACCAGGCTAAGAACACCATCAAAAAAATCCAAAAGGAAGGCATGACGCTGGCAAAACAACAACTCAACTCAGCCAAGCACTCAGGCGATATTGGGGCCAAAACAATCACCTCTGCCATCACACTGAGACGCCACTCCTGGTTAAGATCGACTGCTTTACAACCAGATACGCAGTCATACGTTGAAGACCTTCCCTTTGATGGTAATGGCTTGTGTAGTTCCAACACAGACTCTGTGTTACAGGAAATGGACAAGAGTATCCGAACATCTCGAAACTTAGGGGTACCCGTCTCCTCCAGGTCCCAGAACAGGTGACCCTGGAACAAACCTTGGAACAAGAAGCCGTTTACCAAACAAACCACAGAACAGCAGTGGAAGCCAAGGAGCACAACATCTTTTTCCAAGCCTCCATACAACTCTAAATCTAAATACTCTCCTGCCTCTTCCCAATCCTCCAGACAGAAGGGGAACAGGCAACCTAAGCAGGGACTTTGACTGCCTTTTCCCCTGCTCCTCTCCCCCCCCCCCTTTGGTTTCAGACTATACCAGGCTTTTCCATCATTTCCAGTCGTGGGCCAGAATCACCACGGACAAATGGGTTCTATTGATAATCCGGCTGGGTTATCAAATAGAGTTCCAACAAAGTCCTACGGTTCCCACAGTCGTTCACACTGCAACATCTCCCACACTCCAAGAGGAGGTGCAATCACTCCTCCAAAAGAATGCAGTAGAACCAGTCCTGACAGATCAGGAGGGACAAGGATTCTACTCCCGATATTTCACAATTCCCAAGAGAGATGGAGGTCTTCGCCCCATTATGGACCTACGGGGCCTAAATCTCTTCATTCCGCACCAAAAGTTCAGGATGACCTCCCTGCCAAACATCCTTCCTCTCCTCAACAGAGGAGACTGGATGGCCACATTGGACCTGCAGGACGCCTACTTTCATATCACCATACACCCAGCACACAGGGAGTTCCTCAGGTTCACTATCGGAAAAGCTCACTATCAGTACAAAGTGCTGCCATTTGGTCTCTCCACGGCACCGAGAGTCTTTACAAAGACCATGGTAGTAGTAGCAGCTCATCTGAGACTTCAGGGAATCACAGTGTTCCCATATATAGACGATTGGCTCCTGATAGCAGAATTGAGATCTCTCCTGTTACAACACATAGACACCACTTTAGCCCTTCTAATGGAACTGGGACTGCAAGTCAACAAAAAGAAATCCTCGCTCCAACCCTCACAGAGGGTACAGTTCATAGGAGCCATCCTGGATTCACGAGCCTGCAAGGCTTTCCTACCAGCCAAAAGGGCAGAGGACATCATTTCCCTAGTACAGCTCTTCCTGCACAACCCGACAGTCACGGCACTACAGATCCAGCGTCTTTTAGGCTTAATGGCATCCACCTCAGCGGTCCTACTGTTCACCAGATTCCACATGTGAATATTACAACTGTGGTTTCTCAAAACATTCAGGTGCCAATCGGACCTTCCGTCTTGCAGGATAACCGTCCCACAACCAGTCCTGTCCTCCCTGCACTGGTGGCAAGAGAAAGAGAATCTCCTTCAAGGAGCCCCGTTCCACAGACAAACCCCGACCTTATCCATCACATCAGACGCGTCCCTGTGGGGTTGGGGAGCGCATCTAGAGGGCCTATGCGTGGGAGGTCGGTGGCCTCAATGTCACTTACGTTACCACATAAACTTTCTGGAGTTATTGGCGATCCATCATGCCATACTCTCTTTCCGCCCATTGATTGCGGGCAAGACAGTAGCGATCCTGACGGACTAAACCACCGCACTAGCCTACATAAACAGGCAAGGGGGCACAGTGTCAAGGAAAATGTGTCTGTTAGCACTGAGAGTATGGGAAATCTGCAAGGAAACGGACACAACCCTAAGCCACCCACCTACCAGGCACTCTGAATGCCTACACGGACTATCTGAGCCGAGGGGGCGCCTCGCTCCACGAGTGGGAGCTCAACTGGGAATTTCTCCAACCGGTGTTCCAGAAATGGGGCGCACCAGAGGTGGATGTCTTCGCCACTCGCAGCAACTCGAAATGCAAGGAATTCTGTTGCAGGGGAGGAGTAGATCTCCTGTCATTGGGGGATGGTCTGCTACTTCCATGGGCACACAGACACGTGTACCTGTTTCCACCAATTCCACTGATCACCAGAGTGGTCCACAAAATTTACAAAGAGCACCCCAGAAGGAAGTCTTATGAATATAAATGGTTGAGATTCGCCCAATTTGCCTTGGAGGCCGCGGTGGAACCCAAATCAGCGGGCCTCCCAATAATTTTGGACTTCCTGCTTTCCCTGCTGGATAAGGGTTTAGCGGTATCTTCGATACGGGTGTACTTAGCAGCCATCTCAGCCAACCATGCACAACTCGATGGTTGCTCGGTTTTCACACACCCTGATACTAAAAGATTCCTAAGAGGCCCCATAAGGCTTTATCCATCAACATGGCACCCGGCCCCCACGTGGGATCTGCTGGGGGTTCTGCAAGCCTTAGCGGGCAAGCCCTTTGAACCTATGGCAACCTGTTCCCTTCAGTTACTGTCATGGAAGACAGCCTTTCTGGTTGCTATTACCTCAGCTCGGAGGGTAGGAGAACTGGCAGCACTACGCTGTGATGACCCATACCTGAGATTTAGCACTGAGGGAGTTTGGCTCCGTCCAGATGTTACTTTCCTCCCAAAGGTGATCTCCTCGTTCCATCTGAACTCAGAAATATACTTACCTGTGTATTTCCCCAATCCTAACACAGATGTGGAAAGAAAGCTTCACGCCCTGGATGTCAAGAGAGCACTCTCGTTCTACCTACATCGGGTAGGACCGGGTCCCAAGGACCCCAGACTTTTTATTTCATACGCTCCAGCTTCACAGGGCGTTAGAGTTTCTCCCCAGCAAATCTCTAAATGGATTACGGAGACTATAAGGCTGTGCTATCTGTTAAATAAGAGGCCCCTTCCGGGGCCCATTAGAGCCCACTCAACCAGGGCCATGGCTACCTCTGCGGCCTTCATAAAGGGGTGCCACTAAGAGACATTTGCGAAGCTGCCACTTGGTCCTTGCCGCATACCTTTGTGAGTCATTATGCATTGGACCTTTGGTGGCGCAGACATTCGTCAGTGGGTCGTGCTGTTCTTCAGGAGCTTCCCTGCTGATGGACCGTTGCACCCTTCTCCAGGTAGGATTTTGGCTTGCTAGTCTCCCATCAGTGTGATGCACAGAGACCACGAAGAAGATAAACAGGTTTCCTACCTGTAACTGATGATCTTCGAGTGGTCATCTGTGCAGTCACACTACCCGCACTCCTTCCCCTCTGCTGCCGGTCCATCTGGAAGGGCTTATGCAGCGGTCAGAAGGAACTGGCGGGATGTCCGGTCCGGTCCCAGTGGGCATGCGTGGTGGGGCTTCTGCGCATGCGCACTGGGTCTGGGGCGCGGAAATCCGCAGCTTTCAAGAATACCGATCGTGATCGGCGCGGGCGCCTATATCCCATCAGTGTGACTGCACAGATGACCACTTGAAGATCATCAGTTACAGGTAGGAAACCTGTTTTTCTGTAGGACACATACCTCTGAAGTTTTTCTTTATGAATGTTTTTTAAGTTTGTTTTTCAAAACTTAAATTAAAGCCACTTCTTTACAGAATTAAGCAGGCATTTGAAGAAGAAGAAGAAGAATTGCAGATTTATATCCCGCCCTTCTCCCTGAATCAGAGACTCAGAGCGGCTTACAATCTCCTATGTCTTCTCCCCTCACAACAGACACCCTGTGAGGTGGGTGGGGCTGGAGAGGGCTCTCACAGCAGCTGCCCTTTCAAGGACAACCTCTGCCAGAGCTATGGCTGACCCAAGGCCATTCCAGCAGGTGCAAGTGGAGGAGTGGGGAATCAAACCTGGTTCTCCCAGATAAGAGTCCGCACACTTAACCACTACACCAAACTGGCTCTCATTTGAGATGGGGCTATAAGAATGGGAGATTCTGGAATTAACCGTAATAGTGACTTTCATTTAATGATGTCCCCATCAATGGAGAATCCAATTATGAGAATCCAGCATCTTCTGTATTAGCATTCTGAATAATGATCCTTGATTAAATTTATGGCTCACTTACTATAGTTGGAAGGGAGAGTATATATTGACATTCCTCCTAATATGAAACATTTTCAGTTTGGGGAGTGAAAAGAGCAAAGAAGATAAATTCTCAGACTTGGTTACTAATACTCCTTTCTCATGTTGCATCAGCATCTCTATGGTAATGAATGGTAATGAATAAGTCCACGTACAAGTATAAAAATGACAAATTAAGAAATGTCTAGCTTTACAATGTAGTACAGAGTATTAACTTCTGAGAATTCTGTTTTAAATGTTGATTAAAGACCACATTTCATTACTTTTGCATAAACATAATCAGTGATAAATACCAAGTATTAAATCAAGTATGTAGTGAGAATATGATGAACCATGCTATAAGACATTCTGAATAAAAGTTGTGTTTTTTTTAAGTAACAAAGATAAGAACTGATTTTGGAAAGTAATAGTATATACTTGCAGGGCTTTTTTTGAGTAGGAACGCACAGAAACACAGGTCTGGCTGGCTTGGCATTAGGGTGTGTGGCCTAATATGTAAACGAGTTCCTGCTGGGCTTTTTCTACAAAAAAAGCCTTGTGTGAAACAATGGTAATACCAGGAGTGTGACCTATTATGCAAATGAGTTCCTGTTGGGCGTTTTCTTCAAAAAAGGCCCTGTATACTTGGATTTAGTTAATCGCCGAAGGAAAGAAAGCTTATAGAGAGAATTGTGAGTATAAGCTCAGTTGAGATATGCTGAGGAAATATGGGGCTGTTTCCAAAATTCACCAGCAATGTAAGGCAGAGTTCTAAGAATCATGCCAGACAGCTGTACAGAGATATGAGAATGACCGCATTGGATAACTCTCGATTTATATTTTATATTAATAAAGTAGTATATCCACATACCCTGTATTCTAGAGGCTTGACAAGGGGGAGAGCAGGGCAAGAAAGCATTTCTATCCTTGTTGGAAAAAAAATCAGGTATTCTGAACAATATTTTCCTGTCTCTAAATATCCTTAATATCCTCCTTGCCACTGGCTCAGGTAGGGATTACACTATCAACTGTCCTTATTATGATACATCAGCCCAGCCTTAGTCCAGTATCTCTCCCAGTGGGCCTGTATTGAAGACAGACACTGGGGAAGTGGTTAGGAAATGCAATGCTTGCTGCCCTCAGCTTACTCCAAGTTCCATGCAGATGCTTGTAGGGCTTTTTTTTGAGCAGGAACGCACAGGAACACAGTTCTGGCTGGCTTGGCGTTAGGGTGTGTGGCCTAATATGTAAATGAGTTCCTGCTGGGCTTTTTTTTAAAAAAACAAAACCCTTGTGTGAAACAATGGTAACATCAGGGGTGTGACCTAATATGCAAATGAGTTCCTGTTGGGCCTTTTCTTCTTGTGTTTCTGGGAACATTTCAAAATGCTGGTTTTGACCTGTTAAATGTAGATAGCTTGGAGCCAATGTACCTGAAAGATTGCTTCCTCCCATACTGTCTAGCCCATCAATTAAGAACTTGCTGCAAGCTCTGCTTCCTGCAGAGATGAGGTAGGTGGTGTCCAGGAACATTTTTTTAAATGATGGCACCTCTCCGATGGAATTCACTTGATTCATTTACTTATATAGATATTTGCAGCATACTTAGCTCATTAGCGGGATCATAAAATGGCTGGCAGCATTGTTTATCTTTTTCTGTTTTATCCTCATAACAACATTTTTCCCTTGAGGCTTTGTGTTGTGTCTGTTGCTACTCTTTTACAAGACCAAGGCGTTTCTTTTTGTCCAGGCTTTTAAATAAGGGGGTTGAACTTTTAAACTTGTTTTACAGTTTGCTTCTATAAAGCACTGTGTTACTTGTAGCAAACATGAGACAGAGGGGGATGTATGTCTACTCTTAACTAGACAACAGCTTTATTAGTGCACAAGATGCTGAGATGGCAGGAATATTCACAAGAAGGACTGTGGAGATCCTACAAGAACATGGTTTCTAATCAGCGCATCCAAGAGTAGCATGGCTTCTTTGAGAAACTTAGTTCTACACATTTCTCCCCACACCTCTAATAGGTAAGATGGTTGATAGGATTTGGAGGGAAGGGGCAGAGGTGATTTTCATGGCCTTTTTCTGGCTAAGACAGCCATGCTTTTCAGATCTGGTATAGATGTTGAGCGCAGCATACTGGAATCTACCAATCAGACCAGACCTCCTGCATCAGGGTCTTATACTTCACCCAGATGCAGCTTGGCTACAGCTGACAGTTGGAAATTGAGTGGACAGACTTAAAGGCTCAAGGTTTCTTGAGTGAAAACAAGATCTAAAATCTAATACATTAAGAATGCAGATTGCAGCTCTCAATGCTGTTCTAGGGCTAAGGAGGCTCAAGAACTTGTCTGTAAATATATGAGTAACAAGCAAAAGATGAAGCCGTAAACATGAATAAAATCAAAAAAGCACAAAAACTCACAGCTGAATACTGCAAATATTAAATATATTTATACAAAACTCATCAAATGTATTCAAAACATCACTACAAATTCATACACAGTTGCACAATAGTAACACTGACTTGAAATGAAGCGCAATGGAAAGTGCCACTCCACCTGCCGAATGCATGGCTATAGCTTAAAGAGCAAGAGCTTTATCTTTCTTGCGCAGTTGTGTGGAGTTCAATGCATACTGAAGCTAATGCTGAATTGTTCAATGAAATTCAAATGTCCCAAAGTTCAGTGTCCTGTGCGCAACAGTGGACCGGTAACAAACCATTTTCCAGATGAATGCTTCATCAGGCGCTGATCAAATGGATTGGGACCCACCAGTGATGCAATCACAATAACTTTCTGAGTCAGTGTAGCAGTGCTGGCACTTCCAGGAACCCAGAATCATTGGGAATGCTTTAGCTTTGAGTCTGTGTAAGAAATTATTGAAATCGGGTTCCATTTTAACATCCTGATTAACTGAAGAAGACCAGTATTGAAATGTCTTGAAATCTAGAGGAGACGCCTTATGAAGGCTGCAAGGATTTCCTGGCCATTTGAAAGAATTTCACAAGAAATTATGGACTGCATTATGAACTTTGTTTATTGGAGGAAGGATTTCTGAAAATCCCTCTATTGGAAAGTATTGGAACTAAGGCTCAGTTTGGTGTAGTGGTTAAGTGTGAGGACTCTTATCTGGGAGAACCGGGTTTGATTCCCCACTCCTCCACTTGCACCTGCTGAAATGGCCTTGGGTCAGCCATAGCTCTTGCAGAGTTGTCCTTGAAAGGGCTTTCAGCTCCACCAACCTCACAGGGTGTTTGTTGTAGGGGGAGAAGATATAGGAGATGGTGAGCCACTCTGAGACTCTGATTCAGAGAGATGGGCGGGGTATAAATCTGCAGTTCTTCTAATTGTTGTTTGTTAATAATTTGTAAATTTTCTGGAGGGAAGAAATTGGAAATTGTCTTTTCTCCCTTTCTCACAATACAAGAACTCGTGGGCATTCAACGAAATTGCTGAGCATCGGGTTAGAGCTGATAAAAGGAAGTACTTCTTCACCCAAAGGGTGATTAACATGCGGAATTCACTGCCACAGGAGATGGTGGCGGCTACAAGCATAGACAGCTTCAAGACGGGATTGGATAAGCATATGGAGCAGAGGTCCATCAGTGGCTATTAGCCACAGTGTATTGTTGGAACTCTCTGTTTGGGGCAGTAATGCTCTGTTTTCTTGTGCTTGGGGAGAGGGCACAGTGGAAGGGCTTCTAGCCTCACTGATGGACCTCTTGATGGCACTTGGGTTTTTTGGCCACTGTGTGACACAGAGTGTTGGACTGGATGGGCCGTTGGCCTGATCCAACATGGCTTCTCTTATGTTGATATTTGTATACACTGGTTTAAAGTTGTATATAGGATAAATCATATATAAGGATTGAAGTATACCTACCAAGGTCACAGCACACTATATGAGAGTGGCAGCGGCAACAGCAGCCTTTCTCGCTCAGAGGCAAAGGACATCTTGGGTGTTTCCCACCATCCAATCAAGGAGGCAGGAACTTCAAAGTCTTCCTCTTCCTGTGAGATGTGGGAACCACCCCTTGCTCAGTTCCTTTCCTGACTTGACAGGGAGAGCAGCTTTTAGGATAGGCTCCTATCCTTTTTTCCTCTAGCTTCTGTGTGTGTGTGTATGTGTGTGTGTGTGTGTGTGTGTGTGTGTGTGTATATATATATATATATATATATATATATATATATAAAATATAAAATATTTAAAGCCTTTTTTCCTTCCTCTTCTGTCTCCTTTTCAACTTGCTCTTTTCAGCTTATCAATTTCCCCCGCTGCTTTTTATTTCTCTCCTCTACTTGCCTTTCTCTCCTCCCCTTTTGAGAAGAATTGCGTAGCGGCAGCTTAGTGGCTTTTGGAAATAGCTGCAGCGCAAAGAGGAGCCCAGATGTCATCCCAATCAAGACATGACTTCTTAGAAGACAACTCCCATTCAGGCACCCAGGGTGGGGCTGGGAGCGGAACATCTTCTGGAGCCAGCATGACCTCCAGGCTTGTGGTGGCTACCGGCAATGTGCCTTGTAGGGGCGGCCCACAGAAGAGTGGGAGAAGACGGCGCTGGCCTTCCTCAGCAATGGAAGAGGCGCATTGCTCAGATGTCTCCTCTGGGACTGGTGGCCATCTTGGATCATGGTTTTTGGCGTGAAATGACGCAGATCATTGGCAAGACGCAGCCTGCCTGTTGGGAATTCCCAGATGCTATCCTCATATGTGTCACTTTCTTCGAGGAGCTACTCTGCATTCTTCACCACAGATTCATCACTTTCCAACCTGGTGACTTCACCTGGTACTAACTGCATTAACTTGATGACCCTTCAAACCACTCATGTCTGTTCCTTTGATTTGACTGTTCTTGAAGACCAATGTTCTAATTGCAATAATGTCAGCCAGAAGAGTTTTTGAGTTAGGAGCCTTGTCAGTTAAGCAGGAGCTCTGTCTTTTTCACAAAGACAAGGTAGTTCTTCACACGGACCCCACTTTCCAACACAAGGTCTCTTCAAAGTTTCACAGGACCCAAGAGATTGAGCTTCCATCATTCTGCCCAGATCCCAAGCACCACAAGGAACGTACATGGCATACACTTGACGTCTGCAGAGCTCTCAAGATCAAAACTGACTCTTAAGTTCATCAATATTGCAGCCCCCAGATTTGGGTTAAAAATGTCCAGATCAGCCATCAGCTACGTTATAAAGCAGTGCATTGTGGAAGCCTACAAGTCACTTCACCTCGCAAAGCCTCCAGGAGTTACAGCCCATTCAGTTAGAAGTGTGGCGACCAATGCTGCGTTTGACAAGAATGCTTCAGTTGAAGAAGTCTGTAAGGCAGCTACGTGGTCTTCCATTTCTACTTTTGTGCATCATTACAGATCGTCTGCATATGCTTCTGCAGATGCAGCATTTGGGAGATGAGTCTTACAACACATACTTTCTGAGTAGGGCGATCCCTCCCTGACTAACATACTGATCTGGGAGTACCCAAGATGTCCTCTGCCTCTGAGGGAGAACAATCCTTGGTACTTACTGTGAGGGGTCCTTCTCCTCAGAGGATAGGAGGGACATCTTGCCCTCCCATCTATCGCCTTTTATATTCTCTTCCTCCTAAATCTCTCTATTCTTGATATCTTTGAGTCACCTTCTCTCTTTCTCCTTTATCTGCTCCTAAGTGACTACTGTATTAGATGTTTTTTCATGTCTAACGTTTAATGTTTGCTCTCACTTTCAATGGTTTTTCAGATTTAATTCCTTATCTTTGTTTTTAACGGGATTTGTTTCTATATAGTTAGTTCACTGCTTCTCAGAGTCAACTGAACTGAGCAAGGGGTTGTTCACACATCTCACAGGAAGAGGAAGACTTTGAAGTTCCTGCCTCCCTGATGGTATGGTGGGAAAAAACCAAGATTTTCTTCTATCCTCTGAGGAGAAGTACCCCTCATGGTAAGTGCCAAGGGTTGTTTCCTCAGGAGCTGTAATTGGAGACATCTGAGGAAGCAGCAACATGATCTTCCTTTTCAACATTTCTCAAACACTATAGCTTAGACCACATGGCCTTGGTGGAGGTTGCAAGGGTGTTGTAGCAGTTGTTGGAGCCATAGATCAAGGAAAGAAACCTACCCAGAAGTGCAGTTTAGGTAATTCTAACAAGCATGGATAAGTTCCCCCACTGAAGGAGAATAAAACATTGGATTTTATCGGCAAGTTTCTTTTCTTCAGTGGGGCAAAGTCATCTACTTCCCATCCACTACCCGCAAAAAACACAACATCAATGGAGAGATGGATGAGAGTCCTAAAAAGGACAAACTAGAACTCTCAACAATGAGGGGAAAACAAAGTGCCATTAGAGAACACACACAGAAGGGCTTGGATACGATTGGAGGGTCAGCCTACAGTCTTTCCAATAGGAGCCATGCAAATTTGCTTAACCTTACCTGAGTGAGCAGAGGTGTGGCCTAACCAGCATAGATGATCTCACCCCACTGAAGAAAAGAAACCTTCAGGTAAGGTCCAGTATTTTGATCTCATTTCATTTCTCTGTGATCCTAATCCTCTCCCTTGCCCACTAAGTAATGCATTTTCTTTGCCATTGTAGAGTAGGGTATAAGGAAGTTGAGTCTCTTTGGCTACTAAAAACAATGCTTCCCTACAAACTATACCAAATTTCCCTACCAAATTTTTGTTTTGGTTAGAAGAAAAAGATGACAAGGTATCTGAATTTTTGTATATCACCTATGTATCATTTGGCTCTGTTAGCTCAACTTCCCCCAAAGGCGGATTCAAGTAGAGTATTTGACAAACAGGCTATATAGCATGGTTATTAATCCTGATTTAAATGGCCCATGGCATCAAACTTTTGGTTTGGTTATGGAATTTTAGTTTGGTATGGCTAGTTACTGTGTCTCAGAACATGAGAATCATGTAAAATTATATAAATGATTTGAACACAAGAAAGTATGTACTGTGGATTCAAAAGAAAGCAAATATGAACTTCAGCTTTGAATTCTGAGTGTTGTAAAGCTTGCCCTTATAGTCACAAAGGTTAGAAAACTGGTAACCTCCCCCGCCCCCCAGCAACAACTTGAGTTCATACCAAATGGAAGGCAATATGGTACAAGTAGCATATGTTGCCCATTGCTTCAGTAATTAAGTTTGACGTGTTTAAGACTTTTTTGTGTTGATACCTCATACCTATCAGCACTGACAGACAGTATAATTCAACTAGCATATTTGGAGGGAAATGCACAATATGTCTGTATTTTACTATCGATTGCTCAAGTTCTGTTGATTATGTCCCATATTTCATTATTTCTACTTTAACACTGTAACCAAGCTAAAGAGGAGAAACAAATTAAAGATGTCCAAAAACTATACACTATTTGAAACAAATGAATTTCAGAATATTGTTGTGTTTGAACCAACCATAAGGATACGTAATTTTCTACCTGTGTCTGATTTTATCACATTTAAGGGGACTTTCCTAAATTAACAGGACAATTTTTGATTGTTTGCTTACTCTTCCCTGCCATCTGGTGGACAGATCTATATTTTACATTCATAGTGTAGAATCTCACCACTTAAAAAAAAGAAAGAGGTTACACTTCTGTTATTTAACTGCCATGTTCTAGTTCTGCTTGTCTGATCAGTTTTATTTTCCTGTTTTCTACATAATGAGATCAGGTTGTCGTATGGAACTTACTGGATTTGGATGATTTGCTTCTTCACAAGATGTCTGTAAGCCACATATGTTCACCGCTAACATTTGGAAGTGTTAGCTGTTACCAGTAATTAACTGTTAATAATGAGATCCTATTCTAATCAGATATTTTCAACTTTACCATTAGGAATGTGACAGCTTAGAAAGTATGTATATTTGCTGGAATCTTTTATGGAAAGGCTAACAAAAGCAGCTTTAAGAATAAAATAAGATAAAAAGTATTTAGTTCAGGGTACACGTTTATGTGAGGACCATTATTTTTTTTGGGAAAAAAACCTAATTGAAGCCTTTGCTGCCAGAATTGCACTTCAAAAATATATTTTAGTACATGAAATTGCTTTTTTAGTAGAAAATGGCCATCTTATTTCAGTTTGAACCGTTTATTAAATATGCGGTAGCAAATGTATCTAAGAAGAATATTACTGGATCAGACTAGTGATCCATCTAGTTCAGTGTCCTGTTTCATACAGTAGCTAACCGGTTCCTCTGGAGGGCTAACAACAGGGCATAGAGGCCGAGACCTTCCTCTGATGTTGCCCCCTGCCTCAGACATTCAGAACTTTAATGCCTATGAATGTGGAAGTTCCCTCAATCACCAGATCTTTTTTTCTCTCAGTCTCAGCAAAATCAGATCCTATTAGCCTATGGTTGAAGTTGGGATTTCTTGTCCCACTATGAATCACCTTACATTTACCAGCATTGAACTTCATTTGCCACTTTCACTCACTTACCCAGTTTGCTGTCATCTGCAAACATGGCCACTACTCATCCCTTGCTCAAGATCATTTATGAATAAATTAAATAGTGCCAGCCTCAATACCAATCCTTGTAGGACACCAGTAATTATTTCCCTCTATTATGAGAACTGTTCCTTTATTCTTATTAATTGCTTCCTGTCATTTAACCAGTTTTGACTGCTGTATTAGATGTTTTTTTCATGTCTACTGTTTAATGTTTGTTCTCATGTTCAATGGTTTTTCAGACTTAATTCTTTACCTATGTTTTTCACAGGATTTGTTTATGTATAGTGATAGGTTCACTGCTTATCCTCTAATCCCATGACTGCTAAGTATAGACAGGAATCTTTGGTGTGAGGTACCTTTTCAAAAGCCTTTTAAAAGTTCAAGTGTTTCATGTTATTCAGACTCCCTTCTGGACAATAAAGGCTGTGGCGTGGGTACATGTTGTGTATTTGTGGATTAATGTGTCTGTTCCTCACTAGTGGTCCTGCCTGGCTCATTGGAGCCTTGAGGACTGAGTTTGGAGACGCGAGAACAATGGGCAGTAGGATCCAAATCCCTGCTGCCCTGGCTCAATCAGAAGCCCCCTGCTGGTTCAAACAATCCAATGGCATTCTAGTGCGGGAACCCAGGCCTGTTTATAGTTGGCCCTGTTGGCCCAGTTCAGCAGTCTTCTAGTTCAGCGGTTACCATGCTGTAATTAATAAAGAGAGCTATGATCACTGCAACCACGTTTCCTTTATGCATCGAACCCGCTATATTATAGTACATGCCCTACACTCTCTACAGTGAATGCAAATGCAAAAAGTTGGGCATCTCTGCCTTCTCCCTATCTTCTTTAGCAATCCCTTTATTCCTTTGTCATCCAAAATCCTGACTGCTCCTGTGGCTGATTTTCCGTTCCAGGTAGATTTTTAAAAATGTTTGTTTGTCTTGATGCTTTTAGCAACCTGCTCCTCAAAATCTCTTTTTGCATGCCTAATTATTGACTTACATTTCTTTTACCAGTGTCTGTGGTCCCTTCATTCAATTCATTGGGATCCTTTTCTCAGACATTTATGAAGGAAACTGTCTGCAAATTAACCCTTTTGTCACACCAACCAGAAGAAACTAACTTCTACCTGTTTATATAAAAGGTAAAATTAGTCCCCTGTGCAAGCACCAGTCATTTCCAACTCTGGGGTGACGTTGCATCACAATGTTTTCACAGCAGACTTTTTATAGAGTGGTTTGCTGTTGCCTTCCCCAGTCATCTACACTTTACCCTCAGCAAGCTGGGTACACCCAGTACATGCATTCACCCAAACAGCCACCACCCCCACAAGTTTATCCCCCAACTGGCAATTTTATTCCACCTAAACATATTCTCTTGTCATATCAGAGAGCCAATGTAGTGTAGCTGATACAGTGTTTGACTAGGATTTGGGAGACCCAGGTTCAGATACCCACTCTGCTGAGGAAGCTTGCTGTATGACCTTGGTCCACTCACTCTCAGCCTAGCCTACCTCACAGGGTGGTTATTTTGAAAACAAAATGTGTGAAAGAAAAATGTAAACCCCTTGGGGTCCCCACTGGGGAGAAAGGCAGGATATAAATAATGTAAGTAAGTAAATGTTTGCAGCAATAGAACAAACTTGGAGTCTAATAGCACCTTTAAGACCAACACATTTTTATTGAGAATGTAAGCAATTCGTCCAACATTCTTCTTGGGGAAGAGACTGCTGACTGGAAAAGCTGAAGCAAATATCTGAAGACCCCCTAAATACATGGAATTAGTTTCCAGCACTGGATCCCAGCCAATAGCTCCATGAATTTAATTGGGGTGGGGTGAGTTTAATGGTTCTTTAAAGTGTAGTCACATGCTGGGAAATGATAGGCATTTTCATTTGTGCACATGACTGCTGAGCAATCTTCCCTCTAAGCTGTGGAGTCTTTTCTCCCCCCCCCCCCCCATTTTCTTACTTTATTAAAGGAAGAATTTAAAAATTAATAACTCCAACAAAATCTTTTACACTATACAAACTTAATATCACTTAAACATTATATCTTCATATTTTCTTCATCTTCTTCGTTCATTCTTCTCTCAAAGATTAAATAATAAGATTTATAAAATTCACTAGTTAATCTTAGCTTATTATTTATTCTATGACTTATTCTATGACTTATATCCCGCCCTTCCCATAAAATGGCTCAGGGCGGCTCACACCAAATTAGCTTTACATTATATATTTCAAATCAAGTTTGAGCTAAGTTATTCTACAAATAATATAATATAGCCCAGCTCTGGGAGACCTTAAAAATTAAGGACTGGAGGAGAACAAAACTCCACCTTCCATTGGCTGATTATACCATGGGGGAACATACCTAGACACTTACAACAGTCCCACCACTCTAATAGCAGAGAGTTATGCTTCCATTATAAATTTTACCCAAAACCTCATTTTTTAAAAGGAGTAAACACTCTCCTCAAAATCTCCATGATCTTCAGAAGTTCATACATGACTTGCTTTAACTGGAGTAGGAAGAGAACGCTCCTTCCTCTTGTTTACTCTCGATGTAGCGGGAGGGATTTAAAACAGCCAGCAATAATTCAACAGTGGTAGAGTCATGGGCAGTATAATAAGTTGAACCTTGTTGCACACAAAGTTTGCCCGTTTGGAGCCAATGATATCTTATTCCTAAATTCTGCAGTTTAGCTGTCGTGCCTTTAAGATCTCTTATGATCTTTAAGAACTCAGGAGGGAGGTGAGGATACACCTGGATCTTTAATCCCTGATAGTCCAAATCGCCCCTCTCTCTGGCCTCTGCAAGAATCTTGTGTTGTGCTTGAAAATCCTTGAATTCTGTCAATATGTCTCTGGTATATGATGATGAAGTGGATTCTTCACATAGCTTGCCAATGCAATAAGCTCGCGGTAGGAGGGGTGTAATTCCAGCTTCAAGATTTAGCGTAGCTGCAAGCCAGTTTGCCATAAATATAGTCAGCTTTGTTTCAGCATCGGTGTTTGATGTGAACCCTCTGAACTTTAAGCACAACTCACGGCTTCGATAGTCCAAAGTCAGAATATGTTGCCTTGCCCAAGTATCTGAAGTTGTCTCAGATATTTTTTTTTCTCAAGCTCAGCAACTTTCTGAAAAGCTGTCTCTGATTTTTGGCATGTCTGTTTATTAAGCTCTTCTAATTCATCTAGACATTGGATCACTGGTTGTAGCATTTCTATTTATCATTTCTCAGTTCTTGCCTCTGTTCGGCTAGTGCCTGCAGTGAGAGGAATCTCTTCAGCCGTTGAGTCACCCCTCCCCAGCATTGTGGAGGAGGTGGATGGTATGTCTGGAGCTGGAAAAAAGTCTGTTAAAGGCTGCATTCTTCTTTATTTTTCCCTTTATTTCCCCCCTTCGGAGCCATCTTTTAAACTTTAAATTTTGATGTTTATAGGGGATAAAAATATTTACTTTTTAAGCAGGCTGTGTAAGAGCTTGGCAATGGCTTCCAATCCGGAAATGGGTCAAATGTGGAGTCTTGTGAGCAAATATTCTAATGCATTAAAGTTCTGAGCTACTTCATACATTAGTTTGCTCTGGGGCTGTCCTTCCTGAGCTAAGACAAAAAATGTGTGAGCTGGAGGCTAAAAAATGGTGAGCTTATTGCACACACCAACTCAGCTTAGAGGGAACACTGCTGAGTAAGGATGGGCAACTGGACTGATCCAGCAACTGGACTGATCTAACATGGCTTCTCTTATGTTCTTATGGAGCAAAGCTCCATCAGTGGCTAATAGCTACAACATATAGATGGAACTCTCTGTACGGGGTACATGATGCTCTTTATTCTTGGTGCCGGGACAGAAGTGGGAGGATTTCTAGTGTCCTGGCCCCACTGGTGGATGTCCTGATGGCACCTCTTTTTTTGACCACTGTGACAGTGTTGGACTGGATGGGCACTGGCCTGATGATGATGATGATGATGATGAAGAAGAAGAATTGCAGATTTATACCCTGCCCTGCTCTCTGAATCAGAGACTCAGAGTGGCTTACAATCTCTTGTATCTTCTCCCCCCACAATAAGACACCCTGTGAGGTTGGTGGGGCTGAGAGGGCTCTCACATCAGCTGCTGTTTCAAGGACAACCTCTGCCAGAGCTATGGCTAACCCAAGGCCATTCCAGCAGGTACAAGTGGAGGAGTGGGGAATCAAACCGGGTTCTCCCAGATAAGAGTCCCCGCACTTAACCACTACACCAAACTGGCTTTTAACCACTATACCAAACTGATGCAACATGGCTTCTCTTACGATCTGACCAGAGGGACAAAATTCTGTGTCTCATTAAGCCAAACGATTGTTATTTGTTGGTGATATTCAGCAGCCTTGTTTCCACAAAAGGAACTTGCCATTCCCCCCACCCCCCCCATTTAGCTCTTTCTATTCTCCCAAAACTGACCTAGGAGGATTGCGGGATTGTCCAGTGTGGCATTTTTCAGGGCATAAGGGACAATATGCACTCCTCTGAATGACTTGTGTTAATACAATGGGATCTTTGTATCCAAGCCACCACCTGTAAATAGGAGGGATCAGGAAATCTGATTGATTGTAGGGAAATTATCAGCAAACAGGGTAATCAAAATTTGGAATACTGAATAAAGTTAATATTTGGGGCAGGACAATTTCAGAGCAGATACTTTGTGTGCAAACACTAGAGCACTGATAAATTCCAGATTTTTGCCATGATTCTTGATTATTTTAGTTGGAAAAAGTGGGAAAAAAATCACATAAGCACAGTGAAGAATGTATTTACAAATGTAAGAGGGTTGGAATAATATAAGAAACTGGATTCTAATCTGCATACTTTGTTACCTTGCTCAGAAATTTAGCTTCTAAATCTGGGGCTTTGTTCAGCTGTATAATTTACTTTTTTTTGTTAAAAAAGGAGAACTGTTAGATCCAGAAGTTGTTTCACTTTTCCCCTTTATGCCAGAATTAACTCTTCAGTCCAGTTAATGTTCTGTTGTTTAAACTAATAGTTTATGAGAATTATAATTTTGCAAATAGTAGACAGCAACTGAGCAAACTTTGAAGCCCTACATCTCTTAATTTCTGATACTGCTTATACAGTGTTTCACTTTATTGAAACAAGATATATTTTTAATTCACAACAACTATGAAGGGTTTTTGCCTTAAAAGTGCATTGCTTTCATTCATATAGGACAAATTTGATTACCTTAGTTTGCTGGCAAAATGATCTGTAGTTGTAAATATATTCAGGTGGGTAAATGGTCTGAAGCAACAGAACAAAGTTTGAGTCCAGTGGCACATTTAAGACCATCGAAGTTTAATTTTGGGTATAAGCTTTTGTGTGCATGCACACTTCAGAAATTGAAAATAGTAACAGTTCTCCATAGTCTCTGGGTAGGGTTCTTTGCCAGTGGAGAAGCTTCAGAAAGTTCTAGAACAGAGGTGTCAAACATATGACCTGAGGACCTGACCTGCCCCGCTTAGGTCTTTAATCTGGCCCAAATGGTAGAATGCCTTCCCCCCATGGTACGTCCTCCCTTGCATTAGATACATACTCAAACCAGCTTGTTTCTCAGGCACCAGCCAAACTTCCTTTAGGTCTAGGATTTTTTCTTTCTCATCATGGTTGCAAAGAGCCTTCTCTTGTTTTGAAGGCCCATGTGATTGACTGCTGGCTTCCATCATCTTCCCTTTCTCGTTGGCTGCTGGCTTCAGACTTCCTAAAACAAGGCTGAGAACTAGAAGAGGGAAGAATGATGGGAATGTATTAACGATACATTGCCGAGCACTCTTGGAAAGAGAAAGATAAGTGTAACTAAGAGGTATGGGGGTGGGAAGAGAGCAAGCACAGAACGGAGTGAGCTAACAACAGACTTATCAACTGACATGATAAAGTTCAATCCACCTCCATCATCAACAAACATGGCAACTCCTCCCCTTCCCATTCTCTCTCCAAAAAGTTTTTCCAGCATCACCAGCTTGCCCTCATTTTTGGCTGCTGTACTCTGCCCAGCAATGAGGAGATGTGATTCGCCTGTTGCACAACTTGCAAGCTGGAAGTTAACTTTAGCTGAGGACTTGATATGAGAGCAACTGTGTTTTCCAAGGTAGCTCTTTCTTGCTCCCCAAGTTACAGAAAGGGAGCAGTCAGCCATTTTGTTGCTAAACCCACCATGCTGTATCAGAACTCCAAATGTGCCCACAGGCTCAAAAAAATTGGGAACCCCTGCCCTAAGGTGCTGGCATAAGTTGACTGTAATTTCATGGTAAACTTCCCAAAATCTGCCAAAGTGTGTTTTAGAGAAGTAATATTGTGGTGTTCTAGTGTACAGTATGGATGATATTGCAGCTGGGTTTTCATTGTGCAGCAGATGCTGGAAAATTCTTTTTCTGCTCCTTCAGTCTCTGTTGTTTAACATGGATATCATTTGGCAAAGGTTCATATATAGGGGAGTTTAAATAATTAACAAATACAAACGGGGCCCACAAGACTCCCATCTCCCATCTGCTCTCTTGCAGAGCCCAGTGTGCAGCCCCAGAGTTCTTGGCAGCTTTCTGAAGCTCACCTGGAGTAGCTCTCTGCTAGCCAGCAGACTTTATCCCTCTCTGTGGCTTGTCCAAAGCAGCTCTGGGTGAGCCAGCAGAGACTCCCACCACCACCACCACCACCACCACCGTGAACATGCAAAACAGATCTACCTACAAATCCAAAAAGGTTTGCCAAAAAAAATGTGAAATCTACAAAATGTCACATTCAGGGCTTTTAAAAATCTGAACATGATAAAAGGAGCACCTGTAGCTTTAAGCAACAGATTCCCCTACTGGCTGTTGCTAGTCAGCCACAGTATTCCTGGCTGGGTTCTCTCAGTAAAAGACTGAGGGAGGAGGCAGGGCCCTTTCTAGGGCTGTTTGGCCCTCTGAGGGAGGACTCTCTCGAGCAGGGTTTCCCAAACTTTTCTTTCTTGTGGCCTGGTTATTTTTACATTTCTCCTTCGTGGGCAACTAAAGTTTGGGGGTGGAGCCAGGAGACTTTGGGGGTGGAGCCGGGAGACAGGAATTATGTCATTTCCTGTGGTGTCACTTCCAGGTCAAGGGCCAAGTGATGTCACTTCTGGGGCACCCTGAACCAAAACTCCACCTCTTCCTATGATGTCATTTCTAGAGCATTCCCCCAATCCTGCCTCTTCTGAAGTAACTTTGTTTTCAGAAAAATCTCTCTGAAACTCATGATGAGACAAAATGGGGGTGGAAAATGGGCGGTCTGCAACTTTTTCATACATTCCGAGGGTTCTCTCTTTCCACCCCCACAAATGTATGCACCTATCTGTTTTTTTCCAGCTTGCAAGCACTCCTAGTGTCCATGTGCCTGCACCACCTACACACCCTTTTCTCAACATCACTGGCCAGTGTATGCAGTTGGGAGTGCTGTTGCCATTGCCATCACGAATGCCAGCACTGTGTACTACCCACACTTGGCCCTGGCAGCTGCTCTATCTCAAAATATGCTGACACATTTAATAGGACCTTCCTTCAGCTGCTACTACTGGAACCCTGCCTCAAGCTACAACCAAGCCTGCTTGGTTTCAAGAAAATCTTTTGACAGCTATTTTTCATACTTTTCTTTGGTTGAATCACTGGGAAATTGCTGTGAAAGGTAGAAGAGAATTTTACTGCAATTAATGAATTAATTTCAAGTTATATGAAGTCCATACAAGCTTTTCTGCAGTTATCCCAAAAAGGATATTTATGAGGGGCTTGTAGCTTTTTACTTCCCTTTAAAAGCAACCTGTTTTGCAGATATTTAGCCAGTGAACTTCTTTCATCCTTTTTAATATCTACAAGAGGGGTTTAATTTTGGATGTCAGACAGCTGTTAGAAGCAGGACTAGTAAAATGGTGCCAAGTTCATTGTACCATCACTTCCAGTGCTGTTGAGATATACAGCAGTAATCTCCAATAATCTCTTTCTGCTCCACCGCTCTCTCACTCACACAGAAATCTCATAGAAAGGCCAGCTGACTACAACTGGGGGTGCCAACTTTTCATTGGCAGAGCTCCTATGTCTGCAACAACAGTATGATGAACAGAAAAGTTTCATCCAGGAAAAATGGAAGGAAAGGGAAAGAAGGAAAGGAAAGGAAAAGAAAGACATGGAAAAAAAACATAGAAACATAAGAGAAGCCATGTTGGATCAGGCCAGTGGACCATCCAGTCCAAAATTCTCTTACACAAATGCCCCGAAAGCACCAGAACGTCCATCAGTGGTACCAGGGCACTAGAAGCCCTCTACTGTTGCTCCCCCCCCCAGCATCAAGAATTAGGGTTGCCAAGTCCAATTCAAGAAATATCTGGGGACTTTGGGGGTGGAGCCAGGAGACATTAGGGGTGGAGCCAAGATCAAGGCTGTGACAAGCATCATTGAACTCCAAAGGGAGTTCTGGCCATCACATTTAAAGGGACCTTTTCAATTCCTTCTTTCCATTTCCCTTCCCTCCCCCCTCTTTCTGTCGACCCTGAAGCGGGGGGAGGACCTAAAAACCGTGGGATCCCCTGCCCCCACCTGGGGATTGGCAACCCTAGGTATCCCTGCACAGAGCAGCCCCATATGCTGCAACCGCCTTAATTATCATCAATGATCCTTATTCTTATTATTGCTGCCCCTTCCAGAAAAGGCGGGGCTAGCAAGGAGACCTCTGCTCAGAAGCCTGCAGCGCCGCTCCTCATGCATCATTTCCATCGGCAGCCGGGCCTTACTTCCGGTGCGCTCCTCCGTGCCGGCTTGGGAGTTGCCGTAGCAACCGCTGCCTCGGCCTGTCCGCGGCTTCGGCGGCGGCAGGAGGCATCCTGACCTCCACCTCGGGGCTCCACTTGCCTTGAGACGGGGTGAGGGGGCGGCAGCGGCGAGCCGCCCCGCAGCTGCCACCTCTTTTCCGCTCGCCGTGCTGCTCCTCCGAGATGGGCTCAGCCTGAGCCCATCTCGGAGGAGCAGCCACGGTGAGCGGAGAAGAGGCGGCAGTGGCGTGGCAGCCTCGCCCGCTCTGCCTCTGGGGTGGAAGCGGAGGGGGGGGTGGAGGCGGGCTGGGGGCGTGGCGAGCCGCAAGTCCGGGTCCTAGAAGGGCCCGGATTCGCGGCTCGCCATGCTCCTGGCCTGCCTTGCCCTCCCCTGCGCTGCTGCCTTCTCTTGGCTGCTCCTCCGAGATGGGATCAGCCTGGGCCCATCTCGGAGGAGCAACTGCGGTGGGCGGGGAGGGGGCGGCAGCGGTGCAGCGCGGCGGCCTTTGGGCGGCTCACCATGCTCCCCGGCGCCGTTTCCCCCCTCTCCCCCCCGCTTCCATTTCTTTGAAGAGTGGGGGAAGAGGGTGGAAATCCTGGGGTCCCCCGCCAGGGCGGGAGGGTTGGGAAGCCTATCAAGAATACATACAGCGCATCACTTGCAGGGAAAGAAAGAAGGAGTGGAGAGGGGACAAGAAAAAAAAAAGCCTTACCATCAGATGACCCCAGCCAGCAACAATTCTGCCCAGG
Source organism: Heteronotia binoei (assembly GCF_032191835.1). Classification (NCBI taxonomy): domain Eukaryota; kingdom Metazoa; phylum Chordata; class Lepidosauria; order Squamata; family Gekkonidae; genus Heteronotia; species Heteronotia binoei. The sequence goes on from NC_083226.1 coordinate 60,924,460, forward strand.
GGTCATTTGTAAAAAAAAAAAATAGCTACTGGAATGCCCACTCCCCTCCTAGCTGAAAAAAACCCATCCCCCCTCCTTTGCCTCCCAGGCCTCCCGGCACATGAAAGCTCATAACTTGAAGAACACTTCATGGGTCTAAAGTGCCAGTGGACTCCAGCTTTTCTCTCAAACAATGGGAGGGGGAGAGGAGGAAGGAGAGGTAGCCGAGCTACTGTCTGCACAACACAGAGATGGGGGAAGGAAGGAAGCCAAACGGAGCTCAGGCTTTGCAGTCCATGTCAGTCTTGAAGGCTAGCTTTTCTCTGCACAACACAGAGTTGGGGGAAGGAAGGAAGCCAAATAGAGCTCATGCTTTGCTGGGGGCAGGGCTAGCTTTGGCTTTTCTTGCAACCCGGTATTGAGGTTTCCGGTGCCGGGTTGAGACCCTGCGAATGGGAAACGCTGCTCTAGAGCCAGTCCTGACAAGGATTGCCAGTTGTACATTGGGAAATTCTTGGAGATTTTGTGGTGGTGTCTGAGGAGGGCAGGGTTTGGGCAGGGGAGGTTCCTCAGTTGGATATGTTATAGAGTCCACCTTCCAAAACAGTCATTTTCTCTGGGAGGGGGGAGGAGATCACCAGGTCTCACCTGGAGGTTTGTAACCATAAGCCTGGAAGCAACTTCTGGATGCCTTGATACTTTAACTCAGCTAGGCCTGGCTGCTTGCTACTGTTCAATTGCAACCATCCTATGAAAGACAGTTTGGTGGCTGGAGCTTCAGAGTAGGGTCTGGGAGAGCCAGATTTGACTCTCCATCTTGCTGTGGAAGCTCACTGGGTCAGTTTGGACCAGTCTCATACTTTCAGCCTCACCTGTCCCTCTGAGTTACACAGAGATAAAAGGAGATACACAGATAAAAAGGAGAAGAGAATAATGTAAGCTGCTTTGGTCCTCACTGTGGAGAATGATGGGTATAAATGAAGTAAATAAATAATAGAGTTGAAGATGGGAACCACAGTAGGTTGGTGAATGGCTGAGAAGGAGAGAATGAGGCAGGGAAAGGGGAGATTATATGGGGGTTGCTAGGAAGAGGGAAAGAAGAAATAGTGTGGGGAGAGAGATGCAGGGTAAAGTGAGGCATCCTCACAAGTCTTTGAGGGTTCCCTGCCATGGAAGTGGACTGACCCAGTGACTGACAATATCCAACTAGGCCATAGTTAGATTCTGCTGGAGTGGAAGGGAAAGGGAGAGCTTAAGACAGAGGGACATATAAAGGTATGTTAGCTGTTGGGTGGGAAGGAGATAAGGTTGCCAACTCCAGGTTAGGAAATTTCTAGAGATTGGGGTGGAACCTGTGGAGGGTGGGGTTTGAGGAAGGGATGGACTTCAAAAGAACATAATACCATAGACTGCATCCTTCAAAACAGCCATTTCTTCCAGGGGAACTAGGGGACAGCAACCTCCCCCACATCTGTTCTCAGCCAACAAAGGAAAAGGGATTGCAGGAGGACAAAAAGCACCTCTTGGAAGTTTTGGAAACAGCCTCTCCATCAGGCCTTCCCCTTAGCTTCTCCACTTCTGTGGGGAACGCAATATGGATGATAACTAGTGGTGAGAGGATTTGGAGAGTTAGAGTCAGGCGCCTCTTCTCCTGGACCACCTCATAGTGTTAGTAGGAGGTATGGGGCAGTGGAGGGGGGGAGTATGATGAGATTACCAGATGGAGGAAGAGAGGAAATAGAGAGCAAGACACAAGGTGTAGTCATTTTCAACTGCTGAGACTGGGCTTATGGGTATGTATGCTGAAGAACTACCTTATTGAGTTGCAAAGAAGATGACTTGACTCCTAAAAGTGCTACATATTAAAAAAGTAACTAATTTGTATGGAAATGTAAGATCTCCTCCCATAGTATCCCTTGGAAAAAACTTAGTCTCCAATTTGGGGCTGGTGGTCACCTGGAATTACAACTTCTTTCCAGATGACAGAGATCTGTTCCTCTGGAGAAAATGGGTGCTTGGGAGGATAGATTCCATGGAATTTTACCATGCTGAGGTCTTCCCACTCCCAGAGGTGGGATTCAGCCGGTTCGCACCGGTTCTGCAGAACTGGTACCTAATGTACTATCGATTCTGCAGAACCGGTTGTTGGCCGGGCGCCTGCTTCCCTTCGCTTCCTCTCTCAGTCGCTACCAGACGTTGCCGGGGTGGCTCCTTCCCCCTTTTTCTTCGCCTCCTTAACCCGCAGGTGCTCATATTTTTCTCGCCGCCGCCTTCTTTGCTTCCTCCTTTCCCTTCCACTCCACCAGCGCGGCGGCAGCATTAGCCCCTCTGCTTCGGCAGCCATAACCCCTGCAGGTGCTCAGATTGATTTTTCTCGCTGCCGCCTTCTTTGCTTCCTCCGAACCCTTCTCCCTTTTGCACCCTGAGCTGCTTTCCGCAGCCCCTTCCCCTGGGTCCTTCCTTCCTATGGAGCCGGTAGAGCGCTTTGCAAAGCTTCTCTTCCATTGCTGTGATTTTTCCAGTGGAACTCCCGGTGCTGAGTTCCATGCCTCCACTCCGCCTCTCCTTCCCTTCCCTGCCAGGCGTTCGGGCTCCTGAGAGCCAGCTTGACTCGGTCGCCGGGTTACGCCCTTTCTCCCAGCTGTTGATTTACAAGGAGGGAAAGCCCTGGCAGACTTCTCAGCCTGAGATTCTGGTGTGGCTTGTTTGGGGTTGTGTGTGTGTGTGTGGGGGGGTTCCTTCTCCCCCTTCACGTTCTCCTCCTCCGCCTTCAAAAGTACATGAAAGACACATGCTGCGTTTTGGTGCAGAGGACAGGAGGAGAGGAGACCCGGCAGCTGGGCTTGGGTGAGAATCACGCCAGGGGTGGACTGCAGGCTTCTTTGACCCCCCCCCCCCCCGAAAGACGTTCCCTGCAGCCTCTGAGGTTGGAGTGGCTTCTGGTGGGAAACGAGGAGTCCTTCCCAGGCAGAAGAGGCAAAGGGGCAAGCGCCCTGGGCTCCCCCTCGCCCTCCCTCCCCCGCAAACCTCTCCTGTTGCAGAGCCCGAGGGGGGAGGCCAGAGAACCAAGCCCTTCCTTATGTTAACCCCCAAATCTGCTGAGTCTCATCTGCTGGGGTCGCTCTGCAGGACCTGGGAGCAAGCCTTCCAATGTTGCCATTTGGCCTCAAGAGTTGATCCCAAAACTCGGATCTCCCAAGCCAAATGGGGCATCCCCGTCTGGGTTTGGGTTTTGTTCTGGGCTGGTGCCATGAAGGGACGGGGGAATGACTGAAGTGCTCAACCTTTGAAACCAGCAAGCTTTTCAGGATCCGAGAGCCTTTGTCAGGAACTCTGGGGATGATGGGAGTTATTCCCAGGGCTTTTTTTTTGTTTGTTTTAGCAGGAACACAGTTCTGGCTGGCTTGGCACCAGAGGGTATGGCCTAATATGCAAACGAGTTCCTGCTGCACAAAAAGATCTGCGTGAAACAATGGTGGCGTCAGGGTGTGTGTGGCCTAATATGCAAATGAGTCCCAGCTCAGCTTTTGCTACTTAACAAACCCCTGGTTATTCCTGACGTTTGCTGACTGCTGTTGCAACCCAGCCCTTTAACAGTGCCTGTCAACGGCTGCCAGTGGCTGAAAACTTTTTGGGATTTCAGGTGCAGAGGTCTTAGCTCTATGCCCATCCAGAGAATCAGGGCGGGGCACTTCCTGAGACCCATTTCTCGGCTAGAGAGAGCCCAAGGCTGAGCAGAGATGCTAGACCAGGGGTGGCCAAACTTGCTTAATGTGAGAGCCACATAGAATAAGCATCAGCAGTGTTCTCTCTACGTTGAGATAGTGTGAGCTAGCTCACAGATTTTTAGCCTCCAGCTCACACCTTTTCGTCTTAGCTCAGGAAGGACAACCCTAGACTAGGGTTCCTAGAGCACACTAATTTATGCAGTCTCTCTCTCTCTCTCGGCTTGACTTCGCGAAGTAAGATTTAAGAAAGGTGCAGTAGTCCACGTCTGCTGCAGGCTCGCTGGTGGCTGACAAGACCAACGCGGGACAGGCAGGTCTGGCCACAGTGGCTGCAGGGAAAAGTCTGATTTGGGGTTGGTGCTGTAGCAGTGCGATTCTTCCTCAATCTCCTTTTGTCCTCAAGACCAGCTATGCGTGCGTTCTCAAAGGAAGAGACAGCCTGGTGGATGGTGTGCCTCCATGCTTTGCGATCTGAGGCTAGGTCAGACCACTGGTGATGGTTGATGCGACAGGTGCCAAGGGATTTCTTCAAGGAGTCCTTGTACCTCTTCTTTGGTGCTCCTCTATTTCGATGGCCGGTGGAAAGTTCGCCATACAGGGCAATCTTGGGAAGGCGGTGGTTTTCCATCCTGGAAATATGCCCTGCCCAGCGCAGCTGCGTCTTCAACAGCAGTGCCTCGATGCTTGTAACCTCCACCCGCTTGAGGACTTCAGTGCTGGTCACAAAGTCACTCCAGTGGATGTTGAGGATGGTGCAAAGGCAGCGCTGATGAAAGCACTCAAGGATTCGCAGGTGATGACGGTATAAAACCCACGATTCGGAGCCATAGATGAGGGTTGTCATCACAACCGCTTTGTAAACATTGATCTTTGTGCCTTTTTTCAGATGCTTGTTGCTCCACACTCTTTTATGCAGTCGGCCGACTTTTATGCAGTAGCTCACAACTTTAATGCCAGGAGCTCACAAAATAGAATCTTTGCTCACAAGATTGCAACTTAGAGGCAACATTGAACATCAGATGTTAGAGAGCTGCAAGACATGAACATCAGATGCTTGACAGGAGGGAGGGAGGGAGATGGACGAGGGAGGAGGAAGGGGTGGAAAGAAAGCAACTTTAACTTTAAATGCATTCTTCAAGCCGCCAGCTGGCTTGGCTTGGAGAAGTGATTTAAAGAGACAGATGCCTTCTCCAAGCCAGCCAACAGGGTGGTGGGGGCTTCAAGAGCCACACAATATGTGTGAAAGAGCCACATCCATACCATAGACCTTTATTGGCATTAATACAAAATACAAAAATACAGTATACTTTAAAACCAACAGTGACACTATAGAATATAATAAAACCTTAGGAAAAAAAAGCAAAAGTTAAATGACATAAAATAGCAGTAGGCTATGCATGAGTAAAAGCCTCTCTGATTTGGATCGCAACCTGTAAAAAGCAAGCAACGTGAGTAGTGACAAAGTTGTGTTTCCCGTGGAGTAAAAAACGAACCTTGGCATTGTCAGAAAGGTCTTGATGGTCAGAAAGCAGTGCATCTAGATATCTTGCACGTGGACTGCTATAAAAAGGGCAGTCCAAAAGAACATGAGGGACCGTTTCGATGACTCCTTGACTACAAGGGCATCGTCTAAGATTGCGGGGGATTCTGTGGTATCTTCCGAAAAGGATGGCCAATGGTAATGCATTAAATCTAGCCAGCCAACAGGGTGGTGGGGGCTTCAAGAGCCACACAATATGTGTGAAAGAGCCACATGTGTGTGGCTCCTGAGCCACAGTTTGGCCACGCCTGTGCTAGACTCATTTTTGCACAGTGAGAAATAGGAAACTGTCCTGGGAGCTTTGGGCACAACAGAGGGATCAGGATTACACAGCTGGGCAGACTTTGTGAGATCTGCATTCAAATTTCCATTCTGCCGCAATGTGTGAGTCACTGTATGATCCTGAGCCAATTGCTCTTTCAGCCTAACCGACTCCGCAGGGTTGTTGCAAGATGCAATGGAGGAAAGGTGTGTGCTGCCCGCAACGCCCTGGTGGACGGGTGGCTTGTTCCATATAGGGCTAGCCAGCACCAACCCCTTGAAACGAGGTCTTGCAGAAGGCACTGGGGGGCAACTCACCCTGCCCATTCCTTCCAATCGCAGCTGTCCTTGTGGAGAAAGTTTGCCATCAGAGTTTGCAGAGGAGAATTTGGGGACAGGAGAGAGCAAACCAGCATCTCATCATTCAAACATAATCTAGTTGTCTTTACCTCTTTTACTGTTCTTATTGCAGTATTTAATGCGTGAATTATTAAACTACCTTTCGGTATATCTTTTGGTATAGTTAAAATGGTCATTAGGACATAGAACCTCTAGCAGGCAGAGGGAAGGATCAGGAGCTTTTTGACCTCTGCGGGAGGGCTCAGCAGGACCAGGCTCAGCAGCAGGTGACTTGATGGCATACAACTTGCATGACTCACCCAGGGCCGGTTGCTTGCTACTGTTCAACAGCAGTCACCACATGAAAGGGAATGTGGTGGTTAGAGTTTCAGGCTAAGGTCTGGGAGAACCAGATTTGAATCCTTACTGTGCCATGGAATCTTCTTGCTTGCTCTTGGGCCAGTCATGTACTCTTAGCCTAATCTACCTCACAGTATCATAATGCCCCTGTATAAATAGATGGTGCGGTCTCATTTGGAGTACTGTGTGCAGTTCTGGTCGCCGCACCTCAAAAAGGATATTATAGCATTGGAGAAAGTCCAGAGAAGGGCAACTAGAATGATTAAAGGGCTGGAGCACTTTCCCTATGAAGAAAGGTTGAAACGCTTGGGACTCTTTAGCTTGGAGAAACGTCGACTGCGGGGTGACATGATAGAGGTTTACAAGATAATGCATGAGATGGAGAAAGTAGAGAAAGAAGTACTTTTCTCCCTTTCTCACAATACAAGAACTCGTGGGCATTCAATGAAATTGCTGAGCAGACAGGTTAAAACGGATAAAAGGGGGGGCGTGGCGTCGGCGCGAATGGCAGCGGACGTGTGAGGCTTCGGCTCCCGACCTGATCTCCCCACCCTCCCTCACTGACACAGGTTACCACATCGAGTTTCTCCTCAGATTATGGGAAAATCGTCCCACAAGAAAAGTAAGCCCGTTTCTGCCAGCGCTCGGCTCCTTGAATCTTTTTTTGAGTCAAGCTCCCTATTAAGCTGTTCCCTGTCAAGGCCGACTGACTCACCCAATATGGCGGACGAAGCTGTCAGCCAGCCTTCTTCCTCAGATCTTCTCACTATTAAAGAGTTTCGCAGCACCCTGAACTCTTTCAAATCGGACATGCTTGATAACATAACTACCATACTTAGGCCGATCACAGAGCAACTGAGCGCTATGCAGCTCACCCTGCAAGAAGCCACAGCAACGGCTAATTCAGCCTTGGAGACAGGCATCACTAATCAAGACGACATCCGCCATCTTCAGGCCCACGAACGCTGGGCCACAGAAAAAATCCTAACCTTGGATAACAAAGCACGGGAACGGCACGTCAAACTTAGAGGTTTTGATGAGCACGAGGAGGGATCTTCAGACCTTGCCGCTTTCTTAGCATCCTGGCTAACAACTGCCCTTCGTTTAGAAGATGGCATTGCCCCACACATTATGCGCGCTTATCGGTTGGGCTCAGCATATTTCCCCCGCTCCCGTGGCTCCCGTGATGTTATTATAGAATTAGCCGACCTATGTGTCAAAAAGAAGATCTTAGATACTGCCAGAAACCAAAGTGGTCTTGCATTTAAAGACAAGCGTATTTTAGCGTTTCCAGACCTTTCTGCAGAAACTCTGCAAAATAGATACATACTTAAACCAATAGCCCCAAAACTGGCTGCAGCAAACATCCGCTACAAGTGGTCGCCGTCTGGCAAGCTCATTGTACACCATCAAGGGAAAACCTGGACTATTGAAGACCCAGACGCAGGCTTGTATCTGCTGCAAACACTTAACCTAGATGTCCCAATGGAGCTGGATCGCAAAACACAGAAGCATAAATGGACCTTTGCATCGCCACCAAAGGATCACAAAATCTCAGTCCGCACTCCTGAATTAGCTCGTGATCCAGACTCTGTGCAAGTTTTACAACCCATGACTTCTCCATAAACCTGTGTCGTTTCATCGCCCTTTCTTAAAGAAAGGGTTTTAAATGCTTTGCAATATCGGGGGGAGGGAGGGCAACAAGGGGCCGCACTCTCCAGCTCCTGAACATGCTGGGGATGTCTAGTGGGAGGGTAAGAGGTTCCCTGTCCTGGGTGGTTTCCTGGGACCCACGAGTTCTCCCTGTTTGTTTATTTCTAGTAATATTGTTGAATTTATCAGGGAATGAGAATGTTCCTCCACGCCTACTTTTGCGAACTACACAATATAGTAATCTGATCGTGGGGGAAACAGTAAAGGGGGGTGGGGGGAAGGGGGGGGAAACGGTTTACATGCGCTGGCATTTTCTTTGTTTTGTTACTAGATACTCTGGTTATTGTTGGATCAGTTATGCAAGTATGCCATCTACTGGACAACAAGTGAATTTGCAAGATTTTTTACTGACATGTGTTATATTCTTTCGTGTTTCTGTTAGTTTTTTAAGGTTAGACATGACTCTCCCACCAGTGGACTATCTTAGAGATAATCTTTCCTTGTCCCTCTGCCTTGTAGATTTGTCACTTGAGATATGGGTCCCTCTTCTTTCAGGTCTATTCCCATTCTGTTGGCTGGGTTTGATAAATTGGCATAAGACACCAAAGCAATTGGGCCCGACCCCTGTAGCTTCTTACTTTCTAGTACTCCACCATGCGATTGCTATAAACACACTACTCAGTATCACCTCACACTTGCTCCTATGCCTAACGCCCTACTACACTAGTACAAGGATTTATATTATGCTCCTTTACCATGACCGCAGTTTTTTGCCTCCTCGCCATATCTTTTTTGCTTTGTATCTCCACTTTATCTGCACATACAAATTTCAATGGCTACGGATCTGAAGATTCTTTTGCTTAACTGCCGGGGGCTTAATAGCAAAATCAAATCAAGACGTATTTTCTCAAGCCTAAAAAAGGGGGCTCTAGACATCGTCTTTTTGCAAGAGACCCACTTGAGAAATGATACTAACCTCATGTTCCATTCTTCTTACTTTCCCATGACCTTTACTGCTCCAGGCTCATCCCATGCCTGGGGAGTGGCTATATTACTTTCACGCTCTCTCCAATTCTCTTGTCAGGCTTCAGAAGGAGATGATCGTGGTAGATATCTCTTTGTTAAGGGCAGACTCAATGAGGAACTTATAACCCTAGCAGCCATATATGCACCCAATTCGGGGCAATTAGACTTTATTCGCGAGGTTATGTCCAAACTAAAAGTCTTTCAGGAAGGCCCTATTATTATTGGTGCTGATCTTAACTTCCTCATGGACACCCGACTGGTTAGAAAAACAAACTGCACATCTCCTCACCCCCCTCTAAATTGGTTTTCTTCACCTACGGGCCTACAAAAAATCATGCTAGATATGGGACTTACAGATGCCTGGAGATTCCTGCATCAGAAAGAGGGGGATTTTACTTATTTTTCAGCACAACATCAAACCCACACACGCATTGATTATATCTTTCTTTCTAACTCTCTTTGCAACACCCTCATAGACTCATCTATTGAGCCAAAACTTTGGTCCGATCATGCCCCAGTTCTTTGTTCTCTAAAGTTAACGGAACAATACGATCGTAGCTTCTCTTTGAGACTAGATAACTACCTCCTATTGGATAAAGAATTCTCTGGACAAATTGAATGTGAAATTAAAGAATTCTTTAGGCATAATCTTTCTGAAGATCTCCCTCCGCAAATGATTTGGGATGCGTGTAAAGCTGTCCTACGAGGCAAGATCATTGCGCTAACTGCTGCTCGAAAGAAAAAAAGGCAGGGTCTTATTAACAGCCTGACTGCCACAATTCGAGATCTTGAGCTTCAACATAAGCAAACGTGTAGCAAAAAAATCTACTTTCATTTACAAGAAGAAAGGAAACGGTTAGAAGCCTTAGAAACACAGGGAATCAAGCGTAATCTACTATTCACTAAACAGGCTTACTGTTTCAGAGGCCCCAAATTCCAAAGGCTCTTGGCATGGAAAGCCAAGCGCCAAGTCGCTAATTTAAATGTAAAGGGTCTCAGAGACCGTAACGACACTTTATGCACTTCTTCAAAATCCATTTTAAAAGTCTTTAAACAATTTTATTCCTCCTTATATCAATCCAAAAATCCATCCTTAGAATCAATCTCGACCTTTTTTCAATCTATCAACTCTCTGCCCAAGATACTAGAATCTCACAGAAGTTACCTCGACCATCCCATAGATGAACTGGAACTCGCTGAAGCTATTAAATCCTTGCATACAAATAAATCCCCGGGCCTTGATGGCTTCACCTCCGAATTCTATAAAGCACATGGCTCTTCTCTCTCTCCATATCTATTGTCCCTTTTCAACCATATCTTAAACACTGGCTCTACTCCTCAGTCATGGAGCCTCGCTAAGATCATCGTTTTGCACAAGAAGGGAAGAAATGAACAGGACCCTAGATCCTATCGACCGATATCCCTTCTAAACACTGATTACAAACTCTTTGCTAGTATCCTAACTAAACGGTTAAATAGCTTCATAGCTAATTATATTGCTCCTGGTCAGTCAGGCTTCATTCCTGGTCGCGACTTAACAGATGTCACCCAAAAAACGCTGAACTTAATATACCATTGCAAATCTAAGGCCATTCGTGATGCTTGCATCCTATCTATAGATATAGAGAAGGCCTTTGATTCGGTTGAGCCACTGTACCTCCACTCTTTGCTTGAAAAAATGAATTTTGGTCCCAAATTTCGCAACCTTATAGATTCTTTATACCTCTCCCCTTCAGCTCTGTTACGGATCAATAACCTTAACTCAGATTTCTTTACATTGTCTAGGGGTACTCGCCAAGGGTGCCCTCTTTCGCCTCTCTTATTCGCTCTTGCAATTGAGCCTCTTGCCATCAAAATCAGAGAAGACTCACGAATCCATGGTGTCCCGGTAACGATAAGAACTTTTAAGATAAGCCTTTTCGCAGATGATATAACCCTATATCTCACCAATCCTTTCTTATCGCTCCCGGCAATCCATTCCCATCTGTCTGACTTTGCTGCAGCTTCTGGCCTCACTATAAATTTTGATAAATCCCTTCTACATCCCATCTCCTTATCCTCTGCTTCCAGTGCCTTCATCAAAAAACACTATAGGTACAAATGGGTCACAAAATCTTGGAAACACCTTGGAGTTCATATCCCTCTAAATTTCGATACCCTCTCTTCCATCAACTGGACGGAGATCTCTGATTCTATCAACTCCCTTTTAACTCTCTCTGGCGAAAAATTTCTCACTCTGTTGGAACGCATCTATCTAGTCAAATCTCTGGTCTTGCCTAAGATAGTGTTTTATCTACGTGCTGTCCCTTTGTGTATCCCAGCCCCCTTGCTACGTAAATGGCAGACTCAAGTGAATGAATTTGTATGGCAACATCGAAAGCCAAGGCTTAATTTTGCGTCCTGCAGACGACCTACTTCGACGGGAGGGCTGGCAGTCCCTGACATCTCAAGGTACCATGATGCTATCATCCTTACTACCCTAATAAAATATTACAGGCCGTCATATGTGGCGGATTGGAAGTTCATTGAAAATTCTTATCTTAAGACTTCTTCCTTCCAGGAAGAGCTTTGGGGTGTCTTCAGGCGTGTCAAACCTTCCCTTTCCTCAAATCCCTTTTTAGCTTCTCTTCTACAAATTTGGCACAAACACTGCAACCTATTAGCCCCTCCAACATCCCCCTTAGCCACGTTTCTCGGCCAACCCTGGTTTACCCCAGGTCGGTATAAAAACTCTTTCATAAAATGGAGACGGCTGAGGCTGACTCGCTTTGTTGATGTCCTGTCTGAAGGGGTATTAAAAGATAAAGTGACCTTAGAGGCAAACTCTGACATCCGACTTCCATGGTTTGAATACCTGCAACTCAAGCATTTACTGGATACTCACCTCTTTAGTCCTCCCTTGCGAATCCTTCTTGGTGATTTTGAAAAACTTCTATTCAGCGATTCAACCCCAATTAAAGGCTTGATATCGAGAATTTACAAATTATTACTCCACTCCATTGACATGAAACCACACTCCTATCAAGGGGCCTGGCACCGAGATCTGGGTATTGAACTAGCCAAAGAGCAATGGCTGGCCATCTGGAACTCCACCATATATAAAACAAAAGCAATGAATGTACAACTTCAAGCCATTAAAGTTCTCACACGTTGGTATAAGACCCCGGTACAGTTATCACACTCCTGCTCAATTTCTCCCCTTTGTTTTAAGAACTGCGGTCAGAGAGGCACATTTTTTCACTCCTGGTGGCTATGCCCCATCATAAATAATTTCTGGAGACTAATCTACCAAGAAGTACATGACCTCACCTCATTTTCTCCCCCATTCACGCCGGAATATGCTCTCCTGAATCATACAGGCACTTCGCGTATTCCTACACAAACAGAGGATTTAATTTCACATATGTTTGTGGCGGCCAAATTTGCAATCGCTTCGGTTTGGAAACAGCAAAATCCTCCATCAAGGCAGGCATGGTGGCTAAAGCTGTGGGACTACTTTGTCTTAGATAAACTCACTCATGATTTAGATCCTCGTAACACCTCCCAATCTGCTTCTCTGGACTTTGTGTGTAAATGGCGTCCCTTTATTGACAAGGTCTCAAAGAACAGCAAAAATCCTAATGACCCATATCATGCTATACTGATGTCATGTCAACTGTTGTTGTAACCTGTATTTTAATAACTAACTTTGTTTATATCCATCTTCCCGCTGTATATGGGTACATACTACACATCTGCCGATGCATTTTCATACTTGTATCTTGAACTTTATATTAATAAAGCTTTTTATTATTAAAAAAAAAAATAAAACGGATAAAAGGAAGTACTTCTTCACCCAAAGGGTGATTAACATGTGGAATTCACTGCCACAGGAGGTGGTGGCAGCCACAAGTATAGCCACCTTCAAGAAGGGTTTAGATAAAAATATGGAGCACAGGTCCATCAGTGGCTATTAGCCACAGTGTATGTGTGTATATAAAATTTTTTGCCACTGTGTGACACAGAGTGTTGGACTTGATGGGCCGTTGGCCTGATCCAACATGGCTTCTCTTATGTTCTTACCTTGATCGAGGTTGCCCTGAGGTAGACAATGCTTATTTTGTGCTCAAGGCTGCCCCATTCCTAATACTAAATAGTGTGCAATTTATTTCATTTCATTTAGCACTACCACTTTGGATTATGTATAAAACATTTCTGTCTACTTTTACATGCTTCCAACTATAGCATCCCTTTTATTGTTAGGATGCAAATCCTGTTTTTCCTGAAACAGTCTTGTTCTATAAACTAGGCCTCGCAAACCCTGGGGAACCCACATTCCAGCTATTACAAATGCCATCAAGTATATCTAATTCTTCATGTGACCAAATCTGTGCATACTTAAATCCAGAATCTGAAGCCATGAACATACAAGACATATCTTTCTTTAAACTTGGCAAAATTCCCAGGTTTGCAGAAAAATCTGAAATCTAAAAAAAAAATCTAAAAGCAACCCCCCTGTTGCTTTAAGAAAACATGCCCTCTATAATTGAGGTGAGACATCCACAGCATTATCACAGTTGAAGCTTTGGTTTCTAGCAGGCAGAGGGAAGGATCAGGAGCTTTTTGACCTCTGCGGGAGGGCTCAGCAGGACCAGGCTCAGCAGCAGGTGACTTGATGGCATACAACTTGCATGACTCACCCAGGGCCGGTTGCTTGCTACTGTTCAACAGCAGTCACCACATGAAAGGGAATGTGGTGGTTAGAGTTTCAGGCTAAGGTCTGGGAGAACCAGATTTGAATCCTTACTGTGCCATGGAATCTTCTTGCTTGCTCTTGGGCCAGTCATGTACTCTTAGCCTAATCTACCTCACAGGATTTTTGTGAGGTTAAAATGGAAGAAAATTATGTAAGCTGCTTTGGGTCCCCATCATGGAGGAAGGTGGAATATTAATATAGTAAATAATATAACAATATAGGGGAGCAGATAAAATATTCGTAGGTGGGTGGGAAAGGCAAAGATATAGAGCAGACGTGTCAAACTTACTTGTTCTGAGAGCCAGATCTGACATAAATGTCAGTTTGTCAGGCCGGGCCATGTTTACCATAAAATGTAATGCAGGTACTGTAGATAAAAACTTTATAAATGACACAGGCAAACCCAATTAATGATATCATTTTTACTCAAAATACAAACAAAAGTGATTGGTTCCTAGGGGTGAAAACAATTGATTTACTGGGGAATCTACAGAAGTTCCCATAAATATATTTAATCACATGCAAGACTAGGTTTTTTTGGCAAGGGATACCATGGTGGGGGGAATCTTACATTTACATACAAATTAGTTACTTTTTTGTATATATAACACTTTTAGGAGATCAGCCATCTTCTTTGCAAGTAATTAAGGTAGTTTTCCCACACCCCCATATGCCCAGCCTCAGCAGTAGAAAATGGCTATGGCTTGTTTCTCATAGTGGCGATTCATCACTAGCAGTCGCTCTGTTCCCAGGGTTCTGCTTTCCTCGGAGCAAGCAACCAATTCCCCACTAGTCATGGCATGGCTGCATTTTGACTTGTGGCTCTGCCCAGTTTCCCCCATGTGACTTGGTTTCTCTTTTGGAGATCCAGAACTTCCAAGGGAAATTGGAGGGGGCCACGAGGCAAGGCTCAGTGGCAGGCCTAATGGTGAGTCTGTTTCCAAAACTTCCAAGAGATGCTTTTTGTCTCCCTTTATGGGCTGAGAACAGGTGTAGGGGAGAAGTTACTAGCCCCCACCCTCTCCAACATTCACTCTGCATCCTGCTTCTGCAGCTGTTTAGACATGCAGTGGTGACAGTGGCACCCCTTTCCCCCCTTTTTCCTTGCTTTTTTTCTTTTCACTTCTGAGCTTAGGATGTCTTTCCCCTTAAAGTGGCATTCACAAGACAGCCCAGTTGCCTTCCAATCCACATACTAGCCCCCTTTGTCTACAAACTGCTGCTCCATACACTGCTCTCACCATCCCCCCCCCCTCCATTGTTGTAGTTTGGTACAGCAGTGGCAGTGCTGGCAGTTCAACTCTGCTCCTCCATGTAGGGGCTTTACCAGCCCTTGTGGTTGGAGGAAACAGGAAGGAAAAGAACATGCCTTCTTTTTGTCCACCTTTGCTGTCATACCCTCCCTCACTATTTTACCTCAGCCTTATAGTCCTGCCGCTTTACCGTATCTTTTCTGTTTCTTGACAGCTTCAACCACACATACCTCACCACATGCACCTACTTGCCTGCTCCCCCCAATGCAGCTTCCTACCTTCCCCTTCTTGCACCAGTTGCTTGCAGTCTGGATAGGAGCCTGAGCAGTCTGGTTCCATTCCCTGAGCCATATGTTTGACACAACAGTATTATTGAGGGTGAGAGAAAGATAAGAGAAAATATATTACTGTTGGTGAACTCTAGGTGGGACCTGGGGTTAGAGATCATCTCTAGACTACAGAGATCAGTTCCCCTGGAGAAAAATGGCTGATGTGGAGGGTAGACTTATGGTGAGGTCCCTTCCCTCCTTAGACCCTGCCTCCCTCATTCCCTACTGAGAGCCCCTGTGGTGTAGTAGTTATGAGTGGTGGACTCTAATTTGGAAAACTGGGTTTGATTCCCCACTCCCACTGCATAAAACCTGCTGGGTGAGCTTGCGCCAGTCACAGCTCTCTCAGAACTCTCTCAGCCCCACCTACCTTATGAGGTGAGTGCTGTTGGGAGAGGAAGCGAAGCCAGTCATAAGTAACTTTGAGACTTCTTAGGGTAGAGAAAAGTGCTGTATAAAAACCAACTCTTTTTTTTAACACTGTTGTGAAGGGAATAGTGAGGTGCAAATTCCTTGCAATGAAACTTCAAAGCCCTAGGTTTGTGGGAAAATATGAAATGTTTTTTGAAAATGCCTAGGGGGTTAGTTTTAAACTCTAAAATAATGGAAGCACTATTTAAGGAAATAATGCCACTGAGTTCTCATGAGACTATGCTGTGAGATCTCACTGGCTATCTTGAGAGTTGCTAGGCAACTCCCCAGACAACATGATTGAGGCTTCCATGCCTCAGTTAGTTTCAGCATGAGGGAGAGAGACAATGAAATGGACTTTAGAAAGGTAAAACACAGGCGAAAGGGAAGGTAAAACTGGACCAGGGAGCAAACAAGGTAAAAGAGGAAGGCTGAAGATGGGGAAGTGAGGGGTGATTGAGTAAGGGGCGCACAGGTTGCCGGGGGAGGGGGGGAGAAACAGAAAAGGGTAGATGGGCAGGAAGGAGAAAAGGAAAGAGAGTGGCTGCAGGTCCTGCCTGCAGGAAGATGCAAAGAAGGAAAGAGGGACAGGGGAAATATCATTCCCCCCCTCAAGTCCTTGCATTTAAATTTTACAGAAGATTTGACATACCTCATTTTGACCATGATTACTATTTATTATTTTAGAGAGCTGTTCTGTATTTTTAGAGTCCAAGAATTGAAAGTCATATATCATTTTAAAAACTAGGTGTGATTATCACTTTATATGAACAACAAAAGAGTTCTTATAGCAAAATGTGTATCCATTTAAGAATTGTATTTCAGTTCTATATTTTAGCATTCACTAGCAGTTTTTACCTCTCACAGTCTACATAATAACCCAATAAATCTCATTGTTTTATATAATAGTTGCATTGCAGGTCTTTGGAGATGCAGCTTATAACTATTCTAAGTAAATAAAAATATACAACATTTATTATTACAATAGTAATATTTGTGAATCTTATAAATAAATGGACTCATAAATGGACTGCTGTTTTTGAAACTCCACATAGTTACCAATTTCGTAGGTACGTCACAGTTCACATCTTTGTGTGTCTATAATTGTTCATGTCCCAAGAAAGTTGAGATAATAGCTTATTTAGGGCCTATCTGTAGACAGCAAGCCAGCTGCTGTGTTTTTTTCTGTCTGTTTCCTTTGCATTTAATCACAGGTCAACATGAAGTTTTGTGGGCAAAGCATAAAGCAAAGCAAAAGCTTCTACTTAATTTCTGTGTGTCAAACTGTGTATAAAAGCCAAGGAGGAGAGAGAGAAAAAAGATGGCAGTCTACAAGCAAAAAAACTTCAGAAAAGTGAGGATTGGTAATACTGAAGCAAAAGGGGCATAAGATTGTAAAGTACAAACTGGAGAATTTTGTACCTTTTAAGAGATACCTGTAAGGGGAAATTCTGGCTGCTGGCTCTGCAATCATTGTAATACTGTGATGAAAAAAGTCGTGATCTAATTCTCTGGTTTTTTACCACTCTTATAAGTACATTGTCTGCAACCTGGAAATCCTAAGGGGTAGACACATCATTTCACAAGTTGATTTGCTCTAACCAATTAAAGCTATTATATGAAAGAGGAAGGCAAAGACAGCCATAGATTAAGATATGATGAATCCAAGCTGGAGCTGCTGGGTCAATAAAAAGCTTTTTAAGACTGGGCCAGATGGAGAGAAGGGCTGTAGTAAGGGAGGCCAACTTGATTGTATGCCTGCCACCTCAACCGAAGTCCTGAAGGAACAGCTCCTTTTTACAGGCCCTGTGAAATGATAGCAGGCCTGGCAGGGCCCTGGCGGAAAACGCCCTGGCCCTGGTCAAGGCTAAATGGACATCTTTTGGGCCAGGTACAGCCAGTAGATATTGGTTAGTGAAGAGCTCTTTGGGTCACATGTGGGGAGAGGCAGTCCTTCAGATATGTCCTAGGCCACACAGGGCTTTAAAGGTCTATATCAATACTGAAATGGATTCAGTACTTGATTGGTAGCCAGTGCGGTTGCGTAGCACTGTCCGAATGCAAGCTTGCATGGGCGATACAGTCCCGCCACCACATTTTACACTAGCGGGAGTTTCTGGATGGGGCTCTATCAATAAATTATGGGCTCATTATGAGATCTCTCTTACTACTTTTCACAACAATTCACGTTTCTAGAGGATTAGATTTTTTAATTAGCATTTTGTCCATTATTCTTGCTCAACCAAGAATTTTAAACATGAATCTTTTGATACTCCATACTTTGTTCCTATAAGGATTGGAACAATGGAACTGCTTGAAATTTTGGTACAACAAAATGTGTAATGTTCCATCAAAGCTGTAATGTTAGTCATGCTTGTGCTTTATACCACAATCCTAAACAGAAGTACACCCATCAAAATTCATTGAAGTTCATGGACTTTAAAAGGTGTAACTCTGTTTAGGATTGCACTGTTAGATATGCTTTATAATGTAAACTTCAGGTGGAAATCTACTAAGCCTGCTCATCTCATTTAATATTTGTAGAGTAGTTCCATAGTGTTCATAAGGATTTTTATTGCTAGTCTTTACTGTTTATTAGCTTCCATTTGCTTTATATCTTAAGACCAGTGTGTTTGCCCCAAGTTATTTATTTGAGTTAAAATTCTATTTTTTGAAGTCATCTGGAAAAAGTCATTGTGTGAAATTCTGGCCATTCACTGCTCTAAGCTCTGTAATTAGTTTTCCTTGCTTGCATATGATTAGTGAAGTTGGTTCACTTTCTCATTAGAGATGTTTTCTGTTTCTGTGGAGCAGAAAAGAAATACTGGCATACTTGAAAGTAAAATACAGATTTTTATTTTCTATATTGAATTAAGAACCTGTAATATTGTTCAATGTAGACATTAAAGTAGATGTAGTGTAATAAGATAAAAAAGAGTTTCTAAACTCTAATGTTTAGAATAGCAAATTAGTTGCTGATGAAAGTGCTTGCTAAAAATAGTTACTATTAAGATGGCATATTTGCACTGTGTGATTTGCTAGGTAATTGATGGATCAGATTGTTAAACCATTCATTCTGGTATGTAAGGAACAGAAAACAGAAGGATCCCTACTGTGCATCTTGAGTGTATTAAATAACCCTGAACAAGTTTTGCAAAGAACGTTGAGGGAGAGAGAAATTTTGTAATAAAACGTGTGTTCTAAACACTGTTGCTTAAATTGAAGAAATGCTAATCTTGTCACAATCAGCAGCTGGGTTACTGCAATATTCTTTTCATCTCCTAGGGGTTAATTAGTCTTCTTTCAAAATGCAGCCTATTTATCTGTAGATTCACATGATTCAGCTAGTGCTGGTTATACAAAGCAGACCCGTTTAACAGGCGGGTGTGTCCAACTGCTTAATTAGCCAGAACAAAAGGTCCTTTGTCAAACAAGCATCTGTTGCTGGTGACACACCTGACAGTCACATTAGGCAAGGATGGCTAGACTGAAGTTGGGCACGTCTCTCCTGCAGTCATATACAGTTTGTTTACATATGGGCAGCATTATTATAAAACGGTAGAGGTTTATTTAGCTTTTCAAAATAGATTGTGACTGTCTTTGTGGTGTTGATAAGCAAATATCACTTGAAAAGAGCACTGTAAAAGAACTATACTAACAATTACTTCGAAGCCTGGCAGCAGCAATTGCTCTGTGAAACAAGCACATGCAAAGTGTTGAATATGCCACATTATTTCTGATTTCTGTGGTGTGCTTTTCCTGTGCAGAACACCTTACATTCAGTTTTCTCGAAACAACCCTATACTGCCATTTCACAGATGGGCACCTAGGCATGAAAGATGCTGCTTTGTTCATAGCTATGTATTATATTTATGACTGAGTGGGAATTTGAACTCACTTTTAAATATAACATATGCTGACTTTGTCTATATGTCTCTTACTTATTCGTATCTCATCTTGAGCCTGTATAATTTGTATAATCTGTACAATTTGAACACCTAAAGAATATATCTGAAACATCAGATTTTTGGAAGTTTATCTGGGACACATAGGTAGTCACACAGTTATCTCAAGTTGTGCCCTTATGAAAAGGCAGCCATCATTTATTTATATATTATATATATCAATAATATATATCTATAATATAATAATTCCCTTTCACCCTGGCAAAACTGATTGGTTGGAACTGGGTGGGACAGTGGTGCATCAACTTTTGAACCGTCAAACTATCAAGCAAGAGTACTTGTATGCCATTGACTGAGTCCGCTCCTCTCTCCCATCCCAGTAGCTGTTGCTACCCAGTAAAGCTGATTCTGTCAGTAAAAGGCAACCAACCTTAGTTCTGGCAGTTACTGGCTCTCCCTACTCTCCCATTGGCTGAGCCGCCTATCACACTGATTCACAGAGGAGAGAAAGAAATCCTTCTGTCAATTGGCTAAGGGGAGGAGCCAAAGAAAGGCTTCCCTTGATTGACTGAAGACTTCTCCCTATCCTCCTCTGGAAAGGGGGAAAATGGCGTCCCATGGCAGCAGACCAGATACAGACAAACGGGGAAAGCGAGACATGAAGAGAGATTAAAGTCCTTTGCTTATCAGAGACAGAGTGCTGGTCTGAAAGATACCACTAACAGGCCTTTGAGGCAGAAGTCATTGGGCCAGTGAGGAGGGCATGGGAGTTAGGGCTTCAGAGCAGGGTCTGCCAGACCCAGGTTCTTGCTGTGGAAGCTGACTGGGTGATTTCAGACTACTCACAGACTTCCAGCTTAACCTGCCTCACAGACTTGTTGTTCAGACCAAAGGGGGGGGGAGGGAGAGGAGAATGATGTAAGCTGCTTTGCCCCCCCCCCGGTGGGAAAAGACTGTTCTTTTCCTATGTAGAGGCTGCAGGGAGGGAAAAGCTGAAGTCAGGGAAGGAGATATGGTTGCCAACTCCAGGTTAAGGAATTCCTGGAGATTTAAGGGATGAGGTGTGAGGAGGGGTGGGACCTCAAACAGGTACAATGCCATGCACTGCACCCTCCAAACCAGCTATTTCCTCCTCAGGAGCCACTGTTGCCAATCTCCAGGTGATAAAAAACAACAGTATGGGATCACAGTTCATAACAGAGAAAGTACAGACAACCAAACACTATGATATGCTGGGTAAAAGTATTAGTAAAAGTAGAGTTAGCCTGTTGTAGAGACCATTTTGCCAGTAATAATTAGAAGGCATTTGTATCTGCTAAGGAAGAGGTTTAGAACTGTCTTGCTTCAAAATTAAACCACTTATGTGATAAAAAAGAGCATATTTGCCAGCCAAAAAAAGAGCATCGTGTCATCTAAACTCCGAAGGCTTTTGCAACAGATTAGGTTCAGGACTGGCTTAAGCTGCATGTAACTTTAAGCATCTAAGTGGTACTGAGAGGTAGGTTCTAAATTGAAATGTATAAAGTTACTCCCATTCAGTTTGTATTGTATCTTGTTATAACAGCCATGGTTTATCCAAGGATGATGATTTTGAAAGAAACAAATAGATTGTAGAGAGCATTTATCAGTCAAATCCAGAAGGCTTTTGCATCTGCTTTAAGAAGTAGTTAAGGACTGATTTGCTCCAAATACATACACTGAAATAGAAGGCTGAGAACCTTGATAATAGAAGGCTTGATAACCTCAGGCATATCACTGAGAAAGAATATGATGAAATGAGCCTAAACCAGGTGCTCATTGGATGGGCTTTTTTTGTAATATTGTACTTCCTTCTAATGTGACAAATAGCTTTGTAAGATTTGTGATAAAACTACTTTTGATAAAAATTTTACTAATATGTTAGCCAATCTCCAGGTGATGGCTGGAGATCACTGAGAATTACAATTGTTCTCCAGATGGCAGAGATCAGTTCCCCTTGTTGTGAGGGGAGGAGTGAATGCCTTCACGTGGGTGGGTGAGAAGACAGCAAGGCAGGGCGGGGTGGGGGGCATTCATGCAGAGCCTCTTTCGAGAGCCTGTTATTGTTTTCCACAAGGGGCCTTATTCCGTGTGTCTCTGTCTTATTTATTTATTTCTTCGATCATGCATTGCATGGTTACAATTTGTCTTAAATATTGTACCATACTGTTCTATGTACTGCATATTTTAGCATAGTCTTTTGTTGTATAACTGTCAAGCTGCTTTAGAAAGAAATGTTTGTTTCTTTTTATAAAAGAACAAAATTTGGATCTCTAAGTTAATGTAAAATTCATGTTTGTGTATGGCGCTGATAATTTTGCAGTAAATTGTGGTTTGGGACAGAGTATACACAGAGCACAAGGGTGTCGAACTCATTTATTATGAGGGCCAGATCTGATGTAAAAGAGATCTTGTTGGGCTGGGCCATGTCTGGTTGGGCTGAGCCATTTCGGACTGGGCCATGTGTGTACCTATTTAAGATTAGGTAGCAGAGATATAAATTTTTATAAAGAACGCAGACAAACACATATTTTTTAAAAATTTAAAACGTGTTTAAAATGTTAGCACTCATTGGTGATCTTAAAGGTGTTTTCTTTATATTTCTCCCATGGGATCTAGGGAACTGGGCAAAGGAAACTCTGGCTCTTTCCTTCCTTCCTCAGGGATTGGAGGGGGGGGGGGAGGAAACTCAGTCAATAGAAGGAAGAGAGGCTTGGCTCAGTATTTCTACTGTGCGATTGAGAGAGCCTGGCAAAGCAAGCTATTCCTTCCCGAGGGAGGAGCCTCAGCCAATGGAAAAACTAGAGGTTTTGTTCTGTGACTCCTGTGCAATTGAGCAAGCTTTGCAAAGCAAGCTGTTATGCAGAAGGAAGCAAGAGAGAGGGTGAAGGAAGCAAATGACAGCCAGTTGCTCAGGGGCCTTATAAGAGCCCTCTGGGGTTTTGATTTGGCCCCCAAACTGCATGTTTGACACCCCTCCTTTAGCATATTAAGATTGGTTTAGAGAACATTTCACTCAGCTTTGTCTTTAATTTCCATGCAGTAGAAAACTGAATTGCTTCCTTAAATCTTTATATTAAATCTTTATATGAATCAATATTGGTAAATGTGGAAGGAAAAACTCTTTTGGTAATAGCATGTTATTACTACAGTGTACAGTACTTGCAGTTGTTCTGTGTTTTTAATATAACATAAGTATGTTTTTTGGATTGCCATGTTACAACAATATTTAACCTAAAATAATTCTTAGCCTATAATTCCATTTACTAGAGATCATAGCATAATACATAGATGTGACAATTTCAACTATAATGAGCAATTATGTGGGTTTCCAGCTGTTTGAATTGGAAACATTTCTGATGCCCTTAAATAGATAGTGATCTGATTTAGCATGTTTGTTTGACTTTAATTTGTAAACAAAAAAAATATGGTGCCATGGTAATTTTATGTGCTACATAAGTATTCTGTCTTTTTTTCCCTCATAGCAAAAAGTACTGGAATATATGATTAAGGAAAATATTTAATACAATGCATAATATAGTGTATAAGTAAAATTTTGCATATGTAGTAACTAATAGTAATGGTAATTGAGTTCCATTAAACAGGTTTCTATCAAACCAAAATGTTTGGCATTGGCATTTTCCCTTACATAATAAAAATATATTTGAGATAATATCCTCTTCTCTCCTCACTGTGGGCCCATTCCTTATCACTGTAATATTGTCCTAGTTGCTGTCTGCTGTTATATTAAAGGAACTATCTTTCCTAAGTTCCTCTCCCTTTTTTTTCTGTTCCCATTCCTTTCTAATATGGTCCACTTTGGGTATAGTGTGAGCCCACATATGGGATATATCATCTTTAAATTGGTGTTCAGCATCCAGAGCATAAAATAAGTGTACTTATAGTCACAGATTTAGCGGAAAGATTCTTAAAAACTTCCCTGTTACACTGTCTTGATTTGACTCCATGACTCCTCACCAAACCAGTGGCATGTAGCAACCACTGATACTGCTTCAGCATGATTGGAGCGGTTGCAGCAATTTGGGCAAAGGACAGAATTCCATAGGCTTTCTGTTTATTCTTTGGTTTATTTATTTATTTATTTATATTTTATTTATTTAATAGGCTTATATTCTGCCTTTTCCCATAAACGGGCTCAAGGTGGATCACAACATATAAAATAATAATAAAAACCTTCATATCAAAGTTAAAACACCAATTTAAAATTAACAGTAAAAACAATAAATAAAACGCACCACCGGCGGACAGGGCACAGCATATAAATAACCAGTTGTAGGCCCAGTTTCACCAGTCATAGCTAAGTTGTTTGACTGATCACTATCTGTTCATCTAGTGCAGGGGTCCCCACCCCCCGGGCCATGGACCAGTACTGGTACCGGTATTTCTTCACCCAAAGGGTGATTAACATGTGGAATTCACTGCCACAGGAAGTGGTGGCGGCTACAAGCATAGCCAGCTTTAAGAAGGGATTGGATAAAAATATGGAGCAGAGGTCCATCAGTGGCTATTAGCCACTGTGTGTTGTGTGTGTGTGTGTGTGTGTATGTGTTTATATTTATGTATGTATATATATGTGTATGTGTGTATATACACACATGCACATATATTGGCGACTGTGTGACACAGAATGTTGGACTGGATGGGCCATTGGCCTGATCCAACATGGCTTCCCTTATGTTCTTATGGTCCGTGGCCTGTTAGCAACCTCGCTCCAAAGCACCACCTCTTTCATCTGCCTGGGTCCCAGGCGGGCGGAAGAGGCAATGCAGCAGTGACCTTCACCTACCCTTCATTTAAAGAACCCCAAGGGGAACAGCCTGGGGCAGCCAAAACCCCCAGAACCTTCCCCCCCACACACACGCACCGGTCTATGGAAAAATTGTCTTCCATGAAACCGGTCCCTGGTACCAAAAAGGTTGGGAGCCACTGCTCTAGTGTGCTGTGGGGTTTGAGAGGATTGGAGCCATCAGTGTGGCATCCTGTGTTACTGCATGCTGAGCTGGAGACTGGACCCCTTAGAGAATTTGAGATTATTGTTCTTTGTTGTTGTCCTGTGCAGGCTGGCTGTCAGAAGATTTTTTGCTAGCATAGTAACAGATCAGGAGGATACCCTCCCACCTGGAGATGTTGAAGCAGTTTCCTGCCTAAAGGTCATGTGCTCCAGGGTGGGGCTCCACACACTCCCTCAGTTCATCTGTTGCTGCTGCTTGAGAAGAATGGCTTGTAGCTAGCTCATCAATGTTAGTTATCTACAATACTTAGAGAAGATGTTATTTTAAAAATGTTCTGCATGCTCCACAAAGATGGCAAAGACCAATGAGCATGAAGTATGCCTGATTTGTTTGGGGGAGAGTCATAATGTCATGGCATGTTCTGTCTGCCAGCGGTTCACCCCTAAGGCAAGAGCTGACAGATCATCGCAGTTAAAAGGGGGAAAGAAATCTTCTAACAGAACAGCTTTTAACACGAAAGCAGTTAAACTATCTGCCCAGGTGAAACAACTGACAGTGAAACAGGTGAAATACTGCAACCACTTTCTGAACATGTGTCTTGCATGCTGTCTGCGATTTTTGCTCATTCAGTTCCATGATCGGATCCAACTCAAAAGATTCCGAAACATCTAAGACTGCAGTGAACAGGTCTACATCAGAATTTCCTCATTAAAACATGTTGAGGTCTAAACATAGATCACACAAATCAGAGCCTGTGACTCTGACAGTGAAATCAGAATGGAAATCTATGGTTCCTAAGTCTATGGAGGCAGAACTGATACAACAAAATGCTCCAAATACTCCATCTCCAGTTTACCTTTCACTGGACATTCTCCCTTGATCTGCCACTTCCACCCTCTCAAATATCAGATTATCCTGACACGTCTTCCCAGTGGGTGCAAGCTGGCTCATGGTAACAGGAACCATGTTGTGACCAGCCACAATACCCAACAGAACATTCTGTGTTTTTGGAGTCATGCATGGAACCGGAGACTCATAGGATGGATCTTCCACAAACTCCTATAGAGTGGGCCTCACAGTTGATACTGATGATTTACAGCAGGGGTGGCCAAACTTGATTAACTTAAGAGCCACATAGAATAAGTGTCAGATGTTTGAGAGCCACAAGACATGAACATCAGATGTTGGAAGGAAGAAGGAAGGAAGGCAGGTAGGCAAATAGATGGGGGAGGGAGGAGGGAAGGAGAGGTGAAAAGCAAGCAACTTCAACTTAAATGCATTCTCCTGCTGGCTGCCTTGGCTTGGAGAAGTGATTTAAAGAGAGAAATGCCTTCTCCTGGCCAGCTGATGGTGGGGGTGGGGGGCGTCAAGAACCACAAAATATGTGTGAAAAAGCCACATGTGGCTCCCGAGCCACAGTTTGGCTACCCCAATCTACAGTTTTGAAAATGAAGAGGATCATAGATCAATGGGCAGCTCCAGCTTGACATCAGACCCATCCTCCAATGACACAGTGGACAATCATGATCTAGTCTCACCAACAAAGAACTTGCAGCTCTATGTTGAACAGATGATTTACAGGGTGCAATCTCTAGATACTTAGATTGACAGAGGCAAAACCAAAGGAAAAGATCTTAGGCAGGCTCTATTCAAGGGGTGGTCAAAACTGCTTAATGTAAGAGCCACATAAAATAAACATCAGATGTTTGAGAGCCACAGTATATGAACAAATATTACACACATGTTTTTATTAAAACTCGGAATAGTTTTTTTACACAGGAAGACAAAATACATATGTATGCACTTTACAATGTGACCATGCTAGAAAGTTTTTTTTAAAGAAACAATAGCTGGGAATACCAGTCTCCATAAAACCAGTATAGATAAAGATTAGGGAATTACTTTTTTTGCCCCAGCAGGAGAAGGAAATACACGTGTACCATATAAATCACTGACCACTGTTTGCATCATTATGCATCTTTCCTTGTCTTGACACCAAGGTTAGTAAATACAGCTACACGAGTTGTGAAACTAAGAGGGAACCCTGCACCACTCTCTTTAATTCTATCTCTCCTTTCAGAGGGACAACCTAATGGGGGGGAAGAACCTGAGAAAAGGTGCAAAGTGTTATCACAGGCAAACCAAGGGACACCACTTCACTGCTGGTTCTGCAGCCGCCTGGAAAAACTACTGGGAGACAAGTTACCCCCCCCCCCTTATTTCTAAAGCCCAGCAGAGGAGGGGGATGCAGCAGCTCCCCCATGCTCAGCAGACCCACAAATCTGTTAGGGACAACAGCTTGACTGGCCACAGCCTCTGGCTACCAGGCTGGCTAGTCAAGGGAGGAAGGCAAGCCTTTTCTATCAGTGCCATAGCCTGCTCAGCTAGGCCGTAGAGCCTACCATTGGCCATCATACTGCACCTTACAGAGGAAGGGTGAAGGTAGTCATCACCCTCCACCCAGTCCCGCCACCATCATCGCTTGCTAAGCCAAGGGCTACCACTGGCGCTCACCCTCTCAAATTTCTTCCCTCCTTCACTCACTTCACTTCTTATTGCCCTTCTTGCCAATGGCTGCATTTCGGTTGCTCTGTCCATCCAGTAGGGAAGGGTGGGAGTCTTATTCCTAGTTTCAAGATAATTTAAAACAAGTCTAAAGTTGGTCAACTGCAACACCAGGCATCAAGAGTTCATGGGCAAGCTTCTTAAGCACATTTTCTGACTAGCTCTTGAAGGCACCCTACTTTCATTTCAAGAGGGCTTATCCAGATTCTTGCCAAAGTGGCAAGAGATCACATCTAATATATGGGTGTTGTCTATTGTTAAGCATGATTATTGTTTAGAGTTTATGCGTTCCCACTGTTACAGTCAATTGCACAAACTATTGACAGTAGTTTTCCTGAATGTAATACTGAGTTACATAAAGGGACAGTCCAATATCTGACCCTTTATGAATCACAGTTTGTTTTTACTTGAAAGTCTTTTTGATTAATACAAAAATGGTGCTTTATGTCCAATCTTGAATTTGAGAGGTCTTAATAATTTTCTTAATATATGCCAATTTAAAATGATTTCCTTGACGGCAATCGCACAGTTACTGAACCCAGGAGATTAACTTGCAGTACTAGATCTCCAAGATGCTTATCTTCATGTTCACATTAATGTGAACTATAAGAAATATTTTTGATTCTTAGTACAGGGTACCCTTTATGAACAGGGTATCCCTTTAGTCTAGCAAGTCACATGTGTATTTACTAAATGTATGGCAATAGGGGTGGCCCATTTGAAGTCAAAAGGTTGTTCAGTCTTTCCTTATCTTGATTATGCCTCTTTGCAGCTCCCTCTAAGCAGGAACTTCAGGCTTAACTTTCGCTAGCAGTTCAAGTCTGGCAGGAGCTGGGCCTTGATATTAATTGGAAAAAATCCCAGTTATGCCCCCAGCAGCAGATGCTGTTTATTGGAGCTACATGTTTTATATAATAGAAACCCTGTAGTAGTGGCCAAATAAGAATTTCCCATTGGCTGCAGAGTGTCAACCACCCCCCTAAGGACTGTTGCATTCCATTGTCTGAGGACTGAGGCACTGCTTCACAGAGGAGAGAAAGAAAGCCTGCCCTCGGTTGGCTGAGGGTTCCTCCCCCTCCTCCTCTGAGGAACCAAACAGCCAGAGAGACATAGGGAAAAAAATGGCCTCCCTTGGTAGCAGAACAATTACATTTTATTCTAGATACAGAGAGACAGAGGGAAAGAGAGACAGACAGAGAAAGTCCTGTATTTAAGATTGGGCCACTGGGGATGCTGTCTTCACTTTAAGCTCAATACCTGTTACTAGCCACCCAAGCTTAGTTTTGTCAGTAAAAGGTGTGGAGAGGAGGCCCTTTCCAGGCCTATTTGGCCTTTGAGGGAGAACTCATTGAGGCTGGTCCTGACTAGGATCGCCAGCTCCGGGTTGGGAAATTCCTGGATATTTTGTGGTGGAATCTTTGGTAGCCAGACTTTGGGGAGAGGAGAGGCCACAGCTGAATATTATGTCACAGAGTCCACCCTCCAAAGCAGTTATTTTTTCCAGGAGGAGAGTTTTAGGCTCCACCTGGAGGTTGGCTACCTTAGGCCTGGCAGCACTCTCTGGGTGACTTGATGCCACCTGACTGGCATGATTTAACTAAGCCTGCCTGCTTGCTCCTGTTCAGCAGCAGTCCCCCTATGACAGCCAGTGTAATGTGGCACTCAGTGCTTCAGAGCAGGGTCTGCCAGACTTAAGTTCCTACTGTGGAAGCTGACTGGGTGATTTCGGTCCACCCACATACTTTCAGCGTAACCTGCCTCACTAAGCTGCTTTGGTACTCACTGTGTAGACAGACTGTACTTTTCCTAGAGGCTGCAGGGAGGGGGGAAGAGGTGGAAAGCTGAAGTCAGGGGGGCAGATAAAGGTAGGTTGGTGGTTGGCTGGGAAGGAGAGAGGGTTGCAATTCCAAATTGGGAAATTCTTGGAGATTTGAGGAGTGGAACCTGGAGAGAATGGGGTTTGAGGAGGGGTGGGACCTCAGACAGGTACAATGCCATAGACTCTAGCCTCCAAATTAGCCATTTCCTCCTGGGGAACCATTGTTGCCAATCTCCAGGTGAGGCCTGGTGATCACTCAGAATACAACTGCTCTCCAGATGGGCAGATATCAGTTTTCTTGGAGAAAATGGTAGACTTTGAGTCATTATACCCTGCTGAGGTCACGCCTCTGACAGCTAGTGTGACATGGCAGTTGGCACTTTAGAGCAGAGTCTGCCAGACCCAGTTTCTTGGTGTAGAAGCTAACAGGGTGATTTTGGACCAGTCACAGACTTTCAGCCTAACCTGCCTCACAGGGTTGTCGTGCAGAAAGGGGGAAAGGAGAATGATGTAAGCTGCTTTGGTCCCTACTGCGGAGAAAGACTATACTTTTCCTAGATAGAGACTTCAGAGAGGGAGAAGGAGATGGAAAGCAATCTACCCCCATCTCTTTTGCCCCATCCCTTCTTTCTCAATCTACCCCCTTTGATAACCTACCCCACATTTCTCCACTTTCTCTATTTCCCTTCCCAACAGCTGCTTTATAGACATAAGAGCATGACACTCAAGCACAGCAAATTTCTAGTGTCTGTTGTGTTTCTCTTCACAACAAGCCTTATTACTAGTAAGATTCTAGGGCTGGTAGAATATTCTTAGCAATAGATAGAGCTTTAATCATTAAGCATATGGCTGACCAGCGGTCATTATCCAGAAGAAGGAGACCGTGTATTTATACCCCGCCCTTCTCTCCGAATCAGAGTCTCAGAGTGGCTTACAATCTCCTTTATCTTCTTCCCCACAACAGACACCCTATGAGGTTGGTGGGGCTGAGACAGCTCTCCCAGCAGCTGCCCTTTCAAGGACAACTCCTGCGAGAGCTATGGCTGACCCAAGGCCATTCCAGCAGCTGCAAGAGGAGGAGTGGGATATCAAACCCGGTTCTCCCAGATAAGAGTCCACACACTTTACCACTACACTAAACTGGCTTAATGGCGTTGGCGGTCTTTGTGGTTCCATTTGCTCGACTAAGGATTTGTAAGTACGGAATTGATTTATAAGGGTGTTCAGTCCTGTTCTACACTCTCAAAACTACAGTTTTTTCTAGCCAGAAAGGGATTCTTAGAGTGGTAGACACTCAACATCTACCTAATGGTAGGAATGTCCTTTGGGACACATACCCCTCAGATTACAGTTAAAACTGATGCTTCACTTTCTAGTTGGGATGTCCATTGCAAGAATAGGTGTCTCAATGGCACTTGGTGAAAAGCAGAAACAAGGTTACATATTAACCTTTTAGAAATGAGTGCAATTCTTAATTCCCATAACTTTTTCAAATTTACTACATAGAAAAGTGGTTCTGATCCAAACTGACAATTCCACCATTATGTATCACCTCAACAAACAGGAGGGCACCTCTTCCCTCCCTTTGTGTCAAGAAACCAGGGCCACCTGGGAAACGGCCATCACAAACCACACTTTTCTTCGAACTATACATATTGCAGGTGTGGAAAATGTAACAGCAGAAGACTCAGCAGACTACAAGACAGCAGCCACAAATGGTCCAAGATATATCCTATTTTCACAGAATGCAGGTTCCCTAAAGTCAACCTTTTTACTATACATCACAACGCACTTCACAATGCACATACAAAACACTGGTTTTGTGTCATGGCAGGTACAGAGCAGTGCTCCGTAGGAGATGCTTTCCAACAAAAGTGGAATTGGGCACTGCTCTGCATTTCCTCCCCTGCCTCTGATTGAGAGTGTGTGCAGCCACACTTATCACAGACAATACCCATTGTATAATGATTACTCCATTCTGGTCAAGGCAACTGTGGTTCCAAGTAAAGAGGTCACAGTGCAGGTATGTTCACTTTCCTCAAGTACATGATCGCCTCACATTAGGAGGCAAGACCCACTCGAACATA
The DNA here is from genome assembly GCF_032191835.1 of Heteronotia binoei. Lineage (NCBI taxonomy): Eukaryota > Metazoa > Chordata > Lepidosauria > Squamata > Gekkonidae > Heteronotia > Heteronotia binoei. The sequence continues at coordinate 60,955,441 of NC_083226.1, forward strand.
TTGTACTGATGGCTTGGTTACTAATACCAAAAGACAAAGATTCTCATGTACAGTGTTTAATATTTTGATGAATGCTAGAAAACCTCCTCCTAGAGCCTTAGATATATTTAAATGGAAATGTTTTTGGGCCTGGTTGGGAAATGAAAGGGTGTCACCAGAAGCTTGCCTATTACCAGGAATCTTAACATAAGAGAAGCCATGTTGGATCAGGCCAGTGCCCCATCCATTCCAACACTGTGTGTCACACAGTGCCCCAAAAAATCCAAGTGCCATCAAGAGGTCCACCAGTGGGGCTAGAAGCCCTTCCACTTTGCACTCCCCCCCAAGCACAAGAATACAGAGCATCACTGCCCCAGACAGAGAGTTCCAATAATAAGCTGTGGCTAATAGCCACTGATGGACCTCTACTCCATATGCTTATCCATTCCCCTCTTGAAGCTGTTTATGCTTGTAGCCGCCACCTCCTGTGGCAGTGAATTCCACATGTTAATCACCCTTTGGGTGAAGAAGTACTTTTATCAATTTTAACCCGACTGCTCAGCAATTTCATTGAGTGCCCACAAGTTCTTGTATTGTGAGAAAGGGAGAAAGTACTTCTTTCTCTACCTTTTCTATCCCATGGATAATCTTGTAAACCTCTTATCGTGTCTCCCCGCAGTCGACGTTTCTCCAAGCTAAGGAGCCCCAAGCGTTTTAACCTTTCTTCATAGGGAAAGTGTTACATCCCTTTAATCATTCTAGTTGCCCTTTTCTGCACTTTTTCCAATGCTATAATATCTTTTTTGAGGTGTGCTGACCAGAATTGTACACAGTACTCCAAATGAGGCCACCCCATCGATTTATACAGGGGCATTGTGATACTGGCTGATTTGTTTTCAGTTCCCTTCCTAATAATTCCCAGCATGGTGTTGGCCTTTTCTATTGCAATCGCACACTGTCTTGACATTTTCAGTGAGTTATCTACCACAACCGTAAGATCTCTCTTTTGGTCAGTCTCTGCCAGTTCACACCCCATCAACTTGTATTTATAGCTAGGATTTTTGACCCCAATGTGCATTACTTTGCACTTGGCCACACTGAACCTCATCTGTCATGTTGACACCCACTCACCCAGGCTTGACAGATCCCTTTGGAGTGCTTCACAATCCTCTCTGGTTTTCACCATCCTGAACAATTTAGCGTCATCTGCAAACTTAGCCACTTCACTGCTTACTCCCAACTCCAAATCATTAATGAACAAGTTAAAGAGCATGGGACCCAGTACTGAGCCCTGCGCCTCCCCACTGCTTACCATCTTCCACTGCGAAAATCTTAGAATACCTTATATCACTGAAACAGGCAGGTCTGTTCAATTCCTCTGTAAAAGTACAGTTGTCTGCAATTTCTGTGTTCCGTGATCCGGTTGATGGCAAGTGAGCATGTGCAAAGAGATTCCTCAAGGCCTTAATATTACTCCCATTTTACCTCAATGGTCATTGACGCTAGTCTTGACCCACTTGATACAGTCTCCTTTTGAACCATTAGCCACTTGCTCCTTAGAAGATCTTACTTTAAAAACTGCCTTTTAAGTAGTGGTTACTTTGGGCAAGGAGAGTAGGACAAATCACAGAGCTGTCTACTTGTTGATCAAATTTTATGAGCAGAGTGTAGTACTGAGGCTCAGTGTGAAATTCTTATCTAAGGTAGTATTAAAATTTTATCTAAACCAAGATATATTAGCCAGGGAGGCAGTGGGGCCCTTGGATGACCAAGGGGTAAAAGGATTACTGAAGGAGGATAGGGAAATGGCTGAGCTGAATGCATTTTTTGCCTCCGTCTTCACTGTGGAAGGGGTGTTGAAAGACCTGAGTCAGATTGAGGTGACAAGAGAGGAGGTCCTACAACTGATGAGATGAATTCAAAACTAATAAGTCACCAGGTCCGGATGGCATGCATCCAAGAGTTCTGAAAGAACTCAAAGTTGAACTTGTGGATCTCCTGACAAAAATATGTAATCTTTCATTGAAATCTGCCTCTGTTCCTGAGGACTGGAAGGTAGTAAATGTCACCCCCATCTTTAAAAAGGGTTTCTGAGGAGATCCGGGAAATTGCAGGCCAGTCAGTTTGACTTCAATACCAGGGTAGTTTGTAGAAACCATTATCAAGGACAGAATGAGTAGGCACATTGATGAACACGGGTTATTGAGGAAGACTCAGCATGGGTTCTGTAAGGGAAGATCTTGTCTCACTAACCTGTTACAGTTCTTTGAGGGGGTGAACAAACATGTGGACAAAGGGGACCCATAGATGTTGTTTACCTTGACTTCCAGAAAGCTTTTGATAAAGTTCCTCAAACTGGAGATCCAGTTTGGTGCAGTGGTTAAGTGCGCGGACGTTTATCTGGGAGAACTGGGTTTGATTCCCCACTCCTCCACTTGTACCTGCTGGAATGGCCTTGGGTCAGCCATAGCTCTGGCAGAGGCTGTCCTTGAAAGGGCAGCTGCCGTGAGAGCCCTCTCCAGCCCCACCCACTTCACAGGGTGTCCGTTGTGGGAGAGGGAGATAAAGGAGATTGTGAGCCGCTGTGAGACTCTTCGGAGTGGAGGGCGAGATATAAATCCAATATCATCATCTTCTCATCAAAGGCTCCTTAGTAAGCTCGAGAGTCATGGAGTAAAAGGACAGGTCCTCTTGTGGATCAGAAACTGGCTAATTAATAGGAAACAGAGAGTGAGTATAAATCAGCAGTCTTCACAGTGGAAGATGGTAAGCATTGGGGTGCCGCAGGGCTCAGTACTGGGCCCCATGCTCTTTAACGTGTTCATAAATGATTTTGAGTTGAGAGTAAGCATTGAAGTGGCTAAGTTTGCAGGTGACACTAAATTGTTCAGGGTGGTAAGAACCAGAGAGGATTGTGAGGAACTCCAAAGGGATCTGTTGAGGCTGGGTGAGTGGGCGTCAACGTGGCAGATGAGGTTCAATGTGGCCAAGTGCAAAGTAATGCACATTGGAGCCAAAAATCCTAGCTACAAATACAAGTTGATGGGGTGTGAACTGGCAGAGATTGACCAAAAGAGATATCTTGGGGTCGTGGTAGATAACTCACTGAAAATGTCAAGATTGCAATAAAAAAGGCCAATGCCATGCTGGGAATTATTAGGGAGGGCATTGAAAACAAATCAGCCATTATCATAATGCCCCTGTATAAATCGATGGTGCAGTCTCATTTGGAATACTATGTACAATTCTGGTCAGCGCACCTCAGAAAGGATATTATAGCATTGGAAAAAGTGCAGAAAAGGGTAACTAGAATGATTAAAGGTTTGGAACACTTTTCCTATGAAGAAAGATTAAAACGCTTGGGGCTCTTTAGCTTGGAGAAATGTCGACTGCGGGGTGACATGATTATCCATGGGATTGAGAAAGTAGAGAAAGAAGTACTTTTCTCCCTTTCTCACAATACAAGAACTCGTGGGCATTCAATGAAATTGCTGAGCAGTAGGGTTAGAACGGATAAAAGGAAGTACTTCTTCACCCAAAGGGTGATTAACATGTGGAATTCACTGCAACAGGAGGTGGTGGCGGCTACAAGCATAGCCAGCTTCAAGAGGGGTTTGGATAAAAATATGGAGCAGAGGTCCATCAGTGGCTATTAGCCACAGTATATTATTGGAACTGTCTGGGTAGTGATGCTCTGTATTCTTGGTGCTTGTCGGGAGGGCCAAGTGGAAGGGCTTCTAGCCCCACTTGTGAACCTCCTTTCTTTTTTGGCTACTGTTTGACACAGAGTGTTGGACTGGGTGGGTCATTAGCCTGATCCAACATGGCTTCTCTTATGTCGTTATGTTCTTACTCTGTATTTTTTTCTCACACTCATCATGGGAGGCAGAAAAAGTTAACATAGTTTGGGTGTTAAACGTGCACTTCTGTTTTATTTAAAAAGAACAAGTGACAAAAACTTCACAACTGTTTCTTTGCTTCACTGGCCAATCTAATGGGAGGGCAGTGTCAGTGCAGATCATCTCAAGATGGAAAGTGGCAGTGATCAGGAAGATGTATGCAATGACACCCATACAATGCCCCTTGAATGTTACAACACATTTAATGGGATCTCAGGTGACATCAGATACTTTTCAATGAGGCATTTCTTTGCTGGACATCAGCAAGGAAATGACTCATCATCAGCAAAACAGCTGCCTGGTCATCTGCAGACACTTCCATCAGACATTAATATAAGAAATTAGACATGTTTGGGAGCAGCAGTATTACAGTCAATCTTTCAGTAAAATTGCTCACCCCCACCACTTGGCATGTCAGCTTGGTAGTCTCCCAAGTGGAACTGCACAGGACAACGACATTGAACTTACCTGTAACTTGTTTATCGAGTTGTTCACTGAGTAGGCTTTTTTCCTCCCTTCTACTCCATGGGGAGGATTTACACACACACACACACACACCCCCAAAAGGAGTTGGTATGCGTGTGTTTGTATCCCTGGAGCACATGACTATTAGGTGGGATATGGCTTCACTGTGTCCTACTCTGTTAGTATGCTAGCAAAAAAAAATCCTTCCAGTGGCCAGCCTGCTCAGTACCCATGTGTATCTGCACAGTGACAACTTGATGAACAACAATTACAGGTAAGTACACCGTTATCTTTTTAAAGATAGTACAAAATGTGTGTCTTTAGGTATTAGCTTTTCCACCTGAATTCTGATATATTTTGAAATGTTTTATGAAAAAGCTTTTGAAAGTATCTGCAACTTTTGACATGAGACATCTGAAGCAGTTTCCATTCACTAACAGATTTCCAAATCATCTTTGTACTTTTAGAAAGATAACATTTCATATAGTGCCACCTGAAATTCGTCTAGTGATAAGAGCTGAAAGATTTTTGAAAAAGATACTGAAGTATGTCATTTATTTATACCTCTTCTACATTAAGTTAGGAGTTTCTTTCTATTAGTAATGATTTCAAGTAAACCTGCATTGCTGCAGGGGGAAAGTCTCAGTGTAATGCTTTTTTTCTAGGACCCACCAAATGATCCTCTTTGTGTAACTTTATTTGGTCCTAACAGAAGGTATTATACTGTAAGGTTATAGTTTCTATAGCATGTCTGTAGAGGATTAAAAACTCTGGATTTATACTAGGCCAAATCCATTGTCAATATCATGACTTCCAAGAATGCTTAATGAGGAATTGGCCTTGATATTGAGGATTGGGGCAGGCAGTTGCTCTCCCCCCTCCCTTTAAAAAAATAGTGGTAATGCCAAAAGATGATTAGTACAATTTAAATAAAAAATTAACATTAGGGAGAAGAAAGAGAAATAAGGAACACTACTATGTAGATATGCAGAATACAAATATTTTGGCTTCAGACCAGGCTATGGTTTTAGTTGATGACTTCTAGCTGAATATAAACAAAGGTTATGCCTCTTTGTTGCTTCTACTGGATTTATTTTCAGTTTTTGGTACAGTGGATCACTTCTCTCTGTGTAGGCCATGTCAGGATCTTTGCTTCTCTCAGCAATGCCTGTTGTCTGTTCCCTCTTGAAAGGAACAGAAAAGTTATAGTCTGCGCAAGGGATTTTTCTGTAGCTACCCCACTTTTTAAGAATGGACTGCCATGTGACGTTCAGAGTGCTTCATGTTAACTTTTTTTAGAGCACTTTCATAGACCTTTTCATAGAATTTAGATATTTGAAGTTATCACATATGGCTTGGGGGGAAATTTTTAAATGACAGTTGTATTTAATACTGTTGTAAACATCTGTGAGCCAGAAGGCAGTATTAACATATTTACTAAATTAATATATACACATCGTGGAATATAGCAAGGGATGGGAGACAGCAAATACAGAGAAGCCAAACCCTTAAATGAGAAAGCAGTAACTTGGCTGTAGCTATTTTTTTAAAGAAAAATGAGAAAATGAACAGTAAAGCAGGGTGACATGGCCAAAATGTTGTGCTATATGAAAAACCTGAACAGCAGAATTCTGAAAAGTTAATATAGTACAGTGACCAGAGATATTAAAATACACCTAACTTGCAAATTTTACATTTATACAGAAGCCACAATGCAGACGTCAGAGACTGGGTCGGACACAGGTTCGACAGTGACTTTACAGACTTCTGTAGCTGGCCAAGCAGCCGTGCCCACACAAGTGGTACAGCAGTTACCAGTACAGCAACAGGTAGGTCATTGTTCATCTTTACTAAAATGTAAAGAAATCTCCTTTCCTCATTCTTTTTTTGTAATGTAGCCTTCTTACGCAGGGCAGACACAGAGAACTCAGTTTCTTCAATTTTCCTCAGAATAAAACAGCTATATAACACATCTTTACACATTACTTAGATAGTGGTTATCCACCTCATGCCATTATCTCATGCCCTATTCTTTCAGGGTGCTTTCCATCTTTAACTTTTGACCTGCAAAGCCTTTGGAAATTAATAACTTCCTACTCCCATATTAACCTGTTGGACCATTACAGTCATCTTCAGGAGCCTGTCATTGGAGGCTAGATAGATGGTAATCCAAAAAAGTGCCATCTTGTACATAGCATCAAAACTGTAGAATTGTCTCCCCACATTTATGTGTGGGGATTTATGTGTACTCCTCTATCATTGGTTTCTGCCAGAGGCAGTCTTTTTTGTTTCATTTGGTATTTCTCTTACTGACCTTTTTTCCTCTCTTGTGTATGTCTATGTGTATACATGTACACACATATTAAATGTGTGTGTTGTGTATTTATGTATGTTCTTTTTTAAAAAAGTTGTTTTTACACCTTTTTAATGGTTTGCCACTTTGAGGGTCCTAATTATGCAGAAAGGTGGAATAATAAATGTTTTAAATAAATAAATGATGTTTCTCAGCGAGAGTCCAAAGGGTGACTGTATTTGGTAGCCAACAGTTGTTTTCTCCTAATCAAAAATAAAATTTAATCTCACTAAAATGTTAACAGTAACATAGTCCTAACTAGGGATAATCATGAACTGGGAAAATGTGGTTTCATTTGTGATGCACCAACAAACTGAACTATGGGCCATCATGGACAAAAACCTGTTTGTACAATGCAGTAGAATGGCCCCTTGGCATGCTAGAGATAGCATACTCACAGTGGATCTCTACCTGTCCTCCAAGTGTGGTGAGGATTGGATTTACGGGGTTCGAGTTACAACCCTCCTCCTCGGAAAATGCTTTCTGGGGAAAATGAGGTGCAGGTTCAGGAGTGTTGTCTCTGACTTGCTAGAGACAACAAACTTGCAGTATGTCTTTGGCTGACTCTCCCCTATCTTGCCCTCCAAGTCTGGTGAGGATTGGATATATGGGGTCTGAGTTGTGCCCCCCCCAGAAGGTGCCCCCATACTACATTGTTTCCAAAGAAGTGGGGGAAAGAGCAAAAAATGCAAGAGCGGAAGCCCAGCAGAACAGAAATAGAATCAAAGTCCCTGAGAATCTGTCCAGTAGAAACTGAAGATGGGGACATTTTTGGCAACTCAGCAGAACCAGGGCAATGTTCCCTGAGATCACCTGAGATCCAAACCAGCATGCAATGGTATATGTAGATGTGGTAGCTCCAAGCCCTGAGATGTGTATTGGCATAGTGGCTTGGAGATCTAAGTAGATGTGATGGCTCAAAATTCCTGAGAAGTAGTTATACCTGGTGATTCAAAGCTTAAAGAAGCAAGTAGAGGTGGTGGGCCGAAAAGAAGATAGTAGGAATGTTATGTCTAAAGCCATGGGAAGTGGTTAGATGTGATGGTTTTAAGCTCTGAGAAGGAAGTAAACATGGTGGCTCAAGAGCCTTGAGTCCACCCCTGAAACCCAAACCCCAAGCATGCAAAGAAATACGTAGATGTGGTGGTGGCTAGAAGCCCTGAGACAGAAGTAGTGTGGGTCAAGGCCCTGAGACCAAAGTAGGCATGGTGGATTGAAATCACAAAGAAAGAAGTAGACATGGTAAATCAAAGCCCTGAGTAGGAAGTTGATGAGGTGGCTTGAAAGCCCTGAGTCCACCTCTGACACCCAAACCCCAAAGTATGCAGGGATGTATGTAGATGTGGTGGATCCAAGCCCTGAGCCCACTCCTGACACCCAAAATGTGCAGTGACCTATGTAGATGTGGTGACTGGAAGCCCTGAGGCAGAAGTAGACATGGTAGGTTAAAGCCCTGAGAAGGAAGTAGATGTGGTGGGTCAAAGCCCTGAGAAGGAAGTAGACATGGTGGGTCAAAGCCCTGAGACAGAAATTGGTGTGGTGGGTCAAAGCCCTGAGACAGAAATTTACATGGTCTATCCCTGAGTCTATCCCTGACACCACCAAAGTGTGACCACCCTCACACAGAGGTGAAACATGCAGTCAGTACCTGAAAGAGAGTCAGAAAGGTGGGCACTCCAGACTTTTGATGGGGGCTCCCCAAAGTACCCCCACAGCAACAGGGAGGGTGTAATTAATGTGGATATTTAGCTAAGGCACCCACTTAACTAGGACAAAAACAGACAGGTGCAGAGCACACCTACTGACGAGGATATTTTATTCAGTTCGGCACCTGGTTTTGGAGTACATCCATCCATCATGAGGGAAATCATAAATGCATTCTAGTAATTGTCAGGCTCTTAGGGAGCTGCTTTGGTTGAAAGCCAGGATTCAGTTATTGAATGGTTAAATGAAACCCTATATCTTTTCCACTTGTGTTGTACATTCTGAGCCCAGTATTGCTGTTCCACTAAGCTTTTTACCTTCTCTGAGTATATCAAAAGACAACTCCTTCTTAATGAAAAAACATGTTTCAGCCTACATTTTAACCCACCATATCAAGTTTGGGGAGATACGCTGACTATTTTTAAAAAATTGGTCTGTTATGAGGCTACCATTTTTTTCTAGAAATAGAGCACTTTAATAAGATAGGAAGGGGCACAGACATTATTCTGGTATTTGAGGCGTTACCCCAGTCCCATCCATGGGGGGGGGGGAGGATTTTTTTCTCTCGTCTGTTTTTCATCTCTCTTTTTCACCTTTTTCTGAGAGGAGTGATGGGGTAGGGAGAAGTGCAAAGGGTTCTGAAAAGCATTAGCAGCATTAAAAGAAAATGCTTTCGAGGTGAAGAAAAACTTTCACTGGAAACGAGCATAAAAAACAGCTTTAAGTTGTGAATCCCTTAAGGATAAAGTGCAGCAAATTGTTTTGCCTTAAAAGATGTTTGCTAGGCTGAAAAATACCTTTGCCGCTGGTGAACTGGTGAGTGCTTTTGTGGAACTTTGCTCCCTATTCTTTCTGCCATATAATTTATAGGCTATTCTCCTTATGCTGACTGTCTGACAGTATGGCTTAAATCAGCATACATAATCTCACCACTCAGTTGTAGACATAATGCACGACTATATAGCTCTGAGTCTGGAAATGAGAAATCGTGTATAGCACAGATAATAACACTGTGATAAATTGAACTCCTCTACAAGGTGTGTGTGGGGAGAGGGTCTTAGTCATCCTCCTGGCTAGTGAATCTAAGGCTGGAAAAAGAAAATTAAGGACTCTTTGGCTATTAAATTGATGTCGATATGAAGGCTGTACAGGACTTTGTATCTTATTTTAGTTATGTTATTTTACTAGTAGAAATAGGGCCCATTGTGAAGAAAAGTACATTAGGGTCTAGAAAGAGGCTCTGGGTGAGTGCCCCCCTTTCTGTCTTCCCACCCACCCAAGTGAGGGCATTCACTCCCCCCTACCTCAAGGGGAGCTGATCTCTGCTGTCTGGAGAGCAGTTGTAATTCTGAGTGAACTCCAGCCCTCACCTGGAGATTGGCAAAAGTGTTTCCACAGGAGGAAATGGCTGGTTTGGAGAGTGGAGTCTATGGCATTTTACCTGTCTGTCATCCCACTCCTCCTCGAACCCTACCGTCTCCAGACTCTACCCCTCAAATCTCCAGGAATTTGCCAACTGTTAAGTCACACTGGATGTCATGGGGAGCTGCTGCTTAACAGGAGCAAGCATCCAGGCCTAGTTAAGTCATTACAGTCAGGTGGCATCAAGTCACCCAGAGAGTGCTGCCAGACCTAGGGTAGCTAATCTGCAGGTGGAGCCCGAAGATCTGCTGGGATCACAACTGAACTCCAGACAGCAGATTTTTCTCTCCCTGGAGAAAATAACTGCTTTGAAGGATGGACTCTATGACGTATTCAGCTGAGTGCAACACTGGATGCCTAGCAACAGCCTCTGGCTATCAGCTTCCCCAGTGGGGAAGATAGAGGGAGTGAGTGACAGGAAAGAGATGGCTGCCATGGCCTCTGAAGGAATACTTTGTAAGGCCGCAGTAGATCAGCAGCCCTTTCTGAGGCCAGTTGATGGAGAGGAAACAGAGAAGTGTCGGAGATGGGTCTTTCTCTGAGGTAAGACTGTTTTGGTGGTTTGTTCAGTGTTCCTGGGCCTGCAGTAGGCAGGGGACAGGGGAGTCAGCCAGTGGGAATCCAGAGGTGGTAACTGACGCATTATGGGTCAATCAGGGCTGGCCCTGCCACTCGGCAAACTAGGCGATTGCCTAGGTTGCCAACCTTCTGGGGGCACCAAATTTGATGCACCCCATGTGACTCAGTGACATTATCAGTGTGGGGAGGGGGCACCAGAAGTTAGCCTTGTCTAGGGTGTCAGACAGTCTAGGGCCAGCCCTAGGGCCAATGGTTTGTTGAGTGCACCCATCAGTCAATGGGAGTGCTACATTTGGCCACCACCATAGGGTGATTATTATCTGTGATGATGATGATGTGCAGCAGAAAGCATTTGCAGGCTAAAATAATTACTATTTTGAGAGAGAGGTATACTGACTGGGGTTTATTTATTTGGCTGTCAAGTGGTAGCCAACTTATGGTGACCTTATAGGGTTTTCAAGGCAAAAGATGGTAGAGGTGATTTGCCTTTGCTGGCCTCTACATAGTGACTGTGGACTTCCTTGGCTGCCTCCCATCCAAACTCTTACCAGGGCCAATCCTGCTTAGGTTCCAAGATCTGACAAGATCAGTCTAGCCTGACCTATGCAGGTCATGGCAAACATAAAAACTGGACATATAAAAATTTCATCCGTTTACATAAATGCAAAAAATGCTAAGAATAACAAGATGTGCACTATTTAGATACCAATGCCAGGTCCCAGCGGGGGTTCTCTCACTTTCCTAGGCTCCTTCCCGCTCCCAGTCAGCTGGCCAGCAGGGGGAAGCCCCGCCCCCACAGCCACCATGTGTCTTTCCACCTCTGGAGGCTTCAGACTCCACTTGGAAAGGCTTCCTCTTGGGATGGTTGCTCTGTGTTGCTTTGAAAAAGTTGGAAGTTCAGCAACTCAAGAGTAGAGATGCCAATCCCCTGATTCATAGTCGTCAGAAACCAGGGGTGGTGGTGGTGGAATGTCTGCTGGGCACTTTATTATTCCCTATGGAGATCGATTCTCATAGGGTATAATGGGGAATTGATCTGGAGCTCTGGAGGGGCTGTTTTTTGAGGTAGAGGCACCAAATTTTCAGCATAGCATCTGATGACTCTCTTCAAAATGCTCTCCATGTTTCAAAATGATTGGACCAGGGGTTCAATTCTATGAGCCCCAAAAGAAGGTGCCCCTATCCTTCATTATTTCTAATGTAGGAAAGGCATTTAAAAGGTGTGTAATTCCTTTAAATGTGATGGCCAGAACTCCTTTTGGAGTTCAGTTGTGTTTGTCACAATTTTGCTTATATCTCCTGGCTCCACCCCCAAAGTCCCCAGATATTTCTTGAATTGGACTTGGCAACCCTATATTTAGATGACTTTTAAAGCAAGCGTTTCAAATGAATAAATTATCTACTTTTGTTCTGTGAGAAAAAAAGAAACTGGTATTTTTTTAGTTTGCTTTATACAAAAGTGCTGCGATTGTAAATACATTTTCAAATTGTATTTGTAAACCTGAACAAATCTTAAATTTAATTTGGCTTCCTTCTGTTTTGTTTCAAAAGTATTTTGCTTGAATACAGCATTTTGTCCTGTAAAGTGCTTCATGTTTGTAATTAAAGATGGCTTCTATTTTTGTATGGAATGCTTTTATTCACTTTTGTTTTTGTCAACAAATATCCTATATTAGCATGCTGTATAAATTAATTCTCCATTTATTCCTTTAAGGCACCAGATTTTATGCAAGCATATAATTCGTTTTGGTTTTCTATTTTTTTCCAAATAACAATGAAAATAATTACTAATCAATGAAGCATGGTGTATTTGAAGCCTTACTTCAACTGTCACATTACATTCTGCATCTCCCTATTCCCCAGAATGTATATGTAACCCTTTCTGAGGGTGCGTGTGTTTCAGATCAATAAATCACAGCACCCTTATAGCTTGACAAATGTGAAATTGCTTCAAAAGTACAGGGAAAAAACATTAAAGGGGTTAAATGGCTTTCAATATAACAAACATTAATCATAAACCTAACAACTTTACAATTAAAGATGAAACCGAATGATAATGTCTATGAACATATCAACATTTGAAGAGACAGAATCTTCAGTGGCCTTCAGAAAGAGCACTCTGAATTAGGCTTCCCAACCCTCCCGCCCTGCCGGGGGACCCCTGAATTTGCCTCCTCTTCCCCCGCTCTCCAAAAAAATGGAAGCGGGAGGAGGTGGGGGGTAACGGCGCCAAGGAGCGTGGCGAGCTGCGAGTCCGGGTCCTCGGAGCCCATCTCAAAGGAGCAGCTATGCTGAAGCAGAGTCTGGAGAAGAGGCGGCAGCGCAGCGGCGTCGCCCGCTCCACCTCTGAAGTAAAATGAGAGAAGGGGAGGGTGGAGGCAGGGGGAAAGTGAGCTACAGAACAGGATGCTCCTTGTTCCCGCCGCCGCCGCGATCCACTGACGCATCAGCCTACCGACCTAATCACCTCCCCCGTTCAGTAAGAGCATGCAAGCATGCTCCCCCTGCCGTCCAAACACGCCGTCGCCGAGAGGACTGCCGAGACGGGGGGGGGGAGCGGAGGCTTCAATACAAGCGTTGAAGCCCCACCCCCTCCAGACGCACCAGAAAGAGTGCCGAAGAGTCTGCTCTTGGGGGGGGGGAATCTCCCCTGCAGCCAGTGGGTTAATCACAGATGTGGATATTCAGTGAATAAGGAAAGCAGGTGGTTTTTGGCACAAGTAGATTTTTCTTGAAAAGAGGTGGAAATGAAGCTTCGGAACTCAAATATGATACTGCTGAGGGAGTGATGTTTCATATTGCAGTAAGAGAGAAACAGCGAGCGAGTTTAAACAAATGCTGAGAGTAAAAGACTATTTGACTTTTGCAGTGGTATGATGAAGAGCAACTTCTAGAAAATCCATATGACAAATCTTTATTTTGATTAACAACAAAGCACCATTCTTTAAAACTCAGATTTCATGCTTTTTTTCTTTTTTCTTTGCACTGTTGGTTCTTTTAGGGTGCAGGAACCTGAGCCACCATCAACACTTGACTGTAGAGTAGGGTTGCCAATCCCCAGGTGGGTGCAGGGGATCCCCCGATTTGGAGGCCTTCTCCCCGCTTCAGGGTGGTCAGAAAGTGGGGGGAGGGGAGGGAAATGTCTTCTGGGAACTCTATTGTTTTTTATGGAGATTTATTCCCATAGAAAATCATGGATAATTGATCCGTGGGTATCTGGGGCTCTGGGGTGGCTGTTTTTTGGGATAGAGGCACCAAATTTTCAGTATAGCATCTAGTGCCTCTCCCCAAAATACCCCCCCCCCCAAGTTTCAAAAAGATTGGACCAGGGGGTCCAATTCTATGAGTCCCAAAAGAAGGTGCCCCTATCCATTATTTCCTATGGAAGGAAGGCATTGAAAAGGTGTGCCGTCCCTTTATATGTGATGGCCCTTTGGAGTTCAATTATGCTTGTCACAGCCTTGATCTTGGCTCCACCCCTAATGTCTCCTGGCTCCACCCCCAAAGTCCCCAGGTATTTCTTGAATTGGACTTGGCAACCCTACTCTGAATAAAGGCAAATTTTAGCAGTATTTATTAACGCAAGGGAGGGAAAAGACAAAGGCCAAGATGTTAACTTAAAGAAATGGGGAGCTGCTTCTTCCTCGTATGCTCGTCAATAGTGCTTACTGCTCCTGCTGTTGATGCTGCTCTGGAATTCTTTTTCTGGCTTGGGCCTGCAAAGAAAAAATTAGCAGTTTTCCTTAGTTAAGCTGTGGCCTTCTCTCTCCTGCTGCGGGTGAGACTGAGGGTGTGGGGTCTTGTGAGCAACTTTACCAACTGCCCATGCTCTCTGACCTTTTGCTCCCAAGGCCCTAATTCTAAACTGTTCAATAGAAATAAAATGTAAAAATGAAAATGACATGAATTACACATGCACCACTGAAAATGAGTGTAAAGAAGTGATCACATTTCAAATGGCAAGTTATCTCACAATTACCCTCACCAAATTTCAGTCTGATGGTGCTTAATGGAGATCACAGTGGTGTGTATTTTGTCTTTGCTCCTTTGGAAAGAGGTCTGGGGATCATGGTGGGATTTGAACATGAAATGGTAGAACTGTGTCATGACTGTGTACACCAATTTATATCTCAATATTTGCCAATAGTAGTTAAAAGATGGTAAATGGTCCTTCGTGGCTTTATAAAATTAATTCTCCAGAAATTGCTTTTGCAAAAGAAATTTCAGTAGCTTTGATTACTTATTCTTGTAAAACTGCTAGCAGCCTATGTAACATCAGAATGGATTATGATCAATAAAATAACTTTACCACTCTATGAGTAGATGACCGTGTGGCAAATGAGCATAACTGTGACTAAGTACAATCAGGGGTTTTTTTCTGGAAAAAGAGATGCTGGAACGCTCAAGGGGGAAATAAAGGAGAAACACATTGGTACACCTCATGAACTTTTAAACATTTCTTTGAGAACTATGTTTCCACAAATAGGGGAACTGCATTCTACCATGTTCCCCCAGGAAGAAAACCCTGAGTACAGTGTTACGTCGTTGGGGCAAAAATTCCCAACTTTAAATGTATATAGATAGGATCTAGCCTGACGAAGGACTGACCAGGAAAGAACTCTTGGGTTAGCTAGATGAAAATGTACATTATTAAAGGCAAATTGTAGGATAGGAATTATTAGAAAATGGAATTGAAAACAAAATGGCTAGTAGCAGGCAAGGTACCAAAAGGCTGGAGATGGATAAACGTTGTTCTGATTATTATTATTTTTTTAAAGATGAATCTGGGAAATTACAGACCAGTCAGCTTAAATATGGTAACTGGTAGACGTCTATAGCAGCTTATTAAGTGGTTGGTCAAACAAATTTAAAATATTGTATTTGGGTACAAAAAATAAAAGGCACAATTATAGAATGGGGAAGGCCAATTTGGCTGTATTACATAAAAAGCTTGTAGGTGCTTTACAGTGCAATCAGAGCACTGTTAGGTGATTATAAGGTGAACATGAGCCAAATGTGATGTAGCTGCTAAACATATGATGTAAACTTTGGCTATATAAACAATTAAGAGAAGTACTAAATTCACAAAGTAACTAATAGTAATTCACTGCCATAAGATCCGCAGGTTTAGGCAGGCCCTTGAAGTGAGAGAGAAGTGTAGTCAAAGCACAGTCCCGGGGTCAAAATACAAGTATTCAGAAGTCCAAGTGTCAAAACCAGTAGAGAGAATCCATAGTCACAGTCCAGAAGGTTGAACCCACCAAGAAGATTGAACGCACCTAGAACAAGACAAGGCCCAGTGACAGGCACACAAGGGTTGTGGATACTTCCACACTGGCCCACTGTTTCTTGGCTACTTTTATCAGGAAAGCCCTGCAGAGTCATCCAGGGACAGGTGCAGCTCATCAGTGACTGAGTGGACTACATGTCAGTCCTGATCATTTGGTGTCTCAAGCTCACAGGCAGAGGGTGAATGATGCCATCGACATCGAAAACGGCCGACGCCGATCGAGCTCCAACCGACGCCGATCGCCCACCAAAGCGCTCGGGCTCGGCTTCCGCAGCGGATCCCTCTGTGCCTGCAAAACGGCTCAAGGATGACGCTGGAGAGCACACGGAAAAGACTAAGAAGGCTAAGAAGGCCGATAAGGCCAAACACTCTAAGCCTCCACTGCAGACTTCTCCGGAATCACCCCCGGCACCGACACGGCTCGTCCCTCCACTGAAGCTCTTCGCGTCGCCGGTGCGTCAACGAAGCCCCCAGATCTCGTCAATGTCTACCCAGCTCGTCATATCGGACTCGGATTCCGAGATCGAATCGGCGCAACCTCTCAAACCCGACAAGAGTCCGTCAGGCCGTCTTACACCAGGCCCAAGGACCCCTCGCCCCCGAAGCCCATTGCGGGATCGATGGGACACCGGTCGGGATCGACCCCTCGACATTCGTTCTCCACACCGTGAGGACGCTCAAGATCGACCTGTGACTCATGTGCCTTGGGACCAGCGCCAATGGCAGTACTTGTATGGAGCCTACTCCATGCCGCCCCCCTTCCCATGGATTCCCCTCAAACAACCGGAGTGGGACCAGCGGTCGGAAACATCGTATCGCTCCCGGACGTCCTACCATACCCCGAAGCGATCGGCATCAGCATCAGCATCGGCACCGGTCTCGGTACCGAAATCACCCGAGGTCGAACAACGCCCCAAGCTTGCTCCTGAGCTCGTTACCAAACCGACGGCACCAGCGTCGCCACCGGTACGAAACCCTTCGGAGCCTTCGGACTCGGCATCCCCACGATCCCATCGAGAATCATCCCCGGAGGAGATGGAAGATTCCTCCCCTGAGGTGCCTTCCCCGCCGGACAAAACTTCGGACGAGCACCCCATTTCCCCATCAGAGGACTTAAAATCTTACGGGGATTTGGTCAGACGGATGGCACAGTCATTGTCCCTCACCACGGAACAGCCGCAACCGGTGGTCACAGACAGTGTTTTCGATATTGTCCAGAGGGACACGTCAACGGCGGTGGCGCTCCCGCTCACAAATGTCATGCTGCAGACAGCGAAGTCCTCCTGGGACAAGCCGGCCTCTGCCCCAGTGTCTTCACGACGTCTGGATCATATGTACAGGATCCAAGAGAGCACAGTGGAGTTCCTTTATACCCATCCAAAACCTAATTCCGTAGTTGTGTCTTCCTCGTCAAAAGCTAAGAAGACGCACTCCACCCCTCCCGATAAGGAGGGTCGGAAGCTGGATGCTATGGGCCGACGGCTTTATTCAACGGGCTCCCTTGGCGTAAAAATAGCCAACTATTCGGCATGTATGGGCAGGTACCAGTATGCCCTATGGGACCAGGTCTCTACTATTCTCCATACCCTTCCGGATCAGAGTAGAAGTGCTCTGAAGAAGCTTCAGAAGGAGGGAATGCTATTGGCGAAGCAACAACTAAACGCGGCCAAACATTCTGGGGACACGTGTGCCAAGGCACTGACGACGGCCATTTCACTGCGGCGCCACTCGTGGTTACGGTCCACTGCGCTCCAGCCGGACACACAGGCTTTCATTGAGGACCTTCCTTTTGATGGGTCGGGTCTCTTCAGCTCCACCACTGACTCTGTACTCCAAGAGTTAGATAAGAGCATGAAGACATCCAGGAACTTGGGGGTGTCTACCTCTCGTCCTCAAAAACGCCAATGGAAACCGTGGCCCAAGAAGCCATATCCCAAGTCACCGGAACAGTCCTGGCGTACAAAGCCGTCCCCCACTTTTCCTCGCCAGCAGTATCAGGCTAAACCCAAGTATTCACCGTCTTCGACCCAGTCGACCAGACAGAAGGGATCCAAACAACAGAAGCAGGGCCTTTGACTGCCTTCCGGCCCCATGCCTATCCACGGCTGTGGGCCCTACCCGCCTTTTCCCTTTTTTGCCAGCATGGTCCCGCATTACTTCGGACCTATGGGTCCTATCTGTTATCCAGCACGGGTACGGGATAGAGTTCATTCGCCTTCCCCGGACCCCGCATTTTGTCTATACCCCACCTTCCCCGTCCCTCCAGGAAGAAGTGCAATCTCTCCTCTCCAAAAGGGCTATCGAAGTGGTCCCTCTGGGCCAGCGGGGCCGTGGTTTTTACTCCCGTTACTTTACTGTTCCCAAGAAGGATGGGGGGTTACGGCTGATCATGGACCTCCGGGCCCTAAACCTCTTCGTTCGATGCGACAGGTTCCGCATGGTGTCCCTGCAACACATCCTGCCGCTTCTCAGTTGTGGCGACTGGATGGTGACATTGGATCTAAAAGACGCATATTTCCACGTTTCCATCCTTCCGAGTCACCGGCAGTTCCTGCGCTTCGCCATAGGGGAGGACCACTTCCAATATCGGGCCCTACCCTTTGGCCTGTGTACAGCCCCGAGAGTCTTCACCAAGACTATGGTGGTCGTGGCGGCCTACCTGCGGCTGCAGGGGGTAACGGTGTTTCCGTACATCGACGATTGGCTGCTGGTGGCGGACTCCAGGGAGCTCCTTCTGCAGCACATCGACGTCACTGTGACTCTCTTGGCGGACTTGGGCCTGCAGGTCAATTGGGGAAAGTCTCACCTCTGCCCTTCCCAGAAGGTGCAATTCATAGGGGCGATCCTGGACACTACGATCTGCAGAGCTTTTCTCCCTCCGAATCGGGCGGACGCCATTGTGCAAATGGTCCACGCAGTACGTCAGCACCCTACCTTGTCAGCTCGGCAGGTCCAGCGACTGTTGGGACTCATGGCGGCCACGACGTCTGTCATCGCCTTAGCGAGGCTCCGCATGCGCCCGCTACAACTATGGTTCCTGAGAGCCTTCCGGTGCAACGTCGATTCTCTCTCTCAACTGTTGCACGTCCCCCCGGAGGTGGTAGCCTCCCTGCACTGCTGGGGACTGAAGTGCTGGCTGACAGAGGGCGTCCCCTTCCAGAGGCGGGCTCCGACGGTAACGATCACGACGGACGCATCCCTCTGGGGGTGGGGGGCACACACTCAGGGTCTTTGCGTGGGGGCCCCCTGGACGGACCATCATCTTCACCGGCACATCAACTTCCTGGAGTTGCTGGCCATATACCACGCTCTCCAGTCTTTTCAGACGCTGATTCGGGGCAACTCTGTGGCCATTCTAACAGACAATACAATGGCCATGGCATATGTCAACAGGCAGGGGGGCACGGTCTCCCGCAGCCTCTGTTTGCTTGCCGCGACCATCTGGGAGTTCTGCGAGACCATGGGGGTTTCGATTGCCGCGACCCATCTTCCCGGGGAGCTGAATGTGCGGGCGGACTTCCTCAGCCGAGGGGGGGCCTCCCTGCACGAATGGGAGCTCAACTGGGAGTTTTTGAGTCCAGTGTTCCGGCATTGGGGGACTCCCCAATTGGACGTGTTTGCAACGCAAGACAACAACAAGTGCGACCTGTTTTGCAGCAGGGGGGGAGCGGATCCCGGGTCTCTGGGGGATGGACTCCTGGTTCCTTGGAGCCACCTCAGTGTTTACCTTTTCCCCCCGATTCCTCTGATAACCAGGGTGGTGCAAAAAATTCTGCGGGACAGACCGGTGGGAATCCTGGTCACCCCTTGGTGGCCGAGGCAGCAGTGGTTCCCGATAGTTCTGCGCCTCGCCAATGGGGAACTTCATCACTTTCCGCAGGCCCCGGACCTTCTGCTTTCCCATCAGGGCCAGGTCCTGCACCACGATGTGCCGCACTTGAAGTTGACGGCGTGGCGCCTCAGTGCTCGCAGTTATCGGACCGGGCGCGCTTCGTCCTGCTGAACTGCAGAAAGTCTTCTACTAGGCAGTCCTATGCCTATAAGTGGGCAAAGTTTGTCCGGTTCGCTGAGGGCGCTGGGACTGAGCCTCGCGGGGCAGGCTTGCCTGTCATCTTTGATTTTATCTTGTCTTTGTTAGACGGGGGCCTGACGGTGTCTTCCGTCCGAGTCTACTTGGCAGCTGTTTCCTCGGAGCATTCCCGGGTGGAGGGGTGTTCCGTCTTTGCTCATCCGGACACTAAGAAGTTCCTTAAAGGGATTGCCCGGCTGTACCCTACCATCAAGGTTCCGGCGCCGGCTTGGGACCTTATTTTGGTGTTAAAAGCCTTAACAGCGAAGCCATTTGAACCAATGGCCACATGCTCTCCTCATCTGTTAGCCTGGAAAACAGCCTTTCTGGTGGCGATCACGTCCGCCAGGAGGGTGGGCGAGCTGGCGGCTCTCCGGTGTGATGAGCCGTATTTGCGCTTTACCCCGGAGGGGGTGGTGTTTCGACCTGATATAACTTTTCTGCCAAAGGTGCTCTCGCCCTTTCATCTGAATGCTGATCTGTGCCTGCCGGTGTTTTTTCCTAACCCGGTGTCAGACTCTGAGCGTCGGTTGCACGCTCTGGACGTCAAGCGGGCGCTGTCCTTCTACCTTCATCGCACGAAGGGTTCCCGGAAAGACTCTCGACTATTTGTGTCCTACGCGTCCGTGTCGCGGGGACGGAGGATTTCGTCTCAACGGCTGTCGGGATGGATTACTGGGACCATTCGTCTCTGTTACCTCCTCCGCAAGACGCCGCTTCCAGGACCAGTCCGGGCCCATTCCACACGTGCTGTGGCGACCTCGACGGCCTTCATGAGAGGGGTCCCTCTTCCGGACATCTGCAAGGCTGCCACATGGGCCTCAGCGCATACCTTCGTGTCGCATTATGCGCTGGACCTGAGGAGGCGTCAGGACTCTTCGGTGGGCCGTGCTGTGTTGCAGTCTGTCTCTTCCTGATGGACCGCCGCTCCCTCCTCCAGGTAGGACTTTGGCTTGCTAATCTCCCATCGGTGTGATGCACAGAGACCACGAAGAAGATAAACAGGTTTCCTACCTGTAACTGATGATCTTCGAGTGGTCATCTGTGCAGTCACACTACCCGCCCTCCTTCCCCTCTGCCGTCGGTCCATCTGTGGGCTAACGCAGCGGTCAGAAAGAACTGGCGGGATGTCCGCTCCCCGTCCCGGTGGGCATGCGCAGTGGGGCGTCTGCGCATGCGTGCTGGGACGGAGGCGCGGAAATCCACAGCTTTGAAGTTTACCGATCGTGATCGGCGCAGGCGCCTTCTCCCATCGGTGTGACTGCACAGATGACCACTCGAAGATCATCAGTTACAGGTAGGAAACCTGTTTTTCTCCACTCACAGTCTCCAGAGGCAATCTCCACTCCGCCTCTTGGATGCACCTCGACACCTTGATGCAGCCTGGCCCTATCCTTCCCCACAATGAGAGCAGTCCCTTTGACTTTCCTGTACTTCCGGAACTTCTTCTGCCACCGATATATACCCTTACCCTAGGAACCAGACTTTTCCCTTTTCAATATTGGTAGGAATCCATAACATCCAACATCTGGGTCCTCACCATCATCAGACTAGGGTATGTTATTGAATTCAACAACCTACCTTGCCAGCACCACTTCTTGCCGACTCTTGCTTCTCCTGTCCTCAACGAAGAGTTGTGTGCATTATTATCCAAAGGGGCAATAGAGCCCATCCCCTCTCAACATTGTGGGCATGGTTTCTACTCACACTACTTCATCATCCCAAAGTGGGATGAGGGCAAACATCCCATCATGGATCTACAAGATTTAAATCGTTTTATCAAATTCAGGAAGTTCCGGATGATTACCTCCCTACAATTCTGCAACTGCTACAGAAAGACTCATGGCTGGCATCCGTGGATCTGCAGGATGCATATTTTCATGTAACCCTTCGTCCTCTTCACCACTGCTACCTCTGCTTTACTGTGGACTCAACCCACAACCAGTACCAGGGCCTGCCTTTCGGACTTTCTACATCTCTGAGGAATTTTACAAAATACATGGCCATTGTAGCAGTGGCTATACATCAAGTCTCAGTTCAAGTATTTCCATACATCGATGATTGGTTTATTGTAGCTCCTTCAAAGTCTCAGCTCACAAAAAACATCACGACGATACTACTGACAGCCTTGGGCCTTTCAGTCAATCTAGCAAAATCACACCTTTCTTCCTCCCAGTCTCTTCAGTTCATAGGTGCAATCATAAATACCTCCATGTGCGGAGCCTACCTCCCAACAGACAGAGCAGAGGTTCTTCAGTGCATGGTAACCACATTCTTGAACAACCCAGAACAGATGGCACTCTCCATCCAGCACCTCCTAGGCCTTATGCCTACAACCACCTCAGTTGTTTCATACTCTCGCCTCAACATGAGACTGCTACAACTCTCCCTTACTCCAGCAGTGCGCTTTTCTCTTCACTGGTGGCTCAACGACAGCAATCTTCTAGCTGGAATGCCCTTTCAGCTTCCTCCTTCATCCAAGCTTCTGACCACAGATGCCTCGCTTTCCAGTTGGGGAGCCCACTGTGATACCCTTCAGGCTCAGGGTGCGTGGTCTGCTTCTGAGAACCATCTCCATATCAACTGCCTAGAGATAATGGCAGTTCATTGTGCGCTCAAGTCTTTAATCCTCCACCTTGCAAATTGGCACGTCCAAGTAGCTTCAGACAACATAGCCGCAGTATACTACATCAACAAACAAACAAGGCAGAGATGTCTACAACAAGTTATGCAAATGTGTCCAGAACACTATATTTTACCTGACAGCATCAAACACTATATTTACCTGACAGCCATCCACTTGCCTGGCTCCAACAATGTCCAGGCGGACATGCTGAGCAGGACCAGGCCAAGGACAAATGGTCCTTGAATCCTGTGTACCTGGTACCCATTTTTCATCTCTGGGGGCAACCACAAATTGATGCTTTTGCAACTCAGGACAACACGAAGTGCCACACATTCTTCAGCTGGGAGGCACCAACCCAAGGGTCATTAGGTGATGCTTTTTTCCACCACTGGTCAGGAGCACTGTTCTACATGTTTCCTCCCTTTCCCTTGATAGCCTGGAGAATTCAAAAACTTCAAATGGATTGGACCTCTTGCATCCTAGTGATTCTGTGGTGGCCACACCAGCCTTCAGTTGCCACACTTCTTCAGTTGTCTTGAGGTTTGTACAAACATCTCCTCGACATACTGACCCAGCAAGAAGGAGCAGTCCTCCATCATAACCTGGGCCTCTTCCGTTTGACCTCTTGGAGAATCAAGTCTTACACTTCCCTCCTGGTGTCCAGAATGTGATCATTCATTCCCAAAAACATTCCACACTGCATACTTACCTATAAAAAGGGAAGTGTTTCTCTATTTATGTGAGTGAACACGCTCTGGGTCTCTTTACTGCTCCTCTACAGGACATCTTGTCCTATCTCCTCTCCTTGTCTGACTTAAAGGTGTATCTGCCTGCAATTTCAGAGTTTCATTCAACAATCGACTCTAAGACAATTTTTTCTCATGCTAGCCTGCATTTGCTTTCCTGGAAAACTGTATTTTTAGTCGCTATAACGTCAGCTAAAAGAGTCAGTGACATCTGTGCATTCTGATCCGACTCTCCCTACACAGTTTTCCATAAAGACAAAGTGGTCCTACGCCCAGATCCTGCTTTCTTGCCCAGAGTTGTTTTGCCTTTTCATATCTCACAGCCTACTGTGTTACCTACCTTTTACTCTCAGCCTTCAGATCCTATGCAGCAAACGCTGCACACTGGATGTTCGCCATGCACTACTATCTGGATAGGATGCACCCATTTTGCAAGGCTGAAAGACTTTTCATTGCTTATGGCAATCCCCATCATGGCATCCAGATAACATCTCAGTGATTCTCAAAATGGGTTACCTCCACTATTAGACACTTTGAGTGGTCACCTGTGCAGTCACACACATCCTGCCCAGCCTTCCCCACTGCTGGCTTTCCTAAAACCATCACCTTTTGCTGAACTGCTGGCGGCGGTTGGAAGTAACTGAGTGGGGAGAGGCGGAGCTTTCCTCTCAGTTCTAGGCATGCTCAGTAGCTGCCTGCTTCCCAAAACTGCGAGAAAAGCCCATCAAAAGAACACTGATGCTGCTATGGGAGTCTCCAAGACTGGATTCGAGAAGGGCTCAAAACCCAAGTGTGTGACTGCTGGTGGCCATAATGTCTGAAGGTCAGCCAGGGACACCTTTGTGGGGGGGGAAGGTAGGGGTGCGCGTGCGCTCTGCACGCGCCGCCGCCGGAAACAGGAAGTGACGTCACTTCCTGTGACATCATTTCCCCACGACACCTGCCGGAAACAGGAAGTGACATCACTTCCTGTGACACATTTCCCCCGTGCCACCTGCCGGAAGCAGGAAGTGACATCACTTCCTGTGACATCATTTCCCCCAAATGACATCATTTCCCCCAAATGCCACTGCCGGAAACTGGAAGTGACTTCACAGCACTTCCTGTGACGTCCCCAAAAATCCCCCAAATATCACCGCCGGAAACACCAAGATTATTTATAGAGAGGGAAAGGGGGAAGTAAAGTTAAATGAAACTCTTTTTTTACTTTTTTCAAAGTGAGAAGACTAGAGAGAACGGGTTCCATGCTGAGAAGCCAGTGAGATTCCAGTGAGACTGTGCTGCATAATGCAGCCTATTTATTTTGTCCTGTTTGCTCCGTTGGCTCTATCTGCGCCACCTTCATCACTTTCGGGGTGTGGATCCCCCAGTGGGGTGGTCTCCCGACTCCCTCCGCCGGCTGTTTCTGATAGCCCTGCGCCCCCTCTTTCATTTGATATGTGTCCTGTGCGGGTGCCACCCTCCCGCCGGGAGATGCCGCAAAATGAGCCCCCTTGAGGCTTATGGCGGCAGGGCTCGGGGGAAGCGAGCTAGACTGCTGTTGTTTTGAGGGGTTATAGAGTGTTTCGAGCCCGTCCCTGTGGCATCGGTCCCATCGTTGTGGGACCCAGGGGGCCGGGGCAGCGGCACGCCGAAGCAGCCTGTCACTAATAACACAGGTTGAGATGCAGGACAGGAACCCGGAAGTGACCGACAGGCTGCTTCAGCGTGCCGCTGCGCCGGCCCCCTGGGCCCCACAACGATGGGACCGATGCCACAGGGACCTATACCCCAAAACACACAAACACATCTCCTATACCCCAAAATAAGCGCACACACATCCCCTATACACACAGCTCCTACACCCAAAACACACACACACACAACCCCTAAACTCAAAACACATGCACATCGCCTCCACAGAGCCCCTACAACACAGAGCCCCTACACTCAAAACTCACACACAGACCCCCTAAACTCAACACACACACACACCCTAAACCCAGAACACACTAATACACACAAAGGTGAAGCCCCCTCCCCTCGCTTGGTTGGAACCTCTCTCCCCCTTTCCCCATCGGACTGAGGCCTTCCCCCTCCCCCCCATGGCGGTGCTGGCTGTGAGTAGCCCATGAAGAACCTCACTGCCACGTGCTTTTAAAAGGGACATGGGGGGCGCTCTTTCCTGACCGTGCAGTTCCTTGCTCCCCATGTCTCTTTAAAAAGCACAGGACGGCAAGATTCTTCATGGGCTACTCGCCGCCAGTACTACATTTAGAGGAGCATTTGGGAGGGGGGAAGGAACCACACGGGTGGGCGAAGGGGCTAGGGCTCTGTCTCCCCCCTCCTCCTGTTGGACTGAGGCCTCGGCTGCATCCCTGAAGGCAGCGCAAGCAGCGAAGCCTCACTGCCATGTTCTTTTTAAAAAATATATGGGGGAGGGAAAGGTAACCCCTCCCCCTCCTGACTCAGGAGACTGCTCCAGCCAGACCTCAGGGTTCCCTTTCCTACAATGTCTCTTTAAACAGCACAGCCAATAGCCAGACGCTTCCCCCCCCCACCTCCCTCCAGTGACCAAGGATGAATAGTGGAGTCACCAGGTCAGTTCAGAAGCAGGCAGGCAGCCAGGGGCGAGAGGGAGGGAGGCCGAAAGGTGGGCGGAGACACCAACTCCTCCAAGCAGCTGTGCTTGGAGGAAAATCCCTGCGCTGAACTTTGAGAATTTGTGCGCTGGCGCAATCCAGCACATGCTAAAGGGAAGCTTGGTGCTCACCTACCAGGTTAATTGTTTTGTGGAAATTCATTCTGCAACCCTTCTGATTTTCTTGTTTAGTCCCAGAAAGTCTAGAACAGGGGTGCCAAACTCATTTGTTAGGAGGGCCGGATCTGACGTAAATGGGACTTCATGGAGCCAAGCCATGCATGTCCTAAAATGCCAGATAGCAGAGATACAGACTTTATAGAGGACACAGGCCAACACAATTAAGTATATCAGTTTTTAACTTAAAATACAAACATGCTTAAAACTCTTACAATATTTTGTTTAAAATGGCAGGGGGGATAGTGGGATTTTATAATGGAATTTTAAAAATAAAACATCAAGAAAAAGCACAACAATCACAGCATAAACTTTTAAAAATAAAAAGCTCTCTGCCTGGGAAAACATGAAATGGCAAGGATTTGCAAATTTCTCTCCCCTTCCCCCCAGGTTTACTCAGGTTAGCAATGGCTCTCCAGTGTCATCTCCCCCTATGGCTGTGGGTTCCCAAGTTAGAGTACTCACTAGGCATTAGTTCTCACTCCACTGAGAAGAGACAAAGCTAGCTCAAGGCATCAACGCTTGGTTTGTAACAATACAACTCCAGGAAGCTTCAGCTTAGGAACACTGGGCACTTCCTCTCTATTGAAACACATAGACAAAGTTGCAAAGAAAACATGGAGTGGATTTTCTGTTCACCTCTGCTCTGTCCAGAAGCCAGAGTGGGAAATACAGTCTGCATTTTCCTTGCAGCTTTGCTTTCAGCTTTAGCCTTTGCAAAGAGAAGGCAGAAGGAGTTGGGAATATTGTTGCAGCCTTCGGAACTTCACAGGGTGAGGACAGGAGAGGGGAGAAGAGAGCCCTGGGGGCCTGACTGAAGTCCTGGGCAGCCCGGTTTGGCCCATGTGCCACATATTTGACACCCTTGGTTTAGAAGCTTGGCCCTTTGCTTCTGGCTGATGGGAAAGTCAAAGAGGCTTCTGGCAGTAAGACTGGTGCACTTGTGTATTCACATGCCCAGGGATTTGTTATTTTGTGTTCTGCGGGCCCTTCCCAACAATGCCTTGGACTAGGGCTTGTTGACAAGTTGGCTAGTGGGTGGGAAGGAGAGATGGAAGCAGGAAAAGGGAGAGGCTATGGGGACTGCCAGAGAAGGGAAAGAGGAAATACTGTGGAAGAGGAAAATTAAATGCCCTGCACATTTGGTGTAGTGGTTAAGTGTGCGGACTCCTATCTGGGAGAACCGGGTTTGATTCTCCACTCCTCCACTTGCACCTGCTGGCATGGCCTTGGGTCAGCCATAGCTCTGGCAGAGGTTGTCCTTGAAAGGGCAGCTGCTGTGAGAGCCCTCTCCAGCCCCACCCACCTCACAGGGTGTCTGTTGTGGGGGAGGAAGGCAAAGGAGATTGTGAGCCGCTCTGAGAGTCTTTGGAGTGGAGGGTGGGATATAAATCCAATATCATCATCATCATCATCACATGTCCTTGCATGTTCCCTAGTAATTAAAATAATAATCACACGACTGGATAGAATTCTTGCATTTGAAACAAATCCTAAAATTAGGTTCTCTCACAAGGTATATGTCTACAAGGAAAAAAAAGAAAAAAAAGCTTGTAATATTATCACTCATTCCTATTTACATATTCTGTACAATCTGTTGAAGGTTTACTCTTTTCCCATTTTCTGATTACAGACTGAAAAAAGCTGTTTACTTGATTTACATAATGAGGTAAATCCTTCAGCAGATTTTTATTTTGAAATTGTTTATGGTCTGCCATCGAGTGACAGAAAATGCACCTGATCAACCACTTCCCCCACACTTTGATATCTTGTACAGTGCTCTTTCAAATTAGAAACTGGTAAATGTGGCTTTTAAAGTGTAACCTAACTGAAATCTGTGGAAGGAATAATAAACAATGGATTCTGAGTGATAAAAAGTAAGTCATGATGTTAGAATGGAAGGTAGGGAATAATGAGCAAAAGGGAAATGTTGATTGCCTCAGTAGCCAGATATGATACCACTTGCAGCTGTGATGCAGGCTTGTGCTGCTGCAGCTGGAAAAGAATTTATATTATATGATAAGCAATAGGGAAGAACCCACTATGGCTTTATTCACTTTTACTGGCAGCTTACATTGCTACTAACTCTTGTCTATATATTAATTGCTATAATTTATCTTTACCAGGAATCCACTCCAACTCTTGCCTCCCTGTTTTCTTATAAACTCTGGGAAAGACCTTTATGTGGACTTCCATGAATAATTGTTAATTCACCATTCTCTTATTGACAGCATTTAATATAGGAGCAAGCTACAATCTTAATTTTACATTAAATGAGAACTATGTGTGAAAATTAAATTTAGAATAGTTGCAACATCTGCTTTCCAATTTATTCTTCGAATAATGGTATTTGTCTTGTGAGAGGCAGGAGTGTAATTTTGATGGCAGCTTTTTCCTATTTAAATATAATAAATTTTACCAGTGTTCTTTATATATTCAAATGTAGAGCATTTTGACTTTTTAATCTCCTTCTACAGATTAAGTTAAGGCCATAAATAGAAAAATAAACAAGCCTGGTGTACTTTTCAAAAGAGAAAAAATGCAAGGAAAAGAAAGGGAACATTTAAAAAAAAGTTTATGACAGTTCTGGTATACTTTCCGTAGGCTTGCAAACAACTGTATGATAGAAATACTTCAGACTGTTGGAAGTAGAAACTGACTATCAATACAGGTCATACTACACAATATTTGGGTTAGTGGTATGACAAAACCTACATGTTTCACTCAATTTTTTTTAAATCAAGATTTTATAAGGAATCAAAGGGGAAGAACTTATATTAATCCATTGTTAGAGGCTTTTAAAAGGTCCATGTCAGTAGCAAAAGAGAGGAGATGAAATACCCTGGTGGCAGTTTTACACAATCCAACTAGAGTGGCAGACACATATAATTGAAAAGCACTCAAGTAACACAATCATTCACCCTGCAGATGCAGTCCTCACTGCCAGTCCCCAAAGTGGTATGAGCGATAAACTGTTGGCAGGGCATCATATTAACTAGTTCTATTCTCTTTAAGGATATTGAGCAGTGATGATCTCTGAAGGTAATATTCATTTCATACATCTATAGTATATAGTAAAGATAAATATCAATTCCAGAGTAATTTTCTTTGCTATGACTTTGAAAATAAGTGCCCAACAGTAGAATATATACGTTTGTTGAGCTCTGTCCCTGCATGATTTCCAAGGTCTGCCTGTAGCATTTGCAAAGAAAGGCTAGTTTAAACTTTTAACAATATACAAACTGGTTTCATCCCCACCTGCTAGTACTTCATTTAACTTACATATAAAAATAAGCATGTTTTTGGGTCATGCTTGTTTATGGAATGGACATTTTGTCTCCTGCTAAAACCCAGCACAGAGTTGCAAATGAGTTTTGCCGCTCTTTGATATCACAGACAACTAGCACTTTGTACCATGCAAAGTAAATTTTGCACATGTGATTGCTTTTTCCTACTGGAGTTTACAGAGTACCAGCTCTCTCACCCTATTTCCTGACTTCTCCCATGCTTAGAGCTTGCAAATGAAGGTTGTCTGCTTCTCTAGATTGCAGAAACTCCACCTCCTTTCTTGCTGCTGATCTGCTCATTACACTTTCTGGAAGCAGAAATGTGAAAATGAAACTTTCCCAGCTTTGGGAAAGTTCCTACTTGTTAGCATTCAGAGTTTACTTGAATTGAAGTTTGTATCTTGGTGTAATTTTTGGTGCAATTGCAAAGCAGATATTGCTGTAATTAATGTTGAAAAAAGCTGATATTAAATCTCTTAGTTTGACAAATATTTTTGCAGTTGAGACTTGTGTAGTTGTAGAGTGGAACATTTCATTAAGCCTTGCATTGATGCAACACAACCTATAAATTTTTGACTTGTGGTTATATTTGAATGGTGGTCAAGGAAACTGACAAATGTTGGTCAGGGAATTAAAAAACAAAATTTTAGTGGCAACCCTGAGTTAAGGTTTTTGGCGCTGATGTGCATTACCTTGCACTTGGCCATGTTGAACTTCATTTGCCATGTTACTTTGGACATCATAGTTTAGATTAAAATAGCATCTTTAGCAAACCACATTTATAAAGGAACAGGTTCAGAGCCATATCACTCTCTGAGAGTCAAAGTCCCAGCTAGCACAGGTGTGCCCCCCCCCCCCCCCCCCGGAATACATTATACATTATATGAACAGTTAAATACATCAGCTGTCTTGTTCTGCTGTTTGTTAATGCTGCATGAATAAATTCACCTCTGCCTTGGTGCATTGTTATGAAGACTCCAGTGCAAATTAATAGAGGAGATGCTGGTGCCATTATATCTCATCTCATCCAGGAAGAGCAGGATGTTAACTAACAAGTTACCGCACTAAGGCAACTCCTTTCCTCCCTCTGCAAACCTCTCTCTGACACACCCACACGCACATTCCATCACCATGACCCAGCCCCAGGAAGAACAAATCTGTGCACCGTTTTTTCACTGAAGCGGAAAACGGTACTGAGAAATGGACAAGATTTTATAAAGTCTACCTAACAACTCTCAAAATAAAGCAATCATAAGCAAAGGAGGCTGCTGCTGGAAGAATAACTGGCTTCTCCCTTCAGGGTTAGGGGATCAGGAAGGGGGAGGAGGAAAAAGGGGCTTGTCCCGCTTCCCCCCCCCCTATTTTGAGAAATGAAATCTGGGAAATGAAAACCTCAAAGGATGCTGCTTTTGTGTGTGTGTAGGGGGGAGCGTGAGTTATTTGGCACAGGTGAAAGTAGAGGGGGGTGGAAGGAGGAGAAAGAAAAAGCAGGCAGGACAAAGGAAGCAGCTGCAGTGCAGTTCCAGAGAAACAGAAGTAAAAAATGAACAGGGGGAGGGGAAAGTGGGGTGGGTTTATGAGCCTTTCTGTGGTGCATTGCCAGGCTAAAGTCAATCAGGAGTTGCCACTGACTGCTTCATTCTTTTTCTCTCAACACACACAGCACAAAACACTCAAGAGCTTGTGACTTGGGTTCTGGGGAAAATGGCGACTCGCTGTCTAGCTGCCTCACTAACACCCATGGAACCCAAAAAATTGAAGGTGTGGGGGTGTTTTAGAGCTTCCGGAGAGCTCCATCACCAAATGAGGCCTGCCTAAATTGTCTAGTCATATTTACAGCTGTAGGTTCATTTCAAGAGACTACTGCAACTTGGGATGAGACTGCTAAGCTAGAGAAAGAGGTGTGGGGGGGGAGTGAGGTATTAGAGGGAAGGTCATATGGGGCACTGCCCCCTGAAAAATGTAAATGCCCCCTTACCTTCCAAATCCTGGCTAAGGCCCTGCATACCTCCAGGAGCATATTCACTTCCCCATGTAGGAGGCTGAGCTTACACCCACCAGGACAGGGTTCATGACATTTGGCAGCATCCCCAGTGTGGTGGGGGTAGTGGACTGCATACATACAGGTGTATTGTAACCATCACCACTTCTACAGCCTGAATGTCCAGGCCTCCTGTGACCAACAGGGAGGGCATCTTTGTGGACCTTGTGTCCAAGTTCCTGGACAGCAAGCATGAAGCACAGATCCTAGTCACTTCTGACCTGAACAGGCTCATGGCTTCCTGGCCAGAGGGCACAGGTTGGCTCTTCAGTGAATATGCTTGGCATGGCTCAGGGGGGACACAGCATGGGTCTGGCTTTCTTATGGCTCTCCCAGGTTTCCCTCCAGGTGACTCACGGTATCTCCTGCTGCTTTATCTGACATCACACCCTGAAGATGCCTACAACTAGATGCACCCTGAAGATGCCTACAACTAGATGCACTACCAAACATGTAGGGTCATCAAGCAGGCATTTGGACAGCTAAAGATGTTCTGCTGACTGCACCATCTAGGGGCATGTTGATCAATGCATCCCCTGGCAGCAGTGAGGCTTTTTGCAGCGTATGCAGTGCTTCACAACATGGCCCTGTGGCAGCGTCTCCCACCACCTCATCTGACTACTGAGGTTGTGGGTCCTTGGGCCAGAAGGGGGAACCCCTGCTGTTGCCACAGGCTTCAGCATACCAGGACCTCAGGGCTATCTGTTGCAGGAGCATGTGTAGCACCATATATGGCAACACTGACATACTAAGACTGGAGTTGCAAGGCTGCATGGGTGCCAAAACCCAGGACTATAATGGATGGCTAAGTGGGGGGAGAAATGGGAGGTCAGCTCCATGCACTCCCAGGGAAGTACTCCTTGCTGCCCAGCTGTCGGGGTCATGAGAGGATGCCATCACATCCTATACCCCACCATTCAAAGGGGAGTGGAGGGTCAGCATTTGAGGCTTACTTGTTGGTGCATTGCCACCCTTCAGGATCCTGGCAGATGGGCTCTGAATTTTGTAGGGTCTGACAGAGTGTGGACTTTGCTCTCCCATCACTCTCTTACCCCAGATGCTTGCCCAAGGTTTCAGGTGCCCTGTGCCTGTGTTTCCGGTCATTGAGTTAGGTGTGTGCTCACTCTGCACAGCTGGGAGCTGCCAGGCAGCATTCCATGCCCACATGCCTTATCTCTGTCGCATGAAGTAGCAGGGCCATTTGTAGGGTGGGTGTCCCATTATTGGGAGCAAGGAGGAGCCAGGGACCACATGTGGATGCTGTGGTGATAGGGTGCACTCTTGGTCGGGCTTTCGGCATGGCCACAGGTGGCAGGGGAGGGGTGGCCAGGGAATTTCCATTGGTGCCAATGAGCTGCATCACCATTTTTGACAGTGTAAATTTGTGCCTGCTCTGGGGGAGTTCCCAGGCTGGAACTGCTTAGGGAGCAACTGACTGTTGCCCCACCCCCTGGCACGCTGACATCTTTGCTAGTGTGGGGGTTCATGTGATTTTGTCAATAGTGACCACACCACCTGTGGCCACCAAATTCATAAGTCCTCCTTATATCAGGGTATATTATGATTAATACAGAGTATGATTTGACATTGTATAAACTGAGCCTTTGTCTTATCGTTATAAATTAGGTGCACCCCTTTACTGAAAAAACAGTGATACCAAAATTACTGTGTTATCTCTTCAAAGGTCATCAAATTCATTTGTCTAAAAAGACTGAATCTCTGTTGACTTCAATCTGTATGAGAGCAGACAGGACTAATGTTCTGTAAAGTTGTCCATAGACATTTTTTCCCTAGAGTACCAATTAACACAATTTTTTTTTAAGTATTAAATGTATATAAAAGAAATCCATGCTAACATGAGTAAATTAAACTGTTTTCTTTCTACAAATCTGTGTAGTTGTCATTAGCGATGGGTATGAACCTAAAATTTTTTTGTTTGGTTGTGGGGGGGGGGGGGGGGGTTTGAGGCATTTCCCAAACCAAGCCAAGCCAAAAATGCTCTGAACCAGCCAGTTTGGATTCACCTTTCTTTGGGCTGCAGCTTGTCACAGCCAGTGAGCAGCCTGGAAGGGTTATTGGCTTGCAGCCATTTAAACCTAACAGGTGAACTTTGGACTTGCGCCACTCAGCTGTTATGTTTAAATGGCCCAAACATCTGAACCAAACAAGACAAAAGTCTGGTAAAAGTTTAGAGAAGGTGTCTTCCCCAAACATCAGTTCAAGGGCTCTGAACCAGGCCATGTTCATGCCAAATTTTGGCTTGTGTCCCCAGTGCATGCCCACCCCTAGTTGTTATAATACCTAAAAAATATTAAAGCACAATTCAAAATATGTTAATGCAAAAATAGTTCCTGGTATTAAATAACTATATTCTCTAGTAAAATGACTTTGTAACTTCAGCTTCATGGCTGGTTCACAAATACATGGACTTAATACTTGATGAAAACAGCTGAATGTATAAACTGCTTCCATTTAAAAGTTTTGTGCTTCAGGTAATGTGTAAGTTTTGTCTCGGGTGAATGTTTTATGGATCATTGATACATGCAAACTAGGGCTGCCAGCCTCCAGGTGGGGCCTGGAGGTCTCCCACATTTACAACTGATCCCCAGCTGGCAGAAATCAGCGCCCCTGGAGAAAATGGCTACTTTGAAGGGTGAACTGTATGACATTGTAACATGCTGAGGCCACTCTTCTCCCCTCGCCCTTTCCCAGTTCCAACCCCAGAGTCTCCAGGTACTTTCCAACACAGACCTAGCAAACCTAATGCAAACAGTCACTTATTAATGTATTCAACAAATTATGAAGCCACCAAGGTGAATGAGCTTTTTGTTGCTGTTTTTGAGATTTATCTCTCGGATCCTATAGACCTCACAATCCATGATTAAACCTGTTTTAATATTAGATGCATGAATGCCTAAGTAGGAGACATGTTTCTTACTGCTGGATTCTTATATATTTACAGGTTCAGCAAGTGCAAACTGTACAACAGGTACAGCATGTTTATCCAGCCCAGGTGCAGTATGTGGAAGGAAGTGACACAGTCTACACAAATGGAGCTATGTAAGTTAGTCTTCATTGACATCTCCATTCCAATAGTACTTATGGTTACCCATAGTTACTTAAGTAACACTATATTGACTTTACAGGGATATTAACAATGAAACGAAAACTTTTCTCTATTAAAAGCTCAAAGTTATATACTTTAACATTGAAACAATTCTTTAGTGACATAGGCATTGGATTTATTTGAAATATTACATAGGGTGTTTTGCATGTTATTGAAAATGTTCTTTCTGGGCTGTCATAAGTTTGAACTTTCCATTTTAATTTTTGTATTTTAAAATATTATTAAAAGCAGAAAGACCTGAATTATGTGTATGCAGTGGACTATTTCTTGGTTTTTCTGTTTTGGTACCATAATCTAAATAGAAAGGTTTCTACGGTTGTCAAGTTTATATACCATATCTCTTGAGAGGATAGGATTTGTTAGAAGGTTAATGAAATCTCATTTTATATGTGATAAATGTTGAAGTAATATTTTGTTCATCTCTTTCTTAGTTTTCTGCTGTAATTATTGTTCTGTGTATAAATTTCTGATGCTTCCTCATCATTTAATTCCCTTAAATATATCATGATGTAGATGGTGTTTTACTACCCAGTGGAGGTGCTGTAATAATAGTTGGGAGTTGTGCATGCAGGTGTGCTGCAGCTTTTTGTTCTGAAAGTTTACACTGACACCCATTCAACATGATCTTTCCTTCTTTTTGGCAGGAGCTATTATTTCTTCCGGCTCCTGATTTCCAAATGCCATTCTATTACACAAATGCACATGCTATTCTGCTTATTGTGTAGCCCCAGGCTTGTGCTGTTACTTGTTTCTCAGGGCTGTTTTTTAGCTTACACTGTTTCTACACACACACACAAAATTTTTTGTAGGAAAAAGGATTCAATCAGCATGTTATGTATGAGATTCAGCCATGCGTATGTTTGAATGCATGTGCATGCAAATAAAAATGTGTATGATGTTACTATACTGGATGATTTACATGTGGACTGCATGCTTTTTCCTGCATATGATCTGCTTAATTTCCTTCCTTTTCTATTTTGAAGCTCTGTTGCTATTGACTTCTGATAGTAGCTATGGATGTTTTGTATTTAGCTTGGATCTTGAGGAGGTGGCAGGTATTTTGCTTTTCATCTTCTCTGAGAGAAGCCCATGATCTGATAATGTTGCTGGTTCCTGGGTATATTTTGTTTTAAGTAGAAACTAAAAACCTGTGTATAACAGCTCACATAAATAAACCGATGTCATTGAAATGTGAGCTTTAACAATTTGATGACAAGGACTAGAACCCACAGAACCATAAGGGGAGTTCTAGTATAATAGATCTGAGCTGTGTTCCCTTTAAGGCAGAGAATTTCAGCTGCTATTGTAGCTATGAGATGCTCATGTGTGAATACTGAGAACTTGCTAACAGGCAGCAGGTGTATTCTAATCAATTCCTATAGCAGGAATCCATGAGAAGGTTGAGCTGCGAGATCTCATATGAAGCACTTAAATCAGTTATTCATGATTTGGTGCTCTTTTATGTCATCTCCAAGGCTCATAGAAAGAAACCAGTATAACCTTTGTATAGCTGTAATTACATTTACTTCGAATGGAGGTGTCAGATTACTGCTTCAGTTTGTCATTTGGAGCTAAGACCAGAATGACACATAGTCATCACATATATCATAACTTTTTGTTCCTCCTGACCTGCTTCTGGCTGCTGTTGTTCACTCTTTAAACCTGTTTTCTAAGGAAGGTACAAGATGTTATGAAAAATGTAGGGCTGCTGCCAAAAATGGAACTCATATGTCAAGTCATCTCTCTTCTCTTCCATAACACCTTGTATACTTGCACTATGTTTAGATGTCATTACACTGTGAGCCCCGTTTCACCACATTGGATGATTCTTATGTGGGAGGGGAAAGCACAGCACAAGGTCAGTGTCACTTCTTCCTCCTCCTTTTTTCCTTGAATTTAGAGAGCGTAACACTCACACATAATGAGCTGTATCTAAAGGTGTCTTTCCCCACTACAGAATGACTCTTTCCATGTGTACATGACGTATTCTGTTTACAAAAGTGTACTTTTGCATCTAACCCCATGGTTTCAGTTTAACCCATTGGCTGTAAAAATGATCACAACTTCAAACACACTTTTCAGAGATGGTAGTAGAAAAACCTGCTATACTTTGGAGCTAAATTGTGTTTTAGTAGCTGTGCTGTGCTAATTTATATTTAAAACTGGAAAAGCTTTAGTGTATAAAATCCAGTTTACTTTGACAAGGTGTGATGCGTATAAGCATTTTTTCTTAATTTTAAATCAAGAAAATGTGAATTTTTGCTATAACCTTAGCTTTAAGTATGTTGTACTTCTAACATATTATCCAGGAGCACTATTTTAGAAGATAATATATATAGAGAAATATAAATAATAATAATTATTATAAAGTTGGGTTTCATGTAATTTGATTGAAAAGTTAAAAACAACAATAGTATTAAAAGCTATTCAAATCAAGATTCTTCTCTGCCATCACATTCTGGTAGCAATTAGACTGCCTGTTAAGAAATAAAGAACATTAAATGTGAACCAAGAACTAGATCCAAGGAAAAGCCTTTTCTTTCTGGAATGAAATCTTTCTGTAATATAGTTCTAAAACTGAAAAGTAACTTGTGAACAGAAAGATCAGTGTGCTTGCAGCTAAATGCATCCTATTGAATGAGTAGATGAAAGAAGATTCAGGGTCGCATTCAGCTCAGGTACATGCTCAGGCAAGATGAGATGGCAGGTGTACTAATTTATAAAAGGCGATGGATCATTGTCTTGACATTTACATAGAATCTAATAGAGTCAGCTGGGAATAAATCAATGTGTGGGTGTGTGCCATGTGCAGGCTACCCTTGAAACTTCAGAAAATAGATGATTTACCCTTTAACTGCCATATTGGAATTACTACCTCTAGCTTTTCCTGCCCCCCCCCGCAAGAAAAATCAGAAATATGATTTCCAGTAGAATAACAGTGTTATTCTATTTCAGAAGAGTCTTGAAGCACCTTAAAGACTAACTGTTGCAGTGATTTATATGACTTCAGTGGGATTAGAATGGTATAACTCTGTTTAGAATTGCATTCTGTGACATAAGCTTTGATGGACTTAGAGCACACCTCATGTGAGGCATCTAATAAAGTTAGCATTGAAAGCTCATGTCAGAAAATTTGTTATGAAAGGTCTTGAGCAGAGAGAGAGAGAAAGAGAGTCTGACATGCTTCTATACTGCTATACACACAAGTTCTATGTTCTGCCCTGCTCCCCCCTATGATTTCAATGAGATAGTAGAATCTTCGGAATTCTTTGTTATCTGGAACAGAGGGCATAATTTTGAATATCATTTTGTCTTCCCTGATTTGTTGGAAACAGGAAGTTGCTTCCAATATATGTTTCCCCCAGGGCAGAACTCCCATTCTCAGTTCTTTTCCTGCCTCTGTTTTGAGAGCAAGGAAATAAAAATAAGTCCACATTGTTTTTAGCCTTATTCTATATATTTTTTCCAGTTAATTCTGAATCCTTTGTGTTTTGTTTCATCGGCTTATGTTCTGTCTACTTTTCTTTTTAAAAATCCTCTTCCTCTATGTGTTCTTCCTTTGTCTTCTTCTTGCCTTGCCTCCCTCCTCCTCAACCTGTGACTGCATCTCTGGTGCAATGGCTTCACAAGAGCCAGCATAAGAATACTTTCAAATGACATAAGAACATAAGAGACGCCATGTTGGATCAGGCCAGTGGCCCATCCAGCCCAACACTCTGTGTCATACAGTGGCCAAAAAAAACAAACAAAACCCAAGTGCCATCAGGAGGTTCACAAGTGGGGCTAGAAGCCCTTCCACTTTGCCCCCCCCCCAAGCACCAAGAATACAGAAAATCACTGCCCCACACAGAGAGTTCCAACAATATGCTGTGGCTAGTAGCGACTGATGGACCTCTGCTCCATATGTTTATCCAATCCCCTCTTGAAGCTGGCTATGCTTGTAGCGGCCACCACCTCCTGTGGCAGTGAATTCCACACGTTAGTCACCCTTTGGGTGAAGAAGTACTTCCTTTTATCCATTTTAACCTGACTGTTCAGCAATTTCATTAAATGCTCATGACTTCTTGTATTGTGAGAAAGGGAGAAAAATACTTCTTTCTCTACTTTCTCCATCCCATGCATAATCTTGTAAACCTCTATCATGTCACCTCGCAGTCGACATTTTTCCAGTTAAAGAGCCCCAAGTGTTTTAACCTTTCTTCATAGGGAAAATGTTCCAAACCTTTAATCATTCTAGTTGCCCCTTTCTGGACTTTTTCCAATGCTATATGATCCTTTTTGAGGTGCGGTGACCAGAATTGTACACAGAATTCCAAATGAGACAGAAGTGGCAGAGAGCTGTTTAACAACAGCAATTCCCAAGCCACATCATGCTTGAGGTGTACAGCAGCTGCCAAGATAGCTGTGTCATGGACCAGGTCAAAGCATTGCAATCCTGCAGTCAACTTTGGTTCAGGTGCATGCAGCCATTTTGACCTTAGTTTGGCCATGTATGGGAAGGAGCTGGGAGCCCATCACATACCCTCGGTGAATCAGCAGAGAATTTCTCTGTGTAAGGCTTGAGGAGGAGGAAGAAGAGATTTTCCCCAGGAAATTAGGAAATTTGCAGGGGGGGGGGGGAGGCAGGGAGACAAGAAGAAGCAAAGATAGTTCCAGGAGAAGAAATGTGACACACATTGTTTCACCTTTCCATGAGAATGCTGGAAACCCTCAGCAAGCAAGCTTCGTGCATTTTGGCCTACCAAAGCAGCACAAAAGAGGACAGGCTGACCAAGAGCCATTTCTCACAACTAGTTCTCAGAAAGCTCTCTCAATGATTTGATGTTTGATATAATGACTTGGTTGGGAAGCAGCTATCAGAGGATGAGCCTTCTTCCTCCAAGATTCCCAGAGACAGGAGGCATTTCTCCACATCAAGTGTACCTCCTTTATTATTTAAGGCAGGGGTGTCAAATGTCCAGTCCATGGGCTAGAACCAGCCCACCCACCCAGGATTTTAATCAGGCCTGTGGGGCTCTTTTCTCCCTGTCCCCTCCTCCCATCTTCACCCTTTGAAGCTCTGAGGCTGCTGAAGTTCTCAGCTCCTTCTTCCTTGTCTTTGTAGGCTGAAGAAGGAAACAATTCTGGGCTTGCAAAGCTGCAAAGAAAATGCAGAATGGACTTTCCATTTTGGTCTCTGTGCCCAATTAGACTACTTTGGAAGTAGTCTGTTTGGACACAGAGATCTTAATGGAAAATCCATTCCATGTTTTCCTTGCAGCTTTGTCTGTTGTGCAATGAGGATCTCAGTTTTACTTTTGTTTATAGGTCCAGTTGAAGTTTTTCCTTGCTGGAGTTGTGTGACCTTGCAAATAAAGGGGGGATGCTTTGCGCCAGCCTGTCTCTGCTGAATGGATCTTAGAACTGGTGCCTAGTGAGTACTTTTACCTGGCAACCCATAGCCAAAGGGAGATATTACACTGAAGAGGCATTGCTGATCTGAGTAGACCTGGGGGCAGGGAGAGAAGCTTGCAATGCCCAGCCATTTCATGTTTTCCTAAGCCCAGAGCATATTATATTTTTGGTTTATATTTTTAGTTTCTGCTATGATTTAGTTTCTGCTTTGGTTTATATTTTTAGTTTCTGCTATGAACCTTGTGCTTTTTCTTGATGTTTTCTTTTTTAAATTGCATTGCCAAATCCCATTATTTCCCCACCTTTCATATATATATATATATATATATATATATATATATAAAGTTGTGTTTCTCTGTATCTTTTATAAAGTTTATATCTCCCCCCTTATATATATAAAAAATACAAACATGCTTAAAACTTTTCTCCCTGTCCCATATATATATAATGTTTCTCTGTATCCTTTATTAAGTTTATATCTCCGCTACCTGGCATTACATTTTATATGTGTGGCCTGGC
Source organism: Heteronotia binoei (assembly GCF_032191835.1). Classification (NCBI taxonomy): domain Eukaryota; kingdom Metazoa; phylum Chordata; class Lepidosauria; order Squamata; family Gekkonidae; genus Heteronotia; species Heteronotia binoei. The sequence goes on from NC_083226.1 coordinate 60,995,738, forward strand.
CTCACAAAGTCCCATATATGTCAGATCCATCCCTCGTGAGAGAGAGCAGAGAATAAGTGATATAAGCTGGGGAAGTTGCTGAGAATTTCTGAGTTTGTGCAACTGCTGAAAATTCTGAGTTTGTGATTGCTGGGGAACTGCTGTCTGTTTGGTTTGAGTGGGCTGAAGGTGAAGGTGATTGAAGGTGATTGTTGCTGATTGATTAGGAGTGGCTGTGTTCCCCAGCCTCTTTGCATTATTAAGCTGAGCCTTGCCAGAGAGCTAAAGGGCTCTTGACCTGTGGCTTTTCGCCTGGGGGCTCTGTAAGGACCAGGAACCCAGATCCCTAATTTCCTTGTGCTCCCATTAAGATAAGTTGACCCTCCAGAAGGGGAGCCACATAAACAAACAGGATTTAAAGGGGACTGTATATTTTTTTAAAAAGCTATCATGAACGTAAAATGCCAGCAGGGGGTGTGGGGGCTTTCAAGTGTTTTGCACTGAATCACATATATGACTATCTGCCCACAGGACAGAAGTCTTGGGTGTGTTCTCGATGCAAGGAACTCCTGGACCTCAGGAAACGAGTTTGTACCCTTGAGGCCGAGGTGACTGACCTGGAGAAGCAGAGACAGTCAGTTAGGCACTCGGAGAAGACTCTTGGGGATGTATTAGATGAGCCCTGCTCCGAATGTGACAGAAAGAGATTGAGTTTCTAGATGCTCTCAATGACTGCACTATGGAGCAGATGGTCAGAGAACCTACCAGGGGTGGGGCGATTCTGGATTTGGTCCTAAGGAATGCCCAAGAGTTGTTAAGAGATGTAAAAGTGATCGCACCGCTTGGGAGCAGTGACCATAACGTTATTGATTTCACCGTTTGTATAAATAGGAAGTTGCCCCCAAAGACCAGCACAACCACATTTAACTTTAAAAGGGGTAAATTCTCTGAGCTGAGGAGGCATGTGAAGAGGAAACAGAAAGGAAAGCTAAATACAATCAAAACCCTTGGGGAAGCTTGGAGGCTATTTAAAACTACAATCCTAGAAGCTCAGATAAAATATATACCGCAAGTTAGGAAAGCCACAAACAAATGTAAGAAAAGGCCTGCATGGTTAACAAACAAAGTAATGGAAGCTGTAAAAGGTAAGAAGGACTCCTTTAAGCGGTGGAAAGCTAGTCCAAGTGAGATTAATAAAAGGGAACACAGGCTGTGCCAAATCAAATGCAAGACTCTGATCAGGCAGGCAAAAAGGGACTGTGAGGAGCATATTGCAAAAAACGTAAAGACAAACAATAAAAATTTCTTCAAATATATTAGAAGCAGGAAACCACCCAGGGAAGCAGTGGGGCCCTTGGATGACCATGGGGTAAAAAGATTACTGAAGGAGGCTAGGGAAATGGCTGAGAAGCTGAATGCATTTTTTGCCTCCGTCTTCACTGTAGAAGATGAGAAGTGTTTCCCCGCTCCAGAAGCACTCATTTCGGAAGGGGTGTTGAAAGACCTGAGTCAGATTGAAGGTCCTACAACTGATAGACAAATTAAAAACTAATAAGTCACCAGGTCCGGATGGCATACATCCAAGAGTTCTGAAAGAACTCAAAGATGAACTTGTGGATCTTCTGACAAAAATATGTAATCTTTCATTGAAATCTGTCTCCGTTCCTGAGGACTGGAATGTAGCAAATCTCACCCCCATATTTAAAAAGGGTTCCATAGGAGATCCGTTAAATTACAGGCCAGTCAGTCTGACTTCAATACTGGGGAAGTTGGTAGAAACCTTTATCAAGGACAGAATGAGTAGGCACATTGATGAACACAAGTTATTGAGGAAGACTCAGCATGGGTTCTGTAAGGGAAGATCTTGCCTCACTAATCTGTTACGTTTCTTTGAGAGGGTGAACAAACATGTGGACAAAGGGGACCCAATAGATGTTGTTTACCTTGACTTCCAGAAAGCTTTTGATAAAGTTCCTTATCAAAGGCTCCTTAGTAAGCTCGAGAGTCATGGAGTGAAAGGACAGGTCCTCTTGTGGATCAAAAACTGGCAAATTAATAGGAAACAGAGAGTGAGTATAAATGGGCAGTCTTCTCAGTGGAGGACAGTAAGCAATGGGATGCCGCAGTGCTCAGTACTGGGTCCCATGCTCTTTAACTTGTTCGTTAATGATTTGGAGTTGGGCGTAAGTAGTGAAGTGGCCAAGTTTGCAGATGACACTAAATTGTTCAGGGTGATGAGAACCAGAGAGGATTGTGAGGCACTCCAAAGGGATCTGTTGAGGCTGGGTGAGTGGGCGTCAACATGGCAGATGAGGTTCAATGTGGCCAAGTGCAAAGTAATGCACATTGGGGCCAAAAATCCTAGCTACAAATACAAGTTGATGGGGTGTGAACTGGCAGAGACTGACCAAGAGAGAGATCTTATGGTCATGGTAGATAACTCACTGAAAATGTCAAGACTGTGTGCGATTGCAATAAAAAAGGCCAACGCCATGCTGGGAATTATTAGGAAGGGAATTGAAAACAAATCAGCCGCTATCATAATGCCCCTGTATAAATCAATGGTGCCGTCTCATTTGGAATACTGTGTACAATTCTGGTCACTGCAGCTCAAAAAGGATATTATGGCATTGGAAAAAGTCCAGAAAAAGGCAACTAGAATGATTAAAGGGTTGGAACACTTTCCCTATGAAGAAAGGTTAAAACGCTAGGGGCTCTTTAGCTTGGAGAAACGTTGACTGCGGGGTGACATGATAGATGTTTACAAGATTATGCATGGGATGGAGAAAGCAGAGAAATAAGTACTTTTCTCCCTTTCTCACAATACAAAAACTCGTGGGCATTTGATGAAATTGTTGAGCAGTCGGTTTAAAATGGATAAAAGGGAGTACTTCTTCACCCAAAGGGTGATTAACATGTGGAATTCACTGCCACAGGAGGTGGTGGCAGCTATAAGCATAGCCAGCTTCAAGAGGGGGTTAAATAAAAATATGGAGCAGTGGTCCATCAGTGGCTGTCAGCCACAGTGTGTATATGTACACACATATACATATATAATTTTTTTGGCCGTTTGACACAGAGGGTTGGACTGGATGGGCCATTGGCCTGATCCAACATGGCTTCTCTTATGTTCTTATGAGTTCAATACACCTGATATAAGGCAACGAAGTTATTGGAACTTAAGATCCCTACTGAAAAGTCTTAAAAGAAGTGGGTGGATAAGACGTTTAAGAAATGTTTTGTCATTTTAAACTTGTGCCTTGCAAGTGTGCTAGTTTTTTTTTTTTTAAGGGAGGATCTTTGCCATTTCTTCCAGATTCCCCTTTGGGAACATGTCAAGCATGCTATTTCTAAAGGTGGTTAGCAGACAAGCTAGACAGAAAGCAGAACACCCCTCTTACTTTCCCCCCTCCTGTTTTCGTCTTCTTACCAAAGGATGCATAATAAATCCTTCTGTACCCAGGATGTTTAGAGTAACCTTGTATTAATGGTGTAGAGTGCCTCTCCCCCAGTTTCACACAGCCAGGTCTTATCGGTTCTCAGAGAATGTGTGAGAATGGGAGATATTTTTATTAGCTGACATTCCTTAGTCATAAAAGAGATACTAGTGAGTAGTCTTTGAACCCTGAACTCAATTTACATCTTTATGTTATTCTTTTGAAGTTATATTTAACCTATCCTTTTGAAGTGTGCCTATAAGTTACTATCCAATGCTATGTATTTCCAAGGAGTCCGTCCTTGGGCAAGCTATTGAGTTTTACAATAAAGCAATATCGATACTTTACGTTTTGGAAGTAATCCTACTTGGGGACATAACCAAATTGGCAACTTTCTGACCGTATGGCGGAGAGAACTCCAGACAACGGAAAAGTCCCCACAACTCTGGAGAGACTACGAGGTGAGCTACGAGGAGACGGTGCCAGGGTGCGAACACCTCCGTGGCACATCCTCGATGCTCGGAGAGCCACAGGGAGAGGATCTCCCCTAAAGTGAGGGCCCCCAGAATGTCCACCATCTTGATGGACGAAGCACCAGCTCAGAGAGAAGTGATCCTGGCACTACCCTCCATGCATTCAAGAATGGGGGAAGAGAGCGACCAGGGCACTTTGGAAGCGAGCGGAGGAGATGGCCGGGAAGACTGAGGACGGCCATACCCTGACGAAGAGGAAGATGAAGGGGGAGACAGAGAGTGGCCATGCCTGGATGACGAGGAGGAAGAGCCAAACCCCGACGCCCCGGGAATTCCTCCAAACGGTGAGAACCGAGATGGCAGAGATGGCCAAGGGGTTGGGGATGAAATGCAAGCCAATGGCCCAAGAGATGAGAAGGCAATTAGAGAGAGTGCTGCAGCCAAAAGATCCAAGAGGAGGGCCACTACCCCCTCCGGGGAGGCAACAGCCACTACCTCTCCCTCTGCTACTTCTTGTACCCCACGACTATGGGAGAGGACGAAATCTGGAGGCCACCTTCGATGGAGACCCAGAAGAGGTGGAGTACTTCTCAATTCAAGCGAATAGCTTCGTGCATTATTGGGGAAATACCTTCCCTGACGAATTCAGCAAAGTGTATTATCTGGGGTCGAAACTGAAAGGGGCTGCGAAAAGATGGTACGTGAGTTTATATGAGACCAGAAGCCCAGAACTAGACACCATGGCCGCGTTCCTTCGGGCCCTACTGACCCAGTACGAAGACCCCCTGCAAGAAATGAGAGCTCTCACCGCCTTGAGAGAACTACAGCAAGAATCCAAAGCCATGCGTGAGTACTCTGCCAAATTTCGGGCCAACATGGCCGAGATCTAGGGATGGAACGAACAAATGAAAATAGAGCAATTCCAGTGGGGCTTAAATGCAAGTGTACTGGATCGGACCCTCCAACAAGCCCGCCCTACTACGCTGGTAGGGTGGGTGCAACTAGCAGGCGAAGTAGAAATGAACATGAAATGAGTTGCCCTACAACATCAACAGCAAGGAAGTAAGGGGGACGTGAGTCTCGGTTGGGGGCGAAACCAGATGGGAAAAAGGCTAGCCAAGCTGGGAGAGCTGCCAAACCCGCTACCCCCAGATGCTGCTTTCGGTGTGGCAACCTAAACCACCTGGTGGCCAATTGCCCGGAGCGACCTCGAGGGCCCTCCCCGATTCCGAAACCCGGCGCACCCAAGGCAAAAAAAGCGGAAGGTCGATCGAAAGAATCGGTGAAAGGGAGTACTGCAGCTGCAGCCCCTCTAGGGGAGAAAATCATTATCGTAGACGAACTGAGTGAAACATCCTGGGATGATGAGCTGGCGGGAAACGGGGACGACCTGCACTGTGAGGTGCCGAGCAGCAGGTCACGGAATTAACGGCACCACCGAGGGTGAGAATAATTGGAACTTTATTTTTCATCCCTTTGATTTTGTTAAATCATAAACTAAAGAGGTTCATTCACGCCCGAGCTCTGATTGACTCGGGGTGTACTAGAGACATAATCATGCTCAGATTAGTGGAAGCTCTGGGGCTCCTTAAGAATCCATTATCTCACCCCATACAAGTTGAGCAAATGGATGGAACTATAATGAAAGGGGAGCCCTGTACTGAGCAGACCCAAGAAGTACCAGTGGGAATAGAAGGCCATTGGGATTCTGAAATATTTGGGATAGCTCCCTCCTCGTCCTTTGCCATTGTGCTAGAAGTAGGATGGCTAGCCAAACACGAACCCAACATAAAGTGGGGGATCAAAGAATAGACTTTAGAGATAAAAGGTGTGAACACCACCACTGGAACGGGGACTGGGGTCCCGAACCACCCCCTAGGAATGAGAAACTATGCTTAACTATTGAAGAAGTAAAATCTATCCCTAAGGAATACAGGGACTTGAGAGGTGTTTAGCGAAGAGGAGGCTAACGAACTTCCCCCCCATAGAAACACAGACTGTGCCATTGAATTAATCCCAGGACAGGAACTCCCGAAGGCTATACTATATTCGATGGGGTGGGCCGAGAAAGCCGAGTTGCGAAAATTTTTGGACAAAAATTTAAAAAGAGGTTTCATAAGACCCACCACTGCACCCCACGCCGCCCCCAAACTGTTTCGGATTTTAGGGGGATTAATGTGATTTCTACTTCCAACGCGTACCCCATACCTTTGATAAAGGACTTACTCAGCACCATATCGGAAAGGAAAATTCTCACAAAGTTAGATTTGCGAGATGCTTACTTTCGGATGCGCATAAAAGAGGGGGATGAATGGAAGACAGCATTTAACACACTCATGGGACAATTTGAGTATCTAGTTATTCCTTTTGGATTGCAAGGAGCCCCTAGAGTCTTCATGAACTTTGTAAATGAAGTTCTATGCAATTACCTGTACAAAGGGGTAGTGGTGTACCTGGATGATATAATTATTTATTCTCAATACTTACAATCCCATGTAAAATTGGTCAGAGAAGTTCTGAACACCCTTTATGAAAATCAACTGTATGCTAAAGTATCCAAATGTGAATTCCATAAGACAGAATTGGACTACTTAGGATACCGAGTGTCTGGGAGAGGGCTAGCCATGGACCCGGCTAAAATCTAAGCCGTAATGGATTGGGAACCCCCAAGGACACATAGACACATAGACAGCTCCAATCTTTTCTCGGATTTGCCAACTTTTATCGTAATTTTATACAGGGGTTTGCACACACCATACTACCCTTAACAGATCTCCTGAAAATGAAAGGGAAGGGCCAAGAGGCATTCAATAAATTGAAAAGACTATTCACTAGCGAACCTATCTTAATTCACCCCAACAAATTAAAACCTTTTGTAGTACAATGTGACGCCAGTGACGTCGCAGTGGGGGCGATTCTGATGCAACCTGATGAGGAGGGGGCCTTAAAACCCTGTGCGTACATATCCAAGAAGTTCACTATTGAACAGAGAAATTGGTCGGTCTGGGACAAAGAGGCTTTTGCAGTAACTTTCTCTCTAAAAACGTGGAGATCGTGGTTAGAAGGGGCGAGGGTCCCATTTGAAATTTGGACAGATCACAAAAACCTGGAAGCCCTTACAGGACGAAGGAAACTAATCGAGAAACAAATCCGGTGGGTGCGCTTCTTTGCCAAATTTGACTTTACTCTAAAGCACATCCCAGGTTCTAAAAACTTTTTAGCTGATGCACTATCTAGACTCCCTCAACATAACAGTCAAAGAGAGGAAGTAATCGACTCCATCATCCCACCAAGCCAGTTTGGGGGGGGTAACCACCCGCTCTAAGGCAAAGCATGAAAAACTGGAAGAAAAGTGGGGAGGAGAAAGATTGATCAATGAAGTTGAAAAAGAGGGAGAAGCTAAACCAGAGGGGGTAAAAAAGGGTGACGGGGACTTCTGGTACGGTAAATTATACGTACCAGAAAGCCTTTGGAAAGAAGTGCTACAGTTCTGTCACAACAACAAACTTTTGGGGCACTTTGGATATGTTAAAAACCTTGCATTTAGTGAACTGGGAATTTTGGTGGCCGTTCATGAAAAGGGACATCTCCAACTATGTTACCTCTTGTCCAATATGTTTAATGGCGAAAAGAAGGGGAGGAAAGCTTCCAGGATTATTACAACCGTTGGAGACAGCTACCAGACCATGGTCAGTTGTCTCAATGGATTTTATTGTGGAACTACCGATGTCGCAAGGGAAAACTGTAATTTTAGTAATAGTAGACACCTTTTCAAAACAAGCTCATTTCATCCCTTGCACCCAAATTCCCACTGCTAAAAAGTTAGCACAATTATTCTTCCAACACAATAGTCAAATTAAACTCGTTCCCGAATAAAGTAATTAGTGACCGGGGTTCTCAGTTCGTTGCCAACTTCTGGCAGGAGTTTTGTAAACTAACTGGAATTGAACAGGGCTTGAGCTCAGCCTGCCATCCTCAAACGGACGGACAGACGGAGAGGGTGAATGCCTTATTAGAACAATAATTAAGGTGCTTTGTGAATTATCAGCAGAGCCGTTTGCAGAATATGGATATAATAACAGTGTACATAGCTCTACAAAGACTTCTCCATTCTTAGTAGTGAATGGTTATGAAGGGAAACCTTTCCCACTGCTACCAGGGGGAGTAACACCAGAGGTACCCTCATCTTTTGAACAATGGTGGGGGAAACTGGGAAAAATTTGAAAAATTATTCAAGAAAATCTAGAGCTAGCCAAAGAAATGTACAAAAAACATTATGATAAAAGTCATGCTCCGCTTTGGGATTTTAAAGTGGGAGAGACTGTATTATTGTCTACCAAGAACCTGCCGTTACCACAACCTTCAAAAAAACTAGTGTACAAATTCTTGGGACCGTTTCGCTTAAAAAGGGTAATTAATAATGTGACCATGGAACTTGAATTGCCCAAGTTGTTTAGTAAAATACACACTATCTTTCATTGCAGTCTACTCCAGCGAGATCCTGGAGCTACGTCTTGGCATCCTCGACCCCAAGTTCCAGAACCTATTCTGATAGGGGATCAGAATCACCATGAAGTGAAAGAAATTTTGGATGCAAAACTAATACGGGGTGTTTTGTATTTTTTGATCAGATGGAAGCATTTTTCGACAGCCCACAACGAGTGGGTAGAAAATTCAAATTTCAGAGTACCAGATTTAATAAAGAAATGTTATAATATGCATCCTTCCAAACCCCGATGAGGGTCTTAGGGGGGGCAGTATGTCAAGCATGCTATTTCTAAAGATGGTTAGCAGAGAAGCTAGATACAAAGCAGAACACCCCTCTTACTTCCCCCCCCTCCTGTTTTCACCTTCTTACCAAAGGATGCATAATAAATCCTTCTGCACCCAGAATGTTTAGAGTAACCTTGTATTAATGGTGTAGAGTGCCTCTCCCCCAGATTCACACAGCCAGATCTTATCGGTTCTCAGAGAATGTGTGAGAAAGGGAGATGTTTTTATTAGCTGACATCCCTTAATCATAAAAAAGATACTAGTGAGTATCTCTTTGAACCCTCAACTCAATTTACGTCTTTATGTTATTCTTTTGAAGTTATCTGTAACCTATCCCTTTGAAGTGTACCTATAAGTTACTATCCAATGCTATGTACGTCATTACTTCCAAGGAGTCCGTCCTTGGGCAAGCTATTGAGTTTTACAATAAAGCCACTTTTGATTAAAGAACAAAAGCTTGATTATTGAGAAAAATCGATGCTTGACAGAACATTAGAAGTCTGTCTTCCTCATTAATTCCTTCTCATTAATTGATGTACCAGTAGCAGCTCTCCATTCTTTGGTCAGAGTTTTCTGCAGATAAAAAGTGTAACAAGGACCCCTCCATAACCATGAGGCCACAGTGCTGGCAGTCAGTTTCACCATTTCATGTATGATGACCAACAGCTTCAGTTCAGGGCTGTGTCCATCAGTCTGTCTAGTGCCCCATGTGTGTTCTTAAAGCTAATTGTGGCTGTGGTAATCAGCCTGCATCACAGGGGAGTTCATATCAACTCTTATTTGGTACTTTGTTAATCACTTCTTCCTCACTGCAAGATTATGGATTCCTAGTAAAAACAGAAAAGAGACATCTATTTCCATTTCAGACAGGAGTGTGAATCAATGCAGCAAGGGAAAAATTCTTCCCATCATCAGACAGGATCTAGAAGATAACATCAGCAGCCGCATGCTTCAGCAGACCTAGTGTTTCTTTCCCATCTCCAAGAACTCATTTTTACAACAGCGGAGACTGTTCCATATACCAGATCACAGTCCAATGTTCTTCAGTGTACACTCCTGCCATTTCAGAAATGCATATCAGTAAGTGTAGGTCACCAGATGAGGTGCAGCACAGCATGGTGGACAGCAATGTTCCCTCTAAGCTGTGGAGTCTTGTGAGCAAAAATTCTTCTTTGTGAGCTACTGGCATTAAAGCTGTGTAACTATTTTGCTCTGGGGCCATTTTTCCTGAGTTAAGACAAAAATGTTTGAGCCAGAGACTAAAAAACTGTGAGCTAGCTCACACTAACTCAGCTTAGAGGGAACACTGGTGGACAGTGAAATTGCCTTTTTAGATCTGCCCATCATAACTAATGATAGTGCTCTATGAGCAAGCTGCTCCTTGGGCCAGGCCCAAGGCACATGGCCAGTGGAGGAGACAAGCCTCAGTGCCAATCTAGTGGAATTAAGAGCATTTTGACTGGCCCTTCTGCATTTTCAGAAACCCTGGCTGGTAAGGGATGTGTGCCTTCTAACAGAAAATATGACAGCCAAAGCACACATAAACTGTCAGGGGAACTGATCAAATAGTCTTCAGGAGGAACAGTGCATTCTCCTGGCTTGGGCAGAGAGAAATGTTGCATCCTTGAAAGCAGAACATATCAGTGGCATAAACTATGCAATGGCTGATTGGTTCATTTGTCTTAAGGTATTGTGCCTGAATCTGCAGTTTTCCCAACAGGTTATGTACAATCAACCAATCAGCCATTGCATAGTTTATGCCACTGTAGCAGATATATTAACCTATATCAGATATATTTGCATTTCTGTTGAACATTCAGCTTCCAAGGTTCTTCTCTTGGTGCAGTTGCCCAGAGGCAGAGCAGACAGATGACCTGATAACCCTGTGGTCACATATGTTATATGCCTTTCCTCCTTTTCTCATCATCTTAGAGATGCTGAGGTGGGAGAGGGCAGAGTTGATCTGTTTAACTCCTCATGGTTATCAGTGCTGGTGGAGCTATTAATTCAGCTTTTTGTGAACTATTCCTATTTCACACAATGCTGATATGTGGACTTCATCCAGAGCCAAAATGGCTACATCTCATCATCTGGAAATTTGAGTGATAAATCCTATTCCAGCTAGGGTTTTCAGAGGAATTTTGCCAAGGTAATATTAGCTTCAAGGAAGTCTTCCGCCTCCAGGACATACGACTCCACTTAGGAAGCTTTTTCTCCATGGTGGGAAAAAATCATAGCATTTATAGGCTGGGCTGGTGCAAATTTTCCATCTAAATATTTTGCAGACAGGCAACAGCATTAGCCTCTGTTCTTGGCCACAGAGATGGGATTACAGTATACAGATACCTGCCCATTAAGTGCTTTCTTTATGGGGCTTCACTCTTCTGTGCTCTAATAAGGCATCATTTTCCATATTGCTGTTTACAGGCCCTCATGAGACCACCCATTTGAGCTTCTACAGGAGGTCTCCTTGAAGTGTCTCACACCCAAAGTTCTTTTTGTCATTGTGATCATATGAGGATGTAGAGTATCAGAACTCAATGAACTATCAGTCCCAGTTTATGCATATTCCATGAGGGTAAAGTAGTCCTTGGGGCTGATCCCTTAGTTGTCCCAAAGATCAGTTTACTTTTTCACAAAAAATAAAGCTGCTTTCATACTGCCGCCATCCATCTTATCTGTGAGAGAAGGTTTGTGCACCCTGGGTTTATGCAGACCATGTGTGTATATCTTGGAAGAATCTCACTTTAAGTCAGTGCCTTTGTTGTTTTCTCCTACTGTGAAAGTGAAAATCGTTTCCAAGACCTCCCTCAGCAAATAACAAACCATTAAATTATACTGTAATGTGACACTAAATGATAAATAAATGTCTAGATTACAAAGTTACAAATTTGGTGTGTCATTATTGTAAATCATATCACATCCAAGAATCCAATATTAAATAGTCCGCTTTTCACTGTATTCATGCCCTGAGCCAATCTTTCTCAATAGGAAAGCAATGGGAACTATTTAGATGAGGAATAACCACAATCCACAGTGAGGTGAATTAGGCTGAGAGTGTGTGTCCAGCACATTTCCTGTGTAGACTGGGAAATTTGATCCTAGACTTCCCAGATAGTAGGCTGATAGTGACCACTATACATGGCTATCTGTCTTCTTGCGTTGTCTCATAGGAATTGCAGTCATTTTTCTGGGGGAAATTACAGTTTTACATATAAACACATAGCCCTCAGTCTGTGTCATGGTGCCTTCACATGTTATTGACCAGCACACAAAGCAATTTATGTACAAAATGTCCAACCATTTCATGTTTTCCACTGAGTCCTAGGGCACAGAGCATTGGCCCTGAGTTTCTGTAGTGAATCAAAATCAAAAGTAGGCTTACAGTTTACAGATACACATCTTAACAGTATAGTCAAGATTGCTACAGCATAGTTATTGTCTCCAGATTTTGATACAATAATTGCAAGCAAGAGGTGTCAGTTATCAGAGACTGTTAAACAAAATATTGCAAACTTGCTAATGTTTTAAGCATGTTTTATTTTAAGTTAAAAAACTTCAGTTGTGTTTGTGCTCTATAAAGTGTATATCTATGCTACCTGACATTACGTTTTATTACATACATGGCCTAGCCGAGCAAGGTCTCATTTATGTCAGATACAGCTCTCATAACAAATGAGTTTGACACCCTTGCTTTAGAAGACATAAGTGCTCATTTTTGGAGAAGTGCAGCAGCACCTCACACCAGTGTACCCCTAGAAAATAGCTGCTGGATGGCAGCATGGGCTTCTGTATCTGTATTTGTTAGGTACTACAAAATAGATACAATTGCCTTGGCAGATGGCAATTTTTTGGTGGCAGGCACACCAGCAAGTGGTAATTCTGTTTTTATTCTATAATTGGCAGTAGTTTCTGCTCTTAAATTGCCACAACTGTAAAACTCCCTGATATTCAAAATTATGTCATCAGTTCCAGATGAGAACAGAACATTGGTTACTCAGTGTGGGGTTCCTTCTATCTGAAACCCAAGAGTATCATCATTTCCCACCTTATGCTGGGTGTGTGTGTGCATTTTTCCCTTTTGGGGTGCAAACTGTAATAGTTACCATATTTTTCAGACCATAAGATGCACTCCCCCCCCCAAAAAAGTGAGGGGGAAGTGTGTGCATCTTATGGAGCGAAGGGACGATAGGACGTACCTTCCTTGGGGGGGGGGGGCGATCCGCTGCCTCCGCCTCTGATCCCGGCGCTTCCCCCGCGCCTGCCTGCCTGGCTCGAGCTCTGCTTCCAGCAAGCGCTGGGATTGCTCCACGCTGCCCCCACCGCAAACCCAGTGCTTTGCGAGCGCTGGCTGTGGTGGGGGCAGCGTGCTTCTTCCGTGCCTGTCTGCCTGGCTTCAGCTCTGATGCTTACAGCAAGCGCCGGGATTGCTCCCTCCGCCCTCCGATCCCGGCGCTTGCTTTAAGCATCAGAGCTGGAGCCAGGCAGACAGGCACGGAGGAAGCACCCACTCCCTCCGCAAACCCAGCGCTTCGCGAGCGCCAGCTGCGGAGGGGGCGGAGGGAGCGATCCTGGCGCTTGCTGTAAGCATCAGAGCTGGAGCCTGGCAGACAGGCACGGAGGAAGCACGCTGCCCCCTCTGCAGCCAGCGCTCGCGAAGCGCTGGGTTTGCGGTGGGGGCAGCATGGAGTGATCCCAGCACTTGCTGGAAGCAGAGCTGGAGCCAGGCAGGCAGGTGCGGGGGAAGCGCCAGGATCGGAGGCGGAGGCAACGGATTGCTCCCCAGGAGGAAGGTGCGTCCTATGGTCCAGAGCGTCTTATGGACCGAAAAATACGGTAATTTTCTGCGTGTGTGTGTTTGTGGAGTTTTAACTGTTAAGTAACATATTCTGTTACAATGTTTGTATTCTGCACATTTGTTCCTTTGTTGCTGTATGTATAGTATTTTTTTCTTTAATATTTGACTATGGAAGTTACTAAACTGAAAATGTGTGTTCTGCCTTGGGAGGTGAATTACTGAAAATGTCTTTCTGCCTCCAATGGTTTGTGGGACTCAATATTTAAAATGATGCCTTAAGTTCCAGATAGAAGGAACCTTCACAGTGAGTAACACATGCTACTGTTCTCTTTGTTCTTCATATACACATTTGAATATATATTGGAAAATATATCCAGTATATTTTAATGCCTCAACAAGTGTGCCATTCCAAAATTAAACTATTTTTTTCTACTAAGCATAAGTTATCTATCCTGTTATATTGCCTTGTATTCCTGTGCTGTTCTGCCTTTAGCAAAAGGTATTTTGTGTTTATTCTTATCACTCTGTTGTGCAGTCCTCATGGGGTTGCTCCAATTTGAGACTATTAAAATTAATAGCCTTAGACTGAAGTAACTTTTCAGAGGATTGCACTGTGAGAATAATACTCCTCTACTCTATTTCTGTTGTTTCTTTGTAACAGCTTATGCAGGAAAAGAAGAATTTATGAAATATATTTCATATTTTATGAAATAAAAATACCTTGTACCCCATAATATTTAATTGTTTGTCGCCAGATGTACTCTTGGCTCCACAAAGAAAAAACATAAGTCGCTTTACTTATAATCAACTGTTTTCCTTTTCTTTTCCTTAAGACGAACAACTACGTATCCTTATACAGAAACTCAGATGTACAGCCAAAACACTGGGGGGAATTACTTTGATACCCAAGGAAGTTCTGCACAGGTGACAACAGTGGTCTCTTCTCATAGTATGGTGGGAACTGGAGGCATTCAGATGGGTGTCACTGGAGGACAGCTTATCAGCAGCACTGGAGGTACCTACCTGATTGGCAATTCAATGGAAAATTCAGGCCATTCAGTGACTCACACAACACGAGCCTCTCCAGCTACAGTAAGTAGTTTAGATTGTCATGTACCTTTATACCTAGATGCTTGGTTCTTGTTATGCTTTTCCATCATGTTTGTTTTCAGTTGCAGAAATCATGGGTTTGCCTAAAGAAGGCACAATCCATAAAATGCTGTCTCTGCTCTCTGTTTATTTCAGGGCAGGTTACACAAGAGCCTGGAAGTATTACAAGCTACACAGCATTAGCACTCAGTGTTTCCCCATGTAATTTCTACCAGCTATTCAAAATATATGAGTAGTCCCACAGTGTTTATCAGTGTTACTCATGTATACAAGAATATACAACCTTGGAGATGGTTCTTTTCAGAGTATTTTAATATATATGTGTGTGTTTCCTAAAAGTAATATAATTATGAGGGTAAAGGAAATGGAATTCCAGTATTGCAACTTCTGTAACTAGATCCCTTTCACATTTGAATGTCATGTCTAGTATGTATGTGCATCAGAAAAGGCCACAATTTTTTTCACAGCTGATAAAATCGTTGTTCAGCTTGTCATTTAAGTGTGTGTAAATTTATGTTAACCAAATGGGGAAAGGAATATATCACAGAGATTAGGAACTTTATTAAAACTTGCTAGATGACAAGCTGACAGTGGCACAGATGAAACCAATTTGTGGGAATTTGGAATTTCTTATTTAGAAAGCAGGTCTGTTTGGTTTTTAGTTTCATCATTACTAAACAGTCTCAATATAAATTGTTCATATTGAAATATTCTGTTCCATTGTTGTTCTAAAAAGAAAGAACAAATTGGGAAAAACTATATTTGTTGTTGCAAATATTATTTGCAAACTATTGTTTGTTGTTGTTTCCCCCCAATTTGTTCTTTCTTACAGAATCACAATCACATGGAGACTCAGTATGGACAATATTGGATTGTAACATATGCAGTCCTGACCTGAATAGCCCAGGGTAGCCTTATCTTGTCAGATTTCAGAAACTAAGCAGAGTCACCCGTGGCTAGTGTTTGGCAGGGTAACATCCAAGGAACACCAAGGTTATGACTCAGGGGTAGGCAATGGCAAACCACCTCTGAAATGTCTCTTGCCTAAAAAAAACACGTCTAGATCGCCACCTAGTGGTGCATAACACTAAAAGAGGTAGAACATCTGGCTGCAGGACAATCTTAGGATTTCCTGGCTATACTACACACAAGGCCATACAATAATAATTATTAATTATTGTAGTATATGCACAGGGAAGTGGAAAAAGACAAAAAAGTTTTAAAATTGTAGTATGGAATTAATGTAAGAAACAGGGACAATAAAGCTTGAGGTGTGGGTGGATAGGAGGCCACTGGGAGAATTTATAAGAGTATGATCTACAGATAGTAAATATAATATAATTAAAGACATTAGGATGCAGAAGGCATATGGAATTTTCACATAAAAACCTGGATTTTGATTCTTGCTACAGATGCTGGGGAGGGACTGTTAGCTCAGTGGCAGAGCATCTGTTGGCATGCAAAAGGTCCAAGGTTTAATCTTCAGCATCTCTGGTTCAAAGGATCAGGTAGTAGGTGATGTGAAAGAACTCTGGCTTAGACCCTGGATAGCTGCTGGCAATCTGATTATACAGTATTGATTGATGGATCACTGGTCTGATTCAGTATAAGGCAATTTCAGATGTCCATATAGTTCCCTCTGGAATGACTTTCAGGAGTAGCTTTTCAGGGAATGAATCTTCTGAAGTGGCATCTGAGGAACTAAAAGAGATGTAGGTGAAAGAGGAAATTGAAAATGGCATTGTGCATTTTCTTAACAGCTTCTGTGTATATGCAGAGATCCTTGGATCTTGGCTTAGGAAATTTTTTGAAGACCTATTTCAAACCCAGGGCCATGTTTTTATGAAGGAGGATTGTCTGGGTAAAAATAAAAGGAGTAAGAAATAACAGTGATATTATGGTTAGGGTCTACTATAGACCACCAAGCCAGGCAGAAGACTTGGATGAGAAACTCCTATAGATTGCAAAGTTCTCCAAGAGAAGGGACACAGTGATTATGGGAGATTTCAGTTACTCGAACATCTGTTGCAAGTCCAACTCTGCTAAAAATGAAAGGTCAAATAGATTGCTGATTTGTATTGCTGACAACTTCCTTTTCCAGAAAGTGAAGAATGAAACAAGGGGATCTGCTATCTTGGACTTCATTCTCACCACCAAGGAATAATTGATTGAAGAAGTGGAAATAGTGGGCACCCTGGGCCATAGTGACTATGTGATTTTGGAATTTACAGTCTTAGGGAAGGGGAAAGCTATATGTCATCAGACTTATAGGTTGGACTTCAGAAAGGCAAACTTCGACAAACTTAGTTCTCATGGTTGAACATATGAAGCTGCCTTATACTGAATCAGACCCTTGGTCCATCAAAGTCAGTATTGTCTACTCAGACTGGCAGCGGCTCTCCAGGGTCTCAAGCTGAGGTTTTTCACACCTTTTGGCCTGGACCATTTTTTGGAGATGCCGGGGATTGAACCTGGGACCTTCTGCTTCCCAAGCAGATGCTCTACCACTGAGCCACTGTCCCTCAAGACTTAGAACTTAGAACTATTCTGTGTAAAATCCCATGGTCAGAAATACATAGGAAGAAGGGGGTTCAGGAGGTGTGGAAATTTCTTAAAAGTGAAATACTGAAAGCACAATCACAGACGATTCCTATGAGAAGAAAAAATGGAAAAAAGCTTAAAGAAGCCAAAGTGGCTCCATAAACAGCTCTCTAAAGACTTGAGAAATAAAAAAGACTCCTTTAGGAATTGGAAGGAGGGCCTTCTAACCAAGGATGAATATAAACAAATCACTAGTGCATGTAGAGAAAAAGTTAAGAAAGCTAAAGCTCAGTATGAGCTTAGGCTGGCCAAAGATGCTAAAAACAACAAAAAAAGGGTTCTTTTCTTATGTTCAGAGTAAGAAAAAGAGCAAGGACATGGTAGGCCCATTGCGAGGGCAGGAAAGTGAAATTGTAACAGGTAATGAAGAGAGGGCGGAACTGCTCAATGCCTACTTTCCCTCAGTATTCTCTTCTGAGGGAAACAGTGCTCAACATGGCATAAACAGAACATATAATGAGGGTATGGAGTTCCAACCTAGGATCAGCATACGGGTAGTACATAAACACCTAGTTTTTTAAAACGAAACAAAGTCCTCTGGGCCAGATGAACTGCACTCAAGGGTTCTAAAAGAGCTTGTGGATATAAATTATGAGCCTCTGGCTATTATTTTTGAGAATTCTTGGAGATCAGGAGAGGTGCCAAAAGATTGGAGGCAAGCGAATGTGGTCCCCATCTTCAAGAAGGGGAAAAAGGAGGATCTGGGTAACTACCGACCCATCAGCTTTGACATCCATACCTGGAAAAGTTTTAGAACAAATCATCAATCAGTCAGTCCTGGAACATTTAGGAAGGATGGCTGTGATAACTAAGAGCCAGCATGGGTTTCTCAAGAACAAGTCATGTCAGACTAACCTGATCTCTTTTTTTGAGAAAGTGACTACCTTGCTGGGTCAGAGGCTGAGCACAGTTCAGAGATCTGAGAGAGAGCAGATAAGAAGTGCTATAAGGGTGAGGTTTGGCTTTCTAAACAGCTGTGGAAGTTGCTGAGAATTTCTGAGTTTGTGTGACTGTGTGATTGCTGAAAATTCTGAGTTTGTGGTTGCTGGGGAACTGCTGTTTGTTTGGTTTGAGTGGGCTGAAGATGATTGTTGCTGATTGATTAGGAGTGGCTGTGTTCCTGGGGCAGACTGAGACCCCACCCTCTTTGCATTATTAAACTGCACCTTGCCAGAGGCGCAAGCCGAAGGGCGAGAGCTAAAGGACTCTTGGCCTGTGGCTCTTCGGCTGGGGGCTGTGTAAGGACCAGGAACCCAGATCCCTATTTTCCTTGTGTTCCCAATAAGGTAAGTAGACCCTTCAGAATGAGAGCCACATAAACAAACAGGATTTTAAAAGTATATTTTTAAAAAAGCTGTCATGAAGGTAGAATGCCAGCAGAGGGGTGAGGGCTTTACATTGTTTTGCGCTGAGTGTCACATGTATGATTTTCTGCCCACAGGACAGAAGTCTTGGGTGTGTGCTCGATGCAAGGAGCTCCTGGTCCTCAGGGAACGTGTTTGTACCCTTGAGGCTGAATGACTGACCTGGAGAAGCACAGACAGTCAGTTAGACACTCGGAGAAGACTCTTGGGGATGTATTAGATGAGCCCCATTCTGAACATGGCAGCCTCGTTGCTGCCAGGGAGCATGGCTTTCGAGAGGGAACAGGGCACCATGCTGAGGATAAAGGGAATGCGCTCTCAGTAGGGACCTCTTCTTTAGTTGGTGAGCGAGTATCCTTTTGCACCAAGGAACCATCCTTGGGCAGGGAGAGAGGGGGAGTCTTAGTGGTTTGTGATTCGATACTTAGACAAGTAGACAGCTGGGTGGTAAAACAGCATACTGACTGTATGGTGACTTGCCTGGTGCGAAGGTAGCGGACATTATGCGCGTTGTAGATAGGCTGATAGACAGTGCTGGGGAGGAGCCAGTGGTCATGGTGCATATTGGAACCAATGATGTGGGGAAATGCAGTCATGAGGTTCTGGAGGAAAAATTTAGGCTGCTAGGCAGGAGACTTAAGGCCAGGACCTCCAAGGTAGCCTTCTCAGAAGTTCTACCTGTTCTACGTGCAGGCCGGAGAGACAGGCACAAATTAGAAGTCTCAATGTGTGGATGAGACAATGGTGTAGGGAGGAAGGGTTTAAGTTTGTTAGGCACTGGGATGCTTTCTGGAACAAGCAGGAGCTGTACAAAAGAGATGGTCTCCACTTGTCCCCAGATGGAACCAGGCTGCTGGTGCTTAAAAACAAAAAGGTGGCAGAGCAGTTTTTAAACTAAATCTTGGGTGAAAGCCAACAGGAGATGAAATGTCTCTCGTTCGGGAGGACTCATCTCAAAGAGATGAAGGGTTAGCTGTTACTTTTCTACCGGGTAATGGATCAGAGTTGTCCACTGAGATGGTGATAAACAGTATGGACTGTCTGCCAAAGTCTCGAGGCAGCAGGAGGAAGGTTGTGGGCCTAACTTGCCTGGGAAATTATAGATGTTTGTATACAAATGCTAGAAGTGTTCAAAGTAAAATTGGTGAGTTGGAATGTTTAGTGTTGGGGGAAAACATAGACATTGTGGGAATTTTAGAAACTTGGTGGAATGAGGAGAATCAGTGGGACACGGTGATTCCTGGATATAAGTTATATCAGAAGGATAGGGAGGGAAGGGTTGGAGGTGGGATGGCTCTGTATGTCAGAGAGGGTATACAGTCCAGTAAGACTGAGGTCAGAGAATTAGATTCCCTTCTAGAAATGCTTTGGGTCGAAATAGAGGACCCAAAAGGAAATTTAACTATGGGAGTTTGTTATTGCCCACCAAATCAAAAGATAGAGGATGATTATAATATGATGGAAGGATTAAAGATAGTGGCTAAACGTAAAAACTGTGTCATAATAGGTGATTTTAACTACCTGCAGATTGATTGAGAGAAAGAGATTGAGTTTCTAGATTTGAAAGACCTGAATCAGATTGAGGTGACAAGAGAGTAGGTCCTACAACTGATAGACGGATTAAAAACTAATAAGTCACCAGGTCCAGATGGCATGCATCCAAGAGTTCTGAAAGAACTCAAAGGTGAATTTGTGGATCTTCTGACAAAAATATGTAATCTTTCATTGAAATCTGCCTCCGTTTCTGAGGACTGGAAGGTAGCAAATGTCACCCCCATCTTTTAAAAGGGTTTCAGAGGAGATCCGTTAAATTACAGGCCAGTCAGTCTGACTTCAATACCGGGGAAGTTGGTAGAAACCATTATCAAGGACGGAATGAGTAGGCACATTGATGAACACGGGTTATTGAGGAAGACTCAGCATGGGTTCTGTAAGGGAAGACCTTGCCTCACTAACCTGTTACATTTCTTTGAGGGGGTGAACAAACATGTGGACAAAGGAGACCCGATAGATGTTGTTTACCTTGATTTCCAGAAAGCTTTTGATAAAGTTTCTCATCAAAGGCTCCTTAGTAAGCGCGAGAGTTATGTTGTAAAAGGACAGGTCCTCCTGTGGATCAAAAACTGGCTAATTAATAGGAAACAGAGAGTGAGTATAAATGGGCAGTCTTCGCAGTGGAGGAGAGTAATCAGTGGGGTGCCGCAGGGCTCCGTATTGGGTCCCATGCTCTTTAACTTGTTCATTAATGATTTGGAGTTGGGAGTAAGCAGTGAAGTGGCCAAGTTTGCAGATGACACTAAATTGTTCAGGGTGATGAGAATCAGAGAAGACTGTGTGGCAGATGAGGTTCAGTGTGGTCAAGTGCAAAGTAATGCACATTGGGGCCAAGAATACCAGCTACAAATACAAGTTGATGGGTTGCGAACTGGCAGAGACTGACCAAGAGAGAGATCTTGGGATCGTTGTAGATAACTCACTGAAAATGTCAAGACAGTTTGCGATTGTTGTAAAATAAAAGGCTAATGCCATGCTGGGAATTATTAGGAAGGGAACTGAAAACAAATCAGCCAGGATCATAATGCCCCTGTATAAATCGATGGTATGGTCTCATTTGGAATACTGTGTACAATTCTGGTCACTGCACCTCAAAAAGGATATTATAGCATTGGAAAAAGTCCAGAAAAGGCCAACTAGAATGATTAAAGGTTTGGAACGCTTTCCCTATGAAGAAAGGTTAAAACGCTTGGGGCTCTTTAGCTTGGAGAAACGTTGACTGCGGGGTGACATGATAGATGTTTACAAGATTATGCATGGCATGGAGAAAGTAGAGAAAGAAGTACTTTTCTCCCTTTCTTATAATACAAGAACTCGTGGGCATTCAATGAAACTGCTGAGCAGTCAGGTTAAAACATATAAAAGGAAGTACTTCTTCACCCAAAGGGTGGAATTCACTGCCACAGGAGGTGGTGGCAGCTGCAAGCATATCCAACTTCATTGGTCTGATCCAACATGACTACTCTTATATTCTTATGATCAGGGGAGTGCTGTAGACATTGTTTATCTTGATTTCAGTAAGGCTTTTGATAAGGTTCCACATACTATCCTTGCTGACAAGTTGGTAAAATATGGTTTGGATCCTGTTTCTGTTAGGTGGATCTGTAACTGGTTGACAGATCACACCCAAAGAGTGCTTGTGAATGGTTCTCCAAAAGAATGGTTCCTCATCCTTTTGGAGAGGAATGACAAGTGGAGTGCCTTAAGGATCTGCCCTGGGACCTGTTTTGTTCAACATCTTTATAAATGATTTGGATGAAGGAATAGAGGGAATGCTTATTAAATTTGTCGATGATACTAAATTGGGAGGGGTTGCAAATACAGCAGAAGACAGAAACAGGATGATCATGACAGGCTGGAAAACTGGGCTAAAAGCAATAAAATGAATTTTAACAGGGCTAAATGTAAAGTTCTGCATTTAGGTAGGAAAAATCCAATGCATGACTATAGGATGGGAGAGACTTGTCTTAGCAGTAGTATGTGCGAAAAGGACCTAAGGATCTTAGCGGACCATACGCTGAACATGAGTCAACAGTGTGATGTGGTAGCTAAAAAGGCAAATTGAATTTTGGGCTGTATCGACAGAATTATAGTGTCCAGATCACGCGAAGTGATGGTATCACTTTACTCTACTCTGGTAAGACCTCACCTGGAGTATTGTGTTCCGTTTTGGGCACCACATTGAAGAAGAATATAGACAAGCTGCAGTGGGTCCAGAGGAGGGCAATGAAAATGGCGAGGGGTCTGGAGACCAAGTCCTAGGAAGAAAGGTTGAAGGAGTTGGGTATGTTTAGTCTGGAGAGGAGGAGGCTGAGAGGTGATATGATCACCATCTTCAAGTACTTGAAGAGCTGTCATACAGAGGATGGAGCGGACTGTTTTCTGTGGCCCCAAAAGGTAGGACCAGAACCAGTGGGTTGAAATCAAATCAAAAGGGTTTCCAACTCAACATTAGGAAGAACTTCCTGAGAGGTTCCTCAGTGGAACAGGCTTCCTTGGGAGGTGGTGGGCTCTCCTTCCTTGGTGGTTTTTAAACAGAGGCTAAATGGCCATCTGACAGCAATGAAGATCCTGTGAATTTATGGGGAAGTATTTGTGAGTTTCCTGCATTGTGCAGGGGGTTGGACTAGATGGCCCTTCCAATTCTATGATTCTATGATTCATTTGTTCTTTCATGGGAGGCATACTACAATTAAAAAAACAGACCCCTCCATTTCTTTTAAAAAATGTTTAAAGATATATAGGGCTTAGAGTAAACTTATCAACTGATGATGCTATATATGGCAGAACCATAATGTATTGCATACCATCTGTTTTCATAAGTTAAAAAAAAGAATTTAATATTTGGAGAGTCTTCAAGACATAGAAACTTTTTAGAAGCTTGTGTGGTTTTTAATATAATGACTAATTGGTGTTAAAACAGCAGAAGACAAAAAGAGTGACTGGTAAATTCAGCTTTCAGATCTGCTTCCATAATGTGAATTGTCATTATTTTTGGTATCAACAAAACCAGATTTTTTTCCTCCTAGTACACCACTATAATTAAAAATACAAGAAACTGATGCATAATCCCCTAGTATTTTTCCTGCTGCAACACTACATAGAAACATATTACCCCACTATATATTTTGTAAGGAAACGAAATCTGTCAAGTTGTTCTCCAATTACTTCATACCGTCAATAAATATTATCTTGGGTGAAGGTAATTTCATCACCTTTCACAAGTTCAGCATTTGAAATCACAACACAAAATCAAGTTGGTAAAATGTGGATTCGATCCTTTTACTGTTAGGTGGTTAGGGGGTATTTGTAAATTTCCTGCATTGTGCAGGGGGTTGGACTAGATGACTCTATGATTCTAATAGTTACAGTATGGAAAGTGGTGTAGATTTATACTGTGAATCGCAATTGGCAGTCATAGGAACAGATGAATTGGATTAGATGGTTGAATAATTTGCTGTTATTAAAAGAGAATTCTTTTTACAACATCAGATTGCTGCTTATTATGGCTTTTAGAATTGTATTTTTTGATATTTGAATGGCACTGGAGAGGTAATATTTCCAATATTATATAGTGTCTCTGTGTGTGGGGGATGTTAAGCAGGGAGTTTCATTGCCTGTTGATTGAAGGATGCTATCTTAATGACACAGTTCTTGTTAATACAGCCAAAGAAAGTCAGGAAATTGGCAACATCCTCCTGTTCTCTTTTGTTGCTCTGAAAATCATTGTAATTGAGTATTAAACTCTCAGCTTCATTTGAATGCTTGGTACAATGACAGTAAACATAGATTTGAATATAACATCTATACATCAAAATTAATCAGATTCAAGTATGGAAATTAAGTCAGAAACAGCTGTTTTAATATTAACTTCTTATTTTAAGATTTGTATGGGTATAGACAAACATTTGTGAAGTAGAAATTTATTGGAAGTCTTCCTCCCCTTACATCTTGTGTTTCTGAGAGAGACTACATTAAAAAATTAGTTTGAATCCATAATTTTTCATTGCCTTTGGCAGGTAAATTTAACATTATTGCCACTAAAACAAAACATAACTAGTAAAACTAATAATTAGTATCAAGCAGCCACTGTTTTTCTTAGTTTGCAAAACATCAGTTTTAGTAGTGAAACAGCACATTTTTCTGGAAAAGTTTGGTTGCAGCACAGATAGCTTGTGCTCATTTCACATATGACCTTCATTATAATAATATAATTGGAATATATTTCTGTTATGAGCCTTTGAAACCTGTTTGTGTTGTAGCTCAGTTTTTCCATGTTCATATAGGTTTGGGGAAAGGAATGGAAGAAGGTATATATACCTTCCTCACAGTCAGAAGAAATCGCTGTGAAAGGACACTGTTTTCCTGAGGCATGTATGTGTACCTTTCTAACTCATGCTACACCAATATCTGATCAGTAATTTATTTTAAGTATGTTTATATAGTTCTGTTTTTCAATACAAGAAGAAAGGTCACAGTTCAGCCTGAAGAGAAACCATTATTTATTATTTTTCTAACTCATGTGACTTTGATGAGTAATAGTAGAATTAGATAGTTAAAAATAATGAGTTGGATCCAAAGATTCTCTTTCATTGGAGGAAGACTCGCACTTTGTGGAACTGAGTCTTATGATACCCTGTTATTAGAAGCTCTTTTACCTAAAGAGTAATGCCTTAAAAATTGATATATTTAAGCTACATTGTGAAAATATTTTTTTACTTTTGTAACAGTCTTTTAGTACATTGAGCTAGAACATATTTATTTAATAGTGAGCACAGACGTGTATACATTCAGTAGGTGAAAAAATTACACAACAGAGTCCCATTATTGTTCTTGTCACATATTACAGGAATGTAATAGAGTTCTTGATCTTCACATTTAATTAATTATCCCACCCCTGCCAATTTGTCATCCAGCTCTTGTTTATGGAGTCAAAAGTGTTGGCTCTTGGCTATCAATGAAGATTTCCTCTCTGGTGTAATAGAAAATAGGGATGCAGGAAACCTTGTGAACCTGAACCAGCCTGGTTCATGAACTGGTTCATGTGGGACGTGCCCCCCCAAGGGTCCTGAAGGCTCACAGGGTCTCTCCAGCTGACCTCCTCTACTTGCCTACCAGGTTTGATGAAGTTTGGACTTTGGGGGTCTGTGCGCCCCAGGAAAGTGCTTTTCAAGGAGATGTTAGGTACAGGTTCAGGAGTGTATAGGGACCCTGGGTGAGCTAGAGGCATCCATTTTGCAATATACCTCCCTGGGATGCCCCTCCACATGGTCCACAAGTTATGTGCAGGTTGGACTTGGGGATCAGAGTTACAAACCCCCAAGCAAGATGCCCCCAGGAAAGTGCTTTTTGAGGAGATTTCAGGAATACATAGACCAGACCACCCTTTGTTTATTTTATTTATTTATTTAGACTATTTATATTCTACCCTATCCCAGAAAGGGCTCGGGGTGGATAACATCATTATAAAAACAGTATAGATAACAATTAAAACATATCATATCAATAAAACAATACAATTTGATCATAAACAGTTACAGGTGGTGGCTCAGTTGGACACATGTTATACAGATTAAGAATCTGGCACAACTAAAAGGTAATTTAATATTACAGCAGAGATGGTACCACAGCATAGGGCCGACCAATGGAAGGAACGCCCAGTAGAGTAGGACGTCCACTGCCTCAACTAAAGGCCTGGCAGAATAGATCCATTTTACAGGCCCTACGAAAAGGTAATAGTTCAGTGAGGGCCCAAATCTCCAAGGTTGCTGATTCTACCAGGCTTGGGCCAAGGCCAAAAAAGCCCTGGCCCTAGTTTAGGCAAGACGGATGTCCTTTGAGCCAGGGATGGTCAGCAGATATTGTGTGCCAGATCATAGTGATCTCTGGGGCATATATGGGAAGATGCGGTCCCATAGGTATGTTGGTCCCAGGCCGTGTAAGGCTTTAAAAGTCAGTAGTAAAATCCTGAAACGGATCCGTGGAAACCAGTGCAGTTGACGCAGTGCTGGCCGGATGTGTTAGGCACTGTTACCAACAGCTGCGCTGCTGCATTTTGCACCAGCTGAAGTTTCTGGATCAGTCTCAAGGGTAAGCCTACATAGAACGAGTTACAGTAATCCAACCTCGAAGTGACTGTTGCATGGATCACTGTAGCTAGGTCCTGGGGGGATAGGTAGGGCGCTAGTTGTCTGGCCTTCCAAAGATGATAAAAGACAGATCGAGCAACTGCTGTCTTGAAAGTGAGGCATCTAGTGTCACCCCAGACTCGTTACCTTCTGAGCCAGCACAAGAGACGCATCGTCCAGGGTTGGGAGTTGGATGCCTGAACCTAACCCCCCCCCCCCGGCCCAGGTACAGGACCTCCATCTTAGCTGCATTAGGCTTCAATCAACTTTGCCTCAACCATCCCACCACAGCTTCTAAAGCCAAAAGTCTGGGTGGCCATCCATCAACAGATAGAGCTGAGTGTCATCTGCATATTGATGACAAGCTAGCCCAAAATGTCAGGCAATCTGGGCAAGGAGGCGCATATAGATGTTAAACATCATTGGCGAGAGAATAGCTCCCTGAAGTACACCGCATTCCAGTGAGTGCTGCATGGAGATCTGCTCGCTGAAGC
This sequence comes from Heteronotia binoei, assembly GCF_032191835.1. NCBI lineage: Eukaryota > Metazoa > Chordata > Lepidosauria > Squamata > Gekkonidae > Heteronotia > Heteronotia binoei. The sequence continues at coordinate 61,022,449 of NC_083226.1, forward strand.
TGCTCGCCACCCTTTGAACCTGACCACGGAGAAAGGAGAAGAACCACTTTAAGGCAACCCCCTGAACTCCAATGTTGGCAGGGTGGTGGGCTATTGGGTCATAATTGACCGTGTCAAACACTGCTGATAGATCTAAAAGCAATAGCAGCACCGACCTGCCTTGACTTAGATGCCTTCTGAGATCATCTGTGAGGGTGACTAAAACCGTCTCCATCCCATGACAAGGGCGGAAGCCGGACTGGAAGGGATCAAGGACTGATGTCTCCTACAGGAAGGTTTGGGACTGCTCTGCCACTGCTTTCTCAATTACCTTACCCAGAAACGGGAGGTTCAAAACTGGATGGTAATTGGCTAGGATTTGTGGATCCAGAGAAGATTTTTTTAAAAGTGGGCAGACTACTGCCTCTTTAAGCTTTGCTGGAAATACCCTGGAAGCCAGGGATAAGTTGATAATGTCCACCAAGGGGCCCTGAATACCATCCCCACACATTTTTACAAGCCAGGTGGGGCAGGGGTCCTAAGGGCAAGTGGTAGGCTTCACAGCAGCCAAGATCCTGTCAACATCTTCCTGGGATAATCGATTGAAGTGGTCCAAGATTTATTAATCGATTTTATTTATATCCTGCCTCCCCGCTGAAGCAGGCTCAGCGCATCTCACAGTATAAAATCACAACAAACAATTAAAATCAATACATATTATAAAATTAGACATTCAGTAGTTAAAACAGTCAAAAATAATTTGGTGCTTATCTCTTTGATGTTTTATGTTTTCAGTTTCAGATAAGGCCAGAGGACAGACAACAGGCTTCCAGTTCCTGTACTGTATCAATTGTGGCTGGTAGACCTTGGCGGAGAGTCAGGACTTTATCTGTGAAATAAGACACAAAAGCTAATATCCCATTCTTATCATTTTGATTCCCCATTGGCAATATCATGAGAGACTGAATTGTTCTAAATAGTTCAGCTGGGCACGATTTCACAGATGCAATGGAGGCAGCATAGAAATCTTTCTTAGCAGCCTTCACTGCCTTCTCATAAACCTTTGAAAACATTGTATAAGAAGCTCTTGACTCGTCATAGGAATGCCACCACACTGACTCTAGTCATCTGAGTTGCCGTTTCATCCCCTGCAGCTCCAGGTTATATCATGTGGCTGCCTTGGAATAGCAATGAAGAGGACACCGGGGGGCGATGTCGTCGATAGCTGTGCAGAGCTGGGAATACCAGTCCTCCACAAGCTCATCTAATGACTCACCAGGGGGCATCAGATCCCACAGGGCCTCCTGAAGCCACTAGGGTCCAGTTGGCTCCACATGCAAGCATAAATTCGCCTGCCGCCTAAACAGGAGGAGGGCTGCAAGTCCAACCGGACTTTCAGGGCATAATGATCTGACCATGGAACCACGTTAGTGGCTATCAGATCAGCTGATATCCTGGCACCAAAAACCAGGTCTAGCATGTGGCCAGCCTGATGAGTAGGAACCAATATAATTTGGCTGAGACCTAGTGTCTCCAGGGATGACACCAGGTCCTGAGCCTGAGAGGATGCTGCATCAACAACATGGACATTGAAATCCCCCAGGACTAAAAGCCTGATGAAGTCCAGTGCCCAGGCCAATATCGCATCTAGCAAGGCAGGCAGGCTGTCTGGGGGTGCATTAGGCGGTCAGTATACTGCTCAGACAGCCAAACTCTCCTAGGCTTCCCACACCAGGCCGACACATTCCACTCCAGTTATATTTGGCTCAGGGAGTGCCCTGAAAGAAAAAAAAATCATGGAGGAGCATTGTGACCCCCCCCCCCCGCCCACTTGTCTGAGATTGATGGAGGACCGAAAACCCAGGTGAGGCAAGTTGGTTTAGGGCGACAGTTTTGCCCTCCCTCACCCAAGTTTCGATCACACATGCCAGATCTATCTGTTGCTCTACGAGATAGTCTTGTGGAGGGTAGGTCTTATTATTGATAGATCTGGCATTGATCAACATTAATGTCGGAGTTGGGTAAAATTTCCTAGCTCCATAACCAACATGTCTAGGGATGGGACGTAGGTGGGAAGAGGTCCGAGCATTTCCATATCTCCGATCTCTTCCAAAACCGTGAAACCTAGTCCCACCTCCATACTCCCCCCGCACCCATAAAACCAGAATTCCTGACCCTGACATGGCTTCCTATGCGCACCGCTATCAGATCCACTGATCTCACTAGCATGTGCAAGCAATCCTAATTCTAACTCACACTAGAGGTTACTTATTTACCAAGTCCAACTGAAAATATGATCACTGGGCAAGAGAAGCCCTCCCTTGCCCAGGAGCCACCCTCATGCTTGCAGATGCCTCCTTCTACCTGGCCCCATCCTCCCTTCCCTCTGTGGACTGTCAAAGTGATTACTGGGCAGGGCCAACTTTTCTCAAGTCCCAGAGCACAGATTCTGTTGCAAGGGACTATCATTCCTCTCTGGGGGCTATCATATTCTAGTTCCAAAGCACAAATTCTATTCCTTGGGACTGTCATTCCACCTGGTGGCGTCATTCCAGTCCCAGAGCACTGAGCCTATTCCCAGGGGCTGTTGCTCCACTCTGCAACCTGTCTTTCCAGTCCCAGAGCCCAGATATCTATTGCTAGGGACCAGTGTTCCATTCTGGGGGCTGTCATTCCAGTCCCAAAACACTTTTGTTGCTCCCAGGGGCTGTCATTCAAGCCCCGCCCCCTGAATGCTTCTTCTACTCCTGGGGGCTGCCATTCCACTCTGCATCCTGTCATTCCAACCCTAGAGCACAGATTCTATACTCAAGGGCCACCATTTCATGCTGGGGCCGTCATTCCAGTTCCAGAACACCTCTGCTGCTCTCAGGGGCTATCATTCCACTCTGGGGGCTGTCATCCCAAACCACCATACCCTGCGAACCAAGAGAATGTATGCTCATTGGATGCTTATAGACATTGCTCCCTTCCATTGCAAGCAATGGGAAAGGAACTCTGTTATTGGCTGGCAGCATTGCCTGTCAAGATTTGAGGGTCCCTATTCATGTCTCCATGGCTGGAAAACATCACCACCCAACCATTAGCTAGCATTTTTATGTCAGACTTTGTGGGTGGGTTTCAGTTTTCGGGCTGATCTAAACCACACTCCAAAGCCTGGAGATTTGTTCAACTAACATATAGGCAATGGACCTCGGTTCATGAGCCTTGAACCGGGCAAATTTCAGTTCAGATTTTGGCTCATCACCTGTTTTGTGCCCATCCCTATTAGGAAATTCTGGTTCAATAATAAGTTGAAGATCTTGTTTCTCATGGCTCCTGCTCACAAGGGATTTTCCTAATAATGCAGGGTTTTTGAAGCAAAGTGTCTGTCCTGCTCATAAGATTCATATTTACTAAGTTGGAGGCTAGATTGCTAAGAAGCTTCTTAAAAGCAAACCAATTACTAAAGAAAAACAAGGGGATTTTTTTGCCCTGTGTTCTTATAAGTAGGGCTGATATCCAGGTAAATTTAAAAAGCTTTTTGGACATTGAAAATAGAACCATTTATATGGTTGCTTAGCAGTAACACAGATATCTTCACAGATGTTTCAGAACTATAGCAATGAATCACCTTAGTTTTCTCTAAAGGATTTGTTTTTTTACTGCACTTAAAGATTTAAATTTACAGTTTTAGATTTCTGAATATTTGAGCAGCATTTGAAGAACAGTTATGAAACTGGGTTCTGGCTGTTATCTCTCTTCCTTAAAGCAACCTGATAGATTTATAGTAGCTTGTGCTGTATCTCTTCTTTATCTTTCACATATCGCTAATGGTTTTGTCTACTTATTTGAAATCCGTAATTCTATATAAATGCAAAATTTTGTGGAAACCACTGAGATTGTCAGAAGGCAAATGCTTTTTAAAAGGTTTCTAGCATGTATGACTTAAGAGACAGGCTTCTAAGCGCCCATACTATTATTCTAGTAGTACCATGGGAGGAATAATACTGATGTGTGTGGGGAAGCAATGTTATCTTCCCCACTGGAACATTTCATGTTATCCCCACAGCATGAGAAGGACCTATACAATAGTGATTTCTGAGTCCGCAAAATAATATAACAATAGTCAAGAAAGGGAGCTCTGAAATAATAGTAAGCAAATATGTATATGTTTGCATAATTCATACATATTCTTTGCATCATCTAATAACTTGACAGTTGTACTTTGAGAACATCCAGTTATCTTTATCTTACATTTTCTGTAAAGCAGAAGACACATCTTTATTATGATACTTTCTAGGTCTTTCTCTTCGCCCAACCCCAAACCCTTCTGATGAATGTTCTTTTTGAGTGCTTTTTCTCAGCATATGGAGTAGTGATATGTGTGTACATGTATTAAACAGGCATCTGTTTGTGAACAAAATAATTCCCACACATATTTTCATAATCATTGATATACTCAGTAATTTTTAACATAATATGCTCCATAATAAATGGTTTAAGAGGAAAAAAAGTCTATAATAGAAACTTGAATACTGAAACAAAAAAGTGGACCATTCTCACATTTCATTCAGCACATCCACACAACTTTTAGCCTCATTTTTTCCCAAAGGCTCAGGGAAGAAATCTCAGTATAGGCTGGGTATTTTATGAAAATGTATGGACTTATACAAAGCCAACATATGACAGGCATGTGTAACATCTTGTCTAAAATAGCATATTGGACTGACATCAGTAGTCATTATATACAAAATGTTTATTTACAGCTATGGAAGTATCATTTCAGAAATGAAGAATATTTAGAGAGTTTACTTTCTGGAAATCTAGAAGGGTTTCAGTATAGTTGCACTGGCGGTTCTGAGGATATGCCATTGTACAGTGAAAGATTGGAAGTGATTGATCCAAGCACTTCTTGTCTGCTCAGTTTTGCAACCATTTTAATCTGAATGGAATTGGACAGATCTTTATCAAAGCTTATCTGATACAACTACCTGAAGCTTTTATTTTTCCCGCTAACATTTCTAACATATCTAGCTTAGAAGGAGTTGCAGACCTGATTGTTATGTTCCATATGTTTCAGGGGAATATGTTAATTTAGGCAGTGGGTGCCATAAAGCAATTTCATAAAATCTCTTCTAAATAGGTTTGGGTGATTTGATGTGATTTTACAGCAAGGCTTGGTAGCTTGCATTCAACTGGCAGGTATCACAAGCAATGTCTGCAATAGATACAATTGCAGCCTGTCATCATGCTCAGTTCCCCCCCCCCCCCCCTTCCCGGTATCCCTCTTCCTCTGGCACAATGAGAATCATTGAAGGCTTTCTGGTTTGAGAAGCCCTCAATTAAGCCTCAGCTTGCCATCATATCTAAACACAGATGCTTGATCAAGCTTGGAATTTGTTTATTCCTCACAAACTGGCAGTGTAAAACGGGTTAAACTGGAGTTTAGAATCTCAGTTTTTGGGGTGAAGAAGAAGATGACTGCAGATTTATACCCCGCCCTTCTTTCTGAATCAGAGACTCAGAGCAGTTTACAATCTCTTAATCTTCTCCCTCCACAACAGATACCCTGTGAGGTGGGTGGGGCTGAGAGGGCTCTCACAGCAGGTGCCCTTTCAAGGACAACTCCTGCAATAGCTATGGCTACCCAAGGCCATTCCAGCAGCTGTAAGTGGAGAAGTGGAAAATCAAACCCGGTTCTCCCAGATAAGAGTCCGCACACTTAACTACTACACCAAACTGGTCCATACACTTAACCACTACACCAAAGCTAATTCCAGTTTGCTACAGTGTCCAGGGTTCCTGCATTTGGAAATTAAGGGAAATGGACCAAGATGCAAGGCTTTCCATAACCCAGAAAGTCTTCAGTAGCACTCTGCATTTGAGGGGAGGAGAGAGTGTAGAAGTGAGAAAACACAACAACCAGCTGCATCACAGAGATTTGTCATCACGTTTGAATGTAGCTTTTGGCTTAACTGTCATGGTGCGACTTTGGTCACCATAGCTAGTAGTAATTCATAGACTTCTCTTCCAAGAATCTGTCTAATAATCTTTTAAAGCTAGTGGCCTAATTCGAAGCAAAATCAATAATCCCACTTCCTTTTTTCTCCTACTTCAAGCACATATCTATAATATTCTTTTAAAAATCCATTTTGTAGCGCCTGCGCACTGACATTTCCCCATTTTTCTCTTAATTTTTTTTAAATGAAAGCTGGAAATTCGGGGAACCTGATACACATATTTTTGCAGTGTTGAAACAATATAATAATATCAAATACCTGATTTAAAACAAAAAGCCTTCCCCAACAGAAGTGGGAGGAAATAGTTGTAATTGAACTTTTCCCTCTCATATGGTAGCCATCCAGATTTTGTTGTGGTCTTTCTTAAAACATTGCAACAGATCAGGTTCAAGAAAGATCAGAAGAAAGCCAGGGAAACCCCAGGAAATGCAGGAATACTCCACGATGCTATGGGGAAGTTCAGAACAACATTGAACCCATAGCAAATAACTTACATAGAAAAGCTCACTTTCAGCAGGGCAGTGATGGTAAGGTGTATTTCAGATTTTTTTTTAATATTGCACTATCATTGTGTAATAGGAGTAATTCCCTACTGATTTGTGTTGTCCATATGGAAAAATCTTAATTGTGAACTATCAATATAAGGGACAGGGCATTTTTGGTGGCAGCATCTCTTCTTTGGATCGGAGATATGACACCTACTCTGTGATCTTTTAGGTGGTAAATAGAAATATTTCTTTTTACCCAGGCTTTCAAAATGAAAGGTTTTAGCATTAAAAACTGTTTTTAGAGTATGCTCCTAACCTGTACACTGGTTTATGGATATTGTAGGCTGCTTGATGGTGGTCTTTTCTTATTTTAATGGCTTGATCTTCTTCGTGGTCTCTGTGCATCACACTGATGGGAGAAGGCGCCGGCGCCGATCACGATCGGTAACTTCAAAGCTGTGGATTTCCGCGCCCCCGTCCCGGTGCGCATGCCCAGCTGCCTTCCTGCGCATGTGCACCCGGACGGGAGCGGACATCCCGCCAGTTCTCTTCTGACCGCCGCTGAGAGCAGTCGATCTTCACGACGGTCGGTGGATTTCTTCTTAGCTATTTAGGATTTCTGTGAACAGCTCCTCTTCGCTATTTTGCTTCTGAGTGGGGAGGAAAGAAAGCGGTTTGTTGTTTTTCCTTACCTCAAGTTCCCCTTTCCGACCCCCCCCTCCTCCCCCTCACCCCCCCCAACGCATGGAAAAGCGATGGGGATTTTTCAAACGGTGTGGAAAGTGTGGCAGCAAAATCGCCCCACCGGACGGCCACACTCTTTGTCTGCTTTGCCTTGGAGAGGCCCACAAACCGGACTCGTGCGCCCACTGCGCAAGGTTCTCAAGGCAGATGAGAAAGAATCGAGCGGCCTGCCTTGCCTCCGCTCTAATGGAGCAGGCGCTGTCCCCTCGCAAGATGGCGGCTCAGTCGGAGCACGCGCCAAAGTCTTCGATGTCGGAGGCGGTCGATGCTGAAAAATCCTCTGACGCCGATCGCCCCAGTAAAAGAGCGGGATCGGCTTCGACCTCCGATGCCTCCACACCGGCAAAGAGGTCTAAGGAAGACAAACCGGCTTCATCGGAGCCGAAGAAAAAGAAAAAGGTGGAAAAGCTGAGTCACAGCAAAACCGCTCGTGCCTCATCGAAGTCCCCATCGAACCCGACGGTGCTGGAGGTCCCGCCGCTAAAGCTGTTTGCTTCGCCTCGCCGTCGGTTAAGCCCTCCGATGTTGGAATCGATGTCGACACAGATCGCCATCTCATCGGATTCGGACCGGGACTTGGAACTGGCGCAGAGATCGGGAGCGGAAGATAGTACCCCGGACCCCATCAATGTTGGGAGCCCTCGAGGCCGGTTCGACAGCCCTCATCGAGGCCGTTCGAAAAGCCCACGTAGGGAGCGACCTATCAGCCCAAAGCGGGTATCTACGAATCGTGATCGCTCTCAGAGCAGACAGCGGGACCGATCCCGAAGCTCTCGGCATCGCCACAGCCCCCGTGAATCAGTCAAGGACAGGTCGCCGCGCGATCGTTCGCCTAGAAGGCGTTTGGATGAAGGCTCTCCAGCTCGCCGGGCTCCACCAGTACCATGGGACCAACGCCAATGGCAGTACTTATATGGCTCGTATCCGATGCCGTCGGTGTTACCGTGGTTTCACCCACGCCACTCTGAGTGGGACCAGCATTCTGAAGCATCTGGTAGATCGAGGACGTCCTACAAGCCTCAAAAACGCCAGGCATCGGTGTCGGTATCGAAACCTCCAGTAGAGGAGCCGCCTAAGAAAAGACGATCCCCACGCCGTTCAGCCTCGGAGGAGAGGGTAACCCCAGAACAAGGTCGGGACCGCCCTTCGACACCGTCGGAACGCTCGGAATCCCCAGGGAGCTCTCCGAGATCGGTGGCCGGCTCTACTCAAGAGTCACCTGAGGAACACTCACCGTCACACAAGGTTTCCGAGGAACAACCTATATCGCCCTCGGAGGACCTAAAGTCATACGGAGACTTAGTAAAAAGAATGGCTCAGTCCCTGTCCCTCTCTACGGTACAGCCTGAACCGATAGTGACAGACAGTGTCTTTGACATTGTACAGAGGGACACGTCAACGGCGATAGCCCTCCCTCTAACAACAGTGATGCTTCACACAGCTAAAGCAGCGTGGGACAAGCCTGCGTCCACGCCCATCTCGTCGCGCAGGCTTGACCACATGTACTGGATACAAGAGTCCACAGCGGACTTCCTTTTCAATCACCCCAAGCCAAATTCGGTGGTGGTAGCATCGTCTTCAAAAGCTAGGAAGACCCATGCTTCACCCCCAGATAAGGAAGGGAAAAAACTGGACAACTTAGGCCGCCGCATCTATTCAGCGGGCTCCCTAGGGCTAAAGGTAGCAAATTATGCCGCCTGTATGGGGCGGTATCAATATACCTTGTGGGACCAGTTGTCAGCAATCTTACCGGGACTTCCAGAGCAGAGCAGAAATGCAGTTCGAAAGATCCAGAAAGAGGGCATGTCGCTGGCCAAACAACAATTGAATTTGGCCAAGCACTCAGGTGACATAGGGGCTAAAACCCTTACAACAGGCATCACACTGAGGAGACACTCTTGGTTGCGGTCCACGGCACTGCAGGCTGACAACCAAGCTTATATTGAGGACTTGCCCTTTGATGGCAATGGATTGTTTAGTGCTAATACTGACACAGTTTTGCAAGAGATGGACAGAAGCATTTGAACCTCCAGAAACTTGGGTGTCCCTGTTTCATCTCGCCAGCAAAGCAAGCGACCGTGGTCCAAGCAGTGGAATAAAAAGCCATTTCCCAAACCATCGGGAGAGCAACAGTGGAGGCCTAAGAACACAACATCATTCTCTAAGGCCCCATACAATACTAAACCAAAGTACTCTCCGACCTCGTCACAGTCGTCGCGCCAGAAGGGAAACAGACAGCCCAAACAGGGCCTTTGACTGCCCCTCCCTATGTTCCCCTTTCCCTACCCATGCTTCGGACCATAACCGGCTGTGGCCCTTTTACCGGGTCTGGTCCACTATAACAACAGACCAATGGGTGCTATCAATAATCCGGCTGGGTTACTTGATAGAGTTCCAGCAAGAACCGGAGGTTCCGGCATTTGTGTACACCGCCCCGTCTCCAACTCTTCAGGAGGAGGTGCGTGCGCTGCTTCGAAAGAAGGCCATAGAACCAGTTCCGGCAGGCCAGGAATGACTCGGCTTTTACTCCCGTTATTTTGCCATCCCAAAACGGGACGGAGGTCTACGTCCCATCATGGACCTTCGGGGCCTCAATTCTTACATCCCGCACCACAAGGCGTAGGGGTTCTTTTCTTATGTTAAGAAAAAGAGCAAGGACATGGTAGGCTCATTGCGAGGGCAAGAAAGTGAAATTGTAACAGGTAATGAAGAGAGGGTGGAACTGCTCAATTCCTACTTTTCCTCAGTCTTCTCTTCTGAGGGAAACAGTGCTCAACATGGCAAAAACAGAACATATAAGGAGGGTATGGAGTTCCAACCTAGGATCAGCATAGGGGTAGTACATAAACACCTAGTTTCTTTAAATGAAACTAAGTCCTCAGGGCCAGATGAATTGCATCCAAGGGTTCTAAAAGAGCTTGCGGATGTAATTTCTGAACCTCTGGCTATTATTTTTGAAAATTCTTGGAGAACAGGAGAGGTGCCAGAAGATTGGAGGCAGGCAAATGTTGTCCCCATCTTCAAGAAGGGGAAAAAAGAGGATCCGGGTAACTACTGACCCGTCAGCTTGACGTCTATACCTGGAAAATTTTTAGAACAATTCATCAAACAGTCGGTCAAACATGGGTTTCTCAAGAACAAGTCATGTCAGACTAACCTAATCTCTTTTTTTTTTTTGAGAAAGTAACTACCTTGCTGGATCAGGGGAATGCTGTAGACATCATTTATCTTGATTTCAGTAAGGCTTTTGATAAAATTCCACATACTATCCTTATTGACAAATTGGTAAAATGTGGTTTGGATTCTGTTACCGTTAGGTGGATCTGTAACCGGTTGACGGATCACACCCAAAGGGTGCTTGTGACTGGTTCCTCATCCTCTTGGAGAGGAGTGACAAGTGGAGTGCCTCAGGGATCTGTCCTGGGACCTGTTGTGTTCAACATCTTTACCAATGATTTGGATGAAGGAATAGAGGGAATGCTTATTAAATTTGCAAATGATACTAAATTGGGAGGAGTTGCAAACACAGAAGAAGACAGAACAGGATATAGGATTATCTTGACAGGCTGGAAAACTGGGAAAAAACCAATAAAATGAATTTTAATGGATAAATGTAAAGTTCTGCATTTAGGTAGGAAAAATCCAATGCATGGTTATGGAATGGGGGAGACTTGTCTTAGCAGTAGTATGTGCGAAAAGGATCTAGGGGTCTTAGTGGATCATACACTGAACATGAGTTAACAGTGTGATGCAGGGGCTAAAATGGCAAATTGAATTTTGGACTATCAACAGAAGTATAGTGTCCAGATCACGTGATGTGATGGTATCGCTTTACTCTGCTCTGGTAAGACCTCACCTGGAGTATTGTGTTCAGTTTTGGGCACCACATTCCTGAACTTTCTGACCATTAGAGTGATTCCTCAGTGGAACAGGCTTTCTCGGGAGATGGTGGGCTCTCCTTCCTTTGAGGTTTTTAAACAAAAGCTAGATGGCCATCTGACAGCAATGAAGATCCTGTGAATTTAGGGGGAGGTGTTTGTGAGTTTCCTGCATTGTGCAGGGGGTTGGACTAGATGACCCTAGAGGTTCCTTCCAACTCTGTGATTCTATGATCTTAGAGCATATTAATAGCAAAGGAAACAGACAAATATTATCTGTGCTCCAAACAACATCAAAAAAAACTTTCAAGACTTACTGAAAATATCAGTGCAACAATTTAAATTTTAACAATTCCTTCAGCAATCATAACTGAAACCAACTAGTTGATGTATAGTGTGGTGGTTGTAATAGCAAGAGAACTGTGAATGGACAGTAAGAAAAAGGCAGTTAAGGATTTTAAGACAAAATTAAACTGGCAAGACATTGGAGGAAAAAATTCAGCAAATGGCATTCAGACTTCAGTGCCTTAGAAAAATTAAAAGAAAGGAAACTCAAGAATGAAAGAAGAAAAACAAACTTCAGGAAGAAATATCTGTTAGATACAAAAACAACAGCCCAAGTTGTAGAAGAAATCAAACACAATTGTTGCAGTGTCCAAGAAGATTAAGAGGTATTACTGTAGGATCCAGCAATATAGACATAACTTCCAATTCCTGACTAACCAATGACAGTTCTACAAATCACTAGAGGAAGATGAAAAAAATAAAAGTGAAACCAGATGTAGAAAAGACATTAACCTTCTGGAAAGAACTCTGGGAGGACTCAAAAGTATACAAGAAAAAAGCCACCTGGATTACAGATGTGGAAAACAAACTGAAAGAAAAGCAAATAGAACATCGTAGAATAACTCTGGAAAGCCTTCAAAACAATTAAAGTGAAAAGCTAGGCAGCACATGGAAGAGATGAAATCCATGGCTCTTGGCTTTAAAAGTTTACAAGTCTTTATCCACAGTTTGGTGCAACAGCTTAATGACATGCTCCATTCCAAAGCAGTAGAAGATTGAATAAATACAAGCAGGACATTCTGAAGAACAAAGAGAAAGGAGCAGTTCCAAGCAATTTCTGCCTCATTACCTGCCTCCCAACAACTTTGAAATTACTGACAGGAATTGTTGCCAGTTCCATTCAAGAATGTCAACAGCTCAGTTCGGTTTCTGCCACATGAACAGAAAGGAATTTCCCCCAAATCCTGAGACACTATTGATTGTCAATTTATTCGGCCAATGACCAGCACAAATCAAAAGCAAAGACTACTCAACAAAACATTCAAGAATAAAATTGATCCAAATATAACAGGAATATCTCTAAGATTTAACATTTAAAATTGATCTAAATATAACAGGAATATCTCTAAAATTTAACATTTAAAAGACCAGGCCCAGCAGAAACCCACCCCCTCCTCAGCGGGGCTGTGCGTGCACAGGATGCTCTGGACTGCGCAGTGAGCGGGGGAGAAACGTGCCTCTGGCCACCCAGCCAACTTGAATCCCTGGGTAGGTAGTAGAGGTGTGTGGCTCTTGCGTGGCTCTTGAAGCCGCCACCACCCCATTGGCTAGCTTGGAGAAGGCATTTGTCTCTGTAAATCACTTTTCCAAGTCAAGGAGAATGCATTTAAATTTGCTTTCTTTCCACCTCTATCTCCACAAGTATTTGCTTCCAGGTTGGTGGTGGGAGGGAGGGGGAGGTGCCACATGGAGGGGGTAAGGCCACCAGAGTGGAGGAGGGAGTGGGGGCCACCAGAGGGGAGGCCTCTCTACCCAAAAAATTTTTCCATGGGCCCCCCTATCTGGAATTGTCTATGGGCCTGCTAAAGATCAGTTACTGATCAATACAATGGTTTTACAAAATTGTACAAGAAGGAAAACCAACTGGAATGTTGCTTGGGTTAATTAAAAGAAGGCATTTGATTCACTCCCTCATACAGGGATCCTGAAAACACTAGAAATGATAGGTATCAGTAAAACTGTAATAACATTTATCAAAAATGTCATGAGTAAATGGAACTACAGATGGGCACAAACTTGCCCATGACCCTAAATTTTTGACTAAAATTGCCTGGGCCATGATTTGCAAGCTGAGCTGCTTGTGATCTTGCCTTAACAACCCTCCCAGTACTCTCCACATAGTCTTCAGACGTTCAGGCATCTCAGAGTGGCATATGTCAAAAGCATCTGTGGCAGACATACTGGTGCTGATCAATTACGATTGTCAAAGCAATGGGGGGATGCACTTCTACAGCCCTGTAAACACCAATAGTGGCCCAGCAAAGCGCAACAAGCAGCACTGGCTGCCAATAAGAGAGCTCGCATTTTGCTCTATGGGAGCAGAATGATATATACCCCCAGCTCAGACACAGCCATTGTTTTTTGTCCACAGCAGACATGCCACACGTTTTTAGAGTAAGAGGCAGAGAGGGAAGGGAACTGGAAGTTATTCCTCCTGCTTGTTGTTGGGGGCATTTGGTACTTATTCAGGGCTCTGAGGAACCTGTCCTTCTCAGACTTAGCAGAGGGGCTTAATTTTATTGGTTCCTTGGCTGAGGACCCCCATTGGGCTTTGTGAGTGCTAGCTTTGGTTGGCTGGGATTGTGTGAGGTGGAGTGGACTCAGGGCTCTGAGTCACCTGTCTGCTTACACTGGGCAGATGGACTTAGCTGTTGGTTGTCTTGCCAGAATACCACCCCTCTTTTGTACTTATTTTTGAACACCTCTTCCTGGCTGAGGTTGTGTTTGGTGCTGGGCTCTGCCTCTGAGGCACCAGTCCATCTGCTCACACTGAGCAGAGGGGTTTAGCTTCATTGGTTCCTTGGCTGAGAACCCCCCCAGTGGGCTTTGTAACTAGCTCTGGCTGATTGGGATTGTGTGAGGTGGAGTGGACTCAGAGCTCTGAGCCACCAGTCTCTCTGCTCACACTGGCCAGAGGAGCTTAGCTACAGGTTCCCTTGACAGAACATCCCCCTGACTCATATTTATTTCTGAACACCTCTGAGTTTGATACCTCTAGTTTGCAGAAGATCTGTTGAACACACTTCTGAACCTGCAGCTGTGATTTTCCCAGATAGTTTTTTTGGGGAAAGTGGGCTGTAATTTTGCCCCCCTAAATTCAATCCTCTCCAGACTTGGAGGGCAGGTAGAGAAGAGTCAGCTGGATACTTGCTTCAAGTTTGGCATCTCTAACCCTTGGGGGGCATTCTACTGCATAATGGACTGGTTCAGTAAATGGAAAAGGTCTGTTAAGGTTCCTGTGGCCCTGCAAACCAAAATGAACCTCTGTTTTCCTGGTTTGTGTCCATTCTTAAATGGAACACTGGGCTGATAGTGACTGGAGAAGAAATAGGAACAGTTAATATCAAACGAGGAATTTCCCAAGGAAACTCACTTATCACCACTGCTCTTTGTCATTGCCCTAGAACCACTAACCAACATTCTCAGCAGCACATGCCTAATATACCAGCTTTCAAAAACAGGCCCAGAGATTTCACACTTATTGTATATGAATGTCTTGAAAATGTATAGAAAGTCATCCTCAGAGATTGATTCTTTACTAAATACAGTTCAAATGTTCAGCAAAAATATAGCAATGGAATTTGGCCCTGACAAGTGTGCTGCACTAGCACTGAATAGAGGAAAGATCATTGAACAAGAAGAAATCAAGATGCCAAACAACAACATCAAAATACTGGGCTTTAAAGAAAACTACAGATATCTTGGAATGTTGGAAGCTGACAACATCAAACATACCCTTGTTAAAAAAATACAACCAAGGAATATTACCAAAAAGTTTAAAAGATATTGTGAACAAAGTTAAATGAAGGCAACACAGTAATGGCAATTAACACATGGGCACTCCCAGTTCTGATACATTGCTGGCATTATCAATTGTCAGCAAGCAGAATTAGAAGCAGTAGATCATAAAATGTACAAGATAATGCTGATGCATTGCTCACTTCATTCTAGAAGTGATGTTGATCATCTTTACTTACCAAGGAATTTAGGTGGAAGAGTGCTCTTGAAAGTCAAGCAAGATGTTGAAGAAGAAAAATGAGCACTGAATGACTACACCAAGAAAAGCAAAGAGAATCTTCTAGTTGAAGTATAGAAGGCAGACTTATTTAAGGTTACAGAAACCAAAGAAAATTACAAAATTATTGTGATCAAAACTCACTTTGACAAGTGAAAGGAAAAGCGCTTGCACTGGTAGTATTTGAAAGACATAGAGAACAAAGTTGCTAATGACAACATCTGGATGTTGTTCCAAAATGTACACTTGAAGAAAGAAATGGAAGGACTCATCCTAGCTGTTCAAGAGCAGGCACTCAAAATGAATAGTATGAAAGTCAAGATCCAGAAGATCAGTGATAACAGTAAATGTCAACTTTGCAAGACAAAGGATAAAATAGTTTACCACACGGTCAATGCCTACAGTAAATTGCTTAAACTAACTAGAGTTGTAGCTATGTTGCACTGGAATCTTTGCAAGAAGTATGACTTACCGTCAGCCAGAAATTCATGGGAGCACAAACCAGACAAGATTATGGAAAATGATGAAACAAAAATTCTTTGGGACTTGCATTCAATTAGGGGTACCCAGAAACCCAGTGGGGAGGCTTTGCATTAGGGGAGAGGCGGAATGGGCTGTGGGGAAACTTGGCCTGCCTGGCTTGGATTGTGATGCTGGAAAAGAGGATTGTTCCTCCTCTCTCTGCAATGCAAAGCCCTACCCTTGAGCAAGTCTCAATCAAAAAGGGAAAAGTTAAAATACATTCTCTTAACTGTGCTGAGCAGGAGGAGAATACATTTTTCCTAACTTTTTTTGTCTTCATAAAGTCAGGAATGCCTGAGAGTCAACAGCTTAGAAGGAGCTGCTTCAGAATCCAAAGGCAGGCTCTCATTCTTCCCTCAGTGCATCTCTGCACATCAGAAGCCGTGGAGACACCTGGGCTGCCCCGGCTTGGATTATGATGCTGGATTGAACTAGATGACCCTGGAGGTCCCATCCTCCAATGCAAAGCCTGCCTTCAAGCAGAGTCTCAGTCTACAAA
Organism: Heteronotia binoei; assembly: GCF_032191835.1. Lineage (NCBI taxonomy): Eukaryota > Metazoa > Chordata > Lepidosauria > Squamata > Gekkonidae > Heteronotia > Heteronotia binoei. Next base: position 61,038,642 of record NC_083226.1, read on the forward strand.
GAAAAAGTTAGGAAAAAATACATTCTCTTATTGTTAAGCACAGTATTCTTAACTGTGCTGAGCAAAAAGAGAACACATTTTTTCCTTCTACAAAGTCAGGGATGCCCTGCTTCCTCTCATTTGAAACAGGGCAACCCTTCACATCATAGGAACAACTGGAATCATGTGATCATGTGCTTCATTTCTTGTCCTTCCGTGTGATTGTGAGGTTCAAGGTAAGAACTGCATTGCTCTGATCTCCTGCCTGTGTCCTGAAAACTTCACATTCATTTTCTTTTCCTGGAAGGTCTGTATATCAAAATTGATTGTCTTTGATGCATGTTTGTATTTTCAGTAAAAAAAAAAATCATTAATTTGGTTTGCCTGTGACCTAGTTTATAACTAGTATCTGGTATTACATTTTATAGCACACATGACCCGGTCCAACAAAGTGACGTTTAGGTCAGATCCAGACCTCATAACAAATAAATTCAACACCCCTGACCCAGAGATTCTTGGGCCTTGAATAAATAACCCCAGTTCAGCTCCAGAAGACAATGTTGCTTGGAACAGCAAGGATACTGTAAAGATACATCTGCAATTCTCAAGAACTTGGCTAGATTTCAAATTGCAGAACATCATCTATCAATCTAATATCTGACAGTGATGATTGATACATAATAATAGTAATAGAAGTATATAAATATATATAAGAGCCCCATGGCACAGAGTGGTAAAGCTGCAGTACTGCAGTCTGAGCTCCCTGCTCACGACCTGAGTTCAATCCCAGCAGAAGCTGGGTTCAGGTGGCCGGCTCCAAGTTGACTCAGCCTTCCATCCTTCCGAGGTCGGTAAAATGAGAACCCAGCTTGCTTGGGAGAAAGTGTAGATGACTGGAGAAGGCAGTGGCAAACCTTCTCATTAAAAGTCTGCCGTGAAAACGTTGTGAAAGCAGCATCACCCCAGAGTCGGAAACAACTACCTTTATCTTTACACACACACACACACACACATATATATATATATATATATATGTGTAGTTAATCAGTGGTAATAAAAATGCACTCTGTTCATAATCTACACAAATAAAGGAATAGTACGATTTTATAGTATCATAATGTAGTCAACTCTTAATTTTTCTTTGGCAATAAATCTCATTCAGTAAAGTTAGTCATCCATAAAGTAGTTCAGTTCTTATATCATTATTTGCCCACACAGATTATCTTTCCTCTTTGTATTAATTGGGATCTATCAATTGGCTATCACTCATGGTAGGGTTGCAAGCCTCCAGGTGGGGCCTGGAGAGCCCGTTTTTACAGCTTATTTCCAGCTGGCAGTGAACAGTTCCCCTGGAGAAAATGGCTGCTTTGAAGGATGGACTCTATGGCGTTGTACCATGCTGAGGCCCCTCCTCTCCTCAATCCCCACCTTCTCTGGGCTCTACACCCAAAGCTCCAGGTAGTTTCCAACACAGACCTGGCAACCCTGCATCTTGCTTAGGTCCCTTTCTTATCTTATCAGCCCCTATCTGACATGGCTTTTATGCGCGCAAGTCCCATGATCCCCAGCAAGATTTGGGTTTGGTTAAAGGGGACCTTGTTTGTTTTCAGCAGCAGAAAAGCTGGTTGGATGCAGCCCTCTGTGTTTAGAGCAAGACCCCCCTTCTGTAAAAACACTGGTCTTAGATACAACTTCTTAACTTGAGTTCGCACACACACAATTTTTCCCTTGATATTCATTAATTTTAAGAAAAAGGACAGGAGGAATTGGGAAATGATCATAAATCTTTAGGGAAACTAGCAGGGGTGGGTGGGAAAGAATAGCAGAATGGTTGTCATCTTCTTTGTGCTTCTTCCCTAAGTAACTCCCTTTGTCCCAATTAAAGAAGGCAGATAGAAGCATTTTTACTCAGTTTTTGTTCTGTGTCAACATGTATGTAGGGGAGAATTAGAATTTCCTACCAAAATTACTGTTATCCAATGTCACACTTCTGCAGGCACAAGGACTTCTGTTCATGGAGTGTAATTTTTGTAACTCCTCCCTTTTGTAACAGCCTGAAATGCCTCTGAAATTGCACTTCTGGGGATATATGTCCCCTAACATCAGGATTTTGCAGTCTATTATATCTGCCAGAAGAGTGAGGAGCTACAAAATTTACTCTGTAAGGTGGAGGTTTTTGATCCAACAAAAGTACACTACCCCCGACCCCCATTCCATTTATATGCACCTTCCCTCCAAGGAGCTCAAGGAGGTATACATAAGTCTGCTCTTCTTATCTTATTCCTACAACAACCCTGTGAGATCAGTTAGACTGAGAGGTAGTGACTAGTTTAAGCTCACCCAGTAAGCATCAGGGCTCCATGGGTATTCACATCTCCTCATTCCATGCCTAACACTATATAATATTTGATAATGGGTGGGATAGGTGCATCCTAGCAGTCAGTAGACCTTCATGCCTTAGCAGCACTAACTCAGTCTCCTCCTAGGATTTTCTTAAAAGGAATCTGAAACTAGGTTAACTGTTCAACTAACCTACTCTCCCCTCTCCTACTCAAACTGGCTGCACCAAGCTGGACTCCATTCCAAAGCATGAAATCAGTTTTAATTTTTAAAATTTTTAAAATAAAGTTGAAAGTTGAATTTTATATATCAGTTATCCTTTCTGGGGATGCATTTGTGCTGCTATTATTTATGGTCCATGTGCATTGAGGTTGGGGGCGGGGGGGTGGGTGGGACTTCATCATACAGTAAATTCTGTTGCTGAAAAATCCTGAATGTTGGTGCATAGAATTCAAGGCTGCAAATGATTCTGTCCTCTTATTGATGCTTTCTATCTTTCATGAGTTCTCACCTACATGGAGAATTAGCTGTATCATAAATCAAATGTTGTGAATGTTCCTTCTGCAGTAACAAACTTGAAAAATAATATTCTTATTGTACCATACCATAAATGTCCAAACCGGTTTCTTTTGATGCACAAAAATTGCCCCTGAAAGAAATTAATTCCCTTTCCAATGTACAATGGAATGATGGTAGTTAACTATCATAATACAATAAGAAATTACTGTGTGTATTTTAATATTAGTGCTCCTTTTGACAAAAAGCTTTCACATGAGGTGAGGGGGTTAATTTTTCCTGATTTACCCTTATACTGCTGCTCTCCTCCACCCCTGTCCGCATTCCAGTCTGTTCTCAACTGGCACCTGACACTAGTAAGTAGCTTTTTGGAGCACAGAGGGGTGTAGAAAAGGGGGGGGGGGTCCAGTTTATAAATACATGGAGTTCATAGGACTCAAACTATTGCTTTTATTTTTCACATTTTCTCTTTGGCAAAATCATTTTTGTTATAAATGGGTCTGATATCTCTATCAATATAAATGCAATCTATATAAGAATGTCTATACAAGTCCAGGATCCAAAGAAGAAGATTGTTTTGGGGATAAAGATGCACACACATCTGGAACTTTTCCTTCCTTGTTTTCCAGACATCAGATTCAATTATATCAGACATGAGGCATTTCTTAAAGTGAACAGTGACTTTGCTTTTTAGTGTGAATGGGTGTAGCAAATATGGAAAGCACCTCTTTTGTATGTGGTTCACTCTGTTCATCAACATTTTTCTTTGGATTCTGGCAAGGGTGTTAACCCAGTGAATAAGTTATTTTCAAATGACTAGCAATTACAAACGAATTTAAGGAAAACTGTTCATTTAGTCAACACTTTAATAACTGATACATGAGAGATGCATAAAATAGTTGTAAGGCCAAAGAACTGACTCTCAGTAAAATATTTCAACTTCATATACCTTTCTTCCAAGATGCTTTTCTGTTATGTATGGTTTAAGATGTTCAGTGCTAAAGGTTCTTAAATGTTTGCATTGTGGCTTGGCAATAAATCTTAACCTTGTCTTCTTTTCCTTAATGAAGTGGAGAGAAAAGTGGTCTTTCTGGGAACTTTATCTTTCCTTTGTTAAAAAAATGGAAGCAGAGTAACCTCTGGAAGCTATTGCAAATTTGCTTGTGTAAAGTTCTAAAGATCATACCCTCAGTAAATTGTACTTACTAGCAGTCTTTGAACTAAAGTTTCCTTTTGAACTTTAGACAATCTATCAAAATTTCTATGGTCATTCTTTTTATTACTATCTTGTCTTGAGCCCTTTTTTTAATGACATCTATTATCAGATTGAAATGGCGATTGAGACACTACAAAAGTCTGATGGTCTGTCCACTCACAGAAGCTCTCTTCTCAACAGCCATGTAAGTTGCCTCTTCTTCATATAAACTAATTCCTTGCTTGTTCTGCATGCTTAGCCTGCCTTCTAAATGCTTGTTTTGTTTTGCTGCTTTTTGTTTTGTTTCTGAATCTTCTTTTCCATTTTAAAACTTACACAGCACCACTATGCTGTGTCTTTCAGGCAAAATGTCAATGCAGCAACTTGTTGAGTACTTGATTTCCTGACTTGCATAATGATGCTGCTAGCATCAAAATAACTGTTGTTTTCAAAGCTCCTGTAACAAGTTAAAATATGAATAAAAATATAACTCTAACCATCGTTGAAGTGGATCTCATGCTGTTAAACCAAACATGCTTTCTGTTGTCATTTGAAAAGGAGAAACATACTGTAATTGTAGCTAATGAGTTAAAATAATTTCATAGCTTCATTTGTAATCCAAAATTCCATCATGCTTCAGATTGATCAAGGAACAGAATCCAGGATGGAGATATCCCAGTAAAGAGGTGGACTTGAATAGATCAGATGTTTATTCAGCATTGCAGTCCCCAAAGGAAAGGTTTAGCTCCTGCCTTGTCTTGTTCCCAAGTACATCTCTGTTATCTGCCATTTAAGTGAATGGTTGCTATTCATTGTTAATATAGATTATTAATGTAGGTACAATGTTGTATTGGGGGCAAAATCTACTCTTCACTCCTGACTGTGGATGCCCATGGCCCCTTGATAAAGGTTCTATAGATATCTGTACACAAAACCCCTATTAGAGTACTTGCAATTTAGAAGCATTTTCTCCATACATAATTTTCCCATCGAAGTGATGAGCAAGTTGATATAATATAATAGAGCACAGTGTGATCTGATGCAGGATATCATTTCATTTGTGAGGACAAGGTGTGATTCTTTGGCTCACCCTCTACTTTCTTTGCTCCTGTGGTGTCAGGAAAGACTGAGGTGGTGGAAGCAGAGGAGTTTACTCAGGGGGCGTCTTACTCTGTCCATTCCACTTGATCTTGAACTGGATCCTGTTGTTGTAGAGAGGGCAGAAGGGGACTTCCCCTGTGGATTAAAGTATGTATGGTGTCTCAAGTTAGTAGAGATCATAAGGCTTCCATTAAGGGCTTGACCAGTCTCTCTGAGGAGGCTTCATCCCAGGGAAGGTCCACATTCTGCTGCTTTTTGAATATTCCCTCCTTCCCAGCCAAGAGTCAATAAGTATTGTTAATTCTTCACAACAGTTAATTATTTTTGAGTCACAAAGCCTATGTTTTCTGGTGCATTAGTGATTCAGATCTGAAAGGGAAAAAACACAAGTTATGTAACTTCTGCATATGTAAGAAAATGTTTAATGACTAATACCTTAAACTTTATATTTTTATGTCAAAAAGTACAATCACAAAGCCATTAAGAATGTACTTGTTATCATATAAGTTAACAGCCAGCTGTTAAATCTTTTAAAAGTATCTTATTTGGACTTTTCCTCTGTTGCCTACTGCCAAAGTACAAGCTTGTGTAAATCTAAGTATAGTTTCACAGTTGCCTTTTGCCATTTTCTGAAAGGAAAGGAAAAGAAAAAAAAATAATTTAAAAACACGGCACTTTTAATTATATATAAATTAATTTTAACACTGCCCATATATATTTTAACATTGTTCATTTCCTAACAAAATGAACCATTCTTTTATAGAACAGTGGTTCAAATCTGAAAATCTCGTATGTTTGTTTGAATGATTCTTCTTTTAAAATACAGCAGGTGACTGAATCTCTGGAAAACAAAACAATTAATTTAAAACTTATTTTTCAAATGGGAACATTTACAGTTTGCTTAATTAGGTGCAACTTTGAGGAGTTGTTTGTTTTATTTATCAGCCAAATGCAAATTAAAGTAACAGTGCACTTCTTCCTGTGAATGCTGTAATGAAAAACATTACATTCCTAGTATAACAATCAATCAACATAATCCATAGAGTTTACAAATCCATTCTACCTACATCTCTCGAATGTTTCCTTTTATTATTATGGTTTTATTAACACTCTTTTAAGGAAAAAATGGACTGTTCAGCTATAAAAAGGAAGAAGCCTGATTTGATAATGAAACTGATTATTTTTGCTTTGAAGTAATTAGCTCTTTAGTCCAAAATTAACAAGTGAGAATATGTTTTGGTCAGAGCTCTTATGGCTTTTAAGAATTGAAACTCCGTGCTATTATTCTGTTCTTACATTAACCTCTGCACATTTGTTTCTTTGTTTATGTGACAATTGGCAATCTGGCTAAGAGCTGAATGAGAAAGATTAGATATGAAATTGGGTAGGAGGTAGGTGCAGTCAGTTACTGGTTTTGCATATGATGAAAAATATTTTCTTGCAGTTTAAATAACAGAAAGTAATTCTGAAAATGTTCACTAGTAATGGATTCCATTTTATAGTTGTTTGGCACTATAATAGCAAACTTTTAATTAATTTTAATAGTATGGTCTTAGGTTATTAAATTATATTTTCTAAAAAAGAATTTATATATTGTCCTAAAGATTAATGCTTTCTCACTTTTGGGGGTATCTTCATTACTTTGATATCTACCTCCTACAACTGTAGCATCTGACATTTAGAGGTATATGCATCTGAGCATGAAAATTCTATTTAGCTTTAATTCTCCTAGCTGTTGATACGCTGTCCTGCATGAACTTTTGCCAGAATATCTGGTAGTTTATCAGAGAAGTATTCACCTCTACTGCCACAGGCAAGGTGAAACTTCTGTGTTGTCTGTCATATACTAACATATATCAATGTGCAAGAGAGTGGTTGGTTTAGTTATCCTCAAATTTATGGAGCATGTCTCAATTATTTGACTTTAGTACTACATGTGGTCTATGACAGTCTGCTTTACATTTTATGATCCAGAAGTTTTTGCCAGTGAAACATGTCTGTCCTAAAGCAAATACTTTAATTTTGTTCTTAACTTAGGCTGTGCTTTGTTAACAATAGTTTCTGCAGGGGACAGTGAATTTCTCTTAGCAGTACAGAATATTAGCAAAATAACCTGCATGCCATATTTGAAACTTAACTAGGATAGGTATATGATTTTTGTAATTGCTAGCCACTATTTCACTTTTGATAAACTAGAATCACATATCTACTTTAATATATCCAATTTAATTGTGACAAATCAATAAAAAAGTTTGAAAGATATACTTCTCCTTGTTTTTGTACTCAGAGATGCTTCTGCCAGCTCATTAACTAAATAAATGTCTAAATGCAAATCAGAGGTTACCATTTCCCATGTATTGTGATTCTATCACTCATGGCTTGTGATTTCATAACTTTAAATAACATTATGGCATTAAAGGTTTGTGAATGAGAAACTTTAACTTATTTACAAGATACTTGTGAGCAACCAGTCTGATCATGAATTCACACCACTGATCTAAAATGATACATTATTAAATGTCATTTTTTAAAAAAAACCTAAGACATAAATCCTCTTAATTAAAATAATTTGGAACCCTCAAACATAGCATGAGCCAAAGTTCAGCACAAACTTGGCCCGATTCAGAGCCCCTGAACTGATATTCAGAGATGGTGCCTTCCCCTAACATTTACATTACTATCAAAGATTTCAGGTTTTCACGGCTGGTAACATCATTAGGGTTTGTAGAATCTTTCGGGCTCAAGTGCCGTGTTCTACTGGAGAAAGTTTTCCTTCCAGATGTTTCGTTCTCAGCTGCGGAGAACATCCTCAGTGGCTTTGCAGCCGAAGCAGGCGCTCTGACCTTCTTGGCTGCTGTGCATTGAGTGAGGCCAGGGCTGCTGGAGAGCTGCTATTTCTAGGCTGGAGGAAGTGTGGTGAAAGGGCAATTGGTTTGTGGATGTGCCCATTGTTTGGTGGGGCTTCCTGGAAGGGTAGTGATAAGGAAACTGGCTGTTGAATGTGCCCATTGTTCTGTTTTAATTGCTAGAAGGGTTGGAAGGGGTGTGAAGATAAGGAAGATGGTTGTTGACTGTGCTGATTGTTCTGTGGAATGTACTGGTTGTTCTGTGACTTTCTGCAATTTATAGTCTGTAGGGTGTTTTGCAGAGCTGGGTACCAAGATTGGTGGATGAAAATGCCTTCTTCCTTTCTGTTAAAATTGTGCTGGTGTTTGTAAATCTCAATAGCTTCTCTGTTCAGGCGGGTATGATAATGTGAGACCATAGAAAGGACTTCAGTTCTTTCAAAGTGGATGACGTGGTCTCCTTCTTGAAGTGCATGTTCAGCTACAGCTGATTTTTCTGGCTGAAACAAGCGACAGTGTCTCTTGTGTTCGGTGAGACGGGTGTTGATACTGCGTTGGGTAGTGCCAATGTAGACTGCACCACAGGAGCAGGGTATTTTGTAGACTCCAGGGGTTGAAAGTGGATCTCTCATATCTTTGGCCGAGCGCAGCATGTGGCGGATCTGTTGTGTGGATCCAGTTCACCGTGGAGAAAGAAAACAATGGTCAACTTGCCTTTCTTGACGTCCTCATTACCAGGAAAGATGACAGAAAACTCGGCCACACTGTATTTAGGAAACCCCCACACACCGACCGCTATCTAAATAAGAATTCCAATCATCATCCTCGCCAAAAACGTACAGTTGTAAAAACCCTCATCCACCATGCATCACGCATCTGTGAACCAAGCCAACTCCAGCAGGAACTACACCACCTCAACCAGTCACTGCAGGCCAGTGGATACTCCCAACAAGAAATTAGAAGAGCCGTCCATCCCAGGAGACCATCCACACCAAATCCCGAGCCACACACAAATGTAGGTACAGCCTTCCTGCCCTACATAAAATCTGTCACCGACCGCATTGGCAAAGTCCTTTCTATGGTCTCACATTATAATACCCGCCTGAACAGAGAAGCTATTGAGATTTACAAACACCAGCACAATTTTAACAGAAAGGAAGAAGGCATTTTCATCCACCAATCTTGGTACCCAGCTCTGCAAAACACCCTACAGACTATAAATTGCAGAAAGTCACAGAACAACCAGTACATTCCACAGAACAATCAGCACAGTCAACAACCATCTTCCTTATCTTCACACCCCTTCCAACCCTTCTAGCAATTAAAACAGAACAATGGGCACATTCAACAGCCAGTTTCCTTATCACTACCCTTCCAGGAAGCCCCACCAAACAATGGGCACATCCACAAACCAATTGCCCTTTCACCACACTTCCTCCAGCCTAGAAATAGCAGCTCTCCAGCAGCCCTGGCCTCACTCAATGCACAGCAGCCAAGAAGGTCAGAGCGCCTGCTCCGGCTGCAAAGCCACTGAGGATGTTCTCCACAGCTGAGAACGAAACGTCTGGAAGGAAAACTTTCTCCAGTAGAACACGGCATTTGAGCCCGAAAGATTCTACAAACCCTAATTTACATTACTGTCGTTCAGTTCAGTTCAACTGTTTGGAGCATTTAAACCTAACAGCTGAGCAGTGCTGGTCTGCAGCTGACCTGCTAGTTTTAAATGGCTGTGAGCCATTTCACTGGTTGGTTTTGCTTCTCCCTGCTTTGAATTGGTGGAATGGATCCATGAAATGCCATTCATGAAATGCAGCCATTTCAGACGAACAGCTGATGAACGTACCCCTCCCATTAGGCTGAAAGGGCTGCAAGCCATTTCACTGCTTGGTTTTGCTTCCCTGCTTCAAAACGGGGAAGCAAAGCAGACCAGTGAATTAGCTGATGGGTGCATCCACCCCTAGACCAAATAGCTGGGCAAGTCATAGCCATTTAAACCTATTTTGCTCCCCTTGCTTCGAAACAGGGAGAGGCAAAACAGATGAGTTAAATAGCTGCCAGTCATTTAACCCTTCCTGGGTAATCACTTCCTTTTTCTGAACTGGCTAGTTTGGTTTGGAACATCTTTGGCTTAGTTCAGGGTTTGGTTTGAGGGCTGTCCTAGACCTCAAACCAGAATTTTTAGGTTTGTATCTAGTCCTATTTGTTTTAGAGCAGGGTTTCCCAAACTCCCCCCCCCCCCCATGGCCTGGTTATTTTTCACTTCTCCTTCGTGGCCCACTAAAATTTGGGGGTGGAGACGGAAGACAGGAAACGATGTACAAACAAGCCTAAAACTCTTGCAATATTTTGTTTAAGAAAGGGAGGAGAATGGTGGGATTTTGCAATGCAGTTTTAAAAATAAAAAATCAAGAAAAAGCACAAGAATCACACAGCAGAAAATAAAAATATAAAATGCTCTCATCCTGGGAAAACATGAAATGACAGCCAGGGAAATCATGAAATAGCAGAGAATTTCAAGCTTCTCTTTCCCCCCCTTCCCAGGTCTACTCATATTAGGGAGGAAGAAGAGAGAGAAGAGAAAAGTCTGACAGAAAGAGAGAGAGAGAGAGAGAAAGAAAGAAAGAAAGAAAGAAAGAAAGAAAGAAAGAAAGAAAGAAAGAAAGAAAGAAAGAAAGAAATGGCAGTGGTGGGAAAACATGAAATGGCAGGGCATCTCCCTCCCTCCCCGGTCTGCTCAGATTAGCAATGGGAAGAAAGGAAGGAAGAGAAAAGACTGACAGAAAGAGAGAGGAAGACGGGAAAAGACTGACAGAAAGAGAGAGAGAGAGTAGATGGGAAAAGAATGAATGAAAGGGAGGGAGGGGGAGAGAGTTGGAAACCAATCGAGGGGAAAAAAGAAGGAAAAAGGAAATATGAAAGAAGGAAAAGGGAGGGAAGGAGAAAGAAAGGAGGGACAAAAGGAAGGAAGAAAGAGAAAAGAAAGGAAAAGAAAAGAAAAACAAAAAAATGTAATGGGAGCAACTCACCTTTAAAGCTGCTGACTCTTGCTGCGCAAGCACCTCCTCCCTCCCTTCCCCACCGCTGGTAAATTTCAGACTTTGTAAAGCTCCCCCTCTCCTCCTCAGTGAGGAAAATGGGTCTGAGCTAACTCAGCACTGGGGCAGGCTGCTGGCACTTCCAACAGGCCGCACCTGGAATGGGCAGGTGGCTGATCCCTCCCCCACACTTCCTAGTCTGTTTGGTGCCGGTAGCCTGCCCCAGCACTGAGTTAGCTCAGCCCTGTTTTCCTCGCCGAGAGTGGAGGGGGAGCTTTAAAAAGGCTGAAATTTACCAGCGGTGGGGAAGGGAGAAAGAGGTGGGGGCACGATGCCGCGGGAGGAAGGCATGGGGGGGCGGCCAGGGGACGGGAGGCCCCAGGGCCTGGCATTGAGCCCTGCATCCCCCAGTGCCAGGTCCCAACCCTGCAATTAGGAAACGCTGCTTTAGAGCATACAAGTTGTTACATATGCGTTAATTTATACAGCATCCCTGTAAATTTGGCCAGTATTATTATCTCTAATCTGCAGAAACTGAAAGGTAGTAGTTTATCTAAGGCCACCTACTAAATTGCTAGCTAAGGTAAAATTTCAGCTAAAATGCAAATTCTTTACTAGCCCTTCTCAAACTGCTGCCTGATTATGCCTAACAAGGGATGGAGGAAAGAGCCAATGGTGGGTTGTCCAGCTGAATGCTATTTCTGGTAAGTGGGAGTTGGCCACTCAGCACCATCACACTTCATTTTGTCCCAGCTAGACATCTACCTAATATTTAAGAGGAAGATTCTCACTGCCCAGCCTTACTTGCTGCAAACTTCCTGTTTAACTGTCCCTTGATTGAGTTCCACATGAAAGCCTTGCTATGGAATTCAACTGACTGCAGGTTGACAGGGATGAGAGCAGAATTTTCCTTAGGCTTCCTAACGGGCCTCGATAGTCCGGATTTACAATAATTATAAGGATTGAGATATATTCTTGCAACTGCACCTATATGCAGTAAGATTTTTGTCAGGCATTGAAGGCATAAGCTATTTGGGACATGATAAGTGTATTAGAGTAAAAGCTTTTTTAAAAACGAAAGGGTTTTTGACAGCCTTAGAGGTCTATAAATCAACCAAAAACATATTTTATTTTCTCCACTAGCATACAAACTGGTAACACTAATACACTGGTTCCCAAACTCTGCTTAGAGAGCAATGCTAGTGAACATATGAAATAACAAAGTCGTTACCTGCCCATTCAACAAGGTCTCCTCTTAATTCACGACTCTAGTTTTGCCTCTCTCCTGTCTACCATAACATTGCCCCATCCTTACCTGTATTTGTGAATGAATCATTCACTCATTCCCCATCTAGAAATAAAGCAGAATTGCCTTCATGAATCATTTGTCTGAGCTTATGTCTTTCCAATCATAAGAAATGCCCAGAAGTCTGACTAATAAAAAACAACTAAGAATGGGCCACTGAGGGCAACTATTATAGCAGGTAGCAAAGTGACTGCCCCAGAGGCATTTCAGAAAAACATGACTTCTGGAAAGTAACCAAAAAATAAAAATAAAAATGGCTCCCAGTGGGGAGTATGCTCCAGGGGGTACTGAATGTTGAAAGTAGTTGAGGGGCCATGGAAGGGAAATTAATCTGTTTAAGTTTATGAGAATTTATAGAATCCTGATATTATACAGTCTTAGGGTGGGAGTTTCCACATTGCACCCTCCATTCCTTGTGGGTCCCCAGTTTATCATGATTTTTTTAATAAAGTGGCTGGCCCCATGCCAATTACAAAAGAAACATAACCAGACTATCCACATACAAAGAAGGCATTTTAATTCTGGTTAATTGACAAAGAGCTTGATGAGAATTAAATACATTTCAGAAGGCACAGAATGTTAAGAGCAGTTGAAAATCAAAGGAAAAATAAGAGGGTGGGAAATTTATTCCCCAGGAACTCATAAATCCTGTAGAAGGGAGTTGAGATGGTGTTTCCAAATTGTTCTGTCTTTTTATAATTTTGCATGTGCCCCCATCTTCTTCATACTCAAGGTAAACCACTTGGGATGTAAAAATAAGATATTACTTCAAATGTGTCTCTTCCTTGGCTATCAGAAAGCTAGGAATCTCTGGGCTAGTGTTATCCTAGTCAGGATTTCTTTTGCAATGGATGGCAGTTCCTATGAGTCTCAGACAAAGAAAAACTACCAATTACATAACAGTTAAAAGAAAATCCAGATGTTACAAGCTGGGAATCAAACCAAGCCTCTCAAAGAGGGTTTCAGTGAAATGGAACTGAACCCAAACCTTGGCCAACCACAAGATATGGATTCTTGAGGCTACAGTCTTCTTGTATTTCCTTGGCATTTTAGTTCCTTCTTGCTGCCATTCTACTATATGTAAGCAGGGTACATTTCTCTCCCCCCCCCCCCGCTTTCTCCCCATTTTGTTAGGTTAGTGGGGACTTCTTGAAAGAAAGCATAGAAGGCATTGGAGCTAGGGGAGAGAATGAATATGAGAAGGGGAGGAACAGGAGTTTTATTTGAAAGGCAAGGTACGGTGGTGGTTAGGCATTTAAGCTGATCAGGACAGTAAGATATATATATCTGCCCAAGGTCCTCCTGAGTAACTAGGTCTAAAGATTCATTTTCATCTCTAGTCATTGCTAAAGCATTTTCTCCTAAAACAGAATAATTGCTTGTTTCTTTCTCTTTTAAGGATTTCATATGCATGTTGTAGAAAATAAGGGTTTTTAAAAATGTATTAAATATAGGCAAAATAATGGTAGAATAATTTGGGAAGAAAAGGAATTTTGACAATGTGTTTTTATTGTATATTGTTCAATAATTGGCTTATGCAATAGGAAACTGCAATCAAAATTTATTTTAAAATCATACAAACAATACTAAGTGACTCTATCCTGGGAGGTATATTGCAATGGGCTAGGGTTGTCAGGTGCACAAATTCACGCCCTGGAGGTCTGTGGTCCTATTGCTGCTGCATAGAGCATTTGGAGCAAAAACTAGTGTCAATGATGCCATGACATTACTTCCTCTTCCCAAACCAGAGGTGACATCATGCCAATGCCAGTTTTCAGAGTTTGTGCTCCCATTTTGCTGTCTACGGCAACAAAAAAAATTTAGGCTCAGCCACCTATGAAGGCTTCAGGCAAAGTTACAAAGTTATTGAAATAATCATGTTTAAACTGCTAAATATTCTTTCCCTTTTCCCATTTCAAATTAAACTTCCTTTCCCACTCATTTGACAATTACATTGCAAGCAGATAGTGTGAAGATATTCTTAATGAAATGTATCCAAACTGGTCCAAAGATTCTGAACCTGTTACCGAACCACTTTTTGAACTTAGTGCCTACACTAGAACTGAAGAATCAAAACATATTGTTGACATTGAACCAGAACGAACCCCAACTTTTTAAAAGTTTGATGTTTAAAGTGAGCCATAATATATAGTTTTATATATATAGCTTTGATCTCAGATTAAATGACTGCATAGTGATGTGTTTATTTCTTAAAACATTTGTGACCTGGCTTTTCCCAAGAACTCAAGGTGGCTTACAAAGCAATACCAAATTGCAAGAAAAAAACCAATGTCATAATTGAAGACCATATGGAACTATCCACTGTAATCTGCCATAGAGATATACTAAATTTATCTCTGAAGAAAGCTCTCTGAAATGGGGTACTTTAGCTACAGTTTGGGAAACATGCAAAGTGTTCATTGGATGAATTTGATTAGCAGCTACTGCCAAGAAGAAAAGGGGAAATGAAATAGAACAAATCAAGTCATTAGAAAAAAAATCCAGACTGGAATAAGACCACAAAAAATTTTGAATGCAGATATATTAGAAATCAGGCATTAAAAACAAATTAGGTATGTTAGAGACAGAACAGATACAAAAAAATTAAAATTTGAGGAATTAAACATTTTGAAACAAAGGCATTTGGAAATTCAAACAACCTAGCAGATATTTGGTGTACTGTCTCAAGAAGTAGGGAAAAAAGTACAATAACATGTATAAAGAAAGTAGATCAATACACATATGCAGAAAAAGAAATACAAGAACAATTCATCAGTGTTCTTTCAGAACTATACAAAAACAGGGTTGCCACTTTCGTGAAAGCCAGGGAAATGGAAATGAGTCAGGGAAAGTCAGGGAAATTGGTCTGAAGTCAGGGAAAATCTTCTTCGTGGTCTCTGTGCATCACACTTGTGGGAGTAGGCGCCAGCGCCGACCTCGATCGGTAAACTTCAAAGCTGTGGATTTCCGCGCCCCCGACCCAGTGCGCATGCCCAGAGGCCCCACCGCGCATGCTCACTGGGACGGGCGCGGACATCCCGCCAGTTCTCTTCTGACCGCCGCGCTGATCGGTTGATCTATCTGCCACGGTCGGTGAACTTTTTCTCTATCCATTCGGATTTGCTAGCTTAGTTGTATATAGTTAGTTAGTTTAGTTTTAGATAGTGTAGATAGCTTAGTTTTCGTCTTGTTTGGGAGAGCGGGGTTTTCCCTTTTTTGTTTTCCCGCCCTTCGGGGTAGGGGCCCCCTCTCCCCTTCTACGTTTTTCCCGCCTTTCCTTCCTCGCATGGAAAGAAAGTGGGGATTTTTCCGCCGCTGCTCCAAGTGTGGGAACAAAATTGCCCCACCTGACGGACACTCTTTGTGCTTACTGTGCCTGGGGGAACGACACAGGCCCGATTCCTGCTCGCACTGTGCCAAGTTTTCCAAACAGACGCGGAGGAATAGAGCGGCTAGACTTGCGGCGGCCCTGATGGAGCGAGCACTGTCTCCCCGAACCGAGCAGGCCGAGTCCGCGGCTGGTCAGGCGGACCAGTCTACATCGACTCCGGTCGATACCGGGCGGCCCATCGATACCGACCGACCCCGAAAGCGTTCGGGCTCGGTAGCCGCCTCGGAGTCCTCGGTGCCGATCAAAAGGCCCAAGGAGGACAAAGGGATGCCCGTCGAGAAAAAGAAACACAAGAAGTCGGAGAAGTCAAAGCGTGCAGCGACGACTCACTCCGCACCGGCATCCCCGGCCGATCCGACAGCACCAATCGTCCCGCCACTGAAACTCTTCGCCTCGCCCGTCCGACAATCGACTTCGCAGCTGGCATCGATGTCGACTCAACTCGTCATCTCCGATTCCGATTCGGAGATTGAGTCGGCCCAACGCGTCGGTACCGGAAGTAGCCCTATCGAAAAATCGACTTCTCAGTCCCGGAGCCCACACCGTCGGGACCGATCTTCCGGCAGCCACTCCCCTCGCTGCCGAGAGGAGGACCGATCGCCACGATATCAGGCAGCCCAGATCCCCTGGGACCAGAGGCAGTGGCAATACCTGTACGGGGCGTACCCGGTGCAGCCTCCCTTCCCATGGCTTCAGCAACGCCAGAAGGACTGGGATCAAGCCTCTGAGACCTCCTACCGATCCCGGACGTCCCACAGGACGCAGCGAAATGCACCGTCGGCGTCGGTCTCGAAGCCTCCTGAGCGGGACCCACCGGTCCAGAAGGACCCCAAGCAGCGCTCCCCATCGATGAAGGAATCTACCCCGGTCGCTCCAGAGCCTCCTACCCGGCACCGATCCGAACTCTATGATTCCCCTGATGCTTCTTCCAGGTCTCTGGATGACTCATCGCCCGAAAGAGAGACCTCCAGCGGTGAACCCTCACCTCCTGTAAAGACGTCCGAGGAGCAGCCAATCTCACCTTCCGAGGACCTCAAATCCTACGGTGATCTCATCAAGAGAATGGCTCAAACCCTCTCTCTCACCACTGTGCAGCCTCAGCCCACGGTGACGGACACGGTTTTTGACATAGTGCAACAGGATACCTCCACAGCTATTGCTTTACCGCTTACAACCGTCATGCTACAGACAGCCAAGGCCTCCTGGGACAAGCCTGCCTCCACGCCTGTCTCCTCTCGCAGGCTGGATCACATGTATAGGATACAGGAAGCATCAGCAGAATTTCTCTACGTGCACCCTAAGCCCAATTCGGTGGTCGTGTCGTCGTCTTCCAAGGCAAAAAAGACACACTCCACCCCACCAGATAAAGAGGGCAGGAAACTAGACGCCATGGGGAGAAGACTCTATTCAGCCGGTTCCCTAGGCGTTAAGATCGCCAACTACGCAGCCTGTTATGGCCGCTACCAATACGCCCTCTGGGACCAAGTCTCCACCATCTTGGGTTCCCTCCCCGAACAGAGCCGCAATGCTCTAAGGCGGTTGCAGAAAGAGGGTATGACCCTGGCAAAACAGCAGCTAAATTCTGCCAGGCATTCAGGGGACACTTGTGCGAAGGCCCTTACATCGGCTATCTCCCTGCGCAGGCACGCATGGCTGAGATCCACAGCGCTTCAACCCGACACACAAGCGTATGTCGAGGATCTCCCCTTTGACGGGGCGGGTTTGTTCAGCTCGACGACGGACTCGGTCCTCCAGGAGCTGGATAAAAGTATCAAGACATCCAGGAACCTAGGGGTGTCCGGGCCGCGCCCTCCATCTAAGCGTCAGTGGCCCAAAACCTGGCAGAAGAAGCCGTACTCCAAGTCGCCTGAGAGGCAGTGGCGCTCGAAATCGGCTCCCTTCACTCGACCCTCCTACCAGTCAAAGCCCAAGTACTCCCCATCTTCCGCCCAGACGGCTCGCCAGAAGGGTGCGAAGCAGGGCAAGCAGGGCCTTTGACTTCCCCCCTGGGACGCTTGGCCCATCGGACTTGGACTCCATCCGCCTTGCCAAATTCTTCCCTGCTTGGTCCCGTATCACCTCGGACCGGTGGGTTTTGTATATAATCAGGATGGGCTACTGTATAGAGTTCTCCCACCCCCCGTGTACCCCGAGATTCGTCTCCACAGCACCATCTCCAACCCTCTGCGAGGAGGTCCAGTCACTCCTTCAGAAACACGCCATCCAGAAGGTTCCTGCGGACCAGGAAGGTCAGGGCTTCTACTCCCGCTATTTTGCAGTCCCCAAACGGGATGGAGGCCTTCGGCCGATTATGGACCTGAGAGCACTGAATGTATTCGTGAGGTGCAGTACATCCTTCCTCTTCTGAGCAGAGGAGACTGGATGGCGACCCTCGATCTGAAAGACGCATACTTCCACATCTCCATCCACCCCCGCCATCGGAAGTATCTGCGCTTCACGGTCGGAGACGAACACTTCCAGTATCGAGCCCTACCATTCGGCCTTTGTACAGCCCCAAGGGTATTCACCAAGACCATGGTGGTCATTGCTGCCCACCTGAGGTTACGGGGTGTGACACTCTTCCCGTACATCGACGATTGGCTCCTGGTCGCGGAGTCGAGGGAGCTCTTGCTGCGGCACATAACAATCACCTTGGCCTTGGTGGACGAATTGGGACTCCAAATAAATTTTAAAAAGTCTCGTCTGACGCCTTCTCAGAAGGTACAATTCATTGGGGCGATCCTGGATACTCGAGCCTGCAAAGCGTTTCTCCCTCCAGACAGAGCGGACGCTATAGTGCAACTGGTGTTTTCTCTCCAACTGAATCCGACCGCCCCTGCACGGACGTTGCAACGACTTCTGGGACTGATGGCAGCGACAACGTCTGTCCTATCGTTCGCGAAGCTCCGGATGAGGCCGCTGCAACTCTGGTTCCTGCGGAGTTTCAAGTGCAATGTGGAGCACCCCTCCAAGTTGCTGACGGTTCCTGCGGAAATCCTGTCATCCCTCTCCTGGTGGGGGCTGAAAAGTCGCCTGATGGAAGGGGCTCCCTTTCACAGGCCGGAACCGACCCTCACGCTCACCACGGACGCTTCCCTATGGGGTTGGGGGGCCCACATGGGAGGCATGTGCGTGGGGGACCGTTGGCCGAGCCACCACTCCAGCCAGCATATAAACTTTCTCGAGTTGCTGGCCATCTTTCATGCCCTTCGCTCCTTCCAACCGCTTCTGGGGGGCAGGTCGGTGGCGGTGATGACCGACAACACCACAGCAATGGCGTACATCAATCGTCAGGGGGGCACGGTGTCTCAGAGACTCTGCAAGTTGGCCCTCCTGGTCTGGGAGTTGTGCATCTCTCAAGGGGTGTTCCTCCGAGCAGCTCATCTCCCCGGGGACCGGAATGTACAAGCGGACTTCCTGAGTCGGGGCGGAGCTCTCCTGCACGAGTGGGAGCTCAACTGGGAGTTTCTGCAACCGGTTTTCCGCCGTTGGGGAGCCCCGGAATTGGACGTTTTCGCTACAAGGCAAAACACAAAATGCGACCTGTTCTGCTGCAGGGGAGGAGTAGACCCCCTAGCGTTGGGGGACGGACTCCTGGTGCCGTGGAGGTACCACTCAGTATACCTGTTCCCCCCCATACCGCTACTCACCAAGGTGGTGCAGAAGCTCCTGAGGGAACGTCCACGGGGAATCTTGGTGACGCCATGGTGGCCTCGACAGCCCTGGTTCCCACTGGTCCTCCGCTTGTCGGGAGGAACTTACCACCGATTCCCTCAGGTGGGGAACCTCCTGCTCTCTCACCAAGGACAAGTCCTGCACCACGACATCCCGAACCTGCGACTCACGGCTTGGCGTCTGGATCCAGATTTTCAGACAGAACCCAGTTTGTCATCCTGAATTGCAGAAAGTCATCTACCAGAAGGTCATACGCGGCCAAATGGGCCAGATTTGCCAAGTTTGCTACAGATCGTTCTGTGGTGCCGGAAAGAGCGGACTTATCGTTAATTCTGGACTTCTTAGTTACGCTGTTAGACGGGGGCCTGGCGCCCTCCTCGGTACGGGTCTACTTGGCTGCCATCTCTGCAGAACATCTTCCGATTGATGGCCACTCGCCCTTTACACATCCAGACACTAAGCGTTTTCTCAAGGGCATGGCGAGGCTGTACCCGGCAGTGAGGGCCCCTACGCCAGCATGGGACCTCCCCCTAGTTCTCAAGGCGTTGACGGCCAAACCATTCGAGCCGATGGCTAAGTGTCCTTCCCACCTCCTGGCATGGAAGACGGCCTTCCTTGTGGCAATCACCTCGGCAAGGCGGGTCGGGGAATTGGCCGCACTCAGGTGCGACTCTCCCTACTTGGTGTTTTCGGCTGAGGGGGTCACCCTGCGCCCAGACATCACTTTCCTGCCTAAGGTGGTGTCGCCGTTTCACCTCAATTCTGAGATCCATTTACCTGTCTATTTTCCCTCTCCGGCTAATGACTCTGAGCGGTTGCTGCATGCTCTGGACGTCAAGAGGGCGCTCTCTTTCTACCTGCATCGCACCGCACCCTCCAGGAAGGACGCCAGATTGTTTGTGTCCTACGCTGCGTCCTCCTTGGGGCAGCGTATTTCGTCACAGCGATTGTCCAAGTGGATCACGGGAGCTATTCGCTTGTGCTATCTTCTTCAGAAGCAACCGCTGCCGGGACCGCTCCGTGCCCATTCGACAAGGGCTGTTGCGACGTCGGAGGCGTTTATGAAGGGAGTTCCCCTACAGGACATCTGTGGGGCAGCCACATGGTCCTCGGCACACACCTTCGTGACGCACTATGCCCTGGACCTGCGGCGCAGACAAGCCTCCTCGGTGGGCCGCGCAGTGTTGCAGTCCGTTTCCTTGTGATGGACCGGCGTACCCTCCACCAGGTAGGCCTGAGCTTGCTAATCTCCCACAAGTGTGATGCACAGAGACCACGAAGAAGATAAACAGGTTTCCTACCTGTAACTGATGATCTTCGAGTGGTCATCTGTGCAGTCACACTACCCGCCCGCCTTCCCCGCTGCAGCCGGTCCCTCCATGGGGCTAACGCGGCGGTCAGAAGGAACTGGCGGGATGTCTGCGCCCGTCCCAGTGAGCATGCGCGGTGGGGCCTCTGGGCATGCGCACTGGGTCGGGGGCGCGGAAATCCACAGCTTTGAAGTTTACCGATCGAGGTCGGCGCTGGCGCCTACTCCCACAAGTGTGACTGCACAGATGACCACTCGAAGATCATCAGTTACAGGTAGGAAACCTGTTTTTGTGATTAAAATATATTCAAGCAGTGGATTTTTGACCTGCTGCTGCAAGAGCATGATCTGTTCTTGTGGCAATTAGAATAGAAAAGTAGCAGAATTCAAGTAAAATTTAATGATGCCCTTTTCCAGCTCCACCTTTTTCTCAGCTCCACTCCCCAACCAGCCTAACGTGTTTGTTGAGTGCTGTCCCTGCATGATTTCCAAGGTCTGCCTGTAGCATTTGCAAAGCAAGGCTAGTTTAAACTTTTAGCAGTATACAAATTTTAAGCATCTAACTGTTTTCATCCCTACCTGCTAGAACTGCATTTAACTTACATGTAAAAATAAGCAAGTTTTTGGGTCATGCTTGTGTGTGGAATGGACATTTTGTCTCCTGCTAAAATCCAGCACAAAGTTGCAAATGAGGTTTGCCGCTGTTGGATTTCAGAAGTAACTAGCTCTTTCTACTCTACACCATGCAAACTAAATTTTGCAAATGTGATTGCATTTTCCTGCTGGAGTTTACAGAGCACCAGCTTTCTCACCCTGACTTCTTCCATGTATAAGGGTTGCAAATGAGGGTTGCCTGCGTCTCTAGAAACTCCACCTCCTTTCTTGCTACTGATCTACTCATTACACTTTCTGGAAGCAGAAAGTGAAAGTGAAACTTTCCCAGCTTTGGGAAAGTTCTTGTTAGCATTCAGAGTTTACTTGAATTGAAGTTTGTATCTTGGTGTAATTTTTGGTGCAATTGCAAAACAGATATTGCTGCAGTTAATGTTGAAAGAGGAAAGGAAAGGGAAAGGTTCCCTGTGCAAGCACCAGTTGTTTCCGACTGAGATGATGTTGCTTTCACAATGTTTTCATGGCAGACTTTTTACGGAGTGGTTTGCCATTACCTTCCCCAGTCATCTACACTTTTTCCCCAGCAAGCTGGGTACTAATTTTACCGACCTCGGAAGGATGGAAGGCTGAGTCAACCTTGAGCCAGCTACCTGAAAACTCAGCTTCCACCGAGGATCGAACTCAGGTCATGAGCAGAGCTTAGGACCGCAGTACTGCAGCTTTAACACTCTGCACCATGGTGCTCTTCAGTGTTGAAAGAAGCTGATATTAAATCTCTTACTTTGACAAATATTTTTGCAATTGAGACTTGTAGAGTGGAACATTTCATTAAGACTTGCATTAATGAAATGAAATAAAACACAACTTATTCATTTTTAACTTGTGGTTATATTTGAATGGTAGTCAGGGAAATTGTCAAATGTTGGTCAGGGGAAGTCAGGGAAATGAAAAATAAAATTTTAGTGGCAACCCCGAAAAAGAAACCTGTTTCAGAAAATAGAATAATAGAATATTTTTTAAAAAAAATCCTGATTACAATTTTTTGTCAGAACATAGAAAACTTTTAAATTAAAAAATAACAATTCAAGAACTTTCCTAGGCAGTCAAAGAATATGAAAAAAGGACAAAGAACAGGCCCAGATGGACTGACAGTAATGGATTATAAACATTTTTGAAAAAGTTTTAATGATACCAGTGTTCCCTCTAAGCTGAGTTAGTGTGAGCTAGCTCAGTTTTTTAGCCTCCAGCTCACACAACTTAGCTCAGGGCAAATTAATTTATGCAGTAGCCAAATTGCTCACTTACAATGCCAGTAACCCACAAAGTAATATTTTTGTTCATAAGACTCCACAACTTAGAGTGATCATTGAATGATATAATTACAAAAAAGTCATGAATAAAATAAAAGGAGGAAAGACAATATCTCCAACACAGCAAGAGGTGGATATAACTTTAATATATAAAGAAGGCATTGATGCAATGTTACCACAGTATATAGGCCTATCTCTTTATTGAATGTAGATTATATAATTTTTTGCTAGAATAATGGCAGAAAGGGTAAGAATATGCACACCAAATTTAATACATACTTACCAAGTAGGCTTTGTACCAAAGAAGTATATGAAAGACAAAATACAATTCATAATAGATGCAACTGAATTTGTGAAATAAGAAAAAAAGAAAGTAGCATTATTATTTTTGGATGAGGAGAAAGCATTTGATAATATAACATGACCTTTTCTATTGGACGTCCTTCAGAACATGGGCTGTGACTTAGAATTGTGGAACTGGAAGCAAGGTATGTATGCAAACCAAAAAGCAAAGATTCTAACAAATGGAAAACTAACAGAAGCAATTTCAGTTGAAAAAGGAACACACTAGGACTGTCCTCTGTCGCTTCTATTGTTTATCTTAATGATGGAGATTTTTGCCATAAAGATTAGAAAAGACATAAGAATTAAAAGTGGATGACAGAATTTAAAATGAAAAGTTATGCAGACAACTTGGTCTTGACAGTTTTGAATCCACAAAAATCATTACAATATGTAGTGGAACATATTGAGGAATTTAGATCGCTTTCAGGATGCAAAACCAACAGGAAGAAGACAAAAACAATAAACAAAAATTTTAATGCAGCAAGACGACGATTTAAAGAGTATGGAATCTGCAGTAACCACTGATTTTATTAAATTCCTGGGGATAAGCATGTCTGGATAAAACTGTAATCTTTTTAAAAATAACTATCAGAAGACCTGGAAACTGATACAATAAGATTTATCCAGATGGAATAAATCAAAAATCTTATGACTGGTTAGAATTTCAGCATTAAAATAAATATATAGTCAAAATTATATTTCTTATTCCAGATGCTACCACTATGCATAGAAGAAAGAATATTGCCAGAGTGGCAAAAGACAGATAAATAATTTTATTTGGAATATCAAGAAACCACAGATAAGTTTTAAAATACTCAAGAAAAGAAGAGGAGACTTAGCAGTTCCAGTTATAAAATTATATTATCAAATTGCAGATTTGATATGGGTTGCAGATTGGATTGAAAAGCTAAGATGAACAGTAAAACTTGAATCAACAGACTTAGATGAAGGTTCACATAATTATTTATGGATTAAAAAATCAACTAAAACAATCACAGCACAATGATATAGTCATATAATTAGAGTCGGACTTTTAATAATATGGTTTAAATGTTAGATTTACTGAGTCCTCCAAATTCTTCATTTATGTCCCCAATGGGAAGCTCATTACGATAAAAATATAAGAAATAAAGGTGGTTTCTTAACATACAGTTATAGGGTTAATGCTCAGGGAATACTTATGTCCTGACAAGATATTAGAGATGAAGGAGTCAATATCAATGGCTGTTATATCAGAACTTAGTTTCAAGATTAATGAAAATCATTAACATGAAAGGGGAAGCTATAAGAGAACTGATTGTGTTTGAACAGCTGATTATAAAAAAAACCCACCCATTATGATGAATAGGTTATTACTTCAGTTAGAAACAGAAGTAGTGACAAAATGTATGATAAAATGGATGTAGATCTTTAGAGAGCAAATACATATGCATTGATGGGAACTTTTATGGGGGGGGGGGGAATGAACGTCAGCTAGGCATTAGGAGAAATTTGGTATAAAATGTTTTTCAGATTGTATGCTACCCCAAGGGATATTGAGAAAGTAGTTAAAAATTACAAAGGAAAATGCTGGAAATTTCAAGGTATAGATGGAACTTTTTATTGTATGTGGTGAACTTGTAAAAAAGCAAGAAGATATTGGAAGAAAATACATGGAAGCATGCAGAATCTATTGCAATTCAAATTTCTTATGGAAGCTAATAATATTTTAATTAGGAATACTACCTAATAAATTACCACAACTTTTGGAAGAGATATTTGAATATATCATAACAACTGCTAGAATCATCTGCACAGCAAAATGGAAATCAGACATCTATCCAGGTTTAGAAGACTGGGAAACTAAACCTGCCAATTATGCAATAATGGTGAAATTAACAGTTTATCTTAGAAGCAGATAAATTTTGAAATTTGAGGAGAGATGGAATATCTATTATGTAAGCAAGAGACAAACAGAACAAGATAAAGTTCAAAATTTAGAATGAGAAACACCACTACGGCAATGTATACAAATTAATTATAATGTAGAAGCAGAATGAGAATAAGCTTTAAATATGAAAGCATAAGGAACATTTTTGACAAAAATACCCCCTATTCACTGAGAGATATATTATACAATTATATAATTCTTTATTTTGAAATATATTCTTTATGGAGAGATATACAATACATTTTTCTATAAAGTTTGGTATATTAAAAGCAATAAATAGGAATAGTTAGAAAAAAATATGGGATATTTCACAGAATATGTAGCAATGATGAAATTAATAATATAGTTGTAAAATAAATTAGTTATGAAATATGGAATTCAAAATGCTTTAAATGTCTTCAATATTACAATGAAGGGGATTTGGGGAAAAAAATTTTGATTTATATATTCCATAATGTATCCCTTGTATATTGCTATATAGCCATTCTTTCTTTTTATATCCCTTATATATTTTCCAAAATAAATAAATAAATATTGCTTGAGCCAACAAGAGCAAGTCTGATTTGCAAGAGGGTATAGAAAGGAGGTGATCTGATAAATGTAATTGACACACAGGAGTATATTGTTCCTGTGTCATAATATCATAATAAAGTATGATCCCAGGCATTCGGGGCTTTAAAAATAAAAACCAGCACGCTGACTTGGGCTCTGAAGCAAATAGGTAACCCGTGCAGATGTTGATACAGAAGTGTTATATGAGAGAAGCAACTGCCATATTTTAGAACAATTTGAAGTGACTGGGCCATCATCAAGCATAGACCTGTGTACCAGGAAGTGACATGAGCATGACAGCAGTGTGCTTGCGTCAGTTACAGATAATGTGGACATGCCAAAGGCAAGGCCAAACGCCACCCAGAAGTGGCATGCCAAACACATGAACCTAGCAGAGAAGCTTTGTGTTCAGGGGAAACTCCAGCCCAGACTTTGGCTTGAGTTAAGGTCTCTGCCTATCCCTATGTACAGTGTGTTGCAGTAGTTTAATCTAGAGTCTACAATAGCATGGATCAGCACAACTAGATCAGCAAACTCTGCATTGGAAGATAACTTGAAAGAATGATGTAACAGAAAGAAGATGCACTTAGCAACACAGCCACCCTGTTTCTCCATCAAGAACCTCCCTAATCACTTTATTAATCTGTCAGGAAGAGTTTAAATGTGGTTAATATTAGTATATCAATCCATAGTATTCCTTCCCAACAAACATTGTTTCCATATGGGCTTGTGTGAATTCAGTTCTCTCTCTCTGATCAAGCTTCTTCCTGGTTTTGACCCATATTGCAAATGGGGGACTGAGGCTAGTTCAGGATCACGCAATAAGTTGGTGGTAGAGGCAAGATCTGTACTGGGGCGTTCCTGATTCACAGCTCAATTTCTTCATTGTTATACTACAGAAGTTCTCTTAGTTAGCTCTGGTAACAAATACTAGAATTAAAAATAACATGATGACCTCTCCAGAAACTGTAGTGCTTTTTTGTGTCTATTTAGACTTTGTAATGTTGATGTGACTGCTGTGCTTTACCTGTCTGACTGTATGGTAAACTTCACCTGCCTTGTACAGAGTGCTTATTACCATTTGTTCACTAAATGTATCATGTAGTCATTTTAATTCTATTAAATAGGCATATTTGTCATGTAGCTATTCAATTATTTTGTGTGTTTATTAAATGCTACAAGTTTGTTTCATATTATCATTCATTTTGGACTAAACCTTGGTGATCTCTGAAACTGAAGTACTTATGTGCCTTAAGTTTGAATTTTACTGGATACTGTAGCCTTGAGCATGAATTTCCATACTGTCAAGGAGTTTAAGGTTGAACCCTGTGGGTTCCCAGGTCAGGTGCACACAAGTAACCTTAATTTAAAAAAAAAAAAAATAGTTTATTGCATTCTAATCATTACTGTTTGATCATACAGTGAGAAGATAAGAAAGCTAGCCCAGCTGTCTAATGCTCTTCAGAATCTGTGTTGGACAGCACCAACCTTAAATTCCAGAGTCAAAGGCCAAAGCTCAGGCACTTGCTACATTACCAGCAATTGCATGTCATAGTTTAGGCCTCTAGTCCAGGAGTGTCAAACTTATTTGTTATGAGGGCCAAATCTGACATAAATGAGACCCTGTTGGGCCACGCCATGCTGGACCTGGCTGTGTGTTTACCTATTTAAGAGTAGGTAGCAGTGATATAAACTTTATAAAGGACACAGACAAACCCAAAGATTTTTTTAAAAAAACTTAAAATAAAACATATTTAAAACATTAGTACTCGGTCCTAAAGGTGCTTTCTTTGTATTCTCCCATGGGATCTAGGGAATTGGGCGAAGGAAGCTCCCACCTTCCCCAGCTTACCTGGAGGAGAAGGAGCCTCAGCCAATAGAAGGAAGAGAGGCTCAGCTCAGTAGCTCTGCTGTGTAATTGAGAGAACCTGGCAAAGCAAGCTCTGCCTCCCCTCCGTCCTCCCCAAGGGAGGAGCCTCAGTCAGTAGAAAAGATAGAGGCTTTGCTCTGTTGCTCCTGTGCAATTGAGCAATCCTGGCAAAGCAAGCTGAAATACAGATGGAAGCAGAGAGGGAGAAGAAAGCAGATGATAGCTGCCCGATAGGAGGCTGATTCGGCATCCAGGTCACATGTTTGATACCCCTGCTCTAGTCCATCAAAATCCAAGCTAATCTTCCTCAAGACCTTGGCTTAATTATCATTTTGGTCCCCACTCAGCACGTGTCTCTAGGAGAAATGGCTAAAAAAATTACCTCATCACCTCTTGCTTCCCACCCCCATCACACAGACCTCAGGTTCTCATGAAAGCTAAATACTTAGGCTTTGAAGATTCTAAGAGCCATTTAGGCCCAGAGGCAAATTAGTAACACCTGCAAAATAAGCCCAGCCCACTACTGTTCACATTAACCCTTGAGGGGAGACCAGGGGTGCTTTGCCTCACACAACGGTCTGTGAAAGCTGACATTGATAAAATTAATAAAAAATAATAAAAACTTGCCGTTTACTTTTGGGTTCATTGCTGCTTGATTCATTCAGTTTTGTTGGAAGGTGCTACTGGACATAGATCTTTCCACCTTTCCCAGTAGCCCCCTGTGAGAATCAAACAAATTCCTCACAATAGGCATGGTTGCTATGAGGAAAGGGAGACATGCTAGATCAGAGTTTATCAACATTTTATAAGTAAAGAACCAAGCTATGTCAAAATCTAGAGCAAGAAAATCCAGACCAAGACATCAACAAAGCATCTGAATAAGAAAGCCCATTTGTATAACAGAAAGTATCCACCTTAACATTACTGAAAATTGATATGTTGATTACGTAATCCATACTGTTTCTTCACCTCAAATACTGGTTGTTGCACATCTTTCATTAGGAAATGGCACATTTGCGGTCTCGCAATAAATAATGAAATTAAGCAGGAGCACATTCATTCGTGCTTTCGTTCCTGCATGCAAATTTTATGCTCATATTAATTAAAAAATATTTTGGGGTTCTAGTTATTTATCACTGCAATTGAACTGAATATGCTGTTTAAGCGTAAAGATGTAAAATTTTGAGAAATTTTGAAGCCATGGGAGGGAAATGCTTATTTCTCAAGGGATTGGGGGGGACGGGGTGACAGAAATTTGGGGTAAATAAAAAAATATATGCAGTACTCACTTTCTCATCGAACTAAAATTTATTTTACTGTTTAATAACATAGAATGTATCCTTATTCAATATAAATCGGCTTATTTATGAAATGTAAAGGTATAAATGCCTTACAAAATGCAAATCTCCAAGAAAAACTGGAGAGAGCTGCAAAATGCAATACCCCATACTATCTTTGCCATCGGAGAGGTAGGGAAAAATAACAGTTGAAACAAGAAAACACAATTTTTGTAGTAAACAAAAGATGATAATATATTTGAGGGAAAGTCTCATATAGTCATAATCAGAACAGATGGATATCAAGTTACCACTATAGCAATTAAAAGAAAGATGGGGCTACTAGTATATTTGGTTATTATTCATCTATAACACTGAAAACACAACTAATAATTTATCATCAAGCACTTTATAGCATATTAATCGTTTTGACAATTATTCACATTTAAAAAATAAACTTATACTTGAAAAATATGCTGCATATTTCTACAGTATAGATAGGAATTATCATTATGTAATGCTGTGGATAAAACGTTTGGCATGTCACAAACATTTTCTTAATTAGCATTTAACTCAAAAATATTTCATTGGACTCCCCCCCCCCATGTGCTCCCCCAATTTTTCTATTTTTCCCCATTGGACTTTTTTTTTAAAGTGCTGGTTACAAGGGATGGAAGACGTCTTCCCCCCTCCAAAAAAAAGAATGCCCCCGCAGACCTTTATATCTGTGAATAGGAGTAGATTTAATCCATAATTTCTCACTGTTTTATAGGAGAATATAAATGTTGTTCAATAAATAATATTAAACTCTCCACTATGAGCTTTTACAGAAACAAGGACAATATTTTCATAAGAATTCATTTTTGTGTGCATTTTCAATATAGTTGAAATTTATTCAGGACCTAAAACATTACACTACACTATATATCAATAGACATGAAATTAACATTATCTCAAAAATAGATATTGTTTGTTGTTACAAGCGTTATGAGTTTTGCTATTTCCCTGCACTGGTAATATTTTCTCTGGAGAATTAATTGGGTAGAAAAAGTTGATCAGCTAACTTGAAGGCCTATCTTGGTATTTGTGTGTAAAGGTGTGTCTTGTTCATTTTTTTTTTCTTTCCCCCCTATCTGAAATAGCTCCAGTGGCTTTTAGACAACTATGAAACAGCAGAAGGAGTGAGTCTGCCCAGAAGCACCCTCTACAACCATTACTTGAGACATTGTCAAGAGCATAAACTGGACCCAGTCAATGCTGCCTCTTTTGGAAAACTAATAAGGTCAATTTTCATGGGCCTAAGGACCAGGAGATTGGGAACCAGGTTAGTGTAAAGAAACAGAGGTTAGAGCTATAAGTGAGAGAGTTCTTGCAAGACATTGAACTCCGGTAAAGATTAAACCTTTTAAAACATTACTTTCTAAATAAACTACGGGGACAGTATATAAAAATGAATGCTAAGCACTATGTTCTCTATTTTCCATCTATAAAATATTGGCAAGTTATCAATTTTCTATCAATTTAGCTAAGGCTTTTAAAAAGATAATAAAAAATGGGACTCTGTGAGTTAGTGAATATATACAGTGTGAAATTACAATCATGAGCAGAGTTATGATTTTCAAAATTTGTTGAAGTCAGTGGGCTTATAAAATGGGACTCTGTTTAGGACTGTGCTGCAAAAATTTAAGATCTAACAAACGGAGTAAATGTTACATAAATATATGAAAAATATTTCCTAGAATATCCCCTTCTTTTGACTTTCAACTAACCTAGTTATTAGAGTTTGCTCAGAACACAAACTCTCTTTGAAAGAAAGGTGTGAGGTTTGCAGGTACATCTTATGCAGTGAACATGGACAGTCCAGATAACAAATTTTAGACTACAAGAGAGTTTGTGCATTGCTTCAACATGTTTTATGTACGCAATAATGGTTCTAAAACATCACTGCATGGGGGAGGGGGCGGGGAATCAAACAGCATTTGGAGAATAAATGACTTGGCATAATAACTGTGGAATTGATCTTTTTTATTACTTGTGGCAAATTATGTGCCAAGCATTACCACCTGCCTTTTGATAATGTCATAAAAGGAAATCTATACAACTGTGTGGGCTCATACTTGAAGCTGACCTGGAAACTCCAGCTGCTGTGAATGCAATAGTGGAGTACCGGATCTGGTTCAGGATCTTGTTATTGATATTTAAGACCCTTGAACCGATGTTTCTCCAGGACCGCCTTTCCTGGTATGCCTCTAGAAGACCCTTACACATTTGCAAGATCAACATTTGCTGGTGGTCCCCAACCCAAGAGACATCTGGCTGTCCTACCAGAGCCAGGGCTTTGGCCTCAACCTGGTGGAACTCTCTGCTAAGTTCCATTTAGGCCCTGCAGGACTTATTACAGTTCTGCAGGGTTTACAAGGCAGAGATGTTCCTCCAGACATTTAGTTGAGGGCATCAATGGTTCCATCTTGGCACTCCCACTTCCACTTTTTTTCACAACCCCCATTCAGGTACTGGCACCATCAGAATTTGGATGATGTCTTGTTTTTCTAGAATCTAATGATCTTCTTTGTGGTCTCTGTGCTTCACACCCTTGGGATAAAGTGCCTGCGGCAATCACCGATCGGTATCTAGAAAGCCTGGGATTTTTTGCTTCTGGCATCCAGTGAGCATGCTCAGAAGCCCCAGTACACATACTCCCTGGGCCAGAGCGAGGATTCCGCCAATTCCTTTTTGACCGCCACATTGAATGAACCCATTCGTCACAGCTCCGGTCGGTACTTACCCTTGCCCATTTTAGTCTTCCTTCGTTCACTTCGTCATTCTTTTGCTGGTTGGTCTTCCTAAAAAGAAAAGAGGACTGTTGAGTTCGCATTTCATCCCTTTGCCCTCCTGGGTGGCGGCGCCTTATCGCATTTTCCTGCCATTGCACTCTATGGAAAAACGCTGGAGTTTTTTCAAGAGGTGTTTGCAGTGTGGCAGTAAGATTGCCCCCCCCCAGACGGGCATTCACTGCCTTTTGTGTCTTGGCGAAAGCCATCGGGTCAACTCCTGCCCTCATTGCTCAAAATTTTCCAAGCAAACGAAAAACTGAGCAGCACCGAAGGCAGATTCCGCAACCCCGACCACTCCATCGACCAAGACTTCGGGGTCGAAGCTTGGCAACCTAGATCAGGCCACTAAGCGGTCAGCAGGTCTTATAGACTCATCCACCCCAGCAAAGAAAAATTGGGATGAGCATAAACAAAAGAAGCACCAGTCTAAGGAAAAGCACCGGCAGCAAGATGTAACTCTTTGCACGTCCTCGCCAGTGAGATCTATGTTGATGATGGACCCCGTGGTAACCCAAATAATTCCACCATGAAAAATCTTGGTGTCCCCGGACCGACATAGAATCCCCTCGATATCGGGAAAGTTTGATTCTCAGCCCCTCCGACTGTCGAGCTCGGAGCAGGAGATCGATCTGACCCAGCAGACGTCCTCTTCTAGGTCTGGTTCCCGCAGACAGAGTGAGATTGGTTCGGTGTCAGACCTTGATACATCAACACCGATGGAGCCTTCGGTACCAGACAAGTCCCAGCAAGGTCAGTGAGTGGATAGGGACCCCGAGTTCTGTTTCCCTCTCTGCTGGCCACCTCCCTCCCCAATTTGGGAACACCGCCAGTGGCCTTACCCCATGGGGCTTATTCATACCCTCCTGCGTGTCCGTGGTATGCTCCCCAGGAGTTTCCGGATTGGGATCAGGGCTCTGAAGTTTCTTACAAGTTGCAACTCTCTCACCATTCTCCAGCTCAACAGACTCCATCAGCATCAGTCTCAGATGCTGGATCGACGCAACAATAGATTTTGAGATCCTCAAGAGAGAAGATCATTGGCAACAACACATCCTTCAGACCCACCATCACCTCCTAGGCTGCTAGAATGGGCAGATGTTGGGGAAGCATCATCTTCATCGGATCCAGAGACTGGAGCAGAGGACTTAGGCGACCAAGCTCCAGCCAAACCCTCTCCTGACCCTCACATAGCTCATGATCTACCCATTTCCCCCTCCAAGGACCTTAAATCTTACGGGGATCTGGTAAAGCGTATGGCACACACCCTCTCCCTTAAAGTGGTTCAGCCTCAACCGGTGATAGATGACACTGTCTTTCATATTATGCAAAGGGGTACTTGAACATCAGTAGCCTTACCTGTTACTAAGGTCATCCTGCAGGCAGTTAAGGAGACGTGGGTGAAGCCTGCTTCCATGCCAATTTCATCTAGAAGACTGGACCGTATGTATCCGGTTCAAGAGCCAGGGGCAGAATTTCTTTTCATGCATCCTAGACCAAACTCTGTGGTTGTCTCTTTGTCCTCGAAGGCTTGAAAGACTCATTTCTCCCTGCTTGACAAAGAGGGAAAGAATGCTGGTAGGCACTTCTACTCTGCTGGAGCGCTAGGCATTAAGATAGCAAACTATTCAGCTTGCATGGCACGTTATCAGTATTCCCACTGGGAAAAGCTTATTCCCCTCCTACGCACTCTTCAAGGAGACAACCGGTTAGAAGCCAAAAAACTTCAGAGAGAAGGCATGGCGTTGGCAAAGCAATGGCTATCAGCATCCAAACACATGGTGGACGTCTCGGCGAAGACACTCACCTCTGTCACTTCCTTGAGGCATCACTCCTGGTTGAGGTCTACA
The DNA here is from genome assembly GCF_032191835.1 of Heteronotia binoei. Taxonomy (NCBI): domain Eukaryota; kingdom Metazoa; phylum Chordata; class Lepidosauria; order Squamata; family Gekkonidae; genus Heteronotia; species Heteronotia binoei. The sequence goes on from NC_083226.1 coordinate 61,071,912, forward strand.
GCCTTACAGCAGGACACCAGATCTTATGTGGAAGACTTGCCCTTTGAAGGGGAATTTCTTTTTAGTGCTACCACAGATAGCGTCCTATAAGAAATGGACAAGAGCATCAAGACATTGCGTAATCTTGGTGTCTCAGCATCTACTAGATCCAGCAAAACTTGGCCTTGGAACAAGCCTCGGTCTAAATGTCCTTACCAGAAGCAGCAAAATGACCAACCCTGAATGTCCCGTTCCTTACAAACAGACAACAGATCTCAGTATGGCAAGCCTAAGTTTTCCACAACAGCCTCTTCTTCAGGGAAGTCTAAAGGGATTCATCCTTCCAAACAGAGCCTTTCACTCCCCTGTGGGCAATATTTTCCTCACCAGTACCTTGGAACCCACCTGTCTCCTCCCATACTTGCCTGCCTGGAGGAACATTACCACGGACAGGTGGGTCTTCTCTATTATAGAGGAGGGGTACAAGATAGAGTGCAAGCAGATCCTGACACGGTCAGTCTTTGTCATCACTCCACCCTCTGCCACCCTTCTGTAGGAAGTTCGCAGTCTTCTGGACAAACGAGCCATAGAATCCATACTCCTCCTTCTTTGGGGCCTCAGATTTTACTCCAAGTATTTCAAAGTCCCCAAGAGGGACAGGGGGTCTGCAGCCAATCATGGACCTTCAGAATCTGAACAAGCTCATCTTGTATCAAAAATTTCGCTTGTCTATTCTACAGTGTATCCTCCCACTCATCAACAAAGGAGACTGGTTGCCGACCCTCGATTTAAAGGACGCCTACTTTCATGTCAGCATTCACCCTTCCACAGACAATTCCTCAGATTTGCAGGTGGTGTAACCCATTTTCAGTACAGAGCCCTTCCATTTGGGTTATGCACAGCACCACGAGTATTCATGAAGGTAATGGTCGTCATAGCGGCTCATCTTCGACTCCAGAGTGTCGTCCTCTTTCCATAAATAGATGACTGGCTCCTTGTTGCGGACTCCAGGGAGAACTTGTTGAAGAATATATCCATCACTCTTCAGACTCTTGAAGATCTGGGTCTACAAGTCAACAGAAAAAAGTCTCATTTGCTCCCAACACATCAAGTTCAGTTCATAGGGCTCTCCTGGTCACAGATCTGCACTGTACCTTTTTTCCCAAGCAACAAGCGGAGGACATCATCCAGCTGGTTCAGCTACTGCAGACCAGTGGATGGGGCACAACTCGACAAATTCAACACCTGTTGGGGCTTATGGCAGCTACCATCAACGTTCTGCTCTTCGCAAAGCTGAATATGAGACCTCTCCAACTGTGGTTTCTGCAGAACTTCAGACATAGACTAGATCCTCCACAGAAAAGGTTCAAATTTCCTCCTACCGTTCTCCAAGAGTTGAACCGATGGAGGTTGCTGGACAACATTTGTCAAGGGGCACCTTTCCATCCCCCAAGGACTACAGTGACAATTGCAACGGATGCTTCCCTATGGGGGTGGGGAGTGCATCTCGACTCCCTTTGTGTGGGAGGTCCATGGCCCCAGTCTCTGACTCATCATCACATCAATTTGCTGGAGTTGCTTGCAATCCACTTTGCACTACAATCATTCCAGCCTTTACTGACAGGCCGGGCAGTGGCAGTGATGACAGACAATACCACAGCCTTGTACTACGTCAATCAACAGGGTGGGACAGTGTCTCGCAAGCTGTGTGCCTAGGCCATCGACCTGTGGAGGGAGTATCTAGCCTTCAGTGTGTTTGAGAGTCACGCATACCTCACCTCAAGTTGACGTTGTGGGTCATAGACCATTAGTTTTCTCTGAGAGGGTTCTACAGGTTTTTCTGAATAGTAGAAAACTGTCTACCAGGACTTACTATGAGAGGAAATAGAATAGGTTTTAAAAGTTTACAGTGTCTGTAGTTTCAATGGCTTATTCTGCAGGCCTACCTGTAGTGTTTGAGTTACTGTTACGGGACTTTCTGTTTAATTTCTCAGAGTTTATTTAGCGCCTGTTTCAGCCTTCCATGATCAGGTAGAGGGCACTCGGTTTTCTCTCACCCTCACACGAAGAGGTTTCTGAAGGGACTGTGGAGACTATCCACCTTCCAGGACAACTCCTCCTATGTGGGATCTGCTGCTGATGCTTGATAAGCTGACCAAACGTTCTTTTGAGCCAATGACAACTTGTTCTTTGCAACTCTTGTCATGGAAGACAGTGTTTTTAGTTGCCATTACGTCAGCCAGGCGGGTGGGGGAACTCATGGCCATGAGACACAATTTCCCTTATTTAATGTTTCATGAGAACGGAGTTTCTCTGGCATCGGATATTTCTTTCCTTCCTAAAGTAGTGTCTGAATTTCACCTCAAATCGGAGGTTTTGCTCCCCACTTTCTATCCTACACCTGCCTCAGAATGAACGGCATTTGCACTTCTTGGATGTTAAACGAGCAATACTCTTCTTTTTGAGCTGTACAAGGAATTATCGGAAGGACCCTAACATGTTTATATCCTATGCTGCACCTAAACTGGGACAAAAGATTTCCTTTCAGAGACTTTTAAGATGGCTCACTGAGACGAACAAGCTTTGTTACCTTTTGACGAAGAGACCCCTACCGGGACCAATCAGAGTCCATTCTACCCGGGCCATGGCAACATCTACGGCCTTCTTCAAGGGTGACTCCTTGCATGATATCTGTGAAATGGCCACATGGTCCTCGCCACATGCTTTCATGAAGCATTATGCTTTAGATGTATGTAGACAGCAGAGGACCCAGTTGGGGAGGTCGGTGTTGCAAGCTGTTTCATCTGGTTGACCATCAGCGCCTGCCTCCAGGTATGCTTAGCTTGTTAGTCTCCCAAGGGTATGATGCACAGAGACCATGAAGAACAGGTTGCTTACCTTAACTGATGATCTTCAAGTGGTCATCTGTGCATTCATACCATCCACCCTCCTTCCCCACTACTGCCGGACTCCCCTTATTGGGAGCTTTCAGCATTCAGAAGGAACTGGTGGGATCCTTGCTCTGGCCCAGGGAGCATGCGTACTAGGGCTTCTGTGCATGTTCACTGGACACCAGAAGCAAAAAATCCCTGGCTTTCTAGATACTGATTGGGGATCAGCGCAGGTGCTTTATCCCAAGGATGTGAATGCACAGATGACCACTCGAAGATCATCAGTTACGGGTAAGCAACCTGTTTTTTTTATTGTTTGCTATCTTGGTTTTAATTGTTCTTTGCTAGTTTTATATAATTGTAAACTGCCCTAAGCCATGTTTCCAGGAAGGGTGGTCAAAAATCCAATAAATAAAGGCATAAGAACTTTGATTTGTTCTGCTTTTCCAACCACAGAATGACTAGACATATTGGTGGCACTTCTGCACACAGTTAGGCTACTTAAATTCCACTGACTTTAATGGAAATTAAGCAGACTAGGAACATCATTTGAATCATTAGGTTTCTTAATCTTTACAATAATTGACAGTCCCCTGCTTCATAAGACATCATCTGTTTGAATGCAAAAAAAAAAAAAAGTGAACAAGCCAGTATGTGAAATGATTATAAAACATTTTTATTTGTAAACAATTGCAATATTCAAATATCTGGGATTCAGCTGGATTTCCCTTCTGCCGGAAGATTTGCTTACTCTCACAGCAACAAAAGTTAGTGTGATGAAAATGTCACATGATCTGTTCTTTTGCTTTGGGGCTAAGATGGCTATGCCTGTCTATATTTAGTCCACGCAGTATGAAATAGCAGGAGGTAGGATTAATGAGAAATCTACAAGATTTTAAGAACAAGCCAGAAGGACACAATAACTTTCAAGTTATGTAAGTTTTAAATATTTGCTCTTTCCCGAAGGGGGAACTCCAAATATCATTACTATGGGATTCGTGTCAAGCCAGACTCTCCTCTTAATCGTCTACAAGAAGACATGCAATATATGGCTATGAGACAGCAGCCCATGCAGCAAAAACAAAGGTAGAGTATTGTCAAACTAACATACCACTTATCCTTTAGCATCTGTTTTCAGCATCCTACTACTTAATCTAGGAACTAACTGCCGATTTACAAATGGTCATCTAACATGGCCAATTGGATGTTTACATAGATATCTGTGTGATTCAGATGTCTTCATCTGAACAGAAATAATGCCATGTAGCCAGGACTGGCTTACTCAATAGGAAAACTAGGGAATTGCCTAGGGTGTTGGGAGGGTGGGGGTGAAAAATTGGGCTCCCCATCCCCCTCCCAGTGCTCCAGGCAAGCAGCCAGTTTGCCTGCCTCCCCTGCCCACTGGCTGCTACCACCTCCCACCACCACCGCTGCTGCCACCCACCCCTCCATTCCCTTTCCTTCACCTCCCCCCCCCTGCCATGCCTCACCCCCTCCCCGTCGTTCCTCCTCCTCCCTTCCTTTGGACCCTTTCCCACCCCATGTCAATTTTAATGCCGGAACCGGCTCTAGTGCCGCGTTCTATCTAAAGCCCCCCACCCCCGGACGATCACTCAATCGTGGGTAAAACCGCGCTGCATAGTCTGTCAGGACCAACGTCCTGAAAGCTTGACCCCGCTGCTGCTGACTTCTTCCTGCCCCACTTCCTGGATGGGAGAGGAGTCAGTGGCATCGGGGTCATGCTTTCAGGACACTGGTCCTGACAGACTAAGCACGTCCCAGCCCTGTGGCCATGTTTGCCTCATGTACATGCATATGTATCTAAGGAAGTGGACAGCCAGTTTGATGTGGTTAAGACCATGGACTCTAATCTGGGAGAACTGGATTTGATTCCCCACTCCTCCAGATACACCTGCTGAGTGACCTTGTGTCAGTCACAGTTCATAAAAGAGCTGTTCTCTCAAGAGCAGCTCTCAAAAGAGCTCTGTCAGCCCCACCTACTTCACATGGTGTCTTTTGTGAGGAGAGGAAGGAAAAGGAAATTGTAAGCTGCTATGAGACTCTGAGTGAAAGGTGGGGCATAAATCTAATCTGCTCCTCCTCCTCTATATGGCCTTTGAGGAAGGATGTACTACAGATTTAACAGAATAAGATTTTATTGGATATCACTACATTTGTGTTGCACAGCAGCAATTATTAAATTTTGTTTTGTTGCATTTCATTGGTCTGGTCTGATTGTTCCTCTTTTGGACTGCTGCTTTTTGTTGTTTGTTTATATCTACATGATGGCCATCTGAAAAGCTTTTGCACAAAGAGTCAACTTCTTCTACACTCATAGTTGGCCCTAAATAGTAGTGTCTTAAGTGGTAGACATTTAAGTGATACAGAATATATGGAAACCTAGCAATATCTACCTGCTACCTAGCAACACTTCTAATTTCTTTCCATCCTATGTGATTTGTACTGTTGTATCACAATGCTGAAGGAGTTTGACAGTGCCGTTTTAAGAAGATTTACTCTCTTCTAATCCCATTAAAGTCAATGAGTTTAGAAGGGTGTAACTGCTTGGATGACACTATGAATGCCTTCTGAAAATGTCCTTCAACTTTTTTTTCTATTTGTTGTTTTATTTCATACTTTATGTGTGTGCATGGCATATGTGTGCATTATATTAGGCAAGCATTAATGCTTATATTGAAGGATTTATTCTAGTACTGTACTCTACTCTGAATTAAAGTCTGACTGCTTTTTATTATGCCATGATTTCTTTACAGTTTCTGTAACTGCCAAAGGAGGCAAAATTACAGAGTACCCGGGCACGGGCCTTCTCTGTTATAGCCCCGTGCCTTTGGAATCAACTCCCGGAGGAGGTACGGGCCCTGCGGAATTTGGACCAATTCCGCAGGGCCTGTAAGACCACTCTTTTCAAGCAGGCCTTTGTAGACCATTGATAGGAGGGCTGTTTAATCCACCAACGATTTTATCTAGTGACCCCTGCCATAATATAAATATACAGAATAACATCAAGGAGATCACCGCCGTCTAAATTATGGAACGACCCAGACAACTGGAACTGGTTTTAGATTGTTGTTTTTAAACTACTGTATAATTTAATTGTTGTTTTAATTTACCTTATATTGTATAATTTTATTGAACTGTTGTTAGCCGCCCTGAGCCTGCCTAGGCGGGGAGGGCGGGATATAAATAAAATTTATTATTATTATTATTATTATTATTATTATTATTATTATTATTATTATTATTATTATTATTATTATTATTTAGTAAAACCTTTCATATAAACAGTAGGTAATAAATAGGTAAATAAATATTGTACTGTGGACTAGTTCTCATAAGTAGCCAGTGAGGTGATAAGCCTGTTTCAAGACTGTATAATTTCAGTTTGCAGATGAGGGATCACATTGTTGAATGCTCTTCCATAACAACACTAAAAATACACTTAGAAAACTAGCATGCGTTAAAATTTTGCTCCCTAACATTAAATTTACTGTGTGGAAGTTTTCTGCAAGGGCTGTTTGGTATGGAGGAGCATTAAACAAAGTTAGACTCTGCCTGCAATCAAAAATGATACAATTCAGAAACAAGTTTATAATTTGCATAATTATTTTATGGCCTACAATTAACTATTACTAGAGATTAGTGCAGTTGGATGATTGTGGTATGGAATGTGGTCACATGCCACAATTGATTGTGACATTTTAGCTTTATTCTGCTTCCTTTGTTTTTGCCAATTTATTCAAAACCAGCAGAACTTGAAAACATTACTTAGCATTGTTGAGAATGAGCTCTTCAAACTTATTAGCCCCAGACCAATCAACAACCTCAGTTTTGAAAAGTTTGAGCATCAGATCCCCTGTATAGTTGTTGTTTTGTTTAGTTTTGTTAAGGAGTAAATCATAAATTTCCAAGCTCCACTGTGCTTGTTATGGAAAAACAATACCTGAAGGTTCTGCCCTATATATTCACTGATTTAGAGCCTAAATCATCATGTGTATGTGTGGATAAACCCTGCCTGATTTCTCAGAATATGCCCACAGATAGGAATGTGCATTTGGTATAAATTGAACTGAATGAATACCAATGAGGTATTTTTCTGGTATTACTTAAACCGAATACAGATTCAGCTTTCAATATTGCTGAGTCGGGGGTGGGGAGCCCCAATTGGGGGGGGGGGGTTTGTTAATTCTGGTCAGCTATATCACGAACCAGCCCAAGCAGGAACAGTGTGGCACTGATGGCTCTTTGCAGCTTGGCTGGGACTTTTGCAAGACATGGAGGGGGAAATGGTATTTAAAGCCTTTATATGCTTCGCCCCCCGCCCTTCCATGCCTTTTGCAAACAGTGAGTTCCATGCCTTTCTGAAGTAGCAAGTTTACCCAGAAGGCTTCCATGAAAACTCATAACTTTGGATTTATGGTGAAGCTTGGAGGAGGCATTTAAAGGGACCACATCCCTTTACATGCCTTTTTTCCTTCATGCCTTGCATGCCTTTACATGCCCTTTTCCCCCCACACCTTTCAAAAGCCCCAGCCAAGTCCCAGACACCTTGTGTTCCTTTACAATTGAGTATGGAGGCACCTTCTGGTGCCCATAGAATTGGACCTCCTAGTCCAATCTTTTTGAAACTTGGGGGTGGTTAGAGGACAGGCACCACCAGCTATGCTGTAAAGCACACACCGAGCCCCAGGTACCCTCGGATCTATTTTCCATTATAGGAAAATATTGGAAAATTCAGATTTTTGGGGTGATTCAGTATAACCAAACCTGAAAAATGCCATTTTTTTTTCTTAACTTCCTCGGTCCAGGGATCAGGGCTGTGTCTTGACGTGCCAATTTGGATTGGTTTCCTCAGTGAGCTGAGCAAGACCTTGCAAACAGCTTGCCTTTTTGAAGAAACTAATCTAAAATGGAATACATCCATTTACTTTTCAAATGCAAGTATTACTGTCTTTCTGAAAGATTTTTGTGCAGAGTACCTAGGACAGCTTGCAACATTTGCAGGAATGCAGTTCTAGGAGAGTTGCCATTTTCTAACAGCTAGCACAACCTTTGCTAATCACAAAAAGTGATAATTCATATAAATCCTGTTCCAGATATCTGTGCTCTTCCACTATGTTTCTAGTGCAAAAGCAGTGAATAAATGTGCACTAAATAACCTTTGTTATGTTATCCTTGATGTGAACAGAAAAAAGAGATAACAGAAAAGTTCACATTTAACAATTCACTTTGGTTGTATTAAAAGTTACTTTGTAAACAATGCAATCCTAAACAGAGTTACACTCTTCATAAGATCACACCGTAAAATTCTTGATTCTGATCATTATGAGATTAACTTTGGTTGTACGCTGTAAATTGGTTCCTCAGATTCTAACTTTTTTAAAACATTGCCAGTAGCTGTAGAGTTAGAGTTGATATTTTCAAGTTCATGGTTTGAGTTACATAAATCTAAAGACCGCATGGCAGAATTACTGTAATAGTAAGGTGTATTTCGAATAGATAGCCTGATGATATTAACATTAACACTGGGATTGTGGAGTCTGAGAAGCTGCCAAGAATTTAGAGTAATTCAGTACTACTTAAATTATCAAATTTTTATTTGGCGCAGCATCATTTTTTAAAAGTTTATTTACCTAAAATATTTTTACGATTCAGTTTCAGTACTTTTATTGACAAAGAAATATTTATAAGAATGAAGTAAAGCATCATTTCTAATGTTCCTTGTTCTTCTAATGTTCCTTGTTACCTGCACAGAAAATACACTGTATTGTATAGTGATTTTTCCCAGATGTAGCTTTTAGGATTAAGTATGTTTTGCAATTTATACTGAACAGAAAAAATGGTACAGACAGTGGGTGGTGAGAACGGTAACTGAAATATTCCCTTCTCTCTATTAACTATTGAAATACTGGAATGGAAGCATTTTTTAAAAAATCCACAAGCTCTTAATAGCTATAACGTTCAAATGATTAAATACTTGAGTGTTGCATTTCTGAAGGCTCTGACTATGAGTGACGTGGCCAACCTGTAACTTGTAGAGATGTGCTGCCCACATATATATTTGTGTATATCATGAAATAAATGTTGCCTTAACTGCATCATTTTGATGCAATAGGTAGATAAAGACCACTTTTATCTCTTCATTGTCACATGTACATCAAAAGACAAATGAAAGAGCTGAAAATTACAATTGAATTAACCAGAAAAAGCTGTATCGTTGAATCACAGTTGTTACAATTTGCATAGGTTGCATGTAAAATAAACATTTTTCCAAATTCTCAAAACTGCCTTATGGAATCCAATTTTCTCATTGGTAAATTTGATTTAAAATACTGTAAGAGGGTGTTTGTATGGTATCCCAAAAAAACATGAATTTTACATAAACACAAAACATAGGAATTGGAGTTTATACACCTAACTGTTGAAGAATCCATGGTACCTTTTACAATGTGGAAGCGTGGTTGGAATTACTTAAAGTTTGAGCTGTTTGTGAAAATGCTGCTTTTTCTATGTCTGTATTAATTGTTTAATTTACCAGTGCTTGGCCTAGTGATAAGTATAATTAAATGATTATTCATTTAATAATCTTGGATCTGTGGATTGGATTACGACAGGTTGAGCCATAAATCAAATTAAATAGCTTTCATCTGTTTTATACATTCAGTAAAATGCTAATAGCGTTATCATTGAATGTCATAGAGTGCATGTCATAGATAACTGGGTTGTTTACTCTCACCCCCAAAAATGAGGCATGAGTTTTTGGAAGTTAGTTAAAATTGTGTTGTTTTTACTGTAGCTGTGTAGACTAAGATCAGTGCCCCCCTCCTTCCCAGTCTTTTCCAAATAGAGTTTTATGTCTAAGATCATTGTTGATTACCAAAGAAATTGAGTAAAAAGTAAATGGGACATTGTACTGTACATCAGTTAAACTGAAATAAATATTGTCCAATATTGTGTGTAATGTATTTCAGGTACAAGCCTATGCAGAAAGTGGATGGGGTCACAGATGGTTTCACAGCAAGTGGACAGCAGACAGGTGCATCTGTTGAACAAACTGTAATTGCTCAAAGTCAGCATCATCAACAGTTTTTGGGTATGTCTTTAAGTGTATTATACAACTGTCCTAAGAAAAATTAACCACTGTAGACTTTATACACAGCAAAGTTATTATTTAATAGGTCCATCGTGTTGAATAGGTCCGTTCCAGAGTTGTTCCAGAGTAAATGGTTTGTAGCAATTGGAATGTATGTACCTTTATGCAAATAATTTTTTCTAACAAAGGGACTAAGTTTTGTTGAAGCTTCTCCTAATGGTTGAAAAAGGACAGTCAGGTTGGTCCCATCAATCCACATATATAGTAATTTGATATTCAGAAGACCAAGTACCTTTTTCAGCAACATGTAAATTCCCAGAGCTGATCCGCTCAACTTGTCAACATAAAGTATTAGTGAAAGATGTGCAAAGGAAAAGCAGAAGGTCCTAGGTTCTATCCCAGGCATCGCCAGTTAAAAGATCTCATGTAGTAGGTGTTGAGTACGGTTCCCAAGTCCAACCCCAGAAATATCTGGGGACTTTGGGGGTGGAGCCAGGAGACACTGGGGTGGAGCTAGGGGGGAGGGGGAAAACGGCGCCGGGGAGCGTGGCCAGCCGCCCCGTCTTGGAGCGGGCGAGGCCGCTGCACCGCTGCCGCCTCTTCTCCGCTCGCCATGGCTGCTCCTCCGAGATGGGCTCAGCCTGAGCCCATCTCGGAGGAGCAGCCACAGCGAGCGGAGAAGAGGCGGCAGCGGCCTCGCCCCGCCTCTGGGGTGGAATCGGAGAGGGGGGTGGAGGCGGGCCGGGGGCGTGGCAAACCACGAGTCCAGGTCCTAGAAGGGCCCGGATTCGCGGCTCACCATGCTCCTGGCCTGCCTCGCCCTCCCCTGCGCTGCTGCCGCCTCTTGGCTGCTCCTCCGAGATGGGCTCAGCCTGGGCCCATCTCAGAGGAGCAGCTGCGGTGGGCGGGGAGGTGGCGCGGCGGCCTCGCCCGCTCGGGGATGGGGCAGCTCACCATGCTCCCCGGCACCGTTTCCCCCCTCCTCCCGCTTCCGTTTTTTGGGGGAGCAGGGGAAGAGGGTGGAAATCCTGGGGTCCCCCGCCAGGGCGGGAGGGTTGGGAAGCCTAGTGTTGAGAAAGACTTTTCTTTGCGTTGTTATATCCTGGAAATCTTCTGTCATTCAAAGTAGACACTAACAACAATGATCTTGATGAATCAGTTGTCTGACTAAATGTAAGCTTCAGTATAAGGCTGTGCTCAGTAAAAGCTTTGAAGGAGGCAAGTATGTAATCCCAGTTTCTTTCTATTCTAATATTATAAATTGATTCCCTCTTACCCTTTGCTCTTGTGCATTAGTAAAAAATATTAATGTTGTATTCTCAAATGACTGTCTGCTCAAGTCTTGTGCATAGAATTGATAAGATTTGTTCAGTTCTGGAATCAAATGGTATCTATATAGTTTATCTAATTCAGTGTTATTTGAAATGAACTACTCCAGCACTGAAGAAGAACATTGCCTAACCTCTGTGCTCAGTTGGTGGACAATTCCGAATTGAACATTTGTCCAGGTTAGCCCATCCTTGGCTGAGGTGCCTCAGCAAAGTTGAGTATCCACCTCCCCTGTACCCCAAGCAGCCACTGTCAACCAGAACTTCCAGGACAGAAGGTAGCATCAGCAATGGGACATGGGCTCATCAGCTCCGTCCAGGGCCACAGATCTTTGGGTGTTGGTGGTGGACATCATCTCCTGGAGCTGGGACAACAAAGACAACACTTGTGAGGAGTGAGCATCAGAGGCTATCAGGCCCAGCTGTGATGGCATGGGAGGGGCCTAGCCATTCAAGAACCTGGGAAGAGCCAGGCAGGGAACTGGGCAGTAAAAGGAAAGGAGGGCCTGCAAGGCTGGAACAGAAGACTGTGGGAAGTGGTGCTCCAATCTTTGGCCTAGATTTGGCTCAGGCCATAAGGGTGGGACTGATTGGTGGGGCAGGAAAGAAGCATAAAGTGGCTTCACAACCAGGCCAAGGAGGAGATAGGGAGCATTGTATTGCCCAGACAAGGGTAACATCCCAGGAAAGAGAAGGTGGACTTGGGTAATGCAGCCTTTCCTCCTTTTCTTATTCTGAGGCCTAGGGAAGACCCCAGGGAGAGTGAAAGCAGCACAACTTCTGAGGGTCAGGGTGCAGCACCAGTGAGGGAGGAGTCTCACAACACTGAATAGAATGCCATTTGCTCTTAGAATTTCTCCATAGCACTAGATTCTCAACTTGTTTTTTGTAACTGGACCAGCCATAGACCCATAGTAGTGACACAGTCACATATACTATTTTGAGTAAAAAAAATAGGTAGTTTATAGTCTTAAAATCAAAATGCAGAAGTGCAGAGTAAAGAGTGAACAGATCAACAGATAATGGGTATTTTGGAAAACTATGCAGTCCATCAGTGGGTGCAGTACCTAACACAAAAACATGCATTGACTGAAATGTGACACTAGCTAGATGAAAGTCTTTCCTGAGTGTGGGCAATGATCTTCCCAGTGGTCTTTATGAAACAGAGATATAATTTGACTGTCCCTCAGGTGGCTGGCCTTACTTAATTCAGTGGACTGCTACTTTATCCATAGGCAGTATTTTCCTGGGAATACAGTATAGAACAATAGATGTCAACATAAATAATCACTGATCTCTGGAGTTCCTGTTGACTACATGGAAGTGCCATGCTCTGTTCTATTACAGCAAAGATGTAAATTGTTGTATGTGCTCCTGCTAAAGTGGAGGAGTATTTGAGACAAAAATTGCTATGAAAAATGCATGCTGGTTTGTATACTTTAGCTGAGATACTCAAATTAATTTTAATTGTGCTAACTATTAAATGGCAAATGAACATCTCATGCGGTGGTGTGAAACAGCTCTACTTGGCTTGAGCAATTTACATCAGTCTTTGCTCATTTGTTCAAAATACTTGCATAATTTGAAAGTTATATATCATATGCCACAAGAGGCAGAGCTAACAAATAGAAGCCTTGTAGACAAAAGATCGTCATCATGGTCTCTGTGCAGTCCCACACATGGGTTATCCGCCCGGATCGAACCTGACCTCGGAGAATTCAAAGCAATCTTAGGCGTTAATTTTGGTGGGCATTCCCTCTTGGTCTGGGGAGGAGGCATCCACTGCACGGGCCTGGAGCGAGAGGAAGGTGCTCCACCCACCCAGTTTCTTCTTTACTGCCGTTTGGGATACACCTACCTCGCTGCGTCTCCTTACTTCTCTGCAATCTTCACTGTTTTTCTTCATCCCTTTCCAATTTTTCATCTTCATCTTCACTGGTATCGTAAAAAAAAAAAAAGAACTTTATCTTCTTTCCTATTTCCCCCACCCCTCCCGGGCGGATGGAAAGATTCCAAAACTATGTTTAAGAAGTGTACCCAGTGTGGGGCCAAAATTCCATTGACAGACGGACATTCTTTATGCCTATTCTGTCTGGGGGAGACCCACAGAATCGATACCTGCTTCCATTGCAGCCAGTTTGGGAAACAGGCTAGAAAAAATCGTGCAGCCAGACTTAAAAGCGATCTTTTAGTCATCGCTACAGCCTGTAATGTCCCATGCTTCGGGATCCCAAACTTCGCCATCCTCCCTAACTTTACAAAGGGACGTGGCTCGGCCGGCAGCTTCCATGGCATAGGCTCCCAGTAAGCATAAGTCTGGAAAACACTCTAAGAAGTCTGACAATTCCAGAAAGAAATACTGTATAGAATCAACTTTTAAAAACTTCTCAGATTCAACACCCTCGAGATCGAAGCTGAAGAAGGATTGTCAGTCTTCGGATTCCAGGCCCTCTGCCATGACTTCAGCACCGCACCCAACTGCACCCACTTCGACCTCGATGCCGACGGCATCAATTCTTCCACCAGAGCTCTCGACTCCCATCGATGCCATACAAGAGGTCGTCCATATCTGATCTAGATCTCCATCGGTTCATGAATCCCTACCAGAAAACATTCTAGACAACAAATCCCTAGAATCCTCGCACCCTCGAAGTCAGTGAGCTAACCTACCTGGAGCACACTCCTTTCGAGAAGTTTCTATGCATTGCACTTCCAAGGAGCCGACAGTCTCTCCAGTATATCCACTCCGACGAGAGCCCTTGACACCTAGGGAGCTGTCCACTCAAGTTTTTACTGAGCGATCCCCACGTCACCGTAGGGATCGTTACTACTTTTACATCCCATCACACTCCAGGTCACCATCCCCTCGTAGATATCAACAATACTATAGATCACCTTCTTCGGAAACACATTGACATAGGTACCGTGAGGAACCATACCAGCCTCGGTACCGTGATGTGGCTTATCAACTTACCTATCTGGAGCCTCGATACCACAAAGACACCTATCGACCTCGGTACCGTGAGGACGTTTCATATACTCGTTTTCAAGAAAGTCCATACCACTGACCACGGCATTATATAGTTTAGTGTCAAAATCTCTATCACCAGCCAGGTCTACATCAGCTTGTTCAGTCTCATCGAAGCAACAGCCTAACCAACCTACCATGCCGACTAAGTCCATATCAATTCCTACCATGCCCACATATACGGTTCCCACTGATGCTCCTGAAGAATCTGAAGCTGAACATTTGGACTCTTCAAAATCAACTGCTTCCGCACCACCTTCGCCAGTCTCCAATATTACCAAGCCGGCCAACCTCTCACCGTCAGAAGGATCCAAGGCCTACTTGGACCTACTTACGAACATGGCTAATACCCTTAATATAAAGCTACCTAGAGTGTCAGACGTAGTCCATGACTTAGTCCATGCAGACCTGCCGGTAGGCTCTTTCCTTCCTATGCTCCCTGTCCATCTGGAGGGCTTAAAGGAGGCTTGGGACAAGCCCACTTCGGTTCCACCTACATCCAAAAGGATTGAGGCCCTGTATAAAATTCATGCCCCAGATTCTAAATTTTTATTTAATCACCCAGCGCCCAACTCCATGATTGTACATTCGTCATCCAAGTCCAAACAAACACGTCATCTGGTTCCACCTGAAAAGGAAGGAAAGAAGTTGGACACATTAGGGAGAAAAATTTACTCCCTCTCTACTGCTACTTCCAAAATTCATAATTATTTAGCATATTTTTGGCCTGCACCTTTAATTTGACATCCCAACTTACCACTAAGATCCCTTCTCTACCTGACCCAGCACAGAAGCAGGCATCACATATCCTGCAGGAGCTCTCCCGAGAGAGCAAACAAGAAATCAATTCGGTGCGCCATGCAGTTGCTTGTTCATCTAGAACCATGGCCACATCTATCGCCTTACGCCGTCATGCCTGGCTCCGCTCCTCTTCATTGCAACCAGACATCAAATTCAAAATTGAAGACCTGCCCTTTGACGATCAAGGCCTCTTCAATGCCGCAACGGATGATATTCTGACCACTGTCGATGACAGTAGGAAAAGGGCTAGAAGGTTGGGAGTCAATCAACAACAGTCTCAACCCAACTGACAGAGAGTTTGGAAACCATCTTATTACAAACGTCCCCATTCACCTCGACAAGCTGATTTCTGGAAGCGCAAGGCTCCTCCAGCTAAACAACCCTTCCATCAAAGGGCCTGTCCACAAACCACAAAATAGACGGCCCCGGCTTCAAAACAGTCTCTTTGACTCTCTAATACCGCCTCTCAGCCTATCACAACATCCCACAGACAGCACCAGACTATGTCCATTTTACCCCATGCGGGAATCCATAACATCGGATTCATGGGTCCTGGCAATCATTCACAGGGGTTACACCATAGAGTTCGATTCGCCCCCAAGGCTTCATGGATTCATAAATACTCCCTCTTCCCTCCCTTTCCAGGAAGAGATCACCACCTTGCTGGACAAGGTGGCCATAGAACCAGTTCCACTGCAGTTCCATCGCACAGGGTTCTATTCTCAATACTTCCTGGTTCCAAAGAGAGATGGGGGGCAATGTCCTATACTAGATCTTCGCAAACTCAATCAACACATTCTATACAAGAAATTCCACATGATCACTCTGCAGTCTATCCTACCACTGATTCCAGAGCAGGCCTGGATGGCTTCGATAGACCTTCAAGACGCCTACTTCCATCTCACCATCAACCATCACCACAGAAGATTCCTCAGATTTGCCATTGGGGACTAACACTATCAGTTCCGTTCTCTCCCCTTCAGTTTGTCGACAGCACCAAGAGTCTTCACAAAATGCATGGCGGTGGTAGCAGCGACCCTCCGCCAGCAAAAAATTTCCATATACCCCTACATGGACGATTGGCTAGTTGTGGCTCAATCCAAAGAGCAACTCCAAGAGGACATCTCTACCATTCTGTCTCTCCTATCTTCACTAAGTCTTCAGGTCAACCTAACAAAATCCAACCTGACCCCTACACAGGACATTCAGTTCATAGGGGCGCACCTATCAACACTATCGCACAAGGCCTACCTCCTGGCAGACAGAATACACCACATCCAATCTCTGGCCACTACCATCATTATGCACCGTACTCAAACAGCCTTCATCTTCCAACATATGTTGGGTCTCATGGCGGCCACAACCTCTATCCTCTGCTTTGCGAGACTCCACATGCGCCCTCTACAATTATGGTTCGTCCGGACATTCCATCCACATCAACAACACCAAATGACCCTACTCACTGTTCCATTCCACATTCTTCCATCCCTGGAATGGTGGACGCTAGAACGTCATCTTCTGACTGGAATGCCATTCATACGTTCACCCCCGTCTGCTATTGTCACAACCAATGCCTCGAAGTGGGGTTGGGGAGCTCACTTCGGGACACTAACAGTTTAGGGCCAGTGGACAGACTACAAAAAAATCCCTCCATATCAATTGCCTTGAACTCTTGGCGGTCCACAGAGCTCTAAGGTCCTTCCTGCCATCCCTCCACGGTCAACACATCCAGGTCACTTCAGAGAAGAAGAAGAAGAAGAAGATATTGGATTTATATCCCGCCCTCCACTCCGAAGAGTCTCAGAGCGGCTCACAATCTCCTTTACCTTCCTCCCCCATCACAGTCACCCTGTGAGGTGGGCGGGGCTGGAGAGGGCTCTCACAGCAGCTGCCCTTTCAAGGACAACCTCTGCCAGAGCTATGGCTGACCCAAGGCCATGCTAGCAGGTGCAAGTGGAGGAGTGGGGAATCAAACCCGGTTCTCCCAGATAAGAGTCCGCACACTTAACCACTACACCAAACTGGCTCTCCGAATGTGGTGAGCCACAGCCCAGAATGTGGTGACCGTCTTTTATATCAATCGTCAGGGAGGCACTGCTTCTGTCAGCCTTTGCAGACGAGCCTTATCCCTAAGGCACTGGAGCATTGCTCACAACATATTTCTAACAGCTGTGCATTTGCCGGGAATCCAAAATGTTCAAGCACACACACTAAGTCGCCATCTCATGAATGACCACGAATGGACCCTCAACCGCCATTACCTTCAGACAGTCTTTGAAACATTCAGGGTTCCGGCAATAGACGTCTTTGCCTCTCCACACAATGCCCAATGCTTGCGTTTCTACACTTGGGGCCGTCCATCCACACTGTCTGCGGGAGATGCCTTCCTCCACTTGTGGTTGGGACCACTGCAGTACCTATTTCCACCTTTTCCTCTCATCACAAGAACACTGCAGAAAATCAAACTGGATCGGACCAGCTTTATTCTTATCACTCTGTGGTGACCCCGTCAACCTTGGTTCACCACTCTCCTCCTTCTTTCAAACAGTGTATTCCTTCGATTTCCCCAAGTTCGAGATCTAATCTCCCAACAGGAAGGCAAAGTCCTGCACCACGACCCAGGACTTCTACTGACTGCCTGGAAAATCAGTTTTGAATTTTCCTTCAGAAAATTCAAAATGGAAAATTTCCTGAAATGGAAACGTTTTTCGGAATATGCTGCTCTACATAACTTTCATCCTGAAATACTATAGCCCAGATTTTGACCTACACTTTGTCTCTTTCAAACTCAGGTCTAACTTACTCTTCTCTGAAACTGCATTTGACGGCTATCTCAGCCTTCCATCCACACATTGAGGGATGCACCGTTTTCTCCCACTCTGTGACTAAGGCTTTCCTAAAAGGGATCCTGCATTTCCAAACTCCAGTCCGTCAGCTACACGCCACATGGAGCTTATCCCTTGTGCTGAGCCAACTAATGAAACCGTCCTTTGAGCCTATGGCGTCCATTCCTTTGCATCTTTTGTCTTGGAAGACGGCATTGTTGGTGGCACATCTGGCAGAAGAGTCAGTGACATTTGTGCCTTCAGAACAGATCCTCCATATACTATCTTCCACCATGACAGAGTAATTTTACGCCTGATTCTTTTCTACCAAAAGTTGTCTCACCATTTCACTTAGGAAAACCAGCCACTCTACCCTCTTTCTTTCAAACACCTACTGACGCTGGTCAACGGACCCTACACAATCTGGACGTACGTAGGGCCCTTGCTTTCTACATCGAAAAGACACGTCCCTTCCATAATGACCCTAGACTTTTTGTAGCCTATGGAACCCACAAGCAGGGACACAAAATCTCAACACAGAGATTTTCAAAATGGATAGTGGCTGCCATTACCTTATGCTACCAACTGGCTAAGCAGCCAGTACCTGAACGACCACGAGCTCATTCCACTCGAGCCGTTTCCACATCATCAGCCTTCTGTAGAGGCGTCCCAATGGAAGACATCTGTGCTGCTGTGGTCTGGTCTTCTCCATCTATGTTTGCCACGCACTACGCCTTAGACGTTCGTGCTCGGCGTGACGCATCCTTCGGACAGGCTGTACTGCGTTTCATTTTTGACTGATGTCTCCAGTCTTCTGTCCTGTAAGTACATTACTTCTACTTCCTATATGCATAATTAATTCTGCCTTTCTATTACAGAACCAGCACCCACCTCCAGGCAGGTCAGCTTACCAGTCACCCATGTGTTGGACTGCACAGAGACCATGATGAAGATAAACAGGTTGCTTACCTGTAACTGATGATCTTCGAGTGGTCATCTGTGCAGTCACACACATGGGTTATCCACCCGGATCGAACCCGACCTCAGAGAATTCAAAGCAATCTTAGGCGTTAATTTTGGAGTGCATTCCCTCTCGGTCTGGGGAGAACGCATCCACTGCGCATGCCTGAAGCGAGAGGAAGGCGCTCCACCCACCCAGTTTCTTCTAGCTGCTGTATAGAGAAAAATGTTAATGAAGGAGAGCATAAACCAGCAGTGGGGAAGGCTGGGTGGGCGTGTGTGACTGCACAGATGACCACTCGAAGATCATCAGTTACAGGTAAGCAACCTGTTTTTATCTGTATTCAAACATCTTTGGGGAAAGGAACAAAACAACACCAAGTATTAAAATGCATATATTCCATGTATATTAACAGTTTATATTAAAGTGCCACAGAGAAGTAATTGTGCACCACTTGAAACTAATTTACTTAGAGCAAGTCATAAGTATTCTTTTCATTCCTGTGTATAGAATACATTTCATTTAGAAGACTTAGTTATTTCTGTGTAAGATATTTAGTTTAGAAGTCTAAAATGTTGTTACTTCTTGAATTGCAGTCTTTAAAATACATAATATAAATCCTTCCTGTTTGAGTCCAACACTTTATGACCTTTTTAGTTTTTATTACTTTCTGTCATTAAACGTTTTCCTAATTAGACTGTGATTGACACAATCTCCAATATTTTCCCTCTGTTATGTTGTCATGGAAACAGATGCATCTCGAGCACTTCCAGAGTTTGGGGAAGTTGAAATCTCTTCTTTGCCAGATGGTACTACTTTTGAGGATATCAAGTCATTGCAGAGTCTGTATCGAGAGCACTGTGAGGTAAGAAAGAAGTATTCTTTACCACTGCACATTCTATCATGTAGTCAAGAGTTCTTGATATGACACCAAAACCAACAGATAAATCTGAAGATTACCTTTCCTCCCTGAAAAACAGAATACGATAGGGAGGACTAATCACAATAGCAAGCATGTATTGTTTGTAAAGATAGGCACAGTTGTGGATAGCTCCTTTAAGCTTGCCTGCACTCAGCAGAGCCACATGAGTATTCTTTATGCTGCATTGCTTTTGAATTTTTGTGGCCCTAATTTTTATTTTAGACACCAATTAGATGTTGAATTTTTATAAAATTTGAAATAAAAACACTAAAATGGTAATATAATGTCTTCCATTAATATGATTAATCTGTGTAATCATTTATGCAAGACTCAGTCTGCAAGGCCCCAGGGTGAGGTCATCCCCTAACACTTCTGATCTCTTGGTCATTATTAAGCAATTATTAAGCAATTTTTTTTGCCGCTGTATTACGCAGTGTTGGACTGGATGGGCCATTGGCCTGATCCAACATGACTTCTCTTATGTTCCTAAGTGTGGACAGTCCACAGTACAGAGCCAACATTTGAGCCGAACTTGGGCTGATTTGGGGCTTTGGAAACAATGTTTAGGGAAGAGGTATTCCCCAAACATTCACCAAACTTTGGCCTGTTTGGTTTGGCTCTTCAGAGCTGCTTGGTTTGGCTCTGTGGGCTCAGCTGTCTCAGGCTCACCCACACTGCCCCTTTTAGAGAGCCAGTTTGGTGTAGTGGTTAAGTATGCAGACTTTTATCAGGAAGAACCGAGTTTGATCCCCCACTGCTCCACTTGCAGCTGCTGGAATGGCTTTGGGTCAGCCATATCTCTCTCAGAGGTTGTTCTTGAAAGAGCAGCTGCTGTGAGAGCTCTCTCAGCCCCACCCACCTCACAGGATGTCTGTTGTGGGGAAGAAGATAAAGGAGATTGTAAACCACTCTGAGACTCTGATTCAGAGAGAAGGTCAGGGTATAAATTTGCAGTCTTCTTCTTCTTTAACAAGCTGTGGGAGGAAGCCCAAGACAGCTGGACTTGCAGAAATGTGGGGTGAAATGCCCCCAGGAAGCACTTCATCCCCATATTTAACCTTTTGGTTTTGCTCCCTCTCTCTTTAAAGTGCCAGGGAGCAAAACCAATGTGTTAAATGGCTAGCAGCCATTTAAACCTTCAGTTTTGCTCCCTGCCACTTTGAAGGTGGGGCAAAACCAGACAGTTAAATGAAATCACTTCCTGGGCGATGCCCCCTCTTTCTCCTGGCCTTAGCTCACCCTGACTAGGAGAAGGGAAACTCCTTTTTGGGTGATTTCTCCCTTTCTCCTGCCCATGGCCGGCCAGCTCAGCATGGTCAGGAGAAATGAAGAAGTGAAACCCCTTCCTGCACAGCCCCCCCTTTCTCCTGACCATAGCTCACTGTGACCAGAAGGAAGGGAGAAGGAAAGCTTTTTCTGGGTGACCCCCCCCCCCCTCCTGACTGTTGTAAGCTGTGGCCAAGAATAAATGAGAAGGGAAGTCCCTTTCTGGGAGATTCCCCCCCCCCCCGGTTCTCCCATGTCCTGAACTTGCTGGACCAGTTCAATCCACATGAGGCCAGTTCGGTTTGGAGTTCAGTCCATGGACTGCCTAGAGCCCAAACCAAACTGCTTTTTTTTCTGTGCCCATTCCTCCTCCACAGGATTGTGTACTTACTCCCCTAATCTTTCCCCTCTCCAGCACTAATATCTATTACTTTGCATTACCAGCCTTAACCATGGCTAAAGCTCAGAGCTACACTGATTTCACCCATGGTCCATCATCGTGACTTCTGTTCAGTCCCACATGGGGTCTGTGCAGTCGCAAGCCTGTGATGGGAGGAGTATTTCCAAAGCTTTCCAGAAGATTAAAGAGCCTAGAAGTGCTCCCCTCCCTTCTGTTTTGCTTCAATGTTTCCTGCCCAATTGAGCAAGTGATGGAGGTGAGGAGAGCACTTCTCCAGTTCTCTCTTCGCTGCCATGAGGAGGGGACATTTTTATCCAAATCTTTCACTTACTGTTCCTGAAGGAGAATTCTTTTCATTGTACAAGTCTTGAATAGGAGAGATGGCTTTATTTTAAAAAGCATGGAGAATGCGGAACAAAGATGGAACAAAATCTTGAGCTCAACTTGCATCTGCTCTGCCTCAGCGAGGGCATAATACCACCTCCTGTAATGTGTGCCAGTTGTTCACCTCGAAGGCCTGTAATGAAAGAGTGGTGCAGCTGAAAGCACTCCTCTGAGAAGACAACAATGGGGGGGGGCTTTGAGTCTAGATCAGAAGAAAGGGGTCATGCAGAAAAAGAGTCATAGCAACCCCTGTGGTCTCAGCACTTACCACCATGCCACTGGAGCTAATGGGGAAAAATGTATTGGATGCAATGGACAGGATCAGAGCCTCCACCGAAAAAAGCAAAGAAAAAAGAAAAAAAAGGCAAAACATATTTCTCTGACATCATCCTGATGCCAGTGATCACCATCATCTTAATACCATGGCACACCCTTGCCTCAACATCAACTGTCTTCATCCACCCAATGTCAGGATGGGTCTTCCCTTAGGCATCAAAAGACAGCCAACCTCAGAGTCGGCTCTCAGCCTCTCCATAAAGGGGTAGGGACCAACCATTCCCCTTGGGCAGTGAAATGGAGCAACTCACTAGCCCCCAGACACATCACCACCACCACCTGAATCTCCAAAGTCATTGGAGGATGACATCTTCAAGGTACCCACTTCTCCAGCACTGGTGGCTCATCCTTACTCCCTGCAGCAACATCAACAAAGAGAAGCACCTATGTCATGATCCTGGGCCTAGTGAGGCCTGCAGGCCCAGAGAAACCTGCCTAGGAGTTACAAAAGAGCCTACATTTCCCAGGATCCCTTCTGTCCCTCTGACTGAGTGGCAAGGTTTTGGAGGGAAACTAGTCCAGAGAGGGGTGGGGCCTGAGAGGAGAACATAAAAAGGCCAAGTCCTTTTCCTGGAAGGCTGAGCTGGAGGCAGGCTGTAGCCTAGAGCTTGCAGCAGGGGAAAGATCCCTTACCCAATGGTGTAAGTGTTGGTTATTAGATTAGAGACTTTATAGATAAACGCTTCAGGGCTTTTTGTTTATTCACACCAAGCTTTACTGTATATATATTTCACTGTTTTACCCATTTATTGTTTTACCCATTTATTATTTGAGCACTGTTGTTGTTATACTCCTCGGGTCCTCATGTCTTCTTGGTCACATTTAAAGGGTATTTCTTAATAAGGAAGACAAGGGTGGTTGGAAGCTCTGGGCCCTCTATACAGACCCTTACTAGAGTGGTGGCAGCCAGTAGAAGGCCCTGCTAGGCCTGGCTGAGTGACAACCTAGCACTCCATTTTCTTGATTTCAACCACAGGGACTTTGGCTTCCATATCTGACAATGTCATGGGAACAATAGCCAATATACTTACCACTCTGTGGTTCAACACCCTCACAAACTTGACTCCAAGAGGCAGAAGGATTGTTCAACTCAGCCAGTGGAGTTGGAGCCTTAATTACAGTTCCAAAGTCAACTCAGTAGGAGAAACTAGTCTCCCCAGTGGAGGGCAAAAAGATGTATTCAGAGCAAGTCATTCAAATGGCTAAAGCGCTAGAACTAGAAAATCTCTCTCTTTAAAACACACACACACACACAGAATACAAACATTGATACAAAAAAAATTCACCCCTCCCCCCCACAAAAAAAGAAAATCAACCTGCAATGAACATGTAACAACAAAGGAAACAAACGACGCTAACAAATTGAAGCTCAACAGAGAACTCAGCATTCAGCATGTATACAGGAAGAAAGATTTATTTATTTATCCTTTCCCCCTCCCTTTAAACAAGTATAATTGGAATACAGAGAGGTTTACTTACATTTTTCCCATAATCTGACAGAGAGCTTAAACATGCTTTGAGCATTATTCTGTTATAAGATAAAGTCATTATTAACTCATTATTCTGAGTTATAAAATAAAGTCATGCCACTTAAAAAAAAAAAACAGGTTTTGGGTTTATCTTTAATTATCCTGATTTAGTTAATTTTTCAGTCATACCTATCTGCTATAATGTAATACACCAAGATTGTAATGTTAATAATTCTACAGATTTCCAACTTTTATCTATTGTCCTGTAGGCTGCCATTAATGTAAACACTATCATTCCTTTAGATGTCATTTTTTAATTTTTCTCCCATATTGTTAATAGAGTCAAAGTTGGTGTGGCACAAATTATTTGGCATGTAATCTTAGCCACTTCTACAAAAATCAGCTTGCTAATCACCTTGCTGATTACAATTTCCCCAGTGTTTTTTATTTGTATTGTGGAACTAGACAATCTCCATACTGAACCCAAGCCATCTGATCCTGTCATGAAGTTTCTTGAACTGGTTGGCCAACTTTGGTTACCCAGGACATCTGGATTCTGTCAATAATAAATGTTGAGTTTTTTCAGTATTTAAACTGATTCATTGATGTCAGTCCCCCACCATTGCCTCACCCCCCCTCTCTATTGCTAACCCAAGAGACAGCAGACCTCCTACAGAAAGGGAAAATAAGAGAAGTTCAATCCTCAGACATCAATGCTGGATTTTATTTGAGATATTTTGCCATAGAAAGAAAAAGGCCTATTCTAGACCTTAGGACTCACAACCAACATCTGGCACTGAAAATTTAAAATATCCCTCTAACAGGTTTTGCCACTGTTGAACTAGGGAATGTGGTTTGCTATCCTTGATCTAAAGGATACCTACTTCCACATTACCATCCATGAATCCTGAGGGATGTAGTTGAGATTCCAGTGTGGGGAACATTGTTTTATGAGTACACAGTTTTAACCTTTGGATTAGGCACTGCACAGGGAGTCTTCATTTAATGTGTTTTTGCAGTGCTTGCTCACCTCAGGCTGAGGGGCTGCACAATTTAACCCTACCTTGACAAATGGTTATTTGCAGATGCTTCCCCCCAGTTACTGCGCAATCACTTGGAAATAGTGCTTTGAACCTTGGAGTCACAGGTTCATACTTAATTGTGAAATATTCCCCCTGCATCCCACTCAAACCGTTGAATTCATTATCTCGAATACAAATAGGTTCTTGATACGGCATATATAATACATTTTCCTTTGCACCATGATATATTATTTATCTGTTAAATATTCTAATAAATATGTAGAAGCAGGGCTTCTTTTGAGCAGGAATGCAGTTCCAGCTGGCTTGGCATCAGGGGTGTAGCCTAATATGCAAATGATTTTCTTCTGGGCTTTTTCTACAAAGAAGCCCTGTGTGAAACAATGTCAGGGTGTGGCCTAATATGCAAATGAGTTCCTGCTGGGCTTTTTCTACCAAAAAAGCCCTGTGTAGAAGTGGAAAAAAATATATAAGACTGAATACGTAATAATGTGAATCATACTGAATCCCCAGAGACCAATGACACCTGTAAGGCAGGATGGGGCAAGCCCAAAACTGCAGGCTATTTAATGGACAAATGGCAATACTTAGTGGCCAATTTAGACTACTGGAGGCGAGACCCAGGCTGCATTGAAGAACATAGGACATCAGGATGCTAGAGAAGTGAGCCACCCTCTTCAGGACAACTGGGGGCTCACCCATGATCTTTGGGGAAATGTCAGGACTCGCTTGAGCAAAGGAAGCTGTGATCTCCATGAGGAAGTCGGTGTGGGGGAGCCATTTCATTCACTGAGCACTGTATTGGGAGAACACAAATTAAAACTGAGCAGTGTATGAGTGTTTTGTTGACCCTGTGACAGTAGTAATGACAAAACTGATGACGTACTCTAAATATATTAGCTATGAAGTTTGAAATTTAAAATGCTGAATACAATCATATCCCAATAAAAGTAAGAACCTTAAAAATTATAATGAAGGGAATGTAAGGGAAGATATTTTCCGTCTTATACATTTTGTACTACATGATGGTTCTCAACAAATGCAATTATTTTGTATAACCCCCTTTTTTCCTTTCCCTTTTCTGTATTCCCATTATCTCCTTAAATAAAAAAACCCATTGACTTCATTGGGGCTCACATAGATTCTATACAGGGCAGGTCTTATCTTCTGGCCGAAAGGGCATACACCATTCACACCATGATCCAGTACTTGTGGACTAATAGATTTCAGTTGGCCTTACAGATTCAAAAATTGCTGAGTTTGATGGCATCCACACAACAGCAGTCATTCTGTATACCAGATTATATGTGAGGCCCTCACAGAATTGGCTTCTCAATAATAATCAAAATATATTAGTTGTGAAATTTAAAATGCTGAATGCAGTCATATCTCAACAAGAGTAAGAAATACTGTATTTTATAGATATACATTTATTTTATTATTTATTTACCTTTGATTTATATCCTGCCCATTCCAAAACGGACTCGGTGGCTGACAGTCATAATAAAACCAACAGTCTCAATTACAGGTATAAAACGATAAAACATAAACAATTTACAATTTAAAATAAAATATTAGTGCTATACAGAATCTTAACGCATAGGCGGATCAGATTATATCTTCTATTTATCTGTTGGTGGTCCTTCTGGTGGAATTGCCCACCAGCATAGAAGTGGCAGCCTTCTCCCACTAGTTACTATAGGCCTGTTTAAAAAGTTTGGTTTTACAAGCCCTGCGGAATTGGGAGAGATCCTGCAGAGCTATCATGGCCTTGAGGAGAGCATTCCACAGCTTTGGTGCTGCCACTGAGAAGGCCCTGGCTCATATAGAGCCTGGTCTGACCTCCCTTGGTCCGGGGATGGACAACAGATTTTGAGTTCTCAAATGCAATGCTTTCTGGGGAACATATGGGGAAGGGTGGTCCCTTAGATAGACAGGTCCTCAGCCATATAGGGCTTTAAAGGTCAATACCAGCACTTTGAAACAGACTCTGTACACAATAGGCAGTCAGTGCAGCTCTTTCAACATTGGTTGAATGTGCTCCCATCAACGGAGCTCCATTAACAACCGTGTCACAGCTTTCTGCACTAGCTGCAGTCTCTGAATCAGAGTCAAGTAGCCCCATGTAGAGGTACTACAGTAGTCTATTCTTGAGGTGACCATAACATGGATCACCATTGCTCAGTTGCAGCGCTCGAGAAAAAGGGCCAACTGTCGTACCCACTGCAGATGCAAAAAGGCAGACTTGGCAGTAGTTGCTACCTGGACCTCCATGGACAAGGAGGGCTCCAGGAGCATTCCTAGGCTCTTGACCTTCAGGGCTTGAATTAGTGGTGCCCCATCAAAGGGGATCTGCTTTCCTGGGCCACTGTGACTCAGATAGAGAACCTCTGTCTTCGTTGGATTCAACTTCAGTCGACTCAGCCTGAGCCAAGATGTCACAGCTTGTAATGCCAGGTCCAACGGGGCACAGCCAGATCAGCCACCCATCAATAGATAGAGCTGGGTGTCATCTGCATATTGATGGCACCCCAGCCCATGCCTCCTGACAATCTGGGCAAGGGGGCACATGTATATGTTAAATAACATCAGGGTCAGAACTGCCCCTTGCAACACACCACATGTGAATGGGTGCCTCCAGGACAATTCTTCCCATATCACCACCCTTTGTCCCCAACCCTGAAGGAAAGAGGCCAGCCATTGCAAGGTGGACCCCTGAATCCCCACGTCGGCGAGGCAGCTAGACAGTAGCTGGTGGTCAACCGTATCACATGTGGCTGACAGATCTAGTAATAACAGCACTGTTGAGCTGCCTCAATCCATATGTTGTAGGAGGTCATCTATGAGGGCAACCAAAACCGTCTCTGTCCCATGACCTGGACGAAAACCGGACTGGAACAGGTCCAGTGCAAAAGTGTCATCCAGGAATCCTTGCAACTGAGTCACCACAGCTCGCTCTATATCCTTACCCTTAAAAATTATAATGAAGGGGATATAAGGGAGAGTCCAGTTGTGAAGACTCTCTATATCCAGGATGATTATTAGTATGTTGGTTTGGTGAAAAGAGATTGGCAGTCTACTCAGAGGCTCTGAGTTGAGTACCCATGCACATGATAACAAGATTTTTTTGGATGCATCTTTGGTGATCTGGGGGACACACTGTGGTCCATTTCAAACAAAACGCAACTAGTCACAAGAAAGTCAAAATTACACATTAATGTGCTTGAATTAAGAGCAATCAGGTATGCTCTCACCTCTTTTATAGCTCTTCTTGCCAGGAAAAGAGAATTGCTGGTCATTTACAATGCAACAGCAAAATTCTACTTAAACAAGCAAGGGAGGCACAGGTTCCTAGCTCTAGGCAAAGAAGCATTACCCATCTGGCAGTGGGCTATCCAGCTCAAACTGTTCCTGTCAGCCATCTATATATCAGGAATTCCTTGGTGGGGAGATACATAGACCATGAATGGTCAACTAACAACCATTATTTATCTTTCAGGAATGGGGCCAACCTGAGATAGAACACTTTGCATCCAGAGAAAGCACCAATGGTCCCCCCCCCATTTTTGCTCCAGGGTGGCATCAGTCAGATTTTATGGGGGATGTGTTCCAATTCAGATGAAATGGCCACCTGTTCTATGGTTTCCCTTCAGTATAATCCACAACGCTATTGTGATTCTGAATTGAGGGCAGAGAACTTTGCATGTATTCTAATAGCCCCATACCCTGGAGAGTGTGGTACCCAAACTTCTGGACCCTTTTAAGACAGATACACAGATTACTCCCTCGGCTAGATGATCTATTCCATGTGGGATGCTTTCTCCATCCCAATGTGAGGTCCTTGCACTTCACAGTATGGCTGGTCCGGCATTAGGAACATGGTCAGAGAGGAGTGGAAGTTGTCACTGCTTCCCATAAGCCATCCACTCATAAATCCTGCTTCTCAAGGTGGAGGAGATTTTCCACTTGGTTAGCTAGGAAGGGAATCCAGCCAGATATTTGCACATTATCACACATTTTCAATTCTATCCCTAAAAGGTGAGGGTTTAGCAACTTCATCTTGTAAGGTACATCTGGTGGCATCTCTGCTTTCAGCACAGGGGTTGGGGGTGCAATGGTGTTTTTGGCACCTCAGTCTGAAGAGTTCCTGAAGGGTTTGCTAATCCTCTGAACCTATGGCAAAGTCTGAAGTGTCTGTTTTATCATACAAAACTGTCTTCCTACTGGCTATTACAGCAGCATGTAGAGTGGAAGAGATACATGCGTTCCGTTGTGACCCCCCCCCCTCCACAAAATTCTATGCTGTCAAAGTAGTACTGTAGTTTGTTTTGAACTTCCTACCAAAAGTAGTCTCCCAATTCCATTTGACTCAGATTATCACCCTACCAGTTTTCTTCCCATCTCCAGAACCTCTGCTTCAGAACAGACATTACATACACCTGATGTTAGAGCACTCCTTATTTGAATTGTCCGAAAGAGAAGATTGGGATTTATTTATTTGTTTTAGTGGCTCAAATAAGATAAATCAGTTTCTTCTCAGACTTTATCTAGATGGGTAGTATCTGCTAAAAAATAGCCTACAAATGTGACATCTGATTCTGCTGAAAGCTCACTTCACCAGGGTCCAAGCATTTTCAATGGCTTTCTTTGCAAGGGTGTTGTTAGCTGACATGTGCAAAGCAGCTACCTGGTTGACTCCCTTGCCATTCATCAAGCATTACTCCACTTATGTAGATTCCAGAAATAAGGTGGCTGTGGAAAAAGAAGTTCCACAATCGAATTTTCACTGATCAGCCCACACCTACTTCCTCAGTACGTGAGCTCGCTACTCTCTCATGTGGGACTACACAGAAACCATGATGTTGAAAACAGTGTTGCACTTACCTGTACCTGTTGTTCATCAAGTGGTCTTCTGTGCAAGTATGCATTCCTCTCTCCTTTCTCCACTGTGAGCTGTTTTACCTAACCCCTTAATTTCCTGCATTTGAGGAGGACTGAGGGAAGAGCACTGTCCCTGCCTCCATCATGTGCTTAGTTGGGTAGGAAATGCCAGCATGGGACAGGGTAGAATAGTGCTTCTAGGCTCTTGAATCTTCTGGAAAGCTTTGGAAATTGTCCTCCCACTGAAGGCCTGTGATTTTGCAGGCCCCATATGTGCCTGCACAGAAGACCACTTGATAAACAAGTTACAGGTGAGTACAACACTGTTTAATGGTCTTATTTTAATAGTCACACTATTACTGAAACATCTTTGAAATTACATGGTGTGCTGCATGAGCTGCAACAAAGACAAAATTCTGGCTTCGATGTGAAGTTCTATAGGCTGTGGTTCAGTCCCTAACATTTCCAAATAAAGGATCTAAGATAGTATTAGAGAAAGACCTTTCTTTGCTTGAGACTCCAGAGAGCTGCTGGCAGCCATAACAAATAATACTTAGTGAGATGTACAACTGTGTGACTCACCATAAGGCATTCAGGTAATTGAATCAGAGGTGTCCAAAGGCAAATGGCTGGGGCTGATGGGAGTTGTAGGCAAAAAACATCTGGAGAGCTACCAATGGCCACCCCTGGTTTATATGATGCAGTATTTACTTGACTTCTGTGATCAGTGTCTGATCTTGATAAGGCTGATTAACTGCAAACTCCAATTAGTGTTAACCAGAGTTAAGGTATTGCCAATGTAAGCTTTAACAGTTTCAGGTCAGAAGGGACAAATGTGCACAAGAATTTTTTTTCCAGTGGAACATTCCATCTTAGGTGAATGTTGTTAAGATTTAGGATGCTGTCCTGCATTTTGGGTTCCATGGTAATTGTACATGGTGAGAGAAGGCACTGTTTTGTCTGCTCAAAAGGAGACCTGATCCATTGTAATTGAAACCAAATGTGAACTTGTTAATTCCCATTTAGCAAATTGACATTTGCAAACATTATTCTTCTTTGCTTATATTATTATTCATTGTAGTTCTTTAGTTTTGAATCCTGATCATTCCATTCAGATTTTGCTTTGTTTTTTTCCATCAGTGATGTGTCTGGCATCACATGTGACAATCTTTGGTTTCCTAATGGGTAATGAATCTAGTTATTTATTTTTACATGGCTGATTTGAAAGCTCGATTAAGTACAAGAGAGGGCAGAACTCATAGCATTGTACAAATAGAATCGTTTGTTCAATATCTGTCATACAGAGGATGGAGGAATATCTGTATCTGCTTTGTATTTCTAGGCTATATTGGATGTTGTAGTGAACCTTCAGTTTAGCCTAATAGAAAAATTGTGGCAAACTTTCTGGCGCTATTCTCCTTCAACAACAACCGATGGCACTATTACTGAACCAAGGTTGGTTAATTTTTTTTTGATAGCTTGTTAACAACAATAATTTAGTAGCATTTTTCAAATAAAAGAAAAATGTAAATTTACCTTCTGACTAGAAAGTTCTCTAATTACTAGATTAAACTGATATTTTATTATAGCTGCAGGATGTATTAATATGCATATCATTTTATTTTATGAAAGCAGGGCACAGTTACTTTCTCATGAAATAGTATTCAATCCAAAGACCATTCTGTCACTGCTGCATAAAATGGTGCTTTTTGGCTAGAACTCTAGAGGCCATGAATCAGTCATTACAACACAAAGTGCCTCAGGGCAGTTGGGTGTGTTTCAGACATCTCTGATGTTTTATTTAAAAAGCTTTGAAGTCCATTGTTCTTTTTATCTTCATGTAAATGCATTTTCATTTATTCATTTAATACATTTGTTCACACCAGCAATCTGAGTGAAATAGAAAGTCGACTTCCGAAAGCAAAGCTGATTACTCTGTGCAAAAATGAGTCAATTCTGAAATGGATGTGTAACTGTGACCATGTGATGTACCAGGCTTTGGTGGAGATACTCATTCCTGACGTCCTTAGACCTATTCCTAGTAAGTTGACTATAGAAGACGTCTTGTAAGGATTCTTTTTTTGTTGTTCTGGTGATCTTGTGCCTACAGAACTTCCCATGGAGCCCTTTAGGAGTAACTCTGAAGGCAGCTTGGGGTGCAGTTCTTTTAATTTACAGCATAGAAAGGTACATCTTGCATTAATAAATATTGCACATAAAGTGTAAGACTTAACAACTTTATATATATATTCTTTTTAAAAAACTAGGTTTCAACATGTGTATATACTTACCTAAATCATGCTTTTAGGATATAATTACCTAAATCATGCTTTTGCTACAATAAAAGTGCTTATTTTATTTTTATAGGTTGCTATTCCTTTGAATTTTTCTTGTCTGTATTGACAGCCTCCCAAATGCACTGGTATCCACTT
The DNA here is from genome assembly GCF_032191835.1 of Heteronotia binoei. Taxonomy (NCBI): domain Eukaryota; kingdom Metazoa; phylum Chordata; class Lepidosauria; order Squamata; family Gekkonidae; genus Heteronotia; species Heteronotia binoei. Next base: position 61,103,966 of record NC_083226.1, read on the forward strand.
GTTTTTTCATGGCTTCAGCAAATGGAAGACTTAATACCTAGTGATGCATGTACAGTAGTAACATGTCAGTGGTAATGTGTCATGAAAAAGCACTTTTTCCATGACCATGGTATTGCTGATCTAGTAGTACGCAGTTGCGTATTTACTCCTCAGTTCTGTACAATCATTAGCTTTTCAAGTATAGAGGAAAACATTTTAGGACATGTTTGAATCCACCCTAATGTCTTATAGGAGATTTATAACTTGGTAGGTTAAATGATTTATCAGGAAGCTCTTTTATCAGAAACAGTTTCTTAACATTATTTCCCCCCCTATTATCTCTTTTCTTTCAAAAAGCCAGATATAGAGTGATGTTCTCAGCATCTAACTAAAAATATTATACCTTGGCGAGCTAGTCATTAACAAATTGTTCTACTTGAGAACAGAATGTTTGTTTCCAAGATAAAATTATTCAGACCAAGGGAATGTATTTTGTTACTGTTTTCCAATAGAAAGCCAATTTATTGGGGATTCTAGCAAAACAGATTTCCACTATAAAGCATTAGTTCTTTCCTTCACACTATAATAAATATGTATAAATTTACTTTCCATTAACAATGATGGTTAGTGATTTCTGTGGGGAAGAAAATCTGTATACTTGCACAGGTGTCATGTTCTTTCTGTGAACAATTATTTTGTAGTTAGATGAGAAGCTATCGTGCCTCGAAATAAAAGTATAGAATCATAGAGTTAGAAGGGACCTCCACAGTCATCTAGTCCAATCCCCTGCACAATGCAGGAAACTCACAAATACCTCCCCATAAATTCACAGGATTCTCACTGCAGTCAGATGACCATCTAGCCTCTGTTTAAAAACTTCCAATGAAAGAGAAGCCAATTTCTCTTAAGTCACTATGGATGTTTCTATTACAGTTCTTAAAAAATATTTAAAAGCACATCCAATTTTGCAAGAATATGCTACTTGTGAATGAAGAACAATAATTCACTATTTATATTATTTTTGGCACAACACAAGTTAATTATGGAACACAGTCCAAATATCGGGCATCTTCTGATGCCTTTTTTAAAAAAATTTAAACTGTTGGTATACATTGATATGTAAATGTTATGTTAAGTACAGTGAAAAAACCAGGGAAGTATATGATTCAGAATTATCGGTTAATGCTTGCCATTTTAAAAAAAAATATATTTTAATAGTTTGAATGGAGAGTAAGGGATATTCTTTTAAATTTTAAAAAAGTCTCACCAAATATACATCCATTCATCCATCTATCCGTTTGTCTCTATATCTGACTTAATGACAAGGCAAAGAAAAACTGAGAATTATTTCTGTATATATTTAGAAACAAAGGATAGAATGGGCAGGAAAGCATGGCCTGACTTCATAGATGTTTTAGACATTGTATGACAGTAGGCAGGGACATTTGGGCCAAACGTTTTGCCTACTCTGGATCTAGATGTTACAGGATAATCTGTCAGTAATATTTGTCTTGGGGAAGCACATTGCTGAAATACTAAGACAAATAATAAACTGGCTTTAACTATATCAGAAGCAGTAAACAAGGCACAGAGATCAGGACTGTTAGATTACAAGAGAGTGAAAAAATAACGGAAGGGAAATATGAAGATTGCAGAGAAGATAGATAACTCAATTGCAACAAAAGATTTTGGACAAATATGCGTACCTGAATCAGTGGGAATGGGTGGAGGGAATAGGATAGAATTGAGTTGACAAGATGGTTCTATGATTAACTGAGAAAATACACATTAACTTGTTGCTTGGTCTGGCTAGAATACCCCCAGAAATTTAAAAAGTAAAGGTAGGCCCCTTGCAAGCACCAGTCGCTTTCAACTCTGGGGTGACATTGCATCACGACGTTTTCATGGCAGACTTTTTATGGGGTGGTTTGCCATTGCCTTCCCCAGACATCTACACTTTTCCCCCAGCAAGCTGGGTACTCGTTTTACTGACCTAGGAAGGATGGAAGGCTGAGTCAACCTTGAACCGGCTACTTGAACCCAGCTTCCACCGAGATCGAACTCAGGTCATGAGCAAAGAGCTTAGACTGCAGTACTGCAGCTTTACTACTCTGTGTTCATGGAGCTTTCAAGAGTTTAACTGAGCCAAAATGTGAAATGTTGATTTTTCTAGAGTCTAGACATTTAACTACAATCACTAAAATTGGCCTCCCTTTCACAGGACTGGAAGATAAGCATTGTAACACCATTTTTTTTTTTAAGAAAGGATTCAGGGGCAAGCCAGGAAATTACAGGCACATTAACCCAACCAGTCCCTGGTAATTTGATGAAAAGCATAATATCTAATCCTAAAATTAGAAGCTAAAAAATCCTAAAATTAGAAGCTATTGAGATTTACAAACACCAGCACAATTTTAACAGAAAGGAAGAAGGCATTTTCATCCACCAATCTTGGTACCCAGCTCTGCAAAACACTCTACAGACTATAAATTGCAGAAAGTCTCAGAACAACCAGCAAATTCCACAGAACAATCAGCACAGTCAACAACCATCTTCCTTATCTTCAAACCCCTTCCAACCTTCCCAGCAATTAACACAGAACAATGGTCACATTCAACAGCCAGTTTCCTTATCACTACCCTTCCAGGAAGCACCACCAAACAATGGGCACATCCACAAAACAATTGCCCTTTCATCACACCCCCTCCAGCCTACAAATAGCAGCTCTCCAGCAGCCCTGGCCCCACTCAATGCTCAGCAGCCAAGAAGGTCTGAGCGCCTGCTCTGGCTGCAACGCCACTGAGGATGTTCTCCGCAGCTGAGAACGAAACGTCTGGAAGGAAAACTTTCTCCAGTAGAACACGGCACTTGATCCCAAAAGATTCTACAAACCCTAATCCTAAAATTGTTAAAAGTGGGGCTTTTTTAAATTAGGAATGCACAGGAACACATTGGGGTGTGACCTGATATGCAAATAATTTGCTGATGGGATTTTTCTACAAAAAAGCCCTGTGTGAAACAATGTTGTCAGGGGGTGTGGCCTAATATGCAAATGAGTTCCTAATGGGCTTTTTTGTAGAAAAATGTATAGCATAAGCATTGCTCAGGAAAAGTCAACATGGCTATGCAACATCTGCCTCACCAACAGTTTAGAATTCTCTGGGAGTGTTAATATTTTATTTTTATTTATTTTTATTTTATTCCATTTGTATCTCACCCTGCTCGCCTAGGCGGGGAGGTTGTAGATAAGTGTAATGTGGTAGGTGAGTATATATTTGAGACTTCCGAAAGATTTATGACAAAATCCCTTACAGAGTCCTGAGTAAGCCTTGCAGCCATGGTATGATACAGTGGTTCCTCATAGGCAATTATTTTTTTGCAGTCATTCTGTTAAACTAATCATATTTTGTAGGGTTTAGGGTAATCAGCGAGGTACCTTTGTTTGCAGGTGACACAGTTATTCAGGGCAATGAAAATCTAAGCAGACTGTGGAGAGCCGAAAAAGGACTTTTCCAGACTAAATAGATGGACAGTAATATGACAAATGAGATTAATTGTAAGCACAATACTGCACATTGGGACAAATAAACCCAGTTATGTATACTGTTGGGATTTAAATTGCCTATGATCAACCAAGAAATAGAACTTGAAGTTGCAAGAAATGTATCAAAGAATAAGAAAACATGATTTTTTGTTCTCTGAGGTATAAGGGTGGGTCAGTTTGTAGTTTTGGGAAAGCATTTACTCTGGTCACAGAGCAGACAGGATCTTTAGGCTTTTAGGGACTAAGGGGAGGTACTTTGCTCCCCAATCCTGACATTTCCTGGAAAAGCCCCTACTTGGGAAAATTGTACTTTTAAAGCAAATAATCCAACAACAAGTGAGCAACTAAAAAGAGAAAGAAATCTCACTGGGACTTGAACATAAATCTGTTAATATCTGTGCGAGCCACCTCTGCAGAAACCACTCCAAGATTATCCGAATGACCACCTTTGCCTAAGATATTTTAGTCCTAAAAATAAGGATGGACAAGACCACTTCACCTCTATACCATGAGGAATGGAAATTAACAGTAAGTGAACACATTTTCCTTTCTCTGGCAGTATGGGTGAGACAGTCTGTACTTCTGGGATGTAGAAAAAACTGTTCATTCCAGAGTGGGACCAAATGTCACTTCAGTTTTTGCCATGAAACAGCATCCATTGAAATTAAGGCTTCAGAATCCAGATGGCAGAAGAAATGATGTGATGGTCGACTGCCCAACATGAAGACTACCAAAGACAAAATTATGTATGTTGCTGAGGAAATCATTTCCTAAGAAAAGATGCAGTCATTTTCTGTGGTGGTGCTGAGTCCCTACATTGGTTTAGCATATCTATATTGTTCATAATGTAATGATCTTTAACAGATAGAACATTATTAGAAAGACCTGTTAAAAAAGGCAAGTGGTGATTCAGACCTTGCAAAGTTCCACATGCTGGACACAAAGGACTCAGACCTCTTAATGTCTAAGCAGTGCCTATTCTTTCAAGTGTATGGGACAGGACCAAAGAAGGAGACAGCAGTTTCATTCATCCCATAAAACACTAAACATTAGACCACTCTACAGTTAGGGGAAATAGATTCTTATATATAGAATGGGTATCAAGTTCTCTGCATTCTATAACACGTACAAAAGGCATATTGATTACATAGGAAAATCTGTAACATAGATGACTGAAGGGAATACACAATGTCAGAAACCAGTGAACCTGTGAGTTGCAGAGTATTTCATCCCTCGCTAACCTCATAACCTTTAAATTGACTGCTAGCTGCTACCCTGAGTTACTAGCACTCCTTTATTACAGTCAGTTTGAATTAATTCTTCCAGCTGTAGTTTGTGTGGATCTGTGAATGTAGCCAGATATGCACACCTATCCCTTTTGAGTTTTGCTTCCATTGGAAATACATGCTAGAAGCTCTCTCTCTTTCCCTCTCTGTGGCAGTGTCCTTTTTGAGACAACTCATTTCAAAAACTGTCCCTACTCAAACTCTCAACTGTTCTCATTAAGAGATGTAAATGTGGACTGCCCCTTGCACATGAAAACCTTTGCACTTGGGGAGAAAAAGGAGTCAAGAAGAAACTGTATAGAGGCTCATAAGGTAAAGAAGGACGCCTTCCATATAACCATGTGTCCCTGGAAAGGAGACTTGTCATCTATTGGAAAACCCAGTGATATCAAAAGAATGGTAGTGACTTCTATCAAAACAGCGATTAAACTGAGGGCCCCAAGATACAGTATGCTATCCCCACAGCCTAGTACAGGAAATTCCTGCAGATGGATCACTGGAGTAAACATTACTTTTGCCACAAACATTATGATGACTGACCAGTGTCTTATTGATGTGTTGACTAAGGGTCAGTCTCCTTTTCCTCCAGGTACTATTGAAGCCCCAGCTAAAAACACAGAATTCTAGACAGCTGGCACTCATCCTGGAATATGATCTCTCTGAAGTTCCTAGAATTATTTTCTAAGTGTTCCTCTCATAGAATTCTGCAGGGACGAGATAGCTATACATTCTATAAACATGTTTTGAAGCAGTGCTGGATTAAACCCTGTGGAGGCCCCTAGGCAGTCAAAAAATTATCTCAGAGTCAGAGCACCCACCCCACCACCCCCACTGCAGCCTGCAGGCCCCTTTTCAAAAGGCCCTTTGACAAAGCTGCGGGGTAGAGGCAGAGAGAGGCAAACTTGGCAATGAAGCCAACAGCAGCTGCACCAGTAGGGTTGCCAATCCCCAGGTGGGGGCAGGGGATCCTCCGGTTTGAAGACCCTCCCCCCACTTCAGGGTCGTCAGATAGTGTGGGGGGGGAGGGAAATGTCTGCTGGGAACTCTATTATTCCCTATGGAGATTTATTCCCATAGAAAATCATGGAGAATTGATCTGCAGGTATCTGGGGCTCTGGAGGGGCTGTTTTTTGGGATAGAGGCACCAAATTTTCAGTATAGCACTTAGTGCCTTTCTCCAAAATACCCCCCCAAGTTTCAAAAAGATTGGACCAGGGGGTCCAATTCTATGAGCCCCAAAAGAAGGTGTCCCTATCCTTCATTATTTCCTATGGAAGGAAGGAATTGAAAAGGTGTGCTGTCCCTTTAAATGTGATGGCCAGAACTCCCTTTGGAGTTCAATTATGCTTGTCACAGCCTTGATCTTGGCTCCACCCCTAATGTCTCCTGGCTCCACCCCCAAAGTCCCCAGATATTTCTTGAATTGGACTTGGCAACCCTACGCACCAGGCAAGTTGGGCAAAGAGTGGCTCACTTGCTGGCTGTGTGTGCAGGCTGGGAGGGCTGCAAGAGGGGAAAAACTGGGGGGCAGAAGCTGGCCCGGGGCTCCTAAAGGAGTAGGGGCCCATAGGCCAGTGCCTACTTGGCCTAATTGTTAATCTGGTCCTGTTTTGAAGGAGTCTTGTGTGGAATCTCTTCTGTGAATTCTGGCAATTTTCTGCAGTGCCAAATACATACTTTTCTTCTGGAACAATTATCCCAACACTTCCAGAACTTACCTGAACTATAACTGTTCCCCTGGAAACAGGAATTCTCCCTGTATGCAGGTGTTGATAACCTCATAGCTACAAGAGGGGGTTAGATAAATATATGGAGCAGAGGTCCATCAGTGGCTATTAGCCAAAGTGTGTGTGTGTGTGTGTGTGTGTGTGTGTGTGTATATATATATATATATATATATATAAATAATTTGGCCACTGTGTGACAGAGTCTTGGACTGGACGGACCATTGGCCTGATCCAACATGGCTTCTCTTATGTTCTTATGTTCATAAAAAGGAATCTGCCAACTTGAACTGTGATGCCTCTTCTCCACTCACATAGAGGGCATACCACCCTCTACAACCTCTCTTATACAGGTAATGGGGTCATATGTAGGCGAGGATGTCACACTTATCGGTACCACCCTTGTTGTCTCTTAAAATCTGCCAAAAGTCAAGACCATCTCACACCTTGGGTCCTCTCTCACTCCCAAAGACATCCGCAGACAGGCTAGCCCAGCCCCCTTTAATAATCACCCCCACTCAACAGAGCTTGGGGCTCAAAAAACTATTCCAATCACTCGCTGCCACCATTCATTCATATCCTATAATATATATGTATGTATAGACCAAGATACTAAACTGTGTGGCTATGCTTCTTTCCCTTAGACACACAGCCCACAGGGTTAATCAAAACAATAAACTTTTATATATAAGAATAAGGCATTGGAAAGTAAAGTCTAAGAAATGTTTCACTTCTATTGAACTTTTGAACTGAAGTCCTATACCTGCAATCAGGATCCTTTACTATTTTCAGCCTGTTCCAAGCAGCTATTCTATACAGTTTCCTTCAGTCAGAAAATCCCCTTTCACCTCAGCTCTTGAGCTGTCAGCTTCTCTGCTACTAACCCCAAGTGGAAGTTTTTCAACCGCCTTGTTTCAGGTCACCATCTCCGAACATTCCATCCATTCTCATTGGTTGCTGTTAGATAGAGGTGGAACCCAGTCTGTCTGTCCCTTCTCCAAGACACTGTCATAGGTGGAGGCCTTCCAAGGAAAATTTACTTGGAATTTTATTCAGATTTGTTCAAATTAATTTAAACTGTGCCTTTTCTGTGCTTACCTATTTAGCACCATTAAATACATATTTTAGCACATTTATTTAACATTTTATCTTACTACACAATACTTATATGCTATACTTATTTACTTAACCATTCTTCTCACTTCCTGGAGAGGTCTGCTACTACAATTTCATGTTCACTTTTTGTTTCCCTGGGTGGGGGACATATTAAACACATTTAAGTCTTATACATAATACTTGCATGCTATACTTATTTACTTGACCTAATTTTCCCTTCCTGGAGAGGCCTGTCGTGACATTTTTATGTCCATTTATATATACTGAGCTGAAGTTTCTCCTCACCTTTCTTCACATATGCAATCCTGATAAACCTTTATTGAAATATAATCTCAGCTAAATAGTCAGGTCGCTGGTCTTGTCTAAGTCCTTGCTAGTAAACCCAAAAATTTGCACCAGTCAGTGTGTCTTGAATCTGGGATGGGCTCTTCCTAGTAGATAGTTGTTTGTTCCTCCTCACTGGATGCAGTGTCTGTATCTTCTTGGGATTTCAAACTTGGGAAGTCCATGAGGTATTGTATTTCACATAGTATTCGCAGATCCCACACTTCTGAGTGACCCAGTTCATTTTTCACATTACTGGATCCTGCTGACATGGGACCTGCCACATTCACTTGATTAACAGGAATGCTTGGCTACTCCATCGTTTTTACAACTGCCTCTGTATAGGTGTGCTGTGTTTCCTTCTTCCAGTGAGCAACACAAAAAAATAGACTGATCTCCTTCATGTTTTTTACCTTAAGAGCAATGCTCCAAGTTGAGTTAGTGTGAGCTAGCTCACAGTGTTTTAGCCTCTGGTGCTCACATTTTTGTCTTTGCTCTGGGGCCATTCTTTCTGAGCTGACTAATTTATGCAGTAGCCAAATCACTTCCACAAAATTTTAATGCCAGTAGCTCACAGACTTGAGGAAGTATTGCTTAAGAGGGCTCTGGCCACACCCAAACTCCATTTTTTTCACACACAGCAACAGGTGTTCTCTACTTTACCAGTGCTTTTTACATCAAGAACACCCCCAAGCTGAGATTAGTATCCCACCGCTTACAGCATCAATTTAAGTGATTCCCCTTCTCCAGTCACACAGAGTGCCTACTATCCTCTACTCTTATTCAGGTAATAATAATAATAATAATAATAATAAATTTATTCTTATATCCCACCCTCCCCCGCCGAGGCGGACTCAGGGCGGCTCACATGACATGGTTTACACCATGATTACAATAAAATACAATCATTACAATAAAAGACAATTAAAATAGTTAAATACATTCAAATTAAGTTAAATAAACAAAATATTATCAGCTACAGATTAAAGTGCTACAGTTCAATATATGTGTAGGATGGCTAGGTGTCATTACCCGGGTTCCATCTTAAATGCAAGTTGACAGAGGGTGGTTTTGCAAGCCCTGCGAAACTGATTTAGGTCTTGCAGGGCTCGCACCTCCTCTGGTAGTTGATTCCACCATTGGGGAGCCATTGTAGAGAAGGCCTGCTCCCTCATTGTTTTCAGTCTGGCCTAACCTTGGTCCAGGGATTCGTAGTAGATTTTGGGAACTGGATCTCAGTGCTCTCTAGGGAACATATGGAGAGAGGCGGTCCCTAAGGTAGGCAGGTCCTCGGCCATGTAGGGCTTTAAAGGTAATAACCAGCACCTTGTAACGAACTCGGTACACAATTGGCAGCCAGTGCAGCTCCCGCAGCCTAGGCTGTACGTGTTCCCACCGGGGTAGTCCCACTAACAGCCTGGCCGCTGCATTCTGCACTAGCTGTAGTTTCCGCGTTCGGTACAAGGGCAGCCCCATGTAGAGGGCATTACAGTAGTCCAGCCTCGAGGTGACCATTGCATGGATCACAGTTGTCAGGAAGGGGGCCAACTGCCTCGCCCTCCTAAGGTGGAAGAAGGCGGATTTGGCAGTGGCAGCTATCTGGGCCTCCATTGTCAAGGAAGCCTCCAGTAGCACTCCCAAGCTCTTGACCCTGCGCACTGGTATCAGTGACGCACCATCAAAAGTTGGTAGGGAGATCTCCCCTCCTGGCCCGCCGCGACCCACGCAGAGGACCTCTGACTTTGCTGGATTCAGATTTAGCCCACTCAGCCTGAGCCAACCCGCCACGGCTTGCAACGCCCGGTCCAGGTTTATAGGGACATCGTCAGTCTGGCCGTCCATCAATAGATAGAGCTGGGTGTCATCAGCATACTGGTGGCAACCCAGCCCATACCTCCAGGCAATCTGCGCAAGGGGGCGCATGTAGATGTTAAACAACATCGGGAAGAGAACTGCCCCCTGAGGCACCCCACAATTAAGTAGTCGTCTCTGGGACAGCTCTCCTCCAATCGCCACCCTTTGTCCCCAACCTTCAAGGAAGGAGGAGAGCCACTGTAAGGCTAGCCCCCGAATTCCTGCGTCGGGTTATAAGTAGGTGAGGACTTCATACTTGCCACCCATCTTGTCTTTCTAAAAATTTACAGAAAGTCATCTCGCTCCTCGGGTCCTCCCTCTCTCTCACTCACAGAGACATCCACAGACTGAGTAGGCCAGCCCCCTTAATCAGCTCTCGGCGTGCTTTCACACAAGAGATTTGGCCTGACCTAGCCCTGCCTCCCATTTGGATTAAAACCACACGCAAGCACATCTGCCCTCTGAGCTGCACCCATTCTCACCCCATCCCCAGACGCCTTATATCCGCATTTAAAAGCTATCTGGATTTTCTCAGTAGCTTCCCCCTGATTCAGATGTAGGTTGCATAATCGGCTGCTTAGTGAATGCCCAGGCGCTACTCATGAGCAGAAGAGCTGTGTGATCGTGCCAAGCTGTTTCCAGAACCACCGGGTGTTGGTTTTTCTCCCTAACCCTTCTCCAAGGTGTGCTTGTGTGCTCTGCATGACCACACAGATGGGGGACTTTTAAAAAAAAACACCCTTTCCACAGCGGGTCTGTGGTTGAGCCATGCTAGCAGTGTGAACGCGGAACCACTGATTGCTGCTGGGATCCTGTCGCTTCAATGGTGGCTGTGATCTCTCTAAAATGGACCTGAATGAATCAAGTTATTTCGCCTTGAGATACTATTGTGTCAGTTTCCAAGTGTGATAGCACCCTTGGTCACACAGAGCCACTGGGCTTGCGGCTCAAACACTGTTGCAGTCATTCACTGCTATGGTTCATTCATATCGTATAATATATCTGTATAGATCATGATATTAAACTTTGTATTTGCTTCTTTCACTCAGACATGTGGCCCACAGGGTTAATCAAAACAAGAAACTTTTATTTGTAAGAACAAAACACTGAGAAACGTAAATCTCAGAACTCTTGAACTAAGGTCCTGTACCTATAATTGGAATCCTTTTACTGTTTTCAGCCTGTTCCAAGCATCTCTTCTATACAGTTCCTCTCAGTCAGAAAAGCCCTTTTCACTTCATCCTCTTAAGCTGTCAACTTCTCTGCTACTTTTTTTTTTTCAGAGGCCTGCTGGGATCTTGCTTGCAGGATGATGTGGACTGCTCAACAACCCACTGTGACAAGGTTGCTTGATACTTTGCAGATAAAATCTCTCACAACTATACTGACTTGGGCTCTATATTACCAGTGATAGAATCAGATGCCAAAGTGCTGGCTTGTCCATCTGTTGTCCATGTGCCTTTCAACTTATTCAGTCCATGTTATGTGGACAAAATTATTGGAAGTCTACAACCTACTAACTGCTTGTACAACCTGTGTCCCTTCTGTTGCTTAAATTTGTCAGGGTGGTGGCAGCATACTGGGTCTGGAAAACACTAAATGCCTTGAGGGTTACCCCCGCCTTGAAACATGTGGTGGCATGCTTAATTCCTAAAGAAATCTATTCTGGACTGAGGAGAGCTGAATAACTATCAACCAGTCTTGAATATATACAATGTTCTGGAGAAAGATGATTGAACAAGAGGCGGCTGGACAACTCAGTGGCTTCCTGGACAAAGTTGCTCATGAGTATGGAATTTAAAAATTATAAACACCTTAGTGTTCTGCAAGCAAAATTGCAAATATGCCCAATATGAGAGAAAACTGCAAGCTGATGTACTCCCCAATATTTCTTAAGAAAGCTTAAGCTTTCTGCCCATACACTGCATCTTGATCCAGTTCAGGCCCCCACGTACCTGGGGATCAGATTTCACCTGGAAACTCCCAATATGCATCTGTTTGACAGAAACTACAATGGACCTAGGAACACTCTAATGTATCTTTATGCCCCTAAAGAATCAGTAAGCTCCTGCAGTATATTTCTGACTGAACTCTTCTTCCCTGAAGAACTTAGAGAAGTGTGTGAGAGGACTCGGAGTCATGTATCCTGCCTTTTCCCATTTTAGTCCTGGGATTACTGCATGTAGATGCGGAGCCCTCTGTTTCCTACAGATTAGCTCTTTTAGCCCTGATTGCTAGGAAGATTAAAGTGAACTTTGTTTCTAAGAATACCTCTTAACTGAATTGTTTTAGTATTATTGTTCTGAGTGTATGCTGAGGTTATAGAATTTTAACTTGGTTGCTTGTAATTTGTTTTAGATATGTTTTAATCGTGAAGGCTAGTGGTCATGAACAATAAATTTATTGATGAAAGTACTGAAAGCATGTAGATACCCAATTTGTTTGTGTGTATGTGTGTATATATAGTTACCCTAAGGTAACAAGGGGTTGTGAGGATCTCCTGAGTTTGTTGGGGGAATTAGCTAGGAGACCCAGGCAATTCAAGAGGGGCAACAAGCTGGATCTCCACCTATGTTTATGGGGATTTTCCCCCTCAGAACTCTCAAATGAACCAGGCCTTAATGAAATGATTTATATTAATAAAAGTTAAATGAAATAAAAATAAATATCAGTTGAAGAGCACTCTAAACACACATACAAGTTCAGAAAATAAAGGTAGTAGCTTATAGCGGCAACTGGATCGAGGCGGTGTGGCAGTGCTGATGTTACTAGATCTGTCATCTGCATTTGATACGGTCGACCATCAGTTGCTGATCCACCACCTCGCCGACATAGGGGTTAGGGGGTTGGCCTTACAATGGCTCTCCTCCTTCCTCATGGGTCGGGGACAAAGGGTGGCGATTGGGGGTGAACAATCCCAGAGGCGCACACTAGATTGTGGGGTGCCTTAGGGAGCAGTTCTCTCCCCGATGTTATTCAACATCTATATGCGCCCCCTTGCCCAGATTGCCCGGAGGTTTGGGCTGGGTTGTCATCAATATGCAGATGACACCCAGCTCTATCTGCTAATGGACGGCCAGCCCACCTCCGCCCCGGGGAACCTGGGCTCTACAGGCTGTTGCAACGTGGCTTAGGCTGAGCGGGCTGAAGTTGAAGACAGAGGTTCTCTGTGTGGGTCGTGGCACTCTGGGGAAGGAAATATCTCTCCTGACCTTTGACGGTGCGCCGCTGAAGGCGGCGCAGCGGGTAAAGAGTTTGGGTGTCTTACTGGAGCCTTCACTATCAATGGAGGCCCAGATAACAGCCACTGCCAAGTCAGCATTTTTCCATCTGAGGCGGGCGAGGCAGCTGGCTCCTTTCCTAGAGCGTCAGGACCTAGCAACGGTGATCCATGCGACGGTCACCTCAAGATTGGACTACTGTAACACCCTCTACATGGGGCTGCCTCTGTGCCGGACCCGGAAGTTACAGCTAGTGCAGAATGCGGCGGCCAGGCTGTTGCTTGGTCTCCCAAGATGGGAGCATATACGGCCGGGGCTACGCGGACTGCACTGGCTGCCGATTGTATACCGGGTCAAGTACAAAGTGCTGGTCATTACCTTTAAAGCCCTATATGGCCGAGGACCGACCTACCTGAGGGACCGTCTCTCCCCGTATGAGCCCCAGAGAGCACTGAGGTCAGTAGGAAAAAACAGATTGACTACCCCTGGGCCAAAAGAAATTAAACTCCAGAATACCCGTACACGGGCCTTTTCTTCCGCGGCCCCATACCTTTGGAATCAGCTCCCAGAGGAGGTGCGGGCCCTGCGGAACCTTGATCAGTTCCGCAGGGCCTGCAAGACCACCCTCTTTAAACTGGCGTTTATGAATAGCTGAACTATAAGTGCATAACAAGGAAACATCAAAATAGTCCAGTCCGGAGATCCGCCATCAATACCAACTGACAGGCATAGCGTCAAATGACAATATTACGGTTAGTGTTAATTTAATGCTATTAGATTAGTAACGGTTTTTAATTAATGTATTAATTGGTTTTAAGGTTAATTTAATGTTTTATTAATGTATTGTTATTTTCTGTTGTTGTTAGCCGCCCTGAGCCTGCTTGGCGGGGGAGGGCGGGATATAAATAAAATTTTACTTACTTACTTACTATAGAGACAGAAAGGAACTTATTCTATGGGACTATATTACCTGTCCAGAGAATATAGATCCAAGCAGAAGGATGAGCAAAACGAACCAGCATTCCACTCAAGTTTACCCAACCTTGTGGCTGGGAGTGTAAGTCAATGGACGTCCAAACACACACACACTCTCTTGGACAGAGGGTGGTTTATATAACTTTGAGCAATAACGTGATTGCTCCTAGAACAATGCTGTGATGGTGTGAATGAACCAGGGAAGCTGCGTAGCTTTCCCATGGGTTGTGAATGCAATGTAACATTCATGTGAAAATGTCTATTGTGCTTGGTGACCTCTAATAGACAGGACAAGAGAACTACTACAAAGGGATGTTATGGGATTAAAATGATTTTTACTATAGACTCACATAGAATGTAGGAAAAAATCAGGCAAGGTGGGGGAATGGGTTAGTTGTACTGCCTTTTCTGAAAATTACTCTTTGGCATTGATGGATTTAAAAGAGGGAAAAGAAGTGCCAAAAGCCAGACCTTTGCAACTTTAGGATCACTTTTCCCAGACAAGCCTCTGGCCAGTATTTGATGACACACATTCCATGTGATTGTAGGACCTATGTTGATCCTATTTTCAGACCACGTAAAAGTCTAGCAGAGTGACCCTATGAGATGTTGAGAAAGAAGGTTGCCTGCATCACATTGTCCAAGGTACCAGACTGGTCCTTCAAGGGAGGAGGGGTCCAGGCATTACAATATATATATGGATTCCATCTATAGCTATTAATATCAGTTTGATGTGGATTGTACTTTGATTCGTACCTTACTCTATTAAGTTCAGGGTAGTTAACAAGGGTTTACTTAATTTTATTCTCACAACAACCTTGTAGAATAGGTGTTAGGCTGAGAGATAAGATGCTTAAGATTTTCATGTTAACTTGGAGTCTGAGCAGGAATTTGCACTGAACCTTTCCACATCTAAACTCTTCACTCAAGCTACAGTGTGTCAGCTTTCAAAAATATTTTACTCTTTTTTAACCTAGGAAATATTTAAAATTTCATTCTGGTAAGTATAGGTGAACAACTTTGAACTATTGAAAGCTGGGGTTTTTCCCCCAATCAAAAATTAATATTACCCGCCGAATCTGTTAAAAATTGCCTTTCCTGCTCTTAGACCTGCTTAAGTACATGCAGTGTGTGGCACTTGTGAGGATTAGCGCTTTTGAGTGGTTTAGAGCCACATACATGCCATGTTCATAAGCCACACATGTGGCATAGTTGAAGAATATATAAAATTTGTCATGTTTAAAATACAAAAATTCTAAAGACAAGGGCTGTAATACTAGCGATTTTTCCCTGTGCTATAGGAAAGTGTGCTGCTCCACTCAGAATCTCAGATTATGTGCGGCTGCATAGGTATTTGCTAGTAGCAACCTCCATGTGCCCTATTAAAGGAAGCTCAAGTAATTTTCTTGCTTTGTCATGTCACTTTTACTCCTCTGCTCTCCACTAAAGCTTTCCATTCTGATTCTATCCTCGTTTCAAGTATAGTAATCATCCCAGCATCAAAAATATTTCAAGGAATACAATTGAAGAGCTTTTTAAATCCCAAAATACATTGGTTTTGATCTAGAGTTTCCATTCTTCCAGTGATGATGCCTTTCTCCAGAAGAAGAGGACACAAAGAATAGGAAGAGGGGGAGAAAAGAGACAAAACTAGAGAGAAAAGTGTGTTTCCAAGCTGTATTTAAACAGTTGTGAATTTCAGTAAAAAAGGATAGCAAGAGGGGGAAAGGCAGAAGTATGAAATAGAAATAGTAATCCTAGGTTTAGCTAAGAGAGAAAGTATTAGTAGACAATATTAGAAGAGACAACAAAAAGGCTACTAAAAAGAGGAAGAGGTAAGATGGGCCAAAATGATTTGAAAGCAAAAAATTAAAAATTTAAACTTGAGTATAAGGTAACAGAAGCCTGTCAATAGTGTTTCAGTGTTTGAGAAAACAAACAAGCAAAGAGATTGAGAATGGAAACAAGAAGATAAAACAAATAAGATAATTATAGTTACGTAAGGGAAAGAATGAGTAAATAAACTAGGGCCCTTGGCTAGAAGGAGAAAGAAAAGAACAGGTTGTTGATTTACTTGCATAATTTATAGGCAGGGCTGATCCATCCATCCATCCATTAGGCAGCCCTTAGTCAGCTTCCTAGGGCATAGCCCTGGGGGGGTGCCAAGTTGGGCCCTCCCCCTTTCACCTCCTTGGGGAAATGGATGAGCACGGCAAACATGCACCTCAGAGCATGTTTGCCACCCATCCACCGTCGCTTCTGGAAGCCAGGTTGAGCTACGGCAGCTCGGTGGCATGTGCACTCTGAGGTGTATGTGCTGCACCACCGCCATGGCACTTGCCCTGATTGGGGACCAGGGAGGAAGGGTGCAGGTGGTGGGGCGGCACCTCACCTTGGGCACCAGACACCCTGAAGCCGAACCTGTTTATAGGCTGCATTTCTCACTGAGACTCAAGGCAGGGAACACCAGGGAAATCAAATCTTTTTACATACTTGAATTAGGTTGAAACATTAATGATTTGGTACAAATCTATATGCACTCATTGGCTTGAAAAAATATAATCACATTTTTTTATTAATTAAAATGTATAAATCTTCAGAAGCTTGCAAAATGTTTAATATTTTAATCATTTGGTTCTGGTTATGGGGGGGACCTTTCTTTGCAACTGCTAAATTCTTGATAGAAATATGGTTTCTTATTCTCCCCTCCCCCCACCATCTTCTGCTACCACTGCTTGTATGGTAAGTTGAAATAGATACAGCTTTCTGTTAAATATTATGTAATATTGTCCTTTCTGAGACAACTGGGCACCATTACTGGAGTGTAATTTCTATCTGCCTAACCTAAAATTATCTGTCTGCCTAACCTAAGACTGCAACCTAAAAACTATTTTTTTTATTGTAGACAAAAATTGCAGGCAGTCATATAGGCCCATTTTTTAAAAATCCAAACAACATGATTAGTGTAATGTCCATATTTGTTATTTTAGCTGGTACTAACACAAGGTTCTGCTATTGTTGCCATTTGTTCCTTTCTGATTTAATTTGATCATGGACACAATCTCCAAAGCAAGTAGTTTATAACCATATTAGAATGTAAAAGTAATAGAATAAGAATAAATGTATAGTTATAAATAGATATTTGCGAAAATTGAGGGTCTGTATGTTTTTAACAAAAGAGTTTCAAAGAGTAGGTGTCTGTTGAGGATAGGTGTTCAGTCCTCATTAGTCATTGAATCTAAGTTTCACGTTATTTAGAAACTGGTTTTCAGACCAGTTACTAATGATTAATGTTTAGTTAGTTTTATGTAGCACTGGATGCCAAATATATTATACACGCAGAATCCCTCACATAGGCTATAATCTGAAGTAGTGTATGTGTAGCCAGTTTTTCCTGGCTTCTCACTGTTTGGTGCTCCAGAGGCCCCCCTCGGTCATTATCCCAATGAAAGCCTGTCGTTGTTCCACCACTTTTGTGTTAAAAACTTACTCAGCTGATATAGACTAGCATCCATCAATTCCGTTAAGACAATGTTATAGAAAGCTCATTAAATGTCAGATGCCTGTTGAATATATAATTAATGAGACATAATCACACACCCCATGATGATAGATGTTTTCTCTGCTTCTAATCTGTTAAGTGTATAGTTATATTATTTATTTGGGAACTCAAGACTGCATGCTGGTGACTGAGTGTAGTTCAGAAATGTGAGTGTCAGCATATTCAGATGTACGCATTTAAGGATCTTCTAACATTGTAGGAGAAAACAGATATTTGAATTGAAACTTTACATTTTAGGCAAATCTAAGCACATCAGGAGAACTACTTTACTGGTTTCTCTTCTTCATAGATCCTATTTCAGAGAATTGTATGACATGCAGGAATGCTGACTTGGGTTTTTCAAAGAGCAACCACTTCTGAACTAACAGGAAGTCATTTTTAACCTTCACGGGTGTTTCTTCAAAAGTTTTTGATGTATTTGTAGGTGTATGTTTTTGTTTTGAGACATGTGGTCTACCCTTCAAAGAAAAATGGTTAGAAGTCTTATTGGATATGCATAAACCATTTAATGTATCTGAAGTAGCTCTTTTACTTGTGTTCCATATATATTGAAAGTAGGGTTGCCAAGTCCAATCCCAGAAATATCTGGGAACTTTTAGGGTGGAGCCAGGAGACTTTGGGGGTGGAGCCAGGAGACACTGGGGTGGAGCTAGGGGGAGGGGGGAAACGGTGCTGGGGAGCGTGGTGAGCCGCCCCGTCTCGGAGCGGGCTATGCCACTGCGCGGCTGCAGCCTCTTCTCCGCTCGCTGTGGCTGCTCCTCCGAGATGGGCTCAGGCTGAGCCCATCTCGGAGGAGCAGCTGCAGTGAGGCAGGGGGGGGCGGCAGCGGCGCGGCGGCCTCGCTCGCTCCACTCTGCCTCTGGGGTGGAATCGGAGGGGGGGTGGAGGCGGGCCGGGGGCGTGGCAAGCCGCGAGTCCGGGTCCTAGAAGGGCCCGGATTCGCGGCTTGCCATGCTCCCGGCCTGCCTTGCCCTCCCCTTCTCTGGTTTTGCCTCGCTGGTTTTGCCTGCGCTGCTGCCGCCTCTTGGCTGCTCCTCCGAGATGGGCTCAGCCTGGGCCCATCTCGGAGAAGCAGCTGCGGTGGGTGGGGAGGGGGTGGCAGCGGCGCGGCGGCCTCGCCCGCTCCAGGATCGGGCGGCTCGCCATGCTCCCCAGGGCCGTTTCCCCCCCTCCCCCCGCTTCCATTTTTTTGGGGAGCGGGGGAAGAGGGTGGAAATCCTGGGGTCCCCCGCCAGGGCGGGAGGGTTGGGAAGACTAATTGAAAGAGCCCTGGCATGACTGGCTGGTTTTACATGCCAGCTTTGAAAACTGAGTACTTCATGTATTTGAAAATATGGATAAGTATTTCAGGTATGGACATATGCTTATGAAAAACAAACACTGATTCTTAGATAGATCAAGGTAATATTGGAGTGCTAGAACAAAGATAAAGACAAAGAGAGACCTGAGAGCTAAGAACTGCACAGAGAAGGGAAGGAGCATTAGGTATAAAGAAATAATAACTGTGGAACTTCAAATTATGGTGCATAATACTAGTCAGTATCAAAATACTTAATCAAAATACTGCATCAAATTAGACCACATATCATGTCAGTACAAATCCAAAAGCTGGTACTATATTTATACCAGTATATATCAAAATATTCCATTGTTGATAGTAGTTGATCACATACTGCATTGCAACTCCACAGCAGGAGTAAGTTCTATACCTTTATCTAATAGTACACTTACTCTGGATTGATATTGTCATGATTACTCCTTTACCTGCTGTGAAATTATAGCATAATAAGTAACTTTCATCTAGGAATTAGTTGTCGCTACAGGGGTGAACTTAAGTCTAGGCTGTACTACCTCAGCCTGCAGGTGGAGATTACATCACTGAAAGCTTCTCAAACAATAGAAACTACCTGAAGCCTGTAGTGGTTTTTCCCAAACATAGGTTTACCACTTCAGTGAAAGTTACGTTTGGAACTATGTTATTTATTAGACTGAGAATGTTAGGAATACTGTTCTACTTTAAGTTCTGTGTCATATTTCTCTTTATTGGTCCTAAAGTAATTAGAACTATGCATCAGCATTTGTTCAGTTGTGATAATTATACTTCTACAAGCAGAAACTGCCTCCCTCTGCTCTATGTAATTGTAATATTCAAGGACAGGAATCTTTCAACACATGCATGCCTTGATTTTTTCATTTGTTTTATATTCTTTCATAGGTGCCTTGACCCAAGCCATTCGCAATTTTGCAAAAAGCCTTGAAGGTTGGCTTTCCAATGCCATGAACAATATTCCACAGAGAATGATTCAAACCAAGGTAAACTGGGTCACTGTGAAAAAAAAGGGCATTAGGAAACACTAGTAAAACATTATTGTTAATTCCTCTGTCACAACTAGAGAGAGCCAATGTCAAAAGCACTCTTTAAAAAAAAAAATCCATAGAATGCAATCTTCATTTTTATGTAATACAGATTTGTATGAAACGTTTCTGATAGTACATGATGTCTTTAATATTCCCACAAACCTCAGATTTTTCTACAGATGGCTAAAATCCCTGTTCAAGGAATACTTTACATTAGGAGTTCTCCCATTAGGAGATCTGGCACATGGGGACTACATTAGTGTGCCCAATGCCTAAAGATAGCCACATCTTCAATTAAAAATATAACAAAATTATTAATCTACCCATTTAGATCAAAAGTAAACATTCAAAGGTCAATGAAGAAATGTTAACTTGAATGCAATCCATTTTGGAACAACATTTTATTGTGGAATCCTTTTTTGTTGTTGTTCAGTCGCACAGTCGAGTCCGACTCTAACCAGGGAACAGTCAGAGTTGATTTCCCTTAGGACTGACTGATTTGATCTTCTTGCAGTCCAAGGGACTCTCAAGATTCTTCTCCAACACCACAGCTCAAAAGCATCTATTCTTCTGCACTTGGCCTTTCTTATGGTCCAACTCTCACAGCCATACATTACTACTAGAAATACCATAGCTTTGACTATACAGACTTTTGTTGGCAGGGTGATGGCTCTACTTTTTATTATACTGCCTAGGTTCACCATAGCTGTCCTCCCAAGGAGCAAATGTCTTTTGATTTCATGTCACCATCTGCAGTGATTTTGGATCCCAGAAATGTGAAGTCTGCCACTACTTCCATGTCTTTTCTTCTATTTGCCAAGGAGTGATGGGGCTGGATGCCATGATCTTAGTTTTTTTGATGTTGAGTTTCAAGCCTACCTTTGTGCTCTCCTCTTTCACCCTCAACAAGAGGTTCTTTAGGTCCTTTTCACTTTCTCCCATTAGAGTGGTATCATCTGCATATCTGAGGTTGTTGATGTTTTTCCTGGCAATCTTAATTCCAGTTTGTGCTTCATCCAGGCCAGCATTCCACATGATGTACTCTGCATATAAATTAAATAAGCAGGGTGACAATATACATCCTTGTTGAACTCCTTTTCCTATTCTAAATCAATCAGTTGTTCCATATCCCGTTCTGACAATTGCTTCTTGACCCTTATACGGGTTTCTCAGCATCCTTTTAACTAGGTACAAATGCTTACCTAGTTGGTGTGATATTTGTGGCTGTTTTCTGTTAGCCAAAGCATTAATGTCCAAGTCAAGGGCTGTGACAGACACCCTTAAAACATCATGTAAATCTGGGGTGTCAAACATGCATCTCGGGGGCTGAATCATGCCCCTGGAGAACTCCTATCAGGTCCCCGAGTAACTGGCTATTATCTGTCCAAGAGACTGTATGAATTCTTTTAGGAGTCAAGCTTGTTGGGTTTGGCTGATTTCAAATGCAGAGTTCTTGCTTTGACTTATCTTATCTCATGAAAGATTGAATGGCTCAAAGCCAGGCTTACTGACTGCATTGTTATATGTGTCACATTCTTTTTGAAAATGTCAGTTTAAAAAGTGAAAAATACATTTCTCAGCAAAGGCAAGTCTGTTTGGGAAATTTGCTGGCCCATATGTGAAAGCAGAAGTATACATTTTAACCTCTTCTCTGTCTTCCTAGGTTGCCGCTGTAAGTGCCTTTGCTCAGACTCTGCGAAGATACACATCTCTTAATCACCTGGCTCAGGCGGCTCGTGCTGTGCTGCAGAACACTTCTCAAATCAACCAGATGCTCAATGACCTCAACCGTGTTGATTTTGCCAATGTCCAGGTATGCTGGACTATTCCAATACATACGTGTTCTGGGAGGGAAGTTCAGACCCTACCCTCCCTGTTGCCTTGGCTCTAGGACACTGCTCTAGTTGGCCTTAGAAGGAGAAGCGAGGAGATCTGAATACAGCATGATTCCTCCTCCTTTCAATGGCTCCCCTCCTGTACAGCCTGAAGTACACAGCCAAGGAACAGCTCACCAACAGTTTAAAAGGCAGCACTGTAACTCATGCATATCTTCCAAATAGTGGTTCTCATGAGTTGCTGGTAACTACCTTGTCTGTTGCCATGTTTGCGCTTCAGCCCCCTCTAAAGATCAACTGGTCAGTTGTAACTCAAGTGGCAATCCCCCCTTTCCCTTGTCTGATATTTTTCTTTCCTGTTTGAGTCTCTGAGCTAACTGTCATAGTTTCATCTAGAAAAACTGCCACAAGACTACCTTGTTTATGCATGCAAAGGGTACATAACACAAATATGACAGCTTGTATGTAATTCTCATTACAAGAAAATAATCGCAAAATATGTCCATATTTTAGAATCTGCAGCATCTGCCAGTATTAAAATGAATGTACCTGTTGCTTTTATAGGCAAATGTTATCTAAGCCAACTTGTGGAAGATAATAGTTAGTGACCCATTTTAAATAATCAGATAATCCACAGATAAGTAACAAGAAGCAGCATTCAGAAACATTCATATGACCGGAAATTCTGTTCCTCCTCTTCCTGGTTCCTGTGCTCCAAATCCACCATTCACTCAAAGATTCTGGGGAAATGTCATGATTATATATCACACTGGCTACTGTAGTCACCCCTGTGCTAAGTTCTATTTATTCATTCTCTGTTTTTAGACTTATAATTGAATTGAGATATGTGGAGCTTCCCTTCTTTTGACTTCTTTTTGCACTGTGACAGGAGCAGGCTTCCTGGGTGTGCCAGTGTGATGACAACATGGTACAGAGGTTGGAAACAGATTTCAAGATGACTCTTCAGCAGCAGAGCACTCTGGAGCAGTGGGCTGCCTGGCTTGATAATGTAATGATGCAAGCACTGAAACCATATGAAGGAAGGCCTAGTTTTCCTAAAGCAGCACGGCAGTTTCTATTAAAGTGGTCCTTCTACAGGTTAGTATCTAAAAACGTTCTAAATAGGTTTGTTTTGTTCATATACATGGAATTTTATAACATCACCCCACCACCACCACCAAACCCATGTCTGAAGGTGCCTGTGGCATACAGTTTGACATAGATAGGGGAAAGACTCAAGAGTAACAAGAGATAAAAGTGGACAAAAGGAGGTATTTGTGCTTGGGATTTGTTGTAGTTGGGGATGAAGACTTGGGGTGTTAACCTGTATATGTTTTGTTTGTCTCTGTAGGATGATGGTAATTGACCAGAAGAAAGATGTTACTAATCTCCTGCTCAAGATGAGAACCCAAATTACATATAGATATTGTGATCCTTATGGACCATAATAGGCATCATATAGCCTGCCGCTGTATCTAGTTATAGCCCATGAAATTATATTGAGCATCCAAAATTTGAATTATTTCATTAAGTGAATTAATGCTCTATTACTTCCAAATATGTACTCTATTGTACTTCTGAGGATACATTTTCCTTACCAGTCAGTAGGCTCTGCCACTTTTCTGCTATGCTATTTCCCCATATCTCTAAAATAAATGATACTGATTGAAAAAAGGGAGACATTTACATTTTAGTAGAACTTTCCTAGTGTAACATAAATATGTTGCCCTAAATCGTTTGAAAATTATTTTATATGCTTCAGAGGTTTCTGAACTGTTTATTGAATGATGATGTTTTCCCATTCATATTTTCATTTTTGAACAGCTCAATGGTTATTCGAGATTTAACTTTGCGCAGTGCTGCTAGCTTTGGTTCTTTTCATCTGATCCGTCTATTGTATGATGAATACATGTTTTACTTGGTAGAACATCGAGTTGCTCAAGCCACAGGAGAGACACCTATTGCAGTCATGGGAGAGGTAAGTCCACAAGTAGATTACTTTCCTAGTTGATATAAAAATGAACTGGGGATAACTTTCTCCAAAATGTGTGTAGTTAACAAAGTGTAACATAATATAAAGTAGCATTTAAGGGGAATGCATGCTATTGCAGAATTCAAAAGGAGGGCAGGTACATAATCAAAATTATTGTGCTAAAGTTTTCTAATATATTTGTTTGGAATCGACCTGCTTTTGAGTGCTGAAACTAATATTTTTCTCTTATCATTCACCATATTAGTTTCAGAGAAGCTGATTTTTCTTCTGTCAAATACTGACTTGCTTGTGTCACACAAAGTGTCGTTGTTTGACTTGGCAGTCAAAAATTATGATCTAAAGTTGTATCTGAAGAAAAGTTTTTTATCTTATAAGCACCTTTTGGTCTAGTTGTATTAATGATGTTATTTATGTTTTATACACTGTGTGATTGATTGTTATGGCCTTTACCAATCATATTAGAGTAGTTCTTAAATAGCTATTCCTTTCAAGCCTGTCATCTTCAATAAAACATATAGGAAGTTACATATTATTGTCATTCTGATGGTCCACATGAGTGAAGTTAAATAACAATTCTTTCACTGCTTCTTGCTGGACAAAGAAAAGCTAACGTTTTTTTCCCAGAGAGGAGTTTCCTGTTATAGCAATATCTCCTTTTTAGCTGATTTATTCTCTTGGGTTTTGTATTGATTGCATTAAAATACTGCTTCAGTTTAAGAAAATCAGATGTTCTCTTTTTGATGCTGAAAGAAATACTAGCCCTTATAAATTGATTAATGTCATGTTCAATTATCTCATTTGCTGCACCAAAGGGTAGAAAATCTTTAGCTATCTTACATATTGCTCAATATTTTTATTTCTTGGGCAAAAATGAACAGTTTCTTATGAAGAGTCAACAAGCACTCCTTAAGTTTATTCACAAAGCATTACAAAACTCACGCTGCTGCTTTTGCAGCCTGATGCTTTCTATTGTCAAATACTCAAACTGTTTTCTTCCATTTCCATTTTCCTTCCTTCTCTCTTTTACCCTGTATGGATTCCTAGGTATTTCAACATAGTCAGCTTTAATTTATAGGACTATGTGGCATATACTAGAATTCATGTGATCTTACCATAAAGTTCATCTTACAGCTTGAGAATTCTCCATAAGGGTCAGTTATGACAGTCAAAGGTGTCATAGCTAATTGGTTGTATACAGGGGTAGTTTTGTAGAAAAACAGGTGGTGGAGCTCTTCCAGGGATTGGATGCAGCTGCAATACTATTCAATGGACAAGGAGGTGGAACTCTCAGAAGGAGTTGGTGGAACTTTCAGAAAGGTTCAGGAGCTGTGCTCCTGTGAGCTCCCACTGAATCTGAGGCCTGGTTGTATACCAGTTATGTACACTATTATGTACACTATGAAGCTTGCTACGTGTTACTTTTGTGGGTATGCTTACTAAAACTTCATTGTCAAATTGGACTACTATTGAGAGTATGAGGATAAAATATCAAAGCGGTATACATTCATATTTTTTTTCTGCAGTTTGGTGATTTAAATGCTGTGTCCCCTGGAAATATGGACAAAGGTTAGTATTATTTAAATTATAGTATATTGGAGTGCATTTGTAGCATGTTACCAGGACCATCTGAATTTATTGACTGTGTAAATCAGACTTAAATTGAGACAAGCTTGACACAGTGGTGAACCACTTTCAAAGCCTGGTTGTAGGTTATGAGAGTGAGGGATGAATTTTATGCTATGATGAAATGATAAAGACTGAATACCTTTGCAAACCTGATGGAGCTAGACTGCAGTATGCAAACATACATAATGAATGTGGAATCAGTGTTGTAATACTTATACTTATCGGCTTGAACACACAACCACAAGTAAAGTTGTGCTTATGGAAAAGATCTTTCCTGCCATCCTTCCCACTGAAAAGCGCCCTGTGTTATTCAAAAAGAATGTCAAGAGATTATTGGAAATGACATGTGATCTACAGTAGGAAAGGAGCAATGGTGGAAGGTGTTCCCCCTCCCCTCCCCCCCCCCCCATGAACAGAAATGCTCTTTTGCTCACATAGATTCCCACTAAAAAACAGCAAGGTGCATTGCAGTAGTCAAGATAACAGGAAACAAATTCAGCTTCAGGACATTTTTTTAAAAATCTCAGATTATTTGACTAACCACATATTGAGAGGAAATCAAGTTCATAAAGGAGTCAAAGAGAAAGATAGAACTTAGTCAGGTATGTCTATACATTATTTTTTTAGTATTGGATTTTGTCACAGAAGGGTTAGCTGATTCCCTTCTAAAGGTTAATTATAGCATTGTTAAAATTGCTAATAATACGGCATAAGAATATGGCTCTTCCAGAGTGCAAGATTCATGGTGTATTATTTGTGCAGATGAAGGCAGTGAAGTTGAAAGTGAAATAGACGAAGAGCTGGATGAATCTGGAGAGCCACAAGCAAAGAGAGAGAAGACTGAAATAAGCCAGGCCTTTCAGGTGGGCTGCCTACAGCCGGTACTCGAGAGTGGAGTACAGCAGAGCCTCCTGAATCCTCTTCACAATGAGCACATTGTTACAGCTACTCAAACTATAAGACAATGCAGTGCTACTGGAAATACATATACTGCAGTCTAACAATTATTAAAGCTACTTTTTCAAATTATATTAGCCCTGTTGATGTTGGGCTTATCATGGGGGAGGGGAGGGATGCAAAAAAAGAAGTCTGAAGGTTGACTGTTGTCAAATTTTATCTGTGCTTGAACGCTACTTTTACTGGAGTTGTGAAATGGAATGGGTGTATGTATTTTGCCAGGTCTCTTTTGGAAAAAAATAAATTGGTAAATACAATCATTTTACACTGGCCGCTTAATATTAAAAGTTTTTTTAGTTTCAAGAGTCCAGAAGGGTTTTTGCAAAGCTTAATGTTAATGTTTTTGTCCTCTTTATAATTAAAAGTAATTTAATTTTTTCATAGTTTTTACAAAATATTTTAATGTTAACTGTTAGTCATGGTGATTTTGTATAAATGGATTTTTTTAAATTAAATGCACTCTGAAATATCAAAAAATCTTTGTTGATTTACACTGGAGGCATATTCATTTGACAGCTGCTGCATTAGTTACTATAAAAAGGCAGCCTTCATTGGAGAGAACTGGAAGATGCTATTTTGATATATTTCAGAGTGTTCAGGGGATTGGAAATTTTATTATAATGCTAGATGCTTGAGAACATAGACTGTCTTCTTTCTCACAGGAAGAGCTATTATAATGATTGCAGGATAAAAAAGAGCTCTGATAACAAATGGAAATGTGTACTTAATAAATGTACATATGACTCCATCACAGACAGTGCAAGTTTCCTTATAAAAATCAGTTTTAGTTATTTTTTAAACAACTCCACTCTTTTAGGACTACTGATTTCAGGGACAGTCTGGCCAAATGCTGACTCTTCACAGCCTCCATTCATTTATGTAAAGCTTGTGCAAGATTCAAACCAAACCATACATATGATGCAAAACAAGGGTAAAACCACATTTTAAATGATTGGAGATTGTGTTTCTGTAGCGCTTGGTGGATTGTGTGCCTCATAAACAAATGGGACCACTATGTAGATGGTTTCTGCTCTTCAGTGGGACTACAGATGTTAGATACTGAAGCTAAAAAAGTATCTTTTTAGTCTGTGCTACTTATGCTGAATTGGACATGCAGGAAACCATTCCTTTCAGATGACTTTTTTATTCCATGTCCTTTTCCTCTTGATAGGTCAATCTGCTGCTCTTGTTAAAGATAAATTATTGGATGCAAGGAATGTAGCAACCTGCATTGTAATTTTGCTCAAAATAATTCCTAGTTCTTAAGTGGATTTCATTTCTACATAAAATGTTAAGAGACAGTGAAACTGGCACATGTCACTTGTACTTATTTCCCAGTTGCATAGAATTGAATAGGTGGCTAGACGGACCATTGCCATTTAAGAATGTACATCAGGGATCATTGTACCTCGGCTATTACATGGTGCCTTAAAACAGAACTGAAGCTAAGATTTTCTTGTTAATAACTCTTACATTGATTCAACAAAGTGTGCCTGTCTTCTCTTCCTCCCCCTGCTTTCAAATTCCCTAACTAGTAAGGGCAGGTTACATCAAAAATCAAGATTTTTTATTAGATAGTTTTAATATCCCTCTTAGAGTGACAACCTATTTCTTATTTATAGCTGAATTTCACTTTATTACTAATCAGATTTTCTTGGCTGGGGGGGAGTGGGTAAAAAAAAAAACTAGCTTTAACATAACAAGATCAACAGAATAGGTTAGCCAACTCCCAAACAAGAATTAATGCATGTTTTCCTAAACCCCTTTATTTCTTTTTTTTTTTACTTTAAAAAGCAAAGTAAGCAAATTTTAAAAAACAAGCATATAGTTTCAATTTGTGCATATGTGGGGGGTCAGTCTACTATTTCATTTAATGGTTAAATCATATTTTATTTTCTCTTGAATTTTAATCAGCATGTCATATATGTAATGGATTAAGCATTTTTTTTTGTCTAAAAGATACCTTGATAATCCTTAGTTTGATTTAAACAAACCAAAAATGAAGGAAAGCACAAAGAAAATTTTTCGGACTATAGAAAGGCCTTTGTAAAAGAAGAAAATATGAGGCCTTGTTGCCAGTTGTGTGAAAGATTATCTTTAAAGTTGCAGTCACCAAATGCTTAAACAGCATGTGAAAACAGTGGTATATTTATTGCTCACAGATTTGATCCTAGATTTCTCATGTTTCAAGAATATCTAAAGACTTTTTTAATTTGAAGATTTCTGTTTCTAAAATAAGCTTTAAGAATTTGCATTAAATTGTGGAATTTTGAGGCCCACTGGCAGCATAGACACGGCTAGATGATGTGTCTAGTAATCCCTGCCATTCTTATGCTGGTATTCCATTATCATTTTGTTTTCTTTGTTATTTAAATGTGTTCTTATTTTTTTCCTCAAAATCCATCACGTCTGTACCCCTCACCAATTCTTTTTTAAAAAGTAAGCTGTGATAGTTATTCCCTCTCATTGTGCATTATGAAATGTTTACACTTAAATACAGTGAAATTAAATGTAAAAACAAAAACTTTTCAGCATCGTTTTTTAAGGCTTTGGTAAGGATGTTCTGTATTAGATGAAAGTTATTTACTGGGTATAATCCTTCGTTATGGCAAACTTGTTTGATTTTTATCATTGTTCTTGTTATAAATGTTTGCTTTTCTTTTTGCAGAGTAATGATTATGATTATAACATGCAAATATAGTTTTGTTAGAGAGGCAAGGCTTTGTAAACCCTCTCCAACCTCTCCCCAAGTTGATCACTGTATTCAATGTGCCAAAAAGGTTGATTTAAAATCACATCCGTATTTCATACTCCACTACAATAATGGTATTCTGGTCTGCAGTGGAACTGTTCAAATAAGATGAACCTTGGCAGACAAATATTGTCCCAAATGCATCCAAAATGTCCCATAATACAAACAGATTGAAGGAATAGCAGAACAGATTAATCTTAATTTCAGATTTTAATTTAGTTCAGTGGTAGTTGTTAATTTTTCCTTTTTGTTATAAGTTAAGTGTATTAGAAACAGGTAATACAATATTTGAGTCCTATGGCACCCCAACCCTATTCCTAGAGGCTTTTGGATATAGTCAGTAAGCCACATGACATTGAGTAGCATTCTGGTATTATGCTACTTGTTGTGCCTATATGTTCATACCAATCCTTTAAAGCTTTTCTTTTTGCATTGTTTTAAGTTATGTATAAGGGCCAGGATTCAGATTCTTCACAAATATGTGCCCAAGTGCTTCTATGCACACATATCAGGTTCAGGGCTTTTCTAATTTCTTTTTCCAAGTGCAGCTTCTTTTTGCTGCATTGGATGCTGCCTCTGAGATCCTTTGACTTTGGGGACAGGAGTTAAAAGAGCTATGGTGTATTCATAGATGATCCTGGATACAGCTGTAAAAAAATAATCACTATTCCACTATCTTACATTGCATAAAATAAAATGTTGCCTGAGTACCAATGAGGCTACTGACTTAATTGAAGCACTTTTGTGGACACTGCAGAAGAAAGGACTCATAAGATTTGTGTGTAACCTGTCTTTTAACCATTAGTTTGAAAAAAGATTACTTTTTAAAATAAAAAAATTAAAACTTTTCGGCTCTTGAATTGGTAATGCAGTGATCAATATAGGTAGTATTGTTGAACTTCTTATTTGGACACAAGGCCCAGTTTTCATAAACTCTTCAGGAATGCAAAATAGTTGGTGCTGTCACTTTAACTAACAGGTGTTGTACTGTCCTGTCAGAATTCTTTGTTTTATTTTAATTTTTGTATTGTTACTTGGAATTACAACACTACTTTAGGGATTGGTCACCTTTTTAAAAAATTACCAATGTGCAATGTTACCACATTTGGTTCACCAATAGGTGATACTGGAATAGTACTAATGGTACCATCATTCAGGAATGTACAGATCTACATACTGTTTCTTTAGTTTAAAACGAGGTATTTGTAAACTTCTGAAACATTTGTTTCAGATTACATTCAGTAAAACATCAAAGATCCTCATAGATTTTAAGGCATAATCTGCAGAATAGCAGATTTGTTTCATATTTATTACAATATGATTAACAGAATGGTTTTATAAATGGATCACCCTTGGAGATTTTTTTAAAAAAATTAATAAAATTCCAGAATACATAACTCTGACTTTCTGAGAGCACTATCAGTTCCTGAAAATTGGGCCCTTATTCCTGCATTATAGGACAGGCTCTGTGTATATGATTAAAATACGTTGAAAGGAAGAGGTATTCAAGTGTTTTGCAGAATTGTTTGTTGACTAAAGAAAACTGGAATAGAAGCATAAATGCAGTGCTTAGTTCTAGTGTTAGAAAATTCTTTTGATGGTAATGCCTTGCATGAACCCTTTGAGCATTGTAAATTAACCTGATGGCTAGAACAAATCTTTTGGAGCAGTGAGAGTACTAAGTATTCTGAGTGCACTGTTACCCAACTCCTAGGGCGTTTTCGCACTCACCTTCAAGTGGTGCGACCACCCTCCTCACGCCGGCAGATCTGCAGGGATTTCGCACCAGAAGCGCCGGCGCACCCAAAAGAGCCGGCTACTTCCGTCGCGAAACCAGCTCAAACGGAAACCGCCAAGAAGCAGGAAAACGTTTGAGCTGGTTTCGCGACGGAAGTCGCCGGCTCTTTTGGGTGCGCCGGCGCTTCTGGTGCGAAATCCCTGCAGATCCGCCGGCGTGAGGAGGGTGGTCGCACCACTTGAAGGTCAGTGCGAAAACGCCCCTACAATCTGAGATGAATATTAAGTACACAGATAATCCTGCAAAGGAAAAAGACCTGTGGATTTTAAAGAAAAACTATTTGAGAGTTTAAGAAGAGTTTTATTTAAGAGTTGTGCCCTCTTGAATTCCAGGACTACCAGAACTGCTCAACCTGTTCATTTTTTTAACTTTAGATTTTAAATTGTGTCCTCCTGCACATAAATGTGCAGTATCCCAGGCCTTCCATTAAAAACATTCTAGTGATGTAAGATCTAGCTTTGTTCCAAACATTTTCCCCCCAGATTGAATACTTGAATTTGATAAGGGCATCTGATTTTCTCTTAAATACATTTAGGATATAAAATATTCACTGCCATCTATTTATGCTGCCCACAGCAACCTAGTATTCCAGCTATTTTATGTTGAATAGGAGGGACTTATTTGATCCCAGAGACATAAATTGTAAAGTACATTAAATGTTTTTAAAAATAGTTTAACAAGAAAATAGCTTTATTTCAAAATAGTAGGGAAACCTTATAAGAGTACTAAAATCTGTAAATAGGCAATGTTTTTCAAAGACTTGAATTTTACAATATTTTTAGACTAAATTTTACATGCTACCATTTCTATAAATGGCCCCTCAAAGGATGTAACCATGACCACAGTTCAATAAAACTATATGTGCTTGTGGGGGAAAAACACTGGATCCAGAAATATCTGTAAATTGTCTATTATAGCCACAATGCTATTGAAGACGTAAGCCACAATTGAAACTTTTAACCTCTTTCATGGTGTCAACCTCTGGAATTAGGGATTTAGGAGAAATCTGAAACACACAGTATTACTACCACTCACATGTCTGCTTTGGATCACAGCCTTTGTCTACTATATGATCCTCCACACAGGTTTTTCCACAGAGGGTTTCTAAAGAATTCAGAAGCAAACTGCTCATGTTAAATAGGGTACATGTAATGTAAAAGTAGTTGAAGACTGTAAAGAAAACATAGTTATAAATGCCAGACCAAGCCATTCTCTACATAGGCTTATCGCCCTCCAAGTTAAGTACAATCCACTAGCTATACACATTGTGGCCTACTAAAAGCTTGAGTGACCTGTTTTTGCTGCCTTTCAAAAAGCACTAGAACAGTCTGGTGGTCCAGCATCTAGCAGCCTCTAGTTGGTGCACTGGGTTTGGCTTGGTTATAAATTGTATGGGCCTAATTAGATTCTGTTCTGCAAAACACTAGTATATTGGTTTCACACAGTACCTCTCAATAAACAATTTATGGTGCAACTGTGTTTATTCTGTCCATTAGTACAATGCAACTGTATTACCAATCTTTCTTTATTCAAACAAATTATTAAAATTAATGTATAATTAAAAATAAACGCAATACTCAAAGGGTTTTTGAACTTATTATTATTCATAATTTATTGTAAATGCTTCTCAGTTTGCATGCCTTGGTCATTGCTGCTAGTGAATTTATGTGCCAGTAGTACTGAGTTTACGTTACCAATTTTACTTAATAGTTAAAGCCACTTACAAAGTGACTGCCTAGAGAATATTTTTTGTTGTTGTTAAAGAATATGCCTTTTTGTTCAAAATAAATTCTCTTCAATTTTATTTGATTTATGTTTTTTTTCTTACTGTTGTTTTCTAAAAAAAAAATTATTATGTTGGGGTTGGAAGCCCTGAGTAATATTTGGAAAGAATTTCTCAGTGACATAAATTATGAAAAATTAAAATTATGCTAATTATATGACTGAATTAAAAACCGTGCATTCCTTCACTTTCCTCACGTTGAGTGCTGTCCACCAAATAGTGCTGCTGCCAGACTGTACAGAAATGAGTAACCCTGACACAACAGCGCAGTGCTTTGTGGATTGTACATCTCCTCTGAAGTCATAGGAATTATTCTGGCTTAATTTTAACAAGAACTGGATGGGGCAATTTAGCTGTGATTCCCTGCATAAACAAGAGGCCACTAGTTTCTGAATTCTTAAACAGGAATATGTTCTTGAATGTTTGTCTGGAATGGGGTCCATACTATTGTAAAACAGCATAAGAAGTTTGTCAGATAACATTCAAATCTTTTCCCCAGATATAGTTTTGTCTAGCAAGCATCCTACAAAGTAAGCTGCTAAAATTCACAGAAGTTCCTTCTTGCACATAAGGCTTCTAAAAGTATTTAGGGTTGTAAATCCTTTTTATATAGCAACACAAATAAATACTTAAATTTACTATTGTAATTACAGTTTCAAATAACTTTTAAAAACAAATAACTAAGGCATATTTTCCTGTACTTTAATTCTTCCATCTAAAGTTTGTTTTTGTTTTACTTAGTATTAGACAGTGAGGTTGTAAAAATAATTACGCTTTTGTGTGCCTTTTTTAAAACTTTGGAAATTTGTGCCTGTGGTGGTAAACTTTGATTGGGTTAATATTAGTTCTTACCAATCAGGAACTATCACTCAGGGCTTTCTTACCTTTGATGTAACTTATTTTTGTTCTGTTTTTTTTTTAATTTGTATTTTGTTATTCAGTGCCATCATTAAAATTTCACTTGTAAGTGGCAGATCATGCTGTTCAGTCCCACAAGCACAGACATGCAGGAAACACTAGTAGAATATATTGGAACGTTTTATTTTCCAGTTGACTAAATATATAATGTAAATGAGGTAAGCAACTTTTTGTAGATTGTATGTGTGAGATAATGTAATGTTCTTTTCCAGTTTTTGGATTACAGTTGAATATACTTTTTAATTATTTAAAGAAAACATCTTTACAGAATAATGTGATGGGTTTTGTATAATGTATTTGATTTTGTAAATACGTATTTCCTGATGTGATTTTTGTGAAAATGCTAAATCTTTTAGTATATCATGTCCTCTCAAAATTGGCAGGAGCTAAATAATAGTTTGTGGGCAATTTGTATTGTGTACTGTATAATAACTGGGGAACTTTTATAATTATAAAAATATATATTAACTTTTAGTGTGTTGTTTAAACAAATGACTGGAACATACTAAAGATAGTAGGATTTTTCTGAATATTT
The DNA here is from genome assembly GCF_032191835.1 of Heteronotia binoei. Taxonomy (NCBI): domain Eukaryota; kingdom Metazoa; phylum Chordata; class Lepidosauria; order Squamata; family Gekkonidae; genus Heteronotia; species Heteronotia binoei. The sequence continues at coordinate 61,138,106 of NC_083226.1, forward strand.
CAGACTTGAACTCAGGCTAGCTTTCTTGTGTTTTTCAAAACAAAAATTGTGTCTTGTCTTTTAAAATAAATAAATTTGTTTTCTTGTTACAAACATTGGAATGCTTTCATTTTTATAAAGAAGAATTATGGATGAGAGTGTTTTAGAAAAAAAACATTTGTTAAGTTTTCTTCAGAAGAAAGAAAAGAAGTTATGTTTGGAAGGAAAAGAAATTGTTTCTTGTATGTGATACATGCCCTGACCTGGATAGCCCCGGCTAGCCCAGTCATCAGAATTCAGAAACTAAGCAGGGCCAGCCTTGGATGGGAGACCACCAAGAAAAACCAGGGTCATGAGATAGAGGCAGGTAATGGCAAGTCACCTCTGAACATCTCTTGCCTTGAAAACCCCACAGGGTTGCCATAAGTCAGCAGGCATTTGACGGTGCTGACTTATGTAATATCATGTACTATAAAATGTAATATGAAAAATAAAATGTAATGTTAGTATGTGATCATTAGTTATGTGATCATTATCTGCATACACAGAACATGTGAAATGGGTGAATGTTCATTTTGAGGCTTTATTGAAGATCCCATCATATTACTAATATATTTTTTAAAATTATGGATATCATTAGCACATGGCCATCCTGCTATCCATTCATATACTACATAAAAGAAGCCAGATCTTGAACATTCTCTTGAGAGCTTCTGCATCTGCAAACTGAACCGGTCCTATTGTGTTGATGTTTTATATACTGTGTGGGTGTCCTTTTTGTCTTAATGACTGAAGCAATATTATTCATCTAAAATTGCTCTGCTTTAATGAGCCAATAAATACTCTTCCAAATAGGTGTGCACAAGCTCTACTTCTACTATCAAACCTTAGTTTTCTTTTAAAATTTCATTCCTTCATTGACAAAGCTAGTATCCACTGACGCTGAATATTTTCTCATCCTGGACTTGCCAAGAATTGTGTATTGAGGTGTTGGATTGTGCTGCCCTAGTGCGGGTTGCAGCCCAGATTGTACTTATATCATCATCATCATCATCTAAAATCATAAATACATGAAGACCAAATGACTGACTATAAAGTTTCTGAAATGAAACTTAGACCACATCCTATCCACTCTTACTTTGGAGATCATAGTCCAAACTGATATGTGTTCAAAGCATATGGTATTTATACTGCAAATTAAGGATCTGAACAGTCATTATGTATTTAGCAGTTTTGTGTACAAGCTCTTCAGGAATATGTTTTACTCTTCCACTTTCAGCAAATAGAGAAAAGTTTCATAATTCCTTGTCTATTAGTCCTACAAGTAATATAAAATGGAGGCTTGTCACCTATTCTATTTTAAGGAACTATTCCTTACTCATTATTCCAATGTAGTGTTCTTTTACAAATGCAAGAATGAAGCGTGAAAAGAAAATTTGAAGAAATTGAGAAAATTCATAATAAATTATAAGGGGGGACCCTTTCCCTGTAAGCAAACTCCCATAGTTTTCCCTTTTCCTGTTTCCTCTCCTTCCCATCCAGCATTCCACCTACCTTTATCTGCAACTCTGCCTTTAGAAGAAGAGGAGGAGGAGATTGGATTTATACCCTTCACTCAGAATCTCAGAGCAGCTTACAATCTTCTTTTCCTTCTCTTCCCCACAACAGATACCCTGTGAGGAAGGTGGGGCTGAGAGAGCTCTTTTGAAAACTGCTCTTGAGAAACCACCTCTTTCAAGCACTGTGACTGACCCAAGGCCACTCAGCCGGTGGAGAATCAAACCTGTTCCTCCGAGATTAGAGTGTGCACTTAATCACTACATGAAACAGGCTCTCCTTTCCTCCCTTTCCTGTCCTTGGCAGCCTATACCTGGGGAAATTATGACCCAGTTTTATGATGTCTGCCTCTAGGCCAGATCCAGTTACCAGTAGGAAACCCACAAAGAGTTACATGGACACTTTGTTTCCCCACACTATTTCCTCTTTTCCTCCTGGAAATCCCAAATCCTCATTTTTCCCTGCCTCCTTTTCTCCTTCCTACCAATCTATCCTCACTTTTTCCTGCTCCCTTTTCTCCTTCCTACCCACCTATCTACCTTTTGTCTGCCTCCATCTTCAGTTATATATTATTTCATTTACACCCCACTTTATTTCCCCAGCATATTATTTCCCAAATACTCTCTTGTCGTCCATTTTATCCTCACAACAAGCACATTAGCTTTTATGGTGTGGCTGCTGTTGAGTGAGTTGTTGCATGGTATCAAATCTCTCAGTGGTTTGGAGCCACACTAACACAAAACATAGTTCTGCAAATTTGGGGAACTCCCCCCCCCCCAGGTTTGCCAAAGAATTTGAAAACCTTAAAAAAATGCATGGGGCTTAATTCCCCCCCTCAAATAAAGTCACCTGTGTCAGAGTTCTCTATCCTGTGTCAGAGTCCGGGAACTGCTCTGGGTTTTATGGCAGCCACAGGTGGAGTCCAGGAGCCACCCCTAGCTTGGCAAACGCAGCAGAGATCTGGAGCTGTGTTGGAGAGGTGTCAGTGAGCCATGCCTGGGCTTAGCATCCAAGGGGAAGAGGATAAGGTTCCTATCCATGAGTCTTACAGGCACCACTTGTCAAAGACAAATATTGGATTTCATTTACATTTTTTAAAACCCTACAAGTATACACTAGTGCCAAGTTCAAGAAAAGTGATGACATGGAGAACTTGTGATTCCTAATTTATTGCACTAGAATTGTGGAGTGAACTGCTTTGGTTAAGAGAATGGTTTCAAGATCTGCTGAATATTGCAGTTCAAACTGAATATTTTTTGTATCTTTTTATTTGAGAGACTGGACTCTGTTAAAGAAAACTGAAAGAACAAAAACCTATGTTGAAAAATCAATGACTAGAGACACTATTCTGTCAGCTTGGGATGTTAAACCATAACGTCAGCAGTAATGGAGCTTGCCCCTAAAATAGCCTAGTTTAGATCTTAAAGTGATTGCTGGCTTGGACCATTATTTTTAAAGGGCAATAAAATGGTGTCTTAGTAATATGTCAAAATAGTGATGACAGCACCCCTCCTTTTCAGTATTTAGAAATTAAAAGCTTCATTGATCAAAAGTTGCATAAGAGGGAGTTGGCACTGTCGTTTCCTGGATGTTTTTCTATTTATATGTATCTTTCTTGATAAATAAAATATGCAAATTAAAATAACTAATTACAAAAATGGAATATTTTATGTAAGTGTGGTTAATGTGGCACACAGAATACATCATTTTCTTATAATCTAATGATATGTTTCTTATTTTGGAACTCTGCAAGGTAGTAACCCACATCCTTTAGTTGTGTTTTGCTTCATTCATGTACATTCAGAGTCCCTGGGTTTAAGCTTTGTAATACTGAAGTAAAGGTTGTAATCCAGTGTGTATTTGCATAAGTGTAAATTCTATTGAATTCAGCTTGCAAGAATGGATATGATCAGGTAGTGAAGCAGCAGTACTACGTTGTAAAAGTCCTATAGAATGCAGCAGTGTTTATTGCACATACATGCAAGTGCAATGTACCTGCCAAATACTGTATGTCAGAGTTCAGCTCTTAGACATTTTGCACCAAATGAAATTACCAACAAAGGTGGCAAATTACAAATCATTGTTGATTCACTAAAATCTTTGGAACAAAACTCAAATTGGAATTGTAAAACAAGACTGATATTTAAAATCAAATTTCACAATAGGGACTGTAAGCTTTCACAGTAGGGTTCCCATGTCCAACCCCAAAAATATCTGGGGACTTTGGGGGTGGAGCCAGGAGACACTGGGGTGGGGCTAGAGGGAGGGGGGGAAATGGCGAGCCGCCCCGTCTCGGAGCGTGTGACGCCGCTGCGCAGCTGACGCCTCTTTTCTGCTCGCCGTGGCTGCTCCTCCAAGATGGGCTCAGGCTGAGCCCATCTCGAAGGAGCAGCCACGGCGAGCGGAGAAGAGGCGGCAGTGGCGCGGCGGCCTCTTCTCTGCTCGCCGTGGCTGCTCCTCCGAGATGGGCTCAGGCTGAGCCCAACTCGGAGGAGCAGCCACGGCGAGCAGAGAAGAGGCCACCGCGCCGCTGCCGCCTCGCCCGCTCGGCCTCTGGGGTGGAAGCGGAGGGGGGGGTGGAGGCGGGCCGGGGGCGTGGCGAGCCGCGAGTCCGGGTCCTAGAAGGGCCCGGATTTGCAGCTCGCCATGCTCCTGGCCTGCCTCGCCCTCCCCTGCGCTGCTGCCGCCTCTTGGTTGCTCCTCTGAGATGGGCTCAGCCTGGGCTCATCTCGGAGGAGCAGCTGCGGTGGGAGGGGCCTCGCCGGCTCTGGGAGGGGAGGGGGCAGCAGCGGTGCGGCGGCCTCGCCGGCTCCGGGATGCGGCGGCTGGCCATGCTCCCCGGCGCCGTTTCCACCCCCTCCCCCCGCTTCCATTTTTTGGGGGAGCAGGGGAAGAGGGTGGAAATCCTGGCGTCCCCCGCCAGGGCGGGAGGGTTGGGAAGCCTATTTCATAGTATGTAAAAGTTTCCAGGATGGGTGCTTAAAATTAAAATAAAAGTATTTAAAAGATTTTTTTTTGGAAGACATATAGATATAAATACTGTTTATAGTTTATTCAAGCCTTGCAAAGACTGCTCTTTCATAAGATGTTCTGCAACCTGCCTTGCTAGAGCTTTGCTCCCTTTCAGAACAGTCCCTGAACATGAAGTCACAGAGTTTTGGGAAAGCCAGTGAGGTAAGAAATGGATTGATCCATGGGGCCATTCTGCTCCCTTTCTCTCAAACTTAAATTATATTATGATGGGAATTCAAATATATAAGGCTGTGCCTAATTACAGAAGAAGAAAAATACAAGAATGATCTTTCAGGTAATTTTTCAGAAGGCTTTTTAGTTAGAATTTTACTCTGGGTTTAAATTCTGAATCTAAATGTTTTTCTTAATATTTCAAATTGTACTGTAACAATTATAGCTGTTTGTATGTCATTTGCTACTGTTGTGAGTTTCCTGGGCATTTTTGTAAAATGAAAAGGTGGAATAGGGATACAAATATTATAAAATAACTACACCTGCTGTTATTGTATTTGAAAGAAATAGCTAGCTATCGAGAGTCTTCAGCTCTTCGTTCTCTCAAACAAGTGAGAGAATGAACTAATGAGAATTTTCATGCATGAAATTTGTCCTGCTGCTGAGACTATCTCTCTCACTATGATGAAGTCAAAGGAGCATGCCCTCTTAAGAGATTGATTTTACATCTCACACATGTTCATTACGTTCCTTTTCAGGAGAAAGTAAATATAATACAAATAAAATAGTGACATTGTTAGTGTGTGTTATGCACAGCTGTGTGATCATATATTTCAATTTGTTATGTTTAAATTAAATGTAATAAGACTCTTACCCCTAACTGGATAAGGCATAGATTTAATTCTACAATGTTAAGCCAGCTTGGGTGTGCACTTTTGTTTATTTACATCGAAATGCCCTTGCCCTGTTGTGGACTTAATATTTTAGACTGCTTTAGCAAATAGCAAGCCTTTATTGGCATAAAACAGATTTAGCAGTAAAATAGCAATATAAATAATATAAAATCCTAGATTATAAAGTACATAGGGAGCTAAAATACATAAAACAAGTAAAATATATATGAGTCGAGTTTAGCCAAATTAAATAATTAAAAGATAAATTGTGGTCATTCCAGAACCATTCTCTGTCGTATTTCCATGGCCTGTTGGAGAAATCTAGCCACCATTAAAGTTACCTCAGTGCAAGTGTCATTTAAAAGTTTGTGGACTTTGCCTGAGTCAGCACAGCCCAACATATCTGCTAAGATATCTTTCAAGTATATACAACGAATATCATCATAAAGAGGACAGTTCAGTAGTACATGGGAAATAGTTTCAATACACTTGGAATTACAAAGACAGTGTCTATTAGAGTACTCAATCCTGTTAAATCTACCAAATAGGATAGCAGATGGTAATGCATTACATCTCGTTAACCTTTTTTTTTTTGGACTGCTTGTTTTCCCAATGAAATTATCTTGTAGCCAGTATAGGGTTGCCAAGTCCAATTCAAGAAATATCTGGGGACTTTGGGGGTGGAGCCAGGAGACTTTGGGGGTGGAGCCAGGAGACATTGGGGCGGAGCCAGGAACAAGAGTGTGACAAGCATAATTGAACTCCAAGAGAGTTCTGGCCATCACATTTAAAGGGACAGCACACCTTTTTAAATGTCTTCCTTCCATAGGAAATAATGAAGGATAAGGGCACCTTCTTTTGGGGCTCATAGAATTGGACCCCCTGGTCCAATCGTTTTGAAATTTGGGGGATACTTTGGGGAGAGGCACTAGATACTATATTGAAAATTTGGTGCCTCTACCTCAAAAAACAGCTCCCCCAGAGCCCCCGAAACCTCCAGATCAATTCCCCATTATACCCTATGAGAAGACGTTTCCCTCTCCACCCCCCTCCCCCCGCCCCCCCCCCCTTTCTGGGAAATCTGATGCAGGAGACAGAACTCACTCACCTCCGGAGGTGCAAAGGCACATGGTCCTTTGGGGGCGTGGCTGGGCTCCCCTCCCTTCACCGGCCAGCTGACTGGGGGCAGGAAGCAGCCTGAGAAAACGGAAGAGCTCTGGCTGCTGCGATCGGGGCTGGGTGGGAAGGGCTGCCGTTCTCCCCCTCCCCCCCCCGCTTTCCCTTTTATGGCCAGCGGGGGGAGGAGGCTCCAAATCGGGAGTCTCCAGGCCAACCGGGGGATTTGGGACCCCTAAGCCAGTATGACAATAAAGTGTTCAGTAGAACTAAACATTTCAAAAGAAATACAGTTCAGATTAGAATATTGCTACAAGCAGCCAAATTTAATAGGATTATGTTTGTTCAGTAATACAAGACACAGAATATCTTTCCTGAAGTGCTTTGTCTTTTAAAGTCTTCTTTCTCTCACTGAAGGCCAGCAGGACAGGGTTTATGAATAATGTAATCTTTAGATATGCTTTGTGCAGGATTTAAGAACCTCATGCAGATTGCAAAGTTCTGGCACAATCAGGAATTCTAGGCAATGAGTATCAGGAGATGGAGGCAAAGAACTGTGGTGTGGAAATATAAGCACAATCTTCTACTCAGTATAAATTTTGCATCTATGTATGAGAAGTGGGGGAGGGACTGCAAAGAAGACAAGAGTAGCAGGTCTCCGTGTTGCAGTATCGCTTCATCCCCCCCTTGGTTTCTGTAACATGATGGAAATGTAATGTATCTATGCAAATGACAGTGTATTCACCCTTTTAGTGCAAGAGTCATGTTGCACCAAACTAGAGTCCTCTTGCTGAATTGTCTCAAACTGGTTAAAGGGTCAGCTATCTTCTACTTTGCTCTGAAGATTTTGTGCATTTCCACCAACAAAGTTGACAACATTGACAGGAATTTTAATCTAGCTGTTGTCTGCACAGAAAAATTACTCTTGACAGAGTCTTTTTAAACTTTCTTCCTTCCTGTTGAAATTGTGTTTATTGATTTCAGTGGCTTCTCTGTGTAATTTAACATAGTAATTGGATGTGTTGTTCAGCATTACAGTGTCCTGGAATAAGATACTGTGTCCTGTTTGAGTTCAGCTATTTTCAGCCACTGCTGATTTTTCAGGTTGGCCAAGTTTGCAGTGTCTTTCATGTTCTTTTAGTCTTGTCTGGATGCTACATTGTGTGGTCCCGATATATACTTGTCCACAACTGCAGGGTATGTGGTATACTCCTGCAGAAGTGAGGGCGTCTTTTCTGTCTTCTGCAGATCCTAGCATTTGATGTATTTTTCTGGTGGGTCTGAACACTGTTTGTAGGTTATGTTTTCCCATCTGATCAGTGATTTCTTTGATAGATGGCAAAAACACTTTTTTTGTGGGAGATTGTTTTTCTTCAGTTGTTTGTTTAATCCTTGGTTTAATTGCTCTTCTGATTTCATTCATAGACTAGCCATTTGCTTACACAGAGAAGCCATTGAAATCCATAAGCATATATGCAATTTCAACAGGAAGGAAGAAGGTTTAAAAATGAATAAGGCATGACTTCCAGTCCTGAAAAACACAAAATTCCCTACATTTTACAACATCACCACAGGTAAGATTAGAATTTCAATAGCCAATCCATATACAAAAGAACCCCCTCAGGTAAGTAAGCTCCTCCCTTAGCATGTCACAGCCCAGGAAGCTCCTACAAGATAATGACTTAGCCCTACCCCACCTACCTGAGTAGATATAAATTACCTGCCTATCAACTTCTTCTCAATTTGACCCTGAGAGAACTCCAGTTTTCTGGGTTACACCACTGAGCATGCCAGTCACAGTTGCTGGTGAAACATCAGGTCTCACAAGGCTAAGACCACGGCCACACAACCCAAAAAATTTACAACAACCAATGGACTCCAGCTATGAAAGCTTTCAACAACATATTAAACAAACAATACAAGAGAAAAAAACATTTCCTTGATAGTAACAAATTAGGTACCTTTTACACCTTAGCTTGTTCTAATGTGGATATTAATAGTGTCAGAGGCCCTTGTGGCCTGAAAGCTAATTTTAAAATCAGTTATGGAATTCATCACATGATTTTTTATTAACTAAAAAGCTTCTTTGAAATGTAATAGTAACACCAGATGGGCAATTATGTTGCTACAATTTTTTTTAAAAAAGCAAGACAAATTATAGCAGAAAGAACTGCTATGGGGTTTTTTTATTTGATCTTCTTCGTGGTCTCTGTGCATCACACTGATGGGATATAGGCGCCCACGCCGATCACGATCGGTAACATAAAAAGCTGCGGATTTTCACGCCCCAGGCCCGGTGCGCATGCGCAGAAGCCCCACCGCGCATGCCCACTGGGACCGGAGCGGACATCCCGCCAGTTCTCTTCTGACCGCCGCTTGGATCAGTTGATCATTCGCTACGGTCGGTGAACTTTTCTAAATCTTTAACTTGGATTGTGGATTTCCAGACTAGAGACTTTTTACTTCAGTTCGTTATCTTTCTAAGAGCGCAGAGGTGGGAAATCGCTTAGCGCCTCTTCCTTTCACTTCCCCTTCACAGTTCCCTTACCCCCCCCCCTCCGCCTCGCATGGAAAAGCGGTGGTGATTTTTCAGGAGGTGTGCAGAGTGCGGAAGCAAAATCGCCCCTCCGGACGGACACACTCTGTGTCTATTCTGCCTGGGAGAGTCTCATAGACCGGACTTGTGCGTGCATTGCACGAAGTTTTCGAGGCAGACAAAGAAGAATCGAGCAGCCCGCTTAGTGGCTGCGCTGATGGAAAAAGCGCTATCGCCTAAGAAAATGTCGGCGACGCACAAGCCATCGACATCGGAGTCAGTCGATACCGACAGAACCCTTACCGACGCCGATCGCCCTACAAAAAGAGCAGACTCGGCATCCAAGTCGGACTCTTCCACGCCTGCAAAGCGGCCAAGGGAAGAGAAGGGAACCCATTCGGAAGCGAAAAAGAAGGCAGATAAGCTCAAGCACGCAGTGCTCTCTGCTCCCACGTCACCATCGGACCCGACGACTGGGGTTGTACCACCACTAAAGCTCTTCGCGTCACCAAGCCGTCGGCTAAGCCCACCGATGTTGACCTCCATGTCGACTCAGATCGCCATATCATCCGACTCAGACCGCGACATCGAGCTCACTCAACGCTCGGGAGCGGAGGACAGTTCGTTGGAACTACTTCAAGCTGGGACTCCGTCCCCTTGAACCAGAACCCCGACTAGGGTCAACCGATCTAGCCCTCACCGGGGTCGATCTTGTAGTCCGCATCAACGACGGTCCTCCTCACGACACCGATCCCGAAACCTTGGACGGGATCGCTCCTGAGCCTTCAACGAGAACCATCTAAGAGCCCTCAACGTCAATCGCGAGAATCGGAAGAAGGCAGCTCGCCACGCAATCGCTTGCCTAGACTTTGTCCAAGGGAGAAGTCTCCATTTAGAAGGCCACCACCTCCATTGCCCTGGGACCAGCGGCAATGGCAATATTTATACGGCTCATACCCGATGCCATCAATATTTCCTTGGTTACCGCCGAGACAGATGGATTGGGATCAGCAGTCGGAAGCTTCGGCCAGGTCTCAAACATCCTACAGAACTCCGAAGCATACCCCATCGGCATCAATGTCGAAACCTCCCGATGTCGAATTGACTGACAAACAGAAGATCTCACCATGTTCCAAACGAGACAAAGAGAAGGTAGTAACTCCAGAATCGCCCAAGGCTCCTGCTACTCCTCAACTCCCGTCTGAACATACCGAATCTCCAGAAGGTTCGCCCAGATCGGAGGAAGGATCGATGCCGGAGGAACAGGGTGCTCCGTCATCACCGGAGGAACCATCACCCCTACAGAAAGTGGGAGAAGAGCAACCCATATCACCATCCGAAGACCTCAAATCCTATGGAGACCTTGTAAAACGTATGGCCCAGACCTTATCTCTGCCTACAGTTCAACCGCAACCTGTAGTCACGGATAGTGTCTTCGATATCGTACAGATGGACACTTCGACTGCCATTGCTCTACCCTTGACCACAGTGATGCTACACACGGCCAAGTTGTCTTGGGACAAGCCTGCATCGACACCAATATCCTTTCGCAGGCTTGACCATATTTATTTTATTTATATTTATTCTATGTATATTTATTCTATGTATAGAATTCAAGAGTCTACAGCTGAATTCTTATTCAACCATCCCAAGCCAAATTCGGTCGTGGTCGCCTCCTCATCCAAGGCAAGAAAAACGCACACTGCTCCCCCCGACAAAGAAGGGAAGAAACTCGACAACTTAGGTAGATGATTCTACACAGCAGGCTTGCTAGGGGTGAAGGTAGCAAATTACTCAGCGTGCATGGGCCGCTACCAATACGCATTATGGGACCAATTGTCGAGTAACTTGCCCACTCTTCCAGAACAGGCCAAGAATGCGATTAAAAAAGTACAAAGGGAGGGCATGGCACTGGCAAAGCAACAACTGAATTCAGCAAAGCATTCCGGGGACATTGGAGCAAAAACCATCTCCACAGCCATCACTCTCAAGCGTCACTCCTGGCTAAGGTCCTCTGCGTTACAACCGGATACGCAGACATACATTGAAGACCTTCCTTTCAATGGTAATGGCTTATTTAGCGCCAATACCGACTCTGTGTTACAAGAAATGGACAAAAGTATTAGAACGTCCAGAAACCTGGGAGTATCCACTTCATCCAAATCTCAAAGTAAGAGATCTTGGACCAAACCATGGAGCAAGAAACCATTCCAAAAACAACAAGGTGAACAACAATGGAGGCCTAAAAGCACAACATCCTTTACTAAACCTCCTTACAATGCAAAGTCTAAATATTCTCTGGCTTCATCCCAATCTTCACGCCAGAAGGGGAACCGTCCGCCCAAACAGGGACTTTGACTGTGTTCTCCCCTGCCCTTCTTTTCTCCCTTCTTCTTTGGACCATACCAGACTTTACCCCTATTTACAGGCATGGTCCAAAATAAAAACTGACAGCGTGGAGGTTGGAGTGAGGTCACTGTCTGCAAGGGCACAACATGTTATCCTGAACTGTCGTAAGCCATCTACGTGGAAGTCGTACGAATACGTGGTCCAGATTCATGAACTTCACCTCCGCCACCTCGGTGGATCCAAGAAGGGCAGGTCTTTTTATAATTTTAGATTTCCTATTAGCCTTGCTAGACAAAGGTCTGGCGGTATCATCCCTCAGGGTGTACTTGGCAGCCATTTCCGCTAACCATACACAGATCAACGGGCACTCGGTTTTTACACACCCGGATGCTAAAAAATTCCTGCGTGGCCTCGTTAGACTCTATCCGGCAACGAGATGTCCAGCTCCTGCATGGGACCTCCCGGGAGTTCTGCATGCGTTATCAGGGAAACTCTTCGAGCCGATGGCGACATGCTCCCTCCAACTACTAACATGGAAAACAGCCTTTCTAATAGCTATAACTTCTGCGCGTAGGGTGGGTGAACTGGCAGCGCTACGCTGTGATGGCCCATACCTGTGGTTCAGCACGGAGGGGGTCTGGTTGCGACCAGATGTCACGTTTCTGCCAAAGGTGATTTCCTCATTTCATCTGAACACTGAGATTTACTTACCAGTGTATTTCCCTAACCCTAGCACAGACTCAGAACGAAGGTTCCATGCGCTAGATGTGAAGGGAGCTCTATCCTTTTACCTGAATCGGGTGAGTCCTGGTCGCAAGGATCCCAGACTTTTTGTTTCTTACGCCCCAGCATCATGGGGCAATAGAGTCTCGGCCCAGAGAATCTCGAAATGGATCACAGAGACCATTAAGCTCTGTTATTTGTTGAACAAGAAGCCTCTTCCAGGACTGATCAGAGCTCACTCCACCAGAGCTATGGCCACCTCTGCGGCTTTCATGAAAGGAGTGCCGCTGAGGGACATTTGTGAGGCTGCCACGTGGTCCTCCCCGCATACCTTTGTGAGACACTATGCATTGGACCTTCGGTGGCATCGAGGCTCATCGGTTGGCCGGGCTGTGCTGCAGTCTCTTCCTTGTTGCACCCTCCTCCAGGTAGGATGTTAGCTTGCTAGTCTCCCATCAGTGTGATGCACAGAGACCACGAAGAAGATAAACAGGTTTCTTACCTGTAACTGATGATCTTCGAGTGGTCATCTGTGCAGTCACACTACCCACCCTCCTTCCCCTCTGCTGCCGGTCCATCTGTGGATCATGCAGCAGTCAGAAGGAACTGGCGGGATGTCTGCTCCGGACCCAGTGGGCATGCGCGATGGGGCTTCTGCGCATGCGCACCGGGCCTGGGGCGCGGAAATCCGCAACTTTTTATGTTACCGATCATGATCGGCATGGGCGCCTATATCCCATCAGTGTGACTGCACAGATGACCACTCGAAGATCATCAGTTACAGGTAAGAAACCTGTTTTTTTATACCCTCCTTTTCTCTGCTCTAAGAAATCTCAAAGAGGCTTAAAATTGCCTTCCCTTTCTCTCCCCACAACTACCACCTTGTGAAGTAGGCTTAATAGTTACAAATTAGAAAATAAATATAAACTAGTCGTTTATATATTGTTCATCTGAAATCTGAACATTAGTAGTTGGCTTTGAGAAAATCTCATCAACGATTTCTGAACTAGGAACTGGGAAACTCAGGTCGGAATCCCCACTGGAACCTTGCTGGGTGACTTTGGGCCTATCAGTCTCATAACCTCCCTCACAGGATTGTTATGAGGGTAAAACAGAGGATAAGAGAATGATGGAAGCCACTTTGAGTTCCCATTATGGAAAAAGCATGTAAATGAAGCAAATAAATAGCATAAATAAAAGGCATAATTTGCTCTCATATTTTCTACTTATTGATGACTAGTCAATTCAATTGTATTGAAACTTTATTTTTTCATCATGAAAATCTTTGCTCCAATAACGTAAGGTATTTCCTCATTAACTGGGATCTTCTTTCAACAAAAACATGCTATAGTGAACAACAAAGTAGATTTACAGCCCAACAGTCAATAGTGCTTTAAGAAAAATATCATTTTGGATTATTTCACAGGAAGTATTGCTTTTCACCTGGTTTCCTGATAATCTGTTTATTATTTATTTTGAAAATTTCTTTGCTCTCTCTATAGAGACCCTGTTCAAAGCCATTTACAGTTTACAAACTGCCATAAAAACACAGAACACCATAAAAGTAATTTACAATTAACAAACTATTTAAAACCTAGCCAGAGTATAAAAACACTATAAAACACACAGTAGCTTAAAACAAGTCTTATAAAAATAACTCTCAGGATTCATCCTCCCCCCTGCCCTGCAGCAGGAATGATCTTTTTCTTATCACATTGAATATTTTGTAAGCATCATTTACAACATTGGTGATCTTGCGGATGTTCTTGTGTATGTTCCCAATGCTCTGATTTCATTCAGATTGGACTACTGCAATGCACTCTACATGTGACTTCCTTTGAAGAGAGTCCAGAGGCTTTATTTGGAAGGACATCTGGCACTACTGCTGACTATTACATTGCCTTGAACATCCGTTCCAATTCTAATGGAGCTATATGGATTCCAGTCAGCTTGCAGGTATAATTCAGAGTGCTGGTTATTTATTTTAAAACCATAAATTGTTTGGGACCAGGATATTAAAGGACTACTTCCTTTCTTCACAAATGGACCTTGTCCTGTAGGCACTCATTTTCAGAGGTGAGGAATTAACAAGGACAGGTCCTCTTCTGCATGGCACTTGGACTTTGGAACTCTCTCACCACAGCACTTTTAGACATCCTATCAAAAGTTTTCTGTTAATTCAGACATTTGGTGGATTCTTGAGGAGCATGAGATTGTGGGTTTCCCTCTTTCCCCTTTAGTTAGTTTTATTTATTTTAACCATTTTTCTCTGTAGGCTACTGTCTTGAGATGATACAATTAACAGTTTATATTTATTGTACTCACTCTGGCTCTCAAAACCATATTCACAATGACCATCAGTCAACAGGGTCAAATCATTCTTTATAATAAAACCCCTTCCGTTTGGTAAATCTGAGCTCTCTCATTGGGACTGTAGTGCATCAACCTTTGCTCCATCATACTATCAATCAAGAGTACTTGCATGCCATTGGTTGAGTCTGCTCCTTTCTCCTTCCCAAGTGGCTGTTGCTACCCACCAAACCTGATTCTGTCAGTAAAAGGCAACCAACCTTAGTTCTGGCAGTTACTGGCACTCCCTACTCTCCCATTGTCTGAGTGCCTGTCTCACTGATTCACAGAGGAGAGAGAGAAAACCTTCCCTCAATTGGCTGAGGGAAGGAGGAGGAGGGAAACAGCCAGATAAAGGCTTCCCTTGATTGGCTGAGGACTCCTCCCTATTCTCCTCTGAAAAGGGGGGGAAATTGCATCCTGTGGCAATACACTAGATACAGAGAGAGAGAGAGAGAGAGAGAGAGATGGAGAAAAAGTGAGACACACAGCAAGATTGAAATCCTGTGCTTAAGACCAACAACATTCTCAGAGACAGACTGTTGGTCTGAAAGGTATCACTAAAGGCCTCTGAAGCAGAATTCATTGGAGCCAGTCTTGACTAGGGCTGCCAGTTTCATATTGGTGAGAAATTTCTGGAGATTTTGTGGTTGAGGAGGGCATAGGAGTTAGGGCTTCAGAGCAGGGTCCACAAGACTCAGGTTCTTGTTGTGGACTGAGTAATTTAGGACCAGTCACAGACTTCCAGCCTAACCTTTCTCACAGGGTTGTTGTTCAGATCAAAGGCGGGAGAGGAGAATGATGTAAACTGCTTTCCCCACCCCCCCCACCCCCGTGGAGAAAGACTGTCCTTTTCCTATGCAGAGGTTGCAGGGAGGGGGAATGCAATGGAAAGCTGAAGTTAGAGGACAGATAAAGGAAAAGAGATAGGGTTGCCAACTCCAGGTTAGAAAATTTCTGGAGATGTAAGGGATGGGGCCAGAAGAGGGTGGAGTTTGAGGAGGGGTGGGAGCTCAGACATGTACAATGCCATTTCCTCCTAGAGAACCATTGTTGTCAATCTCCAGGTGAAGGCTAGTGATCACTCAGAATTACAACTGTGCTCCAGATGGCAGAGATCAGCTCCCCTTGAGGTGGGGAAGGAGTGAATGCCTTCACTTGGGTGAGTAGGAAGCAAGGGTGGGAGGGCACTCATCCAGAGCCTCTTTCTTGGGCCCATTTAGGCTTCCCAACCCTCCCGCCGTGGCGGGGGACCCCAGGATTTCCACCCTCTTCCCCCGCTCCCCCCAAAAATGGAAGAGGGGAGAAACGGCGCCGAGCCGCCGGATCCTGGAGCTGACGAGGCCGCCGCGCCGCTGCCACCCCCTCCCCGCCCACCGCAGTTTCTCCTCCGAGATGGGCCCAGGCTGAGCCCATCTCGGAGGAGCAGCCAAGAGGCGGCAGCAGCGCAGGGGAGGGCGAGGCAGGCCAGGAGCATGGCGAGCCGCGAATCCGGGCCCTTCTAGGACCCGGACTTGCGGCTCGCCATGCTCCCGGCCCGCCTCCACCCCCTCCACTTCCGTCCCAGAGGCGGAGTGGGCGAGGCGGCTGTGGCGCAGCAGCCTCTTCTCCGCTCACCGTGGCTGCTCCTTCGAGATGGGCTCAGCCTGAGCCCATCTCGGAGGAGCAGCCACGGCGAGTGAAGAAGAGGCCGCCGCTGCCGCCTCTACTCTGCTCGCCGTGGCTGCTCCTCCAAGATGGGCTCAGGCTGAGCCCATCTCAGAGGAGCAGCCACGGTGAGCAGAGCAGAGGCTGCAGCTGCGGGGCGGCTCACCACGCTCCCCGGCGCTATTTCCCCCTCCCCCCTAGCTCCACCCCAGTGTCTCCTGGCTCCACCCCCAAAGTCCCCAGATATTTCTGGGGTTGGATTTGGCAACCCTAGGCCCATTGTATTTTTCTCTACAACAAGCCTTATTCCTAGTTACTAAATATAGTCTATGCGCAATCCCAAACACACACATACAGTATTATAAGATATGATTCTTAATATTAAATGTATAACTATAACCTTTAAAATTACCAGATTACTTCTAAGCATGTAGGGTTGTCTCTCTTAGTCAGCCCTTATGTCTCCGGAGTGAGGGGAAGGGCTCTCCTCTTGCCCTTCTCACTTTCTCCTTAGGATGAAGAACAGCACCAAGATGGCCAAGGCTCCTGGAGGAGAACAAGGTGGCCATGGAGAAAAGGAATAAAATTATCGCCACCTCACTGTGGCCATTTGCTCTTTCCCTGGTTGGTTTTTGTTGTAGCAGTGATAGAAGTTTTACGCTTACCTGCTGCCACCTTGCTGCCTGAGTCCTATGATGAGATTGTAGACTAGAGGCTGTAAAAGAAGAGTGGAGTTAGGAGTGTTGTTGGAAAGAATGGGCACTTTCACCCCTGAAGCTCACATCTTACCTGTTTCAAGGTAGAAACCATCTGCAGATCACAAGCTCTCCAGAGCAATGGTCTTGCTTGCTTGAAAGTAGGTGCCACAATGGGGATCAGGGCTTTTTTTGTATAAAAAGCCCAGCAGGAACTCATTTGCATGTTAAGCCACACACCCTGACATCACTGGAAGTGACATCACCTGTTCAGTAGGTTACTTTCCAGATATTGACACAGAAGAGTACAGTGCCATCAGCTGCATTTCATGGATGTGTGTTCTCACACAGCCCAATGAGAGACCTTGTTTAACCACCCCCCCCTACAGCTGGAGAGAGAGAGAGAGAGAGAGAGCGCCACGTGGTGGAGTGGGTACCCGCAGGCCCAACTTCTCTTTGGAGGGGGCACTTGTGGGCAGCTCTGCGGCTCTCACTCTCTTCACAAGCCCATTGGAGGCTGGAGGCAGCAGAGAGAATGGAGCACGTGGTCTGGGAGTATGTGGCTGCCTAGTGCCTTCCCTCTTCCGAAGACCTTTTTTTGAACTGGAGCCCTGGCCAAGCCACCCAGAGCTGTGTTTCTGTTCAAAAAAAGCCCTGATGGGGATATTGCTCAGAAGAGCTCTAGGTAGCACATTAAAGAATTGTTTCTAAGCAGCTGAACTGGAATATTAACATCTTAAATTGGGTTGCTTAGCATTTTATATCTTTTGAAAGACTGTTATCTCATGACTTTCTATTTCTTTATTTTATTTTATTTTTATTTTGTTTGATTTATATCCCGCCCTCCCTGCCGAAGCAGGCTCTGGGCTGCGCACAGCATAAAAACATTAAAACAGTCAAAACTATACACATTGTAAGTCATACATTATATAAATTATTCATCTTAAGTTAAAACAATCAAAGTTCATTAAGTGCTAGGTCTTGATTATATATATATATATATATATATATATATATATATATATATATATATATATATATATATATATATATATATATCAGTTTCTCAGTTTTTCAATGACGACAGTACTCCTTCCATGATGTAAGTTCCATATTAATTAAAAGCCAGCTGGAAGAGAGTGGTTTTGCAGGCCATGTGGAACTGGGCAAGGTTCTGCAAGGCCCGCACTTCCTCTGGCAGTTGGTTCCACCAGTGGGGGGCTGCAATCGAGAAGGCTCTTTCTCTGGTGACTTTCAGTTTGGCCTCCTTCGGCCCAGTTGTTCTGAATCTTCCAAAAAGATATATAGGTAATGGGCATTTTAAATCAGATCTACTTCCTGGGGGGGGGGGAGGGTGGAGGTATCCAGTGGTAATTAAAAGTTCATTTGCCTTTTAAACAGGATACCTAGTCTACAGACATTCAGAAGGTACAGCTTTTGCTTATCAGTTCTCCATACCAGGAAAAACTTCACCTGCTTCATTTCTGTCTGTCTGGCAGTTGTTAAAGGCAAAGGAGCCCTAGCAGGCAATGCCGGATTAAAGCCGGTGGAGGCCCCTAGGCAGTCAAAATCTTGAGGTGGCTCCCCTACAAATTATTTCAGAGTCTGAGTGCCTGCCCTGCCAGCGAAGGAGGCAAAGGTGGCAAGCGGGCAGCACGCTGGGGGGGGGGGAGGGAGTGCAAAGGGAAGGGAAAGGAGGGGTGGGCCTTCACCAGATGGGTTGGAGGGAGGGGGAGGCGCTGCAGAGGGGGGCAGGGCTGCCAGAGCTGCAGGGAGATCGAGGGCCACCAGAGCAATGGTGGTGGAGAGAGTGGGGGCCTCCCCATCTGAGAGTTTTGTGGCCTCTCCATTTGAAATTTTCTGGCTACGAGCCTTCCTGGAGCCCCTAAAGGCATGGGGGTCCATAGGCCAGTGCCTTCTTGGCTTGTTAATCCAGCTCTGCTGGCAGGAAAACATATAATGGCAACCCTAATTACAGCTGCCGTCCCACCAAACATGTCCAACATTGATGACATGCCAACTATAATAACTACCTCAAATGACTGTGCTGTATAGAGATTTGGTGAGTGAGTGAGTGCGTAGGCGACCAGTTAGGAGGATAAAAATACCCGGGTGCACTTCTTTAGGCGTCGTTTTTAAAGCCCCTACATAAATGAGATGTGTTTTTAAAGGTGACCAGCAGGTGTCACTCCATACAATGCTAAGAGCAGTGTTTGCCCGAAGCATGTAGGCAGCCACTTACGCTCATTTTATGTTTGTAAATTGTGCTTGGCTGCTGGGATTTTTACAGGGGAGTAGGAGAAAAAAGAGCCTGATTTGCTGCAAATGCCAGAAAGAGCTAGGAGGCGTCTCAGATGGGGAGCTTTCTTTATCAGGGAAGCCCAGCCAGCATTTGCGTCGTTCCCAATCTCTCCGCCGTTTTCCTCTCGGTGTGTTCTTTCCCTAGTTGCTCGCGTGAGGGATAAGGAGGCCAGAGGAGGAGCTGCTGCCATCTCCGCCGCTGCCGTAAGGATCAAGCCTCTAGCTGTGCGCGGCTGGCTGGCTGGCTGGCTGGCCTAAGGGAGGAATCCATGGCTACTCCACCGCCTCGGCTTCTGCAGTGCAGCGTGAAGCTGCTTTTCCTCAGCGAGGAACAGCTCCTGGAGGGGCTGCATCTCTCCAACCCCAGTCAGAAAGCTTTCCAGCTGGAGGTGCTGCCGCGAGAGGAGGTCGCCGATATGACTGTGACAGACGGTAAGAGTACAGAAGCTGGCGCGGGGGGGGGGGGGGGGCAGGTTCGGACTGTGGGTCGTCAGTTGGGTTTGGGAGGATGCCTCGGGCTGCGGGGGAGAGAAGGCTTGTTGCCAAAAGTTATTGGCTCATATTGTGTGTGTGTGCTTTGTGAGAAGTGTTTTCATTTTGTAATTTATTCTTTCTTGGCTGATACTTCGCGACCCGTCTTGGCGTTCCCTGTGGAAGAAAAGATGGGGTCATCGGTTTTAAATAAAGTTGGGGAGGGTTTCTCCCCCCCCCCCCCCTTTCTCAAAAGCTCTCTTGCCGGGCTACCTCCCCGTCCTCTCATGACTTGTGCACATGTGCCTGTAGGCGATTGAGTTTTTTTCACACGTAAGGAACATCCTGCTCTGAAGATTTCAGTGTACACACATTTATGTTATACTCGTGCATAGTCGCATGAGTTTGCATGCACATTGGCTGTTTTTTCGTCGGGGGCGTGTGTGCTACATAGTACACAGTTCCTTACAGAGCAAAAACCTGAGTGTGCAACAACCACTGTAAACCGGAAGGTCCTGACTTCTATGCAGTACGGTGAAATTTTCTAAAATTAGAGGTGTCAAAGCTCAAGTTAATGTACAAAGCACACAGCCTGTCCAGGAATCCTTTCCTTTGTAATGGTTGGTCACTGGGGTTGAAAGGCGGCACATGTTCAAAATTTATAGGTAATACCAATTATATGTGGTACCATATTTCACAATTAAGGGAGTGTGTTTTGGAACTTTTGATCCCGGATGTTTCTGCCATGGCAATACATAAACTCTTTTTTTCCACATGGGTAGACTGCTTGAATGAGCTGATAAAAACCAGTGACTAATTAAAGCTTCTAATCAGTCCTTGCTCTTTTCTCTATTACATGTGTTTCAGCACAAGCCTCAGCTTGTGAACTCTGCTCTAGAACTTAATCTCTGTGAGTTTTAGTTCTGACAAAAGAATGATCTCCATCTGAGCTTTGAGGTGCTGTGTAAAACAGCTTGTCTGTTGTATTTGAGGCTTGGATTTGTATTGATGTCATGCAGCTGCTTGCTTACATATCATTTTTAAATATGTGCATGTGCTACATAATATGTAGGCACTATAGTTGAACAAGCAGAACAGTAGCATCAGTGTTTGGATAAATGTGGCTTGCTTGATTTCCCACTTATTGGTGGGGTAGCCCTCATTTTGCCTAATGAGTGAGAAGGGGAGGGCAAGAACAGGGAAGGCAATGTAGTCTGTTATAGGTCAGTTGAGGTATGTTGCAGGTTGAATTATCCACTTAGGATAGTGCCTTGATCTCTTAGTCAGCTGGTTGTCTGCCAGGGAACTATGGTGGTAGACCAGGGTGTAAACTGCTCCTCTGTGGGGTTTCTTAAAACGTACAGTCCAGGAAAAGGCTACCTTATGTTTTTGTGTCTTGCTATGTTTCTTTGCTGTGGACTTCTGTCAGTTGCCAGCTGATGGAGCAAATGAGTGTTAGCAGGCCCCAAGATGGAAATAATAAAATATAAGTTCTTACTCTGTGAGCTCGTAGCCATTGATTAGGGATCACAGTGGGGGGGTGTGTGTCCCAAAATCAGTCTTATGGGGTCTTCAGAGTTTGGAGACACAGATCATGTGACTGGCAACCTCTACATCACAAACTATGGCTGCAGCTGTTGTAGGCCACTCTTCCTTCCTGTTTCACATAGCAGGCAGGCTTCTCTTGTTATCACCATCATTGAGTATCTCCACGCTTAAGCTCCAAGTATTCTGTTTGCAAGTTTTCGTGGTGTGTGGTCTTGTCAATGCATTCTGCTTGGGCATAATGCTAGACAGAAGAAATTGCTTCTTTAAATGTATATTGAACTTCCAAAATGCTTTAAAATATTTTGTGCCATTATTTATCCTGTTAAAATAGTACAGAAATGTGAACAGATGTTCAGAACATTTTCAGGAGGAAGGAGGTATATTAGATTTAAAATAGCTGATCTTGAGACCTGTATTCTTGACTATTACCATTCCTGGCTGATAAAAGCTGCCAAAAGGGGAATGGCTGAATGGGTAAGGGGAGTGGTAAATGCTTCCTTGAGTGCAGGAATTTTGCTGCTCATGCTCAAGGAGGAACTTTTGAAAAAACCATCCCTGAGCCTTAATATGTTGGACAAGTTCTGGCCAGCCTCCAGTCTTCCATTCTTGGGCAAGATGCTTGAGTAGGTTGTTGTCTCTCAGCACCAAGGGGTCTCAGAAGGCACTGATTTTTCTGGATCTATTTCAGTCTGCCTTCAGATGAGAATTTGGAACAGAGACTGCTTGAGTCACCTTGGTTGATTACCGCTATTGAAAACTAGACAGAATTAATGTGACCCTGCTAGATCTCTCAGTAGCCTTCGAAAATATCTGCTTTAATATCCTACTGATACTATATACTACCACTGTCTTGAGCTTGCAGATAATGAATGATGATAATGATGATTTGTTTAATGGAAGTAAATATTTATTATGATGTCAGAGCCAGCCTTTTGCCCTGTAATCATAGGTGTCATGGGATTTTTAAAATCATACAAATTGGGTCTTTGCTTTAACAATACATCAATGGATGAGATGTTGATTCCTCTTAAGGGAACATCACGTGGATGGTAAAAGCCACAAGATCTGTAAGTCTGGAATTGAAATATCCTTCAGAAATGCTAATTTGGTCACTTTAGGTATCTTTGGCAAAGCACATTTTGGCTCTTTACCAAGGGACCCTTTTATTTGCATTTGTGGGTCATTTTACATTCACTCCCCCCTCCAGCTTCCCTGAGCTGCACTGGATGCTGCCTCTGATGCTTTTTATCTCTTCTCCATGCAAAGTTTTTATGAATAAATAATTTTCACTTTTTTTTAAGAAATAAATATTTTGTAGGAAGCCAGATAATGAACCTAGAATGCAACTGGAATGTGTCTTAATATCTGTGCCTATAAAAATCCCTACATTGCAGGGCTGGGGGGGAAGGCCCATCCTTTCAAACCCTCCTTCTAACTATATGGCCCGTCCACTGGAGGGCCCCCAATCTTCCCCCTTTGCTCACCGCCACTTTGAGCAAGTAGTAGCATTGCTGCTGGTCTTTTCACTTTTTTCTCCCCTCTTCCCTAATACAGTGTGCAAAACAAAGGGTGGGAGGGGGGAGTCTTATAGCTGGCTTTTCAAGTGCCCAAGTTCAGTTTTTACATTTTTATTTTCAATATAAAGGAAAAGGAATGGTGCAGGGGTACAGAAGCAAAAAGATGGGAAAACTTGGTGAAAATACAAAACAGAAAAAGAGAAGCAGTAAATATAGTTGTTACAGTTCTACCTTTCAAACCTAATACTAAATTTTTTCTACCTGCAAGTCTTAAATTTTAATCCAATCCAACCAATATATCTTACAGTCTTATTATCTTATAAACATTTTTGACTGATTATTACTTATGATATGATACTAAACTATTCATCTTTAATACCCACAAATAAGGAGAGCCCAGAAGTCAACCACAAAATAAAATCCACTAGCTAGTTTTAACCATATTGAAGATAAGTACTAACTTTAACAATACTAACAATAATCATAAGCAGAGAAGATGAATATAATCTCTTATCCTTGGTACTATCTTAATTATTTCCAACCAAAAAAGAAATGGCAATAAAAATAACACAAGACCAAAATAAAAGCTAGCAAATACTTTTTCTGTTTCAGTATCAACAGAGTCTATTTCTAAAAGAATAACCAAGAGCAGAACTTTAAAATTTTCAGATACCTGTGTTGTCTACCTCATTATAAATTGACCCAAATTAATCATTTATCTAGATTAAATACTTAAATATTTAACTTTATTAAACTTTTTTGGAAACTATATCTATTAAAATCATACATTCTCTATAACCGGCTCCCTGTTAAATTGCTCCGTTTAACTTTATAAAAAGAGTGAAGAATTTCTAAGGAAGAGAAAAATGGCCTATACAATCTATAAATGAAAATAACAGACAGCAGAGAAAAATCAAAGTCTCATTTGCAATTTCAAAGCTACATGTCTCTAGAAGTCTTGTTTGCCATTTTCAATCTGTTTCACAGCCACACACCAGTTCCCTTTTATTAATTCCATGATAATGAGTTACAAGAAAGAGCATCAGTTTATAATCCCTTCTTTTTAAAAGTTTTCCAGGACTTGATCTTAAAGTAGCCAGCCTTTTCTCTCTTTAGAATATGCATCTGTTATATTAAAAGAAGTGAAGTCTCCACACTGTCATTTCCTCCTGCAAAAATTATAATCAAGCTTGATTTCTGCCTCCTTTTTGTAACTATGCACAATGTCTCCATTTTGATTTTTTCCGACTTCTTTCCCACTGGATATTTATCCACCTCTCTCATCTCTGTAGACATCACTGGGATCCCTTCTTCGCTCCACTCGAGTAGATTTTCAATTTCGCTGTGTTTTAAAATAAAGATTTCCACCTTGTCCTGTATTAACTCTGCTAGCAAACTGATTGCTTACTTTAGGGAGGATATGGTATCCATAATATCTTTTTTATAAAATGCTTCAAGTTGAATTGCCATCTTCTCTGCAGTATAACTCCGTCTAATAGTCAAAGTTAAAAACCAACAAAGTCCCAGATAATCTATCTTTCCCAATCTCCTCCAGCCATGGCCTTTCCTCTTATATTCCAGTTGTGATCATTTCAAACCCATTCAGTGTCAAAAAAATTTCTCTTAAAAATATTTCAAACTTTTTAATCAGACCGTATTAAAATTGAAAAATGTTCTCATTTTAGCTTGTTTAGTTGTAAGCCAAATCCATTCAAATGTCCATATTCAATCCATTCAAATGTCCATATTCAATCCCATTTAAGTTATTACAAATTGTTAAGTTTGTTCTTTGTCTTTTTGAAGCATCCTGCAGGGGAAGAAAAAAAAGGGGGGGGAATCTCCTCTTCTTCCCTGTTTTTTGAACAGTCCAAATGGGCATTAACACAGAAGATCCATTAATTGGTAGAAATATAAGAAAATACTTACTTTTACGATAGCATTTCAGTGCTTAAGGTAGAAGTAGGATAAAGTAGAAGCTTGTTAAAGAAAGCAATCAGGCATTCATCTCTTACTGCCATCATGGCGACTGTGACAGTGGATCATCGGGGGCAAACAGGAGGAACAGGGACCAGCCACCACCATTTCGCAGACTCCTGTCAAGCCCCTTGCCATTGGAATACCCCTTGAGGGTCTCCCGGGAGGTGCCACAGCTGTGGCACCCCTCCTACCATCCAGTTCGGGGGGGCTGCTAAGAGTGAGCTCCACGAGCCCCACTGAGTTTGAGACGCCACAGCCAGGAAGTTCCCAAGTGCCCAAGTTCAGTTCAAGAGGTCTCTGTCTTTCTGAGAGAGGGACACATAAAAAAGGGGAGGGGGAAAGGAGCTGCTGTGACTGCCCAAGCAAAGGGGGATTAGCTTGTGGAACTCAAGGCAGCTTACAGTGCTGAGAGCCCAGGGCCACCAAATCGGGTGACCCCCCACAGCCCCTCCAAACAACCAATCCTGCTGTGAGTCCCACCAAACATGAAATCCTGGCTATGGCCCTTGTTTGATCCCTTCCACCCTGCATCTTATGTAAGTTAGAGATGTCAAAGAGAGATGTATGCAAAGGAGAGGTAAGGCCATCATAAAAATATTCCTTTATTAAAACAGGTTTACACATCTGATTAAGGTTTATTCCATGGATATTCATGTGTTAGGTGGATCTGTAATTGGTTGACAGATCACACCCAAAGAGTACTTGTGAATGGTTTCTCATCCTCTTGGAGAGGAGTGACAAGTGGAGTGCCTCAAGGATCTGTGCTGGGACCTGTTTTGTTCAACATTCTTATAAATGATTTGGATGAAGGAATAGAGGGAATGCTTATTAAATTTGCAGATGATATTAAATTTTGAGATATTGCATATACAGCAGAAGAAAGAGACAGGATATAGGATGATCTTGACAGGCTGGAAAACTGGCCTAAATCAAATAAAATGCATTTTAACAGGGAAAAATGTAAAGTTCTGCGTTTAAGTAGGAAAAATCAAATGCATAATTATAGGGTGGGGGAGATTTGTCTGTGCGAAGAGGATCTAGGGATCTTTGTGGACCATGTATACTCTGAACATGAGTCAGCTGGGTGATTTAGTAGCAATTTTGGGCTGTATCAACTGAAGTATAGTGTCCAGATCACACAAAGTGAAGGTATCACTTTACTCTGCTCTGGTTAAACCTCACCTAGAATATTGTGTTCAGTTTAAGAAAGATACAGACAAGCTGGATTGTGTCCAGAGGAAGGCAATGAAGATGGTGAGAGGGGCCTGGAGACCAGTTCCTATGAGGAAAGGTTGAAGGATCTGGGTATTTTTAGCCTACAGAGGAGACAGCTGAGAGGTGATATGATCACCATCTTCAGGTACTTTAAGGACTGTCATTTAGGGGATGGTGCAGTATTGTTTTCTGTTGCCCCAGAAGGTCAGATCAGAACCAATGGGTTGAAACTAAATCAAAAGAGCTTTCAACTAGGGAGTTAGAGTGGTTCCTCAGTGGAGTAGGGTTCCTTGTGAGGTGGTGGGCTCTGCTTTTGCGGTTTTCAGTGAAAGGCTAAATGGCCATCTGACAGCAATGCTGATTCTTTGAACTTAGATGGATAATGAGAAGGAAGGCAGGAAGGGTTGCATCAGTGTTTAGTTCTCATAGCCTTTTCTTACATGCCCAGGGAAATGCTATTTGCCACTATGGGGACAGGCAGCAGTTTTTCTCTAGGCCAGTTTGGGCAGGGATCCTAAAGGGTTTTGTTGTTGTTATTTTTTTTAACCATCTTCTGGGCATGGAGGAGGTGTCACTGGGGGGGTGTGAGGAGAGAGATATTTGTGAATTTCCTGTATTGTGCAGGAGGCTGGACTAGACGATCCTGAAGGTATATTCCAACTCTATGATTCTATGGTAGGGTGACCATAATGTCTGAAGGCCAGCCAGGGACACGTTGGGGGGGGGAGGTAGGTGCGCGCGCGCGCGAAGTGTGCGCGCCGCCGGAAACAGGAAGTGACGTCACTTCCGGTGATGTCACGCCACCACCGGAAACAGGAAGTGACATCACTTCCTGTGACATCATTTCCCCGCGTCACCTGCCGGAAATGGGAAGTGACATCACTTCCTGTGACATCATTTCCCCCAAATGACATCATTTCCCCCAAATGCCACTGCCGGAAACAGGAAGTGACTTCACAGCACTTCCTGTGACATCCCCAAAAATCCCCCAAATATCACCGCCGGAAACAATTTTGTTCTGAAATCCTGTATATACTTCATCAGTATATGGGATAAGGCACTTTCTCAACTGTGCTGCATAATGCAGCCTATTTATTTTGTCCTGTTTGCTCTGTTGGCTCTATCTGCGCCACCTTCATCACTTTCGGGGTGTGGATCCCCCAGTGGGGTGGTCTCCCGACTCCCTCCGCCGGCTGTTTCTGATAGCCCTGCGCCCCCTCTTTCATTTGATATGTGTGTGCCACCCTCCCGCCGGGAGATGCCGCAAAATGAGCCCCCTTGAGGCTTATGGCGGCAGGGCTCGGGGGAAGCGAGCTAGACTGCTGTTCTTTTGAGGGGTTATAGAGTGTTTCGAGCCCGTCCCTGTGGCATCGGTCCCATCGTTGTGGGGCCCAGGGGGCCGGCGCAGCGGCACGCCGAAGGGACGCTCCCTCCCTCACTCCCCGCCTTCCCCGCCGGCGCCTGCGGCCCACCGCCTCCGGGGCTGGCTAAACCGGGACCTTTAATGGTCCCGGTATAGGCAGCCCGGGAGGCGGGATTGGGTGGCCAGAACCGGGACATTCCCGGGCTCCCGGGACGGTCTGGCCACCCTATGGGGAAAAACTGGATATGGAGTCATTAAACATAAGTTGTTATTTTGATAACAGAGTTCTAGAGCACAAGGAAAGATAAATGAAAATGAGGAAGATGATTATAAAATAATTGATTATAGATAATGGTCAATCTTTATGGATACCACAAAGAAGGAGAGCTCACCATCTCACAAGTAACCTTATTCCACTGAGGAACCACTCTAACTACAGAACCACTCTTAACTATTCCACTGAGGAACCACTACAGTCATGGGCATTCTGTGAAGGAAGGCTTTGTTAAAAGCTTATGTGCTCTTTAAACTTATTTTGGGGCTGATGTCCTTCACTATATTCTAGCACCTCACCATACAAACCATCAGTTGAATTTATGCATAGCTATATTTGTTTTCAGAATAGTAAAGCTTCCCATTTAACAGCACTACACAAAACTCTGCAAAAACTGTTTGAGCTGTGATTGGAGTGGAATAGGAAAAATGAATGTGCTCCATTGGTCCAGAATCATTAGACCAGCATAGGGAAACCAAGTAGTGAAACCTCCCAACCCCTAGCTGCCTACTGGTTCATCTGAAGGAAAAAAATGGGAGGGAAGGTGCCATTTCTAATTATAAAATGCCTAGTCCCACCTTCCCCCAAACATCCCGTGGGTTGGCAGCCAAGGGTTGGCTACTCTAGCTCAGGCAGCCAGTGTGGTGTAATAGAATATTGGGAAGGAATGGGGAGACCCAGGTTCAAACTCCTAGTCATTTAGGAAGCAGTAACCTATTTCACAGGTTTGCAAAGATGAAATGAAACAGTATAATTTATTTATTTCCTTAAATTTCTATCCCGCCCTCTTTGCAAGTGGACTCAGAGCAGCTAACAGGCATTTATATTTACAATTTAAAATCAATAAAATACAGTTACAATTAAAACCATTCTGTGGTGCTGTGCCACTTCAATTTAGGCAGGTTTTTCTTTCCTGATAGTGATCATATGGTATCGTAACTCTATAATGATGTGGAGTGGCAGTCTTCTCCCGGTTAGATATTGAAGGCCTTTCGGAACAGTTCAGTTTTACAGGCCCTGCGGAATGTAGAGAGATCCCGCAAGGACCCTTATGGCCTCTGGGAGAGCATTCCACATTTCTGGTGCTGCCACTGAGAAGGCCCTAGCCCGTGTGGAGCATAGTTTGGCCTCCTTTGGTCCGGGGATAGACAGTAGATTTTGTGTCCCTGAACACAGTGCTCTCTGTGGAACATGTGGAGAAAGGCGGTTCCATAGATAGGCAGGCTCCTGACCATGAAGGGCTTTAAAGGTCAATACCAACACCTTGAAATGCACTTGGAACACAATAGGTAGCCAGTGCAGCTCTTTCAGCCCAGGCTAAATGTGCTTCCATTGAGGGAGCACCATTAACAGCCGTGCCACAGTGTTCTGCACTAACTGTAGTTTCTGAGTCAGAGTCAAGGGTAGCCCCAAGTAGAGAGCATTACAATGATCTATTCTTGAGGTGACCGTAGCATGGATCACCATTGCTAAGTCGTCATGTTCCGGGAAAGGGGCCAACTGCCCCACAATTAATAATGTATACCATCTTGACTTTCCTGAAGAAAGGGTGGATTTAGATAGGCTAGGCTAGTATGTCCAGTTCTGTGGCTGCTGCCAATACCTTTGATTAAACCAGTGTCTTCAAATGTGCTTTCTGGGAATGGTTTCCACATCTGTGAGTCTTCCAAAAAACTCCTCTGTGTCTGCCACAAAACTCCCATTTGTTTGTAGAGATTGTGTGGTGTGCAACCAGGAGGTTTGATTGTTTTAATGTATTGATTTTATTGGTCGTAATGTAACAATTTTAACGGTTTGACTGTTGTAATCCACCCTGAGCCTGTTCAAGGGGAAGGGTAGAATATAATAAATAAATGTTTTTAGAGATCGTGAGGCACAGTCACAACATCTGGCACCTTTAGCCACATTATTTCTGAGTATAATACATGCTGTTTGCTTATAAGGTTAACGTTCATTTGCTGCATGTCTAATTTAGCAACAGCTTCTGGTGGTTGGGATGGCATCTTGTATATGTGTGCGCCATCAAGTCATAAGCAACTCATAGCACCCCCAGGGCCCCTGAAAGGCATCTAACACACCTGAAATGTAATGCTGTATGGCAGTATGTTCAAAGGTGCCCTCTAGACAGGACTGGTTTGCCCACTAAGCAAATGAGGCATTTGCCTAGGGTGCTGAATTCGGCCTTCCCTCCCTCCCCTTAGGCAATTCCCTCCTTTGCCTGCATTCCCCAGCCTCCCTCTCCCTCCTCTTAATAACTATCTTAAAATACAACATGGAAATAAATTAAGGTACCATTGTGACTAGATTCTGACTGGCGTTGCTGTAGTGCTAAGAAAGAAATTCCATTTTTGTCATTTGAAAAAGGCTTGAAGTATTACTCAGACTTTCTATTTTTTGACCTTCAGAGCAACTAATCTATTTTATGATGCCAGATGAACTTGTATGGGCAGGGAACAAACTGACATGTTGAGCTTTCCACAGGCTCACTCAGAAATTCTGACAGGCAGTTTATTTTATTTAGTAACCCTATCTGGAAAAAGTGACAGGAGATGTGTTTATATTGTCAACTATCAACCAGTTTTTCTCCATTTATCCAGATAACAGAAGTATGAAGCATGTGCAGGTGGCTTTTGGATAGATTCTGACTGCACCAGTTATGGGCACAGTATGATTTCAAGTTAATGACACACTAGAAGACTTTTTTTCTTTTGTGTGTGTGCTCTAGATTTGTTTTACCCTAACAAATTGCT
Source organism: Heteronotia binoei (assembly GCF_032191835.1). Taxonomy (NCBI): domain Eukaryota; kingdom Metazoa; phylum Chordata; class Lepidosauria; order Squamata; family Gekkonidae; genus Heteronotia; species Heteronotia binoei. Next base: position 61,168,330 of record NC_083226.1, read on the forward strand.
AGAGCATTCAGGGAAACCATAGAGTTTTCTTGGAAATGCCTAGAGCAGTCGGCACATGGCATCACCAGAGCGATGACTTCACTTGACATCTTCACACCATGCGCACATTGCACACGCGAAAAAAGTCCCTGCCGGAGGCCAAGGGGGACTTGGCAACCCTACTGCTTCTGTCATTTAGGGGAGTTAACCTAAGGTTGCCAGGTCTGTGTTGGAAAATACCTGGAGCCCTGGGGGATGGGGGGTGTAAATCCAGGAGAAGGTGGGATTTGGGAAGGGGAGAGGCCTGCACATGGTCCAATGCCATAGAGTCCATGCTTCTAAGCAGCCATTTTCTCTGGGGCATCTGATCTCTGCTAGCTGGAGATCAGTTGTTAAAGTGGGAGATCTCCAGTCCCCACCTAGAGGCTGACAACTCTAAGTTAACCCCCATTTGTTTAAGATTTCAGGTTTTTCTGAGAACTTGGGGGTTTTCTAAGGTTTGTAGAAAGATCTGTCCATAGATGGGACCTAGGGTTGCCAAGTCCAATTCAAGAAATATCTGGGGACTTTGGGGGTGGAGCCAGGAGACATCAGGGCGGAGCCAGGAACAGGGGTGTGACAAGCATAATTGAACTCCAAGGGAGTTCTGGCCATCACATTTAAAGGAACCGCACACCTTTTTAAATGTCTTCCTTCCATAGGAAATCATGAAGGATAGGGGCACCTTCTTTTGGGGCTCATAGAATGGGACCCCCTGGCCCAATCGTTTTGAAACTTGGGAGATACTTTGGGGAGAGTCACTAGATACGATACTGAAAATTTGGTGCCTCTACCTCAAAAAACAGCTCCCCCAGAGCCCCCGAAACCTCCAGATCAATTCCCCATTATACCCTATGGGAATCAATCTCCACATAGAGAATAATGCTCAGCAGACATGAGAGTATGCAAGGACTACAAGTCCCAGCATGCACCTTGCGAAGGGAAGCCGGACTGGGGCGAATAGCAGGCCGGCGGTGGGTGGGTCTTTGTGAGCCAGAGGAAGGGAGAAGCCTGAAGCCAGGCACGGAAAGAGACACGATGCCGTTCCACCCCACCCCCCACCCCCTCTATCAGATTTTTAGATAGCGGGGGATTAGGCTGCTAATTCAGGGGTCCCCCGGCAGGGCGGGGGGGGGGTTGGGAAGCCTAATGGGACCAGGTAGAAAACATATTGATGGTTCCTCTTGGTAGTTAAATATATTTACAGAGCTAGAGATCTTGCAGATAATTGTTTCTAAGTAAACAACCACTATCTAGACAAACTTTCAGTAAAGGGGTAGAAAGTTTTCATTGAGTCATGAGCTGAGAAAGCAAAGTTATGCATAACTGGTTCCTCAGGATTCTTGTATTAAGATTTTTTATTATATGTGAACTTCAGCATTTAGTGCCAATAAAAACATATGGTAAGAGCACAAGTCTTTTAATAACGTATTCTGTGACTGCAAATTATTCTTGTGGTTATAAAAATTGTTGCATTGCTGTTGTATGCATACGTCTACCATTTCAGTATATTTATTAAACATTTATTTACTAATGCTCTTGTTTCATATCTTACCAGGTAACATATTTTAAACAGAATTCTAGATGTTTTCAAATTGCAACAATACAGAATTTATATTTACATAATATTTATATATTATGTTTTCAAGCTTCTTTGCCAAACCTGCTTTATGCTAATCTTTTTTTGTGTCCTCTCTGCTTGGAAGCAGCCTTACATTTTATTTTTCAGTGTAAAGTGTAGCTCTAACAGAGTTGGCAAACCTGTTTTTCATTTCAAGCAGGGGTTGACATTCAGAATATAGAGTAGAGTAGTTCAGGAGTCCCCAGGCTTTCTGAAGCTTCAGCCATTTTTGGAATTCTGACATAGCATGGTGGATAAAGCCACAAAACAATGGCCACAAAAGAGCTGCTGCAGAAGGTAAAGACAGCTATAAAATGGCTACTGCAGCTTATCACCAATCATACAATGATTATTCTTGTGCTGAGTTACCAATTGCTACCAAAGCAACCTTTAAAAAAATCTATACAACCAGTAAAATCTCCAGTAGCCAATTGAAGGCCCCACCTGGCCCACCTACTTTCTAAAAACATTTGGCAGGCATCACTGAGCGTCATGATGTTCATGGGCACCATGTTGGGGACTTCTGCATTAGTTCCTGGGGTAGTAAACTGTTATCTGTGACAGATTCAGATGGGCAATCATGTTGGTCTGATGCAGCAGAACAAAGTTGGAGTCCAGCGGTACCTTTAAGACCAACAAAATTTTATTCAAGGCATGAGCTTTTGTGTGTAAGCACACTTCATACTGCTTCATACTGCAATTGCAAACTCCTATGATCTTTCTTATATAAAATCTTCTGTACATTCTTCTGTAGAATAATCCCTGCTCATACCACAGAAAATTGTGTGTGGGAAGGGTTCTAGTCTAGGCTTCCCAAATGTGCTAGTTAGGCTTCCCAATCCCCAGGTTCCAGCGAAGGATCCCCCGGTTTTACAGGCTTCCCCCCGCCCCCAACCAGCTGGCCGGCAGGGGAAGCCCCACCCCCACAGCCACCATGCAGCTCTAGACCTTGAGCAGGTTTAGAAACCTGCAAACAGGTCCATTGCAAAGTGTGTGTGTGTGCGCGCGCCTTTAAAGTTGAGCAGGAAGTACTTCATGGGAAGGGTTATCAACACAGTCCCTCGGTTTGTTTTGCTTTCCTTTCAGAGCAACTAAGAGTGTGTTTGTGTGAGAGAGAGAGAGAGAGAGAGAGAGAGAGAGAGAGAGAGAGAGAGAGAGAGAGAGAGAGAGAGAGAGCAGCGTAGTCCCTATTCTTTTCAGATGTCGTGGAGGAACCAGACATAGTAAGAGTGTGTGAGAAAGAGAGGGTTGCCATTCCCCAGGTTTGGAGGCCCTCCCCCCCTTTAGGGTCATCAGAAAGCAGCGGGGGGGGGGAGGGAAATTTCTATTGGGCAAATATTCCCTATGGAAACGATTCCCATAGGGAATAAAGGGGAATTGATCCGCAGGTATCAAGGGCTCTGGGAGGGCTGTTTTTTGAGGTAGAGGCACTAAATTTTCAGTATAGCATCTAGTGCCTCTCCCCAAAATACCCCCCCCCCAAGTTTCAAAATGATTGGACTAGGGGGTCCAATTCTATGAGCCCCAAAAGAAGGTGCCCCTATCCTTCATTATTTCCTATGGAAGGAAGGCATTTAAAAAGGTGTGCTATCCCTTTAAATGTGATGGCCAGAACTCCCTTGGAGTTCAGTTATGCTTGTCACAGTTATGCTTCTGGCTCTGCCCTCCAAATGTCTCCTGGCTCCACCTCCAAAGTCCCCAGATATTTCTGGAATTGGACTTGGCAACCCTAGTGCTAGTTGTTCTGTTGTAGGGCTTCTTGTCGGGGGGTGGGGTTTGTATGGAATCATATCATCCTCAAGGATGAGTTTTGTAAAGGCATTGGAAGTAAATATGGCACTTGACAGGGTTGTTGTGATAAAATGGAGATGGAGAGAATGTTGTAAGCCATGTTGCCATCCACAGATCAATAAACTGAAGCTAAGGAAATGTTGGTAAGTTGCCATGATCCAGTCAAAGTTAATAGTAAGTAGCCGTTGCTTCCGCTGGAACATGCAACACAATCTTATGCATATTTATTAGAAGTAAATCCTACTGAGTATGATGATGCCTTAATCATCATAAGTAAGGCTGTGCAGATGACACTCGTAATGTTTAAAGGAAAAATACTATTTAATCGTTTTAAACGAGAGGAGTGAACTGTTTATGGGAGCCTAGCAACAACCTCAGTTGGAGCTCATTTCCCCCTTACTGCAGTTACAGGTAAGATCTGACTTTGCAACATGACTTTGCACAGGTTTTTAGCCATAGTTTCATTTTAGTAGGGGTACTGTCTAATTTGTCATCCCTACTGTTCTTTTTACAGAATTCAGTGTTGCTTCTCTCTGATGTAAATAAAACTCACAAGTCTTTGTTTTTATGCAATTTTGTTTCTTCACATCAGATTTTCCACATAAATAGTATGTATTTTTTCATGATTGTTTGTGCATCAATACCTATAAATTGTGTGTGCATGTAAATGATATAAAAGAAGCCATCAACAATTATGAGTAGTCTGAAACTGTTCACCATCCAGAGTTGCCAGACTCCAGGTGGGTTAAAGAGACAAGGCAGAGCCTCCGTGTGTTAAACGTCCAAGCTCTATCTATTACAGGTTAATAAGCTTTTGATATTCTTACATAAAACCATTCATACATTGAACATAAACTTGGATAATTAACAACCAAACAGAGAACAACTGCCATGCAGAATAGGCAGCCCAACTCCCAAAATTCCACAGGTAAAGTTCAAGTAGCAATACAATCACTTGTTACTTTTGTAAGGGGGAACGTCTTCTGTTCAAGCCGCTGCAGATTGAAATCCAGAGTCCAACAGATGACAAGAAGCAGGGCTTTTTTTGAGCAGGAATGCAGTTCCGGCTGGCTTGGCATCAGGGGGTGTGACCTAATATGCAAATAAGTTCCTGCTGGACTTATTCTAAAAAAAGCCTTTTGTGAAACAATGGTGATGTCAGGGTGTGGCCTAATATGCAAATAAGTTCCTGCTGGGCTTTTTATACAAAAAAAGCCCTGACAAGAAGCCACTAAATGAGCATCTCTGGATATTAGAACCTCGTTTTCACAAAAAGCTTCGTCCAAGCTGTTTAATCACATAGCTTTACATTTAAACTACAATTTCTATTCCTTACCATGGGACCCACTAGAAAACATACCTTCAACATTCACAAGAAATTCACAAGTAATAGAGCTTGGACATTTATTTATTTGATTTATATTCCCATAATAGGCTCAGGGCGGCTAATAATCACTAAAACATGACATAGAAACAAAAAATGTAAACAATCAAGGCATTACTATATCATAATCATACTATATCGATACAGTCGACCATCAGCTGCTAGCCCACCGCCTTGCCGACGCAAGGTTTCAGGGACTAGCCTTACAGTGGCTTCCTCTTCCCTATGCGGTTTTGGACAAAGGGTGTCAATTGGGGGAGAGTCGTCCTAGAGACACCCGCTTAACTGTGGTGTGCCTCAGAGGGTGGTTCTATCCCCAATGTTGTTTAACATCTACATGCGACTCTTTCCCAGATTGTCCGGAGGTATGGACTGGGTTGCCATCAGTACGCTGATGACACCCAGCTCTATCTACTGATGGATGGCTGACCTGATGATGTCCCAGAAAGCCTGGATCAGGCACTGAAAGCCATGGCTGGTTGGCTTAAGCTGAGCCAACTGAAGCTGAACCCGACAAATACAGAGGTCCTTTGTCTGAGTCTCTGAGACCTGGGCAGGGAAATCCCCCTACCAACTTTTGACGGGGTGCCACTTACAATGGAGCCCAAGATCAGAAGCTTGGGGGTGCTATTGGAGGCCTCCCAGACAGTAGCAACTGCGAAATCTGCCTTCTTTCATCTTAGGTGGGCAAAACAGTTGGTTCCTTTCCTTGGCCATTGACGACCCAGCAATTGTGATTCATGCAACGGTCACCTCGAGATTGGGCTGCTGTAATGCCCTCTACCTGGGGCTGCCTTTGTCGTGAACCAGGAAACTTCAGCTAGTGTAGAATGCGGCTGCTAGGCTGCTATTGGGGGGGGACCAAGTGGGAGCACATACAGCCAATGCTGCAGGAACTGCATTGGCTACCAATAGTGTACTGGATTCATTGCAAGGTGCTGGTTATTACCTTTAAAGCCCTATGAGGATCCATTTACCTGAGGGACCGTCTGTCCCCACATGTTCCCCAAAGAGTACTAAGATCTGGATCTCAACATCTCCTAGTGATCCCCGGGCTGAAAGAGGCAAGACTGTTGACCACCAGGGATCAGACTTTTTCAGTGACAGCCCCCTCCTGGTAGAATCAATTGCTGGAAGAGGTTAGGGCCTTGTGGGACCTCACTCAGTTCCGCAAGGACTGGAAGACCGCTCTCTTCCAGCAAGTCTTCAGTTGACTGTAGGAGAATTCTAGAACAACTGTCGTCTTGAGAATGAGTAACATCTGATTTGTTAGCACCAATTGTAGATTGTTTTAGCTTGTACTGTTTAATGGTTTTATTGATTTTATGATTGCAATCATAGTATACTATGATTTGATGTAAGCCGCCCTGAGCCCGCCTTGGCTGGGAGGGCAGGGTATAAATCAAATTAAACATAAACATAAATTACTTGTTCCCAGGAACAGAAAGTGCAACTGACTTGCGTTGATCCAAGTTTGTAAAATTTGTACTGAGGCTCCAGGATAAATTGTTGAGAAAAGGCTGATGAAGGACCGGAACTGTGAAACTGTGAGGAATCCCGGGCAAATGGTCCCTTACTCTCTTGGAAAAAACCTTTGCTGGAAATTGGAGGACTCCACCCAAGTCTCTGGACATAAGCTGAAACAACAGGAAGGCTTTTTCCTCTGAGGAACTATATATAGCAACCTTTGTACAGTAGACTGTTTGGGGGAGTGAACAGAACTCTAGTTGTGATTGTTGAATTATGAATTATGAGTGGTTATCAGTAATAGTGATGTTCGTTGTTATGCATGATTTTTGATAAATGTAGTTTGCATATACACTATTTGTGTACAGGTGTTATTGTTATCCAGTGATTTTTGTCTAAATATTTCACTTACATTGGAACCTGTTGATATTTATCCCTGGAGAAAATGGCTGCTTTGAAGGGTGGAATTTATGGCATTGTACCATGCTGAGGTCCCTCCCCAAATCCTACACTCTTTTGGATCCATCACCAAAGTCTCCAGGTTTCCGGCTCAACATTAGGAAGAACTTCCTGACCTTTAGAGTGATTCCTCAGTGGAACAGGCTTCCTCAGGAGGTGGTGGGCTCTCCTTCCTTGGAGGTTTTTAAACAGAGGCTAGATGGCCATCTGACAGCGATGAAGATCCTGTGAATTTGGGGTAGGTATTTGTAGGTTTCCTGCATTTGCAAGGGGTTGGACTAGATGACCCTGGAGGTATCTTCCAACTCTGTGATTCTATGATTCTATGAAAGAATGTAGTTTTATGGCATATATTTTAACAAGAATGAAATGAGTCTAAATTGTGAAGCAGTGTTTTGCTTGTGTACCTGTGAAATTACCACTAAATGTTATCAAAAGAGCTGTGACCTTGAACTGGATGCTGTTCAGAGGGGGGGTTTTTACATTGGCATCGACATTGGCAGTGTGCCTGATGGATTATTCACTAAGCATTCTAAGTCAGAGCAGTATCTTTAGCTCTATTTCTTTATTTTTATTGCCTGATGGAAATGGAGATTTTTCTTAATTAACAAAGCATATATATTTAATATTTACTGTCTCCTAATTACTGTAGCTCGACACTCCTTGAGTGCAGTTGAATGCATAAAGGGGGCAGGCTGATTGCAAACTTTATTTCCTAAGTGCTTTGTGCTGATTTCAGGGTACAAACAGCTATCTTCTCGGCATCAAAAATATATATTTTTTACTATGTTCTGTTTTCCCTTTTAAAGTCAGTGAATTCTTAATCAGCTGGTCTGTTGGGATTGTTAGGCACTATCTTAGCTCCAGTTGAAACAAGAGTGGACAGCGGAGTGATATTGTATTACATGACCCAGACTGTTAATCTGTCTTCTTTCACAGGGAAGAGGGAGAGGAAGAATTGAACAGGGATTGTCTCAGATAAATGTTATGGTTACTAAAGCTCTAGTGAATTGATGATGGAGTCTCCATCCTTGCTGCATCTGTGGGCACTATTGGAATTTTGAGAACAGGTAATGGGTACCACCACAAAAAAGTTGCCTTGGGGAGTGCAGCTTGCAACCAAATGGCTGTCCTGGAGACAGAGGTCAATTCCAAACACTGAGAGGTTCCAAATCAAACATCATCCTACACAGGGCTATTTTTGTTGGAATTTTGCATATTAGGCCATATCCCCTGATGTCACCATTGTTTTGCACAGGGCTTTTTGTAGTAAAACCCCAGCAGGAACTCATTTGCATATTAGGTCACACCTGCTGACACCAAGCCAGCCAGAACTGCATTCCTGTGCATTCCTGCTTTAAAAACAAACAAACAAACAAAAAACCCCTCTGATCCTATAATGGGTTGCTCAGTTGTTTCTGAGCAAACCCAAAAGTGCACTCTCCTGGTTCTTCCTACTCCAATTACATGAAGTAAAGCCAGGATTGGCTCTTTGCTTAGGAAAGGAGTATGTGGGTACCAGAAAACACATTGGTCATTATAGTACCACTGGCCACTACATCTAGGGTTGCTACACTGCAGGCAGGGGGGGGGGCTGTGGGGGCAGTGCCCCCTGACATCCTGGCAGGGCCCCCCGACATCCAGGGGGCCTCCAGCACACAGTCTGCTCTTTTCATTTTCTTTTTCCAATAGCTGAGCCGGCGAAGCATCATCAGTGGTAGCCAGAGCCAGGAGAGCTGAGCAGGGCATAGTTCATTGTGGCAGCAAAAGCAACAGGTAGAGAGGAGGGAGGCAGAGGAAGCCATATGGAACGGACTGGGGATGGATGGAGCTGCTGGCTGCAAAGTGCAAGAGTGGAAGAGATGGAGTGGAAGGAAACATCCCCACTAGCACACAAGGTGCAGTCTCTTCTTCACTCCAAATTTTTAGGGCTGGCTGCCTCAATCTGGCCACATTCAGAGTCTCCAGCTTTTGCCCCTACCCCAGAAAGCTTTTGAGAAGCAGCAAGCCCTGCAGTGAATGGGAAATGGTGCCCCCTGACTTTTTAAAAATGCTGGCTATGGCCCTGCTACACTGGCATCACAGCGCAGGTGATGCTGCCCCTCCACTTCTCACCAGCTATTTGGAGAAAAGCAGTGGAGGGACCAAAGGAAAAGTTGAATACCCACTGAAAATGGGTGTGGCAATTCTGTGTTGGGAGTTTCTTGATTTAATGTACTGTTTTTTAAAAGCTTGCTTCCCCCATGATATATACATGACTGTATACATCAAAGAGCCAGTTTGGTGTAGTGGTTAAGTGCGCAGACTCTTATCTGGGAGAACCGGGTTTGATTCCCCGCTCCTCCACTTGCAGCTGCTGTAATGACCTTAGGTTAGCCATAGTTCTTGTAGAAGTTGTCCTTGAAAGGGCAGCTGCTGTGAGAGCTCTCACAGGGTATCTGTTATGGGGGAAGGAGATAAAGGAGATTATGGCTGTGGTCACACTCCCCATTAAATCCATCCCTAACCCTTCGCTATTATACCCCGCAGCTTTTTTACAACAAATTTCCTGATCAGACATCCCTCCATCCTTAGGTTCTAAGTAGCATTGGTCCCGTCATTGGATGATCAGAGGTCTCAACTGGACCTCATTTTTTGAGATGGCATTCCATACTCGCGCAAGCGCAGTACCATGGGATATTGTGCTTGGCTTAAAAAAAAAATGCCAGAAAAGGTGGGCGATCTGACACCCCCCTCCCCATTGAAACACCCGGACAGGGAGGGGGAGCCCAGGAGTTCTCGCCTGGTGGGGAGATGGCAAAGGTGGGTCATCTTCCTCTCCTCCCCCCCATTTAAATGGGACAGGGTTAAAGCCAGAATGGGCATCAAACAATGTAGACTGTTACAAAAAATGAACACCCCGCCAGGGTATTTAAATGGGGGGGGAGCACGGGAACTCTTTGCCGTCTCTCTGCCTGGTGGGGAGAAGGCAAAGGTGGCTGATCTGACTTTTCCTCACATTTAAACACCCCACCTGGGTGTTTAAAGGGGGGGGTGGGAAGCCCGGGAACTGCCTTTGCCATCTCCCTGCCTGGCAGGGAGACAGCAAAGGTGGGCGATCTGCCTCCCCCCCCCCCATTTAGGAAAGGTCCCCTGTGCAAGCACCAGTCATTTTCGACTCTGGCATGATGCTGCTTTCACAAAGTTTTCATGGCAGACCTTTTACGGGGTGATTGCCATTGCCTTCCCTGGTCATTACACTCCCCGCCCCCCCCCCCCCAGCAAGCTGGGTACATATTTTACCAACCTCGGAAGGTTGAGTCAACAATTGCTGGCGCAATGATATCATTTGGAGTGGGCTCTCGCAGGGAAGTGGATGTGCGCTTGCGACGAGTCGGCTACAATAGAGCGTTCAAACATAGAAAGTACGCGTGGGAGTCGTTGGAAGCATTCTTATTCCAGATTTAGCGTATCAGTCGTGGCAGTTCGGGACATGAACGAGCCAATGACCATTGCCAGATGCTGATGTTTGGACAACCGCATAAAATCCAACGTTCATCTGGCTTTCATCCATGCCCATCTCGTCAGTTTATGTGCTTCTGACCTCGGCCTACAAGCCACTCTGAGACTGATTCAGAGAGAAGGGTGGGGTATAAATCTGCAGTTTTCTTCTTTTTTACGTGAGCCCTCAAGAAGTCGTTTCTGCCTTCCCCCACAGGCCTGTATAGGAGATTTAGGTCTTGTTTTCTCTGTGTGTTGGTTGTAGTTTCCCAGTGTGTATTAGTGTTCTTCATCTCCCAGCTGGAAGCAATACTTTTATTGTTACTGAAGTTACCAGAGTCTCCCGTGTGCTGGTTATTGAGAAGGACTGAAGGGTAATTTGATAGGTACGCTTACCATAATCTACCGTGCCTCAGAGAGTGCTATACCTTCTATTTAGAATCAAGCTGACAAAATAGAATGGATCCTGGATGGTGTCAAAACACATGCACATTTCTCTCAGGACATTTCAGCCTCAAAACGCAGAAGAAGGCAGCCATTTTTTATTAGTAATGGGGAAAGCATGGAAAGATAGTTGTGTCTCTAATGGATTCTTGCTGCTGCAGAATAAACAAAGAAACCTCTCTCTTGGTTGGGGGGGGGGGGGAGAGATACTGTCCTTCAGCCTTTTCCCTGAATGTGAGAAGCTGGCTTATATGGAAGATAACTTATTTTGTTAGTTTTTGAACTTAATATGTAGTCAAAGAAAAGGCTCCAACTCTTCCCCCAGTATAAACTTCCTTGCCCAAAGCTGGTTTAGGTAGCAATCAGATATACAGTTGCTTGAGAGTGACTCCTATTTAGTATAGAAGAATTTGCTTCTGGTTAAACATACATAGATTTTACCTAGAGATGCCAGCCTTCAGGTGGGACTTGGGGATCCCCCGAAATTAACAGCTCATCTCTAGACTACAAAGAACAGTTCCCCTGGAGAAAATGGATGCTGTGGAGGGTGGACTTTGTGGTATTGTATCCCATTGAGATCTGTGTCCTCCCCAGGTTCCATCTCCAAATCTCCAGGAGTCTCCCAACCTGGATCTGGCAACCCTACCATCCCCCACCAGTAGCCGGGTGGGATCTGGCAACCCTAATTGTACTATTAGTGATAAATGAAAAATAGTCAGCACATGCTCTCAATCATTTTATTACCAGAGCTTCTGGGAAAATGTGACCCCGCACAAAATGAAAGGTATGGGGACTCCCGAAAGTCTCTTTTCTGAAACTTAATCTGGTTTGAACAAGTTGTATGTAGATAACCTGTGTCTTTGATTTCTGCATGTGGCCCAAGGCCTCCTTGTTTTGTGTTACTTTGAAAACATGGAAAATTAGCTGTAGAGTTACATTTCTGATGTTTTGGATCAAAACAAGACCTGCAGGGTTTATATCCTACTGTGCCTCATAAACTTTTCTCTTCTGACTAGTGTATTGAGCTGTGGGTTTTAGGAAAGGGTGTGTGTGATGCAAAGCACCTCTGATTCCTTCCAAGGGTTAATGTGAATAGTAACAGGCTTATTCCATCTATCAGGTGTTGCTAATTGAGCCTCTTTAGCTATATGGCCCTTATCATCTTCAAGACCAGAGTTAGGAATGTGATAATTAGCTCCTCATGAGAAATTGTGGCTCACAGGATGGGAGGAGAGAATCAGGAGTGATGAGATAATTTTCTAGAAGGTTCCAATAAGAATGTGTCCTGATTGGATTATCATCATCATCATCAGATGCCAGTTGGCAAAAATAATCTATAATTGTACTAAGAGCCAGAAAAATGAAAACTAGCTTGGATTCTGATGGACTGAAGGCCTGAGCTATGCAATGGACAGCAACATAGAGGATGCTTAGGCTATGTCCTTTGGCCTTGGAACTTTAAGATTGTGACATCTAATGCAGGTTTCAAATGTGTTAGATAAGCTAGTTTTTTTGTTTGCTTTTGCTGTATGGTTTTAGAGAGGTGTGTTTCCTTGAGATAAAACTATTTCTGACAATTATTCAAATAAACTTCATATATTTTTACAAGGATTGTTTTGTTGTGTACACTAGCTCTGGGAACTCATGGGGTCCAGGCTTGGACTCCTTAACAAGGTATGTGGCATGATTTCTCTCCTACATTGGATATTCCTTGTTGTGAGCACAGTGGCAAAAGGACAGGTTGTGTGAGGTTAACACCTACATAGGGATGTGTTTCCCTTTTTTTGTACAATGAGAGAACAGTTTCTAGAATATCTGCTGAATGTCATTGTCTTTTGCAGTTTTGTTAGAGGAGGATAGGACCAAAGCCAGATTTAGTTGGCTCTTCTTACTGCTGGTTCTGGCTTTGACTGTTGTTGACCACCTTGCCCTCTGCACCCCACCAGCACCTGTGTATACCAGCCACTGCTGCTATGAACAGCTTTTCCTGACCTCTTTCTCCTTTACTGTAATGCCCTTCTCACATCTTCTGACAGCATATTATTTTATATACCATTTGTTAACCCATAAAGAAGAAACAAGTAGCAAAGTAAGCATCCTGCATCAAACTTTTAAACCCACCTGCTTTTTAAGTATACAGTTGTGCTAGGTATTGAATTCCATAGAGTTGCAAGCTCAGGATATCTGTGATATTATTTAGATTTTTGTTTGCCAGAAATAACAGATTTCTTATTCATAATTAATAATTATGAGACGATTAAATTAAAAATTCTGTTATAGTCAGCCTGAACGAACACTTCTCAAGAACATATGTGGTTCCTTTCTACAGGGCGGAAGGGGGGAGTGCACCTGGATGATATTACAGACTCTCTACAGCCACATTCTATTATGTTAAACCTTCCTAAAATAAGAAAAAGAACTCAGGCCCTACCATTTCTGTGCATATGGTAATGACCTTCAGTCTTGAGCCAGATGGAGCCTCAGGCTCAAAGGATTTTGGCATTTTCCTTTTCAGAGCTGCTTTTGGAGAAGGGAGAAATGCTGCTTATTATTCAGGGAGGTTGTGCATTCATGCTAGGATCAGCAGATACAGCTGTCACTGTATCACCTTATGGCTACACTTTTTGCCCTCCTATAATGGTTTCTTTTATAGCAGCTACTTCCTTATCCAAAGCCGCTATGTTTGTGCACAAAGGATAGTCATTCTTCCATATCCAACTATAGATCCACGTTCAATTTAAATGGGGGTAATTAATGCCAATAGGTAGAAATTTGTCAGTAATGGGAGTACAGCCCCCGTACCTGCCTACAAAATTCATAGCAGGTGAGTTCAAAAGTTGATAGAAATCTTATACAATACCCAACTGTGCTGGGTGAAGAAGCAACAGATGACTTTCCATCTAAATGTGGTAGTAAATCTTGACAGTCTCCTCATTCCCTCAACTGGTTGCAACCTGATTCTATCTGGCTGCTCTCAGTAAAGTGAGAGTGAAAGAAAAGCCTTGACCTCCTTTACTCTAGTCCTAAAATACACAAACCTCTGTAGGCATAATAACTGTTGTGTTTGTATTTCTGTAGTATTTGAAACCAAAATTGTAACAGATCTTGAATCTTCTGTGTGGCAGGGAAAAAACCTGCCAGGGGATTTGATGGCATCAGTACAATACATTAGCATCATAAAATGATGTCAAGATAATTTATGTTGCTCTTGCATTTCTGCTCCTGGTAAATTAGTTGATATTCGGGTAACAGAGTTATGTGATAAGTTTTTGCATTTAACTATAACAGTTCTTTCCTATAGAATAGTGTGTTTGGTGGGTTAAATTGATCATTCTTGTAAAGAAACATACAAGCAATCTGATGAATTACTTTTACAGGTCTCATTTGATATGCTCATCTGTAGCTGTCACATTTTATTTTTCTTTGGTGCAATGATGCATCCCACAGTTTATTATGATGTGTAATTATTTAGGTAAGCTGAGAAAAAGAACCTACAGTGATTGAATAATCAAAATAATAAAACTTGTTATTTAAATGATTAGACTTCTGTTAATCATGAAATACAAAGAAATGTTTATGGTTAGGAATGATGTAGGAAGCAAATAAATGTATTGTCATGTAGGATGAGCCCACGCATGTGGATCCCATTTATCTTTTGTGGTATTTGGGCATATCTTTCCAGTGTGTATACATATCATAGAATATATTCATACAAAATCACTATATGTTAACCCAGATTTTCCATCATGATTCTCTGTGAGAAATAAATTAATGAACAAATAAATGAAATAACATTCATATGTGGATCAAGGTTCAGCTATTGGAGTTTTACTGTAAGGGTAGATTAATGAACATTTTTCTGAAAAAATTCCAGTGAATTTTGAAAGATGTTGAGGTTCCTTCTAATAAGAAAGATTTTTGGTCTAACTCTGACTGTTTAGTATTACACAGTGTATATGTATAAAATTTGAATGCTGTTTCTGTATAGACTTGCTATAGAAACTTTCATTTTGCATTAGAATATAACTGATAGCTTGATGTTCTGCAAATCAACCCTTTAAGCAATTTCCATAGAGTAGAAATGAAATAATATTTATCTAAAAGCAATCAGCATTCATTTTGCCTTCCTAATAGGGTTGCCAAGGTCCTACCCAGGGCTTTTTTTAGTAAGAGCGCACAGGAATGCAGTTCCAGCTGCTTGGTGTCAGGGGTGTGGCCTAGTATGCAAATGAATTCTTGCTGGACTTTTCTGTTTCAAAAGTCTTATGTGAAAAATGGTGATGTCGGGGTGTGACCTAATATGCAGATGTGTTCCTGCTGGGCTTTTGTTACAAAAAAGCCCTGGTCCTACCTAGCCAGCGGGGGGCTCTTGGGTCCTTCCCAGGATCATCTGCAGTGTGTGCTTTGTGATAACATCGCCCAGAAGTGACATCATCACGTCCCTGCTGTCAGGGGGGGATGCTCTAGTTTTTGCCATCAGCCCTGAAAAGTGGGAGAACCCCCACTGGTACCTGGGTGTTGGAAAGGCGACTTCTAACAACTAGCAGAGATAAGTCACCGTAAGTATGATTTTTTATGTCAAATACCAGGGCTTTTTTTGTAGCAGGAACTCCTTTGCATATTAGGCTACACACTCCTGATGTAGCCAATCCTCCAAGAGCTTACAGCGCTTTTAGTACAGGGCCTGCTGTAAGCTCCAGGAGGATTGGCTACATCAGGGGTGTGTGGCCTAATATGCAAAGGAGTCCTACTACAAAAAAAGCCCTGTCAAATACCTTGAGCATTGTATCTCTCAAAGCCTTCCAAAGCTGTTTAGGTGCTTTGTCTGAAATTGTTTGAGAGAGAAGTTGTTAGTGATGTTCCACTGAAATGAAGGAAGCTTCATTTTCTTCCTTAGCTACTTCTGTTCATCAGGGAAAATATGATGCTATTTGCTGAACATAAGTTACGCTTAGGGGTCCCAACCCTCCCGCCCTGGCGGGGGAAACCAGGGTTTCCAGCCTCTTCCCCCGCTCCCCCCAAAAATGGAAGCGGGGGGGAGGGGGGGAAGGGCGCCAAAAAGCATGGCGAGCTGCCCCATCTAGGAGCCGCTTCTCTGCTTGGGAAGCGAAGAAGAGGCGGCAGCGCAGCGGCATCGCCCGCTCCATCTCGCCCTCAGCAGCGTTGCCCGCTCAGAGAAGGGAAGGGTGGAGGGAGGCCAGGAGCGCGGCAAGCCTGCAGCAGCCACCGCAGCACCCCCTCTACGGCCGGCGAGCCCGTCTTCAGCGCCCCCGCCCGCCTACGGGAGCATGCCGGCCAGGGACGGGAGTGTGAGCCCCTCGCGGGCTGCCGGCCGCTGAGCCCTCCCTGGCTGCCCGGGGATCGGAGAGCTGGCCCGGGAGGCGGTCGGGCGTTGCTTTCTGCCAGATGGGCGATGAGGGCTGTGCCTAGCTGCAGGGGGGGGTCGGCGGAGCGAAAGCGGGGGGGGCGTGCAGTGCCGCGCTCAGGGGTGCAGGGGTGGGTGGCCTGCCGTGGAGGGCAGGGGGCTGCAAGGGCGGGCGGAAATGCCCGCGGTTTGGGGTGCTTAGTTTTCAGCCGCGCAAAGACGCGCCACTTGGCTCTGCGGGGGATGAGGAGGCAAGGAGCAGGGCGGCCCGTGAGCCGGGGAAGGGCTCGCGCTTGGCAGCTGGGGAGCGGGAGGAGGCTCTGGGGCATGTGCAGAGTGCGGTCTCGGACCAAGGGTCTGATTCAGTATAAGGCAGCATCATATGTTCATAAGCAGCTGGCCGCCTCCCGTCACCCCCAGCTGCCACTGCCGCGCCTCCGCCAGCCCAGCCTGCAGCAGCTCGGCCACCACCCCCACCATGCCGAGGCCACCGCTTTCGAGGCCCAGGAGAGTGCCTGGTGGAGGGAATGAAGACATTTAAAAAGGTGTGCCGTCCCTTTAGATATAATGGCCAGAACTCCCTTTGGAGTTCAATTATGCTTGTCACACCCTTGTTCCTGGCTCCGCCCCAGTGTCTCCTGGCTCCACCCCCAAAGTCTCCTGGCTCCACCCCCAAAGTCCCCAGATATTTCTGGAATTGGACTTGGCAACCCTAGTTACGCTTGCTTTTTACTGGTGGACTGACTGCTTTCGCTGATGGGGAGAAACATCATAACATCACTGCAGTGCTATAGCAATCTCCTAAAACTCTCTGATAAAACAGTGAACATTTCACTATTGTTGAATTTGTATATGATTATTATAATAATTGAAATATGGATCTATTATTATAGAGTTCACTACTATAGAAAAATACAAGCAGATAACTGAATATTTTCTTGAATAACTTTATTACTATATTATACAAATGGTGTTTTTTCTCTATTTTTGACATTGCTAGTGGCATCAGGCAGCACCTAAAAAGGTAAAGATGCAAGCACCGAGTCATTACCGACCCATGGGTTGACATCACATCATGACGTTTTCTTGTCAGGCTTTTTACGGGGGATTTGCCATTGCCTTCCCCCATACATGTCACTCTTTCCTTTTCTGGGCCTTCACCTATCACAAACATGGTGAAGAAAATGGGAGAAAGGGGGAAGAAGGTTATTTCTGAAGGTTTGGAGGCAGTATTTTGTGCAACTGCCTTCAAACCTTCAGTAATAACCTTCTTTCTCCTTTCTTCCATTTTCTTCGCCATGTTTGTGATAGGTGAAGACCCAGAAAAGGAAAGAGTGACACACACCACTCACAGGAAGGGGTATATAACTCAGATGTAATATTGACAATATGAGGATTATGTTAGGATCCACAGAAGAGAGGAAATCCCATTTCTCCCTCATTCAGTTTTCACTTGTCTACCCTCTGTGTATGCTTCTTTTCTTTCCCACTCACCCAATCTTTCTTCCCATCCATCAACCTTGCCCACCTGGTTTTTGCCTCCCCTGTAGCTGCTTGCCATCCACCCACTAATTCTTTTCCCCATCCTTTTAGAAATGTATTTTTAAAAAACTTACTCCTCTGACCAACCCCTCAAGTGGGGGAGAACTTACCCCCAAAAGAGGGAAAACCATCTGACATGCAACTACAGGTCTGTGTCACTGCCTGTGTGACCCAGAAGCAATGTCATCTCATCCAGGATATCAGTATGATGCTCTGGCTTTGGGGCAGAAACTCCATGGTAAAAGTCAAATTTGCCATAGAGTTTTTGTCCAAATACCAGAGTGTTGCCACCATCTCACAGACATGACAATATCACTTCCGGGTCATGTGAGCAGTGACGTAGACATGTCACTGTACATTGGCTGGGGCTTCTTGTTGCTCCCGGTAAGTCCTCCCCTTTGCCATTTGCCAGGAGAAACCAGGGAGCCCTACCACAGGGTCAAGTATTGCATGACACACTGAAGTCTGTTTCTATATTTTGAAGGAACAGAGACAGGAGTGTGATATGATTTGCCTGTTCTTCAGCCACCTAACCCAGCCCAGATCAGAACCAGTCATAGGGTGTTTCCTTATTCCCTTACTTGAAGACTGTTTCTTCAGAAAATCTTCCTCAGTGCGGCAATATAGATTAAACATAGGGAAAATACTTGTTTGAAGTGCCCCTGGAACCAAATATTCTTGCTTGTGGAGGAGAAAATTTTTACTTCAAAGGAAAAAAATCCAAAAGTGAATGTGTGAACTTGATCATCATCCAAATGTGAACCTCAAATACAAGGGGAAAAGTCTTTTCCTACTAATTTATATTTTCCAAAGTAAGGCATAATTTAAGCATAATGAAAGTTATAGCATCACATTCGTCCTTCTCCAAATAAGAAATTCCAGGGGAGCACTTTGGATTTGGTTTTCATTGGATGGTAAGCAGCCTCTATACATAGAGGCAAAGAAATACTTGTATAGGGCAGCAGATCAATATCAGAGGAATACCTTGCACCTTAGAAGTACATATCCAGTTAACTCAGATCCTCTGTGTTTAACATTTATATGGCACTTCAGACTTTTCAGTATATTTTATAAATACTACCTTGGTAATTTTGTAGTATAGGAGGAGAGGTAAGTTGTGGTAATAGCAGACCTTTAGCCACCAATTGAATTCATGGCAGAAATGAAATACCTATTGAATTAATGGCAGAAATGAAATACCTATTGAATTAATGGCAGAAATGAAATACCTATTGAATTAATGGCAGAAATGAAATACCTATTGAATTCATGGCAGAAATAAAATACAATGGACTTTCTGGCTCACATGGTTGCAGTTCACTCCTGCTGTTCTGAAAATGCTTAAATGAAGATGGAACCATGTTATGGGATTAAAACATAAGATCCATGACATAAGTTGTTTGATGAGAACATATTTCAGGAACCCAATGGAATTTCTAAAGGCTAGCTGAATTTATTGTAGCTAAAGCTTTGATCACTTAGGGTTGCCAAGTCTGGGCTGGGAAATACCTGGTGATTTGGGGGGTGGAGCCTAGGGAAGGTGGGTTTTGAAAGAGGGTGGATCGTAATGGTATATAGTGTCATAAAGTCCACTCTCCAAATCAGCTGTTTTTTCCAGGGGTAGTAGTAAATACAACTGGAGCCGGTGTGAAGATAAGCAATACAAGATAACCACCGGAAGCAATAAAACTTTCACGCAAAGCGTATAAATATGTGTTCTTAGTGAAGTAAAACAAAAACTAAACTAAGGAACACTGAACATTCCTGAAATTTTCCCCACTAAGTCTCTCAATAGTCACAAAGAATGATGGCCTCTTTAAATAGAACTTAATGAAGATGTGGGTGAAGTCTTTAAATTCTTAGTGTTCCACTCGTGATGGTGCAGAGAGAATAAGGAACCGCTTTTAAAAGGGCTCCTCACGGTTTCAATAGTTCTTCCTCAGCCTCTTTCTTCCAATGTTACACGGAGCCACAGTTCTACTTTCAACATGGATCCACACATGCTCTAATTTGCTGCTACCGGCTCTACTTTTCCAGGGGAACTGGTGCCTGCCATCTGGGCAGCAGTTGTAAGCAGTCCTGAAGCTACAGGGGGCCTGTGGGGCCCCTGCCCCCAACTTCCTGTCAGGGTGCCCCAACTCAGGGTCCCCAACCTTTCCTCCCTCCCCCACCACTCCTCCCTCCCCCATGATTTAAATCACGTGGGAAGGGCACCCAGGAGCAGCTGCTACCCCTCCCGCACAATTTAAAGGGCCCATTGATCAGTTGATTGGTGGGCACTTTACATTTGTGTGAGAGGCTGGAGGATGCTCCTGACAGCATGGCTGCCAGGCAGGGTTTTCCCTCCCTGAATTTGCTCTCTCAATCAGCAGCTTGCACAGGAGCCAGCTGGAGACTGAGTACCTTTGGTGAGGCAAGAGGAAGAAAAAAGGGAGGGGAGGAGGAGGACAGCCAGCACCAAAGACACTGGATTAAAAGGGACAGTTTTGTTTGAGAGTATGCTCAAAAAAAGTCCAGAAAAGGGCAACTAGAATGTTTAAAGGTTTGGAACACTTTCCCTATGAAGAAAGGTTAAAACGCTTGGAGTAACTTCGACTGTGGGGTGACATGATAGAGGTTTACAAGATTATGCCTGGGATGGAGAAAGTAGAGAAAGAAGTCCTTTTCTCCCTTTCTCACAGTACAAGAACTCATGGGCATTCAATGAAATTGCTGAGCAGTCAGGTTAAAACAGATAAAAGGAAGTACTTCTTCACCCAAAGGGTGATTAACATGTGGAATTCACTGCCACAGGAGGTGGTGGTGGCTACAAGCATAGACAGCTTCAAGAGAGGATTGAATAAAAATATGGAGCAGAGGTCCATCATTGGCTATTAGCCACAGTGTGTGTGTGTTTTGGCTACTATGTGATACAGAGTGTTGGACTGGGTGGGCAATTGGCCTGATCCAACATGGCTTCTCTTATGTTATTATTTTCTTATGTTCTTATGCTAATCACGTCATCCAATAAAATGCCACAACCCCCCCCCCCATGTTTTGCAGTGGAGGGGTGTGGGGGGAAATCTGACTGGGGTGCATGTCAACCTCCTTTGATTCACAGGAGGAGAGAGGTGAGTTGATCAGTGGGGCCCCAACCTCAAACCCAATCTAACTGAGGTGCTTGCTAGGGATGTGCAAAATAAAAAATATTCAGTATTACACGGATTCGGAAGTATACGGGGAAAAAAATTCGGAATCCCCGTATACTACTGAATACCGTATTCGGAATAGCCACATATACGGTAGATGCGCGGCTATTTCCGAATATACGGCCCTATTATACCCTATGGGCCATTGAAATCAATGGCAAATAGGGTATATTTGAAGCCGTCTGGAGGGGAGGGGGTTTGAGGGAGAGCCCCAAAATTTGCAGGGGACCTGCAGGGGACTCTCCCCTCCAACCCCCCCAAGTCCCAAAAAGATTGGGCCAGGGGATCCCATTCCAGGGGCACCCAAAGAGGGTGCCCCTATTCCATCATTATACCCTATGGGCCATTGACATCAATGGCAACGTAGGGCATAATTAGAGGCTACTGGGGGGCAGGGGGTCTGAGGCAGACCTGGCTGCAGCAAACCCAGATGCCAGCTCTCCAGCCCTGCCCCAAACAACATGGGGAGAGCTGGCCAACCACAACAAGCCTGCTGGTTCTGGGTCTCTCACCCAGGTGCCAGCTTCCCTGCCACAGAACACACAATCTACAGATGCCAGCTCTCCAGCCCTGCCCCAAACAACACGGGGAGAGCTGGCCAACCACAACAAGCCTGCTGGCTCTGGGTCTCTCACCCAGGTGCCAGCTTCCCTGCCACAGAACACACAATCTACTCTATAAAAACAAGAAAGTGACACAGCCCACGCAGCCCACACACACCCTCGCCAACCCCCACACCAACCAGAGGTAATTTAAAAAAACCAAAACAAAACCAGCAGAATCACAAAAGGACAAGCAACTCAAGTGTTTAAAAAGTGGCCTTTCACCAATAAGAAAACTTAGGCCAAATCAGTCAACAACACCCCCACCCCCAAACCAGGAAAAGTGACAACAGGAAAAAAAGGCCAAGCAAAGCAACTGAAGTGTTTAAAAAGTGGCCTTTCACCAATGAGAAAACTCAGGCCAAATCAGTCCACAACAACACCCCCACCCCTAAAACCAGAACCAGGAAAAGGGGGACAAAAGTGGCCTTTTAAACAATGAAAATTAGGCCAAACAGCACCACCACCACCCCCAATAACCTGAAGAGAAAAGTTACACAGCAATAACACAACACAGCAGCAACAAATCAAACACTGAAACAGTAAAAAACTCAACTTTTAACAATACAGGAACTCCCCCCCCCCCAAAAAAAAACACCCCTTCACCCTAACCCCAAGAAATCCAAGCCACCCAAATCAGGAGAAGTAAAAGGACACTGCACTTTTAAAAGTCCTCTCACTAAATTAAGATATGGGCAAATTAGCAAAACCCCCCAGGCCCCCACCCCCAGCAGAACGTAACCCCAACCCCAAATAGGCTACCCACCCAGTACTCACCCACCCAAATCTGGACAAGTAAAGGGACTCTAGTCCTTTTACCAACAAAAACTAAAACAAGAACCCCGAAACTGTCTTACCTTGTCTTCTCTGAGTCCAGGGAAGTCTGGTAAGGCTGAGTGAGAGAGCAGCAGGCAGCAGCTGAAGCCAAGGGCCAGCCAGCAGCAGCACAATCTCTCTCACAGCAACCCACATACACCAACACAGCAATGGAGAGGAGTCCAGCCAGGAAGACTCCTTAAAAAGGTTCTCTGGCCCTACAGAGAGTAATTTCAAAAAATAGCACTGCTCTCTGATTGACCAGACAACAGTGCTTACTTGGATACCCAAGTAAGCAAAAGATCAAAATAACAACAAAATAATAAAATTTTGCAAATGCATGCTTTGGATTGGCTGCTGGGGCTCCTCTTCCCCCTCCCCCCCGATCCCAGGGAGGCTATGGGAGAGGCGGGAAGAGGCCACTAAAGGCGGGAAAGTAGGCAAGCAGCTCCACTGAGGCTGCAGAAGCTACTTTCCTGCCTTTCCCATTGACAGCCGTATACTTCCAAATAGCTATTCGGCAGTATACGGCGAGCCGTATTCGGCTGCCGCATAATAGGCGGCAATGGCGACACTAGGACTCTCCCAGGTTGTTACAACACCCACCCATCAGGCGGGACACATGTTAGACCTGGTCTTTGCGGCCGGAATATCAGTGACTGATATTGCTATGGAAGCAGTGCCATGGTCAGATCACTTTGCCCTCAAGGCCCGTATGGAGGTATCACCCAAAACCCGTTTAGGCGGAGAGCGTATTTTAGCTCACCCGCGGAGCCTGATGGACCCGGAACGGTTCCTAACGGCTCTACGGGATACCTGGCCCACTGGTGATTCCCTGGATGGTCTGGTAGAGTCCTGGAACAATGGGCTCTCCAGGGCCATCGAGGAGATCGCACCCAGGCGCCCTCTGCGCCCCCGCCCGAAACCGTCGCCCTGGTTTAACCGGGAGCTGCGGCAACAAAAGCGGGGGCTCAGACGACTAGAGAGGCAATGGCGGCGTACTCGAGACGAAATGACCCGAGCATCTTATAGAGAGAGTTTGAAGGCCTATGAGATGGCAATCAAATCCGCAAAGAGAACATTCTTTGCGGCTAAGATTGCATCCGCAACTTCGCGCCCGGCACAATTATTTGATGTAATTAGAGGACTTACTATGCTGCCGCAAGGCAGGTTAAATTCTACTGAATTGGAAATAGGCTGTGAGGCTTTTGCGAATTTTTTTGCGGATAAAGTCGCATCACTCCGCCCCGACTCCCCTGCCAGTTTGGAGACAGTTAGCGAACCTGAGGCCCCGAGCCTGTCCTCGGATTATATACTGGATGGCTTTGACCCCCTCAGTCTGGAGGAAGTTGACAGGATTCTTGTATCTGCTCGCCCAACAACTTGTAAATTAGACCCATGCCCTTCCTGGCTTATTAAATCTTGCAAGGGGGACCTTAGATATCCCATGCGGGATATCATAAATAGATCCCTAACGGAAGGGCACTTTCCAACGCCACTTAAAGAGGCTGTGGTCCGACCCCTCTTAAAAAAGCCATCTCTAGATCCGGCCCAATTGACACACTATCGGCCGGTTTCAAATTTGCCCTTTTTGGGTAAACTTATTGAGAGGGCAGTGGCGAAGCAGTTACAGACCTTCCTGGATGACACTTCCGTCCTCGACCCATTTCAGTCCGGCTTTCGCCCGGGACACGGGACGGAGACAGTGTTGGTTGCCTTAGTGGATGACCTTCAACGGCATCTGGATCGGGGTGGCTCGGCGGTGCTGATGTTGTTAGACCTGTCGGCGGCGTTCGACACGGTCGACCATCGGCTACTGACGTGCCGCCTCGCCGACGCAGGGATTCAGGGGTTGGCCTTACAGTGGCTTTCCTCTTTCCTGGAAGGTCGGGGACAAAGGGTCGCAATTGGGGGGGAGCTGTCTCGGAGGCGCTCACTTGATTGTGGTGTGCCCCAAGGGGCGGTTCTCTCCCCGATGTTATTTAACATCTACATGCGGCCTCTTGCTCAGATTGCCCGAAGGTATGGGTTGGGGTGTCACCAGTATGCTGATGACACCCAGCTCTATCTACTGATGGATGGCCAGCCTGTCTGCGCCCCGGAAAACCTTGACCAGGCACTACGGGCCGTGGCTGAGTGGCTCAGACTGAGTGGGCTGAAGTTAAATCCTACGAAGACAGAGGTCCTTTGCTTGGGCCGCCGCGGCCCGGGGAGGGGGATCCCCCTGCCGGCTTTTGATGGTGCGCCGCTTATGGCGGCGGACAGGGTCAGGAGCTTGGGGGTGCTGTTGGAGCCTTCTTTAAAGATGGAGGCTCAGATAGCAGCCGCTGCCAAGTCCGCATTTTTTCATCTTAGACGGGCAAGGCAGCTGACCCCCTTTCTGGAGCGCGACGACCTAGCAACAGTGATCCATGCTACGGTCACCTCAAGGTTGGACTACTGCAACGCCCTCTACATGGGGCTGCCCTTGTCTCGGACCCGGAAACTGCAGCTGGTGCAGAATGCCGCGGCCCGGCTGTTATTGGGTCTCCCAAAGTGGGAACACATCCAGCCGGGTCTCCGGACTCTGCACTGGCTTCCAGTGATATACCGAGTCCGGTACAAGGTGCTGGTTATTACCTTTAAAGCCCTATATGGCCTGGGACCTGCCTACCTGAAGGACCGTCTCTCCCCACATGTTCCCCAGAGAGCACTGAGGTCAGGAACACAAAATCTCCTCACTATCCCCGGGCCAAAAGAAGCCCGTCTGAAAGCCACCAGGGAAAGGGCTTTCTCCGTTATGGCCCCCGTATGGTGGAATCAGCTGCCGGAAGAGGTGAGGGCCCTGCGGGACTTGGCGCAGTTCCGCAGGGCCTGTAAGACGACCCTCTTCCGGCTAGCCTATACCTAGCCTACATTTAGCTAGGATAACAACTTGAGGAAACTGGCCAGCCATCTGTTCATAGGAAACTGAATTACTCTGTTTTAATGTTTTAACTGCTTAAATTATTTAACTGTTTTATATTTGAAATTGTTTACTTTTAAGTTTGATTAATTGTTGGAAGCCGCCCTGAGCCATTCGTGGGAAGGGCGGGATAGAAATCCCAAATAAATAAATAAATAAAAAATGGGAATCGGCTACGGCCAATTCCGTATACAGCCGAATCAGTGTTGATTCGGCTGTATATACGGTTCGGCCGAACCGAATGCACATCCCTAGTGCTTGCTTTTCTTCTATTCCAGACCAAAATAGCACTGGGGGGAAATGGGGTGAGTGGAGAGTATGAATGGAGGCAGGCAGGCATGCATCTCTCTCTCTGGAACATTCACACATTTGGGACTGATCTAGAGTCCCTTTGCTGTGTCTGCAAGGGGAGTGCTAGGTGATGAATATTTATTGGAGAAAATGCTGGCCCCAGCAAGACAGCAAGTTGACAGGAGCGGGCATAGAGGAGAGCTCAGGCAGGCACTTCAAGGTGGCCTGAGACTTGGGCCGCTGATTGAAACCAGGCAGAGAAACCCTCTGCCATCAGTGAATATTGAGACTGTGCTTTGATCCTCTGCTTCTTGGGTAGGGGGTGCCCCCCAAGAAATTTAAAAGGTCCCCAAAGTTTGAAATCCTGGCTATGGGCTGGGTTGCAATATCAGGAGATCTACAGGCAACACCTGGAGGCCGGCAACCCTAATTTACTTCATCAAATGTATGTGATGAGGAGAGCAGTAACTCTCAAAAGCTTACACTGAAATATATTTTGTTAGCTTTTAAAAGTCACTGAACTTGCTTTTTTCTTGCCGCAGTTTTGGGTCAGTGCTGTAGAGCCCTGCTGGGGACAGGACTTAAAGGCAACACCATGTTTGGCAGGTTGTGGGCCAAGCCCCTTTTGCTGGCTGGAAGGTCTCCACAACCAGAGGGAGCACATGGCCCTCCTGAAAGGATAGAGAAGGTAGAGAAAGAAGTACTTTTCTCCCTTTCTCACAATACAAGAACTCATGGATGCTCAATGAAATTGCTGAGCAGTTGGGTTAGAACAGATAAAAGAAAGTACTTCACCCAAAGGGTGATTAACACATGGAATTCACTGCCACAGGAGGTGATGGGTGGCTATAAGCATAGACAGCTTCAAGAGGGGATTGGATAAACATATGGTGAAGAGGTCCATCAGTGGCTATTAGCCACAGCATATTGATGGAACTCTTTGTCTGGGGCAGTAATGTTCTGTATTCTTGGTGACTGGTAGGGGGCAACAGTGGGAGGGCTTCTAGTGTACTGACCAATGTTCCCTCTAAACTGCAGAGTCTTGTGAGCAAAAATTTTACTTTGTGAGCTACTGGCATTAAGGTTGTGAGCTACTGCATAAATTAGTATGCTCTGGGGCCATCCTTCCTAAGCTAAGACAAAAATCTGTGAGCTGGAGGCTAAAAATCTGTGAGCTAGCCCACGCTAACTCAGCTTAGAGGGAACACTGGTCCTGATCCCACTGATGGATCTCCTGATGACACCTGGTGTTTTGGCCACTGTGTGCCACAGAGTGTTGGACTGGATGGGCCATTGGCCTGATCCAACATGGCTTCTCTTATGTTCTTATGAAGATTGAGGGGGTTTACTCCCAGAATGAGACAGAATTCTACTTGGGTAAGAAATATGCCTATGTGTAGAAAGCAAAAAACAACACAGTGTCTCCTGGAGGCAAACCCAACAGAACCAGAGTGATCTGGGGGAAGGTGACCCATGCCCACAGAAACAGTGACATGGTACGAGCAAAGTTCTGCTCCAACTTGTCTGCCAAAGCCATTGGACACAGTGTGATCTAAGTGATGCTGTATCAGGAATCTAAATATGGACAGAAAATAACATTTGCAGTATATTTTTTAAAAAAGTAAAAATCACTGGCCTCCTGTTTTGTTTTGTTTTTTGCTGACAAACGTGGCAACCCATTGCAGTTACCAGCTTGCAATGCTAAACTCAGATAGATTGGGGTTCTATATGTTGCTGTATTCTCTTCATATATTTTGAAACAAACTCTCTAAAGGATTTTTTCTTCTTCTTTGCAGCTGAGGGAGTCTGTGTGTTTAAATGTTTGGTTAACAAAGATACAGAGTACTGTCGTGTTGGAAAAGAGTCTGTTTTGATAACACTTGGGTACACCAGTGCCTTACTCCAGTTCAGGTCACATTCTGGTAAGTGTTCACTGTATTAGGTGAGTTTGATAGGCCTTCTTTTGGCTTCTCTGTTTTTCTTTATTGTTAGAACAACTGCCTTGATGAATTTTTCTGTGATTCTTGGATGTTTATTAATTAATGATCATCAAAATAGTTTTCTCGCCGGGATTTAAGGCTGATTATACAATTAAAAACAATGCAATTTAACCAGATTACAAAATTAGAGAATGCACTAAAACAGTATAAAAATAAAGAATAATATATAAAACATAACAAAACATATTATAAAACATTAACATCTACACCCCTTAGAAAGCAGTTTAAGGAACACTTAAGAACATTATGAACTGAAGTATAGAGACCTGCAGTTCAAAGATAGGGGGTCATAATTTTAATTCTGTATAAGAAAGTTGAAAAAAGGTGTGATTATATTTTTAGTTATATATTTTTCATTTCATTGTGAGAGGGAGTATTGTTTTCTGAAATGTGTGTGTGAATGTGTTGTGTGTGTGTGTATATATATATATATATATATATATATATATATATATATATATGTAGTACTCCCAATTTAGTGAAAATGGTAACCATGTACTTTTTGCACTTACCAAAGGAAATTAAAATGATACATTTGAAACTGCCTTTTCCACCCCCCCAGGAACAGGAAGGGGGAAGGGAAAGGAAGTGTGCTTTAGCTTTTCAAGTGGTCTATGGTACATCAGCCTTTTTTAATTTTAAAGGGCCATTATTTTGTGTGGCTAGACTTGGCCTCCATCTAGCCACAAAAAATCATGGCCAGATGTTCCCAGGGCCGGCTCGCCCACTAGGCAAACTAGGCAATTGCCTAGGGTGCTGGGAGGGGGCGGCAACTTGGGCTCCCCCCTCCTGGTGCCCAAGACAAACGCCTAAATTTGCCTTTTCTCCCCACCGCTGCTGCCACCACTACTGCCCGCCCCCTCCCTTCCTTTCCGCAATTCAGTGCCATGCTCCACCTGCCCCCCTCCCCGAGTGAACAGAAGAGTGCGCCGCAACAAGGCTTTTCCCTTCTGGCTTCAATGTGGCCAGCATCAGATTGTTCTTTGAAGAGAGCACTGGAGGAGGCTTCACTCCCCCCTCACTTCTGGTTCTGGAAAGGAAGGGGGAGAAGCCTCCTCCAGCACTCTCTTCAAAGAACAATCTGATGCCAGGCGTGTTGAAGCTGGTAGGGCTAAGCTTCGTTGTGGCGCACTCCGCTGATCAATCAAGGCAGTGGGAGGGGGCTATGGAGTGCAGTGCTGCATTGCGACACTGCAGAGGGAGGGAGGGGGCAGGGGGCAGCAGGCAGGGAGCCTGCCTGGGGCACCACACACCCTAGGGCCAGTACTGGGTGTTCCGCCCACAGAAAATAATGTAGTATATACTATGGACCCTCTGGGGCATGCTCCCTCCTCCCTAACTGCTCCTGCTGACTCCCTGACACAATTCTAATGTTGTTGAGAGGGAAAATATCAAATTGTAAATAATTTCAACATTGGACATTGCAAATCCAAATCTGATACAGAAATACTGGGCATTTTATTGAGTTGGCAATATTGGTTTGCACAGAGTCCCTATTTGAAGAAGGACTCACAGGTTCTCTTTGAACAGGCAGAAGTGTCTATCACTTGTGAAAGGGCTTCTTTGGATTGTATGCTGTGTGTTTATTCTACTGGAAAAGAACTGGATCTAAGACAAAGTAGACAGGTTTCAAACGTGAAACAAGGTTTGTAGCAAATTCTTTCTGATCATGTCAGGGTTTCACTCAGTTATGAAAGTCCGCCATTGCTCTGTCTTCAGACATGTAACCTGTCCTAATATAGAATATTGGCCATGCAGCCTTCATATGCCATGTTCCACACTGACCGATACTCCAGACACTTAACTTTAAATACTATTCAAAGCCAAACTGAAGTTTAAAACCACCAAACTATACAATATGTTGGAACCAGACAACTGGACTAAATAGTTTGGATCTCGTCACTAATCTTTTGCTTTAGCTGCATTTTTGCCTTAAAGGTAATTAAGGATTTCAAGAGGCTTCACAACACCAGAGCGTGTAATATAAATGAAATTTTGGTACATGTTTAAAAGATCTTAAGATTGGCAGTTTCAGAGTGATTCCTCACCGGCATTTGTTCCGCCACCACACTTCTTGCATCGGCGCAAGCCATCGATTCCCCACCAGTCACTCCACAGCGCCTCTTGCTTCAGGGCTACTTCTGATTCTTGTCGTGGCAGCTGGAACTCCAAAAAACCAACATCCTGTTGCTGCAGTGGTAATAGGGAAAAGCCAAGATGTGAGAGGCACCTGTGGAGCAACTAGTGGGGAATCCACCACTTGAGCTGGTGCAGAGAGAAGAGTGGGGGCGGAGCAAATGCTGGTGGGCAATCACTCTAAGTTTCTTACAGGACTAGAACTCCTAATAAAACTATTAAAAACAGAAGCTTTGTATCCACCCTGCAGTCTCTCTCTCCCTTGTAATGTGTACTAGATTTTAATGTACTAAACTTTATGGAAAAAAGGAAGGGAGAGTCTTTAGGGACTGCTGTATTCAGCAGCAGCCGTATAGAGGGCCTGCTGTCTTCTGCTTCAACTTTGATATCAACAAAATAGAAAAGACATAAGCAGTCATTGACAATATTTTGAGCAGGCCTGTACCACTTGTGTTTCAATAAGGTTACTTGAGCCACTAGCCACATACAATCTCCAGATTAACCTTGTGGACAGTCTAGGGCTCTAAAAACAAAGTGGAGAAAAGCACTGTCAGAAATTAGATGTGACATAACTAGGCTTCCCAATCCCCAGGTCCCAGAGGGGGATCCCCCGGTTTTACAGGCTTCTCCCCTCCCCCAGCCAGCTAGCCGGTGGGGAAAGCCCCACCCCCACAGCCATCATGCACCTCCACCAACGAGTCCCATAGGGAATGATGGGGAATTGATCCACGGGTATCGGGGGCTCTGGGGGGGCTGTTTTTGAGATAGAGGCACCAAATTTTCAGTATAGCATCTAGTGCCTCTTCCCAAAATACCTCCCAAGTTTCAAAAAGATTGGATCAGGAGGTCCAATTCTATGAGCCCCCAAAGAAGGTGCCGCTATCCTTATTTCATTATTTCCTATGGAAGGAAGGCATTTAAAAAGGTGTTCTGTCCCTTTAAATGTGATGGCCAGAACTCCCTTGAAGTTCAGTTATGCTCGTCACACCCTTGCTCTTGGCTTCACCCTAATGTCTCCTGGCTCCACCCCCAAAGTCTCCTGGCTCCACCCCCAAAGTCCCCAGATATTTCTTGAATTGGACTTGGCAACCCTAGACACAACACATGGCTGGTGGGCTTTGTTTAGTTTGACATATCCCAATATGCTAACCTTATTTTAAAAAAGGAACTAATGTAGATTAGAGTAAGATTAGAGTAAGGCACTTTCATCTTTGATTTTCAATTGTGAAAAAATGTGGAAAAGGGATCTGTGAAGAGAAGCATTCTAAAAATCTCCAATGGTTTACATTTATAAACTGGCGTAAACTGAATTTTTGTATGGTTTGAGGGGGGTTTTAAATTTTGGAGTCCTGTTTCCTCTTTATAATGTCTTTATGATGACATATATATCTACAGCTAGCCTCTATTCATGCAGAACAGTGCTATTCTTGGCCTTCTCACTTGTAGCATTTAGACAACCATAAATCATCAATAGCATTCTCTTTTTCCTGTAGAACATGTGTGCAACATCTGAATAATATCAAGGAGGCCATAAAATTTAATGTCTAATAGCTAAACACTTGTCTTTTGAAGACAATGTTCATCCATTCAGAGCAGTTCAACCAATGAATGTACAGCCCACCTACTACTTCGGTAGTATTTTCCACCTAACAAAAATACTGTTTAATTCAAAACTCCTTATTTATTAGATTTTATTTAATCCTTTTTCTAGGGTACTTGGGCCAATGTAAATAATGTCTCCTCATTTTATACTTTCCACAAATCTGTGAGATAGGTTAGATTGAGTTGCAATTCTTAGCTCTGGCCCAGTGTTATTTGGTCACCTATATGACAAAATGCATGTATGACAATTTCTCTCTCCCTCACAGGATTTATCTTTATATTGTTCTTAGTTGAGCAGCCCATTGTTTTCTTTGGCTGTCCCACCCAGTCATTTGAATATATATATATTGGTGGCACTTCTGTTTGGAGAACTAAGAGTGGCAATTTCTCCTTCCTACTTTGGACCCCTACTTTGCCACAAAGAAGAACAGTAGAATGGCCAGTGTTCTATGGTGGAGGTACCCAAACAGAATTTGGGGGTGTGAGTCTGAAGGTGCCAAGACAGGACACAGTGAACATGTCCAGAATGCCTTCTAAAATAGGCAAAAACATATCCTGAGGCATAGGTGGTCAGGATATTACTTAGAACAATGTATGATTAGATTATGGAATAGTAAAACAATATATGCAAAATTGAGCAGGTGGCGGTGTGATGGAGACCAACAAAGGGCCTCAGGAAGCCACGGTGATGTGTTTAGATATAACTACTAGGTGCTGATAGCGCATTTCCAGAAAGGTGGTGAGAGAAGAATGGAAGATGGGTTGGGTGATAAGATTAGTTGGGTGGAGGCAGGAAGTTTCAGGATGAAGGCAGGGGGAATCAGAAATTGAAATTTGAGATTAGGTCAGGAAATATTGGTAAGTTATTGACAGAGGTGATATTGAGTAGATGAGTAGGTACAAGTACAAGAGTAGATGAGAGGACAGAAATTCAAGTGGAGAGGCTTTTCTTAGTATATGCATTTCCTGGCAGCTGAGAGCATGATTAGATTAGCTAGATGTCTGCTTTCTCCCAAGCCAGGGAACCATGTCTTAGCCAGAGGCAAAGGGATGGAGGCATACTTATCTGGATTGCTAAAGGCTTGTATGTGCTAAGCCATGGTATCACAACATGTTTGAAGCTGAGGCAGGTTGACCAAAGTGCTGTCAGACTCCATTTTGTGTGCTAGCCTGGCACAGAGTTTCCAGAATACAGCAGTGTCACTGGTGCCAAGTGTGCAGCCTGGCTTTGCCCTTCACAAAGCATGTGAATGAACAGGGCATATAGGTGGGGTAACAAAGGCAGTGAGAAGACTTGAGGCAGACTTCTACCAGAACTGTTCACTTTGGAGTGAAAGTATTACATTACAATCCTGTGCACAATTTGCTTTGAATAGAGTAGCTTTGCATAGGACTGTTAGAGACAGGTATCACAAAATGCCATTTGTTTATAAAAATAGAAATTGAGCAAGAAGTAAACAACCTGACATATAGGTGTGTAAAACTTTTACAAAAACAGCAGTAGTGCCCCAAAGGAACCATGCCTAGAGCTCCAGCTCGCAATCTTAAAACCACTTGCTGTGACTGAACAGCTTTTTTCCCTAGCACTGTTGCAGTAATTTTATGTACCTTCACTAGTTAAGGGAAACATCTAGTAACAAAATCTAGAGCAGGAAGACCTTTTGCAGAAATTAACAATTCTGTCCTTTCCTTAAAAGTGCATCACCCTGATGAGTAATACTATTTGAAGAAAAAGAACAGATAGGTTAATCAACACCGAATAAATCTAAATATTGGAAGGTTGGTTACATAAGATATTTTGTGTTATCGTTTGCATTGTATTTGGAATGGCTCATTCAGTTACCTTCTATGTCATTGCCTCCAGTTACAACCTGATAGTTAACTGTTGTTGTTTTTTTAATATAGGTAATTGCTGTTGGCAATTTCATACAGCACAATCCATTTCTTTTAGTTGCCTGAGTCACACCTGCTGTGAATTTGTGTTGCCTACTTTGCACTAAATTGCTATCATTTTAGTTCTTTTGTTTCTGTTTCAGAATATAGCTTGTTTTCAAATGCACTCAAGAACTGCAGGAATCAAAAGAAGGAGCACTCTGTGTTCAATCAGAGAACAGAAGAAGCCTCTGCAGCTCAATATTTTCAGGTAGCAGTCCATTGCATCACAATCCTATCAGAGGTAAATTCAATATTTCCCAGTTTTACTGCACTTCCTGATCAGGCCTCTTGGAATGCTGGCTTGGGGTTTTACCATTAAGCTTTTACCCTTTTGTGTAGTGCCGCAGGCAGATTGTAGAAAGCAAACTTTTACACATTTTCCTCCCTTTCTCCCCACCCACCCCCCTTATTTCCTTTATAGTTTTATGGCTGCCTGTCCCAACAACAGAATATGATGCAAGATTTTGTAAGGACAGCCACGTATCACAGAGCAATACTACAGAACCACATAGATTTTAAAGACAAGGTAAGCTGTTAGGCACCTGGCAGCTCAAGTCCAAATATTTGCACTGGCCTATCTGCCTGACTATTATGTTGTTGCATTGAGGGTATAATGTCACATCTTCTGATGTAAAGCTGATAGAGCTTTTGGTGCACTTTATTCTAAATATTTACATGCTAGAATAGCAGGACTTAATTATGGTGTCTCCCATGTGTGGTGCTGCTAGAAAGCTGTTCTGCATACTGATGCTCTGTGTGGCTGCTGTAACATTTAAACATATTTATTCCCTTAGCCAGTCTAGACATCTGTAGTATTTACATACCAGTGCACTTGACACCTGGGTCATAAAGTGGTTCAAACTTGCAGGCATGGGCTTCTTAGTTCTGAACATCCAAGACATCATCTTCAAGCTGGCTTTAGAATCATGTTCTTAAACACTTCAGTTGCCCACATTCTGGGACAAGCATAATCTTTCTTCTTGTAGCATATTGTTGATCAAATATTTTAAAGCAAATGTAATTTTTGCATCTACTTGAATGCTTTCACATGTGTGTGCCTATGTATATTAGGGTTTCACCGGATTTTAGGAAGTATTGACATTTAAAGCCTTAAAGCCTAGTATTGACATTTAAAGCCTTGCACAGCCTGGGACTGACATATCTGAGAGACCACCTCTCCCAATACTTGCCCTGAAGGCCCTTAAGTTTGGTCAGTCAACATCTGCTAGTTGTCCCTGACCCGAGGGATATCCACCTTGCCTCGACTAGGGCCAGGGCCTGATGGAATATGCTCCTGTTAGAGATCAGGGCCCTATCAGATTTGTTACCTTTCTTAGGGCCTGTAAAATGGAGGTGTTTTGCCAGGCCGTTGAATGTGGCATTGGACGTCCAGAGTAAACTGAACCTGGCCTCCCTTGCCACACTGTTCCATCTCTTGCCAGGCCTATTGACGAATCATCGGTTCCAGCTTATAACTGTAAGAAATTTGATTAATATGTCTTCCACCCTGAGTTTTAGTGATTTTAATTGTTTCATTGTATTTCATTGTTTTTAACTGTTTAAATTTGTTGTACTCTCCTCTGAGCCTACTTGTGAGGTAGGGAAGAATAAAAATCAACTAAAATAAAATAAAAAGTAGATGAAATCAATATTTCAAGTAAAATTTAATCAAACTCTTTAAATCTTTTTCCTGATAATATGAAGAAAAATTGTAGCCATTTGGTGTTCTCTTATTAGTTACGTGTCCCATGATATCATACCAGAAAATCCATTATATAGAAACATATTTTTGAACAAGTAGACATATTAATGTGATAACTTGATTAATATGTGTGTGATGATTTAATTTCAGTTCTTGTATGGTACATCAAACTGAATGTGCTGTACATGTGGATTCTTTCAGTTGTGTTTGCATTAGTTTAGTGTATTCCTTATACATGTGCCTCTCTTGCTTTGACAATTGACTCCTTACTGGTTTTCCAACCTCTAGATGGAGCCTTGAGATGTCCCAGAATTACAACTGATCTACAGACAACAGAGATCAGTTTCCCTGGAGAAAATGGCCTCCTTGGAGGGTGAACTCTATGGCATTAGACCCTGCTGAAGTTCCTCCACTCCCTAACACTACACTCCCCAGGCTCCATCTCTAAATCTCCAGGAATTTTCTAATCCAAAATTTGCAACCACAGTTCTTACCCCTTTCTTTCTAAATTATTAGACCAATTCTGTGGTTAAATATCTGCTTTGTCTCTTAGTATTGATTCACTTTAAAAATGATAATTTTACCTATTTTATTCCATCCTCAACATCAATGTAATAACTCTAAATAGAAGAAAATGCTTTTTCTTTAACAGTATTAAATTTATTACTTGATTGATATTCTTTGATCACCTCAGAGAAAGACTGCTACACCTACTTTGAATGCATAATGCTGTCCCTTTAATAGAGGCTTAATGTGTGAAAAGGAGCAGCTGAAACTTTTCAATACATGTAGGTGTATAACATCCCATTAAATTTTTATTGAAAAGACAGGGCATTTTTCTGCTGGCAGCTGGCAATTCCAGGTCCCAGTCTCAGTCTCCAGTACCTTGATTTAAAGAATCACAGGTAGCAGAGTTTTAGAGAGGAGTTGTCATTTGGAGACGACAATACTAGATTAGCTGTATCAATGAATTGACTCAGTATGTGATGACTTCAAATGGTCCTAGATAAAGTGGTCTTTAGTAGAACAAGAGAAGCCTACCAATCCTCTGTTTTATTGGGGGGGAAATTACCTGATTAATTCCCACCCTTTTAAATCTTATTCTTTAAAAAAAAAATCAGCATCTGCTGTCAGTTATTTTGTGAAGTTAGCTCCTTTAGGCATAGAGTGTGACTCAGTACATAGCTAACATGATGTAATTTAAATTGACACTTTGAAAGCTTATCTTCAGCAAATTAAAAGGGAGCTTAGCTCTATATGAGGAATTGGAAATAACCTTGAAGACAGTTTGGCTCAAAGGGATCATTACAGACAATGTAAAGTAGCAGGGCAATATTTGTAACCCTTACAATTCACTGTATCCCATGTAATGAAATCAGACTGATTATAGTGGGAACAGTGGCTATACAACACAGGGCTTCTTTCATTAGACTTTAGAACCAGTTTTGATAGAAAGCACATTTGAAGAGTACTGAGCACCTTCATGGTTTCCTGGGTAACAGTGGTTTTCTTGTGCTTGTGGAGAAGTCTCTTTATTTCTCAAGGTTAGATGCTGCACTTAAAGTTTGGTTTTGAGCAAACTGAACAACTCTGCTTGTGAAAAGCAGAGGTGCTCACTCAATACTGCTGTCTGTTTATATTGAAAATAGCATACTGGAACATTTTGACTTTCCAGAACCACATAGCATGAATGCAGACTAGTAAGGTTTATAAGTTTGCATTGTGAGGCCATAAAGGTTCCACTGCAAAATGTTTTTGGAACCATGGAAGTAATATGATTCTTCAAATGGAACAAGTAACAGTTCTATCAGGTAGCTTAAGGAGGAGAAAACAATACACAAGAAAACACTTCCCGTAACTGCTTCTGCTCACAGCTTGCAAAAAGAAATGGACATGCTTGAGTCTGGGAGACACATAGGTCTCTTTGAGTGTCTGCTTCAAAGTCCTTGTGTCTTTACTGAACAAACGCAAGAACTCTGTAATGTTTAAAGAGACGGATGGGAGACTCCTGTGTAGTAAGTGCAGATATTTATTATTAAGACCAAGTGTGTGTTTAACCTTGTTCTATACCATGTTAGGGAATCTATGATGATGCAAACCAGACTGTGAACTTTTCAAATAAATCAGAGGGTTTTTAATCATTATAATAATCAAACTATTTGCTCTTGCTGCTGCTGATTCTCAGCTATGGCACTGTGTGAGGTGAATCATAGAGAATGAAGAAACCACTAAGTGTCTTGTAAGAGTAAATTATGGTTAAGTTGTACATTTCCAGATGCATACCATTCTGCAAGATTATTTTATTACAATGTGTCCTTTGTTTTGCCATCTCTGTCAGCTATGAAGAAGCACTCATAGAAAATCTGATACCATAGTTGTTCCCTTGTTTTTTTTTCTATCAGTGTGAATTCAATGCTGACATGTTGCTTTGAAAGTGTAATGAAGAAACATAGGCATAGTCAAAATTTCTTTCTAATGATATGCTTCACAAAAGAATCTATAGACATTTGGCAGCATCCGTTGAGTGCTGCTTATACCTTCTGAATGCACCGATAAAATCTTGGAACATAAACAGCACTTTACAAAGTGGCATACTCCCCCCACCCTTCTTTTGTTTCAAGGTGGTCTTAGATGTTGGCTGTGGATCAGGAATCCTTTCATTTTTTGCTGTGCAAGCTGGAGCTAGAAAAGTCTACGCTGTTGAAGCTAGCTCTGTGGTCAAATATGCAGAGGTAAGTGTGTTTGATTTGAGCCAGTTTCTGAATTTGTTTGGTATTCTTTGCTAGGTGCCACAGAAGCAAGGAATTCATGACAGAGTCTTCAAAGAGCTAGAAAACTTAGGTTGTTATCATGTGCTGCTTCTACACAAGAACTTGCATCCCAGCCCTCAATAAGCACTCCGAAGGTTGTCTTGGAGCTGGTAAACACCCTGAATCCCTACATTAAATGGAAGTTATGTTTATTTTGAGTGCGATTTGCTTCCTCTTAAGTACTACAGTCCAGCAGTTCTGTTTCTGTCCTCAGCAAGGTTCATCCACAGCATTGTCCTTTTGAGAGAAACACTTTTCATACAGCATGGGAAATGTTCAGCTGTAGATATTATTTACCTCCCTTAGCAGTTGCCCACAGTCTTATGAAGAGCGGCATGTTGTTTTTCAAAACATGAGACACCCTTGTATAACCCCATTGAGGCTGAAAGTATTATTAATGCTGTAGCAAGAGCCACAAAATTTTAAAATTACGTTTGATTTCTCATTAGAGTTCAAAGTATTAATCTATTTTAAGTCTGCTCATCTGTATCTATGATATGTTGCCATATCTGAACCCACTGGAGCCTTAGCTTTCTGAAGATCAGGTGCAATAGGACTTGACAAGACAATTGGGTGTCCTGTATCCTAGTTTGAAACTCTAAGCAGTACACCACACTAGCTTTTGTGAGGTGGCTGCTGTTGAACAGTAGCCATCAGCATTCCTATCACATCTGGCAGGTCTGACACTGATGAATCCCCCCCTCAAAGGCCAAAACTACCCTGGAAAGGGCCCTGCTCCTCACCACCTCTCACTGACAGAAACTAATAACCTCATATTGTTGACTGTGGATTTCTTAAAGCTACAGGAGTTCTTTCTACTATTGGGAGGGGGTTACCCCCTTTAATTTGTTTTTTGTTTTTAATTCAGATTATTCTGCAAACTTGGAGCTTTTTTCTGGCTTGTGGAGAGATCTGTCTTGTCTGTTCATGACTCCAGGCTCTTTATTTAAGTATACACAGATTTGGCTGTGTTAAGAATTAGATACATTGATTATAGAGCATGAAAGAATATAACCTCAGCAAATGGTATCACCGAAAGCCCTGGTAAAAGGACAAACTTTACCTACCACACAACTGTGACAAATACGGTACTAGACAAAAAGGCCGGTCAGGAAGGCTGAAAAGTCCCTCAAGAAATTGGAGGAACTGAAACTTTCAGGAATTGGGAAAGTTGAAAATTATCTTGTTACTATCTGCATTCACTTCTTCTTACAAGAAAATGCAGCTCTGAAGAGGTAACCCTTTCAGAATAAAGTCTGACTGTCTGAATATTTTGGCTATTTGGATCCATGCAGCTACAATAGTGCCCAAATGTAGTTTGGATTGTGATATGTAGTGTTGTCCTTGTGATAGTGTAGCCTGCAAAATGACAAAGTAGGTATACGGCAAACATTGCTCAGTTGAATGCAGAAAATTATAAACGGCCAGCTGGTTTGTCTAGCTAGTTCAGTGTGCCAAGTTTTCTTTGTACGAGTCTGTTTTTATCCAGCAGTGGAATGAAACACAGGCTTTTCTACAGTTTAGAGAAATTCAGATTCATATCATAAGTTTTTGGAGTAATATTACAGATTTAAGCCTGTTGAAATCTCAGTATATGCAGTAAGTATAGTTCATGTTGCTGTTGTATGTAGCCAAACTGTAACAAGAATAAAACTGGAGTGGATAACTTATACAGATCTGAAAATCAAACAGAGCCCTGCTGTGATCCTAAATTTAGTTTGAATCATGCTTTAGTGAAATCACTGGGATGCTTCAAATAAATACATATTTGGGATTACTGTTTCAGCTATTTGTATAAAGACTAGAAACAGAAGAATGGCTTTAGACTGAAGGGAGTTTATGGAGAGCACTTGAACAAACAGGATATGGGAGCAACTCTGCATGAAGAAAAGTTGTAGGAAAGAGATCTGCTAGTGACAGGCTCATTGGAAATAAAAAATTAGCCCTTAAGGAATATATGCATGTCTGGCATATGAAGCTGGGAAAGAGAGCTTCTGCCAAAACATGTCTTTTGCGAAGGACTCAAGGAGAAGACCAGTTGTTTGCAAAAATGCTTATGTATTTTTGTGGGAGAGCTCATATTTAATGAATAAAATGCTCATTATCAAAGGGATAGAGCTGAGGGTAGGGAAACTAAGTTACTAGTTTTATACTATTCCTTACTCTATCAGACGTTTCTGGTACAACACTTTAATTTTAACTCTAAATATTTATGTCACAGTGTCTTAGAATCATAGAATTCAAAGGGACCTCTAGGGTCATCCCCCCCACACAATGCAGGAAACTCACAAACACCTCCCCCTAAATTCACAGGATCTTCATTGCTGTCAGATGGCAATCTAGCCTCTGTTTAAATCCTCCAAGGAAGGAGAGCCCACCACCTCCCGAGAAAGCCTGTTCCACTGAGAAATCCTTCTAATGGTCAGGAAGTTCTTCCTAATGTTGAGCCGGAAACTCTTTTGATTTAATTTCAACCCATTGGCTCTGGTCCTACCTTCCAGGGCCACAGAAAACAATTCCACACCATCCTCTATATGACAGCCCTTCAAGTACTTGAAGATGGTGATTATATCACCTCTCAGCCGCCTCCTCTCCAGGCTAAACATCCCCAGCTGCTTCAACCTTTCCTCATAGGACTTGGTCTCCAGACCCCTCA
The DNA here is from genome assembly GCF_032191835.1 of Heteronotia binoei. Taxonomy (NCBI): domain Eukaryota; kingdom Metazoa; phylum Chordata; class Lepidosauria; order Squamata; family Gekkonidae; genus Heteronotia; species Heteronotia binoei. The sequence continues at coordinate 61,208,583 of NC_083226.1, forward strand.
CCATCTTCGTCGCCCTGCTCTGGACCCATTCTAGCTTGTCTATATCCTTCTTAAAATGTGGTGCTGAACACAATACTCCAGATGAGGTCTTACCAGAGCACAGTAAAGCGATACCATCACATCACATGATCTGGACACTATACTTCTGTTGATACAGCCCAAGATTGCATTTGCCTTTTTAGCCCCTGCATCACACTGTTGACTCATGTTCAGTGTATGATCCACTAAGACCCCTGGATCCTTTTCACACATACTACTGCTAAGACAAGTCTCCCCCATTCTATAACCATGCATTGGATTTTTCCTACTTAAATGCAGAACTTTACATTTATCCCTGTTAAAATTCATTTTATTGGTTTTAGCCCAGTTTTCCAGCCTGTTAAGGTCATCCTGTTTCCTGTTTCTGTCATCTTCTGTGTTTGCAACCCCTTCCAATTTAGTATCATCTGCAAATAAAATAAACATTCCCTCTATTCCTTCATCCAAATCTTTGATAAAGATTTTGAACAAAGCAGGTCCCAGTACAGATCCTTGAGGCCCTCCACTTGTCACTCCTTTCCAAGAGGATGAGGAACCATTCACAAGCACTCTTTGGGTGTGATACGTCAATCAGTTACAGATCCACCTAATGGTAACAGAATCCAAACCACATTTTACCAACTTGTCAACAAGGATAGTATGTGGAACCTTATCAGAAGCCTTACTGAAATCAAGATAAATGATGTCTACAGCATTCCCCCGATCCAGCAAGGTAGTCATTTTCTCAAAAAAAAAGATTAGGTTAGTCTGACATGACTTGTTCTTGAGAAACCCATGTTTGACCGGGTTTGTTTTAGAACAAATCATGTTTGATGATTTGTTCTACATTTTTTCCAGTTATAGACATCAAGCTGATGGGTCAGTAGTTACCCAGATCCTCTTTTTTCCCCTTCTTGAAGATGGGGACAACATTCGCCTGCCTCCAATCTTCTGGCACCTCTCCTGTTCTCCAAGAATTTTCAAAAATAATAGCCAGAGGCTCAGAAATTACATCTGCAAGCTCTTTTAGAACCTTTGGATGCAATTCATCTGGCCCTGAGGATTTAGTTTCATTTAAAGAAACTAGGTGTTTATGTACTACCCTTACACTGATCCTAGGTTGGAACTTCATACCCTCCTTATATGTTCTCTTTTTGCCATGTTGAACACCGTTCCCCTCAAAAGAGAAGACTGAGGAAAAGTAGGAATTTAGCAGTTCTGCCCTCTCTTCATTAGCTTTTAACTGTTCTCTTTCATGTAATATCTTCTACATCAAAAATAGCTTGGATCAGTACTTCCATGACTGGAAATAATTCCATGCATGGAGTGTGACTTTCTTGACTCCTCCCTTCTGTTGAATCCAGAACGTGGGAATTTGTGACTTTGAATGGAGCGGGGAGGCAAGATAGTTGCACTGTGTAGGTGGAAATCATTTTGTCCATGGAAATGCTGTTGTAGATCCTAGATAAAGTATCCTTCTAGCCCTTATAGAAAAGCTTGAAACCATGTAGCTATTGCATTCTGTGGATAATGTAATGTGTGACGTGATTCCTACACTCGCAGCAGATTAGAAACTTGTTTCCATAATTGAGAAAATTATTATTGGGAAACTTAATCTGTATCCATGGATGTCAATGGTCACATATTATGTCTTCCAACAAATGTATCCCTGAGGTTGGTCCAGTCACATTGTATGGAGAAAATGTGAATGTCTAAATTGGCATTAGTTTGCAGCACTGGACTAGCACTCCTGTTTAATGAATAATACAATGTTTTTATCTATCATTAATTTTCAATGTGTTAATTCAAGTATGAGTAACAAATGGAGAAACTACAGTCCTAAATGACACTTGCTTGCATATTCATTCTCATTTGTCAATATGTTAACCTAATAAACCATCTGGTTACTTATCTGATAGGGACGGGTTTCTGAAGTAGAATTATGAGAACAACAATAAAATGTCCAACTTTACATTATAGTGCAATGCATTATACACTGTCAATACCATGTTCTAAAAATTGAGAGAAAAACAGCTGCAGAATCATTGTTAATCAAAATCAGTTGATATTTTTTAAAAAGCAGTTGCTGGGTAATCCTCAAAATAATTTTGAAAAGATTCCCTTTAGATTTGGGTTTAAGTCCTTAAAAATAACCTGTTGTATATTAGCAAAAGTGTTTCATATTGAACTGAAATGCAAAGGGAGAGATGAAGGGAATGAGAAAAAATAGGATACCACAGAGTATGGGTGGGCCATCTGGCAGTCATGCTGTTAACCATTTTAGAATGTGTATCAACATGCATGCCAGATTAAATAACAAATTTCTAGCTGCTTTATGAAGCGCTGCACAAAGCAGTATTGTTCTGACCTCAGTATTTTGCCATCTGATTATTCTTTCTCAATCTTTAATCCTAAGAAAATAGTAACATTGTCTATGCAACAGATTCAGCAAGTCACTCCACTAGGATTGTAGGTTTTTTTTTAACTATGTGAGTGTTTTGAACCAATGTCTGTTGAACAGATTTCTTTCTTTAGAACTGACCATGTGATCCCATTGCTTCATTATCAATGTAATGCAGTACAGAGTTTAATCTGTCTTGTTATGCTTGACATTTATCTCAAGACATTTATTTATTTATTTATCTATTAAATTTTTACCCTGTTCTCTATTCCTGAATGGGACTTGAGACAGCTAACAAGATATGTCAAGACATAAAGCATTTACCTTGAACTTACACAGGATGCTGTTTGTGAGTCTGGGGTGGGGATCAGGAGGCAAAGCACTGTTTCCAGCCTTGCCGGCAGCACAGTAGGCTGCAGGTTGTAACTGGGGAGGCTCCCACTTCTGCATGGCCTTCCCCTTTCCTCTTTCTCTGGCCTGGCTAATCAGGTGAGGCATAGCGTGGCCGGGGGGTATGGTCCAGCCAGTGGACCTGACAGAGGGAGTCTTTTCTTGAGTCTGTGGGTCGAGAAATAAAAGAAGCCCACTGTGCTGTTTGGCCGCTCTGTCTCGTGGCTTCACCCACCCAGCCCTCCCGTTTTTCCACATTGTTATGGTTTGTTCTTGTTTTCCTTCGCTCTCATTGTCACAACTGTGTTGATAGTGTCAGCATGGGCCCAGATCTATTTCAAAGGAAATTTGACCTTCTTGCATGCTTCCTCTCACCTTTGGGGGAATTTTGAGGTGAGACATGCTCAGCTTGGAGGCTGTCACAGTGTCCTCACTTTCAAGTGGCAGGGGAAACCATGTAGTGGCTTGAGCCCTTGAAGAATCCTGCAGACTGTCACCCCATGGCATCCCTCACCCCTGCAGGCAGGCTGAGGGGATGGTTTGTACATCAGCTGGCAGGTAGGTTGGCTGATGTCCTGGATTCATTTGCCCATGGTGCATCAGGGCTCTTTTTTTAGTCAGTAATGTTGTGGCCAGTTCTTTTCCAACTAAGTCATGTTTGTCTTTATTACTCGTTTGGTGGGTCCACCTTACTGTACTCCTTCCCCCTTCCTCAGAGCTGGGCCCACAAGTGATGTGAAGGTAAAATGTGACTGAATTGTAGAATGAATAAAATCTGATCAGCAGATTTTATAGGAAATCTTTTAGAACCATGCAGTGGCCTTTGATTTAATGGTATATTCAATATTCTATTATGCCATTTTAATCACATTTGTGATTTTCATTATTGTGTATGTATGCGCACATGCATCTCTGAATTTGAATCTCTTGATTTCTTTATAATTTTGGAGTCTAAGGATGGGAGTTCTAAGGAACCTGTGTTGTGCAGTAGACCAATACTTAGCTTTTAACTGTTCATTGAAGTTGGATCAGTCCCAGGGATTCTTTGAGCAGATAATTCCCTACACTAATCTCTGCTCAGGACAGCCATAGTACTTGCAGAACTTATATACAGCCACTCTATGAAATCAGTTTTGCTCTAAAATAATTTACTATTTTATTAGAGACTGCAACAAATCAAAATATGAAGTGGTAAACTATTTCCAGGGTAACTTTTAATCTCCATCCCAAAACCAGTCTATCTGAAGCTTGTCTGATTGTTTCACTTGTTTCAGTTGTAAATAGGATTTTAAAAAAAAATTTAGATAAAGTTATTTGAAATTATAAACATTAAATAAACCCTCATCTAAGTAAAAAGCATACCTATACGTCCCCTTTTTGTAATAAAAGAGTAGTGGTATTGGCAAAATGGAGCTCTCCCCTTTGGCTTTGGTGTGTACTCCATCAACCACTGGCCCATCAACTCCACTCAAGGTCTGTTGCATTCCTTTGACTGAGAATTGAGGCACTGCTTCACAGAGGAAAGAAAGAAAGTTTCCCCTTGATTGGCAGACCAGAGGGAGGAGGAAATCTGCCACAGAAGCCTTCCCTTGATTGGCACTACTTCACAGAGGAGAAAATAAAGCCTTCCCTCAACTGACTGAAGAAGGAGGAAGGAAACAGCCACAGAAAGCCTTCCCTCAGTTTGCTGAGGGCTCCTCTCCCCTCCTCCTCTGGGGAACCAACAGCCAGAGAGAGACAGAGACTAAAAAAATAGCATCCCTTGAAAGCAGAACAATTACATGTTATTCTAGGTACAGAAGCAGAGAAAAGGGGAAAGAGAGATAGAGAATATGGAGTCACGTGTTTAACATTGGGCCATTGAAGAAGCTGACTTCACTTTCCTCTCAGTGCCTGTTGCCACCCAACCAAATAGGCTTGCCATTCCTCGGGTCTCAGCCAGGTATCCCCTATTTTGCAGGCTCCTCCCTGCCTGCCCTAATAACCACCATGTGCCTTTATATCTTGGCAGGCTTAGTAGAAGTCTGCAGATTGCCTCTGTTTTTGACAATGTGTCTTTAAATCCTGTTGTTAATACTTGGAAGGGAGATAAGAGGAAAGCTGAATGAGCGGGGCAACTAGGCAGAGCCACCTGGGTCTTCCTGGTGAGTGTGTAACAGGAAGAGAAGCGAGCAGAGTCCCTATGTTTGTTTGGAGGAAGAATCCATCCCCTGGACTGCTCTGCTTTTGTTTTCCTGTTAGTCTGAAGAAGTTGGCTGAAATACAGCAGTAGGTTACATTCATCAGCTCCAGTGAGCAAGTTGCTCCACTGAGATCACAAAACTGTGTGCTTGCAATCTGTGTTTATGTTGGCTGCTTTGTGAGTGTGTGGGCTCACTTTCATTTAGTGGAAGTGCAGCCAGCTGCTGGGGGTTAAGGAAATTGAGACTGTATTCAGGGGAACTGCACTGCTGTATTTTTACTTATTTGCGGGGGGTGAGTGAATGGGAGAGTCTTCTGGCTCTATCCCCAAAGTCTCCCAGCTCCACTCCCAAGGTCCTTAGCTATTTTCTCAGTTGTGCCTGGCAACCCCACAACCAAGTTTGGTTCTGTCAGTGAAAGATGGGGGGAGGAGGCCCTTTCCAGGCCTATTTTGGTCTCTGAGGGAGAACTCCTTGGGGCCAGTCCTGACTGGGGTTGCCAACTCCAGGTTGGGAATTTCCTGGAGATTTTGTGCTGGAGTTTATAGAAGCCAGACATTGAGGGGGGGATAGGCCCCAGCAGAATATATTGTAATAGAGTCCACCCTCCAAGGCACTTATTTTCTCCAAAGGGAAAGAATTGTTGTCTGGAGTTCAATTGTGATACCAGGAGATCTTGAGCCTCCAACTGGAGGTTTCCTGCCCTAAGCCAGGCAGCACCCTCTGGGTGACTTGATACCACTTGACTGACATGACGTAACTAGGCCTGGCTGCTTGCTCCTGTTCTGTAGCAGCCCCCCTATGACTTATCACAATGTCTTGGAACATATGTCTATTTATAAATCTGAATTTAACAAAACCTCTTCTGAGGAGTCTTTACTACAAAAGAGTCTTTAGAAATGGTGGTTGCAGACTTCTACAGTTCTACCAAATCTGCCTATGTGATTCCCCTTCACAATGTACCGAGGAACATGTAAACTAATTAATTTTATTGTTGTTGTTTTTCTGTTTCCTAACTCCACAGATTCTAGTGCGCAGTAACAATCTTGGTGATAAAATCAATGTTCTGTCAGGAAAAATTGAGGAAATCTCTCTTCCTGAGAATGTAGATGTTATTGTTTCTGAACCAATGGGTTATATGCTGTTCAATGAGAGGATGCTGGAAAGTTACCTTCACTCAAAAAAGTGGTTGAAGTCAAATGGTGAGTCCATGTTTTTTGCAGCATTGATAAACTGAAGAAAAAGGGTCCATCAAACTGGATTTGCAAAGTGGTGGTTCATGGACTCTTATGTATACTACCACCTTTGTTAAATAAATGATTAAAATAATAAATGTCCAGCTACCTTTCGTCTACCATATAAAATGTTGGTTGCTTCTTTGTACATTCACTATAAGCCCAACATGACAAGCAGCAAGTGAGAGAGCATCTCATCCAGTAGTCTTCCATCTGCCTTTGTGTCAAAATAGCAGTTTATTTTGAACATGTCATATAGAGGAGTCAAGTCATAAGGCAGATACCTGAGTACTTAATCTGTGACTTAATAGGAAACCTCTTAGTCTGGTCTTTCCATGATGGCTTCCATGTAAATCATCTGATAATGGGGGAATGGGAGGATGAAAAAAAATGTAACTCATTTATAGTATGTTTAGAAGTGAAATGTTTTCCTCTACAGAACACCTGTTTAGGGTGTTTTGCAGAGAATGTATAAGCATTTATAACATGGCTTTTAAAAAATGAAACTATGTAACTTAAAGCAAGAAGTAGTTGGGCTCAGCAGAATCAACAAGACCACTCAAGGTGTCAGATTTTCTGCCATGTCGTCCTCTGTGCCTAGAAAATATTGCTATAAGCTAACGATGTCAAATGTGTTAGTCCTTTCAGCTTGGAATGTCTTGTCACTTTAGCCTTGTTTTCTTAATGGTATAGTCTATAATTTTGGTGCGCTAAATTAAAATCCTGCTTTATTTGCCTGGCAGGTCAGGTCTGTTTTTCTCATTAGCACAATGTAGATATTTTCCCAGGGCAATGAGTGTTCTGTTTATAAAGCAGTTCACTGATTCCTGTTTTATAAAGCATTTAATCTAGTGTTCTAAGGACTATAAAACTGTTGTTTTGAACCAACTTGCACTGGTTGAATAATTATTTCAGTGACTGCTTGGGAGTAAAGCATTTCGGGATTTCAGTCTATGATTGAAACTTTTTTTTTTTTTGCAGTTACAGCATTGTCTCTAGACAATGGTTCTCCCATCTCAAACTGTCCTCTAGTTAATCATAGAATTGTTCATTAGGAAGATGTATAATTTCCTATTTTATTTTATTTTTTTATTTTATTGGATTTATATCCCGCCCTCGCCACTGAAGCAGGCTCAGGGCGGCTCACAACAGTAAAAGCATTTACAGGTTAAACATTAACTAATTAAAATTGTTTTGCAATCTTGATATTCCTTGGTAGAATGCAGTTCTTTAATACTGTTAGCTTTGAGTATTGCTTTCTATCCATAATTAAAACAGCTGATGGTCTGTTAGTGATGTGTTACAGTAGATGTAGTGTCTGTAGATGTAGTGTCTTGTCTTCAGAAATGGTATTCTGGCCTTGACCTGGATAGCCCAGGCAAACCCATTCTTGTCAGATCTCAGAAGCTAAGCAGAGTTGACTGTGGTTAGTACTAGCATGGGGGATTTTGTTGAAATTTCCAGTCAGGAGGATAGGGGGAGGGTATATTTAGCCACCTCTCTGAATATCCTCCAGGCCCCCAGTAGGAGTCAGTCACCAGAGATTGACATGACTTCCAGGTGCAGACACACACACACACACACACACACACACACAAAATATACAAAAAATGTCAAAAAAAGAAAAGAAAAAGAATGTTGTTCTATTATTTCAACTTCAGACAATGGAATAGACCTTGCTTCTGATTTCAGGAATAAATTATTTAAGTGCCTAATGCAAATACTTTAAAAACTAAAGGTTTTATAAACTTATGGCAATGTTTCTCAGTGCCCATCTTTAAGTGCCCATCTTTTTTGCTGGTGGGCTTACTTTAAAGTGGTCGGGAATTAAAACAAAAGTTCTCTATTTTGAAGAGTAAACTGTTTGAGATGGAGAGAATATAATGCTTATGGGGTTTTTCCAACAAATGTTTAAGTAGGGCTACATAGGAGATTTGAACTTTGCTACTGTATATTATCTTTTGTTTACTAGGAATGATGTTTCCAACATTTAGTGACATTCATTTGGCTCCTTTTTCCGATGAACAGCTCTACATGGAACACTACTCCAGAGCCAATTTTTGGTAATGATTATTTCACTTTTTCTTTAACAAACAACAACAACAATAAAAGCAGAAAGAAAAAAAGTGTCTTTTGCTTGGCAACTAAACAGAGATCTTGAAAGAGTCTCTTGGAATTACAATGAAGTGGTAAATTGTACCTATCAAAAGTCAGCAGGAATGCTTTATTTTCTCGTTCTGTTTCTGTTTTGCTGGACTGTAACTGTGCCACTTAGGGCTGTTTCTTATGGCCATATTATTTGTGTGATGGTTACAATTACCATGTTATGAGGTTGTCATGTGTTTGGTGGCCTGCTTAATGGTCTTTCCATTACAGTTGGGTAGGAATGTCTATATGTGATTATAATTATCCCCTGTAAATAGGTTAGTGGCAATAGCCATGTCCTAGTATTAATAGATAAGCTTCTTCAAAGCAGAGAATTGGCTATGAATAAGAAAAGTTTTTGTGCTATGTTAAATGTCATTAAGAGTGTATTGTGGGTCTGTTATGGTACTCATCCACCCCAACAGATCAAATCTCACACCAGAAACCTCAGAATGGGTCAAAGCAGTATTTCTGTGAAAGAGTGATTCATTAGGCCAGGGTTCTCAGCATCTTTTTGAGCCTGCTGGCTTTTTCAAAATTTTAAGCAAGGGGCAGTGAATGCCACCACAAAATGGCTACCGTGGGGCCTAGGGCAAATCACAAAATGTTTGGGATGAGGTTTATTAAAAATTGGCAAATTCCATGCCAGACACCTTCTTCCAATGGAGGCAGCTGCTTCCAAATGGACAATCCCTAAAAAAAATGTTGGTGACATCTCCTGGGCTCTTTCAAAGCACTTCTTGCTTCAAGGGTGAAGGAAAGCCAGGATCATGAACATACATGAAGCTATCTTATACTAAATCAAATCCTTGGTCCATCAAAGTAAATATTGTCTACTCAGACCTGCAGTGGCTCTCCAGGGTCTCAGACAAAGTTTTTTCACATCACTTACTACCAGATCTTTTAACTGCAGAGACTGGGGATTAAACCTGAGACTTTTGTAGATATTCAAGCAAATACTCCACCACTGAACCACAGTTTTTGCTTTGGAAAAGTTACTGTTTTGTGTCATTTTGCAAGAAAAGGGGAGAGTTTGTTCATTCCACAGTTGCAGAGAGAGGTTGCCAAGCTCACTGACATAAAGAAGTCTGTTTTTATGGCCATGGCTATGTGCTGTCTATTCAGGATAAGCTCAGTTCTTCACTAGTTAGTCAGCAGGTAGAGAGAGACTTGGTATCCTCACATTCAAGAGCTTTCAGATTTTATCCCAAAGCTTAAAGCAAATGCAGACCAGGAAACACATTGGCAGGTGCTATTGTGCCCCTGCAGACCACAATGGAAATTAGTTCATTAAGACTTCCTTGTGCCTTTATCCCCTAGTTTAATTAATAGTCTTCTTTTAACTGACTGTATGCTACATGGTTGACTTGATACTGAAAATGGGTTCTAAGGATGAATTCACAAATTCTAGGTTGGAATCCTGGATTGAATGGACTTGGTCATATCACAGTTTTTCCTCACAGAATCTCATGTTTTTATGATATTTATATGATCACTTTTTTTTACATATCACTGTGAAGTAACCCTTCTTTTTGTAAGTCCTACGAGATATTCAAAAGTTAAGCCAGTGACCTTAATGGATAACCATTACATCATATTATGGAGCTGACGGTTTCAAGGGACGCAAAATTCCTGCCATTCTATGAGCTGGATCCAGACTAATTTTTCTGCTTATTTAAGAGGCTTCTGTCATGGAACAGAACATTCCTGACTCCCTCCTCCCACTGCAGCCCACTGATCTCCCTGAAATGCTTCTCCTGGATACAGGGAAACCTTGGGAGAGACAAAATGGGGATGTCTTGCAGAAAAATTGGGGGGAGTGTTGGCAGGAAAGCAGAATTTGGGGGAAATTATACTGCTTCTATTAGTGGAAAATTAAGTCTGGATCCAACTGTCTTTCCTTTACACAAAGCGTAATTTTTATTCCCCTAATCTTGTCACCCTGTTATGTGAAATGGGGTGTTGTAACAGTGTGAAGACATCAAACCATGTATTATGCTAAATTACAAGGAAGGAACCAAAGAAATGGTGTCAGTTGAAATGTCTAGTTCTCTGCCATTGCTTGCTTGTAGTTTGCTTTGCATTTACCCATTTCTCACACTGTCCTTTGCAAAGTGTAACCTAAAATATCTATAGGAGCTACTTCAAAATGAATTAACCCCATATAAAAACTGGACCTAGATTTTGTAGTACCTTCACAGATGTTTTTCCGGTTGATCTATATCTGAGGATTGGTTGATCAGCTTCCTCTGTTTTAATTTTCTCCAGATCACAGAATTCTATAATAGAGGTTATGATTTATGGCATGCCTATAAAAGACTGCATTTGTAATTGCTTCTTTAAATATTTCCATTACTTAATTGGAATATGATACTATATTGTAGATTTATATAAATGTCCACCTGTTTTGAGATGCATGCATGGGGGGGGGGGGGGAAGGCGGTGTCTCCTGTACTCTTTATTTTGTTTTCACTAAACTGGAAGCATGAGATGTGAAGACAAGCCAAGTGCTTAGAAGAAGCCGTGATGTTATTTGCAAGCTTATTCCATTACTCCTGCTATTCTGATTTAATAGCTTTTGATGGTCCCACACAGTTGCTGTCTGTTGGGAGACCATTGTGGTACAATGTCACGGTCACTTAGACCAGCACAGGCTTTCAGTTACTGCCTGTTTTGTTAACTAACAGAAACTGACACTGCGGTAGGATGAATTTATTTGCACATCTGGATGGTGTGGTTGACTGTGCATCTGTCTGCTTCAAAACCATTATGTGGTTGCACATTCAGAGAGAAGATGATGGCATGTTTCTTATACTTGAGAAACTGTTTTTGTGAGCAGCCAGATTTTACAATATGAACTTATTTTATCTTTTCTGTTTCTAGGTCCTATAATAACAAAGCTGTAATGGAATACTTCCCAGATTTTAGTTAGCTCTCTGTGTTACGGTTTCTGTGTTCCAGCACAACAAAGTTTGAGTCCAGAGTGCAAGCACACTTTGTCAGTTTCGTCAGGTATCTGACAAAGTCTGCATGCACACAAAAACTTATACTGTGAATAAAACTTAGTTGGTTTTAAAGTTGCCACTGGATTCAAACTATTTTGTGCTTCTTCAGATCCACACACCTACCCCACCTGAATCTGTGTTCCAGCAAGTCAGATTAGTAACTCAGGGATTTGTTGCCTAGCAAGAATTTGTGTTTAGTGAGCTTAATTAACTGGCTGAAGCAGAAACACCAAAGCTTCATCATAAACTTTTACAGATTAGATATCTCTGATAGTATCAAAGCTACTCCATTTGTTTTCAGAAAGCTACTGCTCCCCAATAATTATGTGAACTTCTATCCTGACCATTGGTAAAGTTGGTGCTGCTTACTGAAGTCACAAAGAAATGGTATCCAATTGAAGCAGAAAAGATACAAAGTAGCAAAAAGTAGTGCTTAGATAAATTTACCCATAAAGCCAAAAGGAACATGACAAAAATTGAGATAAATGCAGGGCCCCAAGCCATTCATGGCTAATGAAGCGTTCTGGTTTCAGTTGACTGAAATGAGCCTTCTCTTACTGTTGTATGAATTGGTAAGATGCCATGGAATATTCCAACTGCACAGAAGTATAAAAAGCCACCTGCGCACAAAGCCTATAGATGGGGAAAGGTATGAAATACAGAAGAGTGGGCAGCACTGCTGAAAAGTGTCAACTGTTTGATTGTGTATGTGACTCTTAGATTCAAAGTATTACATGAACAGACTAGTGAAGGGAAGGTTGTGAAGTACACATTAGACAAAACAGCTCCCTCCTTAAATTACATGGGCTTCCACTTACCTAGATCCTACAATTTGAACTTGGTCTTCATGCAGATGACTAGGGATGAAAACTGTGGAACTAGTCACATATTGAAAGGGTTTCTTTCAATTACAAAAGCCTTAAAGAAAGGGTTTCTTTCAATTACAAAAGCCTTAAAGAAAAATAATCAGCTGACTTCTTTCTGAAAACCCTCCTGAAAAACTTACCAATCAATATCAATATTGCACCTTTATTGGTATAACAGAAAAATTTACATTGCCTGCAGACAGAGGAGTGTGCTACTTATGGAGCAGTAAAGAGGATGGCAAATTGAGTCCCAGTCCTAATCTCTGTAAAAGTTGATATGAGCTCAGTGACTTCTGGGAGTTCTAAGATGAGAATTTAATTCCCAGGTAATATTAGGACCCAATTTGAAGCACATAGGGCACTACTTTAGCCTTCTCCTCTGTGGTGTTATCCCTGCCTGAAATGGCCCCAGGGAGCTGTTGTTTGCTCCTTGGGGAAACTTACATGTAGTGATGCCTACAGGTAAGCTACTTCAGTAGGTCCATGTGAGTCTGGGAGTTGAGTTCCTAGCACAGAATGCCAGGCACATGTCTGACCCAGAGTCCTCATGGCAGTTTTTTGGGCTTTGAGATGTGTGAATTGGCCTTAAGTTGATTGTTTGTGGAGCATATTAACTAAATACATACAGCTGTTCATAAGGTTGCCAATCCCCAGGTGGGAGCAGGGGATCGCCCAGTTTGGAGGCCCTACCCCCACTTCACAGTCATCAGAAAGCGGGGCAGGGGAGGGAAATGTCTTCTGAGCACTCCATTATTCCATATGCAGACCAATTCCCATAGAGTATAATGGAGAATTGTTCCACGGATATCTGGGGCTCTGGATGGTTTTTTTTTTTTAAGTTAGAGGCACCAAATTAGCAGCATAACATCCAATGCCTCTTCCCAATATACCCTCTAAGTTTCAAAAGGATTGGACCAGGGGGTCCAGTTCTATGAGCCCCCAAAGAAGGTGCCCCTGTCCATTATTTCTAATGGAGGGAAGGCATTTAAAAGGTGTGCAGTTCCTTTAAATGTGGTGGCCAGAACTCTCTTTGGAGTTCAGTTGTTCTTGTCACAACCTTGCTCCTGGCTCCACCCCCAAAGTAGAAGAAGATGATGATATTGGATTTATATCCCGCCCTCCACTCCGAAGAGTCTCAGAGCGGCTCACAATCTCCTTTACCTTCCTCCCCCACAACAGACACCCTGTGAGGTGGGTGGGGCTGGAGAGGGCTCTCACAGCAGCTGCCCTTTCAAGGACAACCTCTGCCAGGGCTATGGCTGACCCAAGGCCATGCCAGCAGGTGCAAGTGGAGGAGTGGGGAATCAAACCTGGTTCTCCCAAATAAGAGTCTGCACACTTAACCACTACACCAAACTGGCTCTCCTGGCTCCACCTCCAAAGTCCCCAGATATTTCTTGAATTGGACCTGGCAACCCTAGCTGTTGAGAGCATACATATATAGACTGAGGCAAGGGAGTACATCCTGTTGTGATTCCTCCTCTCATAGCAAGCCAGTCTAGGCTGTATCAATGCACATGCATGAATGCATGTAGTTCAGAAAGCATATTCGCACTTGTACTTGTGTGCATGAGAGCAGTATCTGCTTGTAGTGGGTGCAGGAGATGGTGTTTTACACCTTGCATGAATGATCACAGATTCTCATTTCTTATTATTTTACTGTTGCTAGTATTTGGGGCTTTATCAACCATTGTATTTACAGTAAGAGTGGTGCATAAATTTAAAATATGCAGCCTGTTTGTGAAGAATCTCTTGGCTATACAATTTTTTTGTTCTGCTTTAGCAGCTTTTGCACCACCCTCTTTCTTACTCTTGCTGTGAAAATAAAGGACTGGCAATGTAAAGCCAAACACTTTTCAAAGGATTTTTCTGCATATAGAAACAGAAATACTAAAACAGCTGCACAATAATTTATTCCTGGCTAGGAGTCTCTACAAGTCTGAGTTCTCCTAAATTATGCAGTGGTTCCCCCCCACACACACATAGACAGATGTCTGCAATGAATTGTGAGATGATGCTGGCTGGCCACTTATATTGTCTAGGTGCTGCTGCTGATCAGGTTATAATTAAAAAGAGACAGATGAAGATCTGCAATAATTCATGATGATGAAGAGCAAAGGCACGGGTCAAAGAAGACTTTTCATTCTTTCCTTTCCTTCAGTTGCTTCTGTCCCTCTGCCAATTCGCAGCCAATACTTGAATGCAGTAGTCTCACTTTCATTTTCACAGAAGTAGGTAAATGTTCAAGCATGCATATTCTTTACATAGACACATAAAGTGTGTACACATCGACACATTCATTCGCACACTCTGCACATGCTCTCTCACACATATGCATACACACTCATGCATGTAAGAGTTCAACACAAACGCACAAGGATATCATGGACTTGTGTGAATACATGTGCATGAATTTAGCAGCATGTACATACACATGTAGGCTTATTTGTACACAGTATGCCCACAGCATGGATTTCTGGACACATTGGGAGTCTCTCAACCCCTAGATTGAAGGCCCACTGATTGCTTCAGAGGCTGAAGTTGATTTAGCATGCTGAAACATCCCCCATACTTTCATGTCATGATCAGCCTGGTTTGGCCTGAGAAGATGTCTTCCAGCTGAAGCAAATGGCTAATGGTTGCTGAGAGATCTGAAGTCATTCAGAACTATGGCATGAATGCTGAGCAGGGCCTAAGCAACAGCATCCACTGCATGTTAGTCTCTACTGATGTGAATCTTGGTCTGTGGGAGAAGTATGCATGCATGTTCTTGTTTCACATTGCATCGGGATATCAGTATATTAAGTAAATACAGAATCAAGTTTTGAACTTGTTTATTTTGCATGTGTGACATTTACTGCCCCCCACTGTATTTTCAAAGTGATCTTCAAAGGATAACCAGTTTGTGTCTAAGACAAGAAAGATTACTTAGGCAGATTTACTGAGTGTCATTTCACCCATAAATTGTTTTCCTACATTGATATCTGTGTATGGAAAAGCTCATGTATTTCATACATGCTGCAATGCTTGATGTGTGGTGTGTGATGGACCAACTTGATATATTTAGCTGAAGTATATTTAATAATGTAGTGCTTTGTGGTCCTAAGGGCAGGTGAAGGATGGGAGAGAAGGGCAGAGCAGAAAACGGAAACACAGGGTGAAACAGGCCATGGCTTTATTGATTACAGCCACCACGGCATTGATATAGCATAGGTCATGGATCTAGGCATTGGGCAACCAGCCTGTTGGCTGATAAAACTGTTTCTTATCCTGCTTGCTGGGGGTAGACATGGAATGGCAAGCCTCTATGTGGTTCCCTTGCCACCTGTGAATGGAGTTAAGCAACAGCTCTTGAGCTGGGCATATTGCTTCTTGGCTCCACCCCCAAAACACCTTAAGGGAGTCTCCACCAAGGGGACACAGGCATGCAGGCACAGCCTCCCCTCGATGGATGTGGCCCAGTGCCTAAAACCACCCAAAGCTGTGACAGGCAAGTAGATTAACAAGAAAAACAACTGCACTACGAAACCAGAAATGGGGGGGGGGGGGGGGAGAATGGCCAAAGGTAGCGCTGAGGGATCCTGGCAGCCACATAGCCATAAGAGGGGAAAAGGCTGACCTGGGGCAGCCAGTTTGGTGTTTGGCTAAGTCTGTGGACTCTTACCTGGGAGAACCAGGTTTGATTCCTCACTCCTCCACTTGCACCTGCTGGCATGGCCTTGGGTCAGCCATTGCTCTGGCAGAGGTTGTCCTTGAAAGGGCAGCTGCTGTGAGAGCCCTCTCCAGCCCCACCCACCTCACAGGGTATCTGTTGTGGGGGGAGAAGATATAGGAGATTGTAATCTCTTGTTTAAAATTTTGATGAGCAAATGCAGAGTTATTTTTCTGAGTGTAGATTAAACCTTGGTTGAGAATTCCAGCTTGAGGAGGTCAGTAATATGAGGCACATGAACCTGGCAGCATGCTGGGCTCATGCATATGTAGGCTTAGTGTTGTTTTGATGTGTTGTTAGAATGCAATCTCAGTGAGCTCCATGGCTAAGTGAGGATTTTGAATATTGATCTTCTGAATCCTAGTTCAGCATTTTAATCACTATCCCATGCTGGCTCTACACAAACTTGCCAAATGATCCTCTGTAGCTTTAAGAGGAAAAAGGAGGTAGATTTGAGTTAGAATCCTTTATTTGAACATGCAGGTCTACCTTTAATAAAGAATTATGAATAAAAACCAAACAGTAAAGAAAAGGGTTTGTTTTCTTTACAGAATCTCTACCAAACTTGTATTTTGTCATTCACTTTGCTACAGATCATTCTGTATTGCCAGATAATCTACTTATGATTCTCTTGTGATTTCTTTGTAACAGGGTTGCTTATGAAACGTATGTGATGTTCTTTTGGTCTCTTCTGTGCCGTCTCTGACAAATATTACAGGTTTTCCAGCTCTGGGATGTGTGAAATTTCTTTTGCTGATTCTCTTTTGCTGTAATTCTCTGAGCAGATTTTTTAAAAGTCCATTTATGAATCTTATAATTCCTGTGATTTGGGCACAAGCCTGGTGGGAAACATTTGAACAGGCAGCACAAATGCTGCCAACTGATTTTTGGTCTAAAGCACTTGTGTTAGTTTAAAATATTTAACTTTTTTGAATATGAGACATTTGTAGTAAATAGCTTGGTGGGAAGAAATGTAGAATGCTGTATGCCTCTTTACTCCAGTTTTTTCTTGCAGTCACTTATGCTTATAGAGCATGGCCGGCCGGCCGGCCTGCCTGCCTGCAAGGATTTTCTAGTTCATTTTAATAGAATGAAGGGGCAGAATGCACCCTTCCCTTAAAACTGCTGACAAATGCAGTCATGTAGGTGCTTTGCATGTACATCCAAGCACACAGGGGCTCTGTGTTTTATATATGCATGTTTTGTTGACACTGTGTTCCCTGCAATGGTGAATGTACAGGTTTTTAGCTCTGGATTAGTCCTTGATTGAATTTAGTAGGACCTGATAACTGAGCTCTTGAAACAGCTGTTGCATGTCTACAAGGCTTGGAGGTTCTAGTTTTTGTTTGGTTTCATCTGTTGTGTGCTTCCTGTGTGTTTAAACCTTTATTAAGGAAGGCAACAAAGGTCTCTTCCTGGAAGATGTAAATAGCTTTATCTTAGCATTTGTATGCCGATCTTGCTGAGTTAGCAGCCAGTTACAAACCATCAACATGCAGGATGAAGTTGTTACACTGAATAGGATGGCAGTATCTTTGCAACTCAAAAAATATTTTGATCAGACTTCATACTTCATTTAAAAAATTTACATGGATGGGGTGTTTATTTGTAGCCTATAGAAATGTTGTGTATATATATATAATGTTTTACAACTACAGTTTTCTTTCTAGGTATCAACAGTGTTTTTATGGGGTCAATCTGTCCAGCCTCCGCAATGCAGCTGTGGATGAATATTTCAGGCAACCTATTGTAGTAAGTAACATTCAGTTTTTCCTCTCTCCGCTTTGTAATTCTTCCATATTGATTCCCAGTGGCAGCCATGGAGGGGGAACATATATACTTTTAATAATGCTTTATTGTAATGATTTTGTAATAATTTGATTGTAATAATTCAACATTGTTGTTTTACTTGTTGTTTTACCGGTTTTAGCTGCCCTGAGCCCAACTGGGGAGGGCGGGGTATAAATGCAAGTAATAATATGTTCAAATCATTAGAACTTCTGCACTGTATTGTACTTCAAAGGATAGTTCAAATTTATCCCAAATCCAGCTGCATATGTTTACTTGCTTCCCAAAGTTGCATATTGCAGTGCTCAAAGAAAAGTGTAATTTGGTTCTTTACAAAAAATATTGTATTATTTAGTATTGGAATTAAAACTCATCATTAGGAAACAGTCCAGTAGTCAGTTTTATTGCATCTATTTTCTCTAGCCGACAGCAGCATGTGTAATCAGAGCCTTTGGGAGCAGGCCCAGAGAATTAAATACCATGCACAAACACAGGATGTATGCTTGTAGAGTATTCAAAAGCTCCTCCAAAGTGAGACAGTGCTAAGTTTAGTGGAAAGTAGAAATGATATGTGCTGAAATGGCAACTGGAGCAGTCCTGTTTGGCAGGAAGATCAACTAACTGTTCTGAATAACTGATGACAACCCTGCCCGTCACATATCTGCTTGGTCACTCATTCCAGTTGTGCCTCCTGTTAGCTAGGAAACAAAACCAGGTGGCAAGGCAACTACCCCCACTGGGGGCAAAGAGAAGCTACTTAACCCTTTTCCTGTCTGTTGGTTTCCAGCTGAAAATCCCCGCTCTCCTCAGTCTGTTTTTTTCACCTAATGGAAGAAACTATATGAAAAGAAAGTTAGGAGGACCTTCTATCTCCTCCCTCCCCACCCCCACCAAAAGCTGCTTGAGAAGAATTGTTTTGAGTTGAAAATGACAGGAAGGAAAGGGTTTGAGGAGCCTTTCTCTACGTACTGCTCAGTTGCTCAGAAAAACTAGCTCCAGGCTTCTTTGTGTTTTTTAAAACACTGCAGAAAAAAGAACTGGGGAAATTGCTCCCCCAGCCAGAAGAAAGAGACTGACATCAGATAGGGTTTAACAAAGGGCCACTTTACTAACTATTTAGACCTTTCTGGGGCAAGGACATACCCCAATTGTGGAACTAGGCTAAGGCCAGGGGTTGCTCCAGACCACTTCCTTGCCATATGTTGCATGAGCCATATTTGCCCTAGATGCAAGCCATCCCTCTGACTGGCTCCCAGCTGGCATAGCAAACGAAGTGCCACCCTGGAGGTCCCACCCCCCATCAAGTAATGGAACTTAGAGGAGGAGCCTAGGCAGGGTGGTCCCAAAGGCAGTCCTCCTTTCCAGCCCTGGACCACAAAATCCAAAGGCTGAGAAGGTGCCATAAAGTGCTCAACAAATCCATTTTCCCTTTTCCCACACTAACCTGTCCAGTGACCCATCCCATTCAACAGAATTACCATGTCTAATTTCCCATAGTCCACTGACTACAGTGCAAAGTAGGCAAAAATACCCCCCTCCATGCCTATCCAAAATTTCTACCCAGCCCCAAAAGGCAACCAGCTGAAGCCTGCACTGCATACAGGGCAGGAGGGTGGGCTGAGCATGTGGGCAGAAAGGGGGCTGGATAAATAAAACATACTCTATAAGTCAAGTACTGTTGGTAGTAAGTTTCATTTTAACTTGTTAACAACCCAACCACCAATTAGGAGTAAAGTGGTTTTTAAAAGTAGCAACTCAAGCAGAGTCTTATTAATAAGAAGTCCAAAATGTATTGCTGAAATTGATGCAGGAGTGTCTGCAAGCTCAGGATGAGACACCTTGCGTGTAGCTTTTACTTTCTGATTTAAGCATTAATGTTATAAAACAGATAGTATCAACAGTAGGCAAATATTCTCCAGTATGTTCATTAGCCATTATATAATCATGAATGGGTTTTTTTCTGTTTCTGAAGGATTTAATAATAATAATTTTTAATTTATATCCCGCCCTCCCCGCCAAAGCAGGCTCAGGGCAGCTTACATAGCATAAAATACAAATATTACAATGATATAATAATAAAATACCCCAATTACATCATAATTATATTTCTTAATTAAATATACTATTACATTTAAAACCAACCGTTAAAAACTAATAATTTAAACCACAGATTAGTTTGGTGCTACGATCTTGTTATAACACAGTTTTTATATGACGATGGTAACATTCCACATTAAAAAGCCAGCTGGAAGAGGGTGGTCTTGCAGGCCCGGCGGAACTGGTTAAGGCTCCGCAAAGCCCGTACCTCTTCTGGTAACTGATTCCACCAGTGGGGAGCTGTAATCAAGAAGGCCCTCTCCCTCGTAACTTTCAACTTGGCCTCCTTTGGCCCAGAGATTGTCAGCAGATTTTGCGAGCCAAATCTCAGCACTCTCTGGGGAATGTATGGGGAAAGATGGTCCCTAAGGTAGGCAGGTCCTTGGCCATATAGGGCTTTAAAGGTAATAACCAGCACCTTGTAACGAATCCAGTACACAATTGGCAGCTAGTGCAGTTCCCGTAACCTAGGCTATATATGCTCCCACTTAGGGAGTCCCAACAACAGTCTGGCTGCCGCGTTGTAATGTACTGGGAGACGAGTCGTGGTGGAAGCTTATTCTTTATTCGCTGGTACATTACAGAACAGAACAGACGCGGCCGGGTCCGCTAATTTATACATGCATCCCGGAACATCCCCTTCGCTGGCCAGCCCAATCCTGGCCAGTTAAACTTCCCGCCCTTGGTCTGGATTGGCGGGGCTTTTCCCGCGCAGCGCACGGCGACCTGCGTGCGCCCTCAGGTCGCGCGGCGCTTGCGCTGAGTCCGATACTCTACACTCCTCCCCTCCTAGTTTAAACGACATAGTCCTTTAGGTACCCTGGTGTTCGGTGCTCCCGTGTTGATCTCCTCGGGGTTGCCGTCGGTGGGGGGCCCGATCCCGATGTGGGAGGCGCCGTTTCTGGCTGTTGCCCGCCCGCGTCGGGTACTGGCTCCGGTTCTGGTTCCGCGGCTCCGGGGGCATCATACGTTGGTAGCTCCTGTATTGGCGGCGCCTCTTCTGGCGGTACCGTGACCGGCGGTTCCCTGCTTTCTCCCTCTGCTGACTCCTCGGGTGGGGTGCGGCGGCGCAGCTGGTCGATGTGCCGCCTCAGCACGTGGCCTCCGGCGGTGGTTACCTCGTAGGACCGGGAGCCTGTCACCCTCAAAACCCTTCCCGCTAACCACTCGGGGCCGCTTGAAAAGTTTTTCGCATATACTGGATCGCCCGGGAAGAACCCTCTCACTGCCTCCCTGACCTCGGGGGTCCCGCGGACCTCTGGCGCCCTGTCCGGGTGTAGCCTATCTAAACGAGTGGTCAGTTTCCTCCCCATGAGCAGTTCTGCGGGGCTGAAACCGGTTATGGGGTTTGGGGTGATCCTGTTGTGGAACAGGAAGGCTGAGAGGCGGTAGTCCCATTCCCCTTGTACTATACGGCCCAGGGCTTCCTTGGTGGTCCGCACCATCCTCTCCGCCTGGCCGTTGGTGGCTGGATGGAATGGGGCGGACCTTATGTGCCTTATAAGGTATCTGTCGGTGAACTCCCGGAATTCCCGGGAGGTGAATGCTGTGCCATTGTCCGTTACTAGTGTGTCGGGGATCCCGTGTGTGCAGAGGACCCTTCTGAGCGCCCGGACTGCTGCTGCGGTGGAGGTCGAGGCCACCGGGATTACCTCCAACCATTTCGTGTATGCGTCCACCAGTATAAAGAAGATCTGGCCCTGATGCGGCCCCGCGAAATCCACATGGAGGCGGGACCATGGCCGCCCGTTCGATTCCCACCTGTGGGTCGGGGCGGACGGCGGGTTGGGTCTGGACTCCTGGCATGGTTGGCACCTTCTTACCCACCCTTCTATTTCCTCATCCATGCCTGGCCACCACACGTAGCTCCGTGCCAGGGCTTTCATTCTCACGATGCCCGGGTGGGTCTCGTGGAGATCCTCCAATACCTGCCTGCGCAAGGGGGGGGGGACCACCACCCTGCTACCCCAGAGTATGCACCCCTTGTGTGTCGATAGCTCGTCCTTCCTGGACGCGAACGGCCGGAAGGCTTCTTCTGCTTTGCCCGAGGGCCACCCCCTTCCCACCCAGTCCCTGACCCGTGCGAGGACGCGGTCTCTCCCGGTCGCCCGAGCCACCTCGCTCGCGTGCAGGGGGCGCTCGGGGAGCGACTCTATGAGCATCACTCCGTGTGCCGGGGCGGGATCTGGGTCCGTCGCGGGTAGCGGGAGGCGGCTGAGGGCGTCTGCGTGACCCATAGCTTTACCGGGGCGGTGTATCAGCGTATACGTGTAAGAATTCAGGAACAGGTTCCACCTTAAAACCCTTTGAGACAGAATTTGGGGGGTCTGACGATCGGGGGCTAGGAGGCCGAGGAGCGGCTTGTGGTCAGTAGCGATGGTGAAGCGCCTACCGTAGAGGTAGTCGTTGAACTTATGCACCCCCGCCACGATCGCCAGGGCCTCCTTATCGATCTGGGCGTAGTTCCTCTCTGTCGGGGACAGAGTCCTGGAGTAGTAAGCGATTGGCACCTCTCCCCCGCCCGGGAGTTGGTGCCCTAAGACCGCTCCTACTCCGTAGGGAGAGGCGTCGCAAGCCAGGATCAGGGGTAAGTTTTCATCGTAGTGATGAAGTACCGCGTTAGAGACCAGGAGGTCTTTCACCGCCTGGAACGCCGCTGCTTGGCGTTTACCCCAGACCCACGGGGCTTGTTTATCTAACAAACGGTGTAACGGCTCCGCCACGGCGGCCTTGTGGGGCAAGAATGCGTGGTAAAAGTTCAATAAACCTAAAAAACTCTGTAGTTCTGCTTTGCATTTGGGGGCAGGGGCTTGAACTATGGCCCTGGTCTTGTCTGCCGTTGGGTGAATTCCAGCCGCGTCCACGGCGAACCCCAGGAACTCCACCCGCGGAACTCCCAACAAACATTTCTCCTTTTTGACTTTCAGCCCCGCCGCTTGGAACCGTCTGAGGACCTCTCGCAGGCGGCAGCCGAACTCTCCATCGGTGGGGGCGGCGATTAAAACGTCGTCAAAGAAGGGTTGAACTCCGGGGATCCCTTTGAGAAGAGAGTCCATTATGCTCTGGAATATCCCCGGAGCTACGCTAACCCCGAACTGCAGCCGTTTAACCCTGAACGCACCCCTGTGGGTCACTATCGTCTGTGCCTCCGCTGTCTTAGCGTCGACCGGCAGTTGCTGGTATGCTTGTGCTAAGTCCAGCTTCCCAAAAACCCTCGCCCCGGCTAGTGCTGCCAGGACATGGCTGACTACCGGGACTGGATAGGGGTTGTCTTGCAGTGCCTTATTTATCGTGCACTTGTAGTCAGCGCAGATCCTTACTTCCCCGTTGGGCTTGACCGGCGTTACTATGGGGGTCTCCCATTCTGCATACGTTACCGGCTCTAGGACGCCCTGGGCTGTGAGGCGGTCCAGCTCTGCCTCTATTTTTTGTTTGAGGGCGAACGGAACGCGCCTCGCTTTGAGCCTTATGGGCCTGACCATAGGGTCGATCGGTAGGGTGATGGGCGGGCCCTTGTAGCTCCCCAAGGACCCGTCGAAAACCTCTGGGAACTCCCGGCAGACCCCGTCGAAATGGCTGGTCTGCACGTGGTCCACCCCCACCAGCTGGATCCCCAGTGGTTTGAACCAAGCCAACCCGAGGAGTGTGGTCAGTTGGCGCTTGACCACTAGGATGTCTAGGGGCCCCTTAAAACCCCCTCTTTCTACATGCACCCGGGCCCACCCCACGATGTGTACTGGGTTCTTCTGAAAGTCCCTCAGTACGAAGTCCACTGGCCTCGTTTGGAGGCGGCGGCTGGGACATAGTCTCTTGAGGGTTTCCTCCGAAATGATAGAGATGGAGGACCCCGAGTCTACTTCCATGATGCAGGGGGCGCCCTCGATTAGGACTGACATTTTGACCTTGTCTGGGGCCGAGAGGGGCAAGCTCAATACCTGCAGACTGGTGGATGCCGTCGTGTGTGTGTCCATGGAGTCGTGATGCGCTGACGGTTGGCGGCGGCTGTTCTTGGCCCGGCAAGCCCGGGCGATGTGGCCTGTCTTCCCGCAGCTGCGGCAGTCCAGGTTTCGGTACGGGCAGTCCCTCCGCTCGTGGGGGTCGCCGCAGCTGGCGCACCGGGAACCGGTGGTGGCGGTGGCCCTCTCCGTCGCTCGTTGTCTCGCGGGGGCCCGTGTGTCCGCTCTTTGAGGCCGCCGGAGCTGGAACGCTTCTTCCTCTGCTCGGTCCTCCGGCTCCGTTTCTCCCTGGTGGACTGCCTCCCCACGTGGCTGGCCGTACGCCTTGGTGGCCCTTTCGAACGCCGTCGCCTCGTTGAAGGCTTGTTGTAGGGTGAGCTCCTCTTTTGCGAAGAGCTTCTGCTGCAGTCGCTCGTCCCGGAGGCCCCAGACAAATCGGTCCCTCAGGGCTTCGTCCCTCTTGTCGAAACTGCAGTTTCCGGCGATCTGCCGAAGGGCCGCCAGGTAGACCGCCGCTGTCTCCCCCGCCTTCTGGTCCCTCTTGTGGAAGAGGAACCGGCGGGCGACGATGGACGGTTGGGGCGAAAAGTGGCCCGTGAGGAGCCTCACGACCTCTCCGTAGGTCCTCTCGGTCAGCTTCGCCGGAGCGGAGAGACCGCGTGCGATCTCGAAAGTTTCTTCTCCACAGACGCTCAGCAGGACGTCTCTCTTTCG
The DNA here is from genome assembly GCF_032191835.1 of Heteronotia binoei. Taxonomy (NCBI): domain Eukaryota; kingdom Metazoa; phylum Chordata; class Lepidosauria; order Squamata; family Gekkonidae; genus Heteronotia; species Heteronotia binoei. Next base: position 61,233,090 of record NC_083226.1, read on the forward strand.
GTCGTCGTCGTCGATCAGGTTCGCCCGCAGATAGCACGCGACTCGTTCCGTATAGGTCTCCCATCTCTCGGGGTGCTCCGGGTTGAATTCTGCAAGATGGCCCGTCGTTACACTCGGGTTCGCCATGGTGGCGGCGGGCTGTGCGGTCCTGCGGTCCCCACCTTCCTCGTCTCCGGCCAGGTCTGGTTCCCCTCGGGCGGCCGGACCTAGCTAGATCCCATCCTCGTCGCCAGTGTAATGTACTGGGAGACGAGTCGTGGTGGAAGCTTATTCTTTATTCGCTGGTACATTACAGAACAGAACAGACGCGGCCGGGTCCGCTAATTTATACATGCATCCCGGAACATCCCCTTCGCTGGCCAGCCCAATCCTGGCCAGTTAAACTTCCCGCCCTTGGTCTGGATTGGCGGGGCTTTTCCCGCGCAGCGCACGGCGACCTGCGTGCGCCCTCAGGTCGCGCGGCGCTTGCGCTGAGTCCGATACTCTACACGCGTTCTGCACTAGCTACAGTTTCTGGGTTTGGCACAGGGGCAGCCCCATGTAGAGGGCATTGCAGTAGTCTAACCTCGAGGTGACTGTTGCATGGATCACTGTTGCCAGGTCATCACGCTCCAGGAAGGGAGCCAACTGCATCGCCCACCTGAGATGAAAAAAGGCAGATTTAGCAGTGGCTGCTATCTGGGCCTCCATTGATAAAGAAGGTTGCAGGCTCTTGACCCTGCGCTCTGTTTCCAGTGGCGCACCATTAAAAACCGGTAATGGGATTTCCCTTCCTAGGCCACCATGGCTTGGGCAAAGGACCTCTGTCTTTGCTGGATTCAACTTCAGCCTACTCAGCCTGAGCCAAGCTGCCATGGCTTATAATGCCAGGTCCAGATTTTCTGGGTCATCGTCAGACTGGCCATCCATCAATAGATAGAGCTGGGTGTCATCAGCATACTGGTGGCAACCCAGCCCATACCTTCAGACAATCTGAGCAAGGGGGCGCATGTAGATGCTAAACAACATCAGGGAGAGAACCACCCCCTGAGGCACCCCACAATTAAGCGGGTGTCTCTGGGACAGTTCTCCCCCAATTGCCACCCTTTGTCCCCGACCCTCAAGGAAAGAGGAAAGCCATTGCAAGGCCAGCCCCTGAATCCCTGTGTCGGCGAGGCGGCGGGTCAGTAGCTGGTGGTCGACCATATTGAACGCAGCCGATAGGTCTAACAGCAACAGCACCGCCAAACCACCTCGATCCAGATGCCGCTGGAGATCATCCATCAGGGTGACCAGCATTGTCTCCGTCTCATGCCCCGGGCGGAAGCCGGACTGGTGAGGATCTAGGACTGAAGTGTCATCCAGAAAACTCTGCAATTGTAACGCCACTGCCCTCTCAATAAGTTTGCCCCAAAATGGCAAGTTTGAGACCGGCTGGTAATGTGCCAATTTGGTCGCATCTGATGTAACCTTTTTCAGGAAGGGGAGAACCACAGCCTCTTTAAGAGGCGTTGGAAAAAGACCCTCCAAGAGAAATCTATTTATGATGTCCCGTATAGGACACCTAAGCTCTCTCTGGCAAGCTTTAATTAGCCAGAAGGGGCATGGGTCCAGATCACAAGTTGTTGACCATACAGTAGAGAGAATTCTGTCAACTTCCTCCAAGCTGAGTGTGTTGAAGCGATCCAGGATTGAATCAGAAGACAGGCACGGGCCTCGAGTTCACATACTGTATCCAATGTGGCCGAGAGGTCGTGGTGGAGCAACTTGACCTTGTCTGCAAAAAATTTCGCAAACGCCTCACAGCCTTAGCATTTGGCTTGCCTTGCAGCAGTGTTGTGAGATTCCAAATCATCCTAAACAATTGTGCCGGGCGAGAATTTGCAGACGCAATTTTAGCCGCAAAGTAAGTCTTCTTTGTAGCTTTGACTGCCATCTCATAGGACCTCATAAACTCTCTATAAGATGTTCTAGTTGCTTTGTCCCGAGTACGCCACCATTGCCTCTCTAACTGTCTGAGTCCTCGTTTCAGCTGTCGCAGCTCCGGGGTATACCACGGAGCCAGCTTAACGTGAGGGTGCAGAGGGCATCGAAGTGCGATCTCTTCAATAACTCAGGAGAGGCGTCCACGCCAAGAATCAACCAGATCATCAAGAGAATCGCCAGGGGGCCAGGGATCCCGTAGAGCCATTTGGAACCGCTCACGGTCCATCAGACTCTGCGGGCGAGCTAAAATAAGCTCGTCGCCAAAACGGGTTTGGAGTGGAACATCCACACAAGCCTTAAGGGCAAAGTGGTCCAACCATGGCACCACCTCCGCAGTTAAATCGTCCATCATAACCCCGGCCTCAAAGATCAAGTCTAACATGTGCCCTGCCCAGTGAGTGGGCGATGTAACAAATTGGGAGAGTCCCAGTGTCGCCATGGATGACACTAGGTCCATCGCCTGACTAGAGGCTGCGTCATCAGCATGGACATTGAAGTCACCCAGGATCACAAGCCTTGGGTACTCCAATGCCAGGCTGTTACGGTCTCGATCAGGGATGGTAAGGCACTGGCTGGTGCGTTAGGTGGACGGTACACCAGCCAAATCGCCAACCCCTTCCCAACGTCCCACACCAGACCGGCACATTCAATACCATTGATCTCTGGGGCCGGGAGTAAAGGGGTAAGCCTCTCATATGAATAGAGCCACCCCCCCCACCCGCTGGTCCATGATTGGCGAAAGACTGAGTAACCCGGGGGAACCGTTTGGGAGAGGGCCACTGTGTCTCCCTCTCGCACCCAGACTTTATACTAGAGCAGAGGTGGCAGACTCATTGGTTACAAGGGCCAGATCTGACATAAAGGTCATTTTGTCAGGCTGGGCCACATGTACCATAAAATGTAATGCCAGGAACTCTCGAAAGCTCATACCCTGGAGATCTTGTCGGTCTTCAGGGTGCTCCTGGACTTGAATCTGACTATTCAAACTGCCGACCAACCTGGCTACCCTCTGAAACTATCTTGACAAAAGTGTCTGTCTTTATATGCCTAAAATGCTATATATGTCTTTTATTTGTACTTTCAGGACACATTTGACGTTAGAATTCTGATGGCCCGGACAGTAAAATACACTGTCAACTTTACAGAAGCAGAAGAAGAAGATTTGCACAGGTCAGAGTCTGAGGGGAATTCATATTCTCTCTCTTTCTGTATCATACCCCCATTTGAAATTTTTGTTAACATTCAGAAGCAAGCTAGGAGCATTGACCACAGCTGTGCATCCAAAATATTTAGCCTCTAATTAAGGCCTTTAGCATTGTGTTATAATTCTCAGTAGTTGTAATGGAACAAGCACACTAAATTATTTATTTGCTTTGAATTCTGTGGTACCCATCAAGAAAGAAATGAGCTCCCCCCCACCCCACAAAAAAGAATATTTTGCTCTGCCTTGGCTTCCTTATTGCAGTGTTGTATTCTGGGGTATTCAGATAACATCAGCCTCTATTTGTCCCGTTTCCCCCTACTTTGCTGCAGTCTTTTCCAAACCTAGTTTGATACAATCTTTTTTGGACACTATGCACATATATTTATATTTATTGTAATAAATTGTATTTATTTATTTGTAGTATAAATTTATTGTAGTAAATTGTATTATAAACTGGAATAAATAAACTGGAAGAGCAGTGCCTTTTGAGTTTGAACGTTTTCCTTTCACATCTAGCATTATAAGGAGAATGGGTATTGATGTCAAGATATCAGTGAAGCAGCCAAAGTCACTGATAGTGCAGTCTAAGGTCACTGGGATTATTTTGCATAGTATTACATTGTGAATCATTTTTGAATTCATAGTGGAGAACTTCACCCCAATATACCCCAATACCAAGACAGACAAATCTGGAACAGAAGTCACTCCTAGCTCCCTCCTTCAGTGCTATATAAAGTACAATAAATGTAGAGATCAACAAGAGTTTCAGAATATAAGCTTTCAAGAGTCAAAGCTCCCTTCATCAGACATGAGTAAGCTACTTGAGAGCCAGTTTGGTGTAGTGGTTAAATGCACAGACTCTTATCTGGGAGAATCAGGTTTGATTCGCCACTTTTCCACATGCATCTGCTGGAATTACCTTGGGTCCATGATCATTCTGTCAGAAACTGTTCTGCTCAAGAGTAGCTTCTATTAGAGCTCTCTCAGCCCCATCTACCTCACAGGGTGTCTGTTGTGGGGAGGGGAAGGGAAAGGAGATTGTAAGCTGTTCTGAGACTCCTTAGGGTAGTGAAGGGTGGGTTATAAATCTAGTCTCTTCTCTTCTAGTGTCTGATGAAGGGAGCTTTGACTCTCAGAAGTGTGTGCCCTGGTCTCTAAGGTGCTACTGGCCTGATTTACTGCAGACCAACACTTACCCTCTGAAATTAAATGTTAAGAGTGATTCTTCTTAACTCACCATGTTTGCCTCCACCTGAACTCCACTTGTATATTTGTGAAGAAAGCAAAGAGACATTCCTACAGAGCAACAGATCTATTAGAAATTAGATCCCCAGGGAGAAAAACTGTGCAGTTCCAAGGAGCTTCACTTTCAGCCATCCTACAGCTCTCTCTGTTCCAAACTCAAACTGTGCACTCTCTCACCTGTACCCTCCCCTCAGATGCATCGGTGTCATTTCCCAGCCTCCGATGGGTACTTAGCCAGAACTGTCAGAAGGCCATCTCCTGAAAGCTGCCATTGAGAAAACATCCACAGTTGTTAAGGGGCACTAATGTTCTTCTGTCATAGGATATCGGCCCCTTCTCAGCCACACTGGCAATGCCAGTTATAGGCTGGGGCTGCGCTTTGCCCTCCCAGAAGGAGGGAGGCTGACTTCGGCTTCCCGGCCATCCGGGAGTTAGAGGATGGGGCATGGTGTCGGAGCTATAAAGCCACGATCCCCGCCTGTGTGGCACAGTTCTTTCGTGGCTCTCGGCCCACCCACCCTATGCAGTACAGGTTTTTACCAGTCGCCTTATTAGGGGCCAGGTAGGAATTTTTTCATTTTTACAGAATTGGCCTATGTGAATTTGTTTTTTGCCTACCTTGTACTGCTTGATAGTGTAGGAAGTTTTGAGAGAAGTTTGGTAGATTTGGTCACTTGGCAGGATGAGGTATTGGCTACAGTCTTTTCAGGGGAGCACCTATGGCTCTGCACCAGTGGGTGCAGGTGGTCTGTATGAACGGGTAGATGGGGTGCAGATCACGACAAAGCCTCACCGGGGCGGATTTTTCCTGAGTGATTGATGCCGACAGAGGTGGAGGTGGAGTTTGGGCCTGGCCGCTCAGCACCAGTCAGATGATATTGGGCTCGTGCTGGGGGCAGGGTGGCTTGCCCTTCTAGGACAAGGCGGGGTCCTGTGTTTTGACCCCAGGGCTTGTTCTTGTAGGCCTATACCTCTTGCCATTCTTATTCGTTCAAGTTATGTTTCAATAAAGCAGCCCGGGTTTTATCCAACACACTGTGTCAGCCTCTTCATTCCGACTGGGGGGGGGGGGGGGGGCAAATGACTTTAGGCCAAACCATTCACAGCAAATGTGCAACAAACTCATAATAATATGCTTAAGATAATGTATGACCAATACTATACCTTGTTGTACTGAATCAATTCAGGTTGGTTTCTAATGCACATGTTAAGATTAGGATCCTAGTTTCTGAATTATCTATACACTTCTGTCTTTTAATCATTGATTGCCTTGGCATCTTTCTTGCTTCTGCAGAGTGGAAATCCCCTTTGTTTTTCAAATGATGCAATCCGGGCTAATCCATGGCTTGGCATTTTGGTTTGATGTGGCATTTGTCGGTTCACTGTACGTATTCCCACTCCCACCCTATCCTATGCTTTAAAATTTCAATTTAAGGAAAGAGGCCATTTTTACTTTCGGCCAAATATTCTTAGTCAAGTTGTCAACTGCCTAGTGTATGGAGGATTACGCTCAATTCTTGGATTTAGTTTTGAGGTGGCAAAATTGATGTGAATGTGATGTGGTAAGATATGATGTACCACCCCAGATACAAACCATGAGCTGATCTAGACATTATGCTTGCACAGGGATTAGCATACCAAACTTGTTCACTACAACTCAAATACACAACTCAGCTCCATGCAGTAAAATTTCATATTGTTGCAAGTGTCTGCCAGTGACTTGGTGCAGAGAAACTCCATCTGGGGAGTGTGAGGATGCTGGAGTAGCTCAAATTCTTCATATGTGAGATGGATGAGTGTTGGATTCCATCTTTGATACATAGTTTGTGCTTTAATTTGCATGATGATGAGACAGCAAACAAGGGAGTTTCAGCCTGGCATTCTTTTGATCCCAAAAGCAGTTGTTCCAGGAGAGCTGCACTGACTTTAGTAATGTGGGATTGCTGCTTGCTTAGGGTTCCTGGTGTAGTAGTCCAATGGCATTCCTTATTTTCTGAATAAGTATGTACTAGTGGGTTTTTTCCTTCACTTTCTTTTGATATATGCATATTTATTTCCTTGCTTTAAGGGTAACAGTTTGGCTATCAACTGCTCCAACAGAACCTCTGACTCATTGGTATCAAGTACGCTGCCTTCTTCAAACACCTCTCTTTGCCAAAGAAGGAGAAACTCTTTCAGGAAAAGTCCTGTTTGTAGCAAATAAGCGGTAAGTTGCCAGACTTTGACACTGCTTTCCTTGCCAAGAAAAAAAAGGCTATTTGCAAGGTTATGGAAATTATGAATGGGCGTGAACTGCATTTTTGCAATTTGATTCATGGTTTGTGGCTGAACCACAAACTAATATGCTGAGCCAATTTGTATTGTTTTGTGAGCCATTTAAAGTACTATTTGCTCCCCATGGATTTTAACAGAAAGCAGAAAGCAGGGGTTTCCAAACAGCTGAGTGTCTCAGAGCTATTTACACCAAATAGCTGGGTGGCTCAGAACCATTTAAACCAAGCACCTCAGCTCAGCTGTTTTTTTGTGGAGAACAGAAAGCAGGGGTTTCTGCTCTTCATGAACTTCCACAAATGGCATCAAAATTCATGAAAGTTTATGGTGGTTCTTCCATTCATGAGCATTGCTTCACGAATCATGAACCAGACAAAATTCATGACAAATTTTAGTTTGTCAGCTGGTTCATCATCATCCCCAGTGGAAGCAAAAATAAATTGCAATAAAAAGATGAAGTCTATTTTACATCAAAATTCACAGGGTAGAAAACGAACCTGTGTGTGTCCATGTATCCCAAAAAATGACTAGGAAAAAAACAAGTTTTACACTTGTGACAAGTGAATTTACTTTACATTTTTCTGCTGTTAAGCATGCTTATGCAAAATTTATATGCTTATGCTAAATGTTGCATAACTATCAATTTTTGTTGTGGGAAATACAGTGGGCAAGAAGAGCATTTCCTTTTCTTTAAAGTTGCTATAATTTAATGGTTTTAGAGAAGTAGCAAGAATTCATTACTGTAGATAACCTAGTGTGCCTTTAAAATTACTTACATTATTTGATTTCAGTATCTCTTAATACAGAGAAGAAAGCTATGTATATGTCACACTTTTACTTTTGTTTGCTAGTTGGTATAAATCCTTTCTAAGATTTGTTGATATGATCACAAGGATTAGAGCATGCAGAACCATTTTTTCTTCTGCTTATTTTTACATATCACTTGCATAAAAACGCTTTCAACATGGGATGTGAACTGAAGGTCTTATGAGCTTTCTCAAATTGCTCTGACAGATCTCTCATAGTAGATATGGTCAAATTCTGTGTGCATGGTAATCAGGAGATAGCATGGAATTGTGCTGAAATACATAACAAAATTAATCTGGTCATTGTGTTGGAAGAGTAAAGAAATTCACACTTTCATCCACAGACCTAAATAGCACCTGTCCAAAATTTCCCTGTGCCAAGTTTTCTGTACTGCCCTTCATGGTGCACGAAAAGTTTATTTATCCCTACTGGGATACTTTAGGTTGCTTCATGTCACTTCAGAATTGACAAGATCAGCAGGAGTAAGGTTGGATGACCAGACAGAGACAAAAAAGTCATCTCTGCCCAGCAAGAAAATGTGCTGGGATGTTACAATTTTTCTCACAGAACTCCAGCATGGGCACATTAGGACATAACAGTGCTAGTTGAACACATTATTGTTACTAGATTTCTAAAGTTTAGCACCTGGCTAAGACTTTGAAATTGCAATCATTAAGTACTATTCTGATTTTGGTGTTCCTTTCAGTTTTAAGGCTGAACTACATATTATGTTTGACATGTCACTGCCACATAGACTTAAGTTAGTTGTGAGTTCCTTTGTTGGAATGCATTTCTTAAATGCGTGCCTCATCCTCTGTGCTTTTGTCTCAACCTCAGACAGCCCTGATAGGGCAGTATTGCCTCACTGGCAACTTGATACATGCTAATGTCAATGAACCATGTGCCCCTGGGGGCAGGAAAATAGCATGGGGAGAAGAGGCAGGAGTTCCTTCTGCTTGTATGAAATGGTCTCAGTCTGATTCAGGGATTCACATGATTGAGAACTTAGTTCCCACAAGGTGCTCAGAGCTGACCCCTGGAAGTCCCCACTGCAATCATGTGTCAAGTGAAACATGTAGCACTTGGGAGGGCTCATGGAGTATCCCACAAAATCCGGATTTGGTTAAGGACTGGATCTCAGCAAGGTAAGAGTACAATCTGATCCAAAACAACTAAACAGCAGAGAAAATAGGGATCTGGAACTAGAATCTAGCAGAGTAAAGTTGTTCAAGGCAAAGGATGAGGAATAGGTAGGATTTCAAAGCTAAAGGAACCTCTCAGAAGCTTGCCAAAAGCCTGTTCCTACTCTGCTGCTTGATGGCTGAGGCCAAGATAACCATAGCACAGGTGTAATGGAGTAGCCCTGAAAGCAAATACTTTGTGTCTCTGGTTTGGTTGTTTAGATTTTTAAAAATGTCTACAGCCTACACCCTTTAAAAATCCAAGCAAATACAGTAACCTTTCAGTCCCTCCTGAACATATCTTGAGGTGGCGCTGTTACCTCAGCCACCTCACCAACTGAAGGAGCCCATTCCATAGGATGGGAGCTATGATGGAAAAGGGTTTGATATCAAGAAGCTACCTGAAGTGATATAATTTTATTGTGTATAGGGATATGCATTTGGATATTTACAGATATTTATATTTACAATATAAACCTGAAAAATACCTTATTTATATTTGGGATAGATATATTTAGTATTAGGGATTCTCAGGAAGATTGGTATCCAAGTCACAAATATTTCTAGAAATATTTGGGAATATCCAGGGCAGGCATTCTAAAGACCCTGGGCCTGTTCCCTCTCCTCCATTTTACAGGTTTCCTAAAAAAACAGGAGGGAGGGGGAAGGAAGTCATTCTACTAGGGAAAGTTATATTACAGGGAAAGACTATAATTGTCTGCCACAATCATGATAATTCTGTCATTGTCCTCCCCTCTGACCATAGGCAAAGAGACTAAAAAGCAGGCTTGGCCATAGCTTGACTACTTTTAAAAAGATTTTTTAGGGGGAGTAATAGAATTTGGAGAGGAATTTTCCAACTGCAGATAATAATTTTAAAAATGGCTAAAAACCTCATGATGGAGAGGCATTCCAACAGCCTCTCTTATGCTTTCAGTTGTGCTCTAGAGCAGGGGCCATCAACCCCCAGGCCGCAGACCAGTACTGGGCCATGGCCTGGCCTTTTCCGGGCCACCCTGCCTCGCCACCCCCCCCAACCCCACGCAGCCTCACCGTCCCCTGCCTGTGGTGCCTCCTCCTCCTCCTTCTGTTTTTATACTATTAAGGCTGGGGAAGGGGTCGTGAAGTGCCTTCAGGGCTCTGTAAAGGCTGACCTCCCCCTGCCAATTACCTGATAATCCGCGAAACTGTAGCAGGCAGCGGCTGCTGAAAAAGCTGTGTGGCCCTTGCCTCCTGCCCTTTGGAAGGAGGCAAGGGCTGCACGGTTTTTTCAGTGGCCCTGGTTTCGCGCAGTTTCCCAGCCAATCAGGTAATCGGCGGGGGGTGGGGTCAGCCTATACGGAGCCCAGAAGGCTCGGGGAGGCAGCGAGGCTTTGTGGCGCCGTGGGGAGGGTGTGTGAGGTTGAATTCGGTGCCCCCACCTTGGCAGCCCTAGGACTGTGGTGGGCCACCAGGCCCTGGGCCTGGGCTCTGGGGCCAAAAAGGTTGGGGACCACTGCTTTAGAGAGATAAGGAGTTTTTGCAAGCATCTCATTCACCAGGAAACCGAAGATGTAATTCCTATAGGTCTGGAAAACCCTAATTAAGGACTCTGGAGACCTTGCTACTATATTACAGAATAGCATCCCAATTATTTGTGCAGTGGTCAGGAAACTGTGGAGGCTCCATTTTTCAGCCCTCCCATCACTGCAAGGTAAGCTATGACTGGGATAGGAAAGGGGGCAATGGTAGAGCTACCAAGAAATGTAGTGATATGATGTGCTGATTCCAAATTGGACTCAAACCTTGGAAGAATTTCAGCCAGACTTGGAGGGTATGGATGTGGCCTTAAACAAACAAAAGAGTGGTATTCAGATTTTGTGAAGGACTTAAATACCATTATTTGAAGTAGGGGTGTTTGGGTCCCCAAGTACAGTTTAAAGCATTTTGGGAGAAGGGATTCCAGAATTATTCAGCTCCCATTACTCTCTTTTGGGGGCTTTTTTACAGGAGTAGATATTTTTTACTGGAGTAGATGTTTTTCAACCAAATTGCAGGGATCCTAGTCCTGCCTGTCTACTGAAGACCACCCAAATTTCAAGCAAATTGGATAAAGGGGTCCAATTCTATGAGCCTCCGAATAACATGCTTCCAGCCATCTTACTTGTCTTCATAGTTTCCTTTGGGAAGGGGGGATTCAAAGAAGCCAGTAGCCAAACATAAAGCAACCACTGGCCAAAAGCCTTCAAATGCAAACAAGCCCAACAAAACCAATATCAAACAAGAGAATCCCAGTTGAGAAGTCCAACAAAATCACTATCAAAGCAGAGCATCTCAGCAGAACCAACTTAAGCAAGGGACACCTGCGGGCCCAACACAATCAATGTTCCATTGGAAAATCCCAGCGGGACCTCTGTAAGTGAGGGACACTTTTGCAAGCCCAACACAAATAATGTCAAACCAGGGAATCCCAGCAGAACTCAGGGCCAGTGTAACATGCCTAACAGACCCAACAGTTTTAATTTGCCTGGAAAACTTGTAAAATTGAAGAAAAACATGGCTGGGAGCCTTGAAATGCCAGCCTCAAATATTTTCAGATATTCACAAATATATTCAGAATTTTTGAGGAATCAATGTCTGGTATTCACTCTGATACTCAATATCGCCCCCCAACAACCCCCCCCCAATAAAGTGTGCGTGTTTTGGGGGGGCGGATTTGAACTTGGAATATCTAAATGCACATCCCTATCAGAGGAGAACATTCAAAGCCTGTCCATACCAAATTCAGTACCATCATTAACTCATGCCTTTCACAAGGATAGTTCTGTTTAATTGAATCAATTGATTAAGGCGGGGGGTGTCTCATTAACTTAACCAATGTTACAAATTAGTATGTTTAAGCCTAACTTGTATGCATCAAAACACAAACAAATAGAGCACCAGTTACTCTGGCAAACTTAATAAAAGTTATTATAAAAGCAATAGCCATTTTAAAAAGTTTTTTTTCTGATTCATGATACAGGCAGAGTTACGACATCCAGATTGTTGCTGCAGTGGATGAGACTGGCTTTAAGTCAGGCAATGTCCTTGATTTAAAGAATCCATTTTTTAGGTAAGAAAGTCTCTTAGCTAAGATTCATCTTTGGCAAATATATTTACTAGTCTCCACTGTGTGAAACAGTCTCTGTGAATGTGTTAAGAAGACCTCTTTATTTGAAGGCCTTCAGGAAAGAGTGTAAGATGGACATTTTAGAAGGACATTTAAGAAGTCATAGAACGGTAGCCAAGTGGTAATTTTAATGGCAGACTGGATTTATAAATTGCTGTTCTGGCTGCTACAAAGTTTTGATTGTGTATTTGCTTTCATTTGTATGTTGTTACCCCCTGAGTTTCAGATTTCTGGAAGGCAGATTTTATAGGTATTTTAAATCAATAAAATCTGACACTGTTTTTTAAAAATCAGAATTCTTGCCTTTTCACCAATCTTAGTTAACAGAAATTCTTTAAAAGTTAATACATTGCGATGATCTGAGTTTCTCACAAGAGAATGCTGTGTACTTGTTTGGCATTATATGAATGTTGTCTTCTCTAGCTTGTGAGAGAAGGAAATGAGTACACTGAAATATATCCATGGATTCCCTTTTGTTAAGTGAGGAATCTTTCTCCATCAGAGAAAGTCTTCTGACTTAATGGAATGAAGTCCTTTGATCCAACACATTGTAAACTAGGTGAAGCAATGCATTTGAAACACAGCATCAAGAGGGCTACAATAGAGAGCCACAGGTGCAAACATAACCTTAGAAGTGTGTTTATTTTTCCTGATGTATTATAGAGAAAGTCTCAATCTTTACTCTTTATTCTCTTGAATGACAACTATTTGCATTATGTTGGATAACTGTACTGTTCAAGTGTAGATGTGAGATGAAAGATTTAGTGACAATGTTATGGCCTGCTGACTGAACTGAGATTGACATATTGAAGGAAAATTAGAGACTAAAGGCAGAGCAGAAAACAGAGAGGTCGTAGACAGGTGGCTGCATAATTGCTTGCTCAAATGCCATTAAATATATGTCAAGACATACTGTCATGGTGGCAGTATTACCAGCTAGATAATTTTAAGGTACAATTTGTCATGATCTTGTTCCTCAGCAGTGAAATTTGTACTGGAATTTCTTTCAGTGTTTGGGATGAAGTGGTTAGAAAGATGTAGCAATTTATGTTTGCTTCAGAGGATATACTTCTGTTCCACATTTAACCAGTGACCAACAGGAAGCTACTGTGGAAGAAGAGGGTGCAAGCTTAACAGTTGTACAGGGACATGAGGGGAGGCAGCAGATCCAAAGCTTGGGCCCTTCTTTGGTTGCAACAACTGGATGGTGGTCAAGTTTGATACAGCTGACCATGGTTGATGTTGGTACATCAGTAGAGACCAAAGATAATTATGTGGTCAGTCACATGGAATCAGTGATGCTGTCTGAAGTATAGATCTTAACTAAATAGTTAAGTGAGCCTTTTTATATTCATCCATGTCTGGATGGATACATACATTTATACATATATAACAATACCTGATCCCCTCGTCTGATGAAGTGTGCTTAAGGGAGCGCACGAAAGCTTACGTTCTGAATAAAAATTGGTTGGTCTTAAAAATGCAACTTGATTCCTGCTTTGTTCTATATAATCTCATGCGACTAAACTGTGTTCTTCTTCACAGTCTCTGTGCTTTCCACCACATGGGTTCTTCACCTGTACAGTTGTGGTCAAATTTTTCTACTGTAGTTCTCCTTCAGTGGAGGATGTCATCCAAGCTGTTTAGATCACGCCTCCTCTTGCTCCAGGCAGGGCTATGCAAATTTTGCATGACTCTCCTGAGCCAGAGTGAGGCTGCCCTTCCAGTTTCAATAGCCCTGAAGTGCCAGCAAGATGCTTGAGCCTAGCTCTGTTTCTTCTGATTAACAATAATAAAAAAATATTACCTCTTGGATCTTACTGGCATGGAGGAGGACAAACTTTCCATGAAGATGCCTGGATGAGGATCTAAAAAAAATACATCCTTAAGAACAAATTCTCCATCCAAAGCTTTGGGTACCAGAGAATGGCAGACTAAAGACCCAGCCATCTGCTGCAGGCAAGACAGGAAGACCCAAGACTTCAGGTATCTCTTTCGCAACTGCTGGAAACTCTGCAGAGGCCCCTTCAGACCGCCGCAGGTCACATGGAGCCATTCATGGCTGAGGTTTCCCATCTTGGCTCAGAAGCTTCTGGCTCTACAGGGAATGCTTGAAACAAAGTCAGAGGTGAGATTCCTCACCCCACAAGTGACAGAGACATGATCTGAGTGGATTGGAGACCAGGAGCAATGTGGTGGAACAGTCTCCATTCCTGCAAGCCTTTCTGGTTCGTTTGGCAAGTGCGGAAAGCCCCAATATGGTGACCGCACCATTTTTGCCCACCCTTTTCAACTTGGCTCTAACAGACTGGCTTATGTAGGCCTGGAGATCAGCCTGGATGTCCCTTCTCCAATAGTTATTGCCACCTTCAACCATTCCTGGGACACAGTTACCAGGATCAATGGCCCATGTAGGGACCAGGGAGTCTGGTGGCCAGGCCTGCAGCTACAGGGGGCCTGTGGGGGCCCTGCCCCCTGACTTCCTGTCAAGTGCTTCAAGCTTCCCCCCTCCCCCCTGCTACCACCACAGGGGTGAAAGCTGAGAGGCTGGTGGCTGCCCCCTCTTTCCTCCCAATATTTACATTGCACATGAAGGGTTCTTAGGAGCAGCTGCTGCTTCTCCCAGGCCTTTAAATAATGCAAGAGGGGCAGCAGCTGCTCCTAGGTACCCCTCCCGTGTAATTTAACTCATTGTGGGGAGAGGATGGCCCTTGCCTCTCAGCTTTCATCCCCGTGCTCCCCAGGTGGTGGTAGTGGTAGGGGGTGGGAAGGAAGATCGGGTGCCCTGAGTCACAGCCACAGTGGCCAGGGCAGGGGGAGCTGTTGGGTGTCCCCTGAGTTTTTATATGCCCCCCCAGGCCTGCTGGTGGCCAAGGGCACAGGTGAAAAAGAGATAAAAGAAGAATTGTCCCCTCTCCTTCTCCCAGCTCTTTTCCCTCAGAGGAAGTTTCATTTCCACCTAGACCCAAATGTCCCAAAATGATGGCAAGTAAAAAGCATTCAAGTACCTAACACAGGGAGGCTTTTGATGAAGAGGATGGATCCTCATCTTTCACTGTGGGGTCTACAAGACCAAAAAAGACCTTGCCAAGCCCCAAACACAGCAGGGTCAGGTTCAGAATCTGAGGTGGAGGAGATCCATTCAGCCAAGGCTTCTATGCCAGCAAGTTCTGACAAGGAGGCAGAATGGTCAGGGGAGGACTTTGATTCACAGGACAGCATCTAAGTTATTACCAAAGGCGTCTTTAAAAGGTCATATCTGCCTTATATTGTCAACTAGATATTCTGGAAAAGACCGGTTCCTTAGCCTCTGACAAACTAGATAGAAGGGAATTTATGAGACCATCTAAATGATCTTGGGTCTGCCATTCCCAGATTTGTTTTTGACAAAGTCTTGAGAGCTGACTGGTCTGTTCTGGGCAATGGTACTTCCTTAACAGCATTGCCCAAAAAATCACACTCTACCAGAGGAGACCAAGGAAGAGCTCAAGGTCCCCTTAGTTGATGCCCCTGTCATCACCCTTCATTCAGGGGCCATTCTTTCTAAGGATGGGTACAATGTCTTAAAAGATTTGGTAGACAGGAAGAATAAAACAGCTCTTTAAACGTCTCATTAGGCATCTTCCCTCACTATCAGGGCTTCAGCTGTTCTTTCAAATTTTGTCAGAGCTATCATGATCTGGGCTGACAATGTTCAGGATATGGGGACTGATCCTTAAAATCAAGAGAATGGCAGAGTTTGTGATAGATGCATCCTAAGACACCATACACTTCTGTGCTAGAGCACAGGTGACAAATGTGGTCAGAAGAAACTGGTGACTAAAGCACTGGAAGGTAGAGATCTTCTGTCTAAATCCAATTTGCCTGCAAATAAATCCTTGGGCAGGTTACTGTTCAGAGAAGGGGAACTAGACAAGGTGTTAGTGGAGACTTAAGAGAAGAAGAAAGCAATGCCATCTGCCTTTTATACTAAGGATAAAGACATCAGAAGTAAAACTTTCCACTCCTTTCATAACTACAGAACTGCAAGAGGCTGAGAGGTCAGGATTTTCAGGAATAACCATGACTTTATATGCCGTTCCAGATTCCAACATGGACAGTTGCCATCTAACAAGCAGGTTAGGAACGTTTCAGGCAAAAGACCCCCACTGCCTGACTACTTGATAGGAAGTCAGCTCCAGAACTTTCCCCAGAAAAACTCTACAACCAACCAGTGGGTTCTTTATCATCATTAAACATGGCTACAAGATAAGAGTTTTCTTCTCCCCCCCCCCCCCGATTCATTCCATCTCCAGTTCCCAAGTCAAAACAAAAGCATTGCTTACTTTTGGAAGCAGTCCAGAACCTTCTTTCTATTGAGGCAATCAAACCAGATTTCCTTCATCAACAATTTTATAGAGTCTACTCAAGCCTCTTTGTAGTTCCCAAAAGATCAGGCAATTGGAGAGAGTTTGAGAGAGCTGAATCAGTAGGTAAAGAGGCTAAAGTTCTGTATGGAATCTCTTTATTCTGTCCTTCAAATTATATAGCAGAATACTTATCTAGCATCTCTGGACCTCAGGGAAGTTCATCTACACATCCCCATTCACCAGTCTTCCAGTCAGTTCCTGCATTTCTCCTTTCAGGGCCATCACTTCCAATAGAAAGCCTTATCTTTTGGCCTTTCGTCTTCGCCAAGAGTTTTCACCAAGGTCCTAATAGCACTGATAGTCATTTTGAGACAACAGAGGATTCACATTTACCCCTTTCTTGGGATGATATCCTGATCAGAGCCAAGGATACCAGATCAGTGATCAGGGATTCCAGAGTCACAATTAAACTACAGACTTTCTGATAAACCTACAGAAAAGGAACTTCACTCCATCCAGAGACTTAGTTCATTTGGGAGACAGGGTAAATATGGGACTGGTGAAAGTTTTTCTTCCTCTGGAAAAGCAGTTGAAAGTAGTGGACATAGTGAAGAAGATTCATAAGCAAGAGTTCCCAGATCTCATGCATCTATCAGCAATACTGGGACTCCTAATATTGACAATAGGCCTTGTGTCATGGGCCCTCTTACACACAAGACCCTTGCAGTGGACAGTCCTACCTCATCAGGAAGACATCAGCAAGAGAATCACAGTAACTTCTGTTCTGTGGAGATCCTTGAGATGATGGACCCTGCAGAAAAACCTGATCAAGAGGATAAGTTTCTGGAGGGGGCGTGGTTGCAGAACTTCTGGTTGGCCACACTCTACTCTCTCTCCCGATACTCCCTTTGGATACTATACAATTGCACTGAAACTAAGGCACAGTTTTGCATATACTGCACAAGGTCTGTGATGGGAAGAACCAAAGGAAAAAAAGATGGCAAAAATCCCCCAAAGAGACCACAAACAAGGTAAGAGTCTGACTCAGAAGACGAGTTGCAGTTGGAGTTATTCTCCTTAGAGAAAATAGTGTCAGGAGGAGCGGGACTAGGTACAAGTTTTCAAACAATAATGAATGTTCTTACGGAAATGAAAAATGAATGTAGCCAAGGCATTGACTGTATAAAAGGGGAGATTGAATATTTAAAAACAGAAGTGGGGAAACAGTCAAGAAACTGTTGAACCAATGCATTAGAAGTTTGAACAACTGACAATGGCAATGAAGGAAACAAAAGTGAAAGCAGAAACGGCCATACAAGAAATGAAAAAAGCAGCTAAGGATTTGAAAGCATTAAAGATTTTTGAGATGTGGGCAAAGAACAAAATTATACTGCAGGACATAAAATTAAGAGAATGCAGAGCTAAAATCAGAGGAGTTTCAAAGAATTACTCATCAGGAGAAGACCTGGGCATACCTTTAAAAGCTTGGCTCCCATCTCTGCTTGGACTAACAGCTTTAAATAAAAAGGTAACAGCCTTTTGTTTGCCTTTGTCGAAAAACACCCCATCTGAAGTGACTCCAGATATCTTAGTGGAATGTGTAGACATTCAGCAAAAGAATAAATTACTCCAAATGGCAAGAGAAAAACAAGGTTTGCAATTGGCCAGCATTATAGTGCAGCTCTTCCCTGACCCTCCCCAGTGAGTTTCTTGCTGCATGGAGAAGACTGTGAGGAGTGGCTGATAAGCTAAATACAAATGGTATTAAATTTCACTGGCTACCTCTGGGACACATTATTGTTCATCTGGATGGTAAAACCTACACAGCCTTCGATGAATTATCTGGAAAGCAATTGCTAGCAGCATGTGTAAAATCACAGAAATTAGTAAGAAAAAAAAAAAAGATCTGAAAATTTGTTAAGAATAATTTAAGGCGCAATTTAAAGATTAAAATGTTGTGAAAGATGTAAGGTCCTTTGTGTAACATTAAATAGAAAGGTTTCAAGTAATATTCGTTATTGGTTTATGGTTATGTAATATTAGTAATGTTCTTGGGTTTTATTAAACAGAAATGTAAAAATAAGTAGTTGGAAATATACAAATTAAGTTTGGATTGAAGCATTGGGCATTAAAAGGAGAGAGAGGGCGCCTCCCCACATTAGCCTCTCTAACAGGAGGGAGGACATTTCCTGCCCCCGCCGAGTTCTCTTGGCTCCAGAATGAGAGGCAGCCATTTGGTTTTTTTCTTTTTTATCTAGATGAAGCTGACTTCTTGGAAGGCAGATATATGGGGGGGGGGGGGAAATGGATAACAGATAGTTAGTGGACGAAAGTTTAATCTAGAAGATATGAAGGTAATCAGGTTGATATGAATATTGCTATTAAGGTGATTAGGATAAAATGAAATTGGGGAACTGAATGGTACAGAGGAAACGGATGATATAAGATAATAAGATTCAGAATAGAAAATAACTCTTGGTTAGCAAATAGTTTTATTAATTGTATGTGGATTAATTGGAGAATGTTTTCTATTGTAAAATGCAGATGAACATTATAGTAGATTGATGGAACAATTTGGTTGATAATTTGTATATGTTCACCATAGAATTTAATTTAATAAATTGTGAATGGAAATAAGAAAAAAGGGGGAGATAAGTTTCCTACAGTCCTCTCACTTGGTAGTAACTACAGATGTCAGCAGAAGATGGTGGGGAGCACACTGTTTGGACCAAGTACTTCAAGGAAGGTGGAGCCATATGGAAAAGATTCCCAGCATAAACTGGCTGAAACTACAGGCAATCAGGCTAGCTCTGATTGCCTTCCTCAACCTCCTTCAAGGAAAGAAAGTATTAGTGAGGTCCAACAACATGATGACAAAGGTTCTCACAACTACCAAAGGGGCACCAAGGCAATTCCTCTCTACAAGGAAGCAAAGCTCCTATTCCAGTGGGTGGAACTGCATCTAACAGGCCTGAAGGTTCATCTGTCAAATCCTCAAGTGAACTGGCTGAGCAGAAAGGAGAATGGACTCTTAATCATGACACCTTTTGGGAAGTCATGGTTCATTTCAGGATGCTGGTAATGGATTTATTAGCATCATTAACCAGCAATAAAGTTCCTGTTGAGATTTTTCTAATCCCAAACAGAGACAGAGGACACTGTAATTCGCCAGCGGCCAAGGGGTCTGTTGTGTGGCTTTTCTCCGAATCCTCTGATCAGCAAGATCCTAAGAAGGAAAGAGGGAGGGGGCAGAGGTGATATTCATTGCACCCTTCTGGCCATAATGGCCATGATTTTCAGAGAGAATAAAGATGCCAATGTCCACTTGTGCCAGCTTCCTGTCAAGTGGGATCTCTTGGCTCAGGGACCTATTCTTCACTCTGACCCAGCTTGGTTCCAACTAACAGTTTGAAGGTTGATGGGCAGATTTAAAAAGGCCTGGTTTCCCAAATGGAATAGTGGATATTATCGTACAGGTGAGACCAGCAACTAGATGGATATATATACCTGATCTGTACTCAGGAAATGGTCCAATAATAAACATATAGACTTGGCAAAGCCATCCTGTAAGGATGTTGTAATTTTTCTGCTTGAAGGATGGAAGCAAGGGTTGAGGACAAATACATTAGAGACAAATAGCAGTTCTCACTGCAGTTCTAGGAAATGGGGTTACATAACAGGCATGTTCGGAGATTTTTTTAAAGGAGCAATGTAGTTAGCACCAATTTCCTATCTGGGCTCTATCTAAAATGCTACAAGCCTTGACCAAAATGCCATTCAAACCTCTAAAATCTTTGGCGTTAAAATTTATTTCATAGAATTTTTTTGGAAGTAGGAGCCTTGTCAGTTAAGCATGAAGTATGTATTTTTCACAAGAACTCAGTGGTACTAAGGATGGATCCCTCCTTTGTACCAAAGTAAACTCTGCCTATCCTTTAAGCCAATAGTTGGTTCTTCTGTCTTTTTTCTCAAAACCATCTCACCGAAGAGAAAGGATATGGTACAACCTGGATGTACGTAGTGCCCTGTGCACATATATAAACAGAACAGCACATTTTTGGCTTACAGACCCTTTATTCATATTGCATAGCTCAACAAACCTGAAGGGAAAGATATCAAAAACAACTATTACCCTTTGGGTTAAGCTCTGCATTCATAAAGCATACAAAACTCTGGGCTTATGAGCACTACAGAACATTACTGCTCATTCCACCAGGGAAGCAGCTATGACTGCTGCCTTTTCAATGAAAGCACCCGTAGAGATCTGCAGAACATCATTTTCTACCTGTGTGAGACACTATAGGATTGACCAGTTGCATTCTGTTGAGGCAACCTACAAGAGTCCTACAGCAAGTTGTAGATTGAGAACATTAATATATTGCACTTAATTATAGACTTCCCACCCATTTTTCTAGCTTGGGTATATAACCAGCTTGGATGACTTTTCCCACTTCAGGAGAATGAAACATTGTATTTACTTGAAGGTTTCTTCTTTTCAGTGGGTCAGTCATCCTCTTCCCACCCTCCACACACATGTGAAAAATGCAATCAACAAGAATACGGATATTGAGCTGGACTATATGATGACTGCAAGGGCAGCCTTGCATAGTCCTGCCAGGAGCAAGACGAGGTATGGCCTAACCAGCTTGGATGGCTTTGTCCCACCGAAGAGAAGAAACTAGGCATGTACACTTGGTATATACCAAGCTGAATAACCCCCCCCCAAAAAATTGGGGAATTTATTTGGGATATTTTGGGGGTATTTATTCAGCTGAATACAGATTAGACAATCTGATTCGGCTACCAAAATAGCCACACTCAAATGAAAGCCGATATTATTCACCTAGAAAGCATTTAAAGTTTGAATGCTTTCAGTCCACTTGCTGAGTCATGCCAGCAAGTGAAATTCTCCATTATATCCTATGGGGATGGTCCCCATAGGATATAATAGAGCTGAATAAATTCAAGTTTCCCAAATATGTAACTAAATTCCAATACAATACTGATATACGTATTTAGGAATATTCAGGAAATCTGATATTTTTCAAGTCCAATGAACCCAATTTTTTTAAGCTGATTTTTTTGCACACCCCTAGAAAATTAGGTAAGTCCAATGTTTCATTTTCTGTATAGTTAGACTGCACAGTTATTTCAATTTGTATTGTTCTGATACTTTATAGGTATGCTTAGATTATGCTTGTATTTTCCTGCTGGAAGAAAAAATGGGATTTACAATCAAACCAAGAAGCCTCTGAAGTTAAAAGTGTGAATACAGGACATGCTCCTTCATCTGTGAAACCTAACTGTACATATCTTAAAAGAAATATTTTATGCAAACTGTATAATATGGAGGTATTAGTGGAGTTCCACCTTTTCAAACTAGCAGCCAGATCTTAAACATGTCCATTTGCCAAGTATTTCATTTTGTGTTCAATGGTACTTTCCTGGTAATGCATTTACTTTGAAATCTCTTCCACTGAAAACACTGGGACTGAGAAAATGTGTAAAATGTGTATAGGAATAGAGTGCCACAGCCTCACATTATCAAATGGTTTATTTTCTTTGTTCCAGTTGCTCAGAATTGTGCCATGGTCTGTCTCTTGACCCAAACAATGACTGTTCTTTTGATTTTTTTTTTAAATTGCAAACTAGTTTGGCAGATTGCTAAGGAGGTATAAAGCAATGTGACCGCAAACCAGGGCTCCCAGGCTCTAGTGCCCTACCTCCTGCATCGCTGGGGCAATGACTGATCAAAATCATATGGGTTGTAGATTTTGTTTGACTTCCAAGGCTCTTGCTTTTTCTTCCCCCAAGGAATATTCTTAACAAAGCCTACCTCATGCTTCTATACATATATAAGATGTAATGTGAACTATGCTTATATTCTGTTTCAATATTTTGCAAGATATGCTTAAATACTTGCAGCTTATCCTCAGCTGGCCAGTATTAAAAAGTTGCTGTCTCACAGCGTGATGGCACTAAGCCCTGGCAAAAGTTCCCTACCTAAGTTATTTAATGGTTGAATGAACCTAGACTGTTTACATCAGTTGACAGGCTTGGCTTCATAAACTCAATTAGTGGAATAATTTCTCTACATTCGTATTTCTGTACATTTCATACATACTGTAGATAGTACAACTGCAACTGTATATTTACTCTTTTCAATAAAATTTAAATATAAAATGCAATGTGATTGTAGTCTACATTTCTATTGTGGAAAATAATTTGTATTTTATGTTAATGTATAGTGAACCTTTCTCACTGAGGCTCAAAGCAGAATACACTGTGTAAATCACTGTGATCAGTTGGATGAGCAATCTTAATAAGCAAAGTAACAGGACTAGAATTACAGCAGTCTGAAACAAAGCATAAAATATTCCACATGGTACGTTAAGAGTGCAGGATATTATATTATTTAAGTTCAAAACAATAAAGTGGGAGCAGGATAAATTGTACAGCATATAGAAAATATATACTATATCCAGTGTTATAGTTCAGAGTCCTGTTCTCTTTGAAAAAGTGACTTCCTGAAGATGAATTAGACAGTCATCACTCACTCACTCGCACCGCCCCCCCCCCCCAATGTGTGGCTCTCAGTACTCCTAATCTGTTTTTCTGGGTTGTCATTTTAATCATTCATATGAAAAGGGAACTGGCAAACAGAGATATGAGCTTAAGTATTTAGCCCTAAAGCTGTATTTGATGCTGCAGAGTCTCCCTCGGGTTTTGCCTGTGATTATTAACACTACTCAGCAACACAAAAAGAGAAGTACACAAACAATGAACAATGAATTGACTGCAGAAAATGAAGTCCAAATATCGTCCTGTTCTTTTTAAATGCTGCTTAATCCAGCAAATTTCCAGACCTGTAATGAAAAAACAGCACTGGATGATGTTGATCATGGCCTGCTAGAAATAATAATAATATATTTTATTTATATCCCATCCTCCCCGCCAAAGAAGGCTCAGGGCGACTCATAACATATAAAATTTACAAATTACAATATAAAAACATTATTTCAATGCAATATATATAATTTACTAATTAAAACCATTATAATTAAAACCCTCAAAAATACAATTAAAACTAACATTTACAGTGCTATATTCTAGATGTTCTCCTCAGTAGTTTATGATGGCCGGATATAGTAGACTAAATCCACATTTAAGCGAAAGCCATTTGAAAAAGGGGTAGTCTTGCAGGCCCCACGGAAGTGATCAAGACTCCGCAGGGCCTGCACTTCATCTGGTAGTTGGTTCCACCAGTGTGGAGCTGTGATCGAAAAGGCTCTTTCTAGCATGCTCTTTAGTTTGGCCTCCTTCGGCCCAGGGATTGTCAATCAATTTTGTGCACTTGATCTCAGTACTCTCTGGGGCACATATGGGAAGAGACAGTCCCTAAGGTAGGCAGATCCTCAGCCATATAGGGCTTTAAAGGTAATGACCAGCTCTTTGTAACAAATCCGGTATACAACTGGCAGCCAGTGCAGCTCACGCAGCCTCGGCTGTATGTACTCCCACTTCGGGAGCCCTAGTAACAGCCCGGCCGCCGCATTCTGCACCAGCTGCAACTTCCGGGTTTGGCACAAGGGCAGCCCCATGTAGAAGGCATTACAGTAATCCAATCTCGAGGTGACCGTTGCATGTATCACTGTTGCCAAGTCGTGACGCTCTAGGAAGGGGGCCAACTGCATCGCTCACCTAAGATGGAAAAAAGCGGATTTGGCAGTGGCTGCTATCTGGGCCTCCATTGACAATGAAGGCTTCAGTAGAACCCCCAAGCTCTTGACCTTGTGCGCCACTTTCAATGGCTCACTGTCAAAAGCTGGAAGGGGGATTTCCCTTCCCAGACTGTCACGACCCAGGCAAAGGTCCTCTGTCTTCGTTGGATTCAGCTTCAACCTACTCAGCCTGAGCCAATCTGCCACAGCTTGCAATGCTAGGTCCAGATATTTTGGGATGCAGTCAGGCCAACCTTCCATTAGTAGATAGAGCTGGGTGTCATCCTCATATTGATGACACCCAAGCCCATATCTCTGGGCAAGGGGGTGCATGTAGATGTTAAATAACATTGGAGAGAGCACTGCCCCTTGTGGCACCCCACAATCTAGTGAGTGCCTCTGGGACAACTCTCCCCCAATTGCCACCCTTTGTCCCCGTCCATCAAGGAAGGAGGAAAGCCATTGTAAGGCCAGCCCCCGAATCCCTGCGTCAGCGAGGCGACAGGTCAGTAACTGATGGTCGACTGTATCAAACGCAGCCGATAGATCTAACAACATCAGCACTGCCATGCCACCTCAATCCAGATGCCTCTGGAGATCATCCACCAAGGCGACCAGCACTGTCTCCGTCCCATGACCTGGGCGGAAGCCAGGCTGGTGAGGATCTAAGACGGAAGCATCATCCAGAAAACTCTGCAACTGTAACACTCCTGCCCTCTCAATGATTTTACCCAAAAATGGTAAATTTGAGACTGGCCGATAATGTGCCAATTCAGTAGGATTTGATGTAATCCTTTACAAGAGAGGGCAGACCACAGCCTCTTTAAGAGGTGCTGGGAAACGCCCCTCTGAGAGGGATCTATTTACAGTGTCCCGTATAGGACATCTAAGTTCCCTCTGGCAAGATTTAATTAGCCAAGAGGGACATGGGTCCAAATCGCAAGTTGTTGGGCATACAGTAGAGAGGATTCCGTAAACTTCTCCCAAGCTAAGTGTGTCGAAGTGATCCAGAACTGAACCAGAAGACAGGCACGGTGCCTCGAGCTCTTGTATTGTATCCAATGTGATGGGGAGGTCGTGGTGGAGCGACGTGATTTTATCTGCAAAAAATTTCGCAAAAGCCTCACAGCCAACCTATAATTCCCTAGCATTCGGTCTGCCTTGAGGCAGTGTTGTAAGGTTCCCAGTTATCCTAAACAATTGTGCCGGGCGCGAATTTGCAGATGCAATCTTAGCCGCAAAGTAATCCTTCTTAGTGACTGACTGCCATCTCATAGGACCTCATAAACACTCTATAAGATGTTCTTGTCGCTTCGTCTCAAGTACGCCGCCATTGCCTCTCTAACCATCTGAGCCCTAGTTTCAGCTGTCGCAGCTCCGGGGTATACCACAGAGCCAGTTTAACACGAGGGCGCAGAGGGTGCTGAGGTGCGATCTCATTGATGGCCCTGGATAGTCGGCCATGCCAAGACTCAACCAGGTCATCAAGGGAATCGCCAGGGGGCCAGGGATCCCGCAGAGCCATTTGGAACCGCTCAGGGTCCATCAGACCCTGCGGGCGAGCCAAAAGTGAATTAATTTGCAGTCCTTGAGTTACCATCTAACAGCCAGATTAGGAACCAATCAAAATGACCAAGTGTTCTTTAATGATAGGTGGAGAATAAGAGAATAAGGCTGTGTATTTCCACTGGAACTAACGTTAATCTTTGTTCAGATCCTAACTAGTCTTATGTCATCCCAGTTGTTGTCCAGAATCTATATACCATTCAGAAAGTTTATACTTTTTTTGGATCATGCACAATGAAAAAATTGACCATTGGTTCTTCATCTCTACGCTGATGCAGAGGTGAACTGGTTGTAGCAGGAGGTCAACACTGCTCAGTCATCTGGCAGGAAACAGAGGAAGCTAGAATCACCTCAAGCAGGTGATCAGAACCATCATAATTTTCAGTGCTGATCCATCTATGAACATATATGAAGCTGCCTTATACTGAATCAGACACTTGGTCCATCAAAGTCAGTATTGTCTTCTCAGACTGGCAGTGGCTCTCCAGGGTCTCAAGCTGAGGTTTTTCACACCTTTTTTCCTGGACCCTTTTTTGGAGATGCCAGGGATTGAACCGGGGACCTTCTGCTTCCCAAGCAGATGCTCTACCACTGAGCCACCGTCCCTCTCTGTTAGGCACTGTGTGTGGTTCTGATTAGAACAGCATCACAGCTTAGGAGGCTGATTCCTGCATTCATCCTTGTGCAGAAGCTTTCTTATGTGGGTATCTTTTTCTGGATCAAGGATTTAATCCTTTTCATATGATAAAAGATTTTGTGTATCAGCAAAAAAAAGCCCAGGTCACAATATTTACAATGAACTGTATCAGGATAACATTGCAACCTTTGATGGTAAAGCGTGGGCACAAGTCCAACAAAGGGGATCAATATATGTGAGCAAATGTTTAGGATTGTTGAGGGGTTAATTGGTAACAGAAATTTCTGTAGTAGTGAACCACATGCTTCCTCTTAGTAAATTGGAACAAGAAGTACTGCTGATGCTTCTGTGATGTTTGATCAGGAAAGAGCAATTTATTTTTTATTTTTTGTTATAAAATCCATGATTTTACACAGGATTTACTCTGTGTCTCTTTCTCATTTACACTCTGATTCACAATCTACCTAAATCCAGATACCTCAAGGACACACAGCTCTTCAGTTGCTTTTCATCAGATGCAGGCTGTGTGGTCTCATCTCAGTGCTTAACAGCCACAGCTGGGAAATGGATATGTGCAGGCATGCTGAAGCTAAATTGATACAGGAATATTGCTTGGATTCATGCTGTCTGCCTACTGATTGCTTATCTGCTGCTCTAACTAGCCTTCTGCCCTGGCATTTATATACCAAGCAATATAAATACACTTCCCTGGGAATGGGATTAATCTTTCTAAGTGAAAGTGGATGCATACTTCTGAAATTTTCAGATCTCTTAATTCATGTTGTAAGTTTTGTGTCTCAAATCTTGACATTGTTTCTAAAGGAGATGTTGGTTTATTATCTGCTGTATGTCACTCATTCCCTAATACCAACAGGGCACTGAGCCTTTAAGCCACAGTATTAGTTTGGTAGATACCTACCTACATCCTAATAAATGTTTTCCGATGAACAAATTGGCATTGAGTCAATCTGGCTACAGTAGACAATTTTTACAGAGTGAGGGGAGCAAACTCTACTGACCATTTCTATGTCTATTAGTCTTATCAGGCATTTGGGTTTTTGCTGTATTTGAAGCAAGAGCCTCTTGTGGAAACCTGCCAAGAAGCATCCTGTTTAACCAAGGAAAATTCAAATGAATTTCATGGCATAGATTATCTGTGTGACCCCAAAGCATCCCATTCCAAAGCCAGGTTAGAAACCCAGCTATAGATCAGTATAATTTTCCCACCTCCCCAAACCCCTGGAACTGAGGTGCCACCCAAGATCTTGCCTAAACACAGAACAGCGGGTCAGAATAATTCGAATGAGCTGGAATGTCATTCATTTTCCTATTCATTTTCATTATAATTAGAGGAATTTTTGTTTTGTTTTTCCATTAGCTAATAATGTATGTTACACCCATACAACAGACAGGTAAGATTCAAATAGCCTTTGTAGTTCTGGAAATGGAGCTTTTGCCAGAAGAAGACAACCACAGTTGCATCTGAATGTGTATCTTTGTAAGAACTACGTTTAGCAAATGAGCATATGATTGCCCAAAATGACAACTTCACTGTGATGCCAAGTAAGATTGGTTCTGGTTGAGATACCAGTTGGGTGCCCCATGCATGTATGAGTTTATGATGGGAGAAAGTGAGATACGTGCAATAAATGCAATAAATAATGCAATAAATAAATTTCACCCTATGAAATGCAGTAATCTCAAAATACAATTATCTCAACATAAGCAGCAAATAAGGATAATCAAAATGGCAGACATTAAGAGTTTTTGTTGCTGAAAAATTGGCACTGTATTGTTCTTAAAGAAGTATTGGAACCATTAAACTTACTGTGGTTTGGAAGCTTCATTTGGTCTGAAATGCAGCAACTAGACTGCTTCTGGGTACATCTTTTAAGGAATACATCCTGCCAGTTTGGGAAGCTCTGTAAATCCAGAGTGACACTGCTGACCAATCATGCCACCCATTAGGTTTATTGTGGGGGGGAGGCTTATCTCAGTGCCCCCAAATACTGAAGCAAGGTGTGTACCAGAGACAGAGACACGGTTTTCTCAGTAGTGGTCCTTTATTGTGGAATTTTTCTCCTACAGAAGCTTGCTTGGTGCCATGTTTTTTGTGGGAAAGAGATTTATATTCATCCACAAAGGAGTAGTGGCTCTGGAAAACTGTCTCCAGTGAGAGAGAGTGTGATCTGGCTGTAATAGTAGCACCCATATAGGTGGGATAAGGCAAACAGAACCATTTGATCATCCTTAGCAATTAGTACCTAGACCCTTTATAGCGGTATTTTGCAGGAATTTTGGACAGAAAGTTTGGTCAGAACCTAATGCAATGCCTAGGTATTTCTGAAGGTGAAAATACTGGCCATAAAAACCCTGCATGGGTATGGCAGCTCTGGCCTTGGTTTTAGGATTAGGAGATGGGATAAGGAAAAGCTAGGAGCTACCCATTTTTCCTGGACATTAGCCAGTCATTAGCTGGCTACCAGAACTATGTAATTCTGTAAACTGTGTATCTACCTGCAGCTTTGCTTTTCTAATACCAAGCAGCATGGGAAGAGATAAGTCATGCTGCAGGGGAGCCCTTATCTAACTTTATGCCCCTTTCCTGGCACTTGGGTATTATTTGGAGATGAATTCTTTTACCACCAGCATGTTTTCCAACACAGGTCTGGAAGCCTACATACTGATTTTCAGTTTTGACTGAAATTGTGGTATGTGCAGCTTTTCAGCAGGCTAGGTTTCCATGTGTTAATTCTATATTAGAGCATCTTATGTGGCCATTGTTCTGGCATTTTCCAGTAAGGCAATTAAATGAGTTGACTGCTGTTGGAATCGGTAGCCTTTAAGAGCAATGTTAATTCTTAAGTGTTTAGGCTGTGTTTTGATATATTTATTTCCTTGCAGGTATAGTGGTGAAAGTAACCCCAAGGTAAGTTCTTGTTGAGGACCATAATGTAGAGTTTTGTGCCAAGAAAGTGGCCAGTTGCTTCCACATTGCTACCCAGCTGGCCCCGGAAGCCTTGGACAGCATCAAATGGAGTACTTTGGAGTCACCTGTTGTGTTCTCTAGTCTATTATTTTATATCTGGCTTGCTTCCTGGTACTGGTTATCCATTTTGAAGAGAACTGTTTAGGGAAGAGCTCAGGCTTAGGGAAGACCCTGAAGGACATATAGATTGTTACAAAGTTGTGCCCAGAAATCTATAGACTATAGTCTGATCTTCTATACAGTAAGGCTTAGTATGAGGCTATTCAGCCATAAAATATGCATGACAAGACATAAGGTAAACTGGAATTTACTCTGGGCTGTAATGTCAGAAGGGGGAAATCTCCATTTCTCATTCTGACATGGCATCTTCACTTTCACAATTTTTCAGCGAGGATAGTTGAATTTGTCCCTAACAAGGAATAATTTTTTGTTAACTGAGCTGCACCAAAGGCTTAAAGCATTTTTTAACTGGGATTTGGGGTGAGGCGAACTAAGTGTGTTTATCTTCCTCTGGTGGTAGGACTAGTGCAGGATGCACTTGTTAAGTTAGACTGACAGGTACCATGAGGCAGTGAAGGATGGGAGGAGGGGGAGACACCTAAACCAACTGCTGTTAGCTGAATGGTACCATGAGGTTTCTCTAGTCTATCATCACCTGATCCCCCCCTTACACTATATAGTGTGGGGTTGGTGGGCAGAATCACTGCACAGGCAAGGCATGGACAATCAAGTTGAGCTTTGAAATCGGGTGGATTTGCCCAGACACTGGCAAGTCCCAACAGGTACCCCTTTAATGATCCCAAACTAAAAATGAGGTTTAGGACATTCATTATAAGCACCATCCAGAAATACTTCCAATTTCCAATTCCAAAAACCTTTATTGGAGAAATACTTAATAAACTCCAGTTATAATTCTTATTTGCTGTCTTTATTCTAGGGTTAACATTTTCTGTAGTGCTTAAAAAGGGGGAGCCCCCTGAAGAATGAATCTGCAGTGTGTGTTTGTGCATGTAGATGTGAGGCATGCACAGCCTTTGTTTACTCTTTCATTACCACTCAGGTATTTTACTATATATAATGGGAATTCGGAGGATGGTGGAAGACAGAAGCGCCTGGCGTGACTTTGTCCATGGGGTCGCAAAGAGTCGGACTTGACTGTGCGACTGAACAACAACAAAAAATGGGAATTGCACAAAAACGTAGCAAAGTGAACAATCCATTAATCCTCTTTTCTCTTTCTATTGTTGAGGACAGTGCAGAAGGAGAATTTGAGAAGATTAAAAATTTAATCCCAGGGTTTATTTTAAAATTATTAGCTAAAAAACAAAGGATTTTAACAGTTGGCTTTGGTTATTCTGAAATCAGCTGCAGAACTGAAGAGACACTATAAATGCACTATAAATAAGCTCAAAATGGATTTTTAAATTATAACAGAAGCAAAATCAATGATCCAAAGAGCAGCTCTAAACAATCCCAGGGGCTTTAGAACACCCAGTAGGATTCCCCCCTCCGTATATTTGAATTTATAGGCACTTATTCCATTACTACAAATAGCTTTTATACCTAACATCAAACGTGTGACAGGGTTTTTTGGGGGCTGGGGTTTTAGTTTTGTTCTAAGTAAGAAATGTGTGTATAGCTGCCTGGGCAAGCCCATGAGATCTCAGAGGCATTAGAACCACAGAATAAAAGATGGTTATGCTGCTGGGGGCAGAAGGCAGGACCCATACCAGGAACCCACACATTTAAAAGGAGGTAGAAAGCCAGTAACAGGGACGAGATGGAAGATGTACAATTGGTGATCAGCAGCAAAACAGGGGAATTCTGAAGTTGCCCTCAGTTGCAGACAAGAAGGACCAGGGTGGCAGCATCAGGCAATCTCCAGGAAGGACCAGGAACTGATGCAGCTGTGGGGCTGCTTGAAGCCAGTGTGGAAAGATAAGGCAAGAGAGGGCAATATAGGGTTGCCAGCTCTGCGTTGCTAAATTCTTGGAGACGTTTTAGGGAATGGAAACTGGGCAGGGTGGGATTTGGGGAGAGAAGAGTGTTTGGTATGGTACACCACAGAATTCATCCCAAAGAAAGCCATTTTCTTGAGAGGAAGTGATCTCTGTCATCTGGAGAGAAGAGTGTTTGGTATGGTACACCACAGAATTCACCCCAAAAGCAGCCATTTTCTTGAGAGGAAGTGATCGCTGTCATCTGGAGATGAGTTTTAATTGCAGAAGATCTCCAGTACCCATCTGGAGGTTGGCAACCCCAGGGCTATTACCCCAGGGATATAGGTCTTTGCAGGGCAACACTGATGGAGCTGACAAGCAAAGGGAGCACTGCACTAAAGTAGGCTTGCCAATCCCCAGTTCCCAGTGGGGGTTATCCCGCTTTCCTAGGCTCCTTCCTGTTCCCAGTCAGCTGGCTGGCAGGGGAAGCCCTGCCCCCATAGCCACAATATGCCTTTCCACCTCCAAAGGTTTCAGACTCCACTTGGAAAGGTTGTGTGTCTGTGTCTTTAAGGATGGTGTGTCTGTGTCTTTAAGGCTGAATGGGGGCGGGGGCAGAACAACATGGCTGCTCCCAGTGGCTGTGAAAGCAGCCCAGACCCTCTGTTGGTTGCACAATCTTTTCAGAGGTCGTTTGCATAGGAAAGGTAAACTTGAACCTTTGGTTGCTTTGTGTTACTTTGAAGGAGCTGGAAGTTCTGACGACTCTCCTCAAAATGCTCTCCAAGTTTCAAAAAGATTGGACCAAGGGGTCCAATTCTATGAGCCCCAAAAGAAGGTTCCCCTATCCTTCATTATTTCTAATATAGGGAAGGCATTTAAAAGGTGTGCGGTTCCTTTAAATGTGATGGCCCGAACTTCCTTTGGAGTTTAATTGTGCTTGTCACAACTTTGCTTATGGCTCCACCCCCAGTGTCTCCTGGCTCCACCTCCAAACTCCACAGATATTTCTTGAATTGGACTTGGCAACCCTACCTGGAATGTTGGGCCCAGCTTAAAAATCCTGCTTCCAGTCTAAGGCCACACAGCACATGCTTGACAGTATACTTTTGTGCTAGTTTGAAGAACCTACGAGAGTCTACTTGTTTGCAATTAAATTATGACTATATGATCTCTTCGCCATATGTGGAAGTTGTTCTAAGCTTCCCTATCCTAGCTGAGAGCTTCCCTATCAAAAAGTCTGCTGGGGCTTGAAAGCTTAAGGAAGAACCTAATTGTGGAATCAACAAAGGGAAAATGTTACAGAAAGCAGTTTGCCATTTGGCATGGAAATCTGTTCTTAAAGGCCCCTTGGGTACTTAGTTGGAGCTATGTGGTTCTTTGGATGTTGATAAATTTCTGCATAGATTGTACCCCAAAAGAAATATGATACAAGGAATATTAATTGCCTTCATACTTCTGTGCTCTCTTTCTTTTTAATTCCTCATTTTACAATGTTTGTTTTTCAGGGCTTTTTTGTAACAGGAACTCCTTTGACTATTTGGCCACATACCCCTGTTGTAGCCTATTCTCTAAGAGATTACAGTAGGACTTGTATGAAGAGCCCTGTAAGCTCCTGGAGGCTTGACTACATCAGGGGTGTTTGCAAAGGAGTTTTTATGCAAAGGAGTTCCTGCTAAAAAAAAAAAAGGCCGTTTTTCATTATTACATCTCCTATTTAGGAGAAGGGGCTGTGTTACGGGATCCTCTTCACTAAAGGCAGAGCCCTGTCATAGGGCTCAGGATGAACAGCTCCCCACAAAACATTTTTAAAAGGAACTGTGTGGCCTCTAAGACCGAACTTTCTTACTCTCTCTCCCTGTTCTAGCCATTAACATGAGCATACCAGAGTATGCTGGATACCCATGATTGCTGTGGGAATCCAGGCATGATTGACTGGTGCAAAACATAATTTTGCCCTAACTGATTCCACTGTAAAAACGAACAGATCTCCCTCTGCTGGAAAACCAAAGCCCTAATAACGAACTTAACTGCACTGCCCTATCTAAAGGCCCCCATCCTTCTTTGTACCCAGTGTTTGAGATGCTGCTGCCATCTGGTGGTAAGAATATTCTTCCCTGTACGTAAAGGTAGTCCCCTATGCAAGCACCAGTCGTTTTCGACTCTGGGGTGACGTTGCTTTCACAACGTTTTCACGGCATGATTAAAGAGATGAAATCCGGATTGGTGGTGAAGTAGGGGAACTGTTTACATTTATACATTTGTGCTGTTTCCTTCTAGGTGTCACCTAGCTCGTTCAAACTGGTATTACTAAAAGGGCAAATAGTATGCCATTTATTCATATAAGGATTTGACAAGTGGATCTTAATTAGGTTTAATTTTGGCTAATGAATTAACGGATTATTAATTCATTAGCCAGACTTTACAAAAATAATGCATAATCCTTGTGATGCCCTGGAATCTTCATTATGTCATGCTGAAAACAGAGGAGTAAGAAATTCCATATCCGCACAAAGATCACATCCTGCAGCGAAATGGACAATTTAACTAGACCACTCTCAGCCTCAAACCAGCGTTGAATCGAACGCAGGCGTGCTTACAGCATCCCCTTGCATGACAGACACCTTATGCTTTTCCCACTCGGAGCGTCTTAAACTGCGATTCCATATCAAACCGGAAGTTGGAGGGCGTAAGCGACTCATCTTTCTAGGAGTTCTGTGGCCACGATGTGCCGTCTTTACACCAAAACAAACGGAGCTCCGCACATCCAGGTTAACCAAAGACGTCACAGTTAAGCTTAACTTTCAATTCCGGTTTCCATTCTTAATTCTTACCACATGTATCACTGGCTGATGACTTTGCACAGAGTTTTCTACAAAGATTAAAACGTGTGATATCGACTGAAATGCCTTGGAAAAACTGGAAGATGACACCGGCCATACACATTCATCCGGGAACCGGAAGTGTTATTACAGTTTCGCGAATTCTGTGACTCTTTGCCTTATTGCGGCGGGTTGCTTTACGGCAGCTCACTACGCAAGGCTTCGAAGCTCTTTGCAGTGTTGCGAAGTGACCGGTCAGGGACCTGAAAGATCCCCCGGAAGCAGTATGGAGGGAGAGGAAGTACTTGGGAGGAGGCTGACGGGAGGATTGCACGTGTGAGGTGAGTGATTCTGAGAGCTGGGGTCGTGCGTGCACTTCAAGAGCTTATCCTAGGAGGCGGCTGGACTTGCTCCGTGAATTTGGCTCTTGCTGGTGTCTCCTGGCGGAGCAAGTGGGCTTAAACATCTCGGTTATCTGGATCGGTACGTCGTAAGGACTGTGCGTGGTTTTCTGGTAGCGCCTAGCTGTGAAGTTCCTGGTGTAGCTGTAGTTAGTTCCTCTTGCTCAGCTGCTCACTTCTCATAGCCATACTAAATGGTGGCTGCAGAAGATCGCCTTGGAAGTACAACAAGTAGATTTATAAAGACACACACACACACACACACACCCCTCCGTAGAGGTATTTCATGTGTATTAGAGGCTATTTGCAGTAGAGCATCTGCTTTGCGCGTGAAACATCCTCGTTTCCGTTCTGAGTAAAATCCGTTAAAAAGTAGTAGGTGATGTGGAAGATCTCTGAGTCCGAGTAGGAAGGCTAATCTTGGTAGACCAGCGCTGGGCTCACTCAGTATAAGGTAGCTTCGTGTGTTGCTAATTTGACTTTTGAATAGGAAACTTCCAGAGGCGGGAGCAAAGAACATCCTCCTCCCCAGTCTGAGAAGACAATACTGACTTTGATGGACCAAGGGTCTGATTCAGTATAAGGCAGCTTCATATGTTCATATGTATTATTAAAAGCAACAGCTTAACCGGGCAGATTGGCTGCTGACCAAGTCAGAGACTTGTTGGTACTGGAATTACTACATTCCCCATATAACTTTTTTCTCATATAGTTGCATAGTTTGTCCTTATAAGATACATGCATGTTTTAGTGATGGTTCTGTGCCCCAGACTTCTGTTAATCCTGAAGTATTTTGTCACTGCTGCACTTTACAATAAAATGCTTTGGGACAGAGCTACCCAAATGCCTTTTGGTTCATCAAGGAGTTCTGACCAAACCGGTCTTATTTTTGCTGTGATAATGGATGAAACTACATCTTGTGTTTTCTTACCTACAGTCAGCCTGAAGTGATTGAGTGTATTTTTCTGCATTAAGGTGAAGGCATAGATACTGTGGTAATGTACATTATAGTCAGTTTTCCTGACAGTATTCCAGGGCTCCATGTTTTTGTGGGGAGGGGGGAGATGCTAGATGTCTCTTTATGAAAGCTGGAGTGAGTCATTATTTTGTAGCTTCTTATCCTTCTACTGTGAGGTAGGCATGTAGTTTAGAACCAGATTGCATAGTAGAGGCTACGCAGACTCATCTGTGAAAGAGTCTGCAGCCTAAGAAAGTATTTGCCTGATAGTCAATAGTAAGTATAATCCTGCAGCAATTATCTTAATAGTTCATAAAGAAAGTTGGTTCTGTTCTTTGTCCATGCTGTGAATAATCCATAAATGTCTTGTGTGTTTATTTGCATGGCTGAAGAGCCTATTTATAAGAGAGAGGGGAGGTGTTTCATTGGCTACTGTTGTTCTAATTAGCAAGAGGTGTGTGTGGGGTCTGTGTATTTATAGCATTTTTTTTAAAAAAAGACAGTAGAATAACAACACAAGATGGTCTGTTTGAGCAATCAAAATGTATTCAGCTGACTTGTCAAATATTTGTGAAATGTGTTTATTAACTTTATGTTCTAATAAAGTTAATATCAACATATTTGATATTTTACTGTTGTTATGGAATAGTGAAGTTAAGGTAATTAC
Source organism: Heteronotia binoei (assembly GCF_032191835.1). Classification (NCBI taxonomy): domain Eukaryota; kingdom Metazoa; phylum Chordata; class Lepidosauria; order Squamata; family Gekkonidae; genus Heteronotia; species Heteronotia binoei. The sequence goes on from NC_083226.1 coordinate 61,268,961, forward strand.
AAAACCATGTTCGTTAACTTAAAGCAATGTTAAAGTTATAATGATTATAACATTAAGTAAGGATTTAGGAAATAGGATTATTCACTATCCTGACATTCAGGTAGCAGCCTGCAGCTTAAAAAAGAAACAAAATGAAGTAAAAACAGAATGAAGCAAAGCAACAACTTAAGTAACAATAGTCTGTTTTTAGAGGCGCAGAGTGTTAAAGCTGCAGTACTGCAGTCCTAAGCTCTGCTCACGACCTGAGTTCAATCCCCGGTGGAAGCTGGGTTTTCAGACAGCCGGCTTGAAGTTGACTCAGCCTTCCATCCTTTCAAGGTCGGTAAAATGAGTACCCAGCTTGCTGGGGGGGAAATGTAGATGACTGGGGAAGGCAATGGCAAACCACCCCGTAAAAATTCTGCCGTGAAAACGTCGTGAAAGCAATGTCACCCCAGAGTCGGAAACGACTGGTGCTTGCACAGGGGGCCTTTCCTTTTCCATTCTATGTAGGCAGCAGTTCTCATTTGAGATCCCTGCAATTGGTTAACAGGAGAAACTAAGCTACTTAGTCTATTCAACTGCTGCAGGGGTAAGTCTATTCAACTGCTGTCTTGCCCTTGCTAATAAATATCAGCATCATGAAATGGAAAAGTAATTCACAACTACACTGACTTTTGTGGTTTGGGGAGAGGCTGTGGCTTAGAGAGGAAGAGCCTCTGCTTTGCGTGCAGAAAGTCCCGGGTTCAATCCTGAGAGCCTATGCCATTCTGAGTAGCCAATACTGACCCTGATGGACCCTGATGGACCAATGCTTGTTTCAGTTTTGCAGCTTTGAGATTGTTTTACCATGTGATATAAATTTGTAATATTTGATGTGTCTGTTGTTTGATGTGCTAACCATTTAACAAGAATACAAGTATAAAATACATTGGGACAGATATAAAGTGCTACAAACAGAACAAATCTTTTTAAAATAGGACATTCATGTCTTTCCCCTTCTGCAGCAGCCCTTTGAAATTCTGTTCCTGGGATTGTTGGGTCCTCAAACAGCATGGAAAGTTTAGTTTATTTGATATATATCCTGCCCTCCCTGCCAAAGCAGGCCCAGGGCAGCTTACAAAACATAATAGAATAACAATAAAAACAGTTAAATTAAACATTAAAACAAACAATTTAAACAATTTGGTGCTAATTCTGTATGATTTAAGGATGGCATTCAGTTTTCTTGGACATCTAGTTGGATCTAATATCACAGCGGTTGTCATCATTCAGTTAAAAGTTAACTGAAACAATATTGTCTTGCAAGCCTTGTGGAAATTGGGCAAGCTCCCACAAGGCTCTGACCTCAGGCAGTTGGTTCCACCATTAGGGGGCAGCAGTGTAGAAGGCTCTTTCTCTAGTCATTTTCAGTCTTGCCTCCCTCGGCCTGGGGATTGATAATAGATTTTGTGTTCCTGATCTAAGTACCCTTTGGGGAACATGTGAGGAGAGACGGTCCCTAAGGTAGGCAGGTCCTCAGCCACATAGGGCTTTAGAGGTAATAACCAACACCTTGTAGTGAATCTGGTGTACCACTGGCGGCCAGTGCAGAGTTCACAGTCCAGGCTGTGCGTGTTCCCACATGGAGAGCCCCAATAGCAGCCTGGCTATTGCATTCTGCACCAGCTGCAGTTTCCAGATTCAGGACAGGGGCAGCCCCATGTAGAGGGAATTACAGTAGTCAAATCTCAAGGTGACCATAGCATAGATCGCAGTTGCCAGGTGGCCGTGTTCAAAGAAGGGAACCAACTGCTGTAAGATGGTAAAAGGCAGATTTGGCAGTGGCTGCTGACTGGGCCTCCTTGTCAAGGCAGGCTGCAGTAACACCCTCAATCTGTGGCAGTCTGCATTGAAAGGGGGAGGGGAATAGATGAAGTCATCTCTTCCTCTACCAATCACAGCGGTATTACACTGATAGATCAATGCTGGTGGATCCAGTTAATTGTGTACAGATCTGCCAGAATATATATACAAAACTAATTCTGTAATAGTATTCCAGAACAACTGAATCTGCATAGTTTGAAAATAATTTCTCAACCATATTGCTCTCCCTTTGTGTTAGTTTTTTTTCTCCTCCTTTATAAGGGGTGTGTGTACACACACACATATATGTATATATATATATATAAATCTTCCTATCTATGTTTGTAATGTTGCTGTCTTTAGTTGCTTCATTGTACTTACATTTTTAGATTCTTTGTGGTATTATATGATGATTGCATCCCCCCCCCCCCATTTCTCTGTTTATAGTTAAGAGGTCAGGTCCTTACCAGTAAAAGAAGAGACCAAAGATTTCTAAATTTGATAGAACTGAAATATTAGTATCTTTGTGCTGCTCAGCTGTCTGAATTGGGTACTTGTCTGTAACCCTCCCCTTCTCAGATTCACAGGCCTGACTTATGGAAGCCAAAGGTAAAAGAAAATTCATAGGCAAAGGTGGAAAATCAGGACCTGGAAAAAAGAAGTTTAAGCAAAATCTTGGTAAGGCTGGTATATTGTTAGATGCATCCTCTAAAGTGTGTGTACTGTTACAAATTTTAAAATTCAGTGGCTTTGGAAAATATAGAAAGTGAGATTTTGAGGTGGTGAAAGTAAGATATAAAATGTTACCTGCTTTTTCCTCCCGTGTTGCATAATTAGGTTGGATCCTACGAAATTTCCTGTTAGTAGGAAATTGATGAGGGACTGCTTTTGACTACCCGAAGAGTCATTGCTGGGATAATGGGGCCTGCATGAACCAAAGCCATCTGAGAGAATGAGAACTGGGCAAGAATGAGCAAAAATGCTGGCTAGATCCAGGTTCTTGTTTATGGCTGTAGCTGGAGAAAAATATTAAATCTTGTTGAGTTAAATTCATTAAAATGTAAAACCTTGTAGACAGCCATACAGAGTGACGTAGATTATTTTCATTATACCATTACAAACTTTCAAAAAAACCCTCCTTTGTTGCAGCATCAGAAAATCTGTGGATCCACATAACTTGTCTCATGGGTCATACAATCATGTGTAACAACTTAAAACAGCATCTGCATGGTGGCTGTTGAGTATAAATTGGAAAGTTAACAGAAAAAATGACTATAACTTACCAAATTCACTTACCCAGATGCCATTGATGTCATTACTTGTATAGCTTTAAAAGGTGACAAGAGAAATTTGTAGAAGGTAGGTCTGTCAATGGCTATTAGCTGCAATGGCTAGATAATACCTCCATACCAGGAGATGGCCCCTTGGTCTGACCCAGAAAAGCTTTTCTGTGTTCAGATGTTTGAGATGAAAAGTATTGAGGAATCTTTACGGTTCTTTGCCTTGTAAAATTATGGACAGATTTTCTTTGCGGTTCACAGGCATGTTTTGAGCCTGAGCATATTTGTGTGGAAATAACTCCTCTTGATTTAATTGGAATTTGTTTCTATATAGGTGAAGTAAAACTTGAAGAGCAGTTACAATTGCTGAATGGTGGCTAGCTAAAGACTGCTGGTCTTGGCTCTAGTAACGATCTCTAGTTTAGTCAACTATAACAGGTTCTTGGTTGTGGAAACAGAGTACTGTTGGATATAAAACTACTTGCTGTCTGTCTCTGTACTATAGACTATATAATGGGTGTCTTAACTGCATCAGTCTGAAGGATAGAAAACTGTAGGGTATTTTATTCACAATATCCTACTGTTTCCTATGCTTCAGGCTGGTGTAATTCAGGCTGCAGTTATCTTAGATTACCAAATAAAGGCAGGAATTGTTATTTATAATCCCACTACTTAATGATCAGATGCTGTTCAATTTAAAATTTAATTGCTTGTGTATATGCAAGTAGGGTTATATATACTGTGTATGTTTGCCATATGTTATAATTTGTATTCACTGTGTCTCTTTTATAGATTTTTTTGTTGTGTTAAAATCAGTGTATTGTTTTCCATATGGCTTTTGGCTATTGTACTTATCAGTTAGTTCATTTTATAGCAAATTTAGTAAAGAGAAATACCTTGCATTGCAATACAGGATCTTGATTTTTTTAAAAAATATATATAGAAATCTTAAACCAATTCTAAAAATAACTACTTATCTTCTAACATGGTATATAGATGCTGGTCTTCCAAAGAAATTTAATAGAAATGGGAAGGATGGCAAGCCGAAATTTAAATCTAAGAAGTTTGAAAAAGGAAATGCAAAGCCTGGTAAAACTGGTGTAAAACAAATCAAGAGTAAACAATTACCAGGCAAATCGTCCCAGAAACGAAAACTCCAAGATGGCAGTGAAGGTTAGAATGTTTTTTCCTCTTTGGAATACGTTGATGATGAAAGTGTGCTCTCATATTATGGTGAATATGCAGTGATTTGGAGAGGATATGTTTATTTTAAATCTGATGCATGAAGATGCCATGGTGTCATGGGCTGTGTACAGGCGATAGCCAAGTCCAGTCCAGGGTTAAGCCAGAGAGTTCAAACCGAAGCTGAGTCAGATAGCTGAGTCAGAGAGTGGAGAGCGAGGTTGTCAGGAGTCAGAAAGCCAAGAGTACAATCAAGGGTGGAAGAGCTGAGGTCGACGCTGGTCATGCCGAAAGCAACTTGTTGCTTCCACAGAGAGCCCAACCCCAAGCAGGGGCTAAATGGGCCTCTGGTGATGTCCCAATTAGCAGTGGGGAAGCTCCAGTTAAAACTCAGGACTTAGCGACTGTCATTTTGTTTGAATGGTGACACTTGGAATTACGAGCAAAGTCAGAATTCTGGATTAGAAAAGGCTTGGTATTTGGAGAGATCCCAAGAATAGAACAGCTTGCACCAATTAGCATTTTATCAGGGCCATATGCTGCCTCTTCGTATGCCATAAAATGATGTGCCTTTACGTATATTTATCAGGACTGCAGCCGAAGAAGCCTAAATGGGATGACTTCAAGAAGAAGAAGAAGGAGCTGAAGCAAAGCAGACAGCTGAATGACAAATCCAACTATGATGCAGTGTTTAAGGCAAAGCAGCTTTGGGAAGCTCTGAGACAGTAATGACAACTTTGACTATGTTTTCTTCAGTAAAACGCTGTGCTTTAATTGTCTCCCATGAGATGATGGTCAAACTAGATGTTACGGTGGCCACAGGTCCATGGTCACCACAATGTCTAGCTTGGCCCTGAGATAACAACCCTATGCTGAAACCTTTATTCAGCATAGTTCATGCATGTGGCTTGTGTTACTCCTTTGCCTGGTGTACATATGTGATGATGTAGATCTATGAATGATTGCCTTTTATTAATAGCTGGTGTCATGTGTTCTGGCTATTCTTAAAGGGCTGCATTCTGCATGGCGAAATCTTGGGTAACATGAGTTGAGCCCTTCTGAAATCATCTGACAGAACTGCTAGGTTTGGCTGAGCGATGAGAAACCTGGGTTCAGATTTATTGTTAAGGCTTACTAGATGATTTTGGGGGATTCCATCTGTCCTTCCTCACATTGTGACTGTGGATAAAATGACAGCCCTGTTTTCACTGCCCTGAACTAACTGGGAAGGAGAGATCAATGTTAATGATGACCAAGGCTTATTTTTGCAATTAATCACTGAGGACTTCACTGAAATCTCAAGAGCACTTTGCTTGTGGCATTAGAGTGAAAGCAGAGGGCTTCATACTTTCATTACTGCTTGGTTTTTGAATCCTGGCATTTGTGGTGATTTAAAATAAGCAAGTTATGAAATGCAGGATTGCCCCCCCTCCCACGGATTGGATCCATTCTCCTAATGCTGACATTGGGGCAAATCATCCTTAGCAAAATGAATATACTGATCCAGCCCACTAGCCTTAAGTCGTTCTGGATAGCAGTTTAAACATTTGAACTTAGATCTCTAGCATTAGATGCCGATTAACTATCTAGATAGTTTTCCATTTATTTTGATAATGATATTTTTATTGGCTTTCAAGAAACAGTAAGTAACAGTTAACTCATTTGATACTCATTTGTTTTGTAGGAAAAAATGTGACCTAGAGAAGCGCAAGAAACTGTTAAGTGAACTTCAGGAGCTGCTTCGTGGGAAAATAAAAAGTGTAAGAAATATAGCAGAAAACTTTTTTTTAATATAACAGATTGGTAAAATTATATTGGCAGGAGCAGTGCAACCCAGCACACGCAGTTTGACCATTCACAGAAAAGGCAGTGTCTGAGCAGTATGCAGGTGATTGGTCTTGCCCATGATATAATTGTGGTGCTCTGTTCTTAGTTGTATGTAAAGATGTAACATGTTTAGAAATTTTGAATCCATAGAGAGAACTTTCTTTTTTGTATTTTTAATTGAAATAGATGTAGTTGTTGCTTTCTGTCAAACCTAAGCTTCTGTTTAAGTGGATCTTATAACTTTTATATCATAACATTTTGGCATATTTCTGGAATTTAGAATTTTGAATGTTGAAATTTGGAGAAAAGATGTGGTGGTTTGTTGATTTATTTGGATATTTATGTCCTGCTTTTCTTCTCCTATTTTAACCCTCAAAACCACAGCCCTGTGAGGTAGGCTATGCTGAGAGTGAAAGTCTGTCTTAAGGCCTCCCAACATGCTCCTGTGACATAGTGGGGATTCCGATTGAGGTTTCCCAGAACCTACTCTGACACTTTTAAGTGCTGCATTGCACTGTTTATAATGGATGTTCCCCTTACTCATACTGCTTTGAGCTAATACATGAAATATTAGATATTTGAAGACTGTAAACAGAAGCACTTTCCTTCCATGTTATTTGTTTCTTGCTTAAGACCTTGCTGCTCCAGTATACTCGTACTGTTCTTTTTCTTTTATTTCCTCATAGCTAACCTCCTTTTGAGCAGCTAGCTGTAAAACTAGCTATAAATATAAAGATAATGAATGTAATGCTACCCAAATGCCTCGGAGTAACAAATCCATTTATCTACCCAGATGGCATTTGCTCATGACTCTACTCGTGTTATCCAGTGTTACATTCGTTTTGGCAATGAAAAGCAAAGGCAAGAAGTATTTGACGAATTAAAAGGTATAATTTTCACACACACAGCCTTTTGCGTTTAGAGCGTTTCATTGTTATGGCTTCTCATTGTGTTTTCTTATCCCACAGAGAGTTTTACTGAACTAAGCAAATCCAAGTATTCCAGAAATATTGTGAAGAAACTTCTCATGTATGGGTAGGTATATTGCTTGTCTGTATATTTAGTTCTTGTGTGTCTAGAAGCTGTCCTTTTGTGTCTAAAACTTTATTTGAGGAACCATCTCTTTCGCTATGTCTTTGTGCACCAACTACAGTCATCAGGCAGCCATCTGTTGGCTATACCACCACTCAGGGTGATCATCTGGCATTGACCAGAACTCTGGTCTTCTCCATCATCACTCTGGCTCTGTGGAATGGGCTCCCTGAAGGGAGGGACCCTCCTTGGAGATCTTCAAGAGGTGCTGCAAGGCCTGCCTGTTGGCCAGGGCTTTTGAGGGGGGTTATGTGGCGGGCAACTTTTAAAGGGGTGGAGGAGGATTTGCTTTTTTCCCCCCTCAAAATGTTTTAACTATTATTGTGAGCCTCCTCAAACCACAGGAAAAGTAGGATATAAATACTTAAATTACATAATTGTACCCCTTTCTATATTTTTCCTTGTATTTTTATCCTGCCTTTTGGCTCAGGAACTCAGGGTGATATACATTGTTCTTTGTCTCTATTTTATCCTCACATTAATCTGGTAAGAGAGGCTAGGCGAAGGAAGAGTGACTGGGCTCAAAGTCACCCAGTGAGCTTCATGGCTGAGTGAAGTCTAGAATGTGGGTTTTCCTGATCTCAAGCTAGTACCCTGATAGCTACAGCTTGTTGTGTCTCCAGTAGTTTGCTAGGTCCTGTTCTCTTTACGTGCTCCATCCCTTCACAGAAGTCTAGAAACCCCACTGGATGTACCTACCTGGTTTCTTTCCTTGATTTCTGTTCCCTTTTACTAGTATTTACTTTAACTGGAGATATAACCAGACTTGCAGTAGAGGTTATTATGTATTATGGGTAGATTGTTGGCCTTAAACCTGAAATACCTACATTCAAGTTCTTACTCTAACACTGGAACTCAGTAAATAAACAGCCCTGAGCAAATCTCTCTCTACTAAGTCACAGGGATATTGAGAAGGTGAAAAGGCTAACCCTGTATATATCAACTAGCTTTTTGAAGGAAGGGTGACATAAGAACGTGTATTGGATTGGACCTCCTTAAGTGATTGCAGTGAGGTGTGTGACTACACTTTGAAGAACTCCTGAGCCTCGTTTGCTCCTAAACTTATTCTGTAATGTGTGACAGTGATTGGTCATCTTCTACTTGAGCCTGGCCTTTAGAGGTTTCTGCCCAGAGTCTGAAAAATGCAGGATTGTATGGTAACACTACTGGTTTCATAATTCTAGGATAGCTCCTGAGGAAATTGGTGGTCAAAATAATGCAAATAAGCTCAGTGTGATACTCTTTTTGTCAGTTACTTTGGACATTTCTATGCGCATGCTCTGTTGCCTTCACTGTTCCTATTTTTTTTTAAGGCTTTGCACAGCATTAAAGTTCGCCTTTTCTTCCCATTCCCCTGGTGCTGGAGGCTTAGGTCAGTGGTATCTGAAGGAAATGCTGGCCACTAAGCAGAACCCGAAAGTTATTTGCTGTCTCTAATGGTACAATTCTTCACAGAGTTAGTCTTGTCTAAAACTCTGGGTTTTGGTGGCCCTAGACAAGAGTGGACTAACTCTGCACAGAGCTGCACTTTTAAGTTACTTTCCAGCTAGAACAGAATATGACACTGTGATAAGCCCCAGTTTGAACTTGTTGATCTGGACATTGTCTCCGTGAACAGGAGCATGCAGTTAATATTCGATCACTTAAAAGTAAGTGGTCTATTTTCTTCTTTTATATTTTATTTGCTGTCTGATACCCACATTTATTTCTGGGACAGAACAAAACCACAAGTTGCAGAAATTATCAAGAGCTTTAAAGGTGAAGTGAGAAAGATGCTACGTCATGCTGAAGCATCTGCAGTGGTGGAGTTTGCATACAATGACAAAGCCATTTTGGAGCAGAGAAACATGTTGACACAAGAGCTCTATGGGAATATATTCCAAGTCTACAAGGTGATGTACTGATGCCCCCTCTCCCGCCTTTTCAAATATTTTTTTCAGTTTATAACACTTTGTGTGACATCGCAAACAGTACAGCAAGTTATGAAACCCAATGTTAATAGAAGATGCAACAGCTTAATAGTTCCATGGAGTGAGGGACTGGCCTGTGTCCTATGCATATCATCACCCATATGTTCCCCAGCGAGCCGTGCGCTCTTTTGAACATCTTCTGGTGGTCCACAGCCCCAAAGAAATCCACTTAGCCTGGGCCAGGCCCTTTTCAGTCCTGGCTCTGACCTGAATGAAATCTTTCCCAAGCAAGATCAGGGCCTGTGGGACTTGCTACAGTTCCCCAGGGGCTGCGAAACAGAGTGGTTCCACCAGACCTCTGGTTGAAGCGGCAGGCCATGGGTGCAGCCTCCTCTGCTTCACCCTGTTCTCCATATTCCTTTGACAACTGGTGTCTCACTAAACTCCTAAATATCTGTTCCGTCAGGCATGCACACAATCACTGAGCCCGCTTTGGTGGGGAGAGCAGGGCATAAACTGAATAAACTAAACTAAAATCTGGTGAATTTGTTTTATCATCTTAAATTATAGGGTTTTAAATTTGATCATTGTTTTATTGTTTAAAATGTTTTTATTGTGGATTTGTTGTGAGCTGCCTTGAGTCTGCATACAGGGGGAGGGCAGGATATGAGTGTAAATAAATAAACCACCATGACCTGTGAAACCCATCCCACCAAATTAGGTTCATTGAGATGCATTGAGCTGATACATACATGCATAAATAGGTTTAGAGAGAAAAGTTTTGCAAGCAGACCATGAAACACCAGAGGTCTTAGTAGAATGGCCAGAATCAAGTTTGCTAAACTTAAGATTTAGTGAAGTTCTTCAGAAGCTATAAAAACCATGATTACTAATGTGTTATCACTTGTTCTACTTTTATCATGTGCAGTGTCATATTAAAGACATAGGGAGTATTCTTTGTGGCTTTTGGTGGTGGAAAACAATTAATAAGGAGTTTCTTAGAAGCAGCCCTATGGCACAGAGTGGTAAAGCAGCAGTACTGCAGTCCTAAGCTCTGCTCATGACCTGAGTTCGATTCTGGCGGAAGCTGGATTCAGGTAGCTGGCCCAAGGTTGCCTCAGCCTTCCATCCTTCTGAGGTTGGTAAAAGCTGCAGTACTGTGGTCTGAACTCTCTGCTTACGACCTGAGTTAGATTCTGGTGGAAGCTGGATTCAGGTAGCTGGCCCAAGGTTGACTCAGCCTTCCATCCTTCCGAGGCTGGTAAAATGAGTACCCAGCTTGCTGGGGGGAAAGTGTAAAAGACTGGGGAAGGCAATGGCACACCACCCTGTAAAAAGTCTGCCGTGAAAACGTTGTGAAAGCAATGTCACCCCAGAGTCGGAAACGACTGGTGCTTGCACAGGGGACCTTTCCTTTCCTCCTCTTCTTAGATCTCTGCTTGGAAACCATGTACCCATTTGAAATAGTAGCAATTCATATATATGCATGTTTTTATAGGATTTCTGGAGCCCCCTTTTAAAAATTGTATCTGAGTTAACATTATATCCAGCTCTTCTTCGCCTCTTCGTTGATCTTAGATAAACTTGCATAAAAGCTGACACTGAAGGGCATACGTTTAATTCTACTCCGTTCAGGTATGGCTGTGTAGGCCATTCTTCTGCAAACAAGATTCCCCACCTAGTGCAGTTTCAGAGGCTGCCCCCCCTATTTTACTGATGATGTGTGCATGGAGCTTTTGCCAATGTTACTTCGAATTGGGAAGCCCTTATGGATGCACCTAAGAGCCCCTGTGCAGGCGCTGAAATTCTGGTCTGATCTTAATGAGGTCTTGGTGACTGACTTAAGATTGGAAACTTGCTTTGTGGTGTGACCAAATCCCTTTCTTATCCTTTGGCTCCTGCAATTGTGATGAATTGAATTTCACTGTAACAGTGGTTCTTTGTTTCAGTCATCAGAACACCCAACCCTTGACAAAGTGTTAGAGGCACATCCTGAAAAGCAGGAGGCCATTATGGATGAAATGAAGCTGATCCTTACTCCAATGGCTCAGAAGTAAGAGCAATAATTACACCATATTTATCGACAATGTTTTGTGTGAGAGAGAGATGCATTGTGTGTGTGTAACAAGGAGAGTTGGCTTATAGTTTTATTTTTTATGGTAGTTCTCTTGCAGGGGTGTGTTTCCAACCCCTCTTTCAGCTATGAGGGTAGGAATTTGAAATAATGCTGTTTAAATTGGTGAAAGTACAGTAATATTCACAAGGGTGACATCAAATACACAGGCAGCATTTGTCTGAAATTCCAGTTAATACCAAAGACTGTTCAGAAATACCCTCAATTGTTACCCTTTCAGTCATGTTCTTTCCCTTCCAAAATTTATATCTTTTTAAAGAGGAACAATGTTTACCTATTAGTATGGTAGTTTGGGAGAACCTGTGAAGCTGTTCAGAATTGGACACAAAAGTTCTTTCTGTATGTGTGCATATGATGGGAATTCCTCATTGCTGTAGTCATAACTTAATTGCTTTTTACTAACTCTCTAGGGAATATTCAACACTGATGTGCTTGTTTACCCTTTTTCCTCCCTTGTCCTACAGAGAAGCTGTAATAAAACATTCATTAGTGCATAAGGTGTTCTTGGACTTTTTCATTCATGCCACCCCTAAACAGAGATCTGTAAGTATCAGCATATTGTGTATTGCTGTTTGCCTACTTTCATGTAGAATTATGAGCCCAATATTTGCTGCCCTCTCGTTATTCCCTCTCGTGGGATCCTGACGTTAAAAAAAGTTGTTCTTATGGCATGTTGTGATTGGTGTGGCCATTACCAAAGTGAACACAGTGCTCTCTTCCTGATTTAAATGGCTTTAGCCAGACAACTGATTGTTTCAGTGACCTTGAGTGTTAAAAATTTGATGCTTGGATTTTGGGTTAAGATAGAGAATAAATATCTATCTTTGACAATCTCTTAGAACAAAACTAATTATTTAAAAATTTGGTTTTTTGTGTCTAGGAAATGATTGAAGCGATCAGAGAAGCTGTAATCTACTTAGCACACACACATGATGGAACCAGAGTAGCCATGCATTGCCTATGGCATGGGACCTCCAAGGTATATAGTGTGAAGTAACGTGTCTCTGTCAAAACACTGCACTTTGGATGGGTGTGTCTTGCAATACAGGACTCGGCAAACTATTACACTAGACAGTTTCCCCTGAACATGGTTACTAATTATTCAAACATGCCTGATTTGGGCAAGCACTTATCCATTTTGGTTCAGATTGTTATTTAAGAGATACCAAAGAAGTTGCACATATGATAGTAACATTCATCTTGTTTTGGAGAGAGTAACTGAAAACAAAATTTGCCTTTATTATGCAGATGTATAGTACAGTACTGCCAGGATCTGTGCGTTGGGGTTTCTCCAGGGTTTCATGGAAGACAAAACTGTTTTGTTTCATATTTCTCAGTTGCTGTATGGCAGGTTTGTAGACAGAAGGTCCTTAGACTGACCGCAGACTATCCCATGTCTGTATCCCCTCTGTGGAAATTCCAAATGTCCCTTGTTTGTAGTCCTGTCCTACACCTTTGTGAGATTATCTAAGGCTGCTCGAGGCTCTCAGAAGTGTGGATCACTGCATCACTCTTCCACCACCCTGAATTTGAAGAAGCAAGGATGAATTAGACCCAGTTGTGGCCAGCTATTCTGCATGGCCTCCCAGGGCCTGAAAGTCAGTTTCTGGGAAGCCGTATGTGCTGTTGCTCAGTAACGAGGAATAGAGATTGGGCAGGGTGGGGGGGAGAACAGAGCAAAAAAGAGTGAAAGAAGAAATGGGAGGAGGGTGGCACATGTGGTTATAGAGAGGGAAAAAGGGGTAAAGTGCATACCTAGAGATTTATAAGGAGAGGAAGGAGGATACCCAAGATCTTTAGATGAGAAAAGAGGGCTTTTTTTGAGCAGGAATGCAGTTCCGGCTGGCTTGGCATCAGAGGGTGTGGCCTAATATGCAAATAAGTTATTCCTGGCCTTTTCTACAAGAAAGCTCTGTGAGGCAATGGTGATGTCAGGGGCTGTGACCTAATATGCAAATGAGTCCCTGCTGGGCTTTTTCTACAAAACTCTGGAAAAGAGAATAATAGGTGACTACAGAGAATGCAACCTGAGTTGGTAGAGAGAGAGGGGAGATTATACGGTGAAATTGAAATGTTTAAAGGGGAGTTTCAGGAGCAGTGGTTGCACTGGCAGTGTAAGTACAGCACACATGATGGAGTACAGTGTAAAAAGAGTGAGTTGGGGGAAAAGGTACTGAATTTTATAATTCTTTTTCTGTGAATGTAACAGTGTGATCCTCTTTGAGTTAAACACTTTAAAATTGTTTAAGTTATCTCTTTATAATTTGTTAAAAGTTGTTATATCATGATGCATACACTGAACATGAGTCAGCAGTGTGATGCAGTGGCTAAAAATGCAAATTCAATTTTGGGCTCTACCAACAGACGTATAGTGCCCAGATCATGCAAAGTGATGGTATTGCTTTACTGTGTTCTCATTAGATTTCAGCTAGAGTAATTGTGGTCAGTTTTGGGCACCACAATATAAGAAGGATATAGACAAACTGGGTTGTGTCCAGAGAAGGGCAACAAAGATGGTGAGGGGTCTGGTCTGGAGACGAAATCCTATGAGGAAAGGTTGAAGGAGCTGGGTACATTTAGCCTGGAGAGGAGACAACTGAGAGGTGATATGATCACCATCTTTAAGTACTTAAAGGGCTGTCATACAGAGAATGTTACGCCAGAAGACTGGACCAGAACCCAGTGGGGTTGAAGTTAAAAGAGTTTCTGGTTGAACATTAGGAAGAACTTCCTGACAGTTAGAGCAGTTCTTAAGTGGAACAGGCTTCCTCGGGAGGTGGTGGGTTCTCTTTCCTTGGAGGTTTTTAAAAAGAGACTAGATGGTCATCTGACAACAATGCTGATTCTGTGAATTAGGCAGATCAAGAGAAGGAGGGCGAGGTGAGTCCAGTGGCACCTTTAAGACCAACAAAGTTTAATTTTGGATATAAGCTTTCATGTGCAACACAGCATTGTTCAGTTTTGTTGTTGAATTTTACTAGATTTATAAGATAATGCTTCAGTCTGCTATTCCTATGTGATCTGCTTCCTTGGTAGCCCTAGTAGATACAGAACACTTGAAAATGCAAAGACGTGAGATGGGTTTAGGGATGTTTTGTAGAGCCATAGAGTGCTTTAAGGGTACAGGGTACTGTGCCATCCTTCAGACGGAAGCAGGGCACAAGAGCCTTTCTATTATTCTTGGTTTTGATTTACTTTTTTGATTTATTTTTTCAGGTATTTACCAGCTTGGTAAAATGTAGTGAAGCTAATCAACATGTTTGATTCATTGATATTCATTTGTCTGTCTTATTAGGACAGAAAAATCATTGTGAAAACCATGAAGACCTATGTTGAAAAAGTAGCTACTGTGAGTATTTTAAAAGTGCTGTGAACTGAGTAATCAGAAGTGCTTTCTATGATTTTGGTATGAGTTGGCAAAACAAATTAAATACATGGTTTGGATGTTTAGAAGAAATGCTGGACATAAAGGTTATAACCCAGTTTAAGAATCAATACCCACCAGTATTATGCATCTCAGGTATGCATTAACTTTTCATTATTTTGATACTTGATAACTAGCTAAGCTATAGAATAAATAAAAACTTTTATAAAGCAAGTCCGAATCTGCGATGGATTTGTTTTAGTTAAACAACTTTAAAATGACCAGTTGTTTCCTCTAATACAGCATTGCAACAGTCTAAACAGCAATCCTAGGAGTATATATTCTGATATAAATCCCACTACATTCCATGGGGGGTTGGTTTTGTGTAAAAGTGCATACCTTGCACTTTAGAGGATTATTGTCTGTTTTTTTCCTGTGTAACTGAGATGTAATCTCATTTATACAGAAAACATAGCCAGAGAATAAAATTACTAATTGGACCTTCATGATTTAAATAAGCAGTTATTTAGCAAATGAGCTGATATGCATACAAAGCCAGCCCACTTGGACAATCAGGGTTGTTTGTGAAGTACACTATGCCAGTTTGGTGTAGTGCTTAAGTGTGCAGACTCTTTTCTGGGAGAACCGGGTTTGATTCCCTCCTCTTCCACTTGCACCTGCTGGAATGGCCTTGGGTCAGCCATAGCCTTGGCAGAGGTTGTCCTTAAAAGGGCAGCTGCTGTGAGAGCCCTCTCAGCCCCACCCACCTCACAGGGTGTCTGTTGTGGGGGAGGGAGATAAAGGAGATTGTGAGCCACTTTGAGACTCTAAGATTTGGAGTGGAGGGTGGGATATAAATCCAATATCATCATCATCATCTTCTTCTTAGTTTCTGGTTCATATTTCAGGGTGAATTCTCACATTTGGTTTTGCTGGCAGCTTTTGACTGCATTGATGACACCAAGCTTGTGAAACAACTAATTATATCTGTAAGTAGCTTCTTAACATTTTCCTTTAGATGCTTGCGGTTCAATTAACAGGAAGATACAAACCAAGTTGAATGAAACACTGCAATGTTTACAGGCTTGGTTTTGAAGCTGTTTAGTTTTGTGGTTTTAAAACATCAGTTTATTTCTAAATTGTCCTTATTATTTTTTTTCCTTTTTCTTAAAACACTTGAGTGGAAATCTGCTTCTTTGTATATCCATAGCTCCATTCTTACAGCTTTGTGAGTGCCCCCCCTGCTGGCCCCACCTTTTGGAGCTTCCGTGGTGGAGCAGAGGGAGGCAAAGGGGCGCTTGTGGCCTCAGAAAGTGGAGGGGGGGGGTGGGCATTACTTCATGCTGCTGCTACCTCCATGGAGTCAGGCACTCTCTGGTTCCCTCTCTCTCTGTGTTTGCCTGCTGCTCCCCACTCTTTTTTTCCTTCTTGGCTGTCAGCGTTGCTCCCTTTTATCCCTCACACCTCCGTGCCCCAGTTCTCCGCCCCCTCCTCCCATGCTCTCTCATCCACCCCCATCCCACCCCCCCAATTGGCCAATGCCTCCCTCTGGACAGGCTTCTCCCGCCCCTTTCTGGGGTGCCCTGCATGAGCCTCACCTCAGGGAAGACCGTGGGGTGGGGTGCACTCATTCCAGCAGCCTCATTAGGCCTGCCCATCATCTTCTGCGCTGCCTGTGGCTCCGGCGCTCCCGGGTTGGGCCATGCTGGCTGTGGTCGCGTCAGGCCGATGAGGTGGGGCCATGGCCCGGAGACAGTTCTGCGGCGGGCCCAGTACGGATGGCCCCTCTGACCAGTCCCCACACTGCCCAGCGAAGGCACCGCAGGTAGATGGGCCTGGGAGTGCCTAGTGAGGAGTTGCCAGCCTGCAGGCGGTGCCGCAGCTGCTCTTGGCCGCTGGGTATGCAGCGAAGCCAAACCGCTGCAAGCCCGGGCGAGACGCACCAGCCCAGACAAGCATGCCAACAATTGGACTCTGTAATTATTCTGAGTTGATCAGCTAGCTACTAGGTAATACGCTGAATTAAAGTATGTTTGGCACCTCTGCTGGGGGAAGATGATACTTTTCCATGGAAGAGCAGTATTTCATCTATATGAGGGGTATCTAAGTCATTTGTTAGGGGAACCAGGTCTGACATAAATGGGAATTTGCGGGGCTGGGCCATGTGCGTCATAAAATGTAATGTGAGGTAGTGAAGATATAAACTTTATAAAGGACACAGACAAACACAAGTAAAGATATTATTTTTAACTTAAAAGACAAACATGCTTAAAACTCTTGCAATATTTTGTTTAAAATGGAAAGATGGGAGAATAGTGGAATTTGGCAATGCAAATTTTAAAAATATCAAGAAAAAGCGCAAGAATCGCAGCAGAAACTAAAAATATTTAATGCTCTGAGCCTGGGAAAACAATGAAGTAGCATTGCAAGCTTCTCACCCCCCCCCCCAGGGTCTACTCAGATTGGCAATGGCTTTCCAATGTAATATCCCCCTTTGCTTGTGGGATCCCAGGTTAGAGTACTCACTAGGCACCAGTTCTCAGATCCATTGAGCAGAGACAAGCTGGCTCAAAGCATCAACCCTTTATTTTCAAGGACACAACTCCAGGAAGCATGAGCTTCAGCTGCTTTATAGGAATGCTGAAATGTGAAACCGATCTCCATTTCATTGAAACACATTGCAGCAAAGACACAAGTTGCAAGGAAAACTTGGAATGGATTTTCCATTAAGGTCTGGGCCCTATCTATCTGGGCACAGATTGCTTAATGGAAAATCCACTCTGCATTTTCTTTGGAGCTTTGCTTCCTGTTTCAGCAAGCAAAAACAAGGCAGAAGGAGCTGGGAACTTCAGCAGCTATAGAGCTTCAAAGGGTGAGGACAGTACAGGGAGGAGAGGGGTGAGAAGAGAAGAGCATCCTAAATGTATAACGTCACTATATGAGGTTGTATGCCATCCTCAGTATTCAGTGTCTATTAATGCATATGCAGCCATTCTTATAGTTAAATTATAGGTTGTTAATATTCTAATACGTTTTCATCCTGCCCTTCCAAGTTTCTCAGGGTGGCATACTTAGTTCTCTTTTCCACATTTTATCCTCACAACAACCTTGTGAGGCAGTTTAGTAGAAAACTGTGATTGGCTAAAGATTATTCAGCAAACTTTACCTCAGAGGTTAGAATTTGAACCTGGGTTTCCCAGACAGTCTGATACTCTGTTCACTACACTGCATTGACTGTCTTTTCACTAGTTACTCTGTAGTTTCACATGTATTTAGCCATTCTAGTTTATCCTTGGTGGCCCTTGCTTAATGCACTATAATCATGACTGTCATTTCTTTTCACTGTCCCAGAAGATTTTCACATAGCTAGGCTTCAGAAACTATTAATATCTATTGAATTCTCCAAGCTCTAAAAATCTTTTTAATGATATTTTTATTTCCAATCCTAAATAACCTACAGTAGCTATCTACATTAGAGAAATAACTAAAAGCAGGGCTTTTTGTAGAAAAAGCCCAGCAGGAACTCGCTTACATATTAGGCCGCTCTCCCTGACACCAAGCCATCTGAAACTGCATTCCTGTGCTTTCCTGCTCACAAAAAAAGAGCCCTCACTAAAATAGTGTCAGGATGTGGGTATTGAACATATGAAGCTGCCTTATACTGAATCAGACCCTTGGTCCATCAAAGACAGTATTGTCTTCTCAGACTGGCAGCGGCTCTCCAGGGTCTCAAGCTGAGGATTTTCATGCCTACTTGCCTGGACCCTTTTTGGAGATGCCAGGGATTGAACCTGGGACCTTCTGCTTACCAAGCAGATGCTCTACCACTGAGCCACCGTCCCTCCCCTGTTGTATTCACAAGTCACATGCCAAAAAAGGGGGCATATAACAAATATTGCTACCACTCCCTAAAAAAAAAACCTTTGTGTAACATATAGAAAGAACTTTCTGCAACATTCTATAGAGCCCTTAAATACTGATAATTATAAAGCTCTTTAGATACCTTTACTCATGGCTTCTCCCAAAAGATCTTTAACAACCATCAGTTAGACAGTTTAAGGTAATGGTTGCACATTGCTTGCTATGTTTTTCATCAGAAGTTATTTTGCACAGTCCTGGAGACAGTATGAACAATAGTTATATCACAAAATCTCTATAGGCATTTAGTAGCTATTTTGTACCATGGAAATTGTTATAATGATTTTGTATTGACTGATCACACCCTCTCATAGAAACTTGTAACATTGCTAATTGAAATTTTCTCTGAATACTTTTATTTATTTACTTTAAACTTATATCCCGCCCTCTCCGTGAATGGACTCGGGGTGGCTATCAACAGTCAAATTTACATATAGAATCAATAAAACAATATAACATTAAAACTATAAAATGATAAATGTTATATACTGGTGCTATTCACAGCTTCTTTTGGCAGTTCATGATTTCTTCACTTTCTGTCCTGTTGTGTAAGTAGAGTCCCACCTCCCAAATAACTTTGATGGGCATTTAAAAAGGACATTAAACATATTGCAAATATGTGTTTGGGGGAGTTTGTAAACACAAGGACTTCCTGCTCACCTTTGTAGCCTACCAATTGGAGTGAGTTTGGCATCTGAATATAACCCACTCCATTCTGCCCCTTCCCTTCTTAGCTGCATGTTGCAGACTCTGAATTCTCCCCCACCAAAAGGCAAAGGCGGCTACAAAGGATAGAAGACTGTGAGGATGACTAGTTTGTGTCCTTCTCTGGGTATTTCCCTCCCACCTTACAAAGTGGATTTAGCCATTGCTTTGGCAAGGTGGCAATGTTGCTACATTTCAGCATGTTCACAAGATCTTTGCCAGAAGTGCATGGAGATGTTATTTCTCTTGTTAGAAAAATAATATGAAGCAGCACTAGATCTAAAGTAACCTCATGTAGCAAGGAGGTAAATTGGCATCTAGCACAAGCTTGTGAACCCGCTGATGGTTTAGTTATTTCTGTAATACAAAGATCATTTGCCATTTAACTCAACATCCCAATTACATAGACGAGCAGTCCCTGCTTCAAAGAAGAATATGTGATATAATTAATAACCTGCTAGAGATCGATGGGAGAAATGTGAGAGGATTAAAAATTATAGATACCTGGTTAGATTCTCATCATAGATGTAAGGTAATGGGAAACAATATAAATTGTGGACAAAATTGGATCTTTCAAAAAAACCCACCTGTATCCCTTCTTCCAAGGAGATTAGGAATGGCTTATGGGTTACTAAGCCAAGGAAAATATCTGTCCTTCGTGGAAAGGTGGAGATTGTCTCTCCCATTGTAATTTGACATGCCACTCATTCTGGCTGTATCAGAGTTCTTCTTAGTCGCTTGCAAGTTTTTACGAATTGTGCTTTTGCTAAGTTTTTCTTCTAACTCTGCTTATAACTGCAGTGTACAATGGACTGCTGAATCTAGACCTGCTTTCAAAGAGTTAAAAATGAAATTGTGTAAGCAATTTCCCCTCTACTAATAAAGTTTATCTGTCTACCACTGCTTCTTCCTTTTTCAGGAAATTAGTGATTCCTTAGCCAGCATTATGAACAATAAATATGGAAGAAAGGTCCTGTTGTATCTGTGTAACCCAAGGGATCCTACGTATTTCTCACCAGCAATAATCAAAATCCTGCAACAGGGTGATGGAAATGCTTACAGGTAATAGAGGTGCAGTTTCTCTTGCATTGACAAGCTTGAATTATATTGTGCCTCCTAATTTCTTGCCTGAGTAATCCATTCTCTGTAAATGCCATTGGGATAAAAAGGAGTTGCATGAGAAAATAGCCCTGTTCTTGTGATAGTATGGGTAACATCTTCACTAGATTAAAAACAAAAAAGGCAATAGCCACATTTAGATCTCACAACAAAGTCCTGTTTTTTGCATAAGATGGACACAAACACATCTTGTCTCCTGCTTGTGTCCCCTCCTCCCTACCCCAACACAGTGCAAAGCTTTCAGGCAAACTCTGCAATCTGGAGTTCGTTTCCCCCTCTCAAACCAGGATGCTAAAAAACAAATTGAATCCTAGTTTGTACGCTAGTTTACAGAATGCAGACTTCAGATATCCAGCAAAGTAGAGCTAGAAGCCTTCAGTTGCACTTTTTGCATGATGGGAAGGGAAGACAACAAGGAGCATGTGAGAACAAGTTGTGATCCTATCTATCACACAAAAGTTAAAAGTTTCACATGAAGAAGGTCCCAAGTTCAGTCCCTGGCATTTCCAGTTGAAAGGATCAAGTCATAGATCTCATCCTGAAATCCTGGAGAGCCACTGCAATGAGAGCTGAGAGTACTGACTTTTGTGGACCAGTGGTCTGATTCAGTATATGGCAGCTTCGTACGTTTAAGCGAATGACTTTCGTGCGAAGACAGCTCTTGGTCGTTTTGCATCATAATTACTTTATAAGAAATGAGTGAACCAAGCAGAATCTTCTCCCTATAAATCTCAATACATCGGTTTGTTTTGACAGCTGCAGGGCTTTACATTTTCAGTGTTTTTTGTATGTTATCTATGTTTACTAACGGGGCCATAATTAAGATTATTTGCCATTAAAAACTGCTCTTTGTGAATTACATTGACTTCAAGGTAGCTTATGGCAGGATGCCTGTTTATTAACTTCACAAAAACTTTTTTTTAAAAAAAATAAGGCTCTTATTTGAAAAGGTTACAAAGCAATCTGACAAAACCAAGACACATTTTCAGCAAATATAAATTATCTCCTGCATGCATTAGCATCTGTCTTGAAGTAACTCAAATAACAAGAGAACATTGCTCCCACCAAGGCTGAAAAGGATTTGAATTCTGGATATTCTGGTAAAAAGGGCCCCCTTACTTCCCAGCATTTTAAATTTGGTTTCACCCCAGAACTGTCCATCACTACTGCAATTTTTGACATTACTTGAATGTCTGAATTTGCAATATATTCTCCCTCCCCATTGCCTTTTTGCCCGTGCCTTAACTCTGTGCCATCCCTCCATGCCCCCAGCACAGCCCTTCAGATCTGGTGGCCAGCATCTCCTTGTTCATTTTACTCTCTCTCCTCTGATCCAAGCCAGGCCTAGTTTCCTTGCACACTCTCTCATCAGTCATCTAATACCTTTGTTCTGCATCTTTTCGCTGTACACATTCTTAGTTCTCCTTGCAGACCATGTGTACACACACAGGTGGGTTTCCTGTGGGGTAGCTGTAGATGGATGCATCCAGGTTACATGGTTGCTTTTTCTAGGAATTGTCAGATTGCATTTGGTTTAAAATATCTGCAGTGCCTTTGGATTTTTTGTGCTGCATTTTGAAACCTTCCTCTCTTTCTTGCATTTCACTGTTGTATCTAATAAATATTGATCTCGTTAATTAAGAAGCCTCTCCTCCCCTCAGTACATCCTTGGGCCTGTGCAGACTTAGAGTTGAAAGCCAGGGTCTGAAAGGTGCATGGGAAGGAATACCTGCAAATGTAGCCCTCCTCCCAGTTGACAGCAGAGAGTCCCCATTGGAGGTCAAGGCCAAGCCCACAGACATCCTCAATGCACTTACATGAATAGCTGTAGGCCAATAATATGCTATTCTTATGTCTTCAGTCTGAAAGATAATTCTCTGAACTGGACATTCATTATGCATGTGGAATATCACACAAAGTCACGGATCTTGCAAATGTGCATAGGCTTCCTTGTTCATTTCAGTGGAAGAAATTTTCCTTAGGGATGTTGACCTGCCTCCTTCTTTGTCAAGAGCAGCTTCTCTGCACTGCTTTTGTATGATTGTAGCGTAAAAATGTCATGACAAATTTTGTTCAGATTACTTCAGAAATGTTGCAATGAAGACTCTGACATGAGTGCTTGAGGAGAGAATGCGTTCAGCTTGCTGGGCAAGCAGTCTTTATTTTATATGTGTTCACCAGTTATTCAAAACCATTCTAGTCTTACAATGCGATGACAAATAGAGCATCACAAGAAAGTCTGGCTTGGGAGATAACATCTTGCTTAGTTTGCAAATATTTAACAATAGTATGGTTGTTGTTTCCCAAAGTAACATTGTCAGAGGAAGAGGAAACAGAAGGCATGCTATGACGTTAAAGGGTTGATGTTGTTCCCCAGAGATTTGCAAGCTTGGCAAATCTCTTGATAGCTGGTCATTAGGTCAGGACCTGATCTGCCCAGTTTTTGGGGTACAAGTCTCATTACATATCTACACAGAAAACCACAAATGCTAAATATATGTGGTTTGTTCCAGGAAGAAAATGAAAGGCTGCCATCGAGCTTGGATTTTATTCAGTTCTCTGTAGTTAAGTTGATTTTTTTTTCTTCATGTTATTCCACTAGTAAAAAAGATGTGGATGTTCGACGTCGTGAGCTCTTGGAAGCTGTGTCCCCATCTTTATTGAACTACCTGAACCTGCATGCTGAAGAAATGGTGATGGACAAAGCTACCTGTATTATGGTGACGGGTATCCTCAAGGCCTCTGTTGGTGACATCCAACCTGCTTTCGACACTATTGCTAGTTTGGCTGCAAAAGAAATGATTTCAGGAGGTGAAGATGGGCAGGTAATTATGCCTGATAGTGGGCAAGCAGTAGAGTTCTCATCAATTTTAGTCTGCTGTTCTTTCAGTGAGATCTGTTGTGATTCAGATGTTAAGCCAGGCTAAATTAGGTGCCCACTTAATATGGAAGGTGTCTTATGTATTTTAGGAAGTCCTTAGTTGTAGGATATTAAAGTTGTGAGATGTAGCTGATATGATCAGTTTGGCATTTAGGACACAAGAATTCTCAAGCTCAGGAACTGAAGGACTATGTTTTAAAGAACCCTATATTTAATGTATAGCAGCCCCGTGGCACAGAGTGGTAAAGCTGCAGTACTGCAGTCTGAGTTCTCTGCTCACAACCTGAGTTCAATCCCGGCAGAAGCTGGGTTCAGGTAGCTAGCTCAAGGTTGACTCAGCCTTCCATCCTTCCGAGGTCAGTAAAATGAGTACCCAGCTTGCTGGGGGAAAAGCGTAGATGACTGGAGAAGGCAATGGCAAACCACCCCGTAAAAGGTTTGCCGTGAAAACATCGTTATGTGACATCACCCCAGAGTTGGAAACGATTGGTGCTTGCACAGGGACTGAGTTTTTTATATTTAATGTAAATGTTGCAGAGTAGAAGAGGAGAGGAACTGAAGATCCTGAAGTTATTTTTTTATCCATCTCTTGGAAAGCTGGGGCAAAGCACTTCTTGTATTTGAATTAGCTTGCTACTCTTTTGTAGTCTGTGTTGTGATTCTGTAGGTGTGAGCTGCCAAATGTGTGCAAGTATGGTATTTAAAAAACATCAAAAGTGTAATTTCTTCCAACATTTCATTGTGTGCAGTGTTTTGTGGCTAAATTGGTACAATGGGATGACAGGTATGGTGGCATTTTTGGTTGTCCATCATTAATTGGGAAAAGGACAGCAAATTCCTTGATGTGAGAAGATATATATAACTTGCACTCCAGGTCTTGAATACACAACACAAATCCATAAACAAAAAACACAACTACCTTTCAGTTCTGGGACAGTCATACATTCAATGGCTTGGCTCAGCTAAATCCCAGGTTGTAAGCTCGTGGCCAAGAGCAAAAGGATGCTTGTGAAGCACTTGCAGTATGCTTTAGCATTTGTTGAGTTCTAATAATGCCTATTGTTATTATAATGAGGATTAGTCATGTCTGATGGTAGTAAAATCCTAAATGTCACGATTTCATCTCTAAATCCACTCGAGATGCAAAAGACAGAATGGTAGAAAAGATGCTAATTAATGAGAAGAGAAAATAAGTGACCTACACTGGATTTACCCTGACCCAGATGGTCCAGGCTAGCCTGATCTTGTCAAGTCTCAGAAGCTAAGCAGGGTCAGCCTTGTTTAGTAATTGGATGGGCATCCATCAAGGAAGTCCATGGTCACAATGCAGAGGCAAGCAATGGCAAACCACCTCTCAGTGTGTCTTGCCTTGAAAACCTCATGAAGTTGCTATCTTGGCTGTGACTTGATGGCACTTTCCACCACTGAACTTGGAGAGAGGGTCTTTACATGACACCCTTTGGGATGATCCCATTCCTCGCCTCAGTGTTGCTCAACATCTACATCTAGCTACTCAGGAGTTTTGGGCTAGGGTATCATCAATATGCAGATGACTCTAAGCTATATCTGTTAATGAATGACCAGCCAGATAATGTTACAGGAGATCTGGCCAGTGGTCTGGAGGCTATAGCGGGATGGTTAAAACAGAGCCATCTGAAATTAAACCCATCAAAGATGGAGGTCCTTTGGCTAGGCTGATGGGGTCAGCCTAGCCAAATCAGGGAATTAAGCTTCCCACCCTTGATGGAGTACAATTGATACCAGCTTCCTTTGTCAAAAGTCTGGGCATGACCCTAGATGCCTCTCTTACATTGGAGGAACAGGTCATGAATGCTGTGAGGATGGCATTCTTTCATCTTTGCCAAACCTGGCAACTGATCCTCCCTGTCCCATTTAGACTTGGCTATGGTGATCCATGCAACAGTCACCTCTAGATTGGACTACTGTAATTCATTTTACACGGGGCTGCACTTGAACTTGCTCCAGAAGCTTCCAGCTGGTTCAAAATGCAACTGCACAGGTCCTTACTGGGACCCCTTTAAGATCACATAGAGCACAGGTGGTGTATCAGCTGCATTGACTCCGGATTGAGTACCAAATCAGGTTAAAAATGGGGGCCATCATATCTATACCCTATATAACCCCCAGAGAGCTTTGCCCCAGAGTGATCTGACTGTCCTTGACCAGGACCAGGGCATTTTCAGCCTCAGCCCCAACCTGGTGGAACTCTCCGTCCAGTGAGACCCAGGCCCTGCGGGACCTAGCTCAGTTCCACAGGGCCTGTAAGATGGAGATGTTCCTCTAGGCATAGGATTGAGGACAAAGAGTGATTAGTCGCCTCACTCTCTCCTTCCACCCTCTCCCCTTTCCTCCTCCTGTTTTTACCCCGTCTCTATTTTGATGCTGTCCTCTTTTCTTACTGCTGTTAAATAGAATTTTGGATTAACTGCCCTATCTGTTACCGATAGACTGAAGCCCCATGTATTATAATAGATTAATTGTTAGGCAAGGGAATATTGGGTTTTATAGTATTTATTAATGCTGTGTGTGATTTAAAACTGTATTATATTTATATGCTGTAGGAATTGTTGGAACCCGCCCAGAGCCCTGCTTGCTGGGATGGAAGTGAGATACAAATTGAATAAAATAAATAAATAAATTTAATGGCTGAGCAGATACCCAAATTTTTGCCTTTAATCTGAATGATGTGCTGGTTGCTTATCACTGATTTATTCAGTGGGATTCATTTATATGTACTAGAGAAGACAACAGATATTCTGGGTTCCAGGAACACTTTCAGTACTGTTTGGCCTTCATCTAGTTCTAATTGCGCAAAGGGTAGTATAATGAGAAGTAAAAAGCATTTTGAGGACTTGATTATTTTCTTTTAAAGCTTCATATTGCAGAACATCCAGCAGGTCATCTGGTTCTGAAGTGGTTACTTGAACAAGATGAAAAGATGAAAGAAAATGGCAGAGAAGGTATGTTGGAAAATCAGATTTATATTTATATATAGATTTCTTGGATTTAAGAGGTTGCCACTTCTGCTGCAAATCACTTTGCTGTTACTTCCAACCTGTTGAACTGTGGCTTGTGCTAACACTACAAAGCAGGAGTCCATGTCAGAGTTAAGCCACAGTTCGGAATAATGGTTTGTCAGGGAAGCGCAAACCATAGTCTGAGTGGTCAGGTATAACAATAAGCTTTGACTTGCCATAAAAATTGAAGTTTTGAATTAACCAGCCATGGTTAAGGTAATGGAGAAGTGCATGACCCAGGAATCCTCCAGGGTTGTTCACAGAATGGCAAATCACCGTTTGTTGGCAGGTCTAACCCTGTTGCGGTGCAATGCAAGCCAAAGGGTATCCTTCTCTAATTAGTTCAGGGAAGATGTACTGGAATATGGGAGCAAATTCAAGGTGAGCATATTCTAAACGATTCAGACTGACACCACGCAAAACATATAACCTGGATTGCCTCCTGTGCGGTTAGCTGATTTCAGACTTCCAAGTTAAATATGGTACTTCCTATGGGCTTATTCCGTTTGAATAGATATATTAATTGTCTTGAATCAGGATTCTTGACCTTCTCAAAGTTATTGATGCTCATGATTTTACAAGTATTCATTGAACTCCTGGACTTCCATGTTAAACTAGTTAAAACTTTCATCATGTCAGTCATACTTTTGCAAATGAGATCCACAGAGCTCTGCCATTCAGTTCTGCATCCCCAAGGCAGCTTGAGACTTCAGCATCCTGATCAGCAGTTTCATAATCCAAACAGATGTCACTTTTTGGAGCAGGTTTTGCTAGTGGCCATGGTTCATTTTGATATTCCTGCTTTGGATCTTGGCCAGTAAATTTTATATACAGGATTTTGTTTAGCAATATTAAAAAGTTGGACCAGAGTAGCAATCAGTCGTGCATATATGGATTTATAATACTGTGTAAAGAACAAGTATGGCTCTGTAAATAGTAGTTGGAGGTCTTTAAAACATTTACAAAGAGTTTCTTCAGTCTGTGTGGTCAAGTCTGATTTCTACTTCTAACAGGTTGTTTTGCAAGGACATTAGTGGAGCATGTGGGCATTGACCATTTGAAGAGCTGGGCAGATGTCAATCGAGGTGCAATTATTCTTTGTCGGTATGTAAGCCCTTTTCTGCCTCTGATCAGAGAATATCCACTAAGTGCAGCTTACCTTTTGAATAACAAAAAACCTTTGTTGTAAATTCAAATTTTATATCTTCCTTGAGTCACTTTTGCTGTTTCCATGCATTTTATGAATTATAAAACGTTTTAATTTCAGGCAGCCAGTAACCTTGTTGCTTTCCTTAGTTTGTTGCCATGGGAAATGTTGATATGATACATTCAACAAATTTTGCTGTCACTCCACTTGATTGAAAGCCTACAAGGAGTTCTCTCCTCCAATTGTACAGTGTTCCAAGGTATTATCTCGTGACACTGGAGGTAATGTCTTGCAGTCTAGGGGTTTGGTTTTCAAAACCTAAAGGAGCACTCTATTCCTATTTCTATATTATAGTTATCTATTAACTTCACTGTGACCACACAGTAAAGATTCCCCTATGAATGATGCTATTTTTGTATAGCCTCTGCTGACTGAGAAATACTGCAGTTCTCACAGTCATTGACACAGATCTGGGGCTGAGCAACCTAAGAAGGAAAAGTACTTGACACTTTGTAATAACTTACTGAACAGTCCAGTTAAAATGAACTACAGTAAAAGCTTTGTTATCTGGTCCTTGATTATCCAGAATGTTCCATTAATTGGCACAGCCTGGAGGACTGGCTCCACCGCATCAGCCACCATACCACTGCACATGTGCCCCTCTTCTGCTTCTCCAGCTGGCCAACTTAATGTCTCTAGCTATTGCTGGGCTTCTGCCAACTGATGTCCTCCTCATGTGCCCCCTCCCCTCTCAGCCTGCCTCAAGGTGTTAGGAGCCAGCTCTGCTGCAGGGCTCCTAGGCAGTTGGTCCACTAGGATGGCTCCATGGAAGGGCCTTGTATGCCAGCTTTGTGTTCCCAGTGGCATTAGATCTAGTCATAGAGGATTCCTCTAAGTAGAGTGCGGGGCAGAGTGATAAACTTGATAATCCAGCACATTTGATTAACAGGCAATCCTCATTCCTCATGAGTGCTGGATAACAAATGTTTTATTGTAGTTATAAAAGCACTTACATATATTAGGAGCTACACATGTGTTAGTGTTGAAAGGCTGATGGTGTCAGTGATTAAATCCCTTGCTTTGAAACCACTAAAGATGTTGCAAAGTTTATTTTTGATTTCTGCCTTGAGACTATTAGCAGACTGGTTGTTAATGTTGGGATCACTATGACAACTGAGGTGAGCTGTCAGTGAGTATATCTACAGAGAATCAGAAATGTAGAGAGAGAAGAAATCTCAATGCTCTGTAGAGTCCCTCCCACCTGTCAAAAGCAGAGTCCGTAATTCTCCAGTTCTCTGTTATTAGTTTCTTGAAGCATTGACCAGTGCCAAGCAAAGGGATGCTTTAAGGGCAAGGAAGACATATAATAGATGCTAACTAAGGCCCTGATCTGGATAGCTCAGGCAAGCCCAGTCTCAGAAGCTATGCTGAGTTGATTATGGCAAGTACTTGAATGGGAGACCTCCTTGGAATACTAGAGCCCAGGAGGCTTTATTCAGCCACTTCCCTGAATAGTCTCCATGCCCCCAGTAGGGGTCAGTTGCCAGAGGTCGCCATGACTTTCTGGTATACGTACACACTCACACATGCACACACACATTAAAAAATGCCAGCTTCAGTTCTTCTGCTCCTGTAGCAATAGTCACCTGCCACTCTGACCTGAAACATTTTACTTTCTTGGGATCTGTATTTTCTATCTGCAATGGGCCAGCCTTTTTTGAACTTCCTAAGACCCCGTCTCTAATTCTTTCAGTCTCCAGTACTTCTGGCAAAGAGCAAATTAATATCCCTGACTATAGGTCACTACAAAAGCATTAGGCTTAAGTCAAGCAACCTTTCAAAGGTTTATCGTCATGAAGTTTAATGCCAGTCCTCCAGCTTTCCAATATAGATATGTATTATTTTCACAGCTTTTAGAACAGAGCCCTTGCTTTTGAGAAGGATGCTTAATTCCTTTTAAAATCCTTAATCATATGCACAGATACTGAGTAAAGATTTGGGAAGAGCAGCTCTGGCAAATAAAGCAGAGTTGGGGGGTTTTCCCCTGTAAAGAGAAATGGAATTAATATTGATCCATTCTTGCTTCCTGGTTTCTGCAAATGTTGGTCTTTTTAAAAAAATATTTTGGCACACAGTTTTAAATGCTACTGATTTTGGTTGGCAGTACTACTGATTATTGGTCTTGTTCACATGTGGTATTGTGTAATTTATTCATGCTCCTGCTCATACTTTTCTGTAAAGGGGGAATAGTTTCATAACTGAATGTTGCATAGGTTTGTGTTTAATGTGGCCCTGACACTAAATACTGAAAAGTCTTCCAATTGCTTTCTCTAACTAAGCAACAGTCCATCTACAGAAGTGTAGAGGAGTCAGCCATACTGAGGCAATACCTTACATGTCAGCAAATAAAAGAACTTTTTCCCTCCCTTTACAGCCTTCTTCAGAGCTCCGACCAGGAAGTGGCAAATCAAATCAAAAATGGACTAAAAGGCCTTATTCCAAAATTGAAAGAGACTAAAGATGCCAAAGGAGCAGTGAAAGTACTGCTAGAAAAACTGTCATCTTAATTTAAAGAGTAATGAAATTGACACTTTTTAAATATATGTAAGCAAATATTTCATTTTTCAATGACAGAAATGAATCATAAGAGTAGCTTTTCTGCAGCAACCTGTAATTTTTGAAAAATGTTTTATAAATTAAATTCTTTCAGATATTGGGTTATCATTTTTGGTGGTTTTCAGGATTAGTTTAATCATTTCTGGAGACTGAGATCTTGTAATGAGATTGTAATTGGGAGTGCATGAATTGTTGAATTCCATAACTCTGTTCTACTAATCCTGATACCTTCCCATTGGGCAAGGAACCTGTTCTCTTCCATCAGGTGAAAATTCCTGCCGTCAATCAGAAGAGTTGCCCTTAGCTGAACCAGTTTCCAGTATTCATCTCATCTGTTTATTCCCAACCTTTTTAATCCCTCGGCAGCACCTAGCACTACCTGCCAAATTGCTGCTCTTCTCATCACCCTCCCCATTTAATGGTCCCACCCATCTTTCTTTTCGCTTTATGCCCATTGCCTTTGTTGTTTGATGCCATCACTTCCATCCTTTTCTGAATGAATTCATCATGCACATTTCTAGGGAAGAGGTCAAAAAGAGTGAGCAGAAGATGGTGAAAACTATTCTTTGAATAGCATGGGTTTGTCTCAGTGAGGTTGGAAGAAAAGTTGATCAGAGCATGAGACTGGAAGCCGGAGCACCATGCAAAATGTGGGGAGACAAAATCTGTCAAAGAGCAGTAATGCTGTCAGTTGAATGGAATAAACATGTAGGATGTCAACTGTTCTGTCAGCCAGTTCCCACAGCAGCTCTGATCCAGCTTCCCATATGTGCTGCCTAAAGACAAACATGCAGAATTGTGCAGAGGAAATGTACCAAGTTAAGGGTTAACATGGGCTATTCAAAATGGGCTTTATATCTGCATGGTTTATAGCTAGAAGAAGAATAATTGCAGCTTTATACCCCGGTCTTCTCTCTGAATCAGAGACTCAGAGCAGCTTACAGTCTCCTTTATCTTCTCCTCCCACAACAGACATCCTGTGAGGTGGGTGGTGCTGAGAGCCCTCTTTTTGTTGAACTGTATGATGGCTCATTTTGGGAATAATTGGCTGGTGAATTCTTAACCCGTAGAGTACCCCTCTGTACTCTAAGGCTGGATACATTGTTAGTTCAAAGCCTTTCTCTCTCTCATTATTAGTTGCATTGAAACTAAAGAATATACTTGGCTGCACTGTCCTAAGAGCTGTTGTATTTGAGGAGCAAAGGTATCATAAAACCCAGATCAATGGTGAAGTTTGGCTTATCTTAAAGAAGTGAAGTAGATTATGGGTGTGGCAGTGGTAGGCCATAGGGCATGCCTGTTGAGGGGCACATTCTGGCTGTACACTCCTGACCCTAATGACACAAAGTATGGAAACCTCTAAATCAAGTAAACCTAGGGAAGCCTGTTGGCAGAAGAGGTATTGAGTTGGTTAAGGCAGTGTGCTCTGTAGTCTCTAAATAATGGCTTGCTTGCTTGGTACCTTTCTCCTACCACTGCAGTCTACTTCTGCTTTGGTTAGTAGTCACTATGGGCAAATAGTTAGCCAACTGAAAATGTGGGGACAATTTGCATTCTCCTTAAATGTGTGTTAAAGTGCTGCAATCCAAGTGACTTGGCCTTGCTTTTATAATATTTTATAATAGCTAATGCCCCATTTCCAGTTATTGACTACTGAGCTGGAATACAGTTTGTTAGTTCTTCCTCCCATAATGTTTTGGTCACTATAGCCATGTTCTTTTTTTATAGAAGTAGATGGCTGGAGGAGGGTTAAAACAACCCCATATTATAAACATAACGTAATCTACTCCAGAATATTTTGTGTGTGTTCTTTACATGCAGAATGGGGGGAAAAGAGGAAAAGGGTTTCTACAAAGGTCTATTTTGCATGTTAAAATCCAACCACCCTTATCATACAACACACACACATATCTGACTACAGTTTCTGTGAGGAACTGGGAAAAGACTTAGCACATGATGAAGAATTCAGCCTTTTACACACACAAGTGTGGCAGGAAAACAAAAGTCTGCCTTTAGTGATGGTATCCCAATAAACCTCATGGTAGAAATCCCTGCAATATGGTATGCTGCTAACCTGTTCTTGCTGTAGTTTATTGCGATGTCTGCAGTGGCATAAAGATATTTACTGTTAATCAAACATGGCTGTTAAATCCAAGACTAAAATCCATGTGAATGTGAGCCTGAGAGGGGAGGAGCCTGTGAGCCCAGTTCCAGTTGTGGTCTGAATGACATCTGTCCTGGGCCAACATCAAGGTGGGCAGGAGTCACCTCTGCTTGGAAGTGTTTCATGTGTAAATGTGCTCTCCTCTTTGACCTTGCCACTTTTGGCAAAATAAGTATTTGTACTCTGTATAGTAGAATGCAGCTGTTTCCATGGAAATATCTTTTTTTGAACAGTATGGATCACAGGTGGTCGATTTCTAAAAACATTAGCTGAGTGATATAAACACCCAAACTTATGCGGATTTTTCATTTTAGGTTATATGCCATTCAGTTATTTTCACACATGCAACATGAAGGAAAAGGTGTACCGTAGAAGAGGATAACACTGTTTTGCCAGTGTTTGTGCAAGGCATGCCATTGACTAAAAAAAGAATTTTGTCTTTGGATGCCTGCCTATAACTCTGATTGTTCCAGCAAAGCAATTCAGTTCCACTAGCTCTCCAATTAAGTTTCATCTGAAAATACCAAAAATATGTATAAATTAGCTTCAGAATTAACAACGTAACTTCATTTCAGATTTGGTTGGCATATTGTAAATAAATTCCTGCCCTGCTTTTTATATTTGATCGTGACTTGTGAAAATGAGCTAAGCATGTGACTTTTAATGCTGAGGGTGAAATCTCTACTGCAAACTGTGATTTGCCAGAGTTCTTTGAAACAGGACAAGCTCAGAGTTGTTACAAGGCAAATACGTTCAATAAACTTGGCATGTATATGTTAACGTAGCCAGAAGGACTTGGGCAACTGAGAGAGCAATCCGTCTACTGTTGGGGCAGTGTGGTTCTGGCTCAACCTTTCTCCAATCCACTTAAGCTGTATTGATCTATATCTTAAAGGTTAATCTCAAGCAGACTTAACTGGCAGTGACAAAACGTGTTTGCATTGAACACCCATCCGTTTCAAGTAGGGTCTTAGAAGGGCCATTGCAGCTCACTGCTTGCACTAACAGGATTCACTTCAGTGACAGTGAAACTGAGAACTTGGATTAGCATCAGCTAAGGAATTTAAAGGCTAGCAAGAATGACTCCAGAGCCTGTCTTGTCATATATAGTAACTGGCTTGGAAAGATGAAGTAACATTTGTGAGTAAAATGTAGTTGTGTAAAGAAATTGAAATATTGTTTCGGGAGGGGAGGCAGGAGTTACAGCAAAATGAAGTAGCTTTCAAATAATCCTGCTTTTCAGGTTCTACATACATCCGAGCTTGTGCATTTTAGCTCAGTAAGAGTTGTTGTTATTAACCATTCAATTGTGTCTGACTCTTGATGATCCTATGTGCCAGCTCTCTCCATGTTTTCTGATCTTGTACTGTTTCTTTTTGTTCCATGCTCGGGCTGGTGTTGACTTTTATGGGGTCTAGCCCACCATACCAAAGGCTTAATCCAAGTAAAAGTAAAGAAGTTTATTTGGATACAAAGGGTGTTTTTGCACTGACCTTACTTGGGAGCGACGTCCCTCTTCACCGCGCAGCGTCTGTGCGGATTTTGCACTAATTGCTCCGCAGAACCCGGAAGAGCCGCAAAGTCCCGTGGCTTTTGCGTTGCAAATGTAAACTGGTTTTTGGCCAGTTTACATTTGCGACGCAAAAGCCGCGGGACTTTGCGGCTCTTCCGGGTTCTGTGGAGCAATTAGTGCGAAATCTGCACAGACGCTGCATGGTGAAGAAGGACGTCGCTCCCGAGTAAGGTCAGTGCGAAAACGCTCAAAGAGAAGGGGGGGCGGTGTTGGAATAAGTACAGGTCTAATTGGAAAGACTCAAAAGAACTCAAATTCATAAAAGGTGAAAAAGGAAACAAAAATATAAATGCACCAGCTAGCTAGAGCCTGATCTTCTTCGTGGTCTCTGTGCATCACACCAATGGGAGAGGCGCCGGCGCCGACCCTGATCGGTAAACTTCAAAAGCTGCGGATTTCCGCCTCTCCGCCCCCGCGCGCATGCGCAAACTCCCCCCCCTTGCGCATGCTCGCCGGGACGGGAGCGGACATCCCGCCAGTTCTCTTCTGACCGCCGCGCTGATCGGTTGATCTTTTCGCTACGGTCGGTGAACTTCGTTGGACTTTGTCTAAAATCGTTTTCTTAGTGTTAGCTGTAGTTAGTTGTTAGTTTAGTTAGTTAGATAGTGTTAGTTACAGCCCGTTTGGAGCGTGGGGTGAGTTTTCCCGCCCTTCGGGGCGCCTTCCCCCGCGCTCTCGGGCTCTCCACCCGTTTTTCCTAGCCCTCGCATGGAAAAGCGGTGGGGTTTCTTCCGTCGCTGTTCGGAGTGCGGAAGCAAAATCGCGCCACCGGACGGCCATTCCCTGTGTCTGTTGTGCCTGGGAGAACAGCACAAGCCGGACTCGTGTGCCCACTGCGCCAAGTTCTCTAAACAGACAAAGAAGAACAGGGCGGCGCGACTAGCGGCAGCGCTTATGGAGAAGGCACTATCACCACGTGCGCTCTCCGCCGATCAAGGGCAGCCTTCGGCTGAACTGTCGACTCCGAAATCGGTCGACGCCGAAAAAGGGCCCTCCGATGCCGACCGCCCCCGCAAACGCTCGGGCTCGGCAGCCGCATCCGAGTCCTCGCTGCCGGAAAAAAGGCGTAAGGAGGACAAGCATGCAGAGAAGGCGAAGAAGCGGAAGGCCGACAAGTCGGAGCATAAGTCCGCCTCGGGATCGGCGCCTGTGTCGACATCGGAGCCTTCGACAGCAGTCGTCCCGCCGCTCAAGCTCTTCGCCTCACCTGTTCGTCGGCAGAGCACTCCGCCGCTTACTTCGATGTCGACTCAGCTCGTCATTTCCGACTCCGATTCCGAGATCGATTCGGCACAACGCGTCGGTATCGACAAAAGCCCAGCGGGGAGGCTCACACCGGGACAGCGGACTCCTCGCTCTCGGAGCCCTGTTCGGGATCAACGCAGTGACTCGCACCGGGATCGGTCATCGAGCAGCCACTCTCCTCGATACCGGAAGAGGGATCCTTCTCCTCATCGACCAGTGTCTCACATTCCGTGGGATCATCGACAATGGCAGTACCTCTACGGCGCCTGCCCGATGCAACACCCTTTTCCCTGGTTGCCACCGCGACAGATGGACTGGGATCAGGCATCGGAGACCTCTTATAGATCAAGGATATCCTGCAGGACCCCTCGAAGTGCGGCTTCTGCTACAATATCGAAACCGCCCGAGGTCGCACAGCCGATTCGACGCCGAGAACCAGAGCAGCATCCTTCCCCCGAGGAACAGAAGACAACTCCAGTGGTCCCCACTTCACCACCTCGACGCCAGACGTCTGAGCAATCAGATTCACCTGAGGCATCCCCCAGGTCCATGAGGGAATCATCACCTGAAGAACAAGGTGCATCTTCAACTGGCGAACCATCCCCACCGGAAAAGACCACGGAGGATCATCCCATCTCTCCTTCCGAAGACCTAAAATCATATGGGGACTTAATCAAGCGCATGGCGCAGGCGCTGTCGTTGCCAACAGTCCAGCAACAGCCTGTGGTCACGGACAATGTGTTTGACATTGTTCAACGGGACACCTCGACAGCGGTCGCCCTGCCCATCACCAATGTGATGCTTCATACTGCAAAAGCGTCCTGGGACAAACCCGCATCCACGCCGGTGTCATCGCGCCGGCTGGACCACATGTACCGGCTGCAGGAGGATACAGCGGAGTTCCTGTATACACACCCCAAGCCTAACTCGATTGTGGTTTCGTCCTCATCCAAGGCGAAGAAAACGCACTCAACCCCTCCCGACAAGGAGGGCCGCAAGCTGGACGCTGTAGGACGGCGATTATACTCCTCTGGGTCGCTGGGGATGAAGATCGCGAACTACTCTGCTTGTATGAGCAGGTATCAATATACCTTGTGGGACCAGGTCTCTTCCGTTTTGCACACGATGCCAGAACAGAGCAGGTTGGCTCTTAAGAAGCTACAGAAAGAAGGGATGGCCCTCGCTAAGCAGCAGCTGAATTCCGCAAAGCATTCAGGAGATGCTTGTGGTAAGGCTATTACTACGGCCATATCTCTCCGTAGACACTCCTGGCTGCGCTCCACTGCCCTACAGCCGGATACACAGGTGTACATTGAAGACCTACCATTCGACGGCACAGGTCTATTCAGTGCGACCACTGACTCGGTCCTTCAGGAGATGGACAAGAGTATAAAGACATCTCGGAATCTGGGGGTCTCCACCTCTCGCCCGCAGGCGAAACGGCAGTGGACGCGGCAATGGCAGAAGAAGCCTTATGCTAAGTCCCCTGAGCAACAGTGGCGCCCGAAGCCAACGTCCACCCTCCCAAGGACTCAATACCAGCCCAAGCAGAAATACTCCCCGTCCTCTGCTCAGGCTTCTAGGCAGAAGGGTGCGAA
Organism: Heteronotia binoei; assembly: GCF_032191835.1. Lineage (NCBI taxonomy): Eukaryota > Metazoa > Chordata > Lepidosauria > Squamata > Gekkonidae > Heteronotia > Heteronotia binoei. Next base: position 61,305,578 of record NC_083226.1, read on the forward strand.
ACATCAGAAGCAGGGCCTTTGACTCCCCCCCGCCCACCCGTCCCCATGGGGACACGGACTCTATTCGCCTATCCCGTTTCCTATCTGCCTGGTCCCGTATCACCTCGGACCAGTGGGTCTTATCTGTGATCAGATGGGGGTACGAGATAGAATTTTTCCGACAACCCCCTACTCCGAGGTTTGCTTACACTGCCCCTTCCCTCCCTCTCCAGGAAGAGGTCCAATCCCTCCTCCTCAAGCAGGCTATCGAGGAGGTCCCGAAGGATCAACGCGGCCGTGGGTTCTACTCCCGTTACTTTGCGGTCCCCAAGAAGGACGGAGGCCTACGCCCGATTATGGACCTTCGGGCTCTCAACGAATTCATAAGTTACAGCAAGTTTCGGATGACTTCCCTGCCATGCATTCTCCCGCTGCTGGACCACGGGGAATGGTTGGCCACTTTAGACCTGAAAGATGCGTACTTTCATGTTTCCATCCACCCCCGGCACCGCAAGTTTCTGCGATTTACGGTCGGCAACGATCACTTCCAGTACAGGGCACTGCCCTTTGGTCTGTCGACGGCCCCGAGAGTGTTTACCAAAACGATGGTCGTTATTGCCGCCCACCTGAGGCTTCAAGGGATCTCCCTATTCCCGTACATAGACGATTGGCTGATAGTGGCGGGGTCGAGGGAGACTCTGCTTCAGCACATCGACACCACCCTCGCCCTGTTGTCGGACCTGGGGCTCCAGGTCAACTGGAAGAAGTCGCACCTCCAACCGTCGCAGAGAGTGCAGTTCATCGGCGCAGTGCTGGACACGATAGCATGCAGGACATTTCTCCCAGCAGAGCGGGCAGGGGCCATTATTCAGGCAGTTCGCTCCCTAGAAAGCAACCCAACAGTCCCTGCGCGCCGGGTTCAGCGCTTACTGGGTCTTATGGCGGCCACCACCTCGGTCGTTCCGAATGCGAGGCTGCGCATGCGACCGCTCCAGTTGTGGTTCCTACAGGAGTTCCGCTCCAACCTCGACCCCCCAAGTCGTTGCCTAACGGTTCCTCCAGAGGTGTTGGGGGATCTAATATGGTGGGGGCAGGACTGTAACCTGACAGGAGGGGCGCCCTTCCACAGACCTCAGCCCTCTGTGACGATCACGACAGATGCGTCCCTTTGGGGTTGGGGCACGCATGCGATGGGTTTATGTGTCGGGGAAGGTGGCCGGCTCATCAGGCTCTCCGGCATATCAACTACCTGGAACTGCTGGCTATCTTCCATGCTGTCCGGTCGTTCCAGACACTCATCACTGGCCGAGCAGTGGCGATCCTCACGGACAATACGACGGCCATGGCCTACATAAATCGCCAAGGGGGCACAGTATCTCGCAGTCTCTGCCGGCTGGCGATGGCGATTTGGGAAGCGTGTATAGCCCTAGGGATATCACTGCTTGGGACCCACCTTCCAGGTGTTCTGAACACCAGGGCAGACTTCCTCAGCAGGGGAGGTGCGTCGCTCCACGAATGGGAGCTAAACTGGAGGTTTCTGGCACCAGTGTTTCGCCTCTGGGGAGTGCCCACGCTGGACGTTTTTGCGACTCGGGAGAACAGCAAGTGCGAGTTTTTCTGCACCAGGGGAGGAGCGGATCCTTTGTCCCTCGGGGACGGGCTCCTGGTCCCGTGGACGCACCATGAGGTGTACCTCTTTCCCCCGTTGCCGCTGATTACCAGAGTTGTGCAGAAGATCCTGCGGGAGAGGCCAGTGGGCATCCTGATAACGCCATGGTGGCCGAGGCAGCAGTGGTTCCCAATAGTCTTGCGGCTCGCCCGCGGGGAGTTTCACCACTTCCCACAGGTCCCGGATCTGCTGCTGTCGCACCAGGGGCAAGTGCTGCACCACGATGTGCCCCATCTGAGGTTGACGGCTTGGCGTCTGGACGCTCGCAGCTATCGGAAAGAGCTAGGTTCGTGCTTATGAACAGCAGGAAGCCCTCAACTCGGCGCTCGTACGCCTATAAGTGGTCGAAGTTCGTTCCGTTCTCTGTGGATAAGGGGCTGGAGCCGCGGACGGCCGGTCTCTCTGCAGTCTTTGACTTCCTACTGTCCTTGCTAGACCGTGATCTGGCGGCCTCCTCGGTGAAGGTTTACCTGGCGGCCATCTCGAGTGAGCACAGGCCGATTGACGGGTATTCAGTCTTTACCCACCCGGAGACGAAGCGGTTCCTCAAGGGGGTCGCTCGATTGTATCCCGCGGTGCGGGTGCCCGCCCCGTCCTGGGATTTGATTTTGGTTCTTAAGGCCCTTATGGGGAAGCCGTTTGAACCTCTAGCTACCTGTTCGCACCAGCTGTTAGCATGGAAGACAGCGTTTCTGGTTGCAATCACGTCAGCGAGGCGAGTGGGTGAACTGATGGCACTAAGGTGCGACAAGCCCTACCTTTGCTTCTCCCCTGAGGGGGTGGTGCTCCGCCCTGACGTCACGTTCCTGCCCAAGGTGGTCTCTGCGTTTCATTTGAATGCCGCGATTGACCTCCCTGTGTTCTTCCCGAACCCTTCGACGGAGGCTGAACGGCGTTTTCATGCCCTTGATGTAAAGCGAGCGCTTGCTTTCTACTTACACCGCATGAAGTCGTTTAGGCGGGACTCCCGGCTCTTTTTTTCGTACGTGGCTCCATCCCGGGGTCAGAGGATCTCGTCTCAGAGATTGTCTAAATGGATTACTGGCACCATTAGGCTGTGCTATCTTCTCCAGAAGACACCACTTCCGGGGCTGGTGAGGGCCCATTCGACACGAGCGGTGGCTACTTCGGCAGCATTCCTGAAGGGAGTGCCGCTGCAGGACATTTGCAAGGCTGCCACCTGGGCGTCGGTGCATACCTTTGTGTCGCACTATGCGCTGGATATGAGGCGGCGTCAGGACTTGGCGGTGGGCCGTGCTGTGCTACAGTCTGTCTCTTGCTGATGGACCGTTGCGCCCTCCTCCAGGTATATCTTTGCTTGCTAGTCTCCCATTGGTGTGATGCACAGAGACCACGAAGAAGATAAACAGGTTTCCTACCTGTAACTGATGATCTTCGAGTGGTCATCTGTGGAGTCACACTACTCGCCCTCCTTCCCCTCCGCTGCCAGTCCATCCAGTACGGGCTATCGCAGCGGTCAGAAGGAACTGGCGGGATGTCCGCTCCCGTCCCGGCGAGCATGCGCAAGGGGGGGGGAGTTTGCGCATACGCGCGGGGGCGGAGAGGCGGAAATCCGCAGCTTTTGAAGTTTACCGATCAGGGTCGGCGCCTCTCCCATTGGTGTGACTGCACAGATGACCACTCGAAGATCATCAGTTACAGGTAGGAAACCTGTTTTTCCCTGGCAGCCTAAATATCTAGTAGCAGTGCCTGTCCTTAGAGACCAGCCTTCCTTCCCATTCCACCAGCATGGATGGATCAGAAGAGCACAGAACTTAATACAACCAGATTGGACAAAACCCAATGGTTGGTGGTCTTGCAGATTATTTGAAACCTGGCACCATGCTGTCCCATTCACTTGATCTCTAGCATGGATCAAACTCAACTCCCTCACCTAATCTGGTGGAGGATTCATGGGCCAATTGAGAGGGAAAGCCATTCACAAGTGCCTCTTTCCTGGTTAATTGTGTACCAGCAGATCTGTCAGACTTTAGAGCATCTCTGTCACTTTCTTTTGATGTGATTGCCTCCCTGCAGAGTTAGCTATCAGTACCCTGAGGTTTTGGTGACAAAGGCAAATTGGGGGGTAAGAGGATCTTAGGAAGGAGTGACTAACCTGTCATCACAGCTGGAGTAGGCCGGCAGGTGATGTGGGCTGTGTTTATCTTCCCTTCCCTGTGTAGCAGAGATCTTGTGGTGACTAGGTTCAGAGAGATTCCTTCGCTTCTTTTGTGGATCCTCTTAAGGCTGTTATGTGTTCTGTCCCTGAAAGAACTGCTGGTGTGTTTTTCCTTTAATCCCAATTAACTAGAACCACAGTCTTTTTTTAAAAAAAATCCATATTTTCCTCTGTGCTTGAAAGTTTCCCTGCCCTTTTCAGTTCATCTCCCCCACATTGATGAGTCTTTTGTGCTGCTGCTGTACAGATCAATGTGAGACCAACCATTTTATGTTCATGAAGGTGACAAGGCAGATCATGAGAAGATGGGCAGGAAGGGTTGCATGAGTTCTCATGGCTCCTTCTTACATGCACAGGGAAATGCTGTTCACCACTTTTGAGGTCAAGCAGCAATTTTTCTCTAGGCCAGTTTTGCTAGGGATTCTTGAGGGTTTTGTTTTTGGGGTTTTGTGGGGGGGGGGGCACGTCGCATATGTTTTGTGTCTGCATATTTGGACCTGGAAGTCAGGTCAACCTCTGTGACTGACTCCTATTGGGGCCTGGAGGATATTCCAAGAGGTGACTGAATAGAGCCTGCCCCTGTCTTCTCAATTGGGTATTTCAAGGAAGTCTCCCATTCACAGCACTAACCACAGTTGACCCTGCTTAGCTTCCAAGATCTGACAAGATGGGGCTTGCCTGGGCTATCTATGTCAGGGCAAGGGTTTTTGTTTTGCCATCTTCTGGGCTTGGAGCAGGGGTCACCAGGTGTGTGTGTACAGGGGAGGTACTTGTGTGTACAGGGGAGGTACTACGCAGTGCAAGGGGTTGGACTAGATGACCCTGGAGATCTCTTCCAACTCTGATTCTAAGTGGGAACCTGCAAGGACTTGCAGGAGGCATCTCATTTCCACCTCCCCCACTATTTCCCCCTTTCCTGAAAGCCCAGAGCCTCTCTCTTTTCCTGCTTCCTTATCTCCTTCTGGGGTTGCTGACCTCTGGGTAGGGCCTGGAGATATTGTGGAATCACAATAGATCTCCCAACTACAGAGATCAGTTCCCCCATTAGGGCTGCCAGCTCCAGATTTGGAAATTCTTGGAGATTTGGGGGTGGAGCCTTGCAAGGGTGAGGTTTGGGGAGGGAAGCGACCTTAGCAGGGTATAATGCCATAAAGCCCAGTCTCCAAAGCAGCATTTTTCTCCAGAGGAACTGATTGCTGCCATCTGGAGAGCAGTAGTAATTCTGGGTGATTGCCAACCCCCACCTGGAGACTGGCAACACTGGCTCTCATGGAGGAATTAGCTGCTTTGGAGGGAGGAGTCTATGGCATTATATCCTCCTGAGGTCCCTTTCCTCATCAAACCCCACCCTCCCTATGCTCCAGTCTCCAAAACTCTAGGAATTTCCTTACCTGGAGTTGGCGTCCCTATCTCCTTCCCACCCAACCTTTATCTGCTCTCCCTTCCGGTACCCTCTGCCTAGGAAAAATGTGTCTCAATTGTGTGGTGGCCTACTGAACCAGGCCCAATTGCATGGTAAGAATCCTCAAAGACTTGCAGGGTAGCACCTTACTTGCCCCTGTATCTCCCTCAACATACTATTTTCACTTTCCTTTTCATGGGCCCCCCCATATCTCCTGCACTTTCTCTGCCTCATTCTCTCCTTCTCAGTCATTCACCAGCCTACCTTTTATCCGCCTCTCATCTTCAGCTATGTTTATTATTTACTTAATTTATACCTCACCTTTCTCCATAGTGGAGACCAGCATACATTCTTCTTGCCTCATTAGTATCTGTACAACGTCGCTGTGAGAAGGTTAGGCTGAATGTATGTGATTGGTCCAAAATTACCCACTGAGCTTCCAAAGCAATATGGGAATTTGAACCTGGGTCTCCCAGACTATACTCTGAAGTTCTAACTGCTACACCATACTGGCTTTCATAGGTGGCTACTGTGGAACAGTAGCAAGCACCAAGGCCTACTTGAGTCATGCAAGTCAAGTGGTAAGAACATAAGAGAAGCCATGTTGGATCAGGCCAATGGCCCATCCAGTCTAACACTTTGTGTCACACAGTGGCCAAAAAACCCAAGTGCCATCAGGAGGTCCATCAGTGGAGCTAGAAGCCTTTCCACTGTGCCCCCCAAGCACCAAGAATACAGAGCATTGCTGCCCCGAACAGAGAGTTCCAACAATACACTGTGGCTAGTAGCCGCTGATGGATCTCTGCTCCATATGCTTATCCAATCCCCTCTTGAAGCTGTCTATGCTTGTAGCCACCACCACCTCCTGTGGCAGTGAATTCCACGTGTTAATCACCTTTTGGATGAAGAAGTACTTCCTTTTATCTGTTCTAACCAGACTGCTCAGCAATTTCTTTGCTTGTCCACGAGTTCCCGTATTGTGAGAAAGGGAGAAAAGTACTTCTTTCTCTACCTTCTCTATCTCATGCATAATCTTGTAAACCTCTTATGTCACCCCAAAGTCGACGTTTCTCCAAGCTAAAGAGCCCCAAGCATTTTAACCTTTCTTCATAGGGAAAATGTTCCAACCCTTTAATCATTCTAGTTACCCTTTTCTGGACTTTTTCCAGTGTTATAATATCTTTTTTAATATCTTTTGGAGCCAGTTTGGTGTAGTGGTTAAGTGTGTGGACTCTTATCTGGGAGAACCGGGTTTGATTCCCCACTCCTCCACTTGCACCTGCTGGAATGGCCTTGGGTCAGCCATAGCTCTGGCAGAGGTTGTCCTTGAAAGGGCAGCTGCTGTGAGAGCCCTCTCAGCCCCACCCACCTCACAGGGTGTCTGTTGTGGGGGGAGAAGATATAGGAGATTGTAAGCCGCTCTGAGTCTCTGATTCAGAGAGAAGGGCGGGGTATAAATCTGCAATTCTTCTTCTTCTTTTTTGAGGTGAGGTGACCAGAATTGTACACAGTACTCCAAATGGCAGCACCACTGATTTATACAGGGGCATTATGATACTGGCTGATATATTTTCAATTCCCTTCCTAATATTAAAGTCAACAGAGGTTGCTTCCAGGTGACCTGATCCTAATGAGTCGTCCCTCAAAGGCCAAAATAGGCCTGGAAAGAGCCCATCCCCTCCACCTTCCTTTTACTGACAGAACAAGTCTTGGAATCTGTAGTTGCTTAGCAACAGCCACTGAGGAAACCTGCTGCTTAAAGCTACAGATGCTCCTTTTATTATTTTGGGGTTTTTAAAACTCCCTATTTTTTTTCCAGAAAACCTAGGGTCCTTTTTGGATTTGTAGAAAGATCTGTCTTGCCTATTCATCACTAAAGTCACTGGATTTTAGTATCCCAAGACTAGCCACCTTTGCTATTAGAAAATAAGGTGTTTCATGATGGCTGTATTCAGAAATTAAATGGATCTTTCTATAGAACGGAACTTCAACTTTGAACTTGGCAAAGCTACTTGTTACTTGATTTCTTTAACTTATGTAAGTAGATAAATCTCCATCCTATAGCTCCAGTAAATGCAGTGATCCAGGTAGGCCTGTTCATAACCAAATTTTGATGTGGTTGGAAATCCTGTTGAAATGTTGGTATTAGAAGCAATGACTCACTGGCTTTTCAGTAGATTCTAGATAAATGTACTCTGGTTTATCATGAGTGTTGTTGTGCTTTTAGAAAGCCTATCTCTGTTATCTGTTGTAATGGTTTCCTTTTGACCCAGTAAAGCACTATATGCGTATCTATGTGTGAACTTTGTTTTTACCCAGATAAGATTTACAGATGCAGCTGGAGAACCAGGAGATCTAGGAATATAATTGAATGTTCTGTGCTTTTATGATTTGTAACTGGACAAAGTAGGACTTTGCTTCATTCCTGCACCATGGAATGAACTGTCAGTCCGTAGGCACTCTGTTTATTAATGTTTAGCAAAAGACTTTGTTCTGTAGATTTCCTCATTTTTTTCATTGTTTTACATGCCAACTTATGTTTAACATATGACTTATATGAGTATCTCTAATGCTTACCCTTTATTTCATTAGAAGTCACATAGAAATTAAATGTTGCTGCCTGTTATGTTTCTGTATCCTTTCCATAGTGCCATTTAGGTGCCCTGCAGACATGACTGATGTTTATTCAGAAGATCTTATGTAACAGATCTATGCTGCATTTCTAAATTAAACAGACTTAACTAGTAGTGACCTGCTTTGCTTTCTTCAGGTCTATCAAAAATGATTATAAAACTCTGTGTGTGTAAGTAATTCCCTTTGTGACTTAACGTTTATTATTTGAGAACAGAAATTTCACATATTCTCTGTTCCTCCTATGAAGCGTTGCTAACAGATTTAAGCATCTTGTGAGAGCTTTGGAGGAAGTTCCCAACTAGGGATAGGCATGACCCGGAGAAAATGGTGGTTCATTTCATGATTCATTTGACTTATGATCTGATTTGTGTTTTATTGGCCCGTTTGGTTCAGGAAGTATAAAATTCACTGGGATGCTTCAGCAGGTTCTCCTCCACCCATTCTCCAAGTTCTCCTCCACCCTTTCTCCTCCACCCATTCTCCCATTCTCCACCCATTCTTCCTCCAAAGCTCGAAGAATGTCCCAAGTTATAGCCCCTCAAAGCAGGTGCCCCCAGAAAAACTCAACTTCGGGTCTCCTAACAACTCTTCATGCCACAGAAGGGGAGCTCCATGATTGGCTCCCAGAGCTGCCAATCAAGCTATGGACAACGGGTATGGGCTCCAAGAACTCCACCCTCCACCTTGCCTAGGAGTTGATTCCATCGGGCCAGGCTGTCTGAAAAAACAAACAGCAAAAACGAATCAAACAAAGCACCAAGGTCCAGACTGGTTTGTAATGAATCATCAGTCAGCCCAATTCATGCACGAATCATGATTCGTGGTTCAGTTTGTTCCCCAACCCTTATAGTGAGATGCACTGTGCCCTTCTTTCTGTCTTTAGTCTCAGGTCTTTTCTACCCTAATGCCCACTGCAGAAGGATTATTTTTATTGAGTTCCACTTAGGACTCAACATAGCACTGTTTTCCCAAAACAACTCCCCAAAAGCCAGCCTTCTATATAGTATGGCAAGAATGCTGCTGGAGAAAGGCATAGTGCTGTGGGCACAGATTTAGTATGCGTGAGAGTCCTGGTCAGGTTCCTTGAGGTGCTAGCTACCTGGCAGTTCCAGAAGGAAGCTAAGATTTCTCACCATCAGGCATAGTCACTGGGTATAGAATCATTTGTGTAGATTGGCAGCCCCAAGACTTATTTTTCTTAATATTTTCCCAAATCACCATCCCTAGAAGCTCAATTGAAGACATCAAGTCATGAGGTGACAGACTTATAATATGAATGTACAACATATTTGTTTAAAGCCAGATCTGCGCTTCACTAGTGCCACTGTTGTCTTCCTCCCCCATAAAAAACCAGAAATTTTTAGAGTGAGTGGTGAGTGGCCCATGACCCCTTGAGTCTTTTGCAGTTTAGCTTTCAATACATTGGAGTTTATTGGATGAAGTACTTTGATTTGTTCTTAGAAGGTTTGTGGTAGAACAGAAGGAAGTAAATATAGTGCGTGTTTTTTTCCCAGAAAAATATAGACTATTGTTCAGTGTAAGAGTGTTCCAAATTTTTACTCATTTTGATGCTGGGGGTGAAAATCATTTTCAAGGGGGCTAAATGTTTTCTCAGAATCTTAGATGATCTTCGTGGTCTCCGTGCTTCACACTCATGGGATAGAGCGCCTGCGCCGATCCGCGAATAAGTACCTAAAAAGCCCAGGATTTTTTTGCGCTCGGCACCAACGGGCATGCGCAGGCGTCCCAGTGCGCATGCTTGCCGGTGCCAGCGCGAGGATCCTACCAGTTCCTTTCTGACCACTGCGCTGAGAGGATCTCCTTTCATGTCCCTGGTCGGTAATCTTGGATTGCTTTTTTGCTTTTGTATATAGCCCGTTTGTTATTTTCTTAGTGTAGTTAGTTAGTTGTTAAATAGTGTTGGTTAAAAAAAAAAAGTTTGTTGGACTTGCCCTTCAGAGCTCGGTTCCCCCCCCCCTTTTTTCCCTCAGAGACTTTCCTGGGCGTCTATGGAAAGACATTGGGGTTTTTTTAAGAGGTGTCGTTCCTGTGGGAATAAGATTGCCCCCCCCAACGGCCATTCCCTCTGTCTCCTCTGTCTGGGCGAGGGACATCGTGTCGATTCTTGCGCTCACTGTTTGAGTTTCTCGAAGCAAACTCGTAAGAATCGAGCGGCGAGACTTTCGGCAGCTTTGGTCGAGTTGGCACTTTGTCCGCAGAAAATGGCATTGGGCCCATCGGTACCGATGGGTGAGGCCGCGGCCCAGATGGTCACATCGGCTGAGACTTCGCCGATCAGGACCGAGATCCCGGTCGAGCACAGGTGTTCCATGAAATGGCCTCCTGAAGGGTCAGTGGACACCCCGGCTAAGAGGTGTTGGGATGATTCGGGGACCCAATCATCCGCGCCAAAGAAGGGGAAATCGAAGGAGAAGCGGAAGAAGAGACCATCCCGCACCCCTTCACCTTCGCATGACGCTTCAACATCGACAGCCCCACCGAGGAAGAACTCGGCGTCCCCGCGTCGTAGCCCTTCGGTGTCGAGAGGCAGTGCTTCGCAGCTGCGCATATCGGCTTCGGATCACGAGATTGACCTGACTCAGCACTCCCACTCTTTTTTTTTTTTTTCAGTTTTCAACGTTTATTTTGAACATGTCTAGCAACACAAAAATAAAGAGTAAAGCAAATTATCTACATCTATTGTCCACATACAATTAAAATTCATATTAGAAGAGGTTGATTGTGGAAAAATCCAGTCATAATCACATCTCCAACTTAAATTAAATTACTAACAATAATATTCATAGATATATCAGTTAAATCGTTTTTGTTTTTTTCCCCAACCAATTATAGAATTTTTCCCATTTTTCTAGAGCTTCACTTTTTGACATCCCTCTAACTAAATTTGTTAAAACGTCTAATTCGGCGACCTGAAATATTTTTTGAATTAATGCATCTTGCTGAGGGCAAATCTCCTGTCTCCAAAATTTGGCGAAAAGAGTTCTAGCCGCCGTCAATATATAAATTACTATATATTCGTCATCTCGAGGGATTTCATCTCTAACAAAAGAGAGTAACATTAACTCTGCTTTAAGTTGTATATTTATCTTTAGGATCTCTGATAGCATTCTATGAACATCTACCCAATATCTTTTCGCTATTTTACATGACCACCACATGTGGTAGAAAGAACCATTCATTGTACCACACTTCCAACACTTCGGAGAAATGGTGGGGTTAATTTTATTCAGTTGGACCGGTGTGATATGCCATCTGTGAAAAAGCTTAAAGAAATTTTCTCTGTAATTAGTCGGTTTTACAATCTTATAGTTACTCTTCCAGAATAAAGCCCATTGTTCTAGAGTTATATTTTTCTTAAAGTTTTTTGCCCACTTTATCATGGGTATCTTAACTGTTTCATCCTCAAGCTTCATTTGCAACATGTGCGCACTCCCACTCTTCAGGGTCCAGGCGTCACAGTGAGAGCGACTCGGTCTTGGAGGTGGAGGGGTCGGCGCCGATGGATCAGGTGAGAGGCCAGAGAGAGCTGGAACCGACTGCAGTAGCTCATAGCTTCCCACCGCTTCCGCCCTGGGAGCAGCGCCAATGGACTCCTTACCCTTATCCTTACCTACCGTACCAATGGTACCCTCCTCGTGAGTTCGCAGATTGGGACCAGCATTCCGAGGCATCCCACATGTCCAGGCTGTCTCAACATTCTAGACGGCGTCCTTCGGCATCGATCACTGTCCCGCCTGACAGACATGGTGTAGTGGTGGTGGAAGTCCAGCCTTGGTCGTCGGGGTCGATCCGGTCACCCGTCAGAGAGTGTACTCCGGTGCTCTCAGAACGGTCTCTACACAGAGAGTCTTCATCGTCCGACTCTGAGATCGGTACAGACAATCCAGACCGGGCTTTGGAACCTTCCCCGGTGTCTCATACGGCTGAGGATCTTCCCATCTCACCGTCGGAGGATCTGAAGTTGTACGGGAACCTGGTGAAGAGGATGGCACTCTCCCTCTCGCTTCTGGTGTCACAGCCGCAACCCGTTGTAGACGATAACATGTTTGACAGCATGCAATGGGATACGTCTACAGCAGTTGCCCTGCCGGTGACGAAGGTCATCCTGCAGGTGGTGAAAGAGCCTTGGGCGAAGCCTGCTTCTACACCCGTGTCATTGCGAAGGTTGGACCATATGTACCGTGTCCAAGAGTCCGGGGCTGAGTTCCTCTTCACGCACCCGAAGCCAAATTCGGTGGTCGTTTCCTCCTCGTCGAAGGCCCGCAAGACGCACTCCTCTCCACCAGACAAGGAGGGAAAGAAGCTGGATAACGTCGTGAGGAAGTTTTATTCTGCTGGGGCGCTGGGAGTAAAGGTATCTAACTATGCTGCGTGCATAGCTAGATACCAATACTCAGTATGGGAACAGCTAACCCCCCTCCTGTTTTCCCTGAGCGAGGAGAAGAGGTCGGCTGCAAAGAAGTTTTAGAAGGAAGGCTTTGCTGTAGCCAAACAACAACTGGCTGCAGCAAAGCACATAGTCGACGTCTCAGCAAGGACCATCACTTCTGCCGTCTGCCTTCGCCGCCACTCCTGGCTCAGATCTATGGCTCTCCAGCAGGACACCATGGCCTTTGTTGAAGATCTGCCCTTTGAGGGTGAAGGCCTGTTCAGCTCTACCACTGACAATGCACTCCAGGAAATGGACAAAAGTATAAAAACTTCCAGGAACCTGGGCGTACCGGCATCTTCCAGAGCTGCAAAACAGAAACAGTGGCACAAGCCTTGAGCAAAGAAGCCGTACCAAAAGTTCTCCCTGGAACAGCAGTGGAGACCTTGCTCTGCTCAACCTGAGAGTAGGTCCCCGTACAGGGGGAACAACAGAAACCGTTATGCTTCACAGACCACCGGCAAGTCCAAAGGCACTCTCCCTCAAAAGCAAGGCCTTTGACTTTCTGGCAGCACACATCACCGTCCCCTCTTCCGCTTCATCTATCCATCTCCGCCCATTCCTGTCGGCCTGGGAGTCCATCACTACGGACAGGTGGGTGCTTTCCATCGTAGCGGAAGGCTACAAAATAGACTTTGCTCAGATTCCGAACCAATCTGTGGTAATTACCACTCCCACTTCTGCTGGCGGAGGTGAGCAACCTCTTACAGAAACAAGCCATAGAGAGGGTCCCGATGGAGGCCAGGACGGGAGGCTTCTACTCTTGTTACTTCCTGGTTCCCAAGCGGGACGGGGGTCTAAGGCCGATCATGGATCTTCGGAATCTGAACAAATTCATTTTGTACCAGAAGTTCAGAATGTCTACTCTGCAAACAATTCTGCCCCTCATCAACCAAGGGGATTGGATGGCAACGCTGGACCTCAAGGATGCATACTTCTACGTCAACATCCATCCTGCGTTCCAACGTTTCCTTCGGTTTGCAGTAGGTTCTCAGCACTTCCAGTTCAAAGCGCTTCCGTTCAACCTGTCCACTGCACCTCGGGTGTTCACAAAGGTGATGAGCGTTGTGGCTGCCCATCTCCGGCTTCAAGGGATAGTCGTCTTTCCATACATCGACAACTGGCTCCTTGTGGCGGAATCGAAAAAGAGTTTGTCATCCCACATTGCCGTCACTGTTCGTCTTCTCAACACCTTGGGTCTGCAGGTCAGTTTGGAGGAATCACACCTTATTCCATCAAGGACAGTTCAGTTCATAGGGGCTTTGCTGGATACGAACCTTCATCGCGCATTTCTGCCTCAGCAGAGAGCGATGGACATTATCAACTTTGTCGAACTTCTGCAGAGTCGAAAGTGAGGCATGGTGCAGCAGCTGCAACGGATGCTGGGGCTGATGGCGGCGACTACAAGCGTGCTGCTCTTTGCGAAGCCGAGGATGAGAGTCCTACAGCTTTGGTTTCTTCGACAGTTTCATCCATTACGAGACTCACCTCGAAAGAGGTTTGTAATTGCACCTGTGACACTTCAAACGCTGCAATGGTGGAACCCAAAGGACAACATTTGTCAGGGAGCTCCCTTCCATCTACCTGCACCAACTGTGACTATCACGACAGATGTGTTTTTATGGGGTTGGGGGGCCCACATGGACGATCTGTGTGTGGGGGGCCCTTGGCCTTTGAAATTGGCTCACTGCCACATAAATTACTTGGAACTGCTGGCAATTCATTTTGCTCTTCAATCTTTCCGCCCCATGGTGGCAGGGAAGATTGTTGCTCTGCTAACAGACAATACCACTGCCCTGTGTTACATCAGCAGGCAGGGAGGGACAGTCTCTCGACGGCTTTGTGTGCTGGCGCTGGATCTGTGGTTGGAGTGCCTGGATCACGACATCTTTGTGAAGGCAGCGCACCTCCCAGGGGTCCTCAACTTGCAAGAAGACTCCCTCAGCAGGGGTGCGGCTTCCCCGCACGAGTGGGAGTTACAGTGGCGCTTCCTCCAACCCGTGTTTCAGCTCTGGGCATATCCCCAGGTGGATGTCTTTGCCACAGCCGAAAACCAGAAGTGTCCTCGGTTTTGCTCCAGAGGGGGCTCAGATCCAGAGTCTTTGGGAGATGGTCTGCTGTTCCCGTGGGAAGGTCGGTTCCTTTATCTGTTCCCACCTCTGCCACTACTGACGAGGGTGGTCAACAAGATCGTGAGAGAGAGACCATGCTGTATCCTGGTGACTCCCTGGTGGCCTCGCCAGAACTGGTTCCTGATCCTGCTCCAACTGGCGAGGGGGGTCTTCTATCAGTTTCCGGCGGAACCGAACCTTCTGTCAGCTCAGGACGGTCATGTACTCCATCACAATGTGCCCCACCTGAAGCTGACAGCGTGGTTCATTGACCCTGTGGGTTCTCTACTAGAGTCCAACATGTTTTCTTGAACAGCAGGAAGCTTTCTACCCGCGCTTCCTATGATAGGAAGTGGCGGAGGTTTCTGCAGTTCTTAGTTGATCCCTCAGTTTCACCCCAAGCGGTGGGATTGTTGCTAATATTTGAGTTTTCGTTATTTCTGGTGGATGCTGGCCTTGTTTTTTCTTCCATCAAGGTTTATTTGGCAGCAATTTCTGCATTCCATGAAGCAGTTGAGGGGCACTCTGTTTTTGCACAGCCTCATTCTAAGAGGTTTTTGAAGGGTTTGCTTAGGCTTCATCCTTCATCGAGATTACCCCCACAGTTGTGCGATTTGACTTTAGTGCTGGACAGACTGACTCGTCGTCCTTTTGAGCCGGTGGCCACATGTCCATTACAGCTTCTCACTTGGAAGACTGCTTTTTTGGTAGCCATCACATCAGCACACAGTGCAGGGGAGCTCACGGCTATGCGTTGTGACTACCCATATCTAGTTTTTCAGGAGGCTGGAGTGTCATTAGCTCCTGATACTTCTTTTCTCCCCAAGGTAGTTTCTCAATTCCACCTCAACTTGGAAGTTTGGTTGCCCACTTTTCATCCTACATCTTCCTTGGATGAGGAACGTAGGTTGCATGCTCTAGATTTGAAGCGTGCTTCATTGTTTTATTTAAGTCGCTCCAAGAGTTTTTGTAAGGACCAGCAGATTTTTGTTTCTTATGCTGCTCCTAAGTTAGGTTCCAGGATCTCGCCTCAGCAGCTTTCGAAATGGCTCACTGAGACAATTAAACTGTGTTATTTGTTGGCTAAGAAGCCATTACCTGGGCCTATTCGCGGACACTCTACGGGAGCGATGGTGACGTTGGTGGCATTCCTGAAAGGCATTTCCCTGACGGACGTTTGCAAGGCTGCCACCTGGTCCTCTCCGCATGCCTTTATGAAGCACTACGCGCTGGACGTGCATGCTCAGCAGAGGACTCGTCTGGGAGCTGCAGTGCTGCAAGCTGTTTCTTCTGGTTGACCATCTTCCCGCCTCCAGGTATGTCTTGCTTGCTAATCTCCCATGAGTGTGAAGCACAGAGACCATGAAGAAGATAGACAGGTTGTTTACCTGTAACTGTAGATCTTCGAGTGGTCATCTGTGCATTCACACTACCCGCCCTCCTTCCCCACTGCTGACGGTCTCCCTCCAGTAGGGGCTTCCAGCGGTCAGGAAGGAACTGGCGGGATCCTCGCGCTGGCGCGGGCGAGCATGCACACTGGGACGCCTGCGCATGCCCGTTGGTGCCGAGTGTGAAAAAATCCCGGGCTTTTTAGGTACCAATTCGGGGATTGGCGCAGGCGCTCTATCCCATGAGTGTGAACGCACAGATGACCACTCGAAGATCTACAGTTACAGGTAAGCAACCTGTCTTACCTTTTCATGGTTATGAACAATCACCTTCTCCAGCTACTAAAGTAATGCTGGTTTTACAACTTTTCCTTCTTGCATACAACTAGAAAATGCAGTGATGGCACAACACTAGTCAGTCTGGCTTGGTACATGATAACATCACTACGGTCAAATGAAATAAATTAGGAGCCAGAGCAGTGGTGAGTAGGAGAATACTGCTGCAGCATCTCAGTGTTATCCTGAAAAGATGGTTGAAGGGATCATTTTAGCTCAGCTCTATCTCCAAAGTACAAGGCCAGTCATCAAGAGGACAGGCATTAGCAAAAGGATAATTTTATATCCTGTACTATCATTTTACAGTGACGATACCTGATCAATGGATAGCAAAAGCTATCATATGGTAATAATGTTCCCATCTCTGTAGAGCCTGGGTACTTTATTAAATCTTGGCTACTAATGGGGAAAATTTCCATGCTACAACATTGTTTCTTTTTCAGTGAATAGTGCAAACTCTAGGAAGGTACCAACCTGAGAACTTCAATTGCTTTTCCATCTTCCTTCTTCCATTACAACCAGTGCTGCCTTATCAAGATGATGACTTGGGGGAACCCTCCACCCACTCATTGGCCCACTTGTTAATGTGCTTCTTGCTGCCATTCCCCAGCTGACTGGAGTGCGTCCATCAGTCTTGCCTACATTCATACCCACAAGACTTTTTTAAATTGTAGGGATCTGTGGGTATGAAACCATGGGGAGACCTAGTATTTAAAGGGAGGAATGTTCACATTTAATCAGCAAGTTTTCTCACAAATGGTGTCTGTCCCAATTTGAGGTTATCTTTTCCAAGATAACCTCAAATTCACTCACCCACAAGTTCTGATAACTCAGGATTGTAAGTACTTATTAGCCATTTTACAGCACCATCCTAAGAATGTTTACTCAGATAAGTTCAACTGGGCTCAGTGGCATTTAGTCCCTTTGTTAGTGTTCTTAGGGTGCAGCTACTGTCATATGTGAGTGCAAGGACATCAGGTTAAAACCTCCTGCTTTAGCCTGGAAATTATGAGAGATTCCCATCTAACTAGCCATAAATTCCCCAGAAGGGATATGAAATTGATAACATTCAGGGCTTTTTTTGTAGCAGGAACTCCTTTGCATATTAGGCTATACCCCACTGATAGAGCCAGTCCTTCAAGAGCTTACAGTAGGCCCTGTAAGAAAAGGCATATAAGATCTTGAAGGATTGGCTACATTAGAGGGGTATAGCCTAATATGCAAAGGAGTTCCTGCTACAAAACAAGCTCTGATAATGTTACATTGTACACGCACACATAAAGAGAATGTGTGAGTGACTCCTTGACTCCCCTATTGAGTGACTTCTCCCTACAAATATGAGCGCATGTGGATTGCTCATTCATGTATGTATCTGCTGATTCTCCAGTTGCATCTGGAAACATGTTATGTACTAAGAGAACATATTTGTACATTTCTGCAGATGCTTCTAGCTTTTTACTTTTGTGTTCCATGCATAGTAGCCAAATTATTATTTTCACCAGATATTTTCATGAGGTAGCAGCATATTGAATTGTCTTTTTCCCCAGCACCTGCCCCAGAGCAATCTTCTCAGAGAGGTTTAGACCTGCCTGTGGTGTATTACAACTTGCTCATATATCTATTCACAAGTTTTTGGGGGTTTACTAAACAGTCAACTTAGAGTGCGTTGTTATACTTAATGTAATATTACTGTATTATACTGTATTTCTGGGTGATAGTCAAAATGCAATCCTATGGCCACTTGTTTGATAATCAGTCACATTTAAATGGATAGGATTTAGTTTTGACTAAATTGGAATTAGACCCTTTAAACTCATGGTACTATTTACACTTCAGTGGCAGTTGGTTTCATGGAAGCCAGTGAAGCACAATACATAGAAATAAGCGCACAGAACAGCAGCCTAACTTTTAGTTCAGATAAGAATTTTCCATTTCTACTGATGAAAGCTAAATGCTGCAAGCTAAGGGGTATTTTTGCCTTAAGTATTTCTAACCGTCAAGGGTTCAAGACTTGAGGGGAAAACCAACTAGAGTCTTCTATGTGGAAGCATGTGTATTAATTAAACAGATACAGAGTCAAGTTCTACTGGGGTATGACAGCAGAGTTCATGGGGCCTTGCTTCACCTTTCCTTCTCCCATGCTGCTGTCTCAAGAGTAGGATTGTCAGGTTTTGGTGGCCAGAATTTTTTTTTAATGGCCATCGGGTTGAAAAACCTGGAAATGATACTGGTTCTCTCTAGGAATCCAGCATGATGTCACTTCCAGGTTTCCCTGAAAGTGACATTGCACTGTTGCTGGTGCGCCCCCCCCCCCCCCGGAGTTTCCTGCCAATTGCCTGGCAGTGCTCGAAAACCTGGAGCCTGAGAAGATCCTGGCATGAGCAAAGAGTCAGGTAAACAGCTGTCTGCTATGATCCTTTTTGCTGATGATTAACAGGGTAACTGGTAGATAACTATCTACTTGATTTGGATAATTAGCAAAGAGTTTACATATTATTTAAATCAGGCTTCCTGGCTCTGGGGTGTGTAAATATGGCAACCCTAATAAAACAGGTCTCCTTAACCAGCTTTCAGCCATCACACACTCAAGTGACTTTATACAGTTATCTATAGATTCAATTAATGCATACAAATATTTCTCTCTATAGAAAAGAGGTGGGTACAAGATTCACTGTATGTGTAGCATAACGTAAAATGTACAAACCCCAAAGGTGACATCGGTAATCCATCACACTGTTGTTCAGCTGCTAGAGAAGCAGTTTGAGGGGAGTGATGGCCAATTTGCATCCTGCCTTCGTCATTCTCCTTGCAAAAGCAGCAAGGAGTCTCATGACACCAGAGCTAACCGATGTAATGAGGCATAAGCTTTTGGGAGCATCTTTGCTCAGATGCATAAAGCAGGGATGTTATATACAGTGATAGTTTTTAAAATCTTGTAAACAGATTTCAAAAGCCATGAAAAGCAAGGGTAGCCGTAGATCTGTAATGTTCTTATTTCCTTTTTTCAGGAAATGCAATTAATTATCCATATCCATATTCTATAATATTTGTATATGTAAAAGAATGTACAGCTTATTGTGTTCACAAAATCACACATGAACAGATTCAGCTCTATACCATACAAAACCGTTCTTACATGTTCACATTCAGACTTCTTTTGTGTACCACAGGGACATTCTCCAGCTCTTTCTAGTTCTGCTTAAATGCATGGCTCTAGATGCTGTTTTTGAAGTGAGAAACAGCAGATGGTCATATTCTGGGGAAGGAAAGAAGCGGTGAAATCATTTGTTTCCCTAGGTAGACAAGTGTAGACTCCCATGTGCTCCAAGCAGGATTAGATTTTGCAGATATTTTACTAGTCTGAATTATGCATCTGTCTTGGCAGGCTCCTGAGCTGGCTCTGGGACTGTGCTTCATGCTAATTTCTAGGATTCAGCAGTTCCAAGTAGGCACACAAGCAAGTTGGAGGACTGGGAATACACATACACACAGTCTAAATTTTGCTTGTAAAATTACTGTTCCCTTGTTTATTAAAACACTAGCTAGTTTGCCAACCTGTTGTTTTCCAAAGACTTGTATTTCCATCATATTCCCCATCCTCGGTGGGGTAGGGCGGGATATAAATCGAATAAAGTAAAGTAAAGTAAAGTAATCATATATCCTCATTTATTCTTGTCCCCAGTTTAAATATATTCTTACATTGATTCTTTAACCTGTGCCTTTACTGTTGCACAGTGCAATCCTAAAGAGAGTTGTACTATTCTAAATCCATTTAAGTCAATGGACTTAGAAGGGCATAATTCGGCTTAGCATTGCAATTCTTACATAAAGGAACCCCATGGCACAGACAACAAGACTTTTCTCTGGATCTGGGACATTCTTGGAGATTTGGTAATGGAGCCTGAGGAGGGTGGAGTTTGTGGAGGAAGAGACCCCAATGAGGTATAATGACATAAGAGTCCACCCTCCAAAAATAGCCATTTTCTCCAGGAGAACGGTATGTTTGATTGTGGGTGGTGATTTGGTTTTCTACTTCTATAAAATGCCTTCTTGCTTAGTTGAGACACGTTAATTTATACAGTCTTTGCAGCCATTATGATTTTCCACACAGTGACATGACTATTTAAATACTGTGTCAACATCAGCTTAGCTCATTCTGACTGTGCATCATATCAACTCACGTTAATCCTCTCCTAAGGTATTATAATCAGTGAGATGTGGCTGTGTGTTAATGGGATGTTTGTGAATATTCTTCTGTGCATAGACCCCAGCTTGTGGTTTTCTTAAACTGGGGAAGAAAGCAAGCCATGTCCCACATACAATTCCAGGAGGGTATAAATGTTCCTCTTTGCAGAACTTTTTCAATTTGGGTAGGGTTTTTTTTTAAGTGGCAGCCAGGAACATATCTCTGCAAAATGCATACTATGTGAGCCCTCTCTTCCTGAACTTTCTTGTGCATGGACACAGATACACAGACTGTGTTCAGCTGTAACTACTTAATGTGATTTCCACTACAAACTCTACATTCTATGTTTATGTCATATATTTATATTAAACTTTGTGGTGGTACTCACTGGTACAGAATACCAGCAGGCACAGTGGGGGTGCCCTTTGAGAAGGGAATTGGAGGATATTGGTGAACCCTTGTGTACAAGTAGTGGTAACTTTAAAAAAAACCCCACTGTTTACTGAACATTAACCAATGCAATCAGGAAGAGCTTCCAAATATGGGCCTAACCTTTTTTCTCAGTATATGTAAATTGTTCCGGGACATGCTGGTGGATTACAGATGGAACCAGGCTATGTAATGTGCTGGATATAATCAAAGATCATTTGATTCAGCTGTAGCTATAAGGCAGGATCCACCGTGCATTGTCCCTCTATGTCCTTTAGAAGGATTAGAATAATAAAATCATAAACCACATCCAATATAATCCACCTCTATCTAGGAATAGCCACATTATCCAATTAGTAGGAAGCTGGAGCAGACAATATGCCCCAGGCCAGTGGTGTCTACAAAGGTGCAGTGCTATCCTGAGCAGAGTTAAACCCTTCAAGGCCATTGACTTAAGTGGCCTTAAAAAGGCCTATGCATAGGGTGGCACTTAAGTGGCCTTAAAAAGGCCTGCGCAGAGGGTAGCACTTAAGTGGTCTTAAAAGTGCATAGGGCGGCACTTCTAGTTTAGCACAGTGGTGAAACAGCTGATCTATGACTCAGGAAGTTTCTGGTTCTGTCTCTGCCACAGATTCACTGTGTGCTTAGAAAAGCCCCTCCCCAATATATTCTGAATTATTTATTATTGAGGACAAATGTTGACTAAAGTTTAGCAGTAAAATATAGAAGAATTATTGATGAACTGCTTCTGTTGTTCAGTTTCACCACTTTACCCCTTTCTGGTCCTGCTGTTAGTTGGCAATAAAATGTTTATTCTAATGCTACAATGAACCCATTATTGTTCTTGAGGCATTAACAGTGGAAATATATTGTCAGTGTTTGTTGTATTGTCATTATTTATGTATTGTCAGCTTAGTTCATGTTAGTCTCTATTAGCATTTTATACTAATTATTAATATTTATCAATATTGAGCAGATTCCTGTCAACAATGGAGGTTTTTTGTAAATGAAATCCTTCCTTCTCCTTAGGAGTGTGCAAAAAGAATCAAGTATTTCGGTATATTGAACCTGAAAAAAATGGTATTTTCTGATATTCCCAAATCCCAATACCAGTATGGGGACTTTGGGGGTGGATCCGGGAGAGGTTGGGGTTTGAGGAGGGGAGGGGCCTCAGCATGGTACAATACTATAAAGTCTACCTTTTAAAGCAGACATTTTCTCCAGGGGAGGTGATCTCTGTCACCTGGAGATCAGTTGTAAAAGTGCAAGATCTTCAGGCTCTGCCTGGAGGCTAGCAACCCTAACGACAATATGCGGGTGTCTGGGGCTCTGGGGATGTTGTTTTTGAGGTGGCGACACCAAATTTGCAGCATAACTGCTGGTGCCTCTCCTCCAAAACCCACCCCAGCCCCATGTTTCAAAAAGATTGGGTCAGGGGATCCAATTCTATGCCCCCCTCCAAAAAAGGTGCCCCTATCTTCCATTGGTCTTTAAACATCTCCAAGCAGTGAGTTCGCCCAGAGTTTGGGAGTGACACTGGACACCTCCCTTACAATGGAGGCCCAGATAGTACATATTGCCAAGGTGGCGTTTTTTCATCTTTGTCAGGCCTGGCCACTGGCCCCACTCCTGTCTCACTCAGACCTAGTCACAGTAATCCATGCAACAGTCACCTCCAGACTAGACTACTGTAACTCGCTCTACACTGGCCTATCCCCGAATTTGACCCAGATGTTCCAATAGGTCCAGAATGCAGAAGCACAAGTCCTAACAGGAATGCCTAGGATGGCACACATTCAACCTGTGCTGCACCAGCTGCACTGGCTTCCAGTTGACTACCGAGTCAGATTCAAGGTTTGGGTTATGACCTTTAAGGCCTTGAGTGGTCTGGGACTGACGTATCTACAGGACCACCTCCTCCACTATGTCCTGGAAGATCATTACGTTCTACTGGTCAAAACGTGCAGATGATCCCTGACCCTAAAGAGGTCTGGCTGTCCTTGACAAGGGCCAGACTTTTTCAGTTTTGGCCCTGACCTGGTGGAATACTCTGCCAGCGAACATCAGGATCCTGTGAGATCTTTTATAGTTTTGCAGAGCCTGTAAGGCAGAGATGTTCAGCCAGGCTTTTGATTAAGGATAACAATGGTTGCTGGGCTGGCATCTTCCACTCTCCCCCTCCCACCCCTGGGAGTCCCCCTCCCTGATGCTGCATCTGAAAATCTGGAAGAATTTTAATAGGTCACCATCATGGTTTAAAACTGTTGTTTTAATTGATTTTACTGGTTTTAAATGTTTGTATTTTTTGCTTAGAGCCTGGCATTCATTGGGATGGGGCAATTCACCAAGTCAAAAGAATAAATAAATATAAACACCCTTTAACTTCATCTATCTGTTGGTCCCAAATAAATCCTGAATATTTTGGGGATTTAGGGAGCTTGGCCATTTCAGATAGCTGAAAATATACGCAAATCTATATCCGTCTGGAAGAATAGCCAAAAAATACAATAAAGTATTTTTTTGGGATATTTTTCCAGCTTGGATATAGCTGAATGCACACCTGTACTTCTGATATTTCTTTTGTGGGGTATGTTTATGCATGAGAATTTGAAAGGCTCTAAGAGTTTAATATTCCATTGTCCCCTATTGCCCTGTACTCTTACCAGCAGGGGGAAGGGAGATTTAATTTTTTTTTTAAAAAAAAGAAAAACATTGTGGGTTTTCTCTCTTATTTCACAAATCCAAATTTCAGGCAATGCCTTAAATTTTGATATCTGTGGATACAATTAGAGCACAAAGCTTTTGTATGCCTTTGAGGTGTTCCTCTCAGAAGTTTCAAGACAGTAGTGGATTTCAGATTCAAGATATCATATGGCTATCTGAAAGCTGACTACAGTTTTGATTTTGAATCATCATCAGTCATGGCAGTAAATATGGCAGTATGCAGAAAATAAGTGATTTTGTTTTGCTGTGGTAGAGTTACATTTGCAGGACAGAAACACGTCATATCTCAACAGATCATTAGAATGTATAGCTGGATAATCCAAATTGATTCCATTGACAGCTTGGATGTCAGCTGGAATTAGTGATAGCAAAAATAACAAGGAAGAAGATAAAACATCTGTATATGTTGAAGTGGGTGATATAATGTTCATGTGTGGCCATTCTTTTGTCCAATTTACTGGACTGATACCTTATATCTTGATCTCTCTAGATTTGTTTTTAGACAGGATCTTAACTGTATCTGTGTCTTGGTAATTGAGTTGGCCTGTTTCCACAACACTCCGACATTTTCTTCATGGCTCTCTGTGCAAAATCTACTTTCCCTCTGTCCTTACGTATAGCTGTATACTCGTAAGCTTTCAGCCTGATGTAATAGTCTGAGAATTTATTGTAGAGGACAGAGATTGGCATTCCATTCAAAATTATCCCAAAAGCAATGCAGAAGAAAGCAAATAGTCGTCCCAGGTGGGTTTCTGGGCACATATCTCCATAGCCCACTGTAGAAATGCTTACCTACGAGCAAACCAAAAATAAGACGGTTAATGAGAAGAACATAATACCATTTTTACGCTGAGGATGGACTTAAAAGAAGAAGATTGGATTTATATCCTGCTCTTCACTCGGCTTCTCAGTGTTTTACAATCTCTTTTCCCTTCCTCTCCCCACAACAGACACCCCGTGAGGTAGGTGCTGAGAGAGATCACCGAGAACTGCTCTTGAAAGAACAGCTCTGCTGAGAATTTGTGGCTGACCCAAGGTCACACCAGCAACTGTATGTGGAAGAGTGGAGAATCAGACTTGGTTCTCCCAGATTAGAGTCTGCACACTTAGCCACTACACCAAATTTGGATTCATTAGAAGTCAATTGTATGCTGCTACATTAGAACTTTCATTACTAAAGCAATTTTTAAGGTCACTGGTATATGTCAATAATTATGTATTTAAACTGGTAACGGTTCTCCAAAGTCTCAGATTGAAGTGCTCCTATGCTCCTGTGGTTGTCTGGTTTATGCACACAAAAATGTGTAAAAATGCATGCATTTGTATTTTGCAGCATGAAGATTTGATTGGTCACAGCTTTCAGAACATATGCATATGAACAAATGGCAGTTTTTGTGCATGCATGTGTTTTTCCTATATAGAAAGGCTAGAGGATAGAAGGTAAGCTTACTGTAGCTTTGAAAGATGCAGACAATCTAAACAGCATAGGATACTGGTAGATCCTTGACTGGATCTTCCCAACAATGTTTAAAGTTAAACTACAACTGTATGCAATCCAGGCTTGGATTAGGGCTGTGTGAGGAAGACAGAGGAGGTTTAATACTTCCAGTTTTGCATGATTTCACTTATCAAAATCCATTCTATTGTGACCATGGAAGGGGAAAAGACAGGCTCCTGCCATTTTCTAACCAAGATTTCTAAGCATCAACAAGGATAGATGGTTTCAGTTGATGAAACCATGAGGTGCTGGAATAATTATCTCCTCGCAGGACCCTAGTCTGAATCAGGGCTGTATGTAGCTGACGTTTAGCTTTAAAAATGCTGGGAAGATCCAGTCATGAATTTGATATTTTTGTTTCTCTATTTTAACTCAAACGAAAGATAAGAGCACCCATCAGTGGGAATTAACCCCCCCTCCCACATTCTGAATGCACATAGTTTGTGCCAAGTAACACTTGTTCTATGGATGATCTTTAGGACGGTATACAAATAAACCTGTTTTTTGCCCATTTGTGCATCTGACATTGGTAGTAATCCCATGGCATCATGGGTGAGAATGCAATGGTGTGGTACAGATTATGACACTACTCTGATACTCTGGTCATTGCACCACTCCTCAGCACAAACTCTTTGGTTAGAACAACAACCCACAGGTTATTTTAAATAAACATAAAAAACCCCAAAGTAGTCTCTTATTTCTTTAAAAATCTGAATATTAAAATGGAGGACGTTTACTTCAGGAATTGTTTCATGAAGCTAAAAAATGTGCCTTTCCTTTTACATTTCCACCGGAACGTTAGTCTTGAAATGTGAACTATATGTACATTGTCTCTCGCATAGAGTAACATATACGAGCCCCTTCCCTTCTACTATGGATGGTATAGTATCCACATGAGCTGTACTGTGGCTTTCCCTAGTCCCTGTCCCTCTATTCTCCTTGGAGAAGAGAAAATTGTCCTGCAAATACTGCTGCTGCAAATGGAAGAACTATGTAGGAGGAGCAGAATGTACAGGGAAGGTTTCCATGAAACTTAGACCAATTTTGCACTAGGGCTTGTTCCGGGTGGAAAGCCTTTTTGTTCCCAGCACTTCTCTTGGTTTTTGCACAAGCTGCTCTGGAGCTTCAAGTTAGCCCACCGCTTTTCTGCGGCGAGCAGAACCACTTGCAAGAGGATCTCACTTGCTGTGGAAAAGTGGCAGGCCAACTCGCAGCTCTGGGGCAGCTTGTGTGAAAACTGAAAGAAGCTTCGGCAACAAAAGGGTTCTCCACCCGGAACAAGCCTGGTGCAAAATCGGTCTTAGTGTCTAAACCAGTTTGCAAGACCATGACCTATTACAACATATGTTGCTAGGAGGGGAAGAAGCAAGTGGAACTGGATCCAAATTATTTGAATTATCCAGATTGCCTAGCTACATGCACTGTTATTGACCCATAGTTTTTGCTTTATATCCCTAGTCATATGTGAGCATTAACGTTTGTGAAATCCAGAAACTCATTCTGTTCCTTTATCTCCATGATGTTGCTTTGCTTATTGCTGATCATAACCTATTCCAGGTTTGATGTTTTGTCATTATGCCAATAAAATGAGAAATGGCTAAACCAGGGCAGCAGCAATGTTCCCTGCCAAGCAGCATCCACGGTTAGTTTAGCCATGGAATATTAATTGAAAAGGCAGCCATGCATAGTGGAGCACTTTTCTCCTTTTTAAGTAGCCTGATGTTACAGATGAATGAAACATACGGCTGGCTCTCTGAGCCTGCACAAGGCAGGCTTATTTGTAGGATGCACCTGGTGCATTTGATGGAATAAAAAGGATTAGTTTGTGGTCTGATGGAAATTAAGTCACTGGAACTGAATGTTAATGCAGGAAGGAAAAAATCTCCAAAAATAAACAATGGGATAAGAGAGAAATGTGTTATTGACAGGAACCTGATGTCTTTTCTTATGTTACATGAAATTTGCTGGTGGCAAACTGAAGGATGAGGGAATATCTTTGGTCTTTTAAAAATAACATTATGGCTATTTATGCCAGTGGCTGGGGTGTTGGACTAGGATCTGGGAGACCCAGGTTCCAATCCTGCCTTGGCTGTGGAAGCTTGCTGACCTTGGGCCAGTGATTGATTCTGTCTCAGCATAACCTGTAGGGCTGCTATAGGATAAAATGGAGGCTGAAATAATGCTGTAGACTGTTTTGAGTTCCCTACTGAGGAGAAAATCAGGGTGCAAATCTCTCTTTTGGGGGGCATGCACCACATGCATCAGTGCATTTTAAGAATTTTATTTATTTATATCTCACCCTTCCCACCGAGGCAGGCTCAGGGCAGCTCACACGGTCATGCATATGCATGAATATAAACATAAAACATTAAAACAGTCAAAACAATTTAAAGCATAGAAATTGACATGTGAAATTGACATTCCCCAGTGAATCTGATCTAGCTGACATATGCATGTGAATGCTGGACCCATGCAAACAGGGCCGGGTACACAAGTCTTTCCAGTCAGATCTGTTCTCCATCTATGGTGGTGAGCAGATTAGGAAGAACCACACAATTGGTTCCCCTGTTCACTTACATATAACAACTATGTAGTGTCATATCACAAGCACCTAGTATGCAACAGTTCATACACTTGAAAGAGGCATTGGTCTGAGGTAGTGTTTGGTTATGCCACAGAATATCAAATTGCACTCTTGAATGTTGCTGAAATTAAATGACAAGCCATCAGGAAGTAGGGTTGACAAGTCTAATTCAAGAAATATCTGGGGACTTTGGGAGTGTAGCCAGGAGACGTTGGGGGTGGAGCCAGGAGTAAGAGTGTGACAAGCATAACAACTCCAAGGGGAGTTCTGGCATCACATTTATAGGGACTGCACACCTTTTAAATGTCTTCCCTCCATTGGAAATAATGAAGGATAGGGGCACCTACTTTGGAGGCTCATAAAATTGGACCCCCTGGTCCAATGTTTTTGAAACTTGGAAGGTATTCTGTGGAGAGGTACCAGATGCTATGCTGAAAATGTGATGCCTCTGCTTCAAAAAACAGGGCCCCCCCTCAGAGCCCTACACACCCGTAGAGCAATTCTCCATTACACCCTATGGGAATCAGTCTCCATAGGGAATAATGGGGTGCCCAGCAGACATTTCCCTCCCCCCCTGCCCATTTCTGATGACCCTGAAGTGCGGGGATGGCCACCAAACTGGGGAATCCCCTGCCCCCACCTGGGGATTAGCAACCCTATCAGGAAGTGCTTGTCGATGGAACAGGCTTGCAGGGTATCCACAGACTGAATCATACCATTTGTCACTATTTTAAGGTTTTATAGCTGCTATTGTTCTTTTGGTGTAGTTGTATGTCTTCTTCCCATTACAATCCTTCCTGTTTCTCTAGACCAGCAACTATGAACAGTGGATATATGGTCTTTCTCTCCCCTTTCCCAACCTTCAACCAAACATGTGGTTTTCATTTCACTGACATTCTGGTTTAGATATTGTGGGTCACCAGTAGGCCCATTCCTTTACAAGTTCTCTAAGCATTTATCATTGTAAAAACTCTGATTCCTTTAAGGTTAATAATCCCATACAATTAAAGGATTGACCGGCATATGGATGGTCAGGAAAAGGCCAGGACTTTTTTTTTTAAAATCTAGGGTAGCCGTGTTGGTCTGAAGCAGCAGAACAAAGTTTGAGTCCAGTGGCACCTTTAAGACCAGCAAAGTTTAATTCTGGGTATAAGGTTTCGTGTCAGTTTTGTTGTTGAATTTCACTAGATGCAGGGCTTTTTTTCTGGGGGAACACGGTGGAATGGAATTCCAGAACTACTTTTTGGAAACAAAAGTCTCAAGAAATGTTTAAAAGATCAGGAGCACGCATATGTTTCTCTTTCATTTCCCTCTTAAGAGTTTCGGCACCTCTTTTTCCAGAAAAAGAAAAAGCCCTGGCATCCACACTCTTCAAAATGGGATGGTATGTATTGAATGCAGCTCAAAGGGGTGTTGTAATATATACAAGCAGCCTCTAGGGGCAAGTTTCTGCTTTGGTTGTCTTTCAGTTTTGGCCCTGTAGGGCTCCTGTATGGCAGTCAGCGGTTGAGCAAGCTGATCGTGGCTGACTGAAAGACAACCAAAGAGAGAGAATGGGTCAAAGACCTGAATTTTTAAAAAAGCATTCTTAAGTTGAAGCAAACCTGTTACTCACAATGCTACATATGGTGGCAAGGATAAACTGAAGGTATCCTGGCAACTGAGCAACCACAGAAAGGTGTGCTTTTGCTTTGTGAGTAGTTCCTTAGCTGAGAGAATGGCCGCCACAGGAGGGACTGTTTCACAGGTTGATCAGCAACAAAAGATTTGGGAGGAATACTGTGAAATTCTTACTCGTTTGCCCTGCAAATGATGTCATAGATGAGGATAAAAAGAGAGCAATTCTGCTCAGCAATGTAGGAATGCTATATTTTCATAAATTTGCAAATACCTTTTATATTCTATTTCAATCTATTAGATGGCTTCTCTGTTTTGTAGCCACATTGGAAGTATCTGTATGCCTGTTTATAAGATCTGTTATCCAGGGTTGCCAATCCCCAGTTGGGAGGCCCTCCATTATACCCAATGGAGATCGGTTCCTACAGAGTATAATGGAAAATCAATTTGTGGGGCTCTGGGGGGCTGGTTCTTTTATTTTTTATTTAATAGGCTTATATTCCACCTTTTCCCGTAAATGGGCTCAAGGCAGATCACAGCATATAAAAATAGCAATAAAAATCTACATATCAAAGTTAAAACACCAATTTAAAATTAACAGTAAAAACAATAACTTTGAGGTATTGGCTCCAAATTTTAAGCATAGCATTGGTGCCTTTCCTCAAACCGCCCGCCCCCCCCCCCCAAGTTTCAAAAAGATTGGACCAAAAAGAGCCCCAAAAGAAGGTGCTCCTATTCTCTAGTGCAGGGGTGTCAAACTCATTTGTTACGATGGCTGGATCTGACATAAATGAGACCTTGTTGGCCCAGGCCAGGCCATGTCAGACTGGGCCATGCGTGTGTACCTATTTAAGATTAGGTAGCAGAGATATTAGGTACCAGAGATTTAAACTTTTTAAAGGACACAGACAAACACAATTAAAGATTTAAAAAAAAACTTGCTTAAAACATTCGCATTTGTTTGTCTTAAAGGTGCTTTCTTTGTATTTTTCCCACGGGATCCAGGGAACTGGGCAAAGGAAGCTCTGGCTCCTTTCCTCTCTCCCCAGGGGACTAGGAGGGGGAGGAACAAATGGAGAAACCTGAGGTTTTGCTCTGCAGCTCCTGCGCCTTGCAAAGCAAGCTGTTATGCAGAAGGAAACAGAGAGGGAGAAGGAAGCAGACGAGCCAGATTCTATCAGGGGCCTGATAGGAGTCCTCTGGGGGCCTGATTTGGCCCCTGGGCAGCATGTTTGACACCCCTGCTCTAATATTTCCAAAAGGAGAGAAGGCATTTAAAAGATGCATGGTCCCTTTAAAAGTGATAGCCAGAACCCCCTTTGGAGTTCAATCATTCTTGTCACAGATTTCAGGTTTTCACGGTTGGTAACATAGAATCTTTTGGGATCAAGTGCCGTGTTCTACTGGAGAAAGTTTTCCTTCCAGACGTTTCGTTCTCAGCTGCGGAGAACATCCTCAGTGGCGTTGCAGCCGGAGCAGGCGCTCAGACCTTCTTGGCTGCTGTGCATTGAGTGGGGCCAGGGCTGCTGGAGAGCTGCTATTTCTAGGCTGGAGGGGGAGTGATGAAAGGGCAATTGGTTTGTGGATGTGCCCATTGTTTGGTGGGGCTTCCTGGAAGGGTAGTGATAAGGAAACTGGCTGTTGAATGTGACCATTGTTCCGTGTTAATTGCTGGGAGGGTTGGAAGGGGGTTGAAGATAAGGAAGATGGTTGTTGACTGTGCTGATTGTTCTGTGGAATTTGCTGGTTGTTCTGAGACTTTCTGCAATTTATAGTCTGTAGGGTGTTTTGCAGAGCTGGGTACCAAGATTGGTGGATGAAAATGCCTTCTTCCTTTCTGTTAAAATTGTGCTGGTGTTTGTAAATCTCAATAGCTTCTCTGTTCAGGCAGGTATGATAATGTGAGACCGTAGAAAGGACTTCAGTTCTTTCAAAGTGGATGACGTGGTCTCCTTCTTGAAGTGCATGTTCAGCTACAGCTGATTTTTCTGGCTGAAACAAGCGACAGTGTCTCTTGTGTTCGGTGAGACGGGTGTTGATACTGCGTTGGGTAGTACCAATGTAGACTGCACCACAGGAGCAGTATCAACACCCGTCTCACCGAACACAAGGTCTGAGCGCCTGCAACGCCACTGAGGATGTTCTCCGCAGCTGAGAACGAAACGTCTGGAAGGAAAACTTTCTCCAATAGAACACGGCACTTGATCCCGAAAGATTCTACAAACCCTAATTCGTGTCACAACCTTGCTCCTGGCTACACCCCCAGAGTTCCCAGATATTTCCTGAGTGGCAACCCTAGATAACATCCTCGGAACTAATAGCCCAGGATTTATTTCCCATTTCAAGGAATGAATCACACCCACTTCACACAAAATTAGTTTTCTCAATGGAAGTCAGCTCTATACAAAGCCCTCGCACAATAAAAATGGATGTGTCCATATTTTGCCACAAGTATTTAGGGAGGGAAGTAACAAGTGGGAAAATGCACAACTGACTACTTCTTCATATGAAGGAGGAAGCAGCACAGTTTTCATGTTTGATGAAGGCTGGCATCTCCGCAAAGACTTCTGAAAACAAACTATTAAAATTTTGCATGTGAGTCTCTTCTGTGTATGAGTTAGCTGAGATATTGTAATCATTCAGTTGTGCTATAAACAATGTCATATGTTTCAGTCATTGTGACTTATGAGAAACTTAAACCAGAGACCTGTAAATTATAATCAACCATGCCAAATGATCCTTCCCTGTTTATTTTTGTCCAGTGCTGCTAGCTCAGTATAAATAAACCAAAATATCATTCTGCACTCTGTTATAGCTACTACCAGCAGCTGTCTGGAAAGCCTAATAAAGGACAGCCATCTTATCTGCCTGCCTGTCAGCTCTACAGATGAATGCGCGTTAAAAACAAAAAACCTTACTGGGGCGGTTTCCTAAAATTGCTTTGATTTTTTTTCAACTGTTGTACAGAAAATAATGAAAGCAAACTTTTAATTGCATTGGAAACCTTTGGGCAGAGCTGTTTTTACAAACTCACTTAAGAAAGTAAATGCTAGCAGCATCGTGAGCTATCAGAAAGTGCAGATAAGTCACTGCAAAATTAAGGCTAGCAGTGGAGGCTTATGCTCTGCCTTTCATTTCCCTCTTTGCCTTTCTCAGGAAGCAGCAGGAAATCTTGGCACAGCATAGCCACAAATACCCATCCAATTCAAACTCTACTTCACTGATTATAGCCTGATCTGCTAAAACTAATGTTTGAAAGCTTCCAGCTGAAGGGTGTGTGTGTGTGGGCATGGGCATATTGTCTGAAAGCAAAGCTCAGGGCAGATGTCCTGAAATCTGAGTCCACTTTGCTGGTTTCAACCATGCAGTAGATCTCTGTAAAGATGAGACATGGGAGAAAACAGTGTGAAATAACAAGATAGGTACTTACGGCAGCCCACCACCAGGCATGTGGGATGCTGGTGAAATTTGTGCTGGAAACATCATGCTCCACTGTGTAGACCATGGCAGAGAAGGCAAAAATTCCCAGGGCGATGAAGAGCAAGAGGCAGCCCACCTGCTGATAGCACTGGCGCAAAGTGAAGCCAAAGGCTCGTAACCCTGTAGAATGGCGAGCCAATTTGAGGATGCGGAAAATGCGCATAAGGCGCATGATGCGTAGCACCTGTCCTACCTTTCCCACTCGTCCCACCTTCTCAATGTCATGCTCATGCTGTGAGCCTTGGCCACGAGGCTGGTCCTCATCAACAAAGTGTTCCAACACTAGCTGCAGGTAAAGGGGCAGTATTGCAATAAGGTCCACAGCATTGAGTGTGCTACAAGCAAAGCGCCGTATGTCTGGGGTGGAGATCAGCCGCAGCACATATTCCAGTGTGAAGAACGCAATGCAAAATGTCTCCACATGTTCCAGCATGGGATGAATCTCTCCAGTGCTTTGGTCCTTGTGCTGCATCTCCTCTACAGTATTGAGAGCCAGTGCTACCACTGAGATGAGCACAAAGAAACTAGAGGTCACTCCCATGGCTTTTGCCATTGTAGAGGAGAAGGGTTTTTCCATGAGGTTCCAAAGGTGCCAACGCTGTTCTGCATAGTGCATGTGGCAGAAGAGATGCTCACTTTCCTGGGCTGCAGCTTGAGCCTGAAGCTCCTGCTGCACTTTCAGCTGCTCATTCAGCTCGTCACATCTCTCCTCAAAGCAAACACGGCAGCACCGTGGTGTGTACTTCAGCCTAACTCCCCAGTAACTCAACTCTTCCAAGAAGCTGAAGGGGCATAGCTCATCTCGCACCAGTAGAACACCTGAAGCATAGAAATTGTAAACCAGCTGGAAGACAGCAGGATCGCGATCAAAGAAATATTCATCACCTTGAGCTGCATAGTCATCACATAGACCTAGCTGACAACTGCGGTCAGTGGAAGTGGCCAAGAGGCCCAGCCGTGTTGTAGGGTAGATTGCCACTGCCTGGTAAGTAAGGCGGTAGCTGTGACCACCAACATTAATGTTCAGCACTGATGAAGATGTAGCAGTCCTGGGAGCAAAGGCAGGAGTGAATGGAAACAATGTGGGGCATCTCTCCTCTTCCTCCTCCTCATATTCCTCCTTCTCCAAGCTGTTCTTTTCAGTTTCTTGGGATAATTGCACCAGGGATCTCCACTTAGTAATACCAAATCCTTGGGTTGCTGTATCTACATACCATGTTTCTTTATGTTCCTCTGTTAATTCCAAGGTGGCATCACAAGCTACTGCTTGTAAGTTTGAAACCTGGGGTTGTCTTCTCTGCTTAAAACTCCACATGTCAGCTGCATGCAACTCCTTTTGTCACCACCACGGTTACAGAATGTGTTCTTGTTGCTGTTTTCCCACCAGCTTCCTCTTGTCTGAAACATCCAGCACCCAAGCAGCTTCACATTTCTTGCTCTTCCAGCCACCAGCTCCAGTTGTTGTTAAAACTCAGTGTGGGATACAGATACATCGGGGCTGCTGTTGACTGCTTTAATCTTGCTGACAGGGAAGATCTGAGTGCTTAGAGAAGGGGATTTAAAGGCTATTATCCTGTTTCAGCCTCGGCTCCCTCTCTGTGTGACGTGGATGATTATGGATCCAGAAATCTGTGGATAATCAGTTCCAAAAAGCAGTGTTATAGCTGCTAATAAGAGCGGAAAAATCAAACACTTTCCTGTTTAAAATTTTTGGGAATTACAACATTTCCAGAATAGGGGTGGAAAAATCTACCCATGAGAGAAAAGTAATGGACTTTTTTGAATTTATCGGAAAGCTTTTTCCTGACTCAGTTTCTCAGTGCTGTTTCCTCTATGCTGTATTATCAGTATTTCTTAGAGAAACTTATAGGTTACAGGTTGTTTGTGGAAGCTCCCTGTGGCAACCACAATACTTGTAAATGTCTTAATTTGTCTTACAATCCAACTTTGTGTGATGTATAGTCAACGAATTGGTACTTGGCAGCCTCCACATGGGAACAGTGGCATTTTCATAGATCCTGAGTGAGCACAACACTTTTTGCCAACTGTACAATGTGTGTGTGTTAAGTGCCATCAAGTCACTGCAGTGCCAACCCTATGAATTAATGTCCTCGAAAGCATTTCATCATTACCAGCTTTGCGCTAGTCTTACATACCGAGGACCATGGCTTCCTTGATTGAGTCAATCCATCTCATGTTAGATCTTTTTCTTTTCCTGCTTTTTGACTTTTCATAGCATTATTGTCCTTTCCAGTGACTCTTGTCTTCCTCATAAGGTGGCCAGAATACAGTAATTTAGTCATTTTAAATTCTAGGGTGAGCTCAGGATTGATATGGTCAAGAATTCAGTTTGTGTATATTTCTCTGGCGTGACTTGGTCCATGGCGTTGCAAAGAGTCACATTTGAATGTGCGACTGAACAACATATTTCTCTACTGTGGCATTAAACTGGAAATTCAGTATCCTGAGGGGTGAGGGAAGCAAGCTGTGATCTTGAAAATATTCAGGCAATTATGGGTTACATTTCAGAAGCCAGAGGGCAATTGAACAGAATTTATTATTATTATTTATTGCATTTAATGAATTGCCCTATCACAGCTAGTGCCAGGCAGTCAAAATGTACAGAACACTGCAAAACTCTTTGCCCATACCCTTCAGTTGTAAAGAGAGTATAAATTATTCAGTATGTCACCATATGCACAATTGCTTAATCTGTAGAGATTGTGCAGTTCTGCTTCTTCTGGAACAGAATTTGTCTCTTGGGGGCTGAGTTAATTCTAAGTATATAGAACTCTGATAATAAGCTGCAATTAATAATGCAGCCTTACATGTTGTTGATGATGATGGTGGTGGTGATGATGTTGGATTTATATCCCGCCTTTCATTCTGAATCTCAAAGCAGCTCACAATCCCTCTTATCTTCCTGCCCCTTCAACAGACACCCTTGAAGTGGATGGGGCTGAGAGGGCTCTCACAGCAGCTTTCCTTTCAACGACTGCTCTGCGATAACTATGGCTGACCTAAGGCCATTCCAGCAGCTGCAAGTGGAGGAGTAGGGAATCAAACCCAGTTGTCCCAGATAAGAGTCCATGCACTTAACCACTACACCAAACTGGCTCTTGTTTTAATTTTAAAGCAAGTGAATCTTGTTCCTTCTCTTGCAAGGGTTTAAGAATGGGGGAATCACTAGAGCAAAGCAATTATAGTAGGAAGGCAAAATGCATCTGGGTAGTGGGAACTGGGTTTTAGAACTCAGGCACTGTTCAAGAATATATCAAAAACCACAAAGTAATTTCTTCCTTTGGTTGCTAGGTCAATCCTGTTTTTAGCTTTGCTGTTGATTTTGACCAGAGGCGTTGCCAAAAAACATCCACGATGCTAAGGCCTGGTGCTCTAAATACAGGGGTTCTTCAGGGGGAGCTGCCTCCTGTGAGGAGTCATCTTAGCTTTGGGGTGATTCCTCCCCCTTCTTTATCCAAGGGCCCCAGCTCACCAGCCTGAATCAGTGAAATCATTTTAATGCTGGACTAGGACCAGGAAAACCCAAATCAAACCCCTCCTTATTGTGAAAGTTACTGAATGACCTTGGGCCAGTCATTCTTTCTCAGCCTAATTATACAGGGTTATTGTGAAGGTAAAATGAAGTACCACATCTGCTGCTCTGAGTTCCCTGGAAGATGGGCAGGATAAAAATGCAAATAGATAAAAATCTCTCCACCATGTCTCCCTGTGGATGTATGCTTGGCTGAGGACGACAGTATGATTTCATTTTTGCATTGCTTTGTTTACCTTCCCTAGATCCCCTCATGTTATATCATCCCAGGCAGAATCACTCTTTAGCCAACTGGCTGCCTGCCTGTCCCTCTCTCTCCATGTACTTAAGTCAGATATCTCCTCGTGCCAATCATAATATATTGCCACTCTTCAAGAGTTGCCTCAGATTCTACTAAATATGCTGGTAACTTTACAGGAAAATAGAAGATGTTTCACTAACAGCTTTAAAGCTTCTACAGTATCTGGGACAATATCAGTATCCTAAAGAACTTGGACCCCAAGGGGAGCAGCGTGCATTCCTGAACTGAACAGAGGAGTGTGGGTGGGTGGGGTGCCCAATTCAAATGGCCATCAAGAACTCCATACTGAATTCTGTCTGATTAGGATGGAAGCCCTACAGAAGGGGGATAGGATTAGCAATTAGGGTTGGCAGGTCCTACATCATTGTCGGTGGGGGGATCCTGGATCTGCTCCAGGAGTCTTCTCCTGTGTGTGCTTTGCGTGCACAGTGAAATTGGAAGTGATGTCATCACATTGCTGACATTGTGTGCAATACTCTAGGTTTTGGACAAAACCTCTAGGGTTTTTTGCTACAAAATCATAGAGTTTGCCCCCAAACCAGAGCATTGTTCCGTGATGTCATGCGATGACACCTCTGTTTTGGGGTGGAGTTTCCCCCACCAGCCAATTGACTAGCAGCAGATTGGAGTCCCAAAGACCTCAACCGTATTACCAACCCCAGGTTGGAAAATTCCTGGAGATTTGGGGGTAGAGGCTGGAAGAGGGGAGGAACCTCAACCTGGTATAATGCCATAGAGGCCACCCTCCAAAGTAGCCATTTTATCCAAGAGAATTGTTGCACTTCTGGGAGATCTCCATGCTCAACTGGAGGCTGCAACCCTACCAGTAAGGCAGAACCTCTGCCTCAGAAGAAACATTTAGGCCTAATTGATCTCTTTTGTTTTATGAATATTAAGAATGGAGAATGAAGCCAGTGAACAGATCCCTGAACATTTTCTTCAACAATGAAAGTGGGAATCAAGGGGGATATGTTCCAGCTCAGGACAAGATGAGGCCTCTGTGAATGGAATTTTATTGCAAGGTAGAGAATGCCCAGTGAAAACAGGGAGTGCATGATTAGGGAAAAAGAAGAATTTCCTGAAAATCAATGCCTCCAGTCTATGTCTCTCTTCCTGGGGAGTCACTATTGGGGGGGGCACAGTTTTGGATACATCCTATTCTGAACCACGCCTCTCAGAAGTATGTAGATGAAAACAAACGGAAAGAGGATTATTGGTGCAGATTTGGGGAGATTTGTAGAACAAACAGCCTAAGGATTCTGGTGGAGTTTATGCTCTTTGTGATTGCTGGAGGCTACTATGTTCCATTTGTAAGAAATTTTGTTGAGACACTAATTGAGAAAGGGCGGAGCTCTTGAGGAAAACACGAAACTGCTTATATTCGAATAGCAAGTCAGGCTCAGGGATTCTTCTCTCCTATTTGGAATCTTGTCTCTTGTTCTAGAGAAGTCCCATTGGAAGTGGAAGAAAGGAGGAAACACTCTTTATGGGACTATATTTGTAGAACACCTGGTTTTGGACTGAAAAGGTTTTCACCATTCATGGACTGCAAAATTCATTTAATTTGTTTGATTATTCAACACTAATACACATACATACGTTTGTTGCAAATCGCATGGTCTTTTCATTGTTTTTGTCTAGCTTGGAGACTGTGGTGCCTTGTGTTTTGTTAGCTTTTCCTGAATGTAGAGCACCTGCAAGCAAAATCATGACTGTTTTTTCCAGTGACTTCTATGCTTTTCCAAGCAGCTTCCTTGTGTATTTGCATCTTTTGTATACTGAGAGAGTAATGCTGTATCACCAAAACCAGAAATTCTAATATTTACTGTCTTTGGGGGCAGCTTCTAAATAAACAACCCAGTTCTCAAGGATCAACTATTTCAGTACAATAATAATTAAACTAAACAAGTAGGGACACACAAAGAACTTGCAGAAGGGGTCATCCCATTCCCGTATCTTTGCTTATTCCTCTGCCCCACCATCCTCTCTTTCTCTCCCCCCCCCCCCCGATTCCTTCCCTCACATCTATTATCACTTTCTTTCTCTATTATTCTACATTCTCTTTGTCTCTCCCCCATGCCTACTGTCACCATCCCTCCCTCCCCCCATCTCCCACCCCATTACTCTCTCTCCCTGCCCCCATCTCTCCCACCAGCCCCATGGTGGGAGAGATGGTTTTCTCATCAGCACCTCTGGACCAACACCAGTCCCATTGCACTTCATTAATTAATTCTATATATTTTCTTCACTTATACCCAGCGGGGACATAAAGCAGTGTACAGTGTTCTCCTCTTCATTTTATTCTCACAAGCAGGGCTTTTCTTGAGCAGGAACACACAGGAACCCAGCTTCCTTGACAGAGCCTGTGCCTGCCTGCCTTTTGCAACTCAGCAGCAAGAGAAGGCCATCAGGTGTTGGTTGCAGCAGTTGAGGGCCACCTGGTTTCAATGATATGCCAACCTCTTGCAACCTGCCAGCAGTAGGTGGTCATGTGGCATCAGCCACAGAGCACTACCCACAGCTCTGCTGCCCCTGCTCCTCAGAGGTGGTGATGGTGTGATTATGATGGTAGAGGACTGTAGCAGCAGTTCTCCCCCAAGCTCTCTCACTGTTGCTGCCTCACCACCTCAGAAGCCACTGAAGAGATGCAGTGTCAATTCTGTGTATGCCCTGAGGGGTTTGTTTACAGGGGAATTCCCCCCACCCATCAATTTTTAATAAGTTTGTAAAAAATCTCTGCAAACCTGGAGTTTCTCCCATGTTTGTAGACAAAACCTCCTTTCTCTCCATCTGCAGATTTTGGTATCCCTTGATTAGAGTACTGTTGGCTTATCCTGTCAGCTGTTGCCTCCATAACGGAATTATTCTATATACATAGCTTATACAACACACTGTAGGAACGGAGCTGGGTGTGACTAGCAAGGACCAATGGGAGGGGATGACATTGACTGGAGTCTGGAGGCAAGGGGTGTAGATTTCACCTTTCCTTCTATAATTAGAGCACTGAGGAGGCCCTCTTCAATATTAGTCTATAACAGAATAATACATTGCAGAAAATTCATGTGTCCCTGCCTTCACTCATTTATATCAGTATTCTATGTCATACAGCATAGTCTCCAAATATTAAAACTACTTCATTAATTCTATATATTTTCTTCTTCACTTATACCCAGCGGGGACATAAAGCAGTGTACAGTGTTCTCCTCTTCATTTTATTCTCACAAGCAGGGCTTTTCTTGAGCAGGAACACAAGGGAATGCAGTTCTGGCTGGTTTGGCATCTCAGATCCTAGTCTGACACTTTAACCACTACTACACTGTGCTAGTTCTCATTATTCTGTCTTAGCTGTTTTAATCATTGCATATCTATTTTATTACTGAATGTGTAATTTTAATACTTATTAATTTAATTGTTTGTGGGATTTTATGTTGTGAGCTGCCCTGAGCCTGCTTCGACGGGGATGGCGGGATATAAATCAAATAAATAAATAAAAATATTTGATGATCATCATGCAAAAGTCACAGGAGCCCTAGGCCTGCTGTGTTGAAAACCTATGCTTGTATCTGGAGATCCCAGCAAATGAACATTTCTGGGGTTTGGGGAAGGACATCATTCACCCTTTTCTAAAACTCACCGTATCCTATACAAATATGCTGTGTTAGTACAGCATACAGTATGATGGCTTACAGTATGATCTATAAGAAAGTTTCCTTCAGCCCCACTGATTTGAATGGAATGTATCTGAGTCACCTTGTATGCATGCTCATGAAAGCATATGTTTTCCCTTCCAGGCCCATGCAATGACTCAGCTGTTTTGTAAGTTTTGGACTGCCCAAAAGTTTAAGACATGTGGACTGAAATGAATGTCAAATATTTACTGGCACAATTCAATGAACGTTTGCTGTGAATAAATAAAATTGAGTTCAATGGGATTGACAGCCTGACCTTGTTTAATCAGAAGCTTGCTCAGTTCAATGGGGTTTACTCCCAGTAAGTGTACATTGATTGAAAGGAATTCAGATAGGTACCTAAGAACTGTGGCTTTAATGGAAGTCTGACACTGGTTGAGTTTTGCCCATTGACAATAATAATACTCAAGAGTAATCAGTGAGGTATTTTTAAAAATAAATAGAAGAGTTAATGCACATGCTAAACAGAAGACAAAATTCACAAGCAGAGTTAGAAAAGCTGGAAATGTACAGAGTACATAAGCCCTGGTTTATTGACCATCAGTTCAAAAAGGTAAGTTAACTTCAGCTAAAAACAAGAAAACATAAATCCTTCTTCCATTTCCATGGAAATAAGTACTTACAGCCACAGCTCACTTTCAAATGTATGTTATTGCCTGGTCTTTTTTTGAGCACGAATACATAGGAACGCAGTTCCAGGTGCCTTGGTGTCAGGGGTGTGGCTTAATATGCAAATGAGTTCCTGCTGCACTTTTTCTTTTTAAAAACCCTGGTTATTGCTGTGATTGTCATCTCTTTTCCTTGGTTCCTTTGATGACTAAGATGATGAAATATCATATGGCCTCCTTGCTTCAGACAGCCCTAGCCTTTGCTCATCTCTGAGTACACACTGATTCACAGGGGTAACCACTGGGTGGGTGCCAGAAGTGGGCACTGGTGTTGATGGACTATGTGGTATTTTGTGTGGAAATGTCCCTGGCTTTGCCTGTAACTCTGGTTCTCCTCAGTAAATTATCTCAAAGTATTCCAATTTATTCCAGTCCTTGGCTGGAATAAGACTTCTTTGGAATGTCATCCTTTTTTATTTGTCTCAAACCTCTGCACACACAATATCCATTCTCTCTGGGGACACAGCTTCAACTTCAGTTCTTTGTAATGTTCAGTAGACTGTTTAATGTTTTGTATTAGTTCCAGGATATTAGAATCTAGAGGAGTTCCAGACCAGGTTTTATGTATGTCTTGGGATAATCTGGCTAGAGTAGGGGTGTCAAACATGCAGCCTGGGGGGCCGAATCAAGCCCCTGAAGGGCTCCTATCAAGCCCCCGAACAACTGGCTGTTATCTGCTTCCTTTTCCTCTCTTGCTTCCTTCTGAGTCACAGCTTGCTTTGCCAGGGTTGTTCAATTGCACAGGAGCTATAGAGCAAAACCTATATTTTCTCAATTGGCTGAAGCTCCTCCCTTGGGAGGAAGCAGGGAGGTAGAGCTTGCTTTTCCAGGCTCTTTCAATCAGACAGCAGATCTATTGAGCCAAGCCTATCCTTCTTCTATTGGCTGAGGCTCCTCCCCCTCCTGGTCCCCTAGGGAAGGAAGGAAAGAGCCAAAGCTTCCTTTATCCAGTTCCTTGGATACCATGGGAGAGATGCAAAGAAAGCTCCTTTCAGACCAACGAGCACTAATGTTTCAAGCATGTTTTAAGTTTTTAAAAAATCCTTAACTGTGTTTGTCTGCATCTTTCATAAAGTTTATATCACTGCCACCTGACATTACATTTTATGACACACATGTCTCATTCATGTCAGTTTGGCCCTCACCCAGTGGTTACCCCTGAGAATCAGTGTGTACTCAGAGATGAGCAAAGGCTAGGGCTGTCTGAAGCAAGGAGGCCATATGATATTTCATCATCATCTTAGTCACCAAAGGAACCAAGGAAAAGAGACACCTCTGGGCTAGAGGAACTGATATGAAAGACTTTGGTAGGCTTTGTGTTTCTATACTAGTTTTCTCCTGAATTAAGTTACCATATGTTTATTAAAATGACCATCATCTTCCCTTTTATTAAATTACCATCTTCAAGGCTTTTTTGAGCAGGAATGCACAGGAACACAGTTCTGGCTGACTTGGTATCAGGGGGTATGGCCTAATATGCAAATGAGTTCCTGCTGGGCTTTTTCTACAAAAAAAGTCCTGACCATCTTCACAATTGCAGCAACTTGCATCTTGCTCATGCAGACAAGGAAGTTTGCTACGCATGTTGTCCCAAGCGCATTTGGTTGTTACCAAAGTTTAATGATGCAGAAGTATTGAAGATGACTGGAGTTGCATATACTTTTATAGATTCAGGAAAACAATGTGTACGCACTTCTGATTGCAGGTATGCCTAAGTAATCCTTAAACGATCCCTGCTAGGAAGCCATTTAATCCTACACTTTGATATCTGCCCAAACATCATCTCTAAAATAAAAAGTCAATCAATCCAGGAGTAGAGCCAACAAACATATGTGAGTTGGCACTAAAGAAAGCAAGGCAGGATTAGTACTGGTTGTTCTGTATTAAACCTTGGACTGAATGAGGTGTGCTAAAGTTACTAGTCACCAGCTGAGAAATATGGTCAACTCTTACCCATGCAGGCAGTTGATAAACTAAGCCGCAAATGTC
Organism: Heteronotia binoei; assembly: GCF_032191835.1. NCBI lineage: Eukaryota > Metazoa > Chordata > Lepidosauria > Squamata > Gekkonidae > Heteronotia > Heteronotia binoei. The sequence continues at coordinate 61,348,444 of NC_083226.1, forward strand.
AATACATGCTCCTGAAAAGCAGATCCCTGGCTTTTAAAATAGGATTATTTGAAAATGTCAGGAACTCTTGTACATATAGATGATGTAAAAAGGGCACTGGGCTAAACCAAGCTTTTGGCAAATATATACAGAAGGATTATTTTTAGAAAGTCAGGGTTGGAAAAGTTCAAACTTCTACATAGTAGAAATGTTCAACTGGATTCTGTAATTGTCTCCTGTGTTTCCAATTGCTAGGTCCCCTTCTTATTGTGGCAATATCTGATATAAAGTCATCCTAAATGATTTAAATATGATGCAAGGCCTATGTAACATTTAGGTAGGTCCTCAGTGAAGGGGCAACCCAAGGCTATTAAGATTTATACCTATTTGCTTCTGTTGATCTGGCAGAATTATCTCCTGGCTCTTTCTTGCCATCAAGGGGAGCCTCTTTTGTCAAATGGAAAACCCAAGGCCAAACTAGATGCAATAGGATCTACATATCTGACTATGGACATTAGGTTACAACTTCTCTCATCAAGTGTATGCTATACCGGGGTGAGAAGATGCTGATAACAATTTGTGAAGTTGTGAATCTGGACCAGGGATAAGTTGTAAGCTGTTTTATATGTGCCAAGGAGTTCTCATTGCATCTGTTAGTTTTAAAAATGGAATCTAAGAAAACAGTAAAAGGTATATTTTGAACTTATTATTCTTTGAATTTTTCTTTGAGTATGGCTGGGAGCCAACTCACCATGTGCACTGTTCTAGTTCCATCCACATGATCCTGACATTCTGAGCCCTCCCCCTTGCAAAGGTCAGAACTCTCCGTTACATAACAGGGGCTGCCTCTGGAAGGGCACCATCAGTTTAATATTTAAACTTCTAAAATGCTGCAACATGGATGCATGGCATGTATAGTACTGTGCTAGCATGCATCCATTTATCAGTTTCTGACATCTCCCATGATGTTTTTCTTTAGTGTTTTAGAATTAACAGACTGTGTTTTAGAATTAACACTTAAATATTTTGCAGCACAAAGTTATTAAGCAGAAATTTCTAATTATCGTTCTAATTTTCATTCTTGACCCTAAACTAGGCAGTTCTTTCAATGTAAAAAAAAATAATTTTGAAAGGAAATTTTCATGGTAAAAATAAAATATTTCATCATTTCAAATTATAAAATTCTGCAAGGGTCTTCAAGTTTGTTTCATCAGCTGGGTGTTCTTGCATTATGTCTGTGTCTCATTAAGTCTCTCATTGTTTTCCAAACCATGCTCAATTTATCAACTTAAACTTTAACCATAAATTTATTGAGAAATTTGTTTGCACTTTTAACAGGTTTTGTTACAGTATTCCTTAGATTTCCATTGTATGCCATGTGCTTACTAATCAGTGTGGCACTCCCACTCATCCATGCAAACTCTGGGAAACAGCTGGGGGGGACCAAAAGGAGAGAAGAGAGGGAACTCTGAGCTGTAAGTGTGTGCATGGAGCACTGGAGGATTAGTGACAAGAGGTAATTTGGGAGTGTACTGGAGGGGTGAGAAAGAGAAAAGATGAGGGAGCAGTTTTTCAGGACAGGGTGACTTGACCATGCCAGTGTGAGGCCCCTGTCACTGTGCATGCAATGAAAGGCGGAAAACACGATAGCAGGTAACCTAAAAATTGTGACAGTATAGCAACTGATGTTACACTAGGTGGGGCTCTGTAATCCATCAGAGGGGCAAACCCTAGGTAAGACCACTAGGATAAGCTTTGATTTAGCATCTTCTGGAAGATCATAGAAAAATGATTGAGAACTCAGCATATTGGGCTAGTCCAGGGGTGGCCAATGGTTGCTCTCCAGATATTTTTTGCCTACAACTTCCATCAGCCCCAGCCAGCATGGCCAATGACTGGGGCTGATGGGAGTTGTAGGCAAAAAACATCTGGAGAGCTACCGTTGGCCACCCCTGGGCTAGTCCATTTATTATTAGAACAAACCAGCATTCAGAAAACTGATTGCTCTTTGGAAAATACTCTTAATGCTTAATGCCTCTTTCTTTTCAAGTTGATATTCTACACAAAGCCAGCATAGATGAAAATTTGTTTATCTGAAGAGACAACTAAACTAGAGAGGTTCAATTTAAAAATCGGTGCTTTTTAAATTAAGTATACTAACCAGGGATCTAGAACCTGACCACCACCAAAGAAAAAGGATTCTCAGGGATGTCCAAATTATTTGTGAGGGCCGGATCGGACATAAATGAGACCGTGTTGGGCCAGGCCATGTATGTCATAAAATGTAATGCCGGGTGGTGGAGGTATAAACTTTATAAAGGACACAGACTATCACAATTAAATTTTTTTAATTTATAATAAAAACATGCTTAAAACACTAGAATTCTTGCAATATTTTATTTTACAGTCTCTGTTAACTGATGCCTCTTGCTTTGAATTATTGCATCAAAATGTCTGTGCTGTAGCAATCCTGAGTATGCTGTTTAGGTGTGCATCTGTAAGCTGTGAACCTACTTTTGATTTATTGGCATTTATTACAGAAATCTCATGCTCAGTGCTCTGAGCCTAGGACCCAGTGGAAAACATGAAATGGCTGGGCATTGTGAGCTTTTGTACACAAATTGCTTCATGTGCTGGTCAAGAACATGTGAAGGCATCATGACACAGAGTGAAGACTATGTGTTTCTCTACCAGTTGGTGAAAATGGTGGCATGTGCAGAGACTTGGTGCTAGAGCCCTGCACTTTACTCTCCTTATCAAACTCGAAAACTGAGTAGAACTGGCTGAAATGGAATATAACGGCAGCTAAATGAAGAGCACTGGTTTTTGTCTGACTACAGCGTTTTTAGACTTCCAGGCTCCCTATCTGATGCAGCAAAATGAGACACCCATTGAAGCTGCAGGGATGGCCTGGTTAAGTGTTGGAGGTTTGGTGGACGTAGCGGGGTGGAGTAATTGGAGATGGAGTAAGAAGTGAGAGGCAGCAGCATGTAGTTACTCTGAAGTACTTATCTGCTGGGTTGAGTTGCCTGCGTTGCAGCAGCACTTTGTTATCAGTCCCAACTTTCATCCTAGCTGAGGATATTGCGGCTGGAGCTATTCCATTCACAGCACCAGGCACCAGTTTGTTCCCTCCCCCCCCCCCCCAACAAGCACCATCAAGAGGACACTTTCCATCCAACTTCTTTTTCCACCACTCCATCACTTAGCTGCCCACGAGGTTTGCCCTGCCCTAGTGAGGGTTAGGGTTTCTGCTCTTCCTGGCCTGACAAAGAGTTTCTGCTCTTCCTGGCCTGACAAAGTCTACTGGAGGACAAAGCCTCAATGAAGAGGAGCCACACTGTATTGACTGAGGCAAATCAAACACCTAGATTGCCTATAACATCTGAGCAGATGAATATTATATTATATCTGTGCTAAGAAATACCTTTGTGAGAATTTCCCCCTGATTGTACACTGCACTTTAACCAGGCACAGTACACTTTATATCTCGGTGCACTTCATTGGTGTGTATTATACTTTCCTTCATGATGCTGCCAACTTTACTTAGAAATTGATAGTATTGCTAACCTGATCAGAAATATGAAATTTTACAGAGTTTGTTGAATTGGAATTGGATTATCACTAATCTAAATTGATTTATATTGTTTAATTAGAATTGGTTAAATTAGAATTGAGACCTTGTAACAGCCACTGGAATATTGGATTAATTGTTAATTAACTGGAAGATTGTAAAATTGGGGTTGGGTATCTATACTTAGAATTAATTGGCAATTATGGATGAAATCCCTAATATATTTAGTGGTAGGGATCAATTTTAGATAGTATATTATTAGATTAGATTGAAGATTAGTAAACAGTTAGTGGGTTAGTCTGGGGATGAGGTGGTAAGCTTCTCTATTGAAGTGTTATATCTTGCTGCTGGTCTGAGGCTGTGCGAAGATGGCTCCATGGCAGGATTAGGTCAAGGGATTCCAGTGCTCCTGGAGAAGGGAAAGTACAGCGGTGGGAACAGGCATAATTATAAGGGAAGGGGACTGAGATATAGAATGCTCACTCTCCTTCCAGCCTGCATCCCATCCCAAAGGTGACAGGTAGAGCCAGTGGGAAAGATTTGCCTCTGTCCTTGGTGTTGTGCAATGCCAGATCAGTTAATAATAAGATCGCAGTCCTAAGGGACTTCCTGCTGGAGCAGGAAATGGATCTGGCTTGTGTGACCGAAAGCTGAGTGCGAGACGGGGAGACAGTAGCTCTCTCCCAGGTTGCGCTCCCCAGGTTTTCAGTCCTTCACCAATCATGGACTAGTGGGCGGTGGGGGAGGGGTGGCATTGTTCATAGGAAAGGCTTGCTCCTTCTGAGCACTCCCATCCCCAGAGATCACTGGCATTGAGTGTGTCAGCTTGATGTGGGATGTCGGGGAGAGTTTGGCTATTTGACTGCTATATCTTACGCCTAATGCACCAGCCAGTGCCTTACCATCCCTGATGGTGGCCATAGCAGGCTGGGCATTGGAACACCTTCAGTTTACAGTCTTGGGTGATTTCAATGTCTGTGCTGATGATGCGACCCCCACTCAGGCGGCGGACCTACTGTCATCCATGGCAACACTAGGACTTTTCCAATATGTAATGATGTTCGCCTATCAGACTGGTCACACACTGGATTTGATCTTTGTGGCGGGGGTTTTAGTGGTCCAGATTTCTGCTGACGCAGTGCCATGTCTTTGGAGGTCATCTATGAGGGCAACCACAATTGTCTCCATCCCATGACCCAGGCAAAAGCCATGAAGGCCTATGTGGACATGCTGCCACAACCCTGTTTAGGCAGTGAGCATATTTTAGCTCACCCGTGGAGCAAAATGGACCCAATGTGGCTTCAGATGGCTGTGGGACCCTCGGCCCTCTGACGACTCATTGCATGAACTCACAGAGGCTTGACATGACCAGCTCTCCATGGCTATTGATGAGATTGCTCCCCGGCATCCTCTCCACCTCTGTTTAAGGCATGTGCCATGGTATACCCCAAAATTGCGGCTGATGAAACAGAGGCTGAGATGACTTGAGAGGCGGTAGTGGCATTCTCATGACAAAGTGACTAGAACATCCTATAGGTTGTTTATGCATACCTATGAGATGGCAGTCAGGGCTACAAAGAGAGAATACTTTGTGGCCCAGATTGTGTCCATGAACTTGCGTCCAGGCCAATTATTTAGTACAATTTGGTCTTTAACAAATTTACTACAAGGCAAACAAAATGCTAGGGAATTCAATATCGGCTTTGAGGCTTTTGTGAATTTTTTCGCAGATAAGGTCTTGTCACTCTGCCATAACTTCCCTGCCACATTATATACAGTGAGTGAACTTGAGGTACCAGGTACATCTTCTGATCTTGTTTTGGATTGCTTCACTCCACTCAGCCTGGAGGAAGTCAACAGAGTTCTCTCTTCTGTGAGGCCAATGACCTGCGTGATGGATCTGTGTCCGTCCTGGCTGATAAAGGCTTGCCAGGCAAGACTACGAGATCCTCTCCAGGACATTGTCAACAGATCCCTCTTAGAAGGGATCTTTCCCACATCCCTAAAGGAGGCTGTGGTTTAGCCCCTCTTAAAAAAAATCTTTATACTTGGCTGTATTTGCAAACTATCAGCCGCTGTTGAACTTACCCTTTTTTGTGTAAAGTTAGAGAGTGGGCAGTGGCGACACAGTTGCAAAATTTTCTGGATGACATTTCTGTGCTGGATCCGTCCCAGTCAAACTTTTGCCTGAGTCACGGGATGGAGACAATTGTGGTTGCCCTCATAGATGACCTCCAAAGACATCTGGATCAAGGTGGTTTGACAGTGCTGTTGTTATTAGATCTGTTGGCTGCATTTGATACGGTCAACCATCAGCTGCTAGCCAACCGCCTTGGCGATGTCAGGATTCAGGGGTCTGCCTTGCAATAGCTTACTTCTTTTCTCCAGGGCCGGGAGCAAAGGGTGGTAATTGGGGAGACATCATCCCAGAGACACCTACTTATATATGGTGTGCCTCAAGGGGCGGTACTTTCCCCGAAGTTGCTTAACATCTATATGTGCCCCCTTGTCCACACTGTCCAGACGTATGGGCTAGGTGTCATCGATATGCAGATGACATCCAGCTCTATCTATTGATGGGTGGTCAGGTTGGCTCCACCCTGGAAAGTCTGGACCTGGCATTACAAGCCATGGCACGGTGGCTCAGGCTTAGTCAATTGAAGTTAAATCCAATGAAGATGGGGGTCCTTTACTTGAGTCATGGCGGCCTGGGAAGGGAGATCCCTTTGTCAGCTTTTGATAGGGTCCACTGGTATGGGCACCAAAGGTCAAGGGCCTGGGAGTGCTACTGGAACCCTCCTTATCATGGTTAAAACAATTTATTATAATGTAATATATTGTAATGGTATGTTATCATTTGTCATTAAATGTTAATACACATATATACACATACACATATATCACATTTTCTCCACCCCACCCTCCTTTTTGGTGACCCCCCAGCAGTGCCTTCCCCCTTAACTAACATCTCCATATTACTATTTAATTTAGTTTGTTATAAGGTAATAAACTCTATCTATTAAAGAATCTTTCTCTAAAAAGCCCAAAGGTTATAATTATAATCCATCTTCATGGTATTTCTTCTTAGTCGTTAACAAGTAAACGAAAAAGTTATAATCCAATAATTTTTTTAAACTGTAATCTATATATAGTTTCTTTAAAGATTAACCATTGTCAAAGATCACCAAATGTCCTTTAACATTCCATTGTTTTTCAATATATTTTTGAAACTTTCCCCACTCGCTTTTAAACTTCCCTAGATCTTGTTCTTTTAAGATTCTTGTAAGTTTGTCCATTTCACTCCAATGCATGACCTTCAAGGTCCATTCCCACTTTTCTGGTATTTTGTCTTGCTTCGACATTTGCACATATAATGTCCATGCAGCTGAAAGCATATACCAAATTATTGTTCTATCTTGCTTTTGAAATTTTTCCAATTGTATTTCCACCAAAAAGATATCTGGTGCCTTCTTAATATTATATCCCAAAACTTTTGAAATCTCTTGCTGAATCATTTGCCAAAATTGTTTCACCTTTTCGCAAGTCCACCACATATGGTAGAAAGATCCTTCATGACATTTACATTTCCAACATCTATCTGACACCTGATTGTTCATTTTTGCCAATTTCTTAGGTGTCATATACCACCTATATAACATTTTGAAGCAATTTTCTTTTATGTTATAACACATAGATATTTTCATAGAGTTCTTCCATAAGTATTCCCATGACTCCATCTGTATTTCCTTATTTATATTTATCGCCCATTTTATCATTTGTGATTTAACTACTTCATCTTCCGTAGACTATTTCAATAATAGTTTATATGTCTTTGAAATCAGCTTTTCATTTTCTCCAAACAGCATTCTCTCCAGTTCTGTTTGTGGTTCTTATTCCATAGTTCTTAATGTCCTGTTCAAGCAAACTCTTTTTTTGTTGCAATTGAAACCAATTATATTTATATTGTATTTCTTCAGCTGATTTTAATTCCACCTTTCTTCCTTGAATTTTTAAAAGTTCTTTATATGTTCACTTCTCTTCTTTAATATCTGAATACAATTTTATTACTTCTGTTGGAATGATCCAAAGCAGTTCCTTTCATCACCATATCTTTTATTTTTGACCAAGTATTTAACAAATTACTTCTGATATAGTGATGTGAGAAGAAACCGTCCATCTTATTTTTCCCATAGTACATGTAAGCATGCCATCCAAAGACATTTCCATATCCTTCTAATACTAATAACTTTCTGTTTGATAATGTCATCCATTCCTTAATCCACATCATGATACAACTTTAGATTTGGCAGTTGAAATCTGCCTCTTTCTTTCACATCCATCAGAATTTTCATTTTAATTCTTTTTTTTTTTCCGGCCCATACGAATTTTGAAAGTTTCCTTTGTCATCTATTAAATTGTTTATTGTCTTTCACTATTGGAATTGTTTGAAACAGGAACATAATTCTTGGTAAGACGTACATCTTAATTGCAGAAATTCTGCCCAGCATAGACAGATTCAATTTGTTCCATTTTGTCATATCTCCATCTATCTTGCACCAGAGTTTCTCATAATTGTTTTATACATATCAATATTTTTCGTTATTTCTACACCTAAGTATTTTACTTTTGAGGTAATTTCACACTCTGTTAATCTCTGTAGTTCTTCCTGTTTACTCTTCAACATATTTTTACACAAAATTTTCAATTTTTCTTTATTAATATAAAAGCCTGCCAATTCTCCATATTTTTGTATCTTACGAAGCAACAATGGTGTTACATGAGTGAGATTTTCATTTATAAACATCATGTTGCCTGCAAATGCTCTATATTTATAAGAAAACCCTTTCATTTTTAGTCCCTCTATCTCTTTATCTTCTTGAATTTGAATTAACAAAACCTCTAAAGTCATAAATATCAGTGGAAATAGAGGGCAACCTTGTCTTGTTCCTTTATTTATTATAATTTTTTCCGTTAAGTCTGCATTAATACAGAGCCTTGCTGATTGTTCAGAATATATCGCCTTTACAATTCTAATAAAGTCTTCTTCCAATCTCAATTTCTCCATCACTGCAGACATAAAATCCCAATGCACATTATCAAATGCTTTCTCTGCATCTGCAAAAAATAATGTTACTTCTTTTTCAGGATGCTTCTCATAATATTTGACAATGTCTATAACTGTTCTAATGTTGTCTCTAATTTGTCTCTTGGGAAGAAATCCTGCTTCTTCTTTAATAAAACTGTTCAAATGCTGTTTAAGACGTTCTGCTAAAATTCTTGCATATATTTTATAGTCATTGTTTAGTAGTGAAATTGATCTATAGTTTTTCACATTTGTGGTGTCTCTGTCTTCTTTTGGTATCAAAGAAATTACTGTTTCTTTCCATGTACTAGGAATTTTTCCGTCTACTCTTATAACGTTCATCAATTTCTGAAGTTTTGATAATAGCATCTCCGCTAGAACTTTAAAAATTTTTGCCGTAAAGCCATCTGGACCAGGTGCTTTTCCTAGTTTCATTGAGTTAATCGTCTCCTCTATTTCTTCTCTCTCAATTGGTTTATTCAACATATTCTCCATATTTTTTGTTAATGAATTAACCTTAATTTTCTGTAGATACACATCAATTCTTTTTCTATCTACACTTTGGCTTTTAAACAACTTGGCATAGTATTTGTAAAATTCCCTTTTAATGCCTTCATGGTCATCAATGTCTTTTTCTCCCAACACAATTTTGTTAATTACTTTATTCTCCCTTCTTTTTTTCATTTGCCATGCAAGGTATTTTCCCGGTTTATTCGCACCTTCAAAATATTTCTGCTGCATTCTTTTTAAATTCCATTCCAATTCTTTATTCAGCAAATGACTCAGTTGGCTTTGTAATATTGTAATTTCTCTTATGATCTTTTTTCCAGGTCGTTTTTTAAGCTCTTTCTCTTTTTTACCAGTTTTTTTCTGAATGTTCATCATTTGCTTATTTTTGGCTCTTTTATCTTTATTGTTCAATGTGATCAAAATGCCCCTCATTACTGCTTTATAAGCATCCCACACAATTTGAAATTGAGTATCCTCATTTTCATTTATTTGGAAGAAGCATTTAGTTTCCTTTTCCAAAGACACCACTATTTTCTGTTTCTGTAGCAAGTCCTCATTTATCCGCCACCTTAGAGTCTTTTTCCCTGATCTTGCAGACCACAGTATTGAATTGTGGTCTGCTCTTATTTTAGGAATTATCTCTAATTTTTTCATTAAAAGTCCAAGATCTTTTGTGGTCCAAATCATATCAATTCTCGAAAAAGAGTTGTGCCTTGCCGAAAAGTAAGTATAATCTTGTTCTTTAGGGTTTAATTCCCTCCATGTCCTCTAAACTCTCTTGTTTTACCAATTCAAAGAATGATTTTGGTAGTTTCCCTTCAATATTTCCCCCCCCCCCCCAGTTCTGTCCAGGGTATTTTTCACTGTTCCGTTAAAGTCTCCCATTATTATAATTTGTCCATGCACAACTTCGTCTAGTTGTTGCATTATATCTTTAAAAAAGAGTCTTTTGCTCCATTTGGAGCATATATTCCCAACAATAAAGTCCTTTTGTAATTCAATGTCACTTCTACCGCAATATATCTGCCATCATCATCTTTAAAAATTAATTTCGGGTCTAATTCTTGTTTGATATAAAAAACTACTCCCCTTTTTTTCTCCTTGGCCAGTGAAAAAAATTCCATGCCAAGTTGTTTGTTCCATAAAAATTTGTAATCCGTTTGTTTGATATGTACTTCTTACAGACAAACTACGTTACATTTTTGTTTCCCAATCCAGTGAAAAGTTGCCCTTTTTTTGTGGTGAATTAAGTCCCTTTATATTCCAAGATATTAATTTGTAATCCATAATGATTTTTATTCTTGATCTGTTTTCCCAAAGTCTTTATGGTCACTCAAAAAGTTTGTCATTTGCTGAGTAGTTGTGATAGTAAATCTTCGTCCTTTAAATTCAAAGCTCAAACCCTCTGGAAGTTCCCATCTGTATCTTATTTCTTTTTCTCACAGCTTTTCTGTCAACTTTTTGTAGAGTCTCCTGTCATTAATGACTTTCCTTGGCAATTCTTTCATAATTCTTACTCTATGCCATCCACCTCCAATGTGCTGTTATATTGTTTACTAAGAATCTTTCCCACCATGTCCCTTGTCACAAATCTCACCACCACATCTCTTGGTAATTTAATTTTTTTGGCGTATTCCAAATTTACCCTATAAATGTAGTCATAGTAATGGTCAGTTTCATCTGGGTCTTCTTCTAAAAATTCAGCAATAATTTTAATTATATATGTCCTTAAGTCAGTAGTAGTAGACTCTGGCACCCCTCTTAACCTTATTTGATTCTCCATTAATTTACAGTCAGCTAATAATGCTTTCTCCTGCATTTTTTGCAGTGGAATCTACTTTATCCATTCTTGTATCTAGGTCTTTCACCTTTTCCTCCACCTTCTGCACTTTCTGTAGAGCTGCTTCTGTGTCTTTTCTGAGATCTTCAATGTCTTTATTAACTTCTTCTGCACTGGACTCAATATCTTTTTTTAGTTCTCTTTTTAGTTCTGTTTTCGTTTCTCTAATTATCTTTGCCAATCTTGCTTCCATAGCATCCATTGCTTCTTACCATCCTGGTTTCTCAGCCCTGTCATTTGTAACTTTGGCCATTTTTTCTTCTTCAAGTGACCCAGCCCTCATTCGCATCTGCTTTGCTGCTAATCTTTGCTCCAACATCACTGTTTACCTATTACTTTAAATAGGTCCAAAAGTTGACCTCTCAGATTCAAATTTTAAATACACAGTCCTATAGATTAAATCATGCCCTTTTACATAAGTCCAAAATCGCCATTCTCTGATGTTCCTAGGTCAAGATATTAATTTTTTAAAAAAAAAATTACTCAAAATGGCCACAGCGGTTTTCTGTCCTTTTAAAAAGTTTTTTCCTTTATTCTCCAAAATTGTACCAAAGTTGATTCCAAGTATATGGTCCAATAGATTTAACCTTCTAATGACAATATCTGCCGGCTCTGCTCTTTTTCAATGTCCAGTTTTCTTTTAATTAATTTTAAAATTTTTGATCTTCTTATAATGGCCACTGATACTTCTCTATGATTTTGAGTCCTAGAGAAGGCTGAGAAACTTGTTATTTTTCTCTTCTCCTAATGGCTCCTTCCTTCCTTTCTTGACATGAAGTCTCGTTTCAGTGGTTATGAAGTCTCACGTTGTTTCAATGATGACATTTTCTGTATTATAATCACCAGCTCAGCAAAACTTCTCCGAGGGGTTGTCTATTTCAGACCACAGGTATTCCAAACAATATTTGTTTTTCCTCTTTTAGTCTTAAATCTCCAAGTTTACAAGTCCTGATTTTAACCCCTGCTTTCACTTCCTTAATATAAGATGATATTTCTGGATCCAGGCCTTTGTTTTTAGTTTTATTTAGTCTTTTATTAGTCCCAGAGTGATAGATATAAATCTTTTACCTTCTATTCCAATATCCTTCTGTGCACTGCTCTCTTAGTTGTTAGATGTTGATCAGTCTCAAAGAAGCTTTGTATCTTGGTGGATTTAAGTCAACTTAATGACCTTAGAGATCCTCTGTAGACGATTGAATGCAGTCCTTCTCGGGGGACTCTTCAAAGCCAAAAAGGAACCCCACTGGAGTCCCTTGTCAGCCAAAGTAAATCCCCTCAGAACTTGATAAGCAAATCTTGGCCCTCTCCCTGCCTGGAAGAGATAAGCAGCAGGTGTTAAGATCACCTTCTCTGCCCAGAACAGAGGTTCTGATCTGCTCAATCCTCCATGACCAAAACTCGGAACCCTCCTTATCAATGGAGGCCCAGATAGCAGCCACTGCCAAATATGTCTTTTTCCATCTTTAGCAGGTAAGGCAGTTGGCCCCCTTCCTTGAGTGCCATGACTTAGCGACAGTGATCCGTGCAAAGGTCACCTCGAGTATGGACTACTGTAATGCCTTCTACATGGGGCTGCCCTTGTCTCAGATCCAGAAGCTGCAGCTGGTGCAAAATGCTGCAGCCAGGTTGTTGATGGGGTTCTCTATACATGAGCACATCCAACCTGTGCTGAAAGTGCTGCACTGGCTGCCTGTAGCATACTGGATCCAATTCAAGGTGCTGGTACTAACCTTTAAAGCCCTATATGGCTTGGGACCTGCCTACCCGCAGGACCGCCTTTCCCTGCATATATCCCAGAGAGCACTACGTTCAGGGGCCTTAAATCTTTTGTCAATCCCTGGGCCAAAGGAGGCTAAACTAAGTTCAATCAGGGCCCAGGCCTTCTCGGTAGCAGCACCAACATTATGGAATAACCTCCCAAATGACATCAGGGCCTTACGAGATCTTGTTTAGTTCTGTAAGGCAGTAAAACAATATTGTTTCAATATGCTTTTAAAAACTAAGGGGAGAGTGCATATCTGGAAACTACGAGAAACCATGAAGAACTATGGAATGCCATCCATTAATCTATTTATCTTATACATTACATACCAGCAGATATAGCACCATATGAGTTAATTTTATATATTATGGTTTTAATAATTGCTTAATGTTTTATACTAATATTGTTTTATAATACATTATTGCATTTTATGATGTTAATATGCTGTTAGCCACTCTGAGCCTGTTCACAGGGAGGGCAGGATAAAAATATAAATAAATAAATAAATATAGTTTTCCCAGAAAAATAACTGCAGCTCCTATGAGGCAGTGCAATAATAGGGATATAGCCATCTATAATGGTCACTATGACCCTGCTATCTAGGAAGACTAGGTTCAAAACTCCCAGTTTACAAAGGAAATGTGCTAGGTGAACTTGATCTGGACACACACTTTCAGTCTAATCCACCTCACTGGCTTGTTGTTATTCCTCATATAAATAGTTCACGTTTCTTTCCTATTGAGAAAAAAATACACACACACTGTAGCAAGGCACACAAAGCTCATACCTCGAATAAAACTTGGTTGGTCTTTAAGGTGCTTTCTATTTCTCCTGTGCAATTGAGCCAGATGAGCAAATGGCAGGAAGGGCAGAAGCCTCAGCTAATGGAAGGGAAGAAAAGCTTGCCTTTGTTTCCTGTGTGATTGTGGGAACCTGGCCTGGAAGCAAGCTCTGGCTCATTCCATTCCTCCCCCGGAAGGGAAAGGGAAAGGAGCCTCAACGAATGCAGAGAACAGAGGCTTGCCTATCTATTGTTCCTGTACAATTGAGAGAGTCTGGCATGTAAGCTGTGATGCAGCAGAAGCAGAACTGAAGAAGGAAGCAGGAAACAGCCAAGTTGCCCAAGGGACAGATAGGAGCCATGCATGGGCTAGATGTGGCCCATGGGCCACATATTTGACACCCTGTCCTAGACACACACACACATCTGACAACTCATGCTGTGCATAAAAACAAATAGCAAAATGTAAATAATGTAAAAAATGTAAAAAATGTAAAAAAATAAGGCATGTCTGAATTTTAGCCCTCTTGGTAACTGTGTATAAAAATAAACAACACATAGTTTGTTGAAAACAAGTAGCTGTTTCTGTTATTAAGACAGGTCTTTAAAATTTGAGAAAAGAGATTTCTTGGCAGTTCTTAAGAACATAAGAACATAAGAGAAGCCATGTTAGATCAGGCCAATGGCCCATCCAGTCCAACATTCTGTGTCACACAGCGGCCAAATATATATATATATATATATATATATATATATATATATATATATATATATATATATATATATATATATATATACACACACACACACACACACACACACACACACACACTGTGGCTAATAGCCACTGATGGACCTCTGCTCCATATTTTTATCTAACCCCTTCTTGAAGGTGGCTATGCTTGTGGACGCCACCACCTCCTGTGGCAGTGAATTCCACATGTTAATCACCCTTTGGGTGAAGAAGTACTTCCTTTTATCCGTTTTAACCTGTCTGCTCAGCAATTTCATCGAATGCCCACGAGTTCTTGTATTGTGAGAAAGGGAGAAAAGTACTTCTTTCTCTACTTTCTCCATCCCATGCATTATCTTGTAAACTTCTATCATGTCACCCCTCAGTCGACGTTTCTCCAAGCTAAAGAGCCCTAAGCGTTTCAACCTTTCTTCATAGGGAAGGTGTTCCAGCCCTTTAATCATTCTAGTTGCCCTTCTCTGGACTTTCTCCAATGCTATAATATCCTTTTTGAGGTGCGGCGACCAGAACTGCACACAGTACTCCAAATGAGACCGCACCATCGATTTATACAGGGGCATTATGATACTGGCTGATTTGTTTTCAATTCCCTTCCTAATAATTCCCAGCATGGCGTTGGCCTTTTTTATTGCAAACGCACACTGTCTTGACATTTTCAGTGAATTATCTACCATGACCCCAAGATCTCTCTCTTGGTCTGTCTCTGCCAGTTCACACCCCATCAACTTGTATTTGTAGCTGGGAGTCTTGGCCCCAATGTGCATTACTTTGCACTTGGCCACATTGAACCGCATCTGCCACGTTGACGCCCACTCACCCAGCCTCAACAGATCCCTTTGGAGTTCCTCACAATCCTCTCTGGTTCTCACCACCCTGAACAATTTAGTGTCATCCGCAAATTTGGCCACTTCACTGCTCACTCCCAACTCTAAATCATTTATGAACAAGTTAAAGAGGATGGGACCCAGTACCGAGCCCTGCGGCACCCCACTGCTTACCGTCCTCCACTGCGAAGACTGCCCATTTATACTCACTCTCTGCTTCCTATTACTCAGCCAGTTTTTGATCCACAAGAGGACCTGTCCTTTTACTCCATGACTCTCAAGCTTTCTAAGGAGCCTTTGATGAGGAACTTTATCAAAAGCTTTCTGGAAGTCAAGGTAAACAATATCTATCGGGTCTCCTTTGTCCACATGTTTGTTCACCCCCTCAAAGAAATGTAACAGGTTAGTGAGGCAAGATCTTCCCTTGCAGAACCCATGCTGAGTCTTCCTCAATAACCCGTGTTCATCAATGTGCCTACTCATTCTGTCCTTGATAATGGTTTCTACCAACTTTCCCGGTATTGAAGTCAGACTGACTGGCCTGTAATTTCCCGGATCTCCTCTGGAACCCTTTTTAAAGATGGGGGTGACATTTGCTACCTTCCAGTCCTCAGGAACGGAGGCAGATTTCAATGAAAGATTACAGATTTTTGTTAGAAGATCCACAAGTTCAACTTTGAGTTCTTTCAGAACTCTCGGATGTATGCCATCCGGACCCGGTGACTTATTAGTTTTTAATTAGTTTTTAATTAGTTTTTAATTTAATTCTTATTACATAAACTGACATAAGTTTCTTGATCTAACAGACACTAAAGTTAGTGAAGGTAGGAACATTCACACCAGTTCCAGTTTCCTCCCTTATCCATTGGCTAGGGGTCATACCCATCTTCTAGGAGCTATTTTCCTCAGACTCAGGACCTGATCTACATGTTTTTTGAGGGGGGGGGGGGCAAAATTAAAAAATGATGCTCCCTTTTGGGCCATTCTGTCTTATGGTCCATAGAATACAATGGACTCCATGTCCAATTTGCCCCCCCCTTCGTCAGCGCCCGGGGCAATCACCCCCCTCTGCCCCCCACTTAGATCCGGCCCTGCTCAGACTTGCTAGGGATTGGATAAACTTTCCACTTCCCTAACTCAGGATTCTTCTTGAGCCTCTCTTCCAGTCTGCTCCACTCTCTTACTGTTAACTGTCAACCCGCACTTGCCACTCCCAGCTGACTCTCTCTCAACTGAAGAATTCCATTTGAGTCCCCTGTCATCCAAGGTTCTTAGCCTGAGTTAACCATTTACTGTCTGTCATCTCCCCCAACTCAGTTTGCCTTGAGCATAAGTACTGCTTATTTGTTATAGGATATATTTCTTCTCATTCTGCATAACAGAATGATGTCTTTTTGTTCCTTCTCAATTTGATCTGTTTTACTGAAAGATAATTTTCTTTTGTTTGCATTTGTAGCTGCATCTGCTATTCTAGGAGGGGAAACACAAAAAATCAAGGTACTAGGTTGTTTCCCCCCTCAAAAGCTGACCAATCTAAAATCGTAATTTTCATGCTGTGACAGAAGCTAAGTGAGTAGTTCTTTACCTGCCAGTTTAAGCATTGCCAGGTGATTTAAAGCTGTCACCTTCCAAGATAATTAGTCCCAGCTTGCCTGACAGAGAGTATTTAGCAAGCAATCTGTGGGAACATCTT
Organism: Heteronotia binoei; assembly: GCF_032191835.1. Taxonomy (NCBI): domain Eukaryota; kingdom Metazoa; phylum Chordata; class Lepidosauria; order Squamata; family Gekkonidae; genus Heteronotia; species Heteronotia binoei. The sequence goes on from NC_083226.1 coordinate 61,365,244, forward strand.
ATTATTACATTAATTATGGGCTTTATCAGTAACTGCACCTGGCAGAAACTGGGGGAAGAAAGATTTTTGGTAGCTCTTGATGAAAAAAAAACTTTTTAAAACCTGCATTTTTTCAGTAAAAAAGGCACCCTGCTTTCATATTTCAATCAGATAGAATCTCAGGGGTGGCCAGCGGTAGTTCTCCAGATGTTTTTTGCCTACAACTCCCATCAGCCCCATCCATTGGCCATGCTGGCTGGGGCTGATGGGAGTTTTAGGCAAAAAACATCTGGAGAGCTACCGTTAGCCACCCCTGAGATAAATTCATCCTCATTTAACCCTTTCCTTGTTCTCACTGCATAAAAGATATTCCACATCTCTAGAGTTGTAGAACTAATACAATAGGGTTGTCATGTTTTTATGCAACATGGCTTTTTTGCATCTTTGAATGGTTACACTAAGACTGGGAATTCACAGATGTAGCTTTTCCCATCATTTCATCTCCAGGCTGGGAAAATCATCACCTGTTAATGATTTTCTGCCTGTTATGCAATCTTTACACAAACAAAGAATGTGCCTATATAAAAAAGTGACTTGCGGACCTGTGGTGATAATTCAAGGTGATGTCCATGAAAGTGTTGAAGTTTTAGATGGTTTAAAAGGCCCCATATCTCATATCCAAGGGCTGGCCTCTTTGTGGATAGTAAAATATATACAAAGTAGTCAAATCATGGTTACTGTATTGGGCTCTATAGACATGGAACAAAGTAGTCAGCCATAGTTACTCTGTCAGGGTTTGTAGACATGGGAGAACTAAGTTTTCTGGAAAAGCTAGTTATCCAGCCTAAATCCTTCACACCTAGCTGCAATGTTTGTAGTCATGGAGATGATAAAAAAAAAAACCCAACTGGTTATCAATAACAACCACAAATGCATGCTGGAGATTCAACATGTGGGCAAAGAGGCTGAGGAAGGACACAGGAGGAGGGGAGAACTGAGGGGGAAATCAGATTTTATTTCCCAGTGAGTCCTCATGGTTCTTCCATTTGTTTTAACATGATAATCTATAGAAAGAGAAAACACTGAATCCCTGTCAGATCTTTCCCTAATAATAGATGATAGATCTGAGTTTGTACTATTTGCCTTTGGACCTAGTATTCACTATTTCCACCCCCTCAGTGTCCAAATAAATATATTTGTCAAGTGAGGTCATACTTCATGCCTCCCAAAAAGTAGTTTCTAGTCAATGAAAGTTTATCTTTATGCCATAATTAATCTGTTTTAATCTTAAAGTACCAGAGTCCTTTTTTGTTTTTTGTTCTGCCTGTGATGGGTAAAATAGGATAGTGCCACACCAAAACCCCTTTCCTTGACAGATGAGGGACTATCTCATCATATAATAATAGAAGGGAAGAATTATTTTTGGACACTGCTGTGTGTATAGGCAACAGCTATCCCCCCCCCCTTTTTTTAAACTGGCGCTATAGATCACATATACTTTTTTGGTATTTTTGTATTTTTTCATTACGTGCATGTGTGACTGTGAGTGTGTGCATGTGCACCTGGAAATCATGGTGATCTCTGGTAACTGACTCCTACTGGGGGCCTGGAAGATACCCAGAGAGGTAACTGAATAAAGTCTGCCCCTGCCTCCAGTCTCTGGTATTCCAAGGAGGTCTGCCATCCAAGTTCTTGCCAGAGTCAACCCTTCTTAGCTTCTTAGCTTCTTGGGCTATCCAGGTCAGGGTTGGATCACATAATATTTAAAAATATTGAAGCTCCGACAGCCTGCCGCCTTGGCTGTCGGTGATCTTTTTATTTATGCAGGAGTTATAGAGCGTGCACAGCCCTGGCGGGCGGCAGCACTGATCCAGTACATGGACATCATATACAAAGGGTATACGATGTTCAGCGGCCCGGCCTGGATTCAATATGACCAGGAATTCAGGATGAGGGCTGCCTTGTACCCTTCCCTTCCATGGGATTGGATACATCAGCAGTTGCGGCTGCAGGTGATGTCACCGGCGTGGCCCAATTTGGGAGACCGTTCTGACAGTGGCCATTTAGTGGCTAAGGCTTCCTCTTCTCCTGCTACCTCTTCAGCTTCCCGCGGGTCAGCGGGGCAGGCGGTTCAACCCTGCTTGCTTTGTTGGGAGTTTGGATCACAGGGGGTGTACAATCGGAAAGGTTGCATTTCAAGCATGAATGCCCCATGTGTGCCGGCCCACACTCATTTAGCAACTGTCTAAGAGTTCAGCCGCGTAAGGGTCAAAAGAGGCAGGGCGGGAGTGGGGGTTCCTCCCAAGCTGGAAAAGGGTCCCAGCCCGATAAAGATGGGACCTCTTGAGTGGTGGCTTAATAGGTACCCACGTAGAGCTGACAGTTTGTATTTGTTTGAAAGTTTTACATTGGGTTTTAGAATTCCTTTTCAGGGTTCTCGGGTGCCAACTTGGTCTTGAAACCTTAGTTCGGTTAAAGGTTTAGAACATGTAGTGGAGGCTAAGATTGCCAAAGAATTAGCTGAGGGCAGGATTTTGGGTCCATTTTCTAGTCCTCCAGTGATTAACCTTAGGGTTTCTCCTTTGGGGGTGGTACCAAAGAAAGCGCCTGGTGAATTTCGTTTGATTCACCACCTTTCTTACCCCAAGGGTTCTTTTGTTAATGATGGGATTCCTAGGGAACTATGCTCAGTTAGGTATACTACCTTTGATCAGGCCGTGGGCGTCGTTTGACACTGTGGTCAGAGGGCTGAGCTGGCAAAATGCGATATCAAATCTGCATTTCGCCTTCTCCCTGTCCATCTGGACGATTTTGTGCTGTTGGGTTTCTCTTTCGCAGGGAAATTTTACATGGACAGGGCGTTGCCTATGGGCTGCTCTGTCTCATGTGCGGCTTTTGAGTGTTTCAGCACATTCTTGGAGTGGGCTGTGCACGAAAAAGTGGGCTTACAGGATGTGGTCCATTATTTGGCCTACTACCTGTTTGTGGGTCCTTTAGGGACTGGGCGTTGCGCTCAGTTGTTGCCCGGCTTTCTTCAGCTGGCTGCTGAGTTGGGTGTGCCTTTGGCCGAGGAGAAGACTGAGGGCCTGCCCCAATGCCTTATGTTTTTAGGTATTGAGTTGGACACCCTGGCGCAATCATCTAGAATACTCCTGCAGAAACTGGAGGATTTGAAGAATAGGATTAGTATTGTCCTCCTTAAGAAGAAAGTGACGCTGCTTGAGCTTCAGCAGTTGGTGGGGCATCTTAACTTTGCTTGCAAATTGGTTGCCCCTGGGAGGGTGTGGCAGGAGTTTTTGGAATCCCTTAATGGGATTTCTTTTTGGAGAGAGGACATGAGACTTGAGGCGAAGCTACAGGTTATGTCCGATGCTGCTGGGTCATTACGTTTTGGGGTTTACTTCCGTGGACATTGTTGCATGGAGGTTTGGCCTGATTCATGGGTGCAGGCTGGTTTGAGCCGGGATCTCACTTTTTAAGAGTTTTTTCCAATTTTGGTTGCGGTTTGGTTGTGGGGAAGTGATATGGCTGATCACACCATACATTTTTAGTGTGATAACATGGCGATGGTTCATGTTATTAATTCCCTTTCATCCAAATCGCACCGGGTTATGAGGTTGGTGAGGGCCTTCACTCTGCGTTGCCTGCAGCTTAACATTTTGTTTTTAGCCAAACACATTCCTGGGGTGAACAACGGGGTGGCTGATGCTCTCTCTCATAAACAGATGGAGAGGTTTCATCAGTTGGCCCCGGAGGCCAATCAAGACGCAGCGCCAATGCCCCAGGAGCTATGGCTGATTGGAGAGCCTAGGCCTGCAGAGCGATAGGCCTAGCCATTGCGCCTAGCACCAGGAAGTCTTACGAACATGCTGTGCGGCAATTTGAAGACTTTAGGACTGAGGTAGGGTATCGCATTGTCTGGCCCCTCCTGGTGGAGCAGTTGCTCCATTATTGTGTTTCCTTAAAAGGTAAGGGTTTGGCCGTGCGATCCATCAGAGGATGCCTGTCTGCGCTGGCTTTTGCTAGCAAGGCATGAGGGTATAAGGAGGAAACAGCAGACTTTTGTCTTCGAAAGATGCTGGAGGGGTGGTCCAGAGAGGTTGGGCCTAGTTTGGACAACAGGAACCCTATGTCCCCCGAGATGCTCAAGGGTTTGAAGGGGGTTTGGAGTGCAGTTTGTGCGTCTCATTTTGAGGCTGTTTTGTTTCATGCAGCCTCTTTGGTGGCCTTTTTTTGGGTGCTTAGGATCAGTGAGTTAGTGGCAAGCTCCAGGAATGATGTTTTCAGTAGAGTGTTGTCAATTAGGGATGTTAGGTTAGCAGGGGGTAAAGTGGCTCTTACCATCCGGCGTTCTAAGACAGACCAATTGGGCTTTGGGACTGTAGTGGAGTTGGGTCCATGTTCGGATGTGGAGCTTTGCCCGGTTTCCACATTGGCTGACTACTTGGCTGTGTGGGGAGGCTGCGAACGGTTGTTGTTTTGTCATTCTGGAGGCACCCCTCTGACAAAACATCAGTTTTGGACAGTGACGTCTAGGGCCATAGTTCGGTTGGGGTTGTCTGGAGTGAGGTTTGGTATCCACTCCTTTAGAATTGGGGCGGCCTCTACGGCCACGGCCTTGGACTATTCTTCTTCCTCCATGCAGCGCCTTGGCCATTGGCGGTCTCGGGCTTATAAATGTTATATTCACCCTTTGCTCCATTCTTAGCTTTGTTATTGGAAGCTGGGGTAGTTTAAGGTTTGGGTTTTATAACTTGTCTGTTTCTCTTTTTAGATGCTGTTGTTCCTGGCTGGAGGAGCAGAGTTCTCATCTGCGGTCACAATTATGTGTTTTGGGTGGCACATCAAGCCTGGAGAACTGTTGGCTCTCAGCTGGGGCTCAGCCAATATGTTACTGTGGAATGGCGGGGGCACTGGGGTCTTCAGTGGCCTGGTTTGCTTCCATTGTTGTTTCATGGGAGTGTGCTCCCTCCCCCTCAGGTTTTAATTATTCACCTGGGGGGGAATGATCTTGGGCTGATTAAAGGCAAGGCTTTGATCTAGCAGGCTCAAGATGATTTCAAGTACATTAGGAAGAGATGGCCTGGTACCATCATAGTCTGGTCGGCCATGATTCCGCGCTTGGTGTGGCGCAGTGCTTGGAATCCTGCTGGGATAGAAAGGGCTTGTTAAAGTGCAAATAAGGAGATTCATAAGGCATTGCAGCATGGTTTGGGCCATTATTTGCCCCATCCAGATATTTCTTCGGAATATCCTGACCTTTATAGAGGGGATGGTGTGCATCTCTCAAAAAAGGGTAATATGCTTTTCCTGAGGGATCTTCAGCAAGGGCTGGTGTTGGCTTTGGGCCTTTCGGTGGGTGCTAAGCCCTAAGTAGAGACTTGGCCTTAGTTATGGCAGGTTTTACTGGGTTTATGGTACCATGCGGCCTGGGGAGGACTGGTTAGCCTCCCCCTTTGGGGAAGTTAGGGGTCTGGCAGGATCAACCTCTGGGTATCGGTGACCCGAGGTGTGTGAATGCAGATTGTCCTGGAGACTCGGTCGGATGGGTGCCTTTTGCTGAGACGCGCATCTGGTGACTGGGCCCTCCGGCGTGGGCCTCCCTGCTGGGCCTGCCTGACGGGAGCTGTGACACACAGCTCTGGCTAGCGGGCTGGGTCTCTCGCTCACAAAAAAGGCAGGGGAGCGGTCTGTGGTGACCCCTGGCCCTGACCTGGCTGCAGTTGGTTGCCCTTGTCATTGTTAGGTTATTTAAATAAAGTGGCCCATAGTTTTACCAATTCACTTGTGTCCGCCTCTTTATTCCAACTTCGGGGGGCAATTATACTTTCTCCTGTTCATAGCTGACCAATTATTCCAGTATGTCTTACAAAGCACAGAATGTAAAGAACTGTTTTGCATAGCATCTTACATTAGCATCTTACAGATCCGGGCCCTGTGGGACTTATCTAAGTTTTGCAGGACCTGTAAGACAGAGCTCTTCCACCAGGCTTTTAATTGGTCCAGCAGGTGTCCCCTGAAATCATCACTCCCCACAGCACCTTATGCTTATGTTATGCTGAACATTACCAGCCTATATGTGGTCTTTGATTTGTTGCCAATGATGTGGATAATGGTTTTAGTCAATTCTGTAATTAAAAGATTATCTAGTTTGGATATAGTTTGTTTTGATGTTTTGTAAGGTTTCTTAATGTTGTAAGCCGCCCAAAGCCTGCTTGCGGGATAGGGCGGGGTATAAATCGAAAAATTTAATTAAATGTCTTTTTGTCTATGCTGCGTTTTACACACATGTCTTTTGGATAAGACTCAACAGTTTTCTTCAAAACTAGGCTCATTTGAGCCCCTGATAGTTAGCAAAGCTTTATAATAAGATTTAAAACAAGTGATGTGTTTACTTCCTAGCTGTCCAGATATAAGATGTTCAAAGAGGCATCCTCAGAAATGTTGAAAACCTGTCAAGGATTTGCTGCCAGTAACAATAAACATACCTTGCAGAAAAAGAAGTACAATCTAATCCAAAATAGTTTCCAGAGTCTGGGTAAAGTAGTAAGCACAGACAGACAAACACAGGTGACTGCCTTAAGAGATCAGTCTGGTGTGAGCAGCAAAGTCAAAGCAGAGAGGGAGAGTGTGCAAATGAGATGACACTGGAGAGAGGTTGATGGCTGTACATATGGTGCCGGAAGACCAAGATTTTTGCATTTGTGAGCACTGGAGTGCTTTCTGTGATAAGAAGTGATTGTTTGGATTAGGCAGTTTCTACTTCAGCAGATGGGTGAACAAAACTCTAGGGTTCTGAATTGGCAGCCATTGTTAAGAGAATCTGAAGTGGAAAGCAAGAAGATGGAAACTGCTGTGTTAACTCCATCCAGGGAAATGCTGTCAGCATCCCATACAGAATCTAAGAGAGGAGGGAGAAGAGAATGGGGGGAAAGAGCAACAATACAATATGCAGAAACATCAAAAAAGATAGCTTTTTTGATAATATTATTATAACAAAAATCAAACCCTCTTAGATATCCAGATCAAGTGTACTAACTGGGAACATCAGAGCTGTTCCCGTATCATCAATTTGTTCTATGGAATTTTGGAGGTGTAACCGTGCTTCTCATGATTTTTCACATGGCTACTGGCATGCTGAAGTTCCACAGATCAGAAATCAGTGCTGAATAACAGCAACTTATTGATATAGTGCTGGACTTGCTGAGGGAGAAGTATGTTCAAACTAACCTACCTGCCACAATCAGTCTAAAACACTTCTCCATTCCATGACACATGGCATCCCTTGTAATGTTGTGAAAGATGCTACTTCTTTGGTAGCATCCTACACCTGGAAAACAGTGCCACCACCATGCAGTGCTGGGTGCTTTTTTCAGTCTGCTGGATACCATCTTCATAAGGAATGTAGTGGTAGCTATGATATCACTAAACTTTTTTTTTTTGCTGAGTTCACAACTAGTCTAGAGCTCAAGCTCTTTTCAGCTATCCTTGAACTCTGTTCATTTCAAATGACAGTTAGTTGAACCAGCTACAGAAAAAAGTAGATTGACTGCTTTTTAATAGAGGCTAAAAGTTGAGATTGGCCTTCTTATCTTGCTTTACCAGATGTAACTCATATGTACCTGCAGAGTGGCTCATATGTTACTTATCTAGTTAAGAACTAATCAGTTATCTAGATAATAACTCATGGTTATGCTAGCTAATCCACACTCATGTTGCTTTATCTCTTATTAATTATGAACCAATTAGTTATCTGAATAATATTGCAAGATTATGACAGAAGATTTAGATATAAGAACTGAATTTTCTCTATAAATATGCAGTCCTGTGACAAGCTGGATGAAAGTCTCAGAACAGGTGAGATTACTTGGTGAGTAGCTTGGACTTTTTGATTATCCCTAAAAGTAGCAAGACAAACAGCTGAAAACTGATTTGCTTTTAAGAGTATTACTTACTCAAAGCAATAGTAACTAATTTGTCAAAGTAGGTTATTTTAGTGTTTATTTAGTGTTTATTTTCACAGTAATTGTAAGATTAATTTTTTTCATGCTCATATTCCATTACATCTAGCTGACTAAAGAAAACAACTTAATGAAAGATTACGGTTTCTCAGGGCTTTTTTGGTAGAAAAGCCCAGCAAGAACTCATTTGCAAATTAGACCACATCCCCCTGATGTCACCATTGTTTTGCACAGGGCTTTTTTTCCAGAAAAAGCACAGCAGGAGCTCATTTGCATATTAGGCCACACCCCATGACATCAAGCCAGCCAGAGCTGCATTCCTGCTAAAAAAAAAAGCCCTGAGGTTTCTGCAGTTGTTCTGTCTGGTTTGCTGGTTATACTCAAAGAATGTACTTACCCCTTATTCTTTTGTATTATTCAAATTAAAGTCTGTTAATTAGCCTGAAATAAGAGAAATCCAGGAGAACTCTGTGCTAAATATTTTGTATAGGTTCAGCTACAAAGAAGTGTCAAGTTCAAGTTCTCTTACTAGATGCAGGCAGCAATCTCTCACTACAAGAGGTCATCCATAAGTCAGGTGACAAGGTCCAACAGAAAGAGATAGGTCTGCATGACAAAAAGGATCAGATTCTCATTGTTAATAAGGATGCAAGATGATAGAAATATCCTACTTCCCAGCCCAGTTAATCTTCACTATACATCTCTAGCAGTACATCTATCTTCTAGGGCAATCATCTGGAATAAGCAGAACTGCTTTTTATGCCCTCACCATCTACAGAATTCTATTTGAAGTTCTGGAAACTACCCTGCACTCTTGTATGCTTGCGGAAAGAGGAATTCTAACATTTCTAAGATGATGGTGGACTCTTATCCAAAGTACTTTGTGAAAATGCTTCACAGTGTAATTTTCTAAGGAAGCACTGTTTAGTCAGCTTTACAGGAATGTTTATACCCCTCTCTAATGAACTGAAAAGGGGGAGAAATGCTTCACTGTCTTAATTTGTTGTGCTGACTGTAAAGTTCAATTACGTTAATGGTCTACTGTGTTTCTGAAATCTGAAGTACTTCAGCTAATTAATCACCCTAGTATTATACTGTGTGCAGTGCAATGGAACACAATACAGTGATGAGACCAAACAAGGTTTTCCTGCTTGACTAAACGAATGTGAAGGGACGAGGGGAAGTCCTTGACATTTCTCTGGCTTGGATGTGTTCAAGATGGGGCAAAGATGGTGAGCTTTGGTAACAACTATGCTTGACTACACTAAGTTTGTTTAAAAATATCACTTAGCATTTATATTATGCTTCAGAGTGTTCAAAGTACTTTACATACATAGCTTTGTAAAGTAGGTCAGAGTTATTGTCTCAATAACAAAGCTGGAAGACTGAACTATTAAGCACTTCTTAGATATTCTAAACATGCACAATGAATGTGTGTGTTGAGGGGAAGGATAGGATCCAGGCAGAAAGCACCCCCCTAACCTGTGAACACACAATACAGAGATTCTCAGGCATTATAAAATCACATGTTCTAGCAGCCTACCAACCATGTGTCTCAGGAGTGCACACTAGATGAGATCCAGTTTGGTGTAGTGGTTAAGTGTGCAGACTCATATCTGGGAGAACCAGGTTTGATTTCCCACTCCTCCACATGCACCTGATGATGTGACTTCCTCCGCCTCCTCTCTTATACAGATTATGAAAGCAGCACAAAGCATTCTAACGCAAAGGAAAAGAATCCTCACATAGCCACATCATGCAATAGGATTGACAATCCCCAGTTGGGGGCAGGTGATCCCCTAGTTTGAAGGCCCTCCCCCTGCTTCAGGGTCATCAGAAAGTGGAAGGAAAGGGAAATGTCTGCTGGGCACTCCATTATTCCCTATGGAGACCTGTTCCCATAGGGCATAATGGAGAATCAATCTATAGCATCATAAAGTTGGAAGGAACCTCGAAGGTTATCTTGTCCAACCCTTTGCACAATGCAGGAAACTCAAAAATATGGACATCTGGGGCTCTGGGTGGTGTTTTTTGAGGCAGTGGCCCCAAATTGTCAGCATAGCATCTGTTGCCTCTCCTCAAAACAGCCACTAAGTTTCAAAAAGATTGGACTAAGGAGTCCAATTCTATGACCCCCAAAAGAAGGTGGCCCTATTCTCCATTATTTCCAAGTGAAGGGAAGGCATTTAAAAGGTGTGTCTTCCCTTTAAATGTGATGGCCAGAACTCCCTTTGTGTTTCAATCATGCTTGTCACAACCTTGCTCCTGGTTCCACCCCCAAAGTCTCCTGGCTGCACCCCAAAGTCCCAGATATTCCTTGAGTTGGATCTGGCAACCCTATGCTTACAAAGGAAAGAGTGAATGCACTGCCACATCTATGCAGTGGAGAAATATCAATGGAGAAATACCAGTAATTCAAACACTTGCTGCACATTAACAGGTAAATAATATCTTCAGGATTACTTCTATTCTGATTGGTGGTGTGATGGGACCGGCCCAATTTGACCATCAGCTCTCTCTTGGATTGCCAACTCCTGGAGGGAACTATTCTTCCTCTTGCCACTAGGGAGCACTGCCACCACCTGCTCAATTTAGGGGTTCCAGACTGAGACGAACAGGTCTCTCAATCCCCCTTTACAGTTCTGAGACCTGGCCTCAAGGTCTTCTGTTACCCAGCACCTGGATACCACAGTGACCAAAGTCCTTCCTTGGGAGACCCCTGGCACCCTTGCTAACTGCTTGCCTTTCTTTTTCCTGGGACTCCTCTTTTACAATAGCATGGTCTAAGGCAACTGGGGAACTATGTGGTACAGAGCTTTATTGCCAGCATTCAAAATAGTAAAAGGTTTATTTTAAAAAATGAAAGGTTACAAGCATAATCTTAGGACAGCACATGATCAGCAACCAGAGGATCAAATAAAAGTTAGTTTTAAACACATCCTTCTGTCCCTGGTTTAAAAACTTGCCCTACCAGATGTTTAAGCAGAGCAGGCACATGTAAGTAAGTTACAAGAAGGTTCTAATGATACCTCATTGCAACTAAAAGCTGACAGATAGAATTTGGCAGTGGCATTCCACAAAAAGAATATAAAGATAAGAAAAAAATCAGAGGAAGCCGGGAGAATTGTGGCACTTCAAGTCTACTGGATCTATGAATATGAAAGATGGTCCCCAGAAGAAGGATAGCTCATATCCGAAACGAAATTGGACCAGTTCTTTTATCATCCATAGGTTATCCCAGTCTTTATGAGATATATTTTTATGAATTTGCAGAGAAGAATTGTGGCACTTCATGTCTACTGGACCTATGAATATGAAAGACAGTCCCCAAAAGGAGGATAGCTCATATCCGAAATGAAATTGGACCATTTCTTTTATTGTTGGACTCTATTAAGGAAGCATTATGATTTTTGGACAGTAGCTATGTTGTTTTCTAACTGCATTATTGTATTGTATTGTAATTTATCATGAATTTGCATTACACGGAGAAACTACTTTGAGACACAGTCAAATATGACTGATGGCTACTGGCTAGAAAGTAGCAGTCTGTTATCTTCCAGTCCCAGCTTCAAGAGAGAAGAGAATGTACTCTTCAGAGCAAGCACTTCTATTAATCCTCTGACTCCACCCACTTTACATCACTCTTCACCCCTTGTTACCTCGTCCACCCAGCTTTAGGCTTCTTTTTCTGTTGTCCCCAGGAAGCCTCCTTTCTGATAGGCATTCTGGGAACTCCCCATGCATTCTGGGAAATCTCCAGCTAATTCCTGGAGAACGTCTCTGGGGCTGGTCTAGCCCAATGCCCTCCCCACTCAGCTTGCTACCTCTTTAGGAGGCAAGGCATTTCTCCACAGGTGATACTCTTTCTACCAAGCCCTGGTAGTTCACCATCCTGAATTTCATCAGAATGACTCTTTCTATGAGGACTTATGAGGCTCACAAATTCTTATCAACAGTATGCTGACTCATAGTTCCCAATACCCAAGAAAAACAGAGCAAGACAATATGGAAGGGCAAAACCCTTCCAATCCCAAAGGACAACAACAACAAAGACATAAGAAAATTAGAATTATATCCTTCATAGTTTTATGACCTTACAAGGGTCATAAGGTGGTTACCAATTTAAAACATACATCATAAAACCACATTCAAAACTATTAAAATCAACCTGCCCCAAACACCCATTAAAGCAATTAAAAAACTGAGTTAAAATACATAAAACCAGCAATTATAATATTGGTTAGGAAGGAGGAATCACTGAGAGAATGCCAAACAAAACAAGTCTTCACCTGCTGTTGGAAGATGGCAAGAGAAGAGGACAGAATAACTTTCTTGGGGAGAGAATTCCAGAGCTTTGGTGCCATGACTGAGAAGGCCCTCTCCTGGGCGGCCACTAGGATTGCCAAATCCAATTCAAGAAATATCTGAGGACTTTGGGGGTGGAGCCAGGAGCAAGGTGGTGATAAGCATAACTGAACTCCAAAGGGAATTCTGGCCATCACATTTAAAGGTACTGCACATCTTTTAAAATGCCTTCCCCCACATTGAAAAAATGAAGAATAGGGGCACCTTATTTTGGGGCTCATAGTATTGGACTCCCTGGTCTAATCCTTTTGAAACTTGGAGGATACTTTGGGGAGAGGCACTGGATGCTATGCTGAAAATTTGGTGCCTCCAACTCAAAAAACAGCCCTCTCCCGAGCCCCAGATACCTGCATATCAATTCTCCATTATACCTATGGGAATCAGTCTCCATAAAGAATAATGGAGTGCCCAGCAGACATTTCCCTCCCCTTTCCCCGCTTTCTGATGACCTTGAAGTGGGGGAGGTCATCCAAACTGGGGGATCCCCTGCCCCTACCTGGGGATTGGCAACCCTAGCTACCACCCATTTAATCTTAGAAGATGGGGCACCCAAAACGTATACTTTGGCCATGAACAATTTTAGACTTTTCTTTCAGCTCTAGGGAGATTAAACACTACTTACAGTTTTCACCTTAAATTTGTGTTCAGCCCATTTCTAACCATTGATTCCTGTGTGGAAGCCACTTTGTTTCTAAGGCTCCATTTCTGATAAGCTAGACCATCACATTTGCAGGGTACAGAAATTAGGTGTTGATACAGGAACTGGCTTTGGCCTGTTTCATCCAGCCTTTTTAAATATTTTCAGACTTGAGTAATGAGCTTCAAAGGTAACTTGACTGTTTAGTAGATAAAGTTTAGCCAATGTAAAAGCTAACAAGCCCCAGTAACAGTAGAAACCCAACCAGCTTTTACTTAAGTTCTTTCTTGATACCAAATAGATTAAAGGCTTGTTTACAGGAGGCGAGTTGTTTTTCTTCACTGCTGGCATGGAGACTGAACCAACACAGCCATGTGTCACTGTCTGGAGATGCTGCCTGATCCAGGACCAAATCCTTCACTGTGGGAGATACAGCCCCAACCCCCAGTGGCTGTGAGCCTGGCAGCGTCCTGGGTGCCAGCACAGGGCCCTTACCTGGCCCCACAACTCCAGGAGCAGGTGGAGGAACCAGCTGGGGCCCAACATTGGAACAGAACAGCCCAGAGAAGACAACGGCCTCAACCGATACGAGATTTGGGACTAGGCTTCCCAACCCTCCCGCCCTGGCGGGGGACCCCAGAATTTCCAGCCTCTTCCCCTGCTCCCCCAAAAAACGGAAGCGAGGGGAGGGGGGAAACGGCGCCAAGGAGCGTGGCGAGCCGCCCCAGAGAAGAGGCGGCAGCAGCGCGGCTCGCCATGCTCCTGGCCTGCCTCCACCCTCCCCTTCTATGGTTTCACCTCAGAGGCGGAGCTGCCGCCTCTTCTCCGCTGCTCCTCCGAGATGGGCTCAGCCAATAAAGTTTATGCTAAGCTGCAACATTACTAATATCTTGCTCTTGCTCCCCGCCCAACTCCGAGAGTGAGCGGAAGTGCGTGCCTAAGTCCCGCGAGTCGTCATTTCCGGCATTTGGGCGCGCGGCTTGATTCGCTGTGGCTCGGCGGGTGTCTTTCACGCCGAGGCCGCTGCTTGGAAATGGCGGGTAAGCAGCTGAGGGGGACGGTAGAAGTGAAGCCGGGAAATGGTAGGCCGAGTAGGGCCTCCGTCTCTGGTTTGGGCGCCTCTTTTTCTATGCCCTTCACACTCTCTCTCTGGGCCAGGTTGGAGGTAGGGGGCTGCCTAGCTGGCTCTGGAGGTTGCCGGCTCAGAGGTAGTCCAGCCAGCGATTCCTCCTTGTCCTAGGAAGGTGGAAGGGATGCTGGTGGGGAAAACCCACTCTGGGTCTTGCTTGCCAGACTTCCTCGGTTTGTTTTGCGGTGGAGGTTTGCTTACCTCCATGCCTGAGAAAGCTGGTAAAAGGACCACCAAAATGCTGCTCTTGAATTCTTAAAGGCAAGCTGCTTATAAAATGTGAACTGGTCTATTGACATTTGTGGTCGTGAGGGATGTGTGTTTATAGCGGGCGTGGCCAAACTTAATGTAAGAACCACATAAAAAATGTTAGATGTTTGAGAACCGCAAGACATGAATGTCAGATGTTTGAGAGCCGCAAGACAGGAAGGAAGGAAAACAGATGGAGAGAGGTGGAAAGAAAGCTATTTTAAATGCATTCTTCAAGCTGCCAGGGGGCTTGGCGAAGTGATTTAAAGAGAGAAATGCTTTCTCCAAGCCAGTTGATGGAGGCTCCAAGAGCCACACAATATGTGTGGAAGAGCCACATGTGGCTCCCGAGCCACAGCTTGGCCACCCTTGGTTTATAGGATGGTGTGATACTACTCTAGTGGTCTGTTTATTTGACAACAAACCTGAGGGACTAGTTTGCATGTCAGGGGCAACTTATCAGTAGCTAAACTAAGATAAATATGTTGTTTAAAAATGGGAGGCTAGCAGCTTGGTGGGCCTTTAGTGGGTTTTGTGGCTGTTGAGCTTGAGAGTCTCCTCTTCAACGGAAACCAAGCCCATGGAGGCTTCCAGGATAAAATCAGAAGGGGAGGGTGGAGGGAAGGAAGACATTTAAAAAGGTGTGCCGTCTCTTGAAATGCGATGGCCAAAACTCCTGTTGGGGTTCAGTGATGCTTGTCACACTCTTGCTCCCAGCTCCACCCCAGTGTCTCCTGGCTCCACCCCCAAAGTCTCCTGGCTCCACCCCCAAAGTCCCCCGATATTTCTTGAATTGAACTTGGCAACCCTATTTGGGAGTGGAGAGGCCTTTACAAAGCAAACCAGGATATGAGACAGGGTGGAGCCAGAAAAGTCTGCACAAGGGCAAAAAAGCCCAGTAGTAGCCTAGACTTAGGAGAGCCAGGAAAAAGCGAAGCAGGGACTGAGATAGGCTTCCCAACCCTCCTGCCCTGGCAGGGGACCCCAGGGTTTCCACCCTCTTCCCCCGCTCCCCAAAAAAACGGAAGCGGGGGAGGGGGGGAAACGGCGCCGGGGAGCATGGCAAGCCACCCGATCCTGGGCGCCGCGCCACTACCGCCCCCTCCCCGCCCACCACAGCTGCTCCTCCGAGAATGGCCCAGGCTGAGCTCATCTCGGAGGAGCAGCCAAGAGGCGGCAGCAGCGCAGGGGAGGGTGACGCAGGCCAGGAGCATGGCGAACCGCGAATCTGAGCCCTTCTAGGACCCAGACTTGCGGCTCGCCATGCCCCCGGCCTGCCTCCACCCCCCCACTCCGCTTCCACCCCAGAGGCCAAGCGGGCGAGGCCGCCGCGCCGCTGCCGCCTCTTCTCCACTCGCTGTGGCTGCTCCTCCGAGATGGGCTCAGGCTGAGCCCATCTCAGAGGAGCAGCCACGGCGAGCAGAGAAGAGGCGGCAGCAGCGGGGCGGCTCGCCACGGTCCCCAGCGCCGTTTCCCCCCTTCCCCCTAGCTCCACCCCAGTGTCTCCTGGCCCCACCCCCAAAGTCTCCTGGCTCCACCCCCAAAGTCCCCAGATATTTCTGGGGTTGGACTTGGCAACCCGAGACTGAGAGCAAGCACTCTATGCCACCCAAGCCCTGCCCTAACCTCAGGGAAGGGTGGGGAGGAAGCATCCGACAGCCCAGTATGAGGGACAGGAGAATGCACTCCTTCAGAGAGAGGCTGAATAGATTCAGGGAAGGGTGGAGCTATTTGGACCTCTAAAGGCACATTTTTGGGAAAAAAGGAGTGGAGGACACAGCTCTAATGTCATAAGAGCTGTAGTCCTGTGAAAAGGAGAAGGAATAATGTGGCGCAACCACTTTCCCTTCCCCGTTCTGAAGTTTGGGGAGATCTGTGGGGGACACCCAGCAAGACAACTAAGGGCAAGCCAGTGGAGCTGGTGAGGGAAGAGCCTCATAGTAATTAATAAAGAAACTGAGTCCATGCATCAAATTCTGGTTCCTGGTTTTCTCCAGGGTTGCAAATACCAGATTTGGGAAATTCTTGGAGATTTTGGGGATGGAGCCTTGGGAGGGAAGGTACCTCAGTGAGTATAATGCCAGAGAGTCCACCCTCAAAGCAGCTATTTCCTTAGGGTTGCCAATCCCCACGTGGGGGAAGGGGATCCTTCGGTTTGGAGGCCCTCCCCCCGCTTCAGCGTAATCAGAAAGCGGCGGGGGGGGGGGGAGAATGTCTGCTGGGAACTCATGATTCCCTATGGAGGCGTATACCCTTAGAAAATAATGGAGAATTGATCTGCGGGTATCTGGGGCTCTGGGGGCCCTGTTTTTTGAGGTAGAGGCACCAGATTTCCAGTATAGCATCCAGTGGCTCTCCCCAATATACTCCCTAAGTTTCAAAAAGATTGGACCAGGGGATCCAATTCTATGAGCCCCCAAAGAAGGTGCCCCTATCTTTCATTATTTCCTATGGAAAGAAGGTATTTAAAAGGTGTGCGGTCCCTTGTAATGTGATGGCCAGGACTCCCTTTGGAGTTCAATTATGCTGGTCACACCCTTGCTCTGGCTCCACCCCCAATGTCTCCTGGCTCCACCCCCAAAGTCTCCTGGCTCCCAAAGTCCCCAGATATTTCATGAATTGGACTTGGCAACCCTATATTTCCTCCAGATAAACTTTCTCTATTGTCTGATCATGTCTATTCGTCTAGAGATCAGTTGTAATTCCAGGAGAACTCCAGATCCCACCTAGAGATTGGCAACTCAGTTTTTGCTAGAACCCTTGTTCTGACCATTTTCTTTAATTTAAATTGGACTTCCCCCTCTATTATGGTATTCCCACTGATATATTTATAGTGGTATCATATCTCCTCTGTGGCTCTTGTTTTTCTAACAAACCAGGCAATTTTAAATACATGACCATAAAATGCATTCTCAATTTTGTCATAATTCTAACTGCTCTTGAAATTACGCTGTTTAAAAATAATAATTGTAAAATACTGGATTTAGCACCAAACCAAAGAATGTGAAATAACAAACAGGGAATTCCTGGAAACAGATACCAAATGTCAAAAACTCAGTGGGACTTTCTGAGAAACGTTTGAAGAAAATAAATGGTTATTTTGACAATAAGATAAATGTCTTTGCATCAGACAGCTCTAAATTTAGAATTTGTTCTCTACAATTTGTGCTTTTGTACAGCCTTCTCATTTATTATAGCTACAAAATTATCTCAGCATACCATTAATTAGAATACAAAAAAGGGTTAAACGTAACATCTGCATGAAGGTATGCAGCAGCTCAGCTTTCAGCATTCTGGAAAATGAATTATACCTTGAAAATCCAAACTGTGCCATACTGACAATTACTGTGAACACCAGAGGATCAACATCCAAGTTGAAGTACTCTCTAAAGAGTATCCTGTCAAAATACATCTGATGGCTCTTCCTCTTGGGGTGTGGGGAAGTTGGCAATTTGCTTTTCATTGCAATTCAGAGGATATATTAGGGTTTTTTAAAAAATGGAGTTGGTTGTTGACTGAATCATACGTGACAAATAAAAATAAGAAAGAAAGAAAATGATTATATGATTTGGCAAATGTTCTCCAGTGCAGTGCAGTGCAGCCTTGTGCTGATTATATTTAACTTATTCATTTGGAATTAGATGGCCAAGTTTGTGAATGATATCAAATTATTCAGGGTGTTGACAGCCAAAACACATGCTTAGAGTTCCAAAAAGAAAGCTTCAGACTGGGTAAACAAGCTACAAAATGGAACAGGAGTTTCATGTATGTTCATGTAAAGTGATTGTTGAGGAAAACAACCTGAGTTTCCCATATGCATTGATGGGATCTAAACTAGTGGAAAACAGTGGTGTCCAGGAAAACAATGGTGGTGGATGGATAGCTCAATCAAAACCTCAACTCAGTGTACAAAAAGGGAATGAAAATAAGACAGCCAATATCATAATGTCTCTATAAAAATATGAGCAGGTAGAACCAAACCAGATACTACAGCCAGCCATAGGTTGGACACATGGTCACCAACACCATTTTAGAGAAGAATTTGTCCTGTTGAAAAGAATTTGGCCTTTTCAAGTGCCAAAACAGTCAGCCCCCTGTGGCTGTTTAGGCACTTGGAAAGGCAGGGGGAGGAAAAACCAAGATCCCCTGGTTCTACTGCATCATTGAATTACAACTGATCACAAGACTATAAAGTGTTCTTGTGGAGGAAATGGCAGCTTCTGAGGGTTAATGTACCCTGCTGAGTTCTCCCCCTTCTCCAGGCTTCACCTTTTCTAGGATTCTGTCATGCCCAAATCTCCAGCAATTTCCCAAGAGAGAGTTGGTAACCATGGGGCCAGCCAATGAAATCAAGGGGCAATAGTTTGCTACAAATTGGCTGTTGGCATAGATAGCTTTGAAGATGGATTAGCCAGCTTCTGCATTTTCTCATTTTTTCCTGTTTGCTTTCTCCCTCATGCTAGCCATTTCTCCACCCTTTGCCTCATTTTATTTTCTCCCCTCCCTCTAGCTTCAAACCCCATCCTTTTTTTGTCTTTCCTGCTTGCTGACTCTTGCTTGTTTGACTTCCTGCTTGCTGATCACAGCTGCAGAATCAAAGTTTGTGTATGCACTGACAATTTTTTTTAAAAAAAAATTAATTAAAAAAATTAATTTTGGGAAATATTGGAGTCCCCCAAGTTTGCTGAAAAATCTGTTTAGTGTCCATGTGGCCCTGAACCATGAATTTAGCTACCCACAGGAACCACAAACTGCTAATAGTATATAGACAAGTGGGGGGCTGCAATACTCATGCTGGGGAATCCCATCTCATGGGTCCCCCTGTGGCCCCCAGGTGCTCTTGCAGCCCACCTCCTTACCCCTGCTCTTGGCAGCTCTCAGAGGCTTCCTTCTCCCCTTCCCATCTTGACAGCTCATCCAGAGCTGCTCTGAGTGGGCTCACTGAGGCTTCCTTTCCCCCCTCCCTGCTCTCAGTGGGTCACCCAGAGTGGCTTCAAGTGGGCCCACCGAGGCTTCTTTCCCCTCATCCCTGTGGTGCTGTCTGGTAGCCACTCAAATGTAGGCCCATGATACTCACAAGGAGGATCCCCCCCCTCAATTTTTTGCCAGGCCTAGGGGCTGCCCTACTGCTGGCAGCAGACCCAGTGTGACTCCCAGATTGTACTGTTGCTGGCAGCATGCCCTGGATGCCTGTGCAATCACAGTGTGGAGCCCAGTGTGACTCAAAGGCTGTGCTGCTGTCAGCTGCTTCTGAGCTCTGCTGCCATTACTGAGCTCTTGGGCTGTGCCATTGTTACAAGGCCCAGGCTGCACCACTGCTGGCTGCATGCTCTGCATAGCTCCCATACTGTTCAGCCACCACCTGGCCCAGCACAATTCAGGGGCTGCAGCAATCGCTTGCATCCACAGAGAACATTACTTTACTTTTTGGTGGATTTAAACCCCCCTGTGTATTTTTTTTTTTAATTTTCAGATTTTTCTGCAAACCTTGGGAGTGAAGAAGAATCTCTTTAGCCTCTGTATGGCTCTGACCAACAGATTTAACAGATGGGGTCCACATGTGGCAAATAGTATACAGATAACATCAAAAAGGAGAAAAGTGCAGTGTAGCAATGAAATGAAAAGGAGACAAACCAAAAGATGTATGACAGGTTTATTAGCAAGTTTCTAAATTCCCCAGTGTTCTGTGACTATAAACCAGGGGTGGCCAAACTGTGGCTCCGGAGCCACATGTGGCTCTTTCACAAATATTGAGTGGCTTTTAAAACCCCCACCACCCCATCGGCCAGCTTGGAAAAGGCATTTGTCTCTTTAAATCACTTCTCCAAGCCAAGCCAGCTGGTGACTTGGAGAATGCATTTAAAGTTGATTCCTTTCTTCCTCTCTCTCCTCCCATCTATTTGCCTGTTTTCCATCCTTCCTTCCTTGTGTCTATCAAACATCTGATGTTCATGTCTTGCATCTCTGAAACTCTGACTTTTATTTTGTGTGGTTTTTACATTAAGCAAGTTTGGCCACCCCTGGTATAAACAATTATACAACACCTGAATGTGTTTATGAAGTTTGAAAGTTCTAAAACATCACAGAACTCCATGACTTTTCTCATACTGCACTAGCCCAGTAGCAGCATGCTCAGGGTTGGAAAAGCTTCCTGAGATAGTTGGTGACATGGATCTCTCCCCTTCCCAAGCAGAGACTTCAGTTGGGCTTGAGACTCTTCTGAACGTTGGAAAAGACATTTTAAAAAAAATCAGCACATAGCACTGCAGCAATGAAGGGGAATCAGGTGAAATTGGTACCTCTTCCACAGACACAAACAGTAATTGAGACAAAAAGGAGGAGGCAGTTTTACTAACTGACCCTTTCATTGCTGCAGCACCTCACTTTGGTACTTTTGTTTGTGAGGCTATCACATCTTTTGAGCCTCAGAGAAGATTTTCAGGACAAGCATGAGGTTACCTAGGGAAGTGGGAAGTGAAGAAAATCTGCTCTAACCAACTTCTTTGGCAAAATTTACCCTTGGATCCAACTTCATATCTTTACAATTCTCAGGCATCCTATAACCTCAGTGACAGACTATCATATACTGCTCAGAATTTTTCTCATTGCATAGAGGCTTGTAAACCTCTGCTCAACCCAATAAGGAAGAAGTTAAAATGTTTATCCAACACCTGAATATTTCTGAAGTTAGCAAATACAGCATTAAAACATCCCTTCTGACATATAATCTGAGAAAGCAAATAAAGTACTACAACTAAATGGAGTCCTTGGAGTTTTATAAAACATTTGCTGGTGTTTCATTAGTTCCACTGACCAATCCCTTAGAAGCATCTCTCACACCACGTTTTTCCTCACTGACAGTAAAAACATTTTGTTTCTAATTGGTAACTGTGGCAGAATGGGCCTGGTATGTCCTCCAGACCCCATTCTGCCCTGGTACTCCAAGGTTCTCCTGACACCTGGAGAGGCTTTACTCTCTCTCCAGTAAACCTGCCACACCACCTAAACTTTGTAAAGATGCGCTGCCACACCCTGCTGGAAGAGCTGGCTGTAGTAAGGAAGGAGGATGAACCAACAGCCGCAACCACACCGAGAGCTACCCTGCCCATGCCAACCGCGCCGACCATTCGGGCAGAAGAGCAGCACCATGGCGGGGGCGACCCCCCAGGAACTGGGGCACAGGAAGGGCAACAGGTGGCAGACAGCCCTGGGCCGGCATTACCCCCACACGGGGAAACCGCTGCCCCGTCCACCGCAGCAGCTGTGGCCCCGGCTGGCCCGGTGGCCACTCCTACTCCACAAGTAACTCCAAGGAGATCGACCAGGTAACGTAAGGCCCCAGCATACTTGCAAGACTATGTGTCCTGAACTAGGGGGGGAGGAGTGTTATGTCTTGAAACGTAAGCTAATGTACCACGAGGCGATCGTTACAGAGGAGACCAGGGGAAACCCACAGGTCCCCAGATGTAGCTCGCCAGACACCCCGACCATCAAGATCTGTGGCGGGAAGTTTAACTGGCCAGGATTGGACTGGTCAGACTGGGGGGGCAGTTCCGGGAAATGTATATAAGCGGGACCCGGCCCGCGTGTTCTCTCTCTTGTAATGTACCACGGAATAAAGCATGTTGCCTTCAACCCGTCTCGTAACTCATTACAGAAATTATGGAAACTGCCAATTTAGTCTGGATCCAACCTATAAACTGGAGGCCCTTAAGAAGTTGTGGGAGGGATGAAGAATTGGACCACAACCCCTCAGTATCTCCTCTTCCATGGTTCTATAAGCTCCAAGATACTTGGAGCAAGCTAATTTCAGACCTCCCCCCTTTAATTGTCACCTATCTATGAGATGCAATGGTGATATTCAATTCATATGTGGAATATTCTTTCAGTTTGGTGGAGTGGTTAAGTGCGCAGGCTCTAATCTGGAAGTACCATTCCTCCACATATAGCTGCTTGTGTGAGCTTGGGTCAGCCATGAGTCCTCAGCAGGGCTGGTCTTGCAAGAGCAGTTCTCTGAGAGCTCTCTCAGCCCCACCTAACTCACAGGGTGTGTGTTATGGAGAGAGGCAGGGAAAGGAAATTGTAAGCCACTCTGACTGAAGGGTAGGGTATAAATCCAGTCTCTTCCTCCTCCTTCTAAAACATGTTGGGAAATTTGAAAATTAGCTTCTTAATCAATCTTTTATTCACTCTGAGACCAATTTCACACCTAGCACTTCCCTCCCTTCTGTGTGGGGGTTCTCAAGGCAGCTCTTTTTTCCAGATCCTGCATTGGCATCTCTGCAGTGGGGCTGCATGTTCCCTGCCCCACGCAAACTCGAGAGCCAAGAATGAGACCAGGACAAAGGCTAGTGTGGAATCGCTCTCACTGCTGTAACCAGAACAAGGCTTTGGGCGCTGTATTGGAGGGAGGTGGCAGTTTCCATGCCCGTCCTCCATCTTTCCTTCCTTCCCCCATCTGCTTCACAGCAAGTATGTTAGAATTAGAAATATTTTTTTTTCTTTCTGCCCCCCCAGGAAGATAGAAATGTCTTTCTTTGTTAGAAGCAAAGTCCAGTCTTATGGGGTATGACCTCATTGCCTTGACGGTTCCCTAAGCTCATTTAATTGAAGGGGGGGAACTATCAAACCAAGCAGATTAACTTGTTATGCAATAAGTCTGTGCTCAAGACCTTTAGCATATCATATAGAATTGCTGGTTGTACAAGACTGCATTGTGCCCTGCGCAGAATGGTCAGCCGAAATACCTTATAATTAAACAAGACAGGATACTCAGGCTATAAAATTTAACTGACATTTTAATGACTCACTTCATTTAGGAGGGTACAATTCAATATACTCTATGGGTCATGACAAACTGATTTACATAAATATATCTTGTAAAATTAAAGTATTACACAGGTTTCATACTTCTGAAACACTAGACGGCCTCAGAAAATTTGGAGCACTATTCTTCCAGAAAGTGCACAACTGTTGGAAAGTGGTATTCTGCTCCAAAGAACAAGATAAATTTTATTAGAGTGGAATCTGAAATGTCATTGTTGTAAAAGTCACAAAAAAATCACAGCAGAAATTAAACCCAAGCGTTGCTTCATACAACATTTTTAGATATATCCTTAAGTATATACCTAATTTTAAAGAGTAATGTGATAAACATATTGGATCTGCAGTCTCAAAGGCTGATATTTCCCTCACCTCCACTTTCTCACAGGCTTCTGACTCCCCAAGGAAAGCATTACCGGAGGCTGGGGGAACCCCATGGACAAAAGGCTACTAGACACAGAGGAGGATGAATGGTACACAATTAACACTCTTGCATCAATGGGACTTCTGCTAGTATAAGTGGATCCACTAGTAGAAAATAGAGCACGTGGCCAATTTCACTTGATTCTTCTTCTTAACAACAATCTCCCCATACTGGGTGGGTGTTTTTGGTCCACAGGGGTCGGTGGGGTCACAGAGGGCCATTATAAGAAGAGAAGAATCAGAAGAAAACCTGATGTCATGAAGGGATTAACCTGTTTGTTTGTCCGTGCTAACTTGTAGTTACTTAGGTAGGACCTATGGATCTTCAAGTAGAAGTTCCAACCATTAGGAGAGGAAGATATGTGTAATGAACTGACCTTTAGCCTGGCCAATTCATAATCAGGAGATATTATTTAAGTTTTGTTATGTAGGCATTTTGGGTTTTCTTCCTCCTGTTTTAGAGTCCTCTGTGCAGTCAACATTAGCTAGGAAAATGTAGTTTACACAGCTAGACTTTTATTGTTTAATTCCTCCACGTAATCCTCCCTAATACTTTAGTAAACTTACTTTTTAGCTAATTTGCATAAATGTGCTGAGTTTTTATGTCCAAATAGTTTTTTTTTGTCCATAGGGGTTTGGTGGGGGAGGGGACATTTAGGGCTGTTTTAGGATAAGAAGAATAGGAAGAAAATCCATTTCATTTTTTGTTTATAGATTACAGGATCCAACTCTATGCATTTGGAAATAGGTATGAAAAAAGCAGAATTGGTGGCAGCTACCTGTAAGTGTATGCGTAAGAGCACACACATGATGCCCCATATCAAATAAGAAAACTAGATTTTATCTTATTATTTTGTTAATCTGATACTATCACAACTGTGGCCAGTGGGATTTTGTTGTAGAACTATTAAAGCTACTGCACACATGTTTTGTATGGTAATCTTACTGTTGGAATGTTTATAAGATAGAAAGTTATACATATTTACAAAAATATAGAAGTGAAAGTATATTGCTGTTAAATGTTATTTGAAAATACTAAAAAAAACTCCAATCCAAAAAGCTTATCCTAATTTTTTTTTCTCATTTTGATACATATCATTTTTGCCATTATGGGGATTTATCTGCTGTTGATTGATGAAAAATTGTACTGGTTTAGGATAAAGCATTTTCTTAACAAGTAGGTACTTTCATCTAGTTTTGAATAATCATACAGTGACCTATATTATCCCCCTCCCACAAAAAAAAATCCCAACATCATGAGGTAGAGGATGTTGAATAAGTGCCACTTTGTCTCTAAACAAATTATTCCCATCCTTACCTTTTCTGATCTCCCACCACATGTAATACACGTGTGGTTTCCATGTGCTAGTTTATAGCTCAGCCAAAGTCCACAACTTCTAGCACTATAACTCCATAATAGGTCTGTGCTAGAGAAACCACCAGATTAATGAATTAAATCAGTTATCCAGTCTTGTAATCTAGTAACATAGTGACTGCTTTACATTGAAAATATAGTTGCCTTGAAACATCATGGCATAAGGTTTAAAAAATTAAACCAATAAACAAAACCCCCTAATCTTATATTTTTGCTTCATTAATTTTTGGCAGACCATTGTTTGTGTGGGTGGGGGGGGGTCTGTTTAAAACTGTTGCACATGTATATTTTATCAGATTAAATAGTTTATTTGAAATTATTACTTTAGACTATACGATAAGCAAGAACTGTATACACTACACAATACAGGCCAACGGCTTTTAAGAAAAACATATTGAAAACCAAGGTCAGGGGAAGAAACAGATGGATAAAACTAGATTATAAAGATGTTGGATGTAAAAGCTCATAACAGGTAAAGACAATAAGCATGTTACATACAATGACCTATATCATTCCCCACCCCCAAATCCCAACCTCATGAGGTTTAGGATGTTTACAATTACATGCCCTTATCCAAAAACACAAGGGAGTTGACCCTGGAGGCCCCTTCCAACCTATGATTCCATGAACAAATGAGAATTACATGATCTCTGAGATCTAAAACAAGAAATGAGAACAACAATACATGCAGGCAAACAGTGGGAAGTATGTTGGGAGAATAATGCAAAGCATTTGAGTGAAAATCGTTCAGCATTTATCTCTGTTCTGCTAGCAATAGAACAAAGCCAATTCTGTAGAAACTTGTCTAGTTTAAGGAGTTCTAAACCACCTAGAATTCTTCTAAAGCCAATTTGGTGTAGTGGTTAAGTGTGCGGACCTGGGAAAACCAGGTGTGATTCCCCACTCCTCCACTTGCACCTGCTGTAATGGCCTTGGGTCAGCCACAGCTATTGCAGAAGTTGTCCTTGAAAAGGAAGCAGCTGTGAGAGCCCTCTCAGCCCCACCCACTTCACAGGGTGTCTGTTGTGGGGGGGAAAGATATAGGAGATTGTAAGCCGCTCTGAGTCTCTGAGTTCAGAGAGAAGGGCAGGGTATAAATCTGCACTCTTCTTCTTCTAAAGACTCAAGTGTTCATTGTAGCAAAGCTGAGAAAACAGTGAATGATTTAGGAGCATCCATAACTAAACAGGAATTCTTTCATGTAGCTGTTAAAATGGTGTGGTACACAGAATTCTCCTTAAATCATAGAGAAGTCTTGAACTTTCATCATAACCTTGAGAAAATAATTTTATAGAACATCATAAGATTAGTAGTTTTATTTTTGAAGCTGGCCACTCAGCCGTTAATTGTGTCTACAGCAGCACCAGCATTTTGCTAGACAGCAGCAAATAAAGCTAGGAATCCCACAAGCAGAAACTGACAGTGACATGCCCTTCTCTTCACCCAATAACATGCAGAAGCATGATTTGTCTGAACACAAAGGATCTCTCTAGTCAATGATAGAATAATCAATTAATTTTCTTAATACACTTAAAATACAAACCAATAATCATCAACATGACTTAGAGTATTAAATTCTGAGACTAAATTATGTGGTATGAAAAAACATTTTTACATCTTCTGATCCTATTCTTTCTTAATTTCATTGGAAAATTACTAAATTCTGGCACTATGAGAAAAGGGGAGAAATGTCTTATCAGTTCAGTTCAATTTTATTGCTTAGGGCCTATGACCATTACAAGAGGTTAACACTAAAAAAATTGTATGCAATAAAATGCAGTACAGTGAAACTGAGTAAAAATACTATAAAAATACATTTTAAAACTTGTTTCATAAGAGAAAGGAATGACTCCATGAACTACCAAGCTATACTGATGCTAGTTTGGACAGAATTTTCTTTGCTGCTAAGGCAAAAAAGGTAACCTTGTATGAGACCTCTGATTCCACATCTGCAAGTAAAAATATGACTTGTTCCATCACAGTGCTAAGGCCTAAGATTTTATCTAGGAATTCCTTCCTTGGATCTGGTTGTCGTAGACAACCCAGCAGATAATAACTCAGGTCTTCAGGATCCAGACCTTCACATAAACAGAGGTGCTGGGCAACTGGTGTTTGCATATGCCACTTTCGAGCATGGCTGTTTGTATCATTTTGAAATGAATAGATGTGAAAACTGAATGTAATTTTAAAAAGGAGATCTTGGACAGATATTGTGCCCTGAAATAATCTAGTTTAATAACTTTATACCAAGGTGAAGATTTGGTTCCCAATATAGTTTGCCTGCCTAAAGCTGCATCATATATTTGAGACATACCATTAAAGTCAGCCTGGGAAGCTCCTCAAACAACATCTGGAAGATTATATATTTGCAGAATTTTGTTATAATTAGATTGCTATTTTGGGTCCTTTAGGCTAATGAAAACAAATGCTTGAGAGATGACTTGCTGGAGCTCTCTTCAGTTTATGCCAGTAATTAAGTAAGGTTTTATGTGTACATGCCCAAAGAGAAGGGAGTCCTGATTTGGCTCTCAACAGAGCAGCTGTAGTGTTAAATGGTAGTACGAGAATCCTTTTCAGGAAAGAATTTTGGATTCTCATCAGGTTTGCAATTAAGGCATCATTCCTTCCCCACACCTCTACTCCACAGAGGAGTTGGACAATTACCTTGCTCTGGGAGAGTTTTAGTGATGGGTCTATCTGAAGCTCCCTTTGGAACAATATAATTTGAGGACTGCCCCCATTGACTGGAGGGCTGCTGATTTTGCAATTTCTAGGTGTGCCTTCCAAGAGAGTGTGCTGCTAAAGGTGATACCCAGATATTTAATGTTCGACACTGCTCAACTGGGGACCCATCTATTGACCAGTGAAACATACATTGCTGCTGTCCAAAAATAATCACCTTGGTTTTTGAATACTTTACTTTGAGACGCTCTTTTTTACAAAAGTCACCAAGCCTGGACAACAACCTTCTTAAATTGATGTGGGTTACAGACAACAGAACCATGTCATCAGCATAAAGAAGGACTGCGATCTTCCGTGAGCCAAGATGAGGAGAGAAAAGGTCAGAGCCTGAAAGCCTCTTAGTGATGTCATTGATGTAGAGGCTAAAAAGGAGCGGGGCAAGAACACTCTTCTGACTTCTGAAAAGCTCTCTGTCAGGGAGCCTGAGATGCCTACTGTAGTTTTGGATAATATATTACTATGAAGTTCCATTATTATCTATTTTTTCCACATTGTAACTTTTAAAATAACAATTGTGTTGATTAATCAATCCCCTTTCCAGTTTCTTTCCCTATATGAAATAGCTCATGCTTTGGCGGGGAGGGCGGGATAGAAATTAAAAGTTATTATTATTATTATATTATTTAGCCTTTCCTCAAAAGAAGGTGCACCAAACTCTTCACTGTATTTAGAAAAGTCTGTATTATGAGTCAAATCTATCTGGTCAAGATGGGGGTAGCTCCAGCCACATATTACCACAACAGCTTTCCTTTGGTTGCCTTCCTGATTTCTGCCTCCCTCAGGATACCCCTTCATATTTTGAGGAAGAGGGGGAGTTTATCCTCACAGTAACACTATTTTGAGGGCTTAACATTCCACTGACAAAAGGGGGAGAAAAAGAGGCAATTTCACATACACCCCGTCATGCTGGTGCTTGTTTATGTGATTCCTGCAACTCTATGAATAATATCTTCAGGGGTTTAAAAGGGACTTCCAGGAGAGAATATAGAAAAATCCATGCACATTCTGTTACTGGCTGGCTGCAGCCAAAACATTTGCATCCTAAAATGCCTTTTATGAATACAAGGTGCTTCCCTTTTGCAAGGTGGATCCGTAGATTTTCAGTTTCAACTGGCATGCAAGTAGCTACAGACACACAACGGGAAAACAGAAAAGCTACATGGTGCAAATGAAGGCTGTACTTGAAGTTCTTTGGATCCAAATAATTGTCCATAGTCTACAAGGTGAAATGCAGAACCACCATAGTTAAACGCTCACAATATGCTACTCAGACAACACAGGTGGTTTAAATAGCACCTCAGCTGCATTTTCTAAAAACACAGCCCTTTAAAATAAAAGTTCTCTTTATCTTTCAACAGCTGGGAAAGAGGATCTCCAACTGCTGCTTCAGCACTTTATGAAAGCATTAGATACACTCCAAGAGGGATTAAATATTGCAGGACCTCTGATGCTATCAGTTATTGAAGCCTGTCACAGCCTAGTTATTGCCTGGATGGAACACTGCCTGGGAAAGATTTAAGTGAGAGCTTTAATTCTCATGCTGAAGTTAGCTGAAATTGGAAAAGTGCTTAACCTAAAGCTGGACTGTGCCCTTACCAAGAAGACAACATTAATATTCACATGATTTATTGCCTGAAATGGTTCTAATGTCTTCCTTTGTTAATACATTAAAAGACAGAACCAGTTATTACTATAGGGTAGCTGCTATCCATCTAAAGTAATGAGTATCAGACCTTGAGTTGAACCCAGAGTACATTTTCCAGTGACAGAACGGAATTTTCCTGCCTTCCCCCTCCCACAACATCCCACTGATCTCCATGAAATGCTCCTGAGAAAGAGGACACCCAGGGAAATGACATGGGAGTAGGATATGCAGTGGGGACAGAAAGAAATTGTCAAGTTAGTATGTATCCAACCTAATGTGTTGTATGTTGACTGTCTACAAGGAAAGTAAGCAGCCCTGAGACTTCCACAATCAGATAAGGTGGGTACTGTGGGACCACAGACAGCAGTGCGGTGAGACTTCACTGGTGATTTTCTGAAACAAGGAATGCCCATTTTACTCACACAGGGTTCAGGTTTCCAGGAGTAAAAGATATCAGCAATAAACAGCTAGCCATTGAATGTACCACATGTATAAAGTTATTGTGTATTGTCCACATATTCTAGTTCAACCCATCTTTTCTGCTTGGAAAGTTCAGAACAGCTCACTATTTTTATGTTATCTGCTTCTTGGATTATTAATAACTCAAAAATGTTCATCAGTAAGGGAGGAGAGCTCCTAAAACAGTACCTTGACACTAAGTGGGGTAGGTAAGAACAAGAGGTAGTTAAGATTCACGACAGCTGAAAACAAGCCATGACACTTAGTGTTTAAAGACTGCCAGACAGCAGCCACTGGTGCAGGAGCTTGGAGTGGCTTGTGCTAGGCAGGCAGGCAAGCTATATTTAGCTTGACACTACAACACCCCTCCCAAGCCCAAATCCAGGCATGCACTCAAGAGCATAGCGTTAGCAAAAGCCTGACAAATTGCTGCTGATTTTCAAATACTGTCAGTTTCCCAACAGACTTTTCTCTTCATGCCACTTTTACTGTGGTAACAGATGGTCAGATTGGTACATTCAGCTTTGATACTGATGTCCTTTGGTAAAGAGACCTGATGCCTCAGCAATGCATGCCACAATCTGATTTTACTACTAGCTTTGGCTCAGAGAACAAATGAACCATTAGCCATTACATATTTTCTACCTCAGTAGTTTTCTTATTTATTTTGGTGATGTGTGTGTGTGTGTGTTGCCTTCATCCACTGGTTTTTCTGCACTGGATCCAAATACCTTTGCAAGCAAGACCAAGGGTTTGTTCATGCTTAATGTAACACCAGACATTTCTAGCATGATGTAATGGTTACAGTGTAAGGAAAGGATCTGGGAAAGCCAGGTTCAAATCCCTACTCTGCCGTAGAAGTTTGGTGGGTGACCTTGGACCAGTCACACATATTTGGCCTAGCCTACCTCACAAGTTTATTGTAAGGATAAAATGAAAAGGAGAATTATGTAAGCTGCTTTGGGATGACTCCACCAGCACCCTATTACAACATGCTTTTGACGCTCTCCCTTGATTCAGAGAGGATTCCTCATGTGGCTGCTAAGAAACACAAAGCTTCTGTGGCTTCAAGGAAATAGTGGTGTGGTTCATTGGCATCCAGATGGTTTTTTCCTCTTAAACATTGTTTTATGTTACCATTTGTTAGGAAACAAGACCTTGAATAGGTATGTTACCTAGGGGCAGGCTCCCAGTTCTGTGCTGTTCTTACATACTGGCACAAAATTGAGTTAAGAAGAGTTGAGAATATTGTAGATTTTGAATATTGTAGATCCCATGTTATCATTTAAGATATTTAGTTCTTTATCAAATATTTTGTGCAAAGTTGCCACCAGTACCATATTCAATGGTCAAATGCATTGCAGGCATGGAACCAATTCATGCTGCAGATACCTTTCAGCCTGCCTGATCTGCTGCTCTCATGAAAGCTCTAAAGAAACTAATAGCTGGCTTTCTCATTTATCATCATGAAAATATGCTGAATCATCTCATTCTGCAAAAATAAAAAATAGTATTTTATTTGCTCTTTGTTGCACAATCTTTGAAATCCTACTTTATGCTATTGTCCCAATTGTGCTTAGGGCAGGTGTCCCTATAGCCTCATAAGCCATAAGACAACACTGAGGCTGACTGTCCCAAACAGTACTAAACTTCTTACTTAGTTCCAGAGCAATTGCACAGGGACTTAATTTAAAAGAGTGTGACTTTGCAAGTAGATTTGAAAGCCAGGTGGGGCTGTGAAGATTAGACAACTAAGATATAAAATAGAAAATGTTCTAGTCAGGTTTTCCCTCCCACCAGTTCCACAAAACCCAAAAATTGTCACAAATCAGTTTTTATACTAATGTAACTGTAGTATATTTGATAGCTCAAGTGTAGCAAAATTAAACTACATTAAAAGCTTCTGAAGTTGCAGCATATTAAACCAGGGAAAGCTGTCAAGGTTGCCCTTTAATGTCATTATCTGCCCTCTTGAGTAACCCCTTTGCTGTGCATTACAAAATAAGGTAGATATAGAAGGGATAGAATTTGCCACATCTGAGTTTTTAAAAAGTATGCTAATGATATTGGATCATTGTTGGATTACTTAATCAGTAGTAATACCAGAGCAACTCCTGAGGTCATCTACATCATTATCAAGCATAAATGTAAAGGAACTGGAAAATATTTAATAGATGTGGGAGATCATTTGCTGAAGGATAACTGGCTAAACTGATCTGTGACAACTATGTACTTAACCAGGTGACTGAAATGGGAAGGGTATAAATAGTAAATAAACAAGATAAAGCCAGCAATTTAAAAAGGGGGAGATCTGTGTACTGCAGTATCAAAGGCAGAATAGAACTACATTTGAAATATCTCAAATATATCAACTGACATGAAGGAAAACTTAATTGAACACACAGTCCCAGTGGTGTCTCTGATGCTATATAATTGATGCCCAGTGTATACAATCCTACAGTAGATATTTGGTTAAGTTTTGGGGCACATATTTTGGAATTGTCCAATCTTTTGGCAAAAATATGGATCCTAAAGGTTGTCCTCCTTGGATATCTCAAATGAGGTGTGGAAGAAACCAGAGACAGTTCTAAATTTAATTACTGCTGCTTAAATTTATACTACTGCTAGTTGGAAGAAATATTACACGCTCTTTAGCAAATGAAGTTGAAATCTGGGGTATTGCATTCATATTAGAATGTGTATGTTGTCTAAAACTGATGAAATAGACTCTTCATTATGTATTAGAATACCAAATTTAAGAAAATGTATAGTGCTATGTATTTTCTGTGTGGTAGGTGATGGATCAGCAAGTGCCATATATGCATTTGCCCAGTCTTGTTATTATGGTTGATATGAGTGTGGTTTCATGTTGCTATTCCTGACAATCTTTTTTTCCTAAGCTCTATAGGCTTTTATAAACTTGAATTGTTTTATTGGTAAAACTATTATGGATAGAAAATGGTTAACACACCCATTCCCCTCCACCACGGTTCCAATTCACTGCTATTTCCCCCTTCAAAAGCTGCTGGAAGATCAGTTAATGAATGACCCAGTGTCATATGTTTTGCCCCATACAATGAAAGAGAATAGATTCAAATAGATAGCTGTGTTGGTCTGAAGGAGCAGAACTAAATTTGAGCCTACTTGCACTTTTAAGATCAACAAAGTGTTATTCATAGTGTCACAACTACACTATTTTAATCATGTGGTTAGATGTGGTATGTCTTTAACTTTGTGTCTTTAACTTTCTTCAAGGTATCACAACTTTAATCATACGGTTAGACAAAGTGTATCTAAATTTCTTTTTATTTCTCTCTCTGAGGATGTGACACTGCCACCAAGAATTTATATTTCAATCTTATTAACCTTTCCCATAGCTCTAAGGTCACTTAGTTGGACTATGTGGTCCTAAGTATGAGATGCTTATATTTTACTAGCATATGGCTCCAGGCTTTCATGATTATTGGTTTAGAAATCAGAGATGACCCTATTCACTATAACTTGAAATGCAAATTATGTACACTTGGTTTAACTTTATACATTCATTTACTAATTCTCATTTTACATCAAACAGGGTTTACATCCTACATGCAGCTACTATAAACCCTGTATTTATCCAGGTACTTATCCCAGATTTCATTTAAGTGAAAATGTGTTGGCTCTTTTCTTACAAACATATGCATGTTTGCTGCAACTATGTGAAGGGGGCTAGAGTGACACATTGACAGCAGTCCTGAGGTCAGATGGAGGATGGGTGGGGAGGCAGCAGGATAGAAAACACGTGCACGCAGAAATAAAGTTGGGCTGAAACAGGCCACAGGTTTATTAATTACAGCCATTACAGCATAAGCAAGGATCCAGAAACTGGGCATCTGCCTGTCAGCTAAAACCTTTCTGCAGTCCACCTGCTGGATCTAGACCTGGAATGGTAAGTCCAGTGAGCCCAGATGGGCACAAGGCCTCTGTATGGTTCCACTGCCGCCTGTGAGTGGGGCCAAGTGACAGCCCCTGAGCTGGGCATGCCACTACCTGGCTCCACATCCAAGACCCCTTAAGGGGGTCTCCATCCAGGAGATTCAGTTCAATGCTTAAAACCTTTCAAAGTCATGACAGGTAAAAAGATTAACAAGAATTACAACCACACCACAAAACCTGCAACTGAGGGAAGAAACGAGGGAGGACCAAAGCTGAACTGAAGGGAGTCTAGCTGCCTTGTGACCTTAAAAGGGAAGGGGCAGGCCCCCTAGCCAGGCTTTCCCCTGGCCCACCTCCCAGGCAGATGAGTCAGCTGTTAGCTAGAAGGCCCAACACTGTGCAGGGTGCAAAACCTACTTCCTAATCCTGTCCTCTCCCCTGCAGCCTTGAAATGGCCCCAGGTAAGTCTGGGGCTGTGGCTCTCTGAAGTTTTTACATCTTAGTTAGAAGGTATACAACATGCAGAAACAAAATGGTCTGAAGTGCTCTACCAAATGAATGGAAGAAAGCATTAAAATAACTGACCTATCTAAGATGTACCAGTGCAACAGCACAGAAGCAAGTAGGTACTATTTACTGCACCAAGGATCTTTTCAAAAGAGAAAATCTGTAATTTGTGCATATATTGTAGCATGCCCTCCTTCAGACCAAGATTAGTACTTCACTTTGCTATTTCCTACAAGTAGATCAATCACGATGTGAATGCCCCATTGCTGTTCAACATTATTTGCTGTAGCGGATCTGCTCAAAAGAAGAGACCACTTTACATTTCATAGGCTAACAATGCTTACTAGTGAATAACGTGGTCATCCTTTCATTATAACAGCATTCAGATGAACTTGGATTAGCCATTAGGTATCAAAATGGTCTATAAAGCACTAATGCTCTGGATTTATCATCTGAAAACAGATGGGAAAACCATGCAAAATTAGATTAGTCTCCTAGACCATGCAAAAGCTTTACAGCCTTTTAAAAATAAACACAAGTATGACCTGGCTCTTTAATCTATTGTGTTTCCAGTTGTTTTAGGGAGTACAAAATCCTCTTAAATCCCAGCTGATGCCTTTTCTTCCATAATGCCTCTTTGTTCAGCCCACACAAATGCCCATGGTAATGACCCTCACAATGCAAAAGGCAGTGGGGAGCATTAAAGGCACCAAACCTGAAATCTCTCCAGAATTATAGCAACCAAATTTAATTCTCATTAGAAGGACTTTCAGTTTAAAGCTAGATTTTTTCCGGTGTTGTTAGAAAGTACAGCAAAATACTTCCACCAGAGGAAATCTGGGTGATGAGTCCTCTCTGCCACATGCACAAATTATGCAACACAAGCATGGAAGCTAGTAGTGGATGTGCAGGTATAATGAGAGGTGTATGAAATGTGCAAGCTGAATCTGTACAAGAGACAGGCTTAACTTGAATCAAAAGGGAATCAGGCTGCTGGCAGCTAATATAAAAAAGGTTGCTAATCTGGGGGGAGGGGAATAGGAAACCTCAGGTTTGGGACAAGTCCAAAGGGATAATTGCATAAACACGTAAAATTATCCTGTCAAAAGCATAACAGAACTCAGGAGTGAGGGTCAAATGGTGTAGAAGGACCAGGTGTGGAGACGAAGGGGCTAAGGGAGGCTGGAGATGGAAATATATTATTGGGGCCTAAATGCTAATGCTAAAAGTCTGAGTCAAGATGGGGGAGCTAGAGTGTTTGGTGTCAATGACAATTTAGATCTAGTGTGTCTCAGAAACATGGTGGAATGGGGAAGATCGAAGGGATACAAGTCATTTCTGGGTATAAGCTTTATAGGCAAGAAAGGGAGGGATGAGTTGGTGGAGGTGATGCCTTGTACATCAAAGAAAGCAAATCAAATAATTTAGAAATCAGGGGAATTAAGTCCACAGCAGAACTACAACAACAACTTTTATTTGTATCCCGCCCTCCCCGCCGAGGCAGGCTCAGGGCGGCTAACAACATAATTCATACATTAATTAGACAAATGGAATAAAACTACATTTAACAATTTAATTAGAATTCTGATTAAATTTAAAACTAATAAAAGTGCTAGTGCTATGTTTACTTTTATGATGGCAGTTTTAACAATTTCATTCTTCTTCAGCGAAAGCCAGTCGGAAGAGGATGGTCTTGCAGGCCCTGCGGAACTGTTCAAGGTCCCGCAGGGCCCGCATTTCCTCTGGAAGTTGGTTCCATAGGCTTGGAGCCATGGAGGAGAAAGCCCGGTTACAGGTGCTTTGCAGCTTCACCTCTTTCGGTCCGGGGATGGTCAACAGGTTTTTCCCGGCTGACCTCAGTGCTCTCTGGGGTTCATATGGGGAGAGACGGTCCCTAAGGTAGGCAGGTCCTCAACCATATAGGGCTTTAAAGGTAATGACCAGCACTTTGTAACGAACCCGGTATACAACTGGCAGCCAGTGCAGTTCGTGTAGCCCAGGCTGTATGTACTCCCACTTGGGGAGCCCCAACAGCAGTCTGGCCGCCGCGTTCTGCACCAGCTGCAGCTTCCGGGTTTGGTACAGAGGCAGCCCCATGTAGAGGGCATTACAGTAATCCAGTCTCGAGGTGACCATTGCATGAATCACCGTTGCCAGATCTTGACACTCTAGGAAGGGAGCCAGCTGCTTTGCCCGCCTTAGATGGAAGAAGGCTGACTTGGCAGTGGCTGCAATTTTGGCCTCCATTGATAGTGAAGGCTCCAGTAAAACTCCCAGGCTCCTGACCCAGCACGCCGCTTTCAGTGGCGCCCCGTCGAAGAATGTGAGAGGTATTTCCCCTCCCTGAGCACCCCGACCTAGGCAAAGGACTTCTGTCTTCGCTGGGTTCAGTTTCAACCCACTCCACCTCAGCCAGGTTGCCATAGCCTGCAGAGCCCTGTCTAAGTTCTCTGGGACGCAGTCAGGCCGGCCGTTCATTAGCAGATAGAACTGATAATGGTGGAAATACTGGGTTCTTACTTAAAAGTGGAGGTATACTATTGTCCACTTAAACCAAAGGGTTAGTGATTGTGAACTTGCTTCTGAGTGGGGCACCAGTTTTGATGGGCATCCAGTAACTGCAGCTTTCCTTGTAACTAAACCCACTCTACAATACATACAAATCAATTGCTGCTAGTTACTACAGGACTCATCATAGTGGAGATACTGATCACGTACTAAGTTGCAACACATAGTTTCCAGACTTTATGTACTCACTCTGCTATCCCTGGATTAACAACATTTTTATATTAACAGCCAGCAGCCTGATTTCCTTCTGATTCAAGTGAAGCCTATACACTCTCTTGTACAGATTCAGCTTGTCACAGAAAGTTCTGCAGTGCCTAACAAATCCGAACTCTTCCTTCCAGATTTAGCATACCTTTTTGACTAAGTTACATGAAGAATCTCAAAAGGCACTCTGGGAACCTTGAATTGGGTAGAAAGATGGCATAGAAATATTTTACATAAATACATTTGAGAGAGGTAAAGTTAGGCAGAATGCTCTCAGCTAATATAATTCAATTTAATAAGCTTAATACTGAGAACAGAACTGTTCTCAAGGAAAATGCATTGGTCTACTGTCCAATACAGTAGGCAGGTAAGTCATTTCTTACATGGTTGAAGACTGATGGCAAGACAGTAGCCAAAATGAAGTGCAATATTAGAATCCAAGGACCATAGTTATTGTAAGCTTAAAGCTCTCAAGAGACTTCATTAGAACTTGGTAGAGAAGATGATGCTGCAACAGTGCCCACTTTAAGTTAGAAGTCGGACAATGACATGCTTACACGAAGTTTTAAATTTTGGTAATTTGCTTGCACTGCAAACTCCAATTAGATTTTGTAACTACAAGCTATTGATTTTGTATTGAGGGATAATTATTTCTAAATATATTGGTTAGAACGGATGTTTGAATTTTGACATTTTCATTACTGTACAGTTATTTTTGGTTATTTTGCTATACTTTCTGCGGCACTCTAGGATTGTTTTATTTCTCAATTACACAACAGAGTTACTGAGCCAAACCTCTCTTCCTTCTATTGGCTAAGGCGCCTCCTGGCCCTGAGGAAGGAAAGAAAGAGCCAGAGCCTCCTTTGTACAGTTTCCTGGATCCCATGAGAGAGATACAAAGAAAGCACCTTTAAGATCAACAGGTGCTAATGTTTTAAACATGTTTTAAGGTTGTTTTTTCAAAAAAATCTTTATAAAGCACACAGACAAATACAATTAAAGTTTATATCTCTGCTTCCTAATCTTAAATAGGTACACACATAGTCCAGCCCAACAAGGTCTCATTTATGTCAGACCCAGCCCTCATAACAAATTATTTCAACACCCCTGGGATAGAGGCTTTCCCGCTCTTTAGGGTACATCCTTTGCTTAGTGTATGTTTGCTTTTACTGCTATGAACTGCTTACCCATGTTGAATGTCTGCTAGTCATAAACTCAAGACATGACAAATTAGTAAATGTTGAGTTTTAGGTGAATACCCTCCTCACTTTCCACTATATGTAATGGTTGGTTACTTCTATTTCAATGTATTTGAAGTGTATGTGCATACAGAAGCTTATATCCAGAATAAAACCTGGCTGGTCTTAAAGGTGCTATTGGACTCAAACTTTGTTCCATGAAATCTAGTACAGTTAGTCTTATGCAGATTCAGGTTTTCGCCTTCATTTCTTTATACCCTCTTCAGTATTTGTGTTGGGAGGTGCAGGTCCCAGAGCTGTTTAATTCAACTGAGTGTTAATATGACTGTAAAGAGTAGCCAAGACACATAGAGATTTGCTTCTCTTTAATCCCATTTCAGTGTTGAAATTTACAGTGAAATTTCTGATACAGAGCAATTGTCCTCTGCACACCTCTGTAGGTGGTTGAGGGAGGACAAATTCACATTTTGTACAAAAGTTAGTTTACAAATTTTTGGCAATTAATGTGAGTAACCCGTTTTCTCCTATTGCCATTGCCCAAACATTGAGATATTCTACAATAATTTACATGTGTTTTTTCCAAAGTGCTTAATAGTCTGTTCTCAGGAACATTTACAAGTGGGCCTGTACAATTATTTACAGGTAGTACCCTATAGGACATGTTAATTCAATATGGCTTTTTGGAAAGTGCTTTGTACATAGCCAGTGGCATCAATACTGACTTTAGTAAAAGGGCTGCAGTCACCAGTAACTATCAAAAATTGAATTGTAGGACAAAATGGTTTGCAACTTTCTATTAGCATATGAAAATGGTTTGTGAACTTGCTCCACATATCTTCATTCTTCCAGGATGGGAAGGGACTTGTTTAGCCACTGGCCTTGATTACCATCCAGAAAAAAATACAGTTCAGAAGGCGATCCTTGGAGGACTCAGGACAAGTCATCATCTGTGCTTACAACTGATATCTAGGGGGAAAAGGTGTTGAATTATCGTGTCACTAATCATTTTATATAGTGAAGTTCTACACAATGATCAAAAACTTTTGTCAATGAAAGACAGCCCTTATATCACCAGTTTTGCCAGCCAGCATTATACACAACTTTTATCATCTCTAGCTCCAGCTAGAAGATCAAGTATATTTTACAGCAGCTTGATAGTCTCATTACATACATTGAAGCCATTATTAAGCTTTGAACTGAGAATACTTCTCAACTAGGCAGTTTCCATTATAAGCTTCTGCAACTTAAGTTGTATTTGACCTGACATGTCAGCTAAAAGCAGTTTGAGATTAAAGCCTGATAATATCGACTTTGATGAACCAGGGGTCTGATTTGGTTCAAGGCAGTTTCATGTGAGAATATACTTCATTAGAAGAATTGTTGAATGGTACCATTTGAAACTGTGGACCCGATTTTTCAAGTATTACAGAATGGTTTTAAAATTGAAATAAGTAAATTATGGTTTTATATGTTTTATTGGATCGATTGTATTGTATAATGTTGTGAGCCGTCCTGAGTCCGCTTGCGAAGAGGGCGGGATATAAATTGAATGTAATAAATAATAAATTACATCACACTAGAAATAAGGCCTGTGTGAGGAAAAATACCGTGGCCTCAAGAAAGCAGAGAATGGAGATAAGGAACAATTATGGGGGATGCAGGGGGGGCATGATGATGGTCACACAGATGCTAAAGCTCAGCATTCCTTTGGTTTATAGTGCATTGTTGCTGCCTTTGTCATATTCAGCCTTGTGGCATTTAGCATCAGCTTATTGCATGATCCTGGATTTTTTGCCTGGCTTGTTACGGTATACCATAGAATATGCACCTAAAGGTGGCCATTTTCTGTACAGGAACTGATCTGACTTCTACTTTCCATCCCTGCAGCCTCTACCTGCAGAAAGCATAGTCTTTTTCTCCACAATGTGGACTAAAGCAGGAGGGAAGCAATTTCAGAAGGGTACAATCACACAGAGTACACCCTGAAAAGCATCTGCTTTCTCTAGGAGAATTGATCTCTGCCATCTGGAGAGCAGCTATAATTGAGGGATCTCCAGCCTTCACCTGGAGATTGGCAACAACAGTTCCCCAGGAGGAAGTGGCTGTTTTGGAGGGTGGACTCTATGGCATTATATTCAGTTGAGGCCTCTCCCTTAACTGATAGAAGCAACCTTGATTGCCTAGCAAGTGCCTCTGGCTAGCAGCTTCCCCAGTGAGCCAATCCTCATCTGTCCTGGGGCAAAGCTGAGAGGAGGAGGGAAGGAGGCAGTGACAGGGAAGTGGCTGAGACGTGCTCCCTGTGGGGCCATGGCTGAGACATGCTCCCTGTGGGGCTAGGCCTTGCCGCATAGCTGCATTACCTTCATTCCCAGTCTCTTCAGTTACTTGCTGCTGCCACCTACTTTCTCTTCCAAATGCCAGAGAGAGTGGGTAGGCAACAGCAGGTGGGAAAGGGGAGTGGGTCCAGCCAATAACACACAAGTTCTCCTGAGTGGCAGCTGAAGGGCCAATCACTGATGGAGTGCACACAGCAGCCAATGGGAATGCCAGATTTGGCCAATTCCAATAGGGAATTATCTATGATTCCATTGTTTTCCTGAGCCACATTGACTTGGGCACAATTCTCAATAGAGGAATTAAATAGCTGAAGTTTGCTTACTGCTGGAGTTAACTTACTGCTGGATATGTGTGTCCCACTGAACCGCTGTGTCTTCCAATGTCTATAGAAAGGTCTTCTTCAGTTGTTTTCAAGTACACTGGGTTGTCAAAGTTCATACTCTTCATGTTCTTGTGTTGCCAGTTACGCCACATGAAGTAGCCACCCACTGCAGCCATTGCTAACAATACTTGAAGAGAAATTGTGATGTTATTTAGCCAGAACACCTTAATTTAGGCTCAGATAGCTACTTGTATCAGTAGCTACTCTCATCCCCAAAGAACTGTATTAGATGGGAAGTGGTATTGTATTCTTACTCTAACGTTCTGCTTCAATCAACACTGTCCTTTATACTTACATACAGGAAGAATAGCCCATGCAGCTGAGGAACTTCTAGCAGAAGCTAGCTCTTCTGACACTGGACTGGTCAGATTTACCCCTAGGAGACAAAAGCCATGGCTTAAAATCCATTTTATTTATGGCCAAATACAACCTGAACAAGTGCTGAAGACTAAGTACAGACGCCTATAGTTTTACTTAGGAAACAGCTTATATATCAAGGAAGCAAACCCCACTCATCCATGAAGATACCTCGTTTCTTAAATTGAAAGAACATTAGTCTTGTAGAAAACAGGGCTTACAATGTGTTGTGGTATGCCAATTCTTTAGTTATTCTGAACAGGCAACCTCCTTGCTATTATGACATGCAAGATTGTTGCCTGACATCCCACAGACTGAACAGAAAGGGAGTACTTTTATCTCAGCACAAATAAGCCAAGTTTTGATTCCCTACATTTTACCCATGGCTTGCTTTTAGGATTAATGAATGAATATCTTAACTGGCAATATTAAGTTTGCAAGTACTCCCAACTATGCTTTCTTATTCAAGAACTCAAGCTATTACAGATTTAAGAATCCCAGCAGCCAGTATATTTACTACGCCTAGACCCCTTCACCAGCCCACTTTCTACCCTCCCCCACTTCAGATGTTTGCCTGTTTTAACTTATTGTGCTTTACTACTGCTAACACATTGCACTGCTCTATGTTAGGACCAATACCTCCAGAAAGGGGTCCAAGTGGTTTTTCTGTTGTACTGCTGTCTTTTGCCTCAGTGTAAGTCACAGTAGTTCCTGCACCTGAAACTAATTGTAGAGCAAGAAGCCCAGTTAAATCCCAGGTTTCTGCATAGTTTTGTGAATGTGGAGCAACCAAAGCAGATGAATGTGACCATGCATGTTAATGTTTTGATTGCAAGGTGTTTGATT
This sequence comes from Heteronotia binoei, assembly GCF_032191835.1. Lineage (NCBI taxonomy): Eukaryota > Metazoa > Chordata > Lepidosauria > Squamata > Gekkonidae > Heteronotia > Heteronotia binoei. The sequence goes on from NC_083226.1 coordinate 61,407,346, forward strand.
TGTACTATGGAATGGGAATTTTCACTGTTGAGAATGTAAGCTGCTCAGGTCTTTTGATTAGAAGTTTCCAACACAGTATTTTCTTGGCCAAACTACAGCTTCAACTAAGATTGTTAACTGTCACTGAATGGCAGCATTTTATGCACTTTAGATCAAACTGCCACAAGTTGGCAGCTGCTGTGTGGCAAAATTCAAAACTATCCAAGATGCTCACTATATAGCATTCCAGCAAGGAATGCAACATTTGATTTGCAGCATTTATATTGAGACCAGCCTACCCCCATACCTACTGCTAGACTGCTTGACCAGGCTATTGCACTGTAATGGCACTACAACTAGGTCATCTTGTAGCAGATTGACCATTCCAAGCAGGCTGCTTTGTTACCTAAACAGCCACAGAACAAATCAAATAGCCAATATTTCATATAGCTTTTGTCTGTGCAAGTCTCCTTATGTCCATCACCAGTCTTTTTTGTAGGTTACTCTACCTGAAGTTTAGAGTCCAGCAGCACCTCAAAAACAAAACTCCAGGGTATAAGGTATGAATTATCTGAAAGTGAGCTTGTGACAGTGACTCACAAATGCTTTTGGGAGGAGGAGGGAGTTGGCTGTTGTTCTATTACAGACTAACACAGCTGCCCACCTGAAATACCTACCTGAACTGCAGAGGAAATTAATCTCATGAATTGGTGGAGCAGGTGGTGTGCCATAATCTCAGATGTATGTTATATGCATGTTCAGCTCCAATATCAGGCTGATATAAGAGCAAATGGCTATTACAGCATGCAATGCCCATGAGTATGCAGAAGCCAGGCATGAAGTCAATGCTATTAAGTGACCAGGCCCCAGACACAGGTGTTTTGCAAGACATCTTATGGAGAAGACAAAAAAAATCTCAGCTGTGTTAGATTTTTGGGCAGGGAAGAAAGAAGCCACAACAGTACCTCTACATCTTAAGCCATTATCTTGCAGTGCAGATCCAACTGGGCATGTGCATGTATACTTTGGAGAGTGTTCATTTATCTGGGGAGCAGGTAGACACAGATATTCACAGCCTCCATTTGTTATACTCTCTTCACACCAGTTCCTTCCTGTGGGTAGCAATGTAACAGGTCAGATAGCAGCAAGAACTAGAACTGCAATCTGGTACAAAGGTTCTTACTGAGATGGCAGCACCATCTCTCTCTGTATTGCAGCCCTAGCCTATGCCCACAGTGTATACTCAGCTTCTCACAATAGGAAAGGTGATCTCAGTATTCAAACAGGAGGAATGCATCCCCCAGGGCAGTTATGGCAAAAGGTGCTAACCTATCTTTTTTACTGTAGGATGCTATATGCCCCCTTGTGGCACCTACATGCATTTGTAAACCTCAAGATTGAGTATTAAGTGGGGTATGACAGATGGTCCAGCTGTTAGCCTTACTGCCCACTCTGCAACCATAACCAGAAGGCAGTCCTGCCAAGAATGCTGCACCATTCAATCCACTGCCGTTACCTGTAGGCTGCACAAGTTCATGATATACAATGAGATCCTGAGCATCATTCAAGTTGTTTACTAATGTTGCCACTTCAGTGCCTGTGAACTTATTTGCGCCATATAGTGCATCATTTTCCCCATCGAGCCAGAAGACACGATCCTAAGAACCAAAAAGATATTTTGGACTGTTGAACTGTTTTCTGAATTCCTCATCACTCTGCTCAGAATTAAGGTAACCTCAGAGACACATGGAGAACTCTCACTTTGATGCCCTCCTCCATTACATGAATAAATCTCATCACACAATTTCTGCATCTCAGATTAAATTCTACCATTGCTGAACTCATGTCATGAGTAGTTTTTGTTCTTACCTCAAATATTGTCAGAGAAAGAGGATGAGCAAGAAATTCATGAGACTGCAACACAACCCTACGATCTTGGCCATTCATATCCACACTGGACAGTGTATGCAGTTTAGCATCAACCCAGTAGAGACGATTCTTAACAAGATCTAAAGAGAAGCATAAAACAATCAGCACTTAGGTTACAGATGGTTTAACAAGACCTTGCCTATTTGCTTTCATGCATTTAACTCTGGACTTCTTGTTAAGCTTTGTGATGATGCCTTCTCTAAGTAATGGGTACAAATAAGACCAACACAAAGGCAGTCACAGAATCACAGAACTGGAAGGGACCTCCAGGGTCATCTACTCCAACCCCCTGCACAATGCAAGAAATTCACAAGTACCTCTCCCCCCACATCCAGTGACCCCCTGCTCCAAGCCCAGAAGATGGCAAACCCTTCCCATCCCAAACCCTAGTCTTTACTAGGATTCTTATTTCAGAACAATGCCAGAACTCAAGACCACTACAAACAGACAAGTCATACCCAAAGGCTACTAAGAAAGATTTGGGGTGGAGAAGACATTTAGCTTTAAAGTCTAGTTTCACATTCCAACAAGGAATTTTTTTAAAAAAAACAATTCTAAGTTAAACCTACCTAGTGCTATCCCAAGTGGCCACTCAATTGCTGTTGTTACAATCTGCTGCCTGGCAAGACCATTCATCCCTGCTTTTTCAATTCTGGCTGGTTCACCCCAATCAGACCAATACATGAAGCTGTAAGAAAAACACTGCATCACTACAAAGCTTAAAGAAGAATACCAGTTCTTGTTTTACCAACTACACTGATAATCATTTTATCCACAAAGAGGAAGTTATCTCTAATGTTGCATTTATGGCACAAACATTTGTTTTTTCCTATCAGTGAACTATGTTTTATAAATGAAATGTGAAGTTTCTCTTCCCCCACCTCTGCATGCTGCTTGTTAGCAACTGCTGTTTTTCCTTCTTCACCCTCAGCCCATGTCATTTAACAGCTGCACTATGCCAGAAGTAGTTTTGCCATCACAAATCTTGTTTCTAACTTTTGGCATCTGTACTTAGTCTCCCAAAATTATATGGCCTGGTATTGATTCGGTATCACCAATACATGTATATAAATGCCTTGAAACTACTTCAGGCTTCAGAGGGACCCAAAACTCAACTTCCAGAATGCACAATTAATCTTTGTGATGCTCACCCAGAAAGAGGGTCCACAGCAACTGAGGCCAGCTCTCTCAAGTCTGTATTAAATAGGATCTTCCTTTTCGTACCAAGAAGGTTAGCCACAAATATTGAGTTGGAATCAATCCAGTAGATGTTCTTATAAATCCAGTCAATGGCAACGGCTCCAGGATTCTGCACATTGTCTGTAGTCCTGAAAATCTTGCCTACTCTGTCATGAGAATCAACAGTGGTACTGGGAAGGAGAAGAAATCTGTAAGTCTGGGTATATCCTGCTAGATTTTAAGCATGCTTGATTATTTATTCTTGGTGGCTTTGTTCTCCTGCATTTGGAATTGTGCCTAGGCATACGATATCCCAGGATGCTACAATTCTGGGACTCAGGCTTCCATAGATTCTACTTAAATTGCCATTTAACAATAGCTTGGCAGTTTTCCCATCACTAACTTTGCTATCAGGTTGGACATAGCTGCTTAAAACAAGCTCCTGTCTTGAAGCAACAGGACTACTGCCTGAATCTAGGCCACTGGATTTTTTTGTTTCTAGATACAAACCAAGGAATGTTCTTGATCTTGGACAAGAATGGTGTCTTACACCAAGCATATCATTTTGCACTGAATGGTCAAGATATATTTAACACAAACCTCTTTACTATCACCTGGAAACTGAAGTGCAGAAACTAATTTTGGGGATGTTCCCAGATGACTATTGAGATCAGTGGTGTATCAGGACAAAGGAGAGTTTACCATATTAATGTCTCTAAAATATGCCCTTAGTGATAGTAGATTAAGATCAACCATCTTTGAGATATATGGACCTTTTACTAGATATCAAAATACTGAATTTACTTGAACTTCCATGACCCTCCATGCTCCTTCTTGCAGGAAAGCTATATAGACCACTTACCTGAAGACACCCTTCAGCACAAAATCAGCCCAGAAGAGTTTATGCTCTGCCATATCTGCATCCAAGCTCTTAGCATGTCTTAAATTTTCCACAATCTGAATATATTCATTCCTCTCCAGGCCAAATTTTCTGATGTCATGGTGATTAGTAAATAGCAGACATGGTTCTCTTCCTGCAAAAATAGAACAAGTTTAAAAGCTACCTAATGAAGTGCTAGATGTTAAGGCTTTAGAGACAAATGCTGCAGGAACAGGTTTATTATGAACACACCAAGGGAAGGGCTGGAGCTCAGTGGCAGAGCAATTGTTAGCCAAGCAAAAGGTCCCAGGTTCAATCCCCAACATCACCAGCTAAAGAAATAGAATTCAGGTGTCTAAAGACTAGCAGTTGCTTTGTTGCATACTTTGAGTTACTTACCAACAGCTTTACACACTCCAGTAGCCAAATCCATCTGATATCCACGGCTGCATTCACATTTATAACCTCCTTTCAGGTTTATACAGATCTGACTGCAGATACCAGGATTCTGGCATTCATCAATATCTAGAAGAGGGACACAGTTTAGCTTCATGACCTTGTATAGCACCACCACCGCTCCACTAACATAGCATGTTTACCTCCACAGGTTTTTCTGTCTATCAGCTCAAAGCCAGCAGGGCAGTCACATTCATAGCCTATAGGCAGGTCTCTGCAGATATGTGAGCAGCCACCATTGTTCACCAGACATTCATTTACATCTGGAAGAGAAACTGAGGTTAGGCATGCTACTTGCCCCTTCCAAGCACAATTGATCTATACACAATACTTGCACCCTTGCTAAAAAATATGGCTGTATGTGCAATGAACCTGCAGCAAGGAGGGGCCATCAAAGAATACGTTTGTGGATCATGACTAGTTAAGAGCTGGGTGTTGCTTGAGTGTTTAGTCTGGAAGCTACTAATAACAGACCACTTAGCTTGTTTGGCTCCAGATAAAGTGTCTAGTAACTGTTTATTGTTGTATGTAGTTCAACTATATGTTGGACTCTGAAGTTCACTTTAGAAAAAATATTCCCATTAGACCAAGACATTTTTCACTTCTCAGCTGAGGAAACAAGACACTTGACCCATCTGCTATGATTGTATTTGTTTAGGGCTGTAACTTACTGCATTCATTCAGAGGTTCATCGCTCCAGTCTCGGCAGTCTAGTTGCTGGTCACATACCCGGCTGGATTCTATACACTCCCCATTCCTGCACTTGAATTTGCTAGGTCCACCGCACTGGACAGCTAGAGGAGGGGGGAAAGTTATCATGCAGTCAGGAAGAGCCTGTTCCTATGCTCAAAGCATCATGCTTTGCAACTAAACTGTTTTATCATTAGTACTATGGACTGCTCCATAATTATTTGTTCCTCAAATAGTGCGGAGATTATAATTAAGACCAAGATAGACCTTGCAGAGACTTGGGCTACAGTGGAAGCCCACTGCAAATACCCCTACCACAGGAAACCATTCTTCATAAGCCAGAGTTCAACTTTAGAGCTACTAAAAGATCAACTAGTGGAGGCTGTTTCTTAGGCCATTTCCTACAGTTTTAGGCCACAAGCATTGTTTTGATACTAGCCAGTTCCACTCTTACTAACCTGTTTTACAGTTTATTTCATCAGATCCATCTACACAGTCCCGTACTCCATTACACTGCCTGGACCCATGGATACAGCTGCCATCATCACATCTGAACTGGTCAGGTCTACATGTCAGAGAAGCTAGAAGAGACAGTGTGCTGATATTAGCAGCAAATTCAGGTCCTCTATAGAACCAAGAAACAAGAGTCTTCCCTTCATAAGGAACAGAGGTCTGTTACTTACGGCAATTGATCTCATCACTTCCATCTTTGCAGTCAGCATCCCCATCACAACGCCACTTGCCTTGAATACATTCCTCTGTTCCACATCGCATTTCATCAGGGCTGCATGTCACAGTGTGAAGAGGTGGGCGGCCACACTGCTCTAGAGATTCATCCGACAGGTCAGGGCAGTCTACATCACCGTCACATACCCAGTTACCTGGGATACAGGTAGAGCTTTTGCACTGGAACATATCAGGTGCGCAAGTAGGTGGTGCGCAGTCTACTTCATCACTACCATCACTGCAATCATCTTGACCATTGCAAGCAAAGTTCTTCGAAATACACTGCCCATTGGCACATGTGAACTCTTCTGTACCACAAGTTACGTTGGCTAAAAGGGAGGCACACAAATAAGATTGTCCACAAGGAAAGTCAGGGTAAAAATATTTTAATAAAGACTGACCAAGTAGAATTGCTATTCAGCTGGGCACATTATTACATACAGGTAGACTATAGTGACCAAGTTAATTTTATATCAAGGATGCTGTAGACCCAAAATTCTCAGGGGCATAATGACATCCAACAGTCTGCTTCTCAATAGCCATATGTTCCTCTGCCTCCCACAGCTGACCCCAACAGGTATGAAAAGAGGCTCAACTTCACCTGAGTAGCAGCACTAGCTACACTGGCTGTTTCAGATGCTGGAGAAAGGTCAGGTACAGAACTGAGGAGAGCAGAAAGTAAATTCCTGAGCACTGCTTCCTTTCTCTTCCCTCTTTGTTTAATGGTGTTATCTCTCTCGGCTATCTGTTAGATTACCCCTAGGGATTGTTACACACCACAAGCAGTTGCTTTGCTGCTTCCATGGGGCAGTGCTGCTCCTGCCCATAATTATGCTCTCCTTCATTTGTTTCAGAAACATGGCTATCCTCCAGCTTACCACAATTCTCTTCATCTTCACCATTATCACAATCATTTTCACCATCACATCTCCAGGACACTGGGACACACTGAGTTGATCGAGCACCACAGCTGATTTCATTCAGCCGACACGTTCTCATGTCTGTTGAGAGAAGATTAAAATTAATTTCAGAGGCTGGCTTTATGATCTTGGCTTATTCTTGGCCCACCTATCAGATCCTTAGAAAATCAGGTTTGTTCAGGAAAACATTTGGATTACTGGGCGCAAAGGAAAAAGAAAATAGGCTACCATGTATTTTTATTCTGTGCATTTATGGTATTGCTATATTTAACCCAATTTAAGAGCCTTATTAGGGTAAGTAATGCATTCTGGAAATACCATTTTGAGCTAGAATGTGTGGCTTATACAATTTAAAAGTAATTGCTTGAAAACTGATTTTCATGTGTGAGAAATTTACTGTGTTAAGCATAAGGATAAAAATTGTTTTCTCCTTGAAGTCAGAGAACAGTTTAGGTGTGTAGGAGGCAGATTTAAGACTTGCACAGGGGTTGCAGGAAGCAGATTAAGATACAGATGTTCAATTTTTTTAAATTAGATGTTAAGCCTCTATTGCCGTAACTAATACTAGTCTACTTGTAATTAGGCATGCTGCATTTTATCTTCCTATAAGTTGTACGCTACAGAAGAAAATAGCATGCCAAATATATATAAACTTCACTTTGGTTTCAAGACTGGTAATATATAGGTGACTATCAGTATTAGGGTTTGGCTACTCACGACACAGCTCAGGGCTTTCATCAGACCCATCTTCACAGTCAGGATCACCATCACACTGCCATCTGTTTGGTATACACTGTCCACTGTTGCATACAAAATCTGATGCAGAACATGTCTTCTTCACTGAAAAGAAAGCTACATCTCAACTCGGCTAAACAAGAGCTCACTGTATGTCTCTGAATGCTCTGCTTAACAGCTACCCCAACAGTCAATTTTTTCCCTAGTTATCAAGACAGCCATAAGTATTCCGCTCAGCTCCAGTAAGTACTTCAAAGCAGGCATATCACTCTATCCTTTGTTCTGAATTGCTAAAATGCCTGACTTTTTCAGTGTCTGCAATTACACCATAAAGGGATGGTCAACAGACACAGCAAAGTAGCAGCTGGATTTATGGCAGCTGACAGTAGGATGCAACCCCAATATATTGCTAGAGGTATACTGAACAACAACAACACAGTATTTCCGTGGTATTTTTCAGTATTCCTAAATCCCAATACCAGTATGGTATTTGGTAAATATTTAGAATTCCCAATTTTTTTCAGGTCCATTATACCCTTTGGGGACCATTATAGTCAATGGTCCCCATTAGGTATAATGGAGAATCAATCTGGGGGTTATCTGGGGCTGTCTGAGGCAAAAGCACCAAATTTGCAGCATTGATGTTGGTACCCCTTACTTTCCGCTCCCAATTTCAAGAGATTGGATCAAGAGGTCCAATTCTATGGGCCCCAAAGAAGGTGCCCTATCCTCCCTTGAAACTAATGGAGGAAAAAAGTGTTTAAAATTTCTTTAAATGCCTTCTCCAAGCCGCATGAGCTGCATGACTCAGAAGGCATTTAAAGGGTCTGCAACAACTTTAAACACCTTCTCCAAGCCCTTAAACTTTGGCTATCTAGTGGCCCTGGAAATTCCTGAATATTTTCAGGATTTTTGAGTACCAGCCATTTCGGAAAGCCAAAAATGGCCAAATCTCTATTCAGCTGAAAGACTATCCAGAAAATACTGGTAAGGTATTCTTCAGATTTTTTTTGGCTTAGATTTAGCTGAACACAAATCACCTAGTTATTACCTCTGTTAGAAAATTCAGCTTTTTAGAACTGCCCTATCTGTAGGTCATGCTAAACGTTTGACTGAATACTCATTATTTTTGGTTATGTTTTCCATTCAAAGGAGTATTGGCCCAAGGGCATCTATATAAGTTTTGTCAAGAGATACTCTGAACCTGCCATCTAGCAGCACCTCCCCCCTCGTGCAGGGCTACTAAAAACTGGGAGAAATGCTACAGCTGACTTACAGAACTCAATGCCAGGCCTGCTCCAATGCAACAGGAACATCTGACTTTGTAAGCAAGATGTCAAAAGTCTGCCACAGCAAAGGCTCCTAAATACACCTGACTGACAGTGAGATGCTTATCCATAATGGCAGCCATCTGATTTCTCAAGTCACCACTTATTCTTTGACATGTCATGCCACAAAACCTCCCAGGTCAAGCTGATCTTAAATAGCACAGTTATTACCTGGCCTTAAAAAGAACTTCATAAACATGCCCTGGCAAAACCAGCCCTTAGTCATGCTTTTGTGAACATGGACACTAAGCCTGTCATTTTGCTCTGCATGGCTGTCATCAGCAAAATATATTCAGCATGCCAGAGATAAATACTTTAAGTATGACTGGAAGATTTTGGACGAGGAAGTTCTCTCCTCCCCACTCCAACCCTACATCACGTTAATTTTATACTAGCAAAAAGTTTAATTAGGAAAAATTCAATAAAGTGTTCTTAAGACATAAAACAGAACTAGGCTTACTGGTGATCATCAGAAAATAAGTTAATCACTTTGGAAAGTTCTTAGTATGGCTGGCATTCATTACGTATGACTAATAGTATTGAACTGCATTTATAAGTTTTTTTAAGAACATAAGAGAAGCCATGTTGGATCAGGCCAATGGCCCATCCAGTCCAACACTCTGTCACACAGTGGCCAAAAAAATTATATCATCTATCCATCCACACACTGTGGTTAATAGCCACTGATGGACCTTGCTCCATATTTTTATCCAATCGCCTCTTGAAGCTGGCTATGCTTGTAGCCGCCACCAACTCCTGTGGCAGTGAATTCCACATGTTAATCACCCTTTCGGTGAAGAAGTACTTCCTTTTATCCGTATTAACCTGACTGGCTCAGCAATTTCATCGAATGCCCACGAATTCTTGTATTGTGAGAAAAAGAGAAAAGTACTTCTTACTCTACTTTCTCCATCCCATGAATTATCTTGTAAACCTCTATCATGTCACCCTGCAGGCGACGTTTCTCCAAGCTAAAGAGCCCCAAGCGTTTCAACCTTTCTTCATAGGGAAAGTGTTGCAACACTTTAATCATTCTAGTTGCCCTTTTCTGGACTTTCTCCAATGCTATAATATCCTTTTTGAGGTGCGGTGACCAGAACTGCACACAGTACTCCAAATGAGACCGCACCATCGATTTATACAGGGGCATTATGATACTGGCTGATTTGTTATCAATTCCCTTCCTAATAATTCCCAGCATGGCGTTGGCCTTTTTTATTGCAAACGCACACTGTTTTGACATTTTCAGTGAGTTATCTACCACGACCCCAAAATATCTCTCTTAGTCAGTCTCTGCTAGTTCACACCCCATCAACTTGTATTTGTAGCTGGGATTCTTGGCCCCAATGTGCATTACTTTGCACTTGGCCACACTGAACATCATCTGCCACGTTGATGCCCACTCACCCAGCCTCAACAGATCCCTTTGGAGTGCCTCACAATCCTCTCTGGTTCTCACCACCCTGAACAATTTAGTGACATCTGCAAACTTGGCCACTTCACTGCTCACTCCCAACTCCAAATCATTTATGAACAAGTTAAAGAGCAGGGGACCCAGTACTGAGCCCTGCGGCACCCCACTGCTTACTGTCCTCCACTGTGAAGACTGCCCATTTATACTCACTCTCTGCTTCCTATTAATCAGCCAGTTTTTGATCCACAAGAGGACCTGTTCTTTTACTCCATGACTCTTGAGCTTTCTAAGGAGCCTTTGATGAGGAACTTTATCAAAAGCTTTCTGGAAGTCATGGTAAACATCTATTGCGTCTCCTTTGTCCACATGTTTGTTCACCCCCTCAAAGAAATGTAACAGGTTAGTGAGGCAAGATCTTCCCTTACAGAACCCATGCTGAGTCTTCCTCAATAACCCGTGTTCATCAATGTGCCTACTCATTCTGTCCTTGATAATGGTATCTACCAACTTTCTTGATATTGAAGTCAGACTGACTGGCCTGTAATTTCCCGGATCTCCTCTGGAACCCTTTTTAAAGATGGGGGTGACATTTGCTACCTTCCAGTCCTCAGGAATGGAGGCAGATTTCAATGAAAGATTACAGATTTTTGTCAGAAGACCCACAAGTTCAACTTTGAGTTCTTTCAGAACTCTTGGATGTATGCCATCCGGACCTGGTGACTTATTAGTTTTTAATTCGTCTATCAGTTGTAGGACCTCCTCTTTTGTCACCTCAATCTGACTCAGGTCTTTCAACACCCCTTCCAAAATTAGTGGTTCTGGAGCAGGCAAACACTTCTCATCTTCCACAGTGAAGACAGAGGCAAAAAATGCATTCAGCTTCTCAGCCATTCCCCTATCCTCCTTCAGTAATCCTTTGACGCCTTGGTCATCCAACGGCCCCACTGCCTCCCTGGCTGGTTTCCTGCTTCTAATATACTTGAATTTTTATTGTTGGTCTTTGTTTTTTGCAATATGCTCCTCATAGTCTTTTTGCCTGCCTGATCACAGTCTTGCATTTGATTTGGCACAGCCTGTGTTCCCTTTTATTAATCTCACTTGGACTGGTTTTCCACCGCTTAAAGGAGTCCTTCTTACCTTTTACAGCTTCCATTACTTTGTTAACCATGCAGGCCTTTTCTTATACCTGTTTGTGCCTTTCCTAACTTGTGGTATATATTTTATCTGAGCAACTCCCTATTTATACAAATGGTGAAATCAATAACGTTATGGTCACTGCTCCCAAGCGGTGCGATCACTTTTACATCTCTCACCAAGTCTTGGGCATTACTTAGGACCAATTCCAGGATCGCCCCACCCCTGGTAGGTTCTGAGACCATCTGCTCCATAGCACAGTCATTGAGAGCATCAAGAAACTCAATCTCTTTCTCTCAACCAGAACACATATTGACCCAATCAATCTGTGGGTAGTTAAAATCACCTATTACGACAGTTTTTATGTTTAGCTACTATCTTTAATCCTTCCATCATATTATAATCTTCCTCTATCTTTTGATTTGGTGGGCGATAACAAACTCCCATAGTTAAATTTCCTTTTGGGCCCTCTATTTCAACCCAAAACATTTTAAACAGCAGTAGAAGGTTTCCATGGAAAACTTCTGCCTTAATGGAAAAATTTCCAGGCCCAATTGCTGTTATCCAAATATCAAAGTTCTTACCACAGGATAGCTCATCGCTGCCATCAGAACAGTCTTCATCTCCATCACATCTCCATATTAGAGTTATACAGCGACCATTATTGCACTGGAACTGAGATTCTTCGCATTTTGCTCTTGCACCTTGAATTAAGAAGTAAGCCACCTTATTCAGTAATGCTTTAAGGCAGCATTCATCAACTGGATCAACAAAATGTCTTTTCACCTAAACGACAGGTTGGCAGTGAAGACTTAGCATAGGAACAGCACAAACATTTTGCGTGCTGCGTGTGGAGAACCTATTCTGGTTATGGCTAATGACCCAATGTACCTTCCTCCTCAACATACTGCTCCTAGTTTTCATTTCACTAGTGTGTCCAGTTATAACTGGGCATGCTTGCTTTTCTAGCAATGCTATGAAATGCAGAACCACTTTTCGACCAGGTGCACACATACACCTACATACCAAGCCCAATTGCCTAGCAGTTAAAATTGTAAGACAAAAGGCTTGTAGAAACTATTGCAACACAAAAAGCTGTGCATCTACTTGAAAAGAGTCCTACCAAATGACAAGACTAGACAGAACAAAAAGCTGTTCTGTATATTTAGCTTAATATTTTTAAGAGTTTCATTGTCTGTTCAACAGCTCTATAATCTCAGATTAGTATTCATACATTTTTGCTGAAAAGACTTGGTAAGCATTGCATAAATATGGTACTAACAAAAAGAAATACAAAAGCAAAGCTACACAGTAATTCAGGAAAAGTTTCCCAGAAGTGGGCCTGGAGAATGAGATGTTCAAGAAACCAGCTAGCATAGGAAGTATGTAAACTGATGCTTAAACAGCAACTGAGATATCAGGGCACAGAAACATATAGGGAAGCTTTATCTTACCAAATTATGCCTGTGAAAGATCATTGGAAGCTACTTCCTAAAGGGAAAATAAAATAGTCTGCTCTGAATTTATAATCTACTTGTTAAAACAGTTGAGGAAATTATGCACAAATGATATAAATAATCTGAATCAATATTAAATCCAGGTTGATTTTGTCTCTTGAGCAAAGACTTCTGCTTTAAAGTTACCTGGACAGCTGTTTAACACAGGATTTTGAGACATGTTCTTGCTGAAGTCCCATTTGAGCATGAAAAGCCAGCAGCCCCTGAATGCTACACATTAATCTATAATTGACAGATGCACAATACTAAGATCTGTTAAGCAACGTGAAACTGTGCTCAGGACAGCTGAGCTTAGACCAACTAAAATAAATGAGCTTTACCCAGTTCAATGCCGAGCTCATTAAACAGCTTGTCTAGAAGTACTGTTGCAAACCAAGCTGCTACAAAAGCAGAGGACCACAAGTATCTCAGGAGAGAGCCTTCAAGAGCAAGCAAGTATGCAGGTGATACCCTGCATACAGCCCTTAGAATAAAGCATGACTTAAGACTCCTTAGTCTAAGTAACTATTTCTGCACAAACAGCACAGATGAAGTTTGAATGATCCACTGTTGACGAAATGTCAATGTCAATATCTCCTCATGAAGGCCTATCTTAGAACGTCTAACTTCAAAGGGATATTTCTACATGTTTTATAAGAGATTTGTTTGGACAACAGCTCTATAACAGCACCCATAACACTATACTACTTTATTACAGGGAAGCATGCAAGAAAGTAATGGCAGCTGCTTGTCCCATTGCCTTCATCTGGAGCAAGATAGAATGTGGAGGAAAAGCAAAAAACCCCCAAGCATAGCTACTCATAGATAGCAGAGCTAATGAAGCTACTACTCACAAACTGTAATAGAGCAAAGTTTGAGGCCAGGGGCCTCAAACCAAAGTTTAATTCTGGGTACAAGTTTTTGTGTGCATGCACACTTCATCAGATACCCATGAGGCTTAATGCTGTGCCTTTCATGAAAATAGATCCAGGTAGGTAGTTGTGTCGGTCTGAAGAACAGAACAAAGTTTGAGGTAGGCTAAACAACATCTGTTGGCTGTCTGTGGCCCAAAGGATGTCTACTTAGGCTTGACCAGGGCATTCTCTGTCCTGGCCCCAGCCTGGCCGAACATGCTCCTGCTTGAGAACAGGGCCCTGCTGGACCTTCTACTATTCTACAGGGCTGCTGCCGGGTCTTTGGATGAGGAAGCAGGCATCCAAACAAGTTAGCCTCCTTTGCTAAAGCTCTTCAATTCTATGGAGCCCAGATTGAGAAGATCTCCAATAGCCCAGCAGTTAATTGCATTTTAACCAATAGCTACCTGTTTTAATTTATGTTGTTTAACTGTTGTATTACTGTGCTTAAACTATTGTATACTGTTGTTTGATCCACCCTGAGCCCACATGCAGGGAGGGCAGAATAAAAATGAAAATAGAAGAACTGCAAATTTATACCCCGCCCTTCTCTCTGAATCAGAGAGGCTTACATTCTCCTATATCTTCTTCCCCCACAGCAGACACCCTGTGAGGTGGGTGGGGCTGAGAGGGCTCTCACAGCAACTGCCCTTTCAAGGACAACCTCTGCCAAAGCTATGGCTGACCCAAGGCCATTCCTGCAGCTGCAAGTGGAGGAGTGGGGAATCAAACCTGGTTCTCCCAGATAAGAGTCTGTGCCCTTAACCACTACACCAAACTGGCTCTTCCCAGTATATATAATAGGTAGTTGTTTTGGTATGAAGCTTGAGTCCAGTGGCACCTTTAACACCAGCAAAGTTTTATTCAAGGCATGAGTTTTACATTTTGTTGGAATTAGAGGTGCTACTGGACTCAAACTTTGTTCAATTGCTTCAGAGTAACACAGGTTCACCACCTGAATCTGTAATAAAGCAATACAGTTAGCAAGGCACCGTGGAGTTACCAGCCACAGAAAGAAACAGATTTCCTGGGTGCTGAGGTTTAAGACCAAGTACAAGATCTGGCAGTTGTTGTAACCAAATGGCCGCGTAGTTGGATGCCAATGACATGTCAGTAGGTTTTGTCTCTCGTGGATCCTTTTGCTCAGATGTTTCATGGCAAAGAAAGGACTATCTACCATTCAAATGACTCCTTTTGCCGTTGTTCCTGCCTGCAAATATTTGTGTCATAGGCTTCTTTTCCAAGCTAGCCTGAAGCACAATAGTAGATTCTTCTTTGACATATGCAGTTCTAATAAGTCTGCAACATGATATGGGTATTTTAAAGGCCAAGAAGTACCAGAGTTGCATGATGCAAGATTCCTTTTCCTTTAGGCTGTTGCATCATGCAGAGGTTTACTTTTGTCACCTCAAGGTTGGCAAGACTCATCTATTTTTAGTCCTTATTGAAATAGTCAGTTGTACTTAGGGTTCCCAATCCCCAGGTCCCAGCAAGGGATCCCCCATTTTGACAGGCTTCTCCCCACCCCCAGCCAGCTGGCCGGCAGGGGAAGCCCCGCCTCCACAGTCATTCTGTAGTTTTAGAGCTCCTGCAGGTTTAGAAACCTGCAGTTTTTAAAATGTGTGCCTTTACGGCTGAGCAGGAAGCAGGAAACAGGAAGGGCTTCATGGGAAAGGATCAGTAACAGTTTCCTCAGAGAACGGCCCCTCCCTTTCTTTTGCTTTCATTTTCAGAGCAAGTAAAGTTCTGCAGGAACAAGACCCAGTAAGTATTTGTGTGTGAGAGGGAGGGGGCAGGGGATTCCCCAGTTTGGAGGCCCTCCCCCCCACTTTAGAAAGTGTGAGGGGGGAAGGAAATGTTTACTGGGCACTCTATTATTCCCTATGGAGAATGATTCCCATAGGGAATAATGGGGAATTGATCCGTGGGTATTGGGGGCTCTGGGGGGGGCTATTTTCTGAGGTAGAGGCACCAAATTTTTAGTATAGCATCTAGTGCTTTCCCCAAAATACTCCCCAAGTTTCAAAACAATTGGACCAGGGGGGTCCAATTCTATAAGCCCCAAAAGATGGTGCCCCTATCCTTCGTTATTTCCTATGGAAGAAAGGCATTTGAAAAGGTGTGCTGCCCCTTTAAATGTGATGGCCAGAACTCCCTTGGAGTTCAATTATGCTTGTCACACCCTTGTTCCTGGCTCCACCCCCAAAGTCTCCTGGCTCCGCCCCCAAAGTCCCCAGATATTTCTTGAATTGGACTTGGCAACCCTAGTTGTACTCAAGACCATTCCAGGCAGAGTTCAGCAGATCATTAGCATACTCTATACTTAGTTGCTCTAACTAACTTAGTTGCTTAGTTAGAGCAACTAAGCAGCATTTCTTGCCTTGGCAGAAATATACATGCATTCAAAAAGACCACAAAGGCCAAATTCCACCAATAGAACTTTGAAATTCTCAGTTTTGCCTTTAGGTTGCTAAGATTACAACACTGCACTTCAAGTTGGCACCTAGTTCTCTCCCCCCCCCCCCTTGACTTCAGTAGCATCTTCCCAAATGGCACAGCAGTACAGAATCTTGGTCACTGCTACTGTGGCTGCATTTTAGAGGATTTATTTTGGAAACAAGAATACTTGTAAGAGGTTACTGGAGTACAAAACTATTCAGACTTGTTACTATTTAGGAAGCACTTTTCCAAATTAACAGAGCATTTGAATTGGAACATTGGAGTGATTCATGAAGATCTTAGATCACTATAAACATAAAGCAAAGACTTGTGCTAATTTAAGAAATTTTTAGCCTCCACTGTTTCACAGAGATGTGTTGATATGTAATTTGTTCGGTAATTGTATGTAAAGTGCTGAAGCTCCAGTGTGTCTGATATTATGTGTACAGCTCTGACACATCAGGAAGGCAGAATTCCTGGTAGTGAAAGTGGCTTGTTCATGAAATGTTAGAGACATCCAGCTCAAATTACTAATAAGACTGTCCAGCTCCTGTATTTAAGGACTAATCATGAGTAGAACTTCATATGCATATCCTTAGCTGAGCACTGACTTTCTGCCTTGCATTAAAACATGTAATAACAGCAGCAAGCCTGCTTTAGCTGTTTTTGTTTGCATTCTCTCCATGCAATCTCAATTGAAATGTGCATCAGAGTCTTTACAGTTTGTCTACCAATATCTCATTGCTTGGCAGTGATATGCTGGACAAGATTCCTCTTGCTGCAAAGAATGGCAGTTTACATATTCAACTCCAAATGTACACTATCCATTGCTAACAAGTATGTGCAGGCATTCTTTGCAAGTCAGGCTCTGGATAGTAATGGATACTGGTTGGAAGTTACCAAGCTCCAACACAGCATTTTGACAAGACTTCTAGGTTGTCAGTCTCAGCATACGTTTCCACTGTATTAACCTGGAACAAGAGTTTACATTTTGAAACCACTCTGGGATGTTGGCTGTATACAAAACTTGTTTTACAGGGAAATACCAAGCAGAAAAGAGTTACTGTTTTGGCATGCATTTGGTTCCTGAATGGCTTTCTACTTTAAGTCTTATGAGCAAACAAAACAAACTTGTAAAAGATGGTCATTTCAGCTATTCTGTCCCACTGTATTGATGAGTACAAGCTCACTTCCAATAGTTACAATCTTAATGGCAGGACTGCATTAAGTTTAAGCAAAGCATTTGGGCAAGCTGCATGGGAGTCTCAACTACAGCTGTTATCAAATAAGAGGTGGTGGTGTGTGTGTGCTTTGTTTTTAAGATGCAAGGCAAATCTCAATTTCAAAGCGAAGTTATTATCCAATACAAGCTGACTGACCTGAGGTGGTTCAGACCAAGAACCTTGAAGCATTTTACACCTGCTGACACTACTAAGATTTGTTCAAGACGAAGAATTGCAAATTTATACCCCGAGCTTCTTCCTGAATCAGAGACTCAGAGCGGCTTACAATCACCTATGTCTTCTCCCCCCACAACAGACACCCTGTGAGGTGGGTGGGGCTGAGAGGGCTCTCCCAGCAGCTGCCCTTTCAAGGACAACCTCTGCCAGAGCTATGGCTAACCCAAGGCCATTCCAGCAGGTGCATGTGGAGGAGTTGGGAATCAAACCCGGTTCTCCCAGATGAGAGTCAGCGCACTTAACCACTACACCAAACCGGCTCTCAGTGTGTGGCCTACTAGAATCAGCAGAGTGACCCACTCCATGTCTGATTCATATGCTTGCTGAGAGTCATTTAATTCCCACTTCCTCAGCATAACACCTTGAAGATAAGCTATCCATATCCTTGCATCTCATCTTGGCCCTGATAATGTTGTTCAAGGATTTCCTTCCAGTTTAAAATGGAGGAAAGAACAATGCAAGTCACTTCAGGTAACCAGTAGGAAGAAGTGCAGAAACACTGCCTAGTTCAGGAGTGGGGGAAGCAGTTGATTTATGCGTTCAGCATTCAACACCTACACAACAGTGTTACTTAGAAGGCCTTAATACACACATTGCTTAAAGAGCAAAGCTAGTGCCCAGGTTAGTCCCATGTGCCAACCAAAACATTTCTTAGAACAATGCCCATGTGTTTAGTGCCTAGCTAAGGCCAAACCCCCAAAGGTTACACTAGAATCAATTCAGGAGAATTACTAGGTTTCATTTGAGTTAGCCACTGTATATACTTTTAGTGAAGGGTACTATTACACTTTGCACTTAAATTATAACTATCTGCTGATAAGGCTGATTACAGAAGCCAGAGAATCCAGTTTTTAAGCATACCTGCTAGAGTTTACTATAGGGGCAAAGTTCTGCCATTAGTGCATTATCAAGAGCTATCAACTGTCATCTTAAAGGCAAGAGCATAATCTCCCTAGTTTTGAAGAAATTGCCTGCAAGCATCAAAGAGGCTCCAAGACCAGGCTTTAGGGTCAAGGCCATAGGGCAACAGCTATGGGAGACAAAGAAACCCTCTTGGAATCCTTCTCAGAGGCCTGCTGCCTCTCCATCTTCCTCCTCTCACTGCAAAAGACAAGGACTCCTCTCTTCTCCTGTCAACCCTGATTTGACAAGAGCCCTCAAAATACCACCTTGAGTCCAGGTTCCTAGTATTCTAGAGAAGAGGAAACTGAACCTTGCCTACGGATGTTCTATTATTAAAGAGGGGGGGGGGGCATTCTTACGAAGGGAAGCCCAGTGTTAATTGAAGCGACCCTCCCCCATGGCAGGCCGTGGGACCAGCCACAGCAGTAGCGCGCAGCTCGCTCATCTCCTCCCCCCCCCCCTTCCGCCGCCCTCCCTCCTTCCCGGGTTTTCCACGCAAACCCAGCCAAGGCAGCGGCCAAGACAGGCGGCCCCCCGCACGCCCAAGCGAATAAAGCCACGTTCCGCCTTTACTCACCGTGCACCCAGCCGCGCTCTCCTTGCAGGCAAGCCAAAGCGATCAGAAGCCAAAGCCCCCACGGGGAGACCGTTTCCATCGTGCAGCGCCTCCCGCTGCTCCGCGCACAAGTTAGCAGCATTCACGGGGAGGGGGGGGCGATGTCTTCCTCGCGCTTTTCCGCACAGGCACGAATGCGAGCCGGGGCTTGGTGAGTGGAGCCGAGGTGGGGAAAGCGGAGACACAGTGCTGGCGATGGCAGGGAGCGAGGGAGGGAAGGCAGTTCCTGGAAGCCGACAGAGGACGTCGTGCGGCTAGGCACGAGCCGGCGAGGAGAACCCAAGGAACATGCACAAGGGGGAGGGCAGCTCCACGAAGCTTTTATACGAACCGCCCAGCTCCAGTCTCCGTGTGTGTTGCTGCCGGTGACTCACGGGCGCCTGGACGGCCTCTGGTTGGCTCTTGAGCGCCTCCAATCCCAGCTGCCTGCCCTAATTTCCTGATCCACGCAACCTGCAGCCGCAGCTGTGCGCACTCCACACGGCCGGCGGGCCGAGGCGTTCTCTGGGCCAGCCGAGGAGGCAGCCGCGCCGCCACCGCTGTCCCCGCCCAGTTGCTGCTGATGAGGCCGTGCCGCACAGGTGAACCTCCGCTTGCCTTGGACCCGCCGCCGCGCTCATTAGGAGCTCCCCGGAGACCTCCTCAGAGTAAGTTGCCAGCCATTCCCAAGAGGAGAAGGGATCGGAGGCTATTCCGCAGGCGTCGCGCCTATGCTCTTGCGGGGATTCTGTGTAAATGCGCTGCATGCAAACGGACAGGATATACTGCCCTTTGAGATATTTTTATTGTTATGCTGGCGTTAGTGATTGTCTATCGACCAAAACATATTTACAGTCTAATTCTGAGTATATTTACTCAAAAGAAACTCCCACTCACTGAAGTGTGATTTACTTCCTGGTAACTAAAGTTCCCGATAGCAGCTACACGGTAGTCCGATGTGATTTATTATATTTACTCGGAAACGAATCCCGTTGAGTTCAGATGGACTTTTCCAAAGTGCATGTGCCATTCTATGCGCGGACATTTAGAAGTGCACATAATCTAGGTCAGTGGAACTTCTTCCCTATTTAGCACGCCTTACAATGGGACCCTTAAACATCTTACCCTCTTGGAGGAATGGATCCCATGTCACCACTGCAGAAGAAGTGTCTGTAATGTCTCTTTGTGAAAGTTATGGCTGCATCTCTGTTGTTAGGATGACTGCCATTTTTTAAAAACATCAGCTGCCATCTCCCATGGACTGCAGTAGTCTAGTGGCTAACAGATGAATTTAAATAGATTTTGCTTGATGATTGCCAGCCTTTCCTCTCCTCTGGCAGGCTTGCTTGTGTCTTTTAACAATGGTATGATAGGCAGAAATTAACCATTTCTGGTCCTAGCAATATGCCTCACCTTTTTGTTTGTTTTGTCTAAAATGTTGCTTTTAGCTTAATACTCCCTCTAAACTGTGGAATCTTGTGAGCAAAAATTCTACTTCATGAGCTACTGGCATTAAAGCTGTGAGCTGCTGCATATATTTGTTTGCTCTGAGGCCATTTTTCCTGCACTAAGACAAAAATATGTGAGCTGGAGGCTAAAAAACTGTGAGCTAGCTCACATTAACTCAGCTTAGAGGGAACATTACAACATTTGTGTCCTACCACTGGGCTATAGCCCCTCCTATGTTTCCAGTTCATAGAGATGAAGGTTGTAAGATCAGGTGCAGTAATGCACAGGTCTGGGGGTGATCTTGCTGAGCAAATACCTCAGTGCTAAACAAATTGGCTTGGATATGCAGGCACATTTCTTCTGACACAAAGATTTCTGCCCAAAGACTACAACTTTTTTTATCTCCTGAGTGCAAAATGCTATTGCTGAAGGTCCCTGCCTCCCAGGAGAAAGTTGTAAGAAGCATTTTGGGCTGCAGCAGATGAGAGGGGGGAAAGTGATATTCTGTGAGTGGAAATAGCATGGAAATGCTAAAGTGGATCCAAGCCCTTATGTGGCTAATTTATAATCCTTACTCCAGTATAATCAATTGATGATTGACATGTTATGCAGGAATAATATTTGGTACGCAGTACAGTAACTGCAAAGCTATAGCATACACTGCTGCTGCATAAAGCATAAATCACTATTTTGCGGTGGCTGTTGCAGTGACTTGTCTTGTTATTTAGCATTTAATGTCAGGCACATGTCCCTGAACATGCAGTTCCCTTCGCTAAACATTCACAGGAGCTCATGAAGCTGCCTTATACTGGATGGGACCATTGGTCTATCAAGGTCAGTATAGCCTATTCACACTGGCAGCAGCATTCCAGTGCCTCAGGCAGAGGTCTTTTGCATCACCTACTTCCAAGTCAATTTAACTGGAAATGCCAGGGTTTGAACTTGGGACCTTTTGGATGCCAAATAGATGCTCTACCACTGAGCCAAGGCCAAAGTTGGTTCTTTTTTGCAATGTATAGTAGTTCAGGACACGTATCTGCCTTTACACATTTATTGCCAGAAACACCCATGTGACACCAGTGCAACTAGTGCCAGTGCCATCACCCATGTGACACTAGTGCCAACAATGACTGGTTCATGAGGTACTGGACAGCAACTGGAGAACTGTACGACTAGTCCTGCACATCCAAAAGGACTTTAGATTTACATTTTTGTTGTCTCTCCCTCCAAAAATTCCACTGGACACATCCAGTAGTTCTTTGGATCAAAAATAATATGTATTAGGGATCCTATAGATGTTCCACTGAATTCAGTATATTTAAAAGTAAATTCTACTAACCCTAGTGCTGTTACAACAGTTTTGATGCAAGAACATTAGCCTGTGTGGTTTGTGAATCACAGCCAGAGCTAGCAAGTGAAGAAATGCATCTTTCAAAACTGCTGTAATGGAAATGGGTAGGTTGTCTGTGGCTCCTGTGACTGTTGTCTGTCTGTTCCTTTGTACCTGTAACACTAGGCTTTTGCAGGAAGCTACCTCCTCCAGCTCCTTCTTAAATAGGATGTTCTGCTTACATGTGTGATTTTGAAACTTCTTCATGCATGGCTCTACTTTCCAACATTAATAACACTGCATACTCAAATGCAGTTGGAATTTCGCTTAAAATAATGGCCATGCAATTGAGGAAGAAAATTGCTACTTGTGCATTTTCTCATCTAGGGTTACACTTAATTGTTAATTTTACAAAATGATATCGAGGGATTCTATAATTATTTATTTTTTATTTATTTATTCGGGATTTGTATCCCGCCCTTCCCACAAGTGGCTCAGGGCGGCTTCCAACAATTAACAATTTAACAATTTAAGTATAAAACAATTAAATACTTGACATTTAAACATTAAAACCAATACATTTCAATTCATAAAAACAATGCAGCTTAAAACCAATAACATGTCATTTATGTGAACAGATGGCTGGCCAGTTACGTCAGGTTTCCATCCCAGCTAGGTGTAAGCTAGCCGGAAGAGGGTTGTCTTACAGGCCCTGCGGAATTGAGCCAAATCCCGCAGGGCCCTCACCTCCTCCGGCAGCTGATTCCACCAAGTGGGGGCCATAACGGAGAAAGCCCTATCTCGGGTGACTTTCAAGCGGGCTTCTTTTGGCCCGGGGATAGAGAGGAGATTTTGTGTTCCTGACCTCAGTGCTCTCTGGGGAACATGTGGGGAGAGACGGTCCTTCAGGTAGGCAGGTCCCAGGCCATATAGGGCTTTAAAGGTAATAACCAGCACCTTGTACCGGACTCGATACATCACTGGAAGCCAGTGCAAGGTCCGAAGACCCGGCCGAATGTGTCCCCACTTTGGGAGACCCAATAACAGCCGGGCCGCGGCATTCTGCACCAGCTGCAGTTTTCGAGTCCGGGACAGGGGCAGCCCCATGTAGAGGGCATTGCAGTAGTCTAACCTCGAGGTGACCGTAGCATGGATCACTGTTGCTAGGTCGTCACGCTCCAAGAAGGGGGCCAGCTGCCTTAAAGCTTAACTTGTACTTAAGAGAGAGATGCTTTTCATTTGTATAGTTTTGACATTGTTATAAGCCAAACACCAGAACTAAGAAGAGAGCTGAATAAAATAGAATTTACCGTACTCATGACATAATTTTTAGAACCAATAAATCTGCAATCCCGAAACCACTTGAAAGCTCATAAGTATCATTAACTTCAATATATAAACTGCAAACAGTTTATATATTGAGTTTTGATGATTAGCAGGTACTTTTTTTTTTTTTGCTGTCCTCTGTTGTATTAGATCTGTTCATTTATGTAACATACCAAACTTGTTTAGGTGTATTTAGGAAGATATTAAATTGGCTGGACTCTCAGGAGCATAAGGAAGGCAATTCAGGATTTTCTTAACATCTAGATAAAGGGTTGCTAAGTGACAGAAGACAAATTCCCTTTTATAGGTATGTATCTGTAATACCTCAGATGAATTTTGAAATTTCCAGGCCATGAAGAGAGCTTGTTACTCTGTGCTTAATGGGGTGTTAACAAGAATTGATGAAGTGAGAGTTTTGAGTGTCCATCTGTACATGTGAGGCACAGAATGTGCAATCCCCAGTTCAGGGGAATGCGTTACTCCCCAAGAGGCAGGGTGCTACAGGATAGCACTGTTTGCACCTTTGTAGGACTCGTTATGCTCTGCCATAAAAGACAGGCTATTTCAAAGCTAATCTGAATATTAAACAAATAGAAATGTATATCCAACAATGAGATTGTGGGGTATCTGGGCAAAGGCACTGATATCTCTCTGCCTCCCAAAGAATGTTTCTTGCAACGTGTCATCCAGAAAGTACTCCCTTGCCTTGCCTTCCTCCTTTATCACTGCTTACACCTGCTCTCCATAGCTGGCCTATTTGACAAGCTGGTCCTTGGAGAGCACCAGCATTATGCTTCTTTAGTGATGGCATCTTTGTGAGTTATGCATCTCACTGCACTACAGAAGGTGTTCATAGTCTCCGTCCTCCATTGGAAATTCATCTAATGGCGAGAGGGACAAAAAGCTGGTTTGATGGTAATGATGAAGGATGAGCAGAGCCCACCAGCCCAGGTGACTGCAATACCAAGGCAAGTATAAAATATAACATTCTTAGATCCTACATACACCCAGTGCCTAAGCAGAAATAAAAGGCCATTTCACTAGTAGTTCAATTGTCACTCACCAGTCAAGGCACAGTCCCAGAGACTCAGCAGAACTCAGAGGGTTCCTTGGGGAAGAGTTTGAGTTTCATTTGAAGTGCAAATAATTCTGCACAGGCAATGTTAATATTACTGCACATACCTGTAGAAACAAGAAGCAATATCACCAGTAGTCCAGCTGTCACTCACCAGTCAATACATGCTTTGCTGATCACACCACTCATGCACCAAAAGCACAGATGAATATATCATTCAACCTAAGCACAAATAAGGCATAAGTACTGTCCCAGAGCCTCAGTAATCACTCTCAGCACATAAAGGCTTCCTCAGGGAAGAGTTTGAGTCTCATTTGAAGTGCAAATTTTGTACAGGCAATGTTTATATCATTGCACATAACACCATTGTGTCAGTGTCAGGGGAGCAAACCTGCAAAGGTGAAGGGAGGGATACACACGGATAAGGAAGAATTGAAACCACAGCACAGACTTTTAGAGGCCATGCTGTGTTTCCCATGGAAGACAATGAACATATGAAGCTGCCTTATACTGAATCAGACCTTTGGTCCATCAAAGTCAGTATTGTCTTCTCAGACTGGCAGCGGCTCTCCAGGGTCTCAAGCTGAGGTTTTTCACACCTATTTGCCTGGACCCTTTTTTGGAGATGCCAGGGATTGAACCTGGGACCTTCTGCTTCCCAAGCAGATGCTCTACCACTGAGCCACCGTCCCTCCCTATGCAGTGGGGTTGTGCTGAAGTCCTGAAGAGATAAAAGTGCTTATAATATATATGCTTATGCACTTAAGTAGACAGCTAGAGCAGCAATGGAGAAAGACTTGAGACCAATTCTATAAGACGTGGGCTAAAGTTCATTTTAAGTGTACTCTCTGGCAGTAGTAGTGGCAATGAAACAACACTTTTTTGCCACCACTGCATCAGTATAGTGGAGGCCAGAGGAGCTTGTGTGGTGAAAGACCTGTTGGGATCTAGCCTCCAGAAGGAGGTAGACTGCTTAGAGGCAGACTATGAACATTTTGCTCAATACTTTTGTAGATAAAATCTCTCATATCCATTCTGACTTAGACAAGGTCAGATGGTGTCAGGGTGCCAGCTAGTCCAGCTGTTTGGGATACTTTTCAGCTTATTCAGTCTGAGGTTTGAGGCCTATCAGCTGCTTGTATGACCCTGACTGGGCCCAAAAGGTAGTTAATATCTCCTTAAGAAAGGGGGTGGACACTCCAGCCTTAAAACAAGCTGAGTTCTGTCCACTTCTAATGAAGCCTACCTTGAACCAAGGAGATCTTAGCAACTACTGATCAGTTTCAGACATTCAGTTCTTGAATGAGGTGACTGAATAAGTTGTGGTTGGACAACTTTAAACTTTCCTGGGTGAAGTGGATTATTTGAATCATTTAGTTTGGTTTTAGGCCTAGTTATGGGACTGAAGCAGCTTTAGTCACCCTGGCAGATGATCTACACCTGGAGATGGATAGTGGGAGTGTGACTGGTTGATTCTCCTGGGCCTTCTCAGTGGTTTTCAATACCATCCAACATGGTATCCTTCTGCACCACCTTGCTGTGCTGGGTATGGGAGGCACCATTTTGTGGTGGTTCTGGTCCTACCTGTAGGGTTGATTTCAGAATGTGGTGCTGGGAGGCTACTGCTCAGCCCCCTTGGCCTTTGTGATCCCACAAGGCTCCATCTTGTCCTCTATGCCTTTCAACATCTACATGAAACTACTGGGTGAGGTCATCCAGAGATCTGGGATAGGTTGGCTGAATATGTGAATGACACTCAGCTCTATCTTGCACTTCCAGCTGATTCCATGGAGGCTGTGGAAACCCAGAACTGGTTCCTGGATGTTGTTTTGGAGTGAATGCAGGAAAATAAACTGAAGCTTAACCCTGACAAGATGGAAGTGCTAAGGGTGTTTGGAAGATCTAACCCAGGATTTAAAGTGTCACCCATTCTGGATGAGGTTGCAATCCCCTTGGAGAAGCAGATCCATAGTATGGGAGTTTCTTGAACCCAGGCATACTGCTGGATAAGCAGGTGGCAGCTGTCAAGGAATGACTTTTAGCAACTTCAACTGGTTAGCCAGCTGCAGCCTTTCCTAGGTGGTGACAATACAGCCATTGTGATGCATGCACTGGTCATATCTAGATTGGATTATTGAAAGATATGGGTTTGTTCTTGAGAACTGTTTGGAAAACTTCGGTTGGTACAGAATGCTGCAGCCAAGATGTTGACTGGAGTAGGTTGTATATTCCATATCACTCCAGTCTTGGCCTGTCCACACTGGCTCCCATTTGTTTCAGTTCAAGATGCTTTGACCTTCAAAGCCCTACATGGTTTGGGACCAACATATGTGAAAGATTGCCTGTTCCTTTGCCAATCTACTTGACCACTACTGTCATCTTTGAAGGCTTTGCTTTGGGTGCCCCTGTAGTGGCAAAACCAAGATTAGTGCCTTAGTTCTAGTGGAGTGCTTTGATAGTGTACCCATCATAAAGACATGTGAGGTAAATAGTAAGTGAAGTCTCCTGATAGTTATTGTGAAAACAGGGAGGCAGCTGAAACAGGCACAGATTTTGTTGAACAGTTTCAATTGTGTTCTGACTACATCACAAAGGAATTGTATCACTAGTCATTGTGTTTCTGCTAGGCTCTTGTGCCTTTGTGTTTCAGACAGAGAAGCAATAAGTGCAGTTGTCCCAGAGCTTTAACCAGTTCCGCCGGGCCTGCAAGACCATCCTCTTCCAGCTGACTTTTTAACATGGAATTATTGTATCATCGTCATCCAAAGCTATGTTACACTAAGATCGTAGCACCAAATTAATCTGTGGTTTTAAATTGTTGTTTTAATTGATGGTTTTAATGTAATTGTATATTTAATTGAGGAATAACTGTTATATAATTGAGGTGTTTTATTATTGTACCATTGTAATGTTGTATTTTATGTTATGTAAGCCGCCCTGAGCCTGCTTCGGCAGGGAGGGCGGGATATAAATTAAAAATTATTATTATTATTATTATTATTATTATTATTATTACTATCCATGCTGGGTAATGTGCCCCCTATTATATTATTGTCCAAGCTGCACTCTGGAACGACATCGGAGTCCTGCTAGAACAAAGAAGCTGGTAGCCCCTCAGTAGAACAGCTGGTTTCTCACTGATCACATCTATTACTGTTGGTGATGCTGGCTTCATTTGTGGTCTGTACAGCACGGTGGGATAGGTAATGTCATTGCCACTATGCCTGTTATCTCCTTGCCTCAGGGGAAATGAGAGGAACCAGTGGCTGGAAAGTGGCTTTCTTACCTGTGATTTGATAGGAGAAATAGGAGTCGCCCTTCTTCACAGTTCTGCCTAGTGAGCGGTGAAGGGGAAATTACTCCTGAGGCATATCTTGGCTCAAGCCATCATGGAATTCTTGTTCAAAATTATTGAAGAGCAACTGACAAGAATAGCCAACTCCTTTCAGTGCAAAAATAGAAAGACAGGAAAAAAAGACCTGTGTTAGTAGAAGAATGCTAAGTAATGAGCTCTATTAAGCAAATAATAAGCACTTTGTAAGCAAATAATATCCTTAGTAAGCATTTTTTGGTACTCAGGTCATTGGGGGAGGGCTTGGTTTAATCTTATTTGTTTAGTACAAATTATAGGAATTTCTTTTTTCTCTCTTTCCTAAACATGATTTCAGCATGTAAATAATTAATGTTTCCTTTAGGATGCTGGGTGAAATGATCCTGAAGATAGCAGAAGATATGGAAGTTACTGAAAAAGAAGATGAATCGATTGGGCAGAGGTAATGTTCTGGAAACTGACTAAGGAGAAAAGATGTTGCATCATCTGGAGTGTACATCATTATCTTTGCTTCCCTGGCTTATTATTTACATTCAGCTGCAGGAAGATGCATCACCTCAAGTAATGGGAAGAATTTTGGCTACCAACAACCATCTGTTTGGCCTAACAGATTGAAATTGTAAAGTATGCTATGGACATTTCTTTCTGCATGTTAGAAGATTTGGTTTACAATTCAAACTGCCTGGGAAAATCAAGAGGTAAATCCAGGACAACCTTTTGGAATATAAACAATATGCAGAAACAGTTGCTACTGGCATTGGTAGAGATGCAGAATGTTTTGATTTAAAAAGAACTCTTATGATCAATAGTGCTCAGATAAATTCTTTGATGGATTACAGAGTCAACACATGCAGATCTTATAACCACTGAGGATTTTTCACACTACTCAGACTGAATGGTGGATCATTCTAATTATTTATTTTGCAAAACCCAAAGAAACAGGAACACACAACCCTGTGTTCCAGTATGTTTGTATAATAATGCTGAACTCCGTCAAATGTTTTGCTTGAGACAGAAGTTCAAAAGGAATTATTTCCCCTTTCTTTTGCTGTTTCTGTAATGAATTACAATGTGTACCACTACATTTAAGCTCTTTCAGATTGGTCTTTCAGGAGACTTTTTGATTTAGTAATAAATTAAATTATTTCACGATAATAAATTATTTATCAACATGAAATTAATGAAAGATTTTCTAAGAATGTGTGAGTTAAGTATTGCTACTACCCCTACATTTTTACCAGTGGCTCATCAGATCACATGAAATGCTATGCAGCAAATGCACTTTCCTCACAACACTCTTTGCTGTAGCAGGATATATGTCAGGGCAGTTGGGACTCATTCCACAAGAGTCTAACTCCAAAGGCATTTGAACTAAGCAGAACTCTTTGACATCCTGTCTAAGTTGGATGGTAGAGACTTTTGCTTTAAGGTCACTGCCTCCGCAGCTTATTTATAATGAATCATGATGGTTCCCTCAAGAGAACAGGAAAAACTCAGGACAATGGAAGATATGAGGGAGGATTTACAATCAAGCACACACTCCCTTGCACTCTTTTCTGACTCAAGAAGCTCACTTCAAACAACTGTAGGCTGTAGTTCCAGCCTCATGGACTTTGCCACCAAAGCAGGCTTTGTAGCTTAGCATTTTAAGTTTATAGTGCCATCTAAGGGGAGGCTTCCATATGTCCAGATTCTACAGTTACCTTCTTGCTGTTGCTGCTGCTTCTGCTGTTGTTTCGTCGGGAGGAATAAGCCTAAGTGATAAGTGAGATATGAAGCTTTACCCCTTTCTAGAACATGCAAGCTTCCATTGTTGACCTCTCTGCCATGATCTTAGCCCTTCCCAGGGTGGTTTGGCTATAGGTGGCAGGGCTGGCTTTTTGAAGGTCTAGCCCTACTTTCCTTTGTTGAGTTGTGCCAACATGACAGGTAAATAAGAAGCTAGCCCTCAGTGGGACAGCTGACACTGTATTACATACCCTGATCCTCAGTAAGTTTCTCAGGGGGGAAAATAGTTTTTGCTTTCTTTAATTTATTTTCATTTGAATATGGCAACTTTGGAGGAAAAACTATATGAATATATTGACAGTGGTTTATTATTTCTTCTGTCTAGTTGCTTATAGATACAGTTTCCCCTCTTGTCTGAACCAGTGTTCATATCCAAATCCTCACTGTAGCTGAGTTGAAGCAGTCTTACTTTGTTCTTTTTGCAATTTATCACTTTTATTATTGTCAAAAAGCCCCTCTGTTTCCACTCCACTCAGTGTTTTGTCTGCCATTGGCCAAGCATTATACATTAACAAGTGGGAGCTACAAGACTCACTGAGGTAAATCCCATATTCTCTCCCCCCAATTCCTGAGCCCGATGAGGCTCCAGGCCCCACCACCTACCATGGAACTTGGCTGCCTGCTTCTGTTGCAGCTGTGCCTGGGCCTGCCAGTATCTGCTGCACCCAGGACCACAGCAGCTGCAGGCATTCACTGCCACCACACCTGGGCCTGGTGCAGCAGTCGTTGGCATCCACTGCTGTTGTGCCTGGGCCTGGAGCAGTGGCCATTGTCTTCCTCTGCTGTGGCTGGGCCTACAGCAGATGCTGGTGTCCTTCAACACTGTGCCTAGGCCTGCAAGTGGCTGCCAGCTTTCACCATCACTGGGCCCGAAGCAGCTGCTGGCATCCACTGCCATGGTGCCTTTCAAAAAAAAAAAAAAGTGTATCAAGAAACTGCCAGCTTAATTGGTTTGGACTCAAGGCACTAATATTAAAGGGAGGGTTGCAAAATAAATTCAATACAGATCCTAGAGTCCAACTCAGTATCTAAGAAGGTTTTGCTTACTGAAATACCTTGTATGAAGATTAGGAAAGGATAGACAGTGGAGGCAGGAAGATAGAATTTAGCAGCTATGGGATAAACTAGACACAGGATACTGAAAATAAGCTGAACACCTTTACAGATAATAGGTGTTAGAACCATAAATGTTATGTAATTGCTCGTTTGATGTGTGTGAATCAAGAACAGTTTAACCAAGTAAATTATGGAGATCAGCAAGTCTGCATCTTTCACCCAAATAGGCATGCGACTTCATGAATTTTGTGATACTTTTCTGTTTCTATCTGTGTTATAAAAATAAAATCCTCATCATTTGGAAAGACTTCTACCCTTCCAAGCTTTCATGTGTTCAAGCCCATGGTGGTTTTAATTTTAACAGGTCTTGTGCAAGAATACTGTTGTAGCCTTTCACTTGAATCTAACTTCCACAGGTGATATTCATGCAGGACTGTATAACAGCCTTTCCTCAAACCTATGTACATAAGTGCCATCAAGTTACAACCAACTTATGGCAACTCAAGACAACTGTGAAGCAGAAGTGGTTAATCACTGCCCTATTCTGCAGAGTAAGGCCTCTCATCCAAATACATCTTTAGTGGCCTCCCACGTAAGTACCAGCCCTGCTTAGCTTCTGATGTACCCAACCATGAGTATCATGGGTCCCCCCCCCCACCTTATCTATTTACTATCAGTGACGTGTAGCCCCTGTCTGCAGATACCTAAATCCATAGTCCAGGGCCACATGGATGCTGAAGAGTCTGAGATTCTCGCCCTTAACACATATATATGGTATCAAGTCCTCCCTGGCCTACCCCCAAGCATTTATATTGCCATATGGATTGGGGAAGGGCAATTAAGAGTATACAGAGCTTTAACCAGTCAAATAGTAAAGAGTCCAGTAGCACCTTTACGACTGACAATTTTTATTGTAGCATAAGTTTTTGAGAAACACAGATCTCTTCGTCAGATGCATCTGATGAAGAGAGCTGTTTTTCTCGAAAGCTTCTGCTACAATAAAAAATGTTAGTCATAAAGGTGCTACTGGACTCTTTACTGTTTTGCAGCAACAGACTAACATGGTTAAATCCTCTGGATGTAACCTAGTCAAACAGGGTACTTCTCCAAACTTGATTACTCAAGGATAGAGATTCAACAGCTGCTTTGCATCTAAGACTTGGACTTTAAAAAAATCAGGTTTGGGAGGGGGCTTTTGCAGAGATGTCTGTGGCTGTCATCTTTATACTGTTTATCATATGTGCCCCTATGTGCAGAAAGCTAAATCTGTAGATAGGGACTCCACAGAGGCTAAAGAGATTTTACAGGAAAATATTTTTAAAAACTATATAGTGGAAATTTGAATCCCCCCAAAAGTAAAAGAGTGTTCTCTGTGCATGTGCTTACTGGTGGAAGCTGAAACAGAGCTTGATGCTGGCAGAAGCTGTACACCCACTTGGAGCTTGTGTGTTGCATTTTAGAACAGATGCACAATTTTTTTCCATGCTATTCTACAAGCACGATTGCTGTCATTGTTATTGTTTGCACAGAGTCACTCTAATACTTCATTTTAAGAAGAAGAAAAAGACCACAGATGTATACCCCACCCTTCTCTCTGAATCAGTCTCAGAGCGGTTTACAATTTTCTTTATCTTCTTTCCCCACAACAGACACCCTGTGAGGTTGATGAGGTTAAGAGAGCTCACAGAAGCTGCCCTTTCAAGGACATCTCTTGTGAAGCTATGTCTGACCCAGGGCCATTCCAGCAGCTGCAAGTGGAGGAGTGGGGAATCAAACCCCGTTCTCCCAGATAAGAGTCTGTGCACTTAACCACTACACCAAACTGGCTTTAAGAGTACAATGAGGCTGCTTTCTCATATTAGTTTTTGCAGTCTTCTTAATGGAATCCACATTTTTTCAGTACATGAAAACAACCTTAGGTTAGGATGAATATTGAGGAAGCAATAAGTTCTCTAGATAAAGCTGTAGGATCCAGTTCTTCCATAGTATTTTTTTCCTGCTTCCACATGGTGATGATTCTCTGTGTAGTTCTTGTGCTACTGCAAATGCAAAGGCACTCAATAGTGGGAAAAGCATGTCCACATGGTAGTTTTCCCAATACACTCCTTGCCTCAGCAGACCCCCCCCATCATTCCCCTCCCCCTGTGTTACCAGGGCTTTTCTGCACTTTTTAAAAAGAAAAAAAAAGCAGTTCCTATATCACTATAGCACTATGACAATCTATGGCCACAATCTTCTAGCTCCTCTGAATTACCAGTGCTCAGAGTTTTTTTTTAAAGTAAGTTCCTAGCCCTTTTTGTTGTAGAAATATATTTTTAAAATATTGTGTCAAGTCATGTTTGGTAAAGATCAAATCAAAGCAGGGGAAACCCAGAAAATTGGCTGCAGTAAAGGGTTCTCGTTTATATGCAGCGTTTATAGATTTTAAAGCAGCCTTTGATTCTGTTCCAAGGGACAAGCTGTGGCGCCAGCTGTACAGTACATCAATTGACCGTAGACTTTTATTCCTCATGATGAAACTGTACGAAAATTCTAGTATGCAGGTAAAATGCACACCTCAAGGTCATCTGACACATCCAATTCAAACAAGTAAAGGTGTCAAACAAGGTTGTATACTAGCCCCGCAACTTTTTAATTTATATATTAATAGCATTGTAGGGTATTTTACTGACCCCGGTCTGCATCCCCCTAAGATCGGGAAGATTGCTGTGCCCATCTTGATGTATGCAGACGACGTGTTACTACTGTCAAGAACCCAAGTCGGTTTACGCAGGTCGCTTAAGATGCTTTCCCTCTTTTGTCTGGACACAGATCTAGTCGTTAACAGGGACAAGTCTAAAATTATAGTCTTCACCAAAAGATTTAGAGAAATGAATTGGCGTTTTAATGATGAAAAACTGAAACAAGTTAAAACATACAAATATCTGGGGGTTGTTTTTCATCACACAGGATCTTACCAAGGGCACATTGAAAACGTACACTGTAACGCCCAACGCACGGCGCTCGCTCTGCAGGAGTTTTACACCTCCAAGGGCGCTTATAACGCCTTAGCGGCGATTAAGGTTTATAACGCTAAGGTTATACCCCAATTAATGTACGGAGCTGAGATTTTCCTGTATAACAAAATAACCAAATTGGAGATGGTTCAATCGAAGTTTGTACGATGTATCCTTCAGGTGCCAAAATATGCCT
Organism: Heteronotia binoei; assembly: GCF_032191835.1. Taxonomy (NCBI): domain Eukaryota; kingdom Metazoa; phylum Chordata; class Lepidosauria; order Squamata; family Gekkonidae; genus Heteronotia; species Heteronotia binoei. The sequence continues at coordinate 61,441,070 of NC_083226.1, forward strand.
CATCTATTGCAAACAGGCTGGAAACGGGGCTTCCAAGCCTCTCCACAGTAATGTGGAATAGAGGTTTGAGTCTCCTTTTAAGAGTGCTGGCCAATCCGGATGACATTGTACACCAAATCTTCTACGACTCATTTGTCAGCAATTGGTTGAGGAAATTAAATTCCAAATTAGAGGAATGTGATCTGAATATTGATTCCCTAGCCCTCATGTTCAAGAACGGGGCAAAAGAAATTATCAGAGACCGATTACTGGAATTGGAGTTAAAACAATCTCTGGCCAAAGTTGGGGGGATGTATATCCCAACCTTTTTTACAAGTGACCTTAAATGTGCCAGGTATCTAGAAAAGATACAGCCAATTAAGATCAGGCGGATGCTGTCCTTGGCACGCCTGAACATTCTGGACACAGCAGTACTGAGGGGCCGTTTCCACAAGATCCCGTTAGAAGACAGGATCTGTCCGTGCGGCCTGGAGGAGGTCGATACGGTTTCCCACCTTATTCTGAACTGTCTTTTCCATACAGAGGCAAGGTACAGACTTTTGCGGAACCATCTAATGCTAGCTGAATCTTTAAATCAGGCCCAAACCATTTACTTCCTCTTAGGGGATGGGAGTGATCAACTTTCTTTGGATCTTGCTAAGTTTCTATATGTTACCGACCTCGACAGGAAGAAATTTAATGCTGTCTGTATTTGAAAGAAGATGCTTTTAGTTAAGTGTTGCCTACGTCAGCTAATTTTATTACCACTTTGATGGATGTACAAGTTTTATATTGTTACGTTATATTTCAACTTGGTGTTGTGTTGTACTGTTATTGATGAGTTGTGTTGTTGCTGTCGATTGGCCTAGAGCCGCAATAAACTGACTGACTGACTGACTGACTGAAACCCAGAAAATTGATGTATCTTTGTATGCCAATGCAAGAAAGCATTGTGGCTAGAAATATGAACAAAGCCTAGATTCTTGGATATAAAGATTTCCAGGGAACATTTACAAACAAATGAAATGGTTGGCCAAACCAGACAAACCATTTTTACTAGAATATACACTTAGGAATCTGGCTGTTTTATGTCAATACTTCAATGTCCACTCTGGAAGAAGAGGAGGAGTTAGTTTTAAACCCCGCCCTTCACTACCTGAAGAAGTCTTGGAGTGACTTACAATCACTTTCCCTTCCTCTTCCCACAACAGACACCTTGTGAGGGTAGGTGGGGCTGAGAGAACTGTGACTTACCTAATGCCACCCAGCTGGCTGCATATGGAGGAGTGGGGAAAACAATTTAGAGTCCACTGCTCTTTAACCATGACACCACAGCTGGCTAAACAGTAACGACAATATTTCTGTTCTTCACAATAGTATGATCAGGGTATCTTTCAATGTTACTTCAGCTGTGTGGGAGCTGCTGTGGCATGTGGCCATTGTGTGCCATTGCAGCAATATCAGAAGCTCCAGGTTATGTCAGGAGCTGGATAAACTAATGTGTGTTCTCCTCATGTGGACTGGAGCTTTTGAAGTTACCAGAATATCATAAGAAAAATAGTGCTGGCATTTTTGAGATCAATTCAAATAGCAATTCTGAACATGATATAGTATAATTTTTTTGCCATTAAGTCACAGCTGACATTGCAACCCTGCAGGGCTTTTAAAGCAAGAAATATTTTAGAGGAAGAAGATGATATCTCAGAGTGGTCACAATTTTCTCTACCTTCCCCCCCCTCCTCACCCTGTGAGGTGGGTGAGGCTGAGAGAGCTTTTACAGCAGTTGTCCTTTCAAGGGCAACTCCTGTGAAAGCTATGGGTAACCCAAGGCCATTCCAGCAGGTGCAAGTGGAGGAGTGGGGAATCAAACCCAGTTCTCCCAGATAAGAGTCTGCGCACTTAACCACTACACCAAACAGGCTCTCAAAACGAGATTTGTCATTGCTTGCCTTTGTGTCATGACTGTGATATTCCTTGGAGGTCTCCCATCCAAATGCTAGCAAGGGTTGACCCTGCTTACCTTCCGAGCTCTGACAAGATTAGGATAGCCTAGGCTGTCCAGGTCACACAGCATAGTGTAATTACATTTGATTTTCTTAAAAATGAGCACATGTCAAATCCAACTGTTCTCTTGCAATCACTGGCAAGAGATAGCAATTTCTAATGTTTATTAAGTTTTAGTAAACATTTTAAATATGTGTTAGTTTATTTATTTATTTATTACTTTTCATTTATATCCCGCCCTCTCCGCAAGCGGACTCAGGGCAGCTTACAACATTATAAAACAATTAATCCGATAAAACATATAAAACCATAATTTACATATCAACTTTAAAACCATTCTATAGCGCTATTTCAATCCAGTATAGGCGGTATTGACTTCTTAACTATGATCAGACCCACCGGTGTCCGGTGGCAGCCCTTTTTCAGTTAGACCACAAAAGCCTGTTTAAACAGTTCGGTCTTACAGGCCCTGCGGAACGCAGATAAATCCCGCAGGGCCCTTATAGCTTCTGGGAGGGTGTTCCAAAGTTCTGGCGCTGCCACCGAAAAAGCCCTGGATCTCGTTACACATAGCCTGGCTTCTCTTGGGCCAGGGGCGGACAACAGATTTTTTGTCCCTGATCGCAGTGCTCTCTGGGGGATATATGGGGAAAGGCGGTCCCGTAGATAGGCAGGTCCCTGACCATAGAGGGCTTTAAAGGTTAATACCAACACCTTGAAGCGAACTCGGAATACAACAGGCAACCAGTGCAGCTCTCTCAGCATTGGCTGTGAGAGTTGTCTATTGTGCTACCCTCACTTACATAAACGGGCAAAAATTGTCTTTTTCAATGAGTAGTAGGCTAGCTTGTGGTGTCACATTTGATAAGGCTGAATTGTATGGCTGTCTAGTCTGACTCTTGCTTAGAGCAAGAAATCCAAATACAGAGTATTCCAAACAGATTATTGTCCATTTTCTGTTTGAAGGCCAGCGCTGAATGAGCACTACCCCTCTAGGAAACTATATTGCTTCACTAAGGATATGATCACACAGGTTAATTAAAGCAGGTTCAATGCACTTCAGAAACTGAAAGTGGATTGTGCCATTTCATACTGCAAAATCCAGTTTGAAAGTGGATTCAAAGTGCATTATTTAGTGCAGGTGTGGCCAAACTGTGGCTCAGGAGCCACATGTGACTCTTTCACACATACTGTGTGGCGTTCCAATCCCCCACTGCCCTGTCAACCGGCTAGGAGGACAGCATTTCTCTCTTTAAATCCCTTCTTCAAGCCAAGCCAGCTGGCAGCTTAGAGAATGCATTTAAAGATAAAGTTGCTTTCTTTTCACCTTTTCCTACCTCCCCCTCCTCCTCCTTCCTTCCTTGTGGTTCTCAAACATCTGACATTAATTTTATGTGGCCCTTACATTAAGCAAGTTTGGCCACCCCTGATTTAGTGTGTGTGACCACACCCTAACTTTTACAGGGTATCTTCTAAATATATGTGAATGAGTGAGGAAGATGAGTGGTTGAAATTGTGCACAACTAGGATATCATGGCATGAGTTCATGAAGAAACAACAGAATCACACAGTTGAATCTCCCAGCAGTGTTCGCTACCCTTCCTTTCCACAATCAAACACTGCTTGTTGTGTGCGTGTGTATGTTTTAATGAAGTCAATTTGGATCCCAGGAGTTAAATTCTCAGTCACTAAAATGACTAGATGATGATTTTTCCTTGAGCTGAAATGTTTCTATTTTCAGAAGGCTAATTAGCAGATAACTAATGAGAATGACTTAATCATAACAGCTTCTCCAACTTCTGAATCCTCCAGGATTGCCAGTGAGGGTTGGAATGCCTACTTTTTTTTTTCTATTTGGGAGGTTTTCTCCTGGAGAAAAATATTTTGCAGCAGCAAGGATTTTAATGTTGGCCAGCATAATGGGATGGCTAAAGTTATAGATATTGTAATAGTTGTATGTGTTGGATTGTTATTGTTATATTAATATTAATAAATTTATTTAAAATTAAAAAAAAAAGAATCAAGTCATTGTTTTACCAGTCTAGAACATCCCAATATCAAAAGATGCCGGGGTTGGGGGATTCCAAGAATGAAGCAGAAAGAAGCCAGGTGAGGGGCTCTCAATAGGGGAAAAGGCCTGAGAAATAGCAAAAGGATAAAGAGGCCAGAAATTTGCACAGTATTTAATCCAGGAGGGTCTGAAAAACTGCCATATGCTTTATTTTCAGCCTTTTGCAGAGGGCACTTGTGATGTAATAAAGCACCCAGAGAGATTGAAGAGACCACTGGGACAGTAGTCTATGCCACATCCTGCACTGTGTAATACTCATAAAAAACTACTGATTTGTAATGTGTGTGAGAGAAAGGGAGACTCAGTTCAGATACTGTATGAAACCAACAATGGTTAGTGTGGTTTTCTGAAAGGCCAGAACTCACTTTGGAGTTCAATAGTGTTTGTCACAACCTTGCTCCTGGTTCCACCCCCAAAGTCCCCAGATATTTCTTGAATTGAACTTGGCAACCCTATTTCTTTGAGATGTCCAGTTATTTGCTAAAGGCAGTGAGTTAAGCTCTGTGCTTGTAACTTGGGAAATAACTAAGTTGCTGCTTTGTTATGGAAATTGGAAGGTTGTATATATATATATATATATATATATATATATATATATATATATATATATATATATATATATATATATATATATATATTTGGGGGATTTACTGGCACTTCCAGTTCATTAAGTTTCCTACAAATCAGTAAACCAAATATCAATGTACTACACAAACTGCTACTTGGATGATGTCTTTTAAAAACTGTATTACAAAAAATGTTCTGGATCAAGAGATGGCAGATTATTTATTTGTAAAAGTAGACATTTTCATTGGGCACTGCAAGGTATTTTAACAGCTTTCCCCCTTAATCTCTCCTTCCACTTGTTTAGATTGAGACATTTTGTATAAGGTGTTTGCCACTGCATCTCCTCTTTGCCCCTGTTCAATGATCAACCCAATCCTTTCTGCTTTACTACATGTGGAAGTGGTGCCTGCTAATTTATTACTACCACCCTTGGGGATAGCAGTGTACTTTCAAAAATAAGATTTGTAATTGGTTGCACAGTTTCTCTTATAGAAGCAAAATACATACACCCTAAAATAAAGATTCAAAGATGAATCATTAGCGAGGGAGAATAGAAGCATACTAACTGGCCCCACCCTTGGCCTACACATATTTATAGATCCTAAGGGCATATGAAAACCCACACGTTAGGGCATTTTGTTACTAAACCCTTTGTCATCCTGGAGAGACAGCAAAATGAGTTTTGAACTTCTGCTTTTCATGTTCATGCTTGGCTCAGTGCTGTTTTTGGAGGTCTTTGAAAATGGTCTGCTACAGTGAGAACCAAGTGTAATCTAATGTGGGAGCAGGCTGGAGAAGGATGGACTGGTATCCAAGAGGAAAACAAATAAGAGGTAATTCCCAAGGCAGATCAATCCAGGAGACATGCTGCATTCAGATGATCACTTTCTGACTGTCCAATTTAACGTGGAACCAAGAATATAAGAAACAGAGAAAAGAGATAGATGAGGATTGATATGCCAGTTCCAGGCTGCTGCAGTGCTTGGATTATGCAATCTGAAATCCTCCTAACTGCCATTTGAACTAGGAGATATTTGCACAGGGATGTCTAAGCCCAGTCAGGAAGTGCCCATACCCTTTTGTTCTGCCTGCCTCAGACAGTGTTCCTGCCCCAGACAATGGCTGTTCTTGTTTGATGCTTCTCATGCTGATGCGTGATGACAGCATTTCTTGCTCCTGGAAACCATGCCTCCCTTTCCTCTTTCTCAATTGAGTGACCAGGCAGCCCATACTGTTCCACCTCTGGATGGGTTTGTTCTTTCTAGGATCAGTGCTAGAGGGAGGATTCTGAAGTGATTATCCTATCTAAATATAAATACAGATAACAGTAGATAAGCCCTACCACATTGAATTTATTCACAGCCAACCTATTTTTGTCTAAAAATTTAGAACATTTCTTCTGTAGAAGGCATAGTGTTGTACTCACATAAGTTCTGTCAGGATCAAGTGTCTGCAGTGCTCAGAGCCAGTTTAGTGTAGTGGTTAAGTGCACAGGCTCTTATCTGGGAGAACTGGGTATGATTCCCCACTTCTTCACATGCAACTGCTGGAGTGACCTTGGGTCAGTTATAACTCTCAGAGCTGTTCTGTTCAAGAGCAGTTTCTGACAGAGCTCTCTCAGCTCCATCTACCTCACAGGGTGTCTGTTGTGGGGAGAGAAAGGGAAAGGAGATTGTAAGCAGCTCTGAGACTCCTTTAGGTACTGGAGGGCAGGGTATAAATCCAGTCTCCTCCTCCTCCTCCTCTTCTTGAATGTAGCAGGTGATCACACATAGGGGTTGCTGTAATTCCCCATTACCTTCACTGATGTATGGTAGAATTTTCCCTACATTAGAACAGCAACAGAGACCTTCCAAGCTGCATACTTGCCCTGTGTCCTCTGTCTAGAGAACACTGCAGCATACTTACTGTTGAGTAAGAAAAGGTTTTCTCCTCATTGCAGGTGGTTAAGAAGGGAGGCTGTCTGTGGACATGTCTATATCAGTGTGCTGCATACCTGTCATGAGCCTTGAGGGCTTAGGGAGGATGGAGGAGGTGCGGGTGTCACACCTGACACCTGAATACCCTCATCTTGATCACTTGTGTGTGGTGCATTGTCCTTGCAGGAATAGTGCTAGATCTCCTGACAAATATTGGCAGGGCTTTTTTTTTCTGGAAAAACAGGTGCTGGAACTCTCAAGAAGGAAATGAAGGAGACATACATTGGTGCCCCTCATGAACTTTTAAACATTTTTTGAGACTTCCTGGTTGTGCGTGCAGTCTTGATGCGGGGGGTGGGGGGGTGGGACGGCAACTGAAACTATGAATGGTATTCAGCTGTGATTTCTTTGTTCTCCCTGCTTGTGATTTGTGAGTGCTCCCTTTGTGCAAAGTGCCCAGTCATCAGCTTACCACTTGTGTGCTCCTTGTTCTTTAAACATGGCAGAATTATTGGCCCCATGCTTTGCATTAGGATGTACATCAGCTGTATCCTCTGATTTATATGCTCCAGAAGGTGTGCTGTGATTAGCTCCCAAATTAGCCAGAATCCTACACTCTGTTATAGCCATGGTACCACTAGGGTAACAATAAGGGCCACCTGAAGCCCTTCATTTCACTGCAGTGAAGATGTCTTAACTTCTGCTACCCCTTTTGTAAATATAACACCATGCTGTTTCTAAGGTCAGGGCTGACCAATGAATGAACTCAGATTCCAGACTAACTTCTCCTTCCTTGCCATACCCTCAGCTCTCTCCAGTTTTTCTCCTTATGTGGGCAAGTGTCCCACCAGCATAATTGCTCTGTTAATCACAACTTCTGACAAGAGCAAGACTGTTGTTATGCTGGTTCAAGGGAATTTGTGAGCAACCCTGTCTTGCTGAGTAAGTGTAAGAATTGCTTTCTTAGCTGAGCACAGTAACAGAGTTGAGCTTCGATAATGCTTGCAACTTAAGTGTATAACCTACAAATCTTAAAAGCACAAAGATGGATTGGGCTTCAAGTGGCTAAATATAACCTTTTCTTATCAATGAATAGCTTCAGTATCATAATAAAAATTAATAATTTCATTTGCCATGACATTTCTCATTTATGTGCCAAGCTAAAAAAAATCCTAAAATCTGTTAAGCGAAGAACATTTTTTGCATGTAAAAATGTGCTGGAACAATTATAGATTATATGCAGTCATATGACTCGGTAAACACAAAATGTGACTTCGCTTGCTTAGAAAGTGTTCATATATCAGCTTCCCTCACTTTGGCAGTAAACCAAAAATGTAAGAAAATAAGAACATGGATGGACACACACAGACACACATATTTTTAATACCAAACCTTATTTTTTTATTAACCTGTTTGCCTTTCCCCCTTCTCATTATTAGAACTATTACATTCTGATATTTAAAATCTATTTTTGATGGGTAGATACCCCTAACTTGATTCTGAGCAGCCTCAGGTAAAGAAAGTTATTCTGTAAATGATGTAAGAACTGTTTTTAATCCAAGTCAGTTCCTAGATTTGGATCCCCATTATGCTTACAGTGACACTTTATACAGAACTTCTGATCTCAAACTCAAGCCCCTGATCGCTTGTGTCTTGGATCATTTATTACTCCTTCCCAAAAGTTCTATATTGATGGTGAGGAGGCTTCACAGTTGTGTCTTGTGGAGATCTGTGGAGAGGAATTTTCTATCTTAACCCACTGTCATTTAACCCAGACTGTCTCCATGAATCAGTCAAGGACTCAGATCTATAAACAAACCTACCTGTTGACTGTGAGAATGTTTGAACATGTATGCACAAAAATGGGCAGGCTATGTGTATTATGAAAAATATTGGGCACAGACTATAATCAGAAAAATTTCTTAAAATTGTATAAATGGGAACCAGAAATATATATGACATTGAAATGTTACAAACAAGCAAGCATTTTTTTTAAAAAGAATGTTTTAAAATTGCAAAAGGTATAAATATAAAAAATATAAACTCACAAGCATTCATCTTCATGGCCAGGAAGTTAGGCAAAGTCCCTAAATAATTGCTTGAGTTCCGGTTTTCCTTTCTTCAACGCGAAAACAATATCATAATGTAACGCTATTTTCTTTTTCCGAATGCATCACTTACTTGCACCCGCCCCCCTTCTTTACTATATTCCACGTGAATTTGATAATGTGCCATTGCATTGCGATTATGTTCTTCCCCCCTCCGAAAAAAATCAATCCTGACTGCTATATTTTTTTCCAAATAAGATCGTTGCAACGCAACTAAATAAAAAGCGATGTTGCACGAACTACTTTAAACATGCGTGATTGCCACCTTTATCGATCCCCCCCCCCCATGGCCTCAAACGGGAGCGGAAATTTGATTATGTTTACAGCTTTATATTTTTGATAGGTTGGGGAAACTTTCTCCCTTAACCCCTCTGCATATTTCTCCCCCCCCCTTTCATGCATCTGTTTGTAATTTGTTATAGGTTTTAACAGAAAACTGTGTGCTTAACATTCAGTGTGTGTGGATAAAAACAGTGGATCGCTGACTCAGATTTCATGGTGCTTAACCTGCCAATGGCAGGGCAAAAGGAAAACACGTGACTTTGCCAGTATTATGCCTCTGGATTAGGGTTGCCAAGTCCAATTTCGGAAATATCTGGGGACTTTGGGGGTGGAGCCAGGAGACACTGGGGTGGAGCTAGGGGGAGGGGGGGACGGCTGCCGCCTCCACCTGTTCTCCGCTCACCGTAGCTGCTCCTCCGCGATGGGCTCAGGCTGAGCAGCTAAAATGAAGCCGAGAAGAGGCGGCCCTGCTCTTCCGGCAGTTTCTGCAGGAAACACCGCTGGGCAACTGGGCCTCTGAGGAGGGTGTGGGGCCGCAGAAGCCGCCCGCCCCGTCTCGGGGAAGCCGCAAAGGCAGCAGAGAAGGGAGGGCGGCAAGGACAACCCACCGGACCTCGGCAGCTCCATCCCCCCGGCCTCCCTCCCTCCCTCCCGTGCCGCGGCGGGGCAGGGCAGGGCGCTTACTCACCTGGGGTTGCTGGGACTTGGGGGGGCGGCTGCGGCTGTGCTGCTAGAGGCAGCTGACCACGCGGTCGGTGTAAAGGACGGGCTTGAGGGTGCGCGAGCGCTACGGGCGCAACGGGCGGGGCGTGGAGACCTTCTGCTACGGCTGGCCGCAGCGCTCGCGCACCCTCAAGCCCATCCTTTACACCGACTGCGTGGTCAGCCGCCTCCAGCAGCACAGCAGCCGATGAGGAGCACATGGAGTGCAAGCGCAGGCGGCCCCCTCAACCCCCGCTGGTGATGCTGTTCACCCCCAGCATCCTCCCCGGCAGCCCCCGACGCTGCCAGCAGCAGCAGGAGGACGCCGCTTTTCCCCCTGCTTCCGTATTTTGGGGGAGCGGGGGAAGAGGCTCGGAAACCTGGGGTCCCCCGCTAGAGCAGGAGGGTTGGGACCCCTGCTCTGGATTATGTTGTAATGCAAACAAAGAAATTACGTTGTAATGCAAACACGCATGCGTGTAACAAAAAAGGGGGGAAACGTATGAGGGAGGGGGAACTCCGGGAGCAGCGGTAATGCGGAATCAGAAAACATGGAACAGATTGGGAATTGAATCCGAGGGAAATCCTCTAATGCGGAATCGGAAAATCTGGCCCACATGGAACAATCCCGGACCGAAAGGAGGGCAAACGCCAAATGCGGAATCAACCTATTATGACTCACATAACTTCCAGGTTTCCCTCAGAAGTGAGGTTTTACCTCTCTAGAAATTGTTGAAAATGATGGTAAAACCTAGAGGAAGCCCAAAAGTGATGTCATGTCATCATCAACTTTAAAAAAAATCTTTTGCTTACTTGGTACTGGAGTGCTGGCAGGCAAAGTCAGGGTAGGAGATCTCCCACCTCCAATAAGCATATGGCAACCCTACCATAACATCAGGACCCAGCAAAGACCATAGAGATTACATTTGCCATTGTTACTGGTGTCTGACCCAATTCTGCTTATCACCAGTGATTAGAAAAAGATTTCTTAGAGTATACCTTTTGTGTGTCATCCAGATATTCAGCTACTCTTAAAAGAAAACACCCCAATCTTCCTGGGGGGGGGGTGTCATATGAACACAGGAGCAACTTCACATGTTTCTTTTTATTTGTTTAAATCATTTTATACCACCACATAACAGAAGCTTTCAAGCTATAGTATCTATAGCTGTACATGTAGTTGACTGAGAAAACAAATGTGAATGGGCTCTACTTGCACTTCTCTTCCTGATCCAGATACTGAGGCTGCATACATGAAGCCACTGATTCACACATAAAGATTACACAAGTTGGGTCTAGGATCCCCATCCTAACAATCAGACATGAAGGTTCTTAGTTCCTGCAGACACAGTGCCCAATTTGGATCAGGACTGTGGCACATGTGGAAGGGGCTTCAGCCTTCCCCTAGTACTATTATACCAACCTGAAACAATGGCACTATTTGATCTGTTGAGTCTGGAATATATGTCAGTTTCCCCAACAAGCCAAATAGCACCCCAAGGACCATTTCAGATCAAGAAAATGGCATGGTGGACTGTGGAGCCCTTTTCTTTACATGCAACAAGATTTGAATCAGGCTCTGTGCAAACAGAAATTGAGGAGAACCTGCAACTCATGCCTGTTTGTTACACAGAGGAAGGACCCGAGGTCCATTCTGTGTAGTCATAATATGTTAATTGATGTTCTTTAGGAGGGTGAGAAGAATGGGTTTTGATCTACTCTTCTTTTCCCATCAAACAGATTATAGGAATATTCCTGCTCTTTAAAGAGCGCTCCAGCTGCTCTGTGCATGGAAGTTGGATTGGGATTTTAAAAATATTTTATCTGGAAATTGTATGTATGTCTTGGTAAGATGTGTTCTCAAAGTGTAAAACCAGTATAAATCTGATTGGAAATCAAATACCAACACTGGGCTGATTTAATAAAGTTAGAAAGTGTTCTGTTAAGCCAATGTTTTTCAAAGTTTCTGTCCCCAGGGAACACCTTACACATTGACTGTTGTTAGCCACCCAGAGCCTGTTGGGGGAGGGCGGGATATAAATCTGATGAATAAATAAATAAAATAAAGCCCCTGAAGATTGCAGAGCATACTGGTTACATTGAGGGATAGTCTGAACTTTGGCTGGTTTGTGACCCCCACTTCGAAGTTTGGGGAAGAAGCCTTTCCTGAACACTCACTGAGCTTCTGCTTGGTTTGGTTCAGGTATTTGGACGCCCATGCACACATGCCACTTCCAGGCGGTGTCAAGCCCTGCCCCTGGTACACCTGCATCATCCAGAAGGGACGAGAGTGCATTGCCTGATGTGCTTGCATCATTTCTAGATAACGCAGGCATGTCAGGGTGGTTCCTGATGCCAACTGGAGAGCCAGTTTGGGGTATTGGTTAAGTGCACAGACTCTTATCTGGGAGAACCAGGTTTGATTCCCCACTTCTCCACCTGCAGCTGCTGGAATGGCCTAGGGTCAGCCATAGCTCTTGTAGGAGTTGTCCATGAAAGGGCAGCTTTTGGGGAGAGCTCTCTCAGCTCCACCTACCTCACAGGGTGTCTGTTATGAGGGGGAGGGTAAAGGAGATTGTGACCACTCTGAGACTGAGATTTAGAGTATAGGGTGGGATATAACTCCAATCATCATCTTCTTCACCTGGAAGTGGTGTGTATGTATCAAGGGGCAAACTTGCTTGCATCACTTCTGGATGATGCAGGTGCACTGGGGGCAGTGCCCAATGCCACCTGGAAGTGACATGCTTGCATCACCAGGGGAACCCTGAACTGATTTAGTTTGGACAGGCTTTGCCCAGGGGTTTAGTTCAGAGCCACCCAGTTTACAAACCCTGAAGTGGTCTTTCCCAGTCTGTGCCCATCCTAATCATATTGTATAGCATGTATTTATTTTACACAAAGATGTTATTGTTGTATTGTGTGAACTATCAAGTGAATGCACCATGTAACATATCAGGAATTCCTTGCAGCTGCACTCTGTGAGGAAAGTTCAGATCTGCTGAGCAAGCAGTTTTTCAGAGAAGTTTGTTCTACCCTGGCTGAAGAATGCTTGATAAACTTCGAGTGAATTCATGAGCTGAAAACACCATCTGAACCAATAGTTTCTAAGCTGTATTTCTATGGATAATGTTAGCTTTAATGTTACATCCACTGTTAGCAAACGTTGATTGGTAAAGTATTGATTATTTCTCTTCCTCTACTTCCCTCTTAGGTAACTGAACTACTGTGTATCCTGCAGGCCAAATACATTCACTCATTAAAGTGCTTAATTAAATCACTTGGGGGGCTTCTAATTTCATTGTTACTGTGCACATCTTTAAATACATTTGAGTTTCCCCAGCTCTTTAGACACATTATTAGTGCTAATGTAAAAGCAAACAGTTCAGTATCAATATTCACTTGATGAATCTCAGTTCCTAATTCATTTCAAATAACCTGCTCCTAATTATGAGTTATATGGCCTATCAATGTATATGGTGGCTTATAGGATTATAGTTTTTTTAAACACTCCTTGTTGATCATATAGAACCTGATACTGCTATGGTGAAAGTTAACAAATAATTTGGTAGGTAATAATCAAGGAATAACAAGGGTAGTAATTTCTGTGAAATATTATTTTTCCAGATACAGTCTTTCCTGAAATGCACATTGCTCTATAATTCCTTATGAACTGGTTTCATGTACTGGCAAATTGAGCTCTGGCCATCCAATGCAATACTAAGAACACTTTCCCAGGAGTAAGCCCCACTGAATAGACCTTAATCGGCTTCTGAGTAAGCCTGCATAGGATCGCTTTCTAAGAGCACAAGCTCCCCCACACAGAGAAATGTATATATCATATGTACCATCTTAATATGGAGATAATGTTGTACAGCTGTGATGTTTTAGGGGGCAGAAACTAACAGTGCTGTCGGCATGCCAATGGGAGATCAGTTATAATTCTGGGAGAACTCAAGGCCCCACCTTGCGATTGGTAACCCTACCGAATAGCCAGTGATGAAAAGAAATAGTTTGTTGCTAACACTGCTGCACTCAGAACCCTTACAGACCTTAAGAGATAGATACTGATTTGTACTCCATCAGCTGAAAAGGCAAGGACAATGTACCTCCACAATCTCCTTCTCTTCCTCTCCCCACAACAGATACCCTGTGAGGTAGGTGGGGCTGAGAGAGCTCTGAGAGAACTACTCTTGAGACAACAGTTCTGAGAGAACTGTGGCTGACTGAAGATCACCCAGTTCTTCAGATTATAGTCCAGTACTCTTAACCACTACACCAAACTGGCTCTCACTATACCAAATGTGTATGACCACATTTCTGAGTCATCAACAGGCAGTCATTCTGACAGGCTCAAGTTCAGGAGTGTATAGAATGGGTCCTGTGCAAGCTGGAGACATCAAAGTCACAGGAGACCTCCCTGGATGCTCCTGTACATGCCCTCCAAGTTCCTTCCCCTGTAGCTTTGAAGTTTGGTAAACATTTAGATAAAGCGGAGACTGTCTGGAAATGTGTCTGTTCATGAACCAGCACAAACCTCCACGAACAGCTTGGAAGTTCATGTCACTTAACCTGCCACAAACTTCACTTTGTGAACTACAAAGCAGCCCAAATTCATCACGGACTTTAATTCGTGAGCTGGTTCATGCCCTATTCATTACTACTGTGGAATGCTGGCACTTTACTTGCATGTTGCTTCTTTGGAACATGAGTCATTAATGTCCTTGTGTCTCTTTTGAGTCTCTTCTGGAAATCCTCCAACAAGGGTAAAGGCCAGGTTGGATCTCATACATATTGCAGAGCCAGCCATCTGCTCAGCCTACACCACAACCATCAGCCACAGTGCCCACTGCTGCTTTGCTGTGAATTTCCCCACTGCTAGCCTGGCTCTAGTCCTCCATCTCTGCAAGTTGATTAGCAGAAATTGTTTGACAGGCATAGGTGTATCTAACATGAGCATGGGAGTGATAAGGGCCATTCTATTTGTGAACCTGTGGTCCATCAAAACAGGTTTCAGAGATCTAACAGTGTTGCTACATCAAGAGAGCTATGTAAATAAAAAACTGCTAAGAGACACCATAAACTTTAAACAAGACAGTATAATGTAGAGGTCAGTGGTGTTCTGACAAAGCTTGCACATAGAACTTCAAATAGACAAGAGCATATAGCAAAAAGACATTCACAGAAGACAGTTCAAAAACAGTCTTTCCAGTCACAAATGATTACAATATTCCAGTATTCCTAGATCTACGGAAACCAATTATAGGTGGGGAGGCACATCCTGCAATGCTGGAAACAATACCCCAATGGCGCAAAATAATATTTTTAATCGCTAATGCCTTCGGAGTATATTGTAATGAACAAAATAATCTTTGATTCTCCCTAGCCTCTCCATTCTGTTTGTTCGTACGCTGAAGCATAAGGGAACGTTCTTGTTTAGCAGCCCTCGTCTCCGCCCCTTTGATGACTGTTCCTGGATAACCCCGTTCCTTAAACTGCACTGTCAGTTGATTACACGATTTTTTATACTCAGTGACTGAGGTGCTGTTTCGTTTCATGCGTAAGAATTGTCCATAGGGTATATTATTGCGCAAAACGGGAGGATGGAAAGAGTCATAATGTAGATACCCATTCTTAGCCACCGCCTTTCTATGATTCTTAATAGCTAGAGTATTATTAGCAGTGCGATACACCACCGTGTCCAAAAACACAATGGTGTCAGGATCTCTATTAAACGAAAACTTAATGCTAGGGTGACAAGAGTCCATCCATTCAACTAAACTCTCCAATCTTTCTGCATGTTTCATAACCAAAAAGATGTCGTCCACAAACCTAACAAAAAACAATATATCTTCAAAGAAAGGGTTAATGTCACTGTTACAATAAAAATCATTTTCCAGCACAGCCATAAACAAACAGGCAATAGATGGCGCCAGAGCGCTGCCCATCGCAACCCCTTTACGTTGCAGAAAAAATTCTTGGTCAAAATGAAAATAGTTGTTTTCAATAATCAGGTCCACTAGCTCCAACAAAAAAGGTGTTGGTGGATCCAAGTCCTCTCTCTAATCCAAATAACACTGAGCTGTACTTCTCAAATCCTCAAAGGGAATATTAGTGTATAGTGAATCTAAGGGACTATTTGGTGCATACGGATTTGAATACTGCACAGACGTCTTCTCGATTGCCCCCTGGTCATTTCCGTTGCAAGGGTTGCAAAGCGTGCAAGTACTCTCTACAAATAAAAGAGTATGTGGATCCTAGATCCCAAAAAACCATTAAATTGACAGGTTTCACTAATTGTGACTCTAAAGGGGTCATTTATGCCCTGGTCTGTGGAGATTGCTCTAAAATGTACATAGGATGTTCCCGTAGGGCGATTAAGACACGTGTTTTGGAACACATTTCAAGGGTTCGCCATCAAGTTCCTGGTGTTCCTCTCCTTCAACATTTTACTGAGACTGATCATAACTTAGAAGCCTTAAAATTCTTTGTGATTCAGAAAATTGGTGAAAGTAGAGGTGGTGATTTACAAAGGACCATGTTACAAAAAGAGGCACGGTGGATACATCGTTTAAACACCATTGAACCCTCTGGCCTTAATCAACACAATGATTTCTCTTGTTATGTATAATGTATTTTGTTTCTTGGGTATGTTGGTAGATTGTGGTGTGGTCTCCTTTAAATGGTTTAGGAACAACAGCTGTGTCCGTCCCTTTTAAAAAAAGCCGTGGGCTCTGGTAGCCCAAGCTGCAAATTAAGATACCTAAATGGGCGTTTGAGAAAGAACTTGGCTGGAGTTTTCAGGTTGTTTTACCAACTGTATCTGTATGTTTTTGTTAAGATTTCTTTGGTTTAGGGTGGTTGTTATCGGTCACTTTTGTTGTTTACAGTTTGACTTACGAGGAAGCTGCAGGAGCAGCGGAACGCAATTAAATCCGGGGTTTGCGTGAAGGTTAGAATTTGTCCTTCAGAAGTCAACAAACAACGGAGGGACTCCTGCGGAACATTATTTTTGGAGTCTTTGCACTCATTTTGAAAACTCTGTGACTGTGTGGCGTCCTCCTTGGATTATTGTTTTGAGACTGTTGTTTTCTATTTATACTGTATGAATGTATGTCCACTGTTGTGGGCTGTTCATTTCATTATAATAGAACTTTATGTACACCAGTTAAGAGTGTTTGTTTGTGCACAATATTTTGTATTTTTGTATTGTTGTATTTCATATATTGTGCTGCCACTGTTCTTTTGCATACTTACGAATAGCTATTTGTAAGTATGCGGCGAGCCGTATTCGGCTGCCGTATAATGGGCGCCTATGGGGATCGGCTTCAGCCTATTCCGCATACAGCCGAATCAGTGCTGATTCGGCTGTAAATATGGTTCGGCCGAACCGAATGCACATCCCTAGGAATCACCTGAAACTTTATGGTAAAACTATAGTTTCCAGAAATGTAGATTCCTATAGTTACCAGAACAATAGATTCCTAGAAACAAGGCTGCGTGCTGGTCCCGCATCTTTTAAATTTATTTTTAACTGACCTGGTACAATTTTTGAATCCTATTAATGGTCATCCGTCTAAACTAGCAGGCCGGTCCCCTTATTACTTTATGCCGATGTTACTACCATCCTCTCTTGCGCAAGTGTGGGCTTGCAAAGGTATTTGAATGTCTTCTATGACTACTGTAATTGTAATTCACTCTCTATCAATTATGCCAAATCTAACATAGTTGTCTTTTCAAATTGCTGGCTCCCCCAGAGATGGTTTATTGGCAACTCAACAACTGGGCAAACAAAAAATTTTAAATACTTGGGGATCACTTTTAATCCCAAATTAAGCTGGGTTTCACATTGTAACAACACCGTCAACTTGGCTTAATGTTCGGTTGCTCAAATTAAACAGTTTTTCTTTGCAAGGGGCAACCAATTAGTTCCGGCAGCAATTAAGGTGTTCAGAGCTAAAATGCTAGCCCAAATTCTCTATGGTATCCCTATATGGATCTCAGCATTTACCAGGAAAGTGGAGGGCATTCAAGTCTCATTCTTAAGACAAATTCTTGGTATGCCAAAATGTGTGTCCTACTTTGCTCTCTGCTCTGAAGTGGGTCAGTCTTTGTTGGAGACAAAAGCCTGGATTGCAGCGTTTAAATTCTGGCTCAAAATTCACTTTAGAACAGATCCTAACAGCCTTCTTGATTGTATGAAAAGAGACCTATATATTTCATCCTGGTCAGCAGTTCTTATGTCCAAACTTAACCAGTTGGGAATAGAGGTTGATGAATTTTCTACTTCTGATGAGTCATATATCTTCAGATATATTAAATTGAGACTGTTGGAGTTGGAGGAAATGAAACTACGTCCAACAGACCCTTATATTTGCTCCCCAGCTTCCTTAGATCTTTATGCTTTCTGCGGCAAAATGCCCCATTATCTATCAGACTTAACCATTCCAAGTCATCGCAGGGCATTTATGTTGACTAAACTAAATGTGATTCCCTCCAAAGTTTTACAAGGGAGATATCATCAAGTCCCTTTAGGCAATGGACTGTGTTCCTATGGAGCGAATATTCCCGACACAATTCAGCATATATTGCTTGATTGTTCCTTTTATCATAATCTCCGTAAAGATTTATTTTGCAAGCTTTCTTTCTCCCCAGATTTGTCTATTCTGCCACCCTGTTGTTATTTATTGAATGATACTGAGGGGGAGGTTAGCGAGACTGTGGCAAAATTTTTGGCCGACATCCTTAAATTTAAATCTTACAATGTATGAATGCATCTGTAAGCTCGGTTTCATTTTGATTTTATCTCCAATGTTTAAATTTTTATATTCTGTGTATTTTTATATGCAACTGTTATGCCATTAAAGGTTTGGTATGAGATTCCTAGAACTACCACTACTGTTTCTAGGCATTTCCCAGAAGTGATGCCATTGCATTGGCAACATGGTCCTCTACCCTATTGCCAGTTGCTGGGCTTGGCAACCCTACTGTTTTTCAAGCTGTTTAATAAATATTTGGAATGTTTCATTTTTTGCCTCTTGTTTGACTGGGGTTGGATAGATAGGGAGTCTATACCCATCTGCTGCCCATGATTAACCTCAGCTGCCTTTGGCCTGTGACTTACACTGGGAGAGAGGGCTTAGCAGGTCCTCCAGAGATCTGTCAAATCAAGGAGGGGCAGGCTCCTCCAGGTTCCAATCCCCCTGATCCTAGTGAAAGTGTAAAACCTCAGCTGTCCCTGAACTATAAAAGGGGATTTGATAGATTCATGGAGAATAGCTCCATCAGTGGCATCTAGCCATAGTGACTTTTGCTCCTGCATTCATATGTATACATGAAAATTAGTGGAAAAACCCAAAAGCACTTTGAAGTGTAGTGGATGAAAACTTTCCAAGTGTGTTCATTAATCAAGGATGCTAGGTGGAAACAGGAGCCAATACTGCAGAAGAAACACAAGACAGGGTGGGTGAAGATGGTATCTAGATACCCTGCCCTCTCACTGCTCCCTGCTGATGCTACCCTTTCTCCTTTCCCTCTATTGTCAAGTCTGATGTTTCAATAACGAGACCTTCTTGATAAAAAAGTTTCTAGTTTATTGTACCATGTTGCAAGACTGTAGAAGCAGATTGAGAGACTGGCGAGCATGCACAAAGGGCAAACATTTAAGGTACACATCAAAAGAATTCCTTAGGGTGGGGACACTCTATGCAGGGTACATTCACACATTGTTATTATTTCATCGTTCTCAAGCACTGGCTGGCCTTGGGCATTTTCTGAAGCACCGGCTATCTCTGAGAAGGCACCACAATCTTGTTCCCATATTCCCATTTCCAAGCACTGCTACATAACAAAGGAGGGAGGAGGGGGAAGGAGAGTTCAAGCTAGCATCATCTGAATACAGAGTGGTTTTACCCAGGATCCTTTTCCTGAACCAGAGTTGGTGACTAAACTTCTAAACTACTAAAGCATCATAGCAGACTTGACATACTGCCCCCCCTAAACCCCCTCCACCGCAGGGGGAAGGAGTTTGGTTGGTTTACACTCCAGGGAGTCTTGCATGGCGCGGCAGCGATCGACCAAGGCAGGGGTCGGCCCCTTGGGTGGAGTGTGCCAACTGGACGGCCCGGGGTCCCGACGAAGCAAGCTGCAATGAAACACAGGGTGGATTTTACCCAGGGAGGTTGGCAAGTCTAGTTCCACAGTCACCGGATTGATCACTCTTTTGACTCAGAAGGGTCCTACGAATTTGTAAGCCAGTTTCCGGGAGGGCTGGCTAAGGGGGAGGTTTTTGGTTGACAAATACACTGAATCCCCCACCTTATATTCTCCTGCTGGGGTATGGGATTTATCGTACTGTCTCTTGTAAGACTCTTTGGCTGCCTCGAGGTTTTCTTTTATGATCGGCCAGTTGTTGCTCGCCCCCCCCACCATTGTTCGAAGGCAGTCGGAGCGTCTTTGCTGCCCCCCCTGGGAGCAGAGGGAGAGGCTTCCCCTCATAGCCGAACACAGTGGAAAAGGGGGAGGCTTTGGTGGAGCTTTGCATGCTGTTGTTGTAGCAGTATTCAGCAAAAGGGAGCAAGTCCACCCAGTCCGACTGCCGCTGGTTTACAAAGCACCTCAAATATTGTTCCAGTACCCCGTTCACCCTCTTCGTCTGACCGTCCGTCTGGGGGTGATAGGCTGAGCTCAGGCCCTGCTCCATCCCCACCAGTTTACAGAACTCCCGCCAGAAGGTGGCAACGAACTGCGGTCAGCGGTCGCTAATGGCCTTGTCTGGGAATGAGTGTAATTTTATCACGTGGTCAAAGAACAGGGCCGCTAATTTCTTAGCTGTGGGCAGCTGGGAGCATGGGATGAAGTGGGCTTGCTTAGAGAAGGTGTCCACCACCACCAGGATGACTGTTTTGCCTCGGGAGGGGGGAAGTTCCACTATAAAGTCCATGGAGACTATCGCCCAGGGCCGCTTAGCTGTCTCGAGTGGTTGCAAGAGCTCAGGCGGTTTCCCCCCTCGCCGTTTGGCCATTATGCACATTGGGCAGCCTGTGACAAATCCGGACACATCTTTGCGCAGGGATGGCCACCAGAATTGTTGATTTACTAAGTGCAGTGTTTTCACGTAGCCAAAGTGCCCCGCTAGTTTGGAAGAGTGACAGAGCTGCAGTATTTCCTTCCTCAGACAGCTTGGGACGTAAAGCTTGTCTCCCTTGTACCACAATCCGTCTTTCCCCTTCTGCACCCCCTCGGGCCGCTCCTTCCCCTCCCTTTCGGTTTCTATGGTGATGCGCTCTCAGCTGATCCCGTCCAACTCTCGTTTCTTTTGGGAGCGGGTGGTGACCATGGCCGCCACTTGGGACGGTGAGATTAATGAGTCCACCACCTCCTCCCTCTGGCTCTCGTGCTGCGGGAGCCTCGAGAGCGCATCAAAAAATTCCTAGTCCCTGGGATGTGCTTTAGGGTGAAGTCAAACTTGGAGAAGAAGCCGGCCCACCTAATTTGTTTCTCGCTCAATTTGCGCTTCCCGGTCAGCGCTTCCAGATTTTTGTGGTCGGTCCACACTTCGAAGGGGAGCTTTGCTCCCTCTAGCCAAGATCTCCAGGTTTTCAGAGCGAACATGACGGCGAATGCCTCTTTGTCCCAGACCGACCAGTTGCGTTGTTCGTCTGAAAACTTGTGGGAGATGAAGGGCCGCAGCTTCCCCTCCCCATCCCTCTGCATGAGTATTGCTCCTATGGCCACGTCGGAAGCGTCGCATTGGACCATGAAGGCCCTTTGCTCGTCCAGGTGGCTTAGGACGGGCTCGCTAGTGAATAAGCGCTTTAGGTGGTCGAACGCGTTCTGGCACTCAGGCGTCCATTCAGCCCTGCCCCCGGCCGTTTGGCCTCTGGACCCTTGCCTTTGGTCTTTAGGAGATCGGTCAAGGGTAGGGCGATCTGGGCGAACCCCTCTATGAATTGCCTGTAAAAATTTGCAAACCCGAGAAACAATTGGAGCTGTTTACGTGTCCTCGGGGGAGCCCATTCCAGTACTGCTTGGACCTTTGCGGGGTCCATGGCCAGGCCATGTTCGGACACCCGAAACCCCAAATAGTCTAGTTCCGTTCAATGGAACTCGCATTTAGACAGTTTGGCATACAGTTGATGTTCCAGCAGAGTGCTGAGGACATGGAGATTGCGTTAATCCCACGAAAATCGGTGCACAGTCTAAGCGAATTGTCCTTTTTCTTTCTAAACAGGACGGGGGCTGCGTGGGGGGCCATGGCTGGCCGAATGAACCCCCGGGCCAAGTTCTTGTCTAGGAACTTGCGGAGTTCCTTCTTTTCCGCCCAACCCATCTGGTACAGTTTGGCTCGGGGCAGAGTTTCCCCCGGGATTAGTTCTATGGCGCAATCCATGCTCCGGTGGGGGGGGGGCAGTTGGTTGGCTTCCTTCTCACTAAACACCTCCATTAGATAAACTTCAGGGATCGGGTGTATCTCCTCTACCGTCACGCATGCCCTCTCCTTCGCGGCGGGGGCTTTCGGCCCCCATGCCGTGTTCCAGAGATGGGCTTTACACCCTGGATCCAAGAACCTGATAGTCTGTGCTCTCCACCGGATTAGGGGCTCGTGCTTTTCTAGCCAACCCACCCCCAACACCACCGGGTACGAGCACGAAGGGGCAATCACAAAGAACTCTTGGTCCCAATGTTCCTCGATCCCCATGGGGCATGGTTGCGTCTCCCGTGTACAGGGCTCCCCACACATGACGGACCCATCCATCTGCTCAAACAGCATGGGGTGGGGCAGCTGCGAGCTTTCTAGTCCCAGGGCCTCCACCACTTTAGGGGAGATCAGTTCTCTGTTACACCCCGAGTCTATGAGGGCTCTTATCTGCAGGAACCCTCATAACTTGGGGTTCAGCAGTTTCACAGTCACAAAGTACAGTCTCCCCATCACTCTCACCATCAGCGGCGCCTCGTCTCGATCGACCTGCTGGTGGGCACCCTTCAGAGCAGCAGGTCGGGCTCGTTTCCCGCCGGTTCTTCCAGCCAGGCTAGGTCGGCCAGCTCCGCGGACAGAAGTACTTCTTCCTCCTGCAGCTCCTCTTGCACGGCCACCGCACTGCTCTTCGCCGCATCCTTAGGGCGGCCAGGGGTTTTCTTCGGGGCCGGGGTGACCGGTTTAGGAGGCCCCGGTGGCAGTGCCCGTGGCTGCGGGGGATGTGGGCAGTTGGAGGCCAGGTGGTTCAGGTCTCCGCACCTGAAGCACCGGCGGGGCCCCACCGGTACCACGACAGCAGGCTTCTTCCCTCTGGGGGGCTCGGTCTTTGCGGGGCTCCCTCTTGCCTGTGTCTTCCCGGACTGGTGCTGGCGCAGCATGGCCACCCGCTTGAGGTTGTTCTCCACTTTCCTAGCCAGCTGGATCCACCCCACCAACGTATTAGGCTGGGCTTGGGTGAGGGCCCAATCCAGGATGCTCGCATTCAGCCCATTCGTGAACTTGTCTATCTTCATCACCTTGTTCCACCCTCGCACCCGGGCCACGTTGGCCTGGAAGTCCGCGGCGTACTCGCGGATGGACCGGGCCCCTTGCTGCATATCATGCAAGGCCGCCAGCGCTCGCGACTCCTGCAGTGGGTCTTCATACTGGGTCAGCAGGGATTGTAGGAAGGTGTGCACGTCGTCCAGGATCGGGCTCCTGGTCTCGCACAGGCTCACATACCACCGTTTTGCGGCTCCCCTCAGCTTTGAACCCAAGTAGTCGACCCGGCTGAATTCGTTGGGGAAGGAGTGGCCCCAGTAATGCATGTAGCTGTTCTTCTGGATCCCCGTCGAAGGTGGCGTCCAGCTCTCTCCCGTGGCGCGGCTCTGCTGGCTGGACTGGCGGCTGGGGGGCAGGTGCCGGCTTGGCGCCTGCCCTGGCAGGGGCCAGTGCCACTACCGGCTGGCTCGGCTGGCTCCTGGCCCCCGCCTGAGTAGCTGTGGGCCTCCGGGAGGTTGCTCCCCCCAGAGCCCTCCCCAGCTGGACCGTTAGGTTGCGGACCTCGTTCCTCAGCCCTCCGAGGGCCCCATCAATCTCCTTGCAGACCATCGAGCAGAACATCTGGTAGTCCTCCTCGTACTGGTCCTTGGGCTTCGGCTCGCCGCTGTCAGCCCCTCGGCATCCTGCCCCACCATTCTCGTCCTCGCCAACTCGCACGATGAGGATGCTGTCCGTCTCGCCCATCTCCCCTGAGCCCGGGTTTACGGTTTCCGTCCCGGCCCCCTGGGTCGACCTGGTGTGGCGGTTCAGGATGGCTTCCCGGCGTAGAGGGGCCTGATCCATGATGGTGGTCGAGGTCCTCGGTTGGTACTGCTGGGGGGACAACACCAGTTGGAACTCGGGGGGAGATTCCGTGGCTCTCCTCGGATCTAGGACGTGCCACGGGGTCGCTCCCTCCAGTCCTGTATCGGGTGGGAGTTCTTCGTTGTCCGGAATCTGGTCAGCCATCGGGCTTTTCAAGTTGCCGGAAAGGTTGAACTCCAAAAGGGAGTCTCTCAAAATGTCAAGTCTGATGTTTCAATAACGAGACCTTCTTGATAAAAAAGTTTCTAGTTTATTGTACCATGTTGCAAGACTGTAGAAGCAGATTGAGAGACTGGCGAGCATGCACAAAGGGCAAACATTTAAGGTACACATCAAAAGAATTCCTTAGGGTGGGGACACTCTATGCAGGGTACATTCACACATTGTTATTATTTTATCGTTCTCAAGCACTGGCTGGCCTTGGGCATTTTCTGAAGCACCGGCTATCTCTGAGAAGGCACCGCAATCTTGTTCCCATATTCCCATTTCCAAGCATTGCTACATAACAAAGGAGGGAGGAGAGGGAAGGAGAGTTCAAGCTAGCAGCATCTGAATACAGAGTGGTTTTACCCAGGATCCTTTTCCTGAACCAGAGTTGGTGACTAAACTTCTAAACTACTAAAGCATCATAGCAGACTTGACATCTATCATACCAGCCCAGAAGCCCTTCTTCCATTTGGTAGGTGAGCTGTGTTGCAAAGTTACACTGTGGATCACCCAGGAAGAAAACATGCCCATTAAAAGGCTAAAGGGTCACAGAACTTAGCTCCTTCATTTTGAAGATGGAGTGAAGGTTGGCCCTCTCCCCATATTGGTTGTGGGAAGGGTGAGCTAGAAATCAAATAAATCAACTCAATCATTCAAAGTATTAACAAAGCAATCACATGGACTCTCTGTCTTCCACAGCTCTGCACTTCTTCCTTTGATCTGAGTCAAAAGGGGAAGCTTCAGGAGTCTGTCAGATCATGTTTAGAAAAAGCACAATATTTATGTGGATGCCCGTCAAACAGCAAGGGCATCCTGATGATACATGGGAATAAAACTCCTGCATGGAAACAACCCTGATAAACTTTTTAGGACACAAATGCATCAAACTGCAAAAGCCAAGGTTTTTAAAAAAATAAAGTCTAATTTATGTTTACATATGCTAACAAATAAGCAAATGCACATTGTAGTACTGAACACATTTACATGTTTTGCCTAATAAAAACCCTTCCATAGAGGCAGAACACCCAGAGAAAACTTGATTCTTCTTAGCTCCAAAATGTTCTATAAATAGCACATCTATTAACAAGAAGTATTGTGGCAAGGGAAGCTATTAAGACTTTTATTGCCTTCGGTAGGAACAAAATAGGTCACAAGGTCTGTGCACAAAAGCTACAAAGAATGAAAAGGTTTTTTTTTTTATTAAAAGCAATGCCCTAGATTTAATGTCCAGTTCAGCAATGCATGGAATGTGATGGTGATGTCTTTGTCAACCTATTCATTTGACTTTCTACTGTAATGTGACATTCTCCAGCAAACCAGAATTTCCAAAATGTTGTGGCTCAGGCCTGACTGACACATTTATTGTCCTGAAACTCAGTATCCTGATCCTTGTTTTGTGGTATTTGAATGTATGAAACTCCTTATACCTTTGGTCCATCTCTCTTGGTACTGTATATTCTGACTGACATTATCTCTCTGGGATCTAGACATAGAAAGGTCGTTCACAACACATACCACCTGTGCTTAAACCAATGATTTAACTTTGAGATCGTCTATGTACATCTTTCACTGAGTTATACCCCCATTCCCAGATTGTAGTTCTGTTGTGATAAGATGAAGGTATTCTGCACATGCTCAGAGGTACCTTCTATTCTATGTGACAGATTGGCTTCAGTCACTCATAATGTTATCCACAACATGATGGACAATTATAGATATATATGTACAATTTTTTTCTACCTTTCCATTAGTTTTCAATTATTCTATTGCATTTGAGCTGCAGCCAGAAGAAAATGGAACTGGCCAAGGACAGACTTGTGTGTGCAGTAGGGGTGTGCAAGAAAAAAAACCGGCTCTATTTAGATTCAGATGTTTAGGACCCAAAAATATTCAGTATCCCCAATATCAGCATTGCACTGGTATTCAGGTTAGTATTTGGGAAACCCGAATATATTCGGCACCGTTATACCTTATGGGGACCGTCCCCATAGGGTATAATGGAGAATTTCACTCATTGAGTTGTGCAGAGCTGACTCAGCAAGTGAAGTGGTTTAAACTTTAAACCCCTCCCTCCCAGAGTCAGACTGCAGCTGCAGTGAGACCCCAGAGAGAAGGGAAGCATTTAAACTTTAAAGCTCTTTCTTTTTCTCTGGGAGGGGATGGGTTTAAACTTTAAACCCCTTCCCTTCACTGAGGATGCCTGAATAAAAGCCAAATAATACCAGCTTTTATTTGGACAGAGCTGCTTTGGTATTAAAAGCAATGCCCTAGATTTAATGTCTCTGATCTGTATTCAGCTAGCTAAATACCCCCAAAATACTGATAAGGTATATTTCTGGTATTTATTCAGTTCAACTTTTGCCAGATATTCACCCCTAGTGTGCAATGGAAGGGACAGGAATGTTGTTGGTGAGCAGAAGTCACATGACTTGGGGCAGAGGAGAGTTGGATTGGTAGACCTGGAGGAAGCAGCTGTAATTAAGCAGGAGAGAGTGGCACTAATGACCAGTGTTCCGTCTAAGCTATGGAGTCTTGTGAGCAAAAATCTACTTTGTGAGCTACTGGCATTAAAGTTAAGAGTGAGTGATTTGGCTATTGCATAAAGTTTGTTCTGGGGCCATCCTTCCTGAGCTAAGACAAAAATGTGTGAGCCAGAGGCTAAAGAAGTGTGAGCTAGCACACACTAACTCAACTTAGAGGGAACATTGCTAACAACTCATATCATTAGCCCCTCCATCTCCAACAAATTGACAAACACCTCACTGTTTTAAATAGAACCCATACTATTTCTTAGATACATATTCTCTATAAATATATTGCACAAAGACCTTTTTAAATTATATTAGCTCATACATTCAGATGTCTTTATCCTGGCAGAACAACCAAGTAAAATAGTGGCACTAAAATGGAAAAGGTGGCTTCTAAGGAAGGTGCTAAATGTCAGCCACAAAATAGGGAGAATATCCACTGCATTTGCTATTTCCCTTAAGTCAACAACTAGACATTAAGAAGTGGACGTACATAATAAAACTGATAATTAGCCAGACATTGTCTGGGGAACAACCTCCTAAATGCCACTTCTGTCTCTCAAATGAGTTCACAACACAACACAGCATATTAAGTTGTATGCTGTGAATGCATATTAAACGTATGTGAAATATTAATTTATTTCAAATATTTATGGTCTGCATTTTCTGACAAAGGAGCACTCAAAGGAGTGTAGAATTATCAAAAAATTACAATTAAATATGATTCAAACAAGAATCTAAGACGATCCTCCAAACCGTGTTTAGCAACCCAATCACTTTTAACCAATCAGGTCTTACGAACTGAGTGCTGCGGGGGATAGACCTTTACTTTTCATGTAACATAATAAATAAAGAGCCAGATATGTTGACTGAGGGATCAAGTTCCACAAAGTAGGCATTACGACTAAAAACACTGCATTTTGTCTTCTCACCAGTTGCACCTGGGCAAAGGGCACAACATGGAATTGGTACTGTCTAGGGAGCTGGACAAATGACATGGGAGTATGCAGAGTATGCAAGACCCCAATTCAGCATTTTAAAATTCAGCATTTTAAAATTCAGCATCAATACTGAATTATGCCTGGCAACAAACAGATAGTCAGTAAGTCTAGCTCAGACTGAAGTTACAAAGTCACTGCAGCCCAGTCCTATTCAAGTCCCTCTGTATTCTTTACAAGTTGTGTCTTCTGAACTGTCTTTAAAAACAGTCTGGCATACCATGCATTGCAAAAGCTGAAACGGGGTTGGTAAAACATGGTTGATTGAGACCAAGTCCTGATCAGACGAGAAGAGCTGCAACTAGTTCACTGCTCTAAGATGGTAAAAGGCACTTCTCACCAGAGCTCACACCAAAAGCAAATAAAGTAGATTCAAGAAGTACCCAAAATGGTGGGGATCAGCAGAACTTGCAGAGTTCTATGCGAATTGTCTCTATCACTTAAGCCAGTGAAAAAGGAAAGGAAAGGTCCCCTGTGCAAGCACCAGTCGTTTCTGACTCTGGGGTGATGTTGCTTTCACAGCAGACTTTTGCCATTGCCTTCCCCAGTCATCTACACTTTCCCCCCAGCAAGCTGGGTACTCATTTTACTGACTTTGGAAGGATGGAAGGCTGAGTCAACCTCGAACCGGCTACCTGAAAACCCAGCTTCCACCGGGGATTGAACTCAGGTTGTGAGCAGAGCTTAGGACTGCAGTACTGCAGCTTTAATACTCTGCACCACGGGACTCTTCTTTAAGCCAGTGGCTCCCAACCAGTTTCGTGGAAGACAGTTTTTCCATGGACTGGTGGTGATGATGGGATTTTTGCCATCCCAGGCTGTCCCCCACCTGGCCCTCGCATGGGGGTCTTTAAATGAGGGGTACGTGAAGGTCGCTGCCCCACTGCCCATTCTGCCTGCCTGGGAGCCAGGCAAATGAAAGAGGTGGTGCTTTGGAGTGAGGCTGTGCTGCCTCTTTCATCCGCCTGGGTCCTGGATGGGTGGAAGGGGCGGTGGGGCTGCTTTTCCTCATTGCGAGGCTGCCTCCCCTGAAAGGGATGGTGCAGCGCCTCTGCCTCGCTCTGTAGCCCGGTTGCTAACAGGCCATGGACCAGTACCGGTCTGCGGTCTGGGGATTGGGGACCCCTGACGTAAGCAACCAAAAAACCTGCTCTCCTGGAATTCCCAGTGTCAACTCCATTGGTAGGGTAGAGGGATGCCAAGAAGAAATTTGAACATTTCTGGTAATTTGAATCAATCTTCATTAAAGTAAGAAATACAAACTTTTTATCTTCATAAGCTTCCCTAACTAGCTTTTCAGAAGCCCCATCTCTACCATTCTCTCTCTCATATAGAAGGTACTATTGGATCCTATCAATATCGTGGAAATACTGCCCTTGCTCAAAGCAGGTAGCTTGTATTTTAATAAAATGAGAAGGCTATGGAAACTCTGTGGCACTTTCTTTTCATTTTTCCTTATCTCTGCATAAAGAACAGATGGCAGGGATGGAGCTGATTGAGAAACCATGTGGTTGGTATCATATTAAACAGTTTGAAATAACTTAAAATAAAGGCCTTTCAGAAACTTTAAATTTTTGAGCCCTGCTTGCTACCACACCCTAGCTAAACAGTACATCTTATTTAATAAAGTTGTGCTTTCTTTCTTTTATGTTTGAATTTGACATGATCCGGTTTCCTAATATTAAATTTGCTTTTAATTCATTCAACAAATTGCCTCTGGATTTAAATCCTCTGTCCCTACCTGTGCTATTAGAAAATATTTGGTTGTATGCAACTGAAGCATTCCCCCCCCCCCAAAAAAAATGTCCTTAAAAAGAAAAATGATGTCAAATAATTATTATTAAGCACCCATTTGGAGGGGGGTGGTAGCTGATGACAGACATTTTGTGAAAATATTAGCCAGGGAACTAGTTCAGTGAAGAAATGAGAAGCTAGAAAACCCCTGCTGTTTCCCATATGACCCAGCTAGGAAATAGAGACACCCAGGGCTTTTTTCCTGGGGAACACAACATAATGGAGTTCTGGAACCACTTTGTGGAAACAAAATTCTCAAAAAATGTTTAAAAGTTCATGAGGGGCACCCATGTCTTTCTCCTTTGTTTCCCTCTTGAGAGTTCTGGCACCTCTTTTTCCAGAAGAAAAAAAAAGCTCAGAAGACATCCTTATTTCTCTTATACCTCAATTAACATACCATCAAAGTCCTGTCTTATCTGGATTAAATTTTAAAATGTTAGTTCTCACCGCATCCCATGACCACAATCATTTAGAGCTGCTCCCAGATTAGCTGAAAAAGAAACAGAGATGGGTCATCTCCCCCAGCATTTACAAACCGGTGCTAATAAGCATAGGCAAGACACAGTACAGTACCCCCATCAAACAAAAGCCATATGGCAGATCAGCTGTCTCCCAAGGATGCCTTCTGCTAGTAACCACTCAAGAATCAGCAAAGCCACTCCTAACTACCTTACCCAGTAGACATTTCCTCTCCCCCCCACCCCTTTCTGATGACCCTAAAGCCGGGGGGGGGGGGTCCAAATCTGGGGATTGGCAACCTTCTTCCAGGGGAAATGCATGCATGCACCAAACACATATACAGAGCTGTGAGGCAGGGTTGCCATCCTCCCATGGGAGAAAAATAAAATCACTGACAGGGTTGCTAGTCCCCAGTTGGGGGCAGGGGATCCCCTGGTTTGGAGGCCCTCCCCCCTTCATATTCTGATGCTTCTGTTAGACTTTGGAGAAACATCTTTATATCTGCATGTTTGAAAAAGTTAAGCAAAAGCAGCTAACATTTTTCTGTGTATGTATCTATAAATACTGATCAAATGAGGTGTTGCTCAAGCATACATAAGAGTCTTTTCAGGAATGCAGTGAATGAATCCACAATGTCCCATGAATGCACAATGCTTCATTCATAAATGCACAATGCTCCACTAATTCTTGTTGTGAGAGCAAGTAAACACTAAAAAGAGATAATGATGATCTAGATGGTGGATATAACCGAGAATGCCAAAAGATGTATTTTTCAGTGTAAGAAATCAGCACATTTCTCTCCCATCATGGTCTTCATTAACACTCTGCTGCAACCACCACCACAACCTGTCCCAATCAAAGTCAAGGAATGTGTTCCTTTGCTGTTCTACTCTAAATGCATAGCTTTCTTTAATTTTTTTTTTTTTAAATTAGTCAAAAGCTGGTTCTGCAATGGCTTTTAATTGCTGTTATGTGAGAAACACTAATCAAAAGAGGTTTCTGAATGGAGCACCTGGGGCCCAACGGAGTGTTTTTTGCCCATTAAAAAAAGTTGATTGAGGCTAAAAAACCCCTCAGCAAAAATGCAGAACTAAATGTATGCACACCAATTTTATAGAGCATAAACAACATCTGGTTTTCTTCAGTTTATGCTGCATGAATTTACCAATTATCTATGATTCCAGTTCTTGATCCCTGAACTTCTCCCTTTCTAAGGGAAGACCAGAACTTGTCACAGCTATTAATACAAACAGGAACAAGCTGTGGAGAACATAATTCATAGCACAGAAAGACATAATTCTGGTGTATTGAGAAACACATATATGAGCGTAAACCTTTTCAGGCACCATTTCCTTGATGAGTATGACCCCTTTACATTCAGCCAAATAAAGCTGTAATTATTCAAGTTTTTCATAGGTTCATCATATAGGCAGGATATCAGTTTTCCAACAGCTTGGAAAAGAAACTGCCAACATGGTAAATCTTAGAATGTGTAAAGATTACCAATTTATTTAATTTATTTTTATTTTATTCGATTTATATCCCACCCTACCCCACCGAGGTGGGCTCAGGGCGGCTTACAACATAAAGCTAACAAAAATCAGTTTAAAATACATTAATAATTATACAATAAAATACATAAAAACACATACCAAGCAGATGCAAAAAAAAAAAAAAATCATGTCCCTTTGTCAGAAATTTCATGAGTGAAAATGGGCAGTTGAGCAGCATCCCCTGATAATTGCTTTCACATCAAACTGATATTAAAGGGACACCAAGTGGGACCTGATTAAAAATCGGCAACTTTAAGATGGTCACAGCCAGGCCTTGAATTCAGCAGGAGCTCACTGGAATGCAGCTCCTGAACCTTGCTGAGGGTTCCCCCTCCTCCTCCCCACCTTGCCCATTGAATAGTAGGTGCAGCTGCATAACAATCCCTGGATGAGCTCCACCACCTATTTTTCTACAAAATGACCCCTGGTCACAGCAGCAACTCCCAAGAGCGGCTAGCATTTCCCCCCTTTTGGGACCATTCATTGAGGCTTAGGAAATAGTTTTGCAGATTTTCACCAAGACTTGAATAATTGTTTTTTGCTTTATGGTTGATAAAGACTCCTTTCCTCTAAAGACACTTCACCAATGAGTAGCCTTTTCCCAGAAAAATAAAAATTATTATAGTCATTATGAGGTGTTTACCCAATATACAGTTTATAGGGGTTCATTTGTATCAGACCTGTTTTTAATGCATGGAGAACTCTGACTGCTATCAAATCCGTCTGACTATAGACACTAAAGGACTAGAAAATTATCTGCAATATGTACTCCTGATCTTTGAGGTTGACATCCTACACACACACTTATTCAGGAATAAGTCCCATTACACTCCATGGGGCTTAGTTTTAAGTTAACAGGCATGCAAGATTTGAGCTGCACGTTAAGCCTAACTGAATGTGCTCCCATTTCTTCCTTGCTGTGTGTCCTTGGTTTGTCCTTTCCTTCTTCAACGTGCCTTCTCTGTGATGCATGCATTGGTTACAAAATTGAAGAAGGCAGGGAAAAGATTGTCACAGGGCTTCAGGAAGAAATTTCAGGAGACAACAGGAAAGCTTTATTGACTTGGCCTGACTGAGTCAGTGGGTGGGGAAAAGAGAGAAGATATAACTCTAGGAAGCAAGGATGAAACCCTCTTTTTGTGTTGAGTCTATCAGAGCAGACAGAACTCTTAACTGAGGTTTGGAGGAGGCAGTCATTAACCATGAATGGGCTTGAAGAGCTGGATGAAGCTGCAAGGTAATGGTGACTCTGCAGAGATCAATAACTTCCCAAACTTAGATGCCTGTTCTATATTTTAACATCTGATGGGGCATATTTAGAGAGAGTGATTGTGTTTTACTGATTTCTTTTAAATCCGTTTCTCAGTCTGGTGCTGTGATAAAAGTATGCTTGTGAACATTTTCTCTTTAATAAATATTTATAACTTTTGATGCTGGTAGTGGTTCTCTACACCACATAGACCTCCACCATCTTGGACACACTATTTAAAAAGTGCTGGGGGAAGGCAATCAATTGGCAAGTGGCTGTTCTTCCAGGGGCACAAAAGGCAGTAAGCAGTCCCCATGAAGGCCAGATGCTGTGCCAGGGGAGACACAGAGGCAAGGCCTCAGAACTCAGAAGAGAAGCTGGGAATCCTGACCCTCTCAGTGGGTAATTCCTTACAAATGGCAGATGGTGGCAGTAGTTACCTGAAAAAGAAAAGCCTCTCCAGGTGCTGGGAATACCTTGGAGGGCAAGGTAGAACAGTGCCTGCAGGCTAGAGCAGGCCCATTTCACCATATTCACCAACCCCAAGAGGGGCCATACATCATCTTCATTTTATTTCTTGTTTGGAATAGTACATTAGAATAGTAGGTTGTAATGTAATAAATAGTAGAATGTAATGTAGTTTAGAAAGATAGATTGGAATGTTTTTCTCTGGTCTAGGAACAGGGGAGATACTCTGCATAGCCAATTGCCCCACTTCAAAGAAGATACTGTAAGGTGGTCTCTATGCTTGAGAGGAGAAGGATGGAGCATAATGGCAGAGTCTCGATTACTCTCAGCATTCCACAAGTAAGGACACATCTGCCCATCAGTCTCCGATTTTTACATATTTATTTCCTTCTCTATATTTTCCCTTGGAATTAATCCCAAACAAATGGTGATCATAAAAACGAAGCTTGTTATTCCTGTTTGGTCCTTGAATCTATTAAACATTTTAATTATGTTGTAAATTAATTTACTGTCACTCTCTGCTTATACATGTGGACTGGTAACTTCCATTTCATTGTATCTGAAGAAGTACGTGTGCACATGAAAGTTTATACCTTGAATAAAACTATGTTGGTCTTAAAGGTGCCACTGGGCTCAAACTGTGTTCATGGCAGATAACTCACTGAAGATGTCAACTCAGTGTGCAACTGCAATAAAAAAAAGACAAATGCTATTCTGGGGATTATTGGGAAGGGAACTGAAAACAAATCAGCCAATAGCATAATACTCTTGTATAAATGTATGGTGCAGCTTCATTTGGAATATTGTGTGCAGTTCTGGCTAACATATCCCCAAAATGACATTATATCATTGGAAAAGGTGCAGAAAAGGGCAACTAAAATGATTAAGGGGATGGGTCACATCCCCTATGAAGAAAGGTTAAAGAGGTTAGGGTTCCTTAGCTTTTGAAGAAATGACAATTGAGGGGTGATATGATAGAGGTTTACAAGATTATGTATGGGCTAGAGAAGGTGGAGAAAAAAGTACTTTTTTCCCTTTCTCGCAATACAGGAACTTGTGTGCACTCAATGGAATTAATGAGCAGTAGGTTTAGAACAGATAAAAATAAGTACTTCTTCACCCAAAGTTTAATTAACATGTGGAATTTACTGCTGCAGAAAGCAGCAGCTACTAGCATAGACAACTTCAAAAGGAGACTGGACAAACATATGGAGCAGAGGTCCACCAGAGGCAATTAGCCACAAGGTATCTGGGGCAGTGATGCTCTGTTTTCTTGGAGCTTGTGGGGCAGCAGTGGGAAGGCTTCTGGAGCTCTAGCTCTGTTGGTGAACCTCCTGATAGCACTTGGCTTTTGACCACTGTGTGACAGATGTTGGACTGGATGGGCCATTGGCCTGGTCCAACATGGCTTCTTTTATGTTCTCTTGTGTTCTTATGTTTCTGTAATTGTGATTTGTGATGTCACATGCTTGTATCCCAGTGGGTCCCATGCTGCCATCTGGTGGTTAAATGTTGGTTTCATATTTGGAAAGGTTTTCAGCACTGGGGTAATGCTTTCAGATATTTCAAAATATTTCCTCATGTATGGTGTTTGTGGCTTTAGTTGATAGATCTCCATTTGAATGTGAACAAGGGCCATGGCTCTCTTACTGGGTCTATCATCACCATTTGAGACTGTGTGGACCATGCTATCTCTGTTGAGGTGTTTGGAGACAGAAGTAGGGATGGAGGGTTCTGCCTTGGTTTAAATAGTTCCTTATGGGCAAATCTCAGAGGGGTGCTGTTGGAGACCAACTGTCATCAGTGTGGGAGTTGTCTTGTAGGTTTTTTCTGGACTTAGTCTTATCCCCCATGCTATTCACACTCTGTTTAAAGCTGTTATGAGATATCATCTGTGGATGTGGAGTGAGCTGTCATCAGAATGCTTGTAACACCCAACTTTAAATTACTTTATCCATCCACACAATGATCCTGTAGAGATCATGAATCAGTGCCTTACTGCTGTGGTTAAACTAAGCAAGTTTAACCTTAATCCTGATATGACTGAGCTAATGCTGGTTGGGAAGGCTCAAGTCTTGAAGGACACTGTGTTTCCCCACCGCTGCTGGGGGCCAGACAAGGTTAGCTGACTCAGTTAAGAGCCTAAGAATTATACTGGATCCAGTACTATTAACTAGAGAAACAAGTTAATGATGACACAAAAAAACACAAAACCCCAAATTCAAGGAATTCAAGATGGCGGCGGCAAGGAGGAGCGGGACGCTGAAGCTCCCTGCATAACAGCAAGCTAGTCGCGTATTCCATCCAATTAACCTCCTCAGAACATTGTGCCAGCTATATAGCTATATAGCTGCTGGGGAAGGCATAGGCGAAATTAGAACTGCCTTCCCTGGAAACAAAGTGAGAATACAGCTAAAGTGCTCACCAGCCGGGACGACACCGAGGACGGCGAGGGCCGACGGCGAGGGCCGCGGCAGGGAAACACCGAGTGCGGACGGAGGGCCGCGACGGGAAAGTGCTGGGTGCGGTGGAGCTGAGCCGGAGCGTGGAGTGTGGAGCGCCGAGGTCTGAGACCGGGCGGCGGAGTGCGATATTGGAGGGGTGAAGTATCGACGGGGAGCTGGGGAGCTGGAGGACGCCGGCGAGAGGTTGGAGGCTGCGGCGCCTGTCTGGCAGCGGCGTCGGTGGGGCGAGGTGCCGGCGCGGCTTAGCTGCCGGCAGGACGACGGCCCTACTTCCCCTCCCCCCCTCTCCCCCCCCCCCACTACGAAGACCGGAGGCCTGTGGACTGAGGTGTTGGGAAGTGGAAGGAGAGGACGTCGATGGCATAAAAGAACTGTGGGACGGGGCGAGGTACCGAGGCAGCGGGTCTGCCGGCGGGACGACGGCCCTGGCTTTTTCCCCTCCCTTCCCTTCCCTCCCTCCCTCCTCCCATCGCCAGAACTGAAGGTCTCCGGGCCTCTTGGGTGGCGTGCTGATACGCGCCACCCTTATGTGAGATCAGCGCCTAAGACTCAGACCAAGACACCTGCACTTTATAGACACTACCGCACTTTAAATCAAGATCAATTGCACTCCATTGTCACCAGCACCTTAAAACATCTGGATTTAAAACAGCAGCACTTTAGCCAAATAAGACTACTAAGAACACTTGCACTTTATTGCCCCCGGCACTTTAGCTGGTACAAACTGTTCCCTCCTACCCACTGGATCCTATCTCCCAAATTATTAAGATTGGTGTAATTTTACTGGTTATTTAAATTGTAATTTTATTGGTTATTTAAATTGTTAAGATTGGACTGACTATTGGTTATTTAAAATTGGTTATTGACTAGCTAATTTAATGGAATTATTTATGGCAAATTAATTGGAGAAAAGGGATAAGGACTGTAGAGTTTAATTAAGAAGCCAATTGGAATTATAAATTATTATTGTTAGCTAGTGAATTGGATTGGATGGGGGGGTAGATTAAATAACTATTAGATTAAGTAACTATTAGATATTAGTGGGTATTTATTGATAGGCCAATCGGAGGTGGGAGGGCTGAGAAGAGACAAAACCAAGTATCTGTCAGTAGAAGGGCTGGTGGCACCAGTGAGAGATGATTGGCCTGGGGATTCCGGTACTCCTGGGGAGGGGAAGGTATGACGGTGGGAACAGGCAGAAATGGAAGGGAAGGAGATCGAGACAAGATAGTGCTCGACCACCTTCCAGCCTGTGTCCCATCCCGATGGTGACAGGTAGCGGGGCAAGGCGAAATTACTCGCCTCCGTCACTGGTGTTATGTAATGCCAGGTCCATTAATAATAAGACCTCTATCCTCAGGGAATTCCTGCTTGAGCAGGACATGGACCTGGCATGCGTGACCGAGACCTGGGTCCGCGATGGGGAGACCGTAGCTCTCTCCCAGATGGCGCCCCCAGGATACTCGGTCTTTCACCAGTCGCGGACTAGCGGGCGGGGGGGAGGGGTGGCCCTGTTCATTCGAGAGGCTTACTCCTTCCGGGCCCTCCCGGCTCCGGAGATCAAGGGCATTGAATGTGCCGGCCTGGCGTGGGATGTTGGGGAGGGGTTGGCGATCTGGCTGGTGTACCGACCGCCTAACGCACCGGCCAGCGCCTTACTATCACTGATGGAG
Source organism: Heteronotia binoei (assembly GCF_032191835.1). NCBI lineage: Eukaryota > Metazoa > Chordata > Lepidosauria > Squamata > Gekkonidae > Heteronotia > Heteronotia binoei. Next base: position 61,478,419 of record NC_083226.1, read on the forward strand.
GCCGCAGCAGGATGGGCATTGGAGCACCCGAGGCTTTTGATCCTGGGTGACTTCAATGTTCATGCCGATGACGTGACCTCCAATCAGGCGATGGACCTAGTGTCTTCCATGGCGACACTAGGACTCTCCCAAGTAGTTACGACACCCACTCACCAGGCCGGTCACATGTTAGACCTGATCTTCGCGTCGGGAGTTTTAGTGAACGATCTTGCTTCTATAGCAGTGCCATGGTCGGATCACTATGCCCTCAAGGCTCGTGTGGACGTCCCACCCCAACCCCGTTTGGGCGGCGAGCTTATTTTAGCTCGCCCGCGGAGCCTGATGGACCCGGAACGGTTCCTGACGGCTCTGCGGGATCCCTGGCCCCCTGGCGATTCCCTCGATGACCTGATGGAGTCTTGGAATAATAGGCTTACCGGGGCCATCGATGAGATCGCGCCTAGGCGTCCTCTGCGCCCTCGTTCAAGGCCGACACCCTGGTATAACCAGGGGTTGTGGCGGTTGAAACAAGGACTCAGACGGCTAGAGAGGCAATGGCGGCGTACTCGAGACGAAGCGACTCGAACATCTTATAGAGAGGTTATGAAGTCCTATGAGATGGCAGTCAAGGCCGCAAAGAAAACTTACTTTGCGGCAGAGATTGCGTCCGCAATTTCGCGCCCGGCACAACTGTTCAATACAATTCGGACCCTTACTACGCTGCCACAGGGCAGACCAAATATTAATGAATTGGAAATTGGCTGTGAGGCTTTTGCGGATTTTTTTGCGGATAAAATCGCATCGCTCCGTTCCGACTTCCCTGCCACATTGGATACAGCTAGTGGACCTGAGGCTCCGTGCCTGTCTTCGGATTGTGTCCTGGACGGCTTCGGCGCGCTCAGCCTGGAAGAAGTTGACAGGATCCTCCTATCTGCACGCCCAACAACTTGTAAATTGGACCCATGCCCCTCCTGGCTTATTAAGACCTGCCAGAGGGAGCTAAGATATCCTATACGGGATATCATAAATAGATCCCTATTGGAGGGACATTTTCCATCAGCGCTCAAAGAGGCGGTGGTCCGTCCCCTCTTGAAGAAAACAATGTTAGATCCGACCGAATTGGCACACTATCGGCCGGTATCGAATTTGCCCTTTTTGGGCAAACTTATAGAGAGGGCAGCGGCGTTGCAGCTACAGAGTTTCCTGGAGGATGCTTCTGTCCTTGACCCCTACCAGTCTGGTTTCCGCCCGGGCCACGGGACGGAGACGGTGCTGGTCGCCCTGGTGGATGACCTTCGGCGACATCTGGATCAAGGCGGCTCGGCGGTGCTGATGCTGTTGGACCTATCGGCAGCGTTCGATATGGTCGACCATCGGCTTCTGGCGTGCCGCCTTGCCGACGCAGGGATCCAGGGGTTGGCCTTGCAATGGCTTTCCTCTTTCCTTGACGGTCGGGGACAAAGGGTGGCGATTGGGGAGGAACTGTCCCGGAGACACACGCTTGATTGCGGGGTGCCTCAAGGGGCGGTTCTTTCCCCGATGTTATTTAACATCTATATGCGCCCCCTTGCCCAGATGGCCCGAGGGTATGGGCTGGGTTGCCATCAATATGCTGATGACACCCAGCTCTATCTGCTTATGGACGGCCGGCCCGCCTGCGCCCCAGAAAATCTGGACCGGGCGTTACAGGCAGTGGCTAGGTGGCTTAGGCTGAGCGGGCTGAAGCTGAACCCGGCGAAGACAGAGGTCCTTTGCTTAGGTCGCTGCGGCCCGGGAAGGGAAATCCCCCTGCCAGTTTTTGACGGCGCTCCGTTAACAGCGTCGGGCAGGGTCAAGAGCCTGGGGGTGCTGTTGGAGCCTTCACTGACGATGGAGGCTCAGATAGCAGCCACTGCCAAATCCGCTTTTTTTCATCTTAGGCGGGCGAGGCAGTTGGCCCCCTTCCTGGAACGTGACGACCTGGCAACAGTGATTCATGCTACGGTCACCTCGAGGCTGGACTACTGTAATGCCCTCTACATGGGGCTACCCTTGTGCCGGACCCGGAAACTGCAGTTGGTGCAGAACGCTGCTGCCCGGCTGTTATTAGGGCTCCCAAGATGGGAGCACATTCGGCCGGGGCTCCAGGGTCTGCACTGGCTGCCAGTAATATTCCGAGTCCGGTACAAGGTGTTGGTCATTACCTTTAAAGCCCTATATGGCCTAGGACCTGCCTACCTTAGGGACCGTCTCTCCCCACACGTTCCCCAGAGAGTACTACGCTCAGGTTTACAAAACCTGTTGGTAGTCCCCGGGCCAAAGGAGGCCCGCCTAAAATCCACCAGGGACCGGGCCTTCTCAACAACGGCACCTTATTGGTGGAACCAGCTGCCGGAAGAGGTGCGGGCCCTGCGGGATCTAGGGCAATTCCGCAGGGCCTGTAAGACAGTCCTCTTCCGGCAGGCCTATGACATCAACTGACAATGGAAACATCATGGATGGAACAAAATGTATTTATAGGCCGCCGGTTCTATTTTATCTTATTTTATCTTGTTTTTATTAATTTATGGTTTGATTGTATTTTTAAATGTTTTAAGCTGAAGTTGTTGAATTATCATGTTGTAAGCCGCCCTGAGACACTTAGGTGAGAAGGGCGGGGTATAAATCTTAATATAAATAAATAAATAAAATAAATAAACCCCCCAAATGGCGTTCCACCAGGTTCTCTTTGCCTTGAAGATGCTCCCCTTGACTTGGCTAATCTGGCCATGTGCGTCCATGCTATGGTTACTTTGAAGTTAGACTACTATAGTGCATTCTTCATGGGCCTGTCCCTAAAGACAACCCAGAAACTCCAGTTAGTGCAGAATGCCCTTGAATAAATACGATCAGGCACCAGGCAGAACACAAATGTCACGCCTGTTCTGCAGACATTCCATTGGATACTGATCAGTTATCACATTCAGAACAAGGTTCTGCTACAAATCCTTGAATGGCTGTGGGCACATATACATGCAGGGTCATCTCTCCTGTCATGCTCCACTGTGACAACTTTGCTGATCTGAGCAATGTCTTCTAAAGGAGCACCTTGCAGAGGGGTTAAAGTCAGCAGCTGTTCATTCATATGAATTCTCAGCGGGGGTTCCCACCTTGTGGAACAGCCTGCTTGGGCAAGCTAGAAAAGCTCCTACACTTCTGTCATTCCACAGAGTATGCAAAACAGTAATGCTCAAAAGGGAATTTTAAAGAGAACAGTGGTAGAATAACAGCCCAAGAGGGCACAATTATAATGGAATAGGATGGCAGTTCACTGCAATTATTGCAGATATCACCTGATTTTACTGCATGGTCTAACCTGTAATTATACTTTCTGTATTGTTTATGGTTTGAATGTACTCAAACCTTTTATCCAAGGTTCCTTGCCCAGCAAATCCTAGTAGGCAAAGTGAGTTCAAGCCTCAGTATTTAATTCTTAAAGATTCCAAGTGGGTTTTATAAGCTCAGCATTACATCCTTTCATCCTGCTTTGTAAGTCCATGTACCAACCTTTACATGGACCTGGAGTTACAAATGATCTCAAGACCACAGAGATTATAGTCCCCCCCCCCCCAAAAAAAATTGAGACTTCAGAAGGTAGATTTTATAGCATCACATCTCTTCCTAAACTCTGCCCATCTCAGGGTATGTCCTACATCTCCAGGAATTTTCCAACTTAGAGTTGGGAAGCCAACATCAAGTTGCACCACTGTAGAAAGAACTGAGCACTCTCTATGAAGCCTTGATGCAAGCAGTGAAGGACTGAGTGCTTGTTCGTCTGCAACAGTGACCTGTTCCTGTGCTGCAGTGCATGCTGAGCAAGTAATAATGGTTACCTTCAAGCTTACTATCAGTGGCTTGGGGAAAGGACTCAACTTCCCTTCATTACCAGTGGAGAAAGAAGGGAAAGCTCTGATTCATGAAAAGAAGGAAAGAACCTGATAGAATCAGAGGACACAATTTCGTTCAGAAAGCACAATACAGTTTGAGTTTGCTCACATGAATTATAGAGACAAATGCATTAAACAGTTATTATGTACAAAATGATTTATAAATGTAATTATGTATATGTAAGACATTAAATATCTAGACAAATAATCATGCATTCCCTTCAGCAGAATAACATACAAATGACTTGTACAATATACATATCTCTCACACACTGCAAATATATTCTTTCCCTTCTAATAACAAAACTGGGAGAGTAGACAACATGTTACAACACAATCTCATCAGATTGTGGAAACTAAGTAGGGTTGGTGATCGGATGGGAGCCTGCCAAGGAGAACTCTGCAGAGGAAGGCAATGGCAAACCATCTCTGCTTTTCATGTGCCCTGAAAACCCCTTGCTAGAGTTGCCATAAGATGGTTGCTGCTTGATGGCACTTATGTATGTAATAGCAAAACCAGGCAAGCAGGGGACAGGGGACTTTCCCAGTATGCAGAAAAATATGACACTGTAAATTAAGCAAAAGAAAAGAAACAGCCTGATGATGTCTAAATGTGCTCCAGAAGGAATGAAATACTGAGGACAGTGGAGTTTCAGTTAAAGGGAGAAGCAGGGAACAGAAAGCCAGCCTGTTTAAGCCTGTGAGAGCTCACAGAATACCTGAGAGGCAGCTTTGGAAGGGTAGGATGGGATTTCCAAGTTGCCTGCCTCATGTCACATGATTCCTTGCAGGCCCCCAGTTTATAAGTAATTGTGTATATACATATGGCCAAGGACCTGTCTATTTAAGGGACCACCTTTCCCCATATATACCCCAGAGAGCACTGCATTCAGGAAGCCAACATCTGTTATCCAACCCTGGACCAAGGGAGGCCAGATTATGTTCTATACTGGTGACAGCCTTCTCAGTGGAAGTCCTTAATTTATAAAAAGCACTTCCAGAGACCATGCGAGTCCTGCGAGATGTCTCCCAATTCCGCAGGGTCTGTAAACCCCTTTTTTGGCAGGCCTAGAGTAACTAACACATAAGAACATAAGAACATAAGAGAAGCCATGTTGGATCAGGCCAACGGCCCATCAAGTCCAACACTCTGTGTCACACAGTGGCAAAAAATGTTATATACACACATACACTGTGGCTAATAGCCACTGATGGACCTGTGCTCCATATTTTTATCTAAACCCCTCTTGAAGGTGGCTATACTTGTGGCCGCCACCACCTCCTGTGGCAGTGAATTCCACATGTTAATCACCCTTTGGGTGAAGAAGTACTTTCTTTTATCCGTTTTAACCTGTCTGCTCAGCAATTTCATCGAATGCCCACGAGTTCTTGTATTGTGAGAAAGGGAGAAAAGTATTTCTTTCTCTACTTTCTCCATTCCATGCATTATCTTGTAAACCTCTATCATGTCACCCCGCAGTCGACGTTTCTCCAAGCTAAAGAGTCCCAAGCGTTTCAACCTTTCTTCATAGGAAAAGTGCTCCAGCCCTTTAATCATTCTAGTTGCCCTTCTCTGCACCTTCTCTAAAGCTATAATATCCTTTTTGAGGTGCGGCGACCAGAACTGCACACAGTACTCCAAATGAGACCGCACCATCGATTTATACAGGGGCATTATGATACTGGCTGATTTGTTTTCAATTCCCTTCCTAATAATTCCCAGCATGGCATTGGCCTTTTTTATTGCAAACGCACACTGTCTTGACACTTTCAGTGAGTTATCTATCATGACCCCAAGATCTCTCTCTTGATCAGTCTCTGCCAGTTCACACCCCATCAACTTGTATTTGTAGCTGGGATTCTTAGCCCCAATGTGCATTACTTTGCACTTGGCCACATTGAACCGCATCTGCCACGTTGACGCCCACTCACCCAGCCTCAGCATGAGGAGCTGCCACTACTTTGCCACTGAATACTATCCTCTACCTATATGACACCCAATAGAGCTATACAGATAATTAAGAGCTAAAACGAAGCTGGACCGCCTTTGTAAGAAATTTTATAGCACCATTTTTAAGTTTTAAATTATAAATTGTTTATATGTGTTGATTTTATAATCATAAAGTATTGTTATTATTATATTATGACTGTGAGCCTCCCAGAGTCTATATGGAGTGGGAGGCATACAAATTTAAGGTAAATAAATTAAATAATAAATAAATAAATAAATACATATAAAATAAAATAGGAATTTACAAATTTTTTTTACCTACACCTATTCCTTTGGGAAAAGAAAAGGTGGTTGTATCTTTGCTTTACTAGCAGAATTGATAACATACACATGCACACACATGCAGTTTGAACATTCTGGGTTAAAAGGCCAAACTCCAAACCAATGCACAAAGAAAATTATTTTTGTAAAAAAAATAAAGAATTAACCTTTAATCAAAGGAACTATTAAAAATAGATTTATAGGTTTATTTTAAATAGGTTTATTTTAAATGATTTTTAAAGGGCACACTTTGAGACAGTCTTATGCTCTGCTTGCTGAATGAATTTACAATATAACCCTAGGGAGCTTTATAACTGGGTTGAAAAGCTAAACAGCACTCCCACCTATAATTACCAAAGAACACAGGAGATACATATGCTGCTCTAAAAGCAAAGGGGGAACCTCCAGGAAGAATAGGGGATTAAACTGTAATCTAAAATGCTAAATTGTAGAACATTATTAGATTAGCCAACACGACTCTAGACTTCCTATATCCTATTTTCCGGGCCACAACACATACCTTTGACTTTCTCTGAGTTCTTTTACAACCAGGTCATGAAAAGGGCTCTTTCCCTCTAGCCAACATGTCTTTGATACTTCATATCACTTTCTCAGTGGTAACATCTGAGTGTTCTCACTGATGCCTTTAAATTACTGCTGCCCCAACAGCTGAGCAAGGCCAGGTGCTAAGCAGCAGTGTGGATGTGACCAAAAGGGCTCCCAATCTCTCATTGGATTAGGGGCTCTTGCAAGAGACCAGAGACTCAAGGGGGTATGCATCACTCAGCATGCAGTGTTTAAAAGCCCTGGGATGAGGGTAGCTAAAAAGGAAACCCAGGGCTACTCTCCTCAGGTTGTGCAGGAGGGAAACCAATGGAAGGAGGGTCCCTTGAAATCCCTCCTGTTGACCTGAAGCCAAAAGAAAGGCTTGTAGAAGCTACCCTCCTTGTGAACATACCATGTAAAATCATTGATCTGAAGTTGGTTCCTAACTTTGGGATTCTTTCTTCTTAGGTAGAGTTTCAGTTGACAAGTTGAAATCAACAGGTTTCATAGCTGTTTCGTACTTAGCCCTTTACTACTGTTTCAGAAAACCTCATTTGCAATAGGGCAGGTTAGATCTTTTCATAGGTCGTTTTCGCACTCACCTTCCGCCGGCGCGACCCCCCTCTTCACCGCGCAGGATCTGTGCGGATTTCGCACTAAACGCTGCGGAGCAGCCAGAAAAGCCGGAAGCTCCCGGCGCAAAAGCCGCTCAAACTGAAACCGCCAAAAAGCAGTTTGACGTTTGCGCGGCTTTTGCGATGGGAGCTTCCGGCTTTTCTGGCTGCTCCGCAGCGTTTAGTGCGAAATCCGCGCAGATCCTGCGCGGTGAAGAGGGGGGTCGCGCCGGCGGAAGGTGAGTGCGAAAACGACCATACTGTTTCATAAACTCTGCATGAGGGCCTATGATTGTGTAACCGGCTCAGACAAGTTAGCCTGGAAGCTGGGAGCAGCCTTGCAATGATTGGCTGAGCTGCAGCTATGGAAACGAGAATGTAGTGAATTAAAGGGGCGTACAGAAGAAAAAAAACACCTCAGAGTTTAGTCTGGAGTTAGAGCTTGAATACTGAACAGTGTGAAGACTGGTTCTTAAACTGCTCAGTTGTGGTGTGAAGCAACTGGACAAGGAGCTGAGATCAGCCAGTGCTGCTGAGTTCCTTGGTAGACAGAACTGGGCTAAGCTTCTGTCTGAGTAAGAGAGTGTTTGGCCTGGGGTGAGAAGGGGGTCACAGCCAAGCACTTCCTGTGAGGAGTTCTGTCAGTACAAGGCAGACTCCTAGTTAAACAGAGAAAACCGCTCTGAAGGGAGGACTGGATTATTGTGGCTAGAAAGGGAGCCCAAGAATGAGACTAGGAATCTAGCTGGGACTGAGACACACCAGGAATTGAGGGGCTGGTTAGAGCACTCAAAAGGGTAAGTCTGGTGAGCTAGTGTGTATGTCTGTGAGGGAAATGTCATCTAGCACAAGTCAGGAGTCCTCAGTGTGAGTGGTAAAGAGTGAGTGAGTTATTATTTTTATGATTTGTGAAGCCTGAGAATAGGGCTAGACCATCAACTCTGCATAGTGTTCCTAGTGCCAAGAAGGCACTGCTTGCCTGTCTAAAAATTTTGTATATTTCTAAAGCCTGCCTGTTTATATATTTTAACCTATCTCAGCCTGATATATCTCTTGTGTTGAGAGACTGATTATTTTGTATTTCTGCCTGCCAACTGATATGCCTTTTTAATTTGCCTAATTAAATTATTATTATTTTACCCTCTTCTTTGCCTTTTGTGATCCAATAAATATTCTTTGTGGGTTTTGAAATTTAAAAACTATCTGGTGCCCAGTTTACTTTAGTTTTGACAGGATTTCTGTGTGTGTGCCTGAGGGAAGGTGACTGTGAAAAAATTTATAGTGGTCACCCTCCCAAGCTGACCCTGACCAGTTCCCCACAGACTGATCTCACATTATTGGTATATTGGATTCCAACATGTGGATGGTTATGTGATGCTGAATGGGGTTTGAAGGCATGTGATACCTGCAGAAATTAAATGAGTATGAGCTTGTTCAGTATCTGGATGAGAGACTTCATGAGAATTTATGTATAGCTGCTGTGGGTACACTGTGCAAGAAAACTAGAACATACATGTTATAAATGCAGACAGTGTGAGATAGCAATCAGTTGTAAGCTTTGCTTTCTCTGCTAACACAGCCAAAAATGTCTCAGTTCTTCAATCTCAAGTATCATGCTACTAAATTCCATGTATATGCCTGACATTGCTTTGATACACCTGAGAGCAGACTGGGACAGAACAGACAACTGTTGAGATCCTGCTCTCTCTCCCCCCCCCCCCCTCTTCCTAGTGAGAGTCAGGAATGCAGTCAAGGTTGCCATCATTAGAATTAATTGTGTGTTGTTTCAATTAATTGTTCCAATTAGTCTCTTTCTTTTCAGTTATGCCTCTCTATAACAGTCTCACCTGGGATGCTACTGGAAATTGGAAATGCTCTGTGGGTCATATACTCTGCAAGTAAAACTCTTACTATTTCTAATTAGCTTCCTATGAGGTTTTTCATTGTTACACTGACAAGATTTGAGCATGTAGGGAGCAGAGGTCTGCTCTAGTTGCAATGGATGCCTTGTCAGGCAGTGATTTAGTAAGAGGGTGGCAAAATTAATAACAGAGAAGGGAAATATTAAGACTGTGCTCTTGCTTACAAGACATGCTTTTCATTAAGTAAGTAATTTAGGCTGGTGAATGCAGCCAACTCCATTTTTTCCTCTCAGCAATTTGTTTATCCATGCCCAGGCAATCAAAAGACCTACAAAATGTTAACAGTAGGAAGTGGAATGCACAGGATTAGTTGAATCTTGTAGAAATCTTATAGTCAACTGCAAAGTAAATATTTTTATAGGATTTTGTCTGTTCATTGAATATGATATATGTGATATCTGTAATTTTATAACACAAATGTTCTTCATATTAATAAAGAACAGATCACCAAGCAACAGATTTCAAAACAGAAATGTATAGATTAAACATTAGGAGAAAGTTCACACAGCCTGGTATTATGAGTCACCATCCCGGATCATCAAAACAGCCAATCAAATTTCTAGTCGCCAATCAGAAGCCTTTCTAGGCAAAAGCCCAACCTCGCTCTACCCGCTTTCTAAAACACTTGGTGGGCATCAGGAAAGGTGCTGATGGGTGCCATGTTGGGGACCCCAATTTACAGTATTAGTAGTGTATGTGCAGCAACTGGACACATCAGACACCTGCTGTTTTGCCCCCGATAAGGAAGTAAGCTAATTCCAATGAGGCAGTGTCCAGCATTTAGGATATATCATACACATTTTTGTATGCATTCTGATTTTTTTTTTTTTTAAAAATTAACCTTTATATTTATTGTCCTAGTGTGGCTCCCATCTGTGTATATCTAGATCTGCAGATCAGAGAGAGCACACAAAATTGCAGAAAAACCTGAAAACCTACCAAAATACTTTGGGGGAATTTATATTCCCTCTGAAAACAAAAGCAGTGTCTGTACGTGGACAAATTACCTTCTCTTTTTGAAGTGAGGGGAAGGCTGAGAGCTAAGTCAGCCCCAGCCATGTTGCCCTTTGTGTGTAGGGGGAGGCTGGAAGCCACAGCTGTCCCAGTCTCATCACCCTTTGGGAGGCAGGAGCCATAGCAACACCTGCTGGATCACCTTTTGAGGGGGGGAGGCCAAAAGCTGTGGCAGCCCCCCATTATATTATTTTTCTTGTGTGTGGGAGAAGGCCTGGAGCTGCAGCAGCCCTAACTGCATCTCTTTTCATGTGGGTGGGGAAGAATGGGAGCCATGGTAGCTCCAGCCGTGCCACCTTTCATGGAGGAGTGAAGAGCTGCAGCAGTCCCAACCATATCACCCTTTGTGTGGGGGTGGAGGTCAGGACCTGCAGCAGTCCTTGTTGTGAAGCAGAAAAATAATGAGGTCCGCACTCTTACTGTGTTGAAAAAGAGTTTACTTTGGCACCAAAGCAGAACTTAGCCGGCCATAAGCCTCCAAACTGACTAAGTTAAAGTTATTCTCATTCAGACCGTTTTTATTCACGCCCCCAAAACAAGCAGGCAGGCCCCCAAGCTTATCTAACTCAACATGCCCCACCTTCCTGTAACTTCTAGTATTTTTCCATCTGTCTCCATGCGTTATCAGCTCTTGCAAGAAGCTTCTCTGAGGCCTCTTTGTTATCTACTTTACAACCTTGAATCCACATCCATTGAGACTATCTGGCCTCTAACGGACAGTTGCTTCAAACATTGCATCAGACATTCTCTTTTTGAAGGCAAAAACATATTTTCATTTATTATTATAGGGGTATTCATTAATTATTCAGGGATTCCCCCTTTATCCCCCCTTTCAGTCTTCTGAAAGCTTATTTACTTAAGTCTGAATCAGACTGACCATCATCATCATTAAACAAATTAATTCTGTATGCCCACTCAGGAAGGGCAGCTAGGTGACAATTTGGTTTTGACATTCCCTGGAAAGACTGAAATGACACTACAATGGGGTAATGAAATAGTATATTGACAGAGATGGGTTAAAGATGGGTCACGGGAGGAAGAGAGACCAAAAATAGGCTATACTTGAGTTAAAAATATAAAATAATCCATTCATGGTATATGCATTGAATAATTACGTATGTCCAGTCTAAATTTGTGAACATAGATCTTGGAAGGATCCTAGAGAACTTATTTCTTTATCAATAAAACATTACTAGTTATGATGCAAGAATACAAGAACTCATCTCAATTTCTAAAACACATATGAGACATATGTAAGTGACATGCTATAAACTGAATCAACTCATGTGCCTTTATGGCAAACACCTTGTTGTAGCCTAGGTGATTAATATACACACATTCAGACATACTTGGAAACATTGTCAGTTGTGGGCAGTCCACATTTGGCCACATTATTTACAATACAAAAACCATCTCCTGACTAATTCCTTGTTCCCCTCCTCCCTTAGTCTAACAAAAGGTCTTCTTTCTTGAGTTCATGGAGAATTTGCATGCTCTATGCATGACAATCTTTTCACAGGGAAATCTGTTTCTATTGCAGCCAAAAGGAATTCTTTTTCCTGGAAGCACAACTTGAAAGTGACAATGGGGCTGCTGTTGTGATCAGCTGGGGCAACCAGCCTTTTGCTAGGCAAAGGAATTTCCCTGGAAATGAGTTTTCTCCACAACTCAGTTTGGATGGGGTTCTGGGGGAGGCCTTCCTTCCAACATCAATGAAGCATGATCAGGCATATTTCAGGACCTCTGGGTAGATATGGAAGAGCCTGGAAAACATACTTAGAGAAACAAACAAAACAATAATAATAGGTGCTTTTTCCCTTTAAAGCTTTCTTTGGCTGTCCACAAATTGCCATAACTTGAGCCCAACCATGTTGAGATAGGGTTGCACACACTTGCTTTGGACTGGAGACTTCCTCCTCCTCACATGGAGTTTCAGTTAAAGGGCAGATTTCATGCACATTATGCAGAACACAAATCCACAATATAAATCTATGCATCACTTCTCATGATTCAGGCTAGTGCACATCCATATAGAAAGTGAGCACCTAGAGGTTCATGAGAGGCTTTTTACTTTGTTGCAACAGATATGAATCTTAAAAAAAAGAAACATGATTAGGATCTCCAAAAAGAGATTACCAGAGTTGGGGTTACCCCTGGATTATGTAAATGGTCACAAAAAGGGAAGAAAAACTTCAAAACAAAACACAAAACAAAACTGAGGCCTCAATAGAACAATGCCAGCTTTTAACATGTATGCGAGAGATCAGACCCAAAATGATTAGAGAACTGGATTAGAGAATTTAAACCATTGGACATCAGTGGGGTGTTCAAGTCCCACTGAACCCCATTTTCCTCCGTGTCAGCTTATCCAAAAATTTTTCTGTGGGTCTCACATAGGTGTGAGAGTGGGTTTCAACAAACTTTAACAACAAAAATCCTAAAAGCAAATAATAGTTAATCCTTAAACAAACCATTCTTAGCAGACATACCAGCAATTCTTAAACTACTATATAATAATGAACATGCACTAAACTTGAATTGCAGATCCAGATTCCCTTTATATATAACAAAACAATCCTGGAAAGCAAATTCTGGTTAATACACCTTGACAAAGAAGGTTGAAATAACAGAGAGGCAGAAACTTAAAACAAACAAATGGAAATGTGTTATCCAGTAGCAAGCCTGGCCGGGACTGGAGACTGGATTGAAACACAAAATCAAGCAGAATTGGAGTCCTACCATGGTAAGAACATGAAACATAGAAAGGATTTTCTGAACAAAGCACTCAGAAAAAGTCAAGCTCTAACAAGATACTATAGATGGAGGCATAAAATAAGATAGATAAGCATATAGATGCCTCTTTCCACAGGTAGGAGGTTCACCATATAGCTGAATAGGAAGATTGATATGCACAGTTCATAGATGGAACATAACTATAAATGACATTAAGAGAGCAAATGAAGGTATACATTTTGAGGAATGCAGAACATTATTAAAGTCCAGATTTCCAATGAAGACCAAGAGTTTTCAGGAATCCTGCCTACTAAATTACTAAGAAATCTAGAAAGGGTATTTCCATAGGAAACATGACACTGAGAATAACTGGATCGCTGGTACAGCAAAGTATTAGTTTCTCAAGACTTAAGAAAGAAAATGCACAGTGAGACGGCAGTTCCACCCAAGGAAGGGTATAGATGTTCCTCTATAACACGTTATAACTTCAAATGGAAAGAGGTCTTGTAGAAACCAAAATTTATGAGGCAGAACTTCAAAACACTGCTCTAAACAAAAACTCAGTACCAACAACAAAGGAACCCCCATATTCAAATGAATGAAAAGTTGGGAAGCAGCCCAAAATAAGACAGAAAAACTGCCAGATGCAACACCTGAAGACCATATGCTTCTGGCATGAGATGTTCTTAACAAAAATTCCAAGAGAATAAAATTTCCAAAAGGTTGGATACTGTATTGCTTTAGCAGAATAGATGTTCCATATAAACCCAAGATTACAAATATAAACTTCCAACCCTTTGTCCCAGATAAAAAAACTTAACAAGAGATCTGTTAGGTGCACCATTTCTTTAAAGCAAAGAAGATCAGAAGCTAAATATCTTATAAATATTCCCCTTAAAATTAAAGCTACACAATCTAAGTACAAGGGAAACTAATAATGGCCACTAGAAAAATATTCTCAGACTCAAAAGGTAAAGCAAAAAAACCAACAATAAATAAATAAATTATCAGAGGAATAGCTTCTAATCTAGAAGAACTCTTGCCTCAAGGCAGTTTACAGGCAGGTTCTTTTCTCTGGCAGAGAAAGATTAGCTGTAAGTGGAACTTTGGGATGCCAGCTCCAGGCTGGAGATTTCTGAATCTCTGAATTAAATTTGACGATTACAAGGCATGCAATCCACCCCCCTGGACACTTTCTCTCCCAGAGGCACTAGCCTTAATATTCTGGGCATTACATTATATTTTTGGGAGTGATCTCCAGGTTCCACCTGGAGACTGGCACCCTTGCAAAACACAGTAGTGTTTTGAGCAAGCCAAGGAGCTTTCAAACTGGCTTGCTTATTTTAACATATATACATCTTCCTTCCAGGCATCTGGAACTACTCATTTTGTTTGTGGAGGCATTCTTGCAGAATTTCAAAAGTTTGAATTTGTATCTTTAGACCCAAAAGCAGGAGAAGATGAGAATTCAGAAAAATATCTCAATTGTGCCCCCCCCCCCACTTAGATACCATGAGGCATATCTGCCTGGTGTGTGTGTGTGGGGGGGGGGGGTGCTCAGATTTTACACTTCTTATTTCTACAATTAAGACTAAATTTGGCTAAGTGCCTTTTCTTTCCTAAAACAACTAAGGAGGGTCTGCAAAAGTTTTCCTAGCCAAAATCCAGTGAAAGTTGCTAGGACATAAGTTCCTTGCAAAAGAGAAAACTTTGACTCTTTGCAAAGATGCTGGCAATTTACTTCTCTTAAGGAGACAGGATTAACTTTGTATCAGAGACAAGATTTTCTTTCTTATTGTGAGAGGAGAATATTCAAGCTCTGGGTGTTTCCTTATTTGCATGTGAAAAAGATGATACCTGGAGTTTTCCATCAACTTAGTCACATAGTTAAGATTTTCAAATGACCAAATTTCTTTCCTTTTCTGGTTATGGATCTGATTTATAAAAGAAGTCAGGTCTCTTTCTCTAAAGACACCTGGTTGCTTGTGCCTTCAAAAGGAGAGACTTGAAGTGAACATTTTCTTTCCTTCTTAATATCTCAGGACACTCTATTCTAAAAATTATTATTCCTTTTACCCTTTTCTGTTTCTGTTAAAGATTTCAGATTGAGTAAAGAGAAGAGAATTAGCATTCCTTCCCCAATGGGGGAAGGGCAGGAAGGGAAAGGTTCCCTGTGCAAGCACCAGATGTTTCCGACTCTGGGGCGACATTGCTTTCACAACTTCAGAATGTTTTTACAGCAGACTTTTTACGGGGTGGTTTGCCATTGCCTTCCCCAGTCATCTACACTTTTCCCCCCAGCAAAGTTGGGTACTCATTTTACCAACCTCAGAAGGATGAAAGACTGAGTCAACCTGGAGCCGAATACCTGAAAACCCTGTTTCCATTGGGGATCGAACTCAGGTCGTGAGCAGAGCTTAGGACTGCAGTACTGCAGTTCTAACAGTCTGCACCACAGTGTTCTTGTGGAGGAAGGCAGAAGGACTGCAAATTTGCAATCTTTAACTTCCCTAGGCCAGGCTCCAATTTGGGGCTGATCTTAGGCACTCTCTATACATGCTCAGAGGCCTTTCCTTGAGCCTGAAATTCATAGAACTGAAGCAGTAAATATTTAACAAAACTAGTTTAATCTGTCTTTCTCAGAGGTATTTGGTTCTGGCATTTTAAAAGTGAAAATAAAGGTACAACTCTCTGAATCTCTCTCTCTCAATCATGGCAATAAATTGTGTTTGTTTAATTTGCATCCTGGCTGCATTTTAAAAGAGCTGAACAAGTTCTTTTGGGCTAATACTGCTGAGATAGTTGAATAGTCTTAACTGGCTATACCACGAGGGTCTGGGAGGCATAAAAATAACATAATGATTACATTTCTTTGCCTAGCCTAACCAAGACTAGAGCCTATTATGCTGAACAGCCTCCTGACGTAATTCCATTCGGAAAAACCCTTGGATTCCATCTGGACATTTGGACACTGTATGATAATAGCTAGCTCTCTGAATTTATACCCAGTTAGCTAGTTATATTGAACAACTCAATAAAACCAATGCTTTCATGCCTATTTTGTAAAATAAACTTTCTTTAAATTTATTTGTGTGGTTATTTTGCTTTCAGGGCCACCACAATCTGAGCCAAACTTACCCACTAGCCTTTGGAAGTACCTACTATCAATTTGTGAAAACTGACTTGTGGAACCCCTTGCTGCAGTGGTGTGGCTTGGTTTTCTCTAGAGTTTTCCTAATAGACAGAGGCTTGACTAGGGTCTCTGTGCTAAAGGATTTATCCAGTCTGGTGGCAACCTACCTTCCTGGTGTTTTGGTGGTGTGTGTGGGGGGGAAATACCAGACTTTGGACCTGTGTTGGACTATCAGTTGGCAGGTCTGCTAACCCACCTCGGTCAGACAGGTGGCAGACTTTGTCACACTAACAGAGACCTGATCTTTTGGGCAAAACCACATCCTCTGCAGTTAGTTTTATTTCCTGAATGGGGTTGCCATATCCAGATAGGACAGATTGCTAGAGATCTAAAATGGAAGTCTAAAGAAAGATGAGATCCCAAGGGAACCAGGCTCTGAGCTCTCACTCACACCAAACTTCTATTACCCTGAAGAGAAAAATGAGTCTGCAGATTGGAACTTTGTACTGTGATTCCAGGAGATCTCCAGGCCTCCCCCTGAGAACTGGCCTCATCTAATTTTAGTCCAAATCATTGCTTTCTGTTTCTTTATTTTATTAAGGGGAAATTTGTTACCTTACAAAGCCAGGTTTCTCGATTCTAAAAAATATTCAAATCTAAAAGTTAGATTTTTCTTGAAGAGGAGGTTTAGGGACAAAGGAGCCTTGCCTGGCCATGTGGAACTACCATTCTCTGACATTTCCCAGAATTCTGGCTTTTAAGTTCCCCCTGGCACCAAACATTTAGACAAGACACTTCTAGGGAAAACAGAAGAAGAAGAAGACGACATTGGATTTATATTCCACCCTTCACTCAAGAGTCTCAGAGCA
Organism: Heteronotia binoei; assembly: GCF_032191835.1. Taxonomy (NCBI): domain Eukaryota; kingdom Metazoa; phylum Chordata; class Lepidosauria; order Squamata; family Gekkonidae; genus Heteronotia; species Heteronotia binoei. Next base: position 61,495,406 of record NC_083226.1, read on the forward strand.
GCTCACAATCTCCTTTATCTCCCTCCCTCACAATAAACACCCTGTGAGGTAGCTGGAGCTGAGAGGGCTCTCTCAGATGCTACCCTTTCAAGGACAAGCTCTGTGATAACTATGATTGACCCATGGCCATTCCAGCAAGTGCAAGTGGAGGAGTGGGGAATCAAACCCGGTTCTCCCGGATAAGAGTCTGCACACTTAACCACTACACCAAACTGGCTCTCAAACAGAAAACAGGAGCTGCCAGTAAGGGGTCTGGCAGCCAGGTAGCCTTGAGGGTTTACACTCCCTCTCTCTCGTGACCCAGTGATGTCGCCTTACACAAGAGAAAATCCCTCTCACTTAGAGACTTCGTCTCTCATTTATACACACCACAAAAGTTCTCCCAGAAGTTCTGGGTCCATCTGGTTCCGTGAGCGAGCCATAATGCGCTCGTTGGCTAGACAGGTTTGGCGTGGAGCGTCCACACGAGCCCTAAGGGCAAGGTGGTCCGACCATGGCACCGCTTTTGCGATTATATCATCCACCATAACCCCGGCCGCAAAGATCAGGTCTAACGTGTGCCCGGCCTGATGCATGGGAGATGTAACAAATTGAGAGAGCCCTAGCGTCACCATGGATGACACTAGGTTCGTCGCCGAACTGGAGGCCGGGTCATCCACATGGACGTTGAAGTCACCCAGGATCACCAGCCTTGGGTGCTCCAACGCCCAGCCTGCCACAGCCTCGAGCAGGGACGGTAAGGCGCCGGCTGGTGCACTAGGCGAACGATACACCAGCCAGATCGCCAACCCCTCTCCAACTTCCCACGCCAGACTGGCACATTCAATACCTTCGATCTTTGGGGCCGGGAGCGCCCTAAAGGAGTAAGCCTCTCGTATGAACAACGCCACTCCTCCCCCCTGCCCACTAATCCGCGATTGGTGAAAGACTGAGTAACCCGCGGGAGCTGTTTGTGAGAGGGCCACCGTATCTCCCTCTTGAACCCAGGTCTCAGTCACGCAAGCCAGGTCCATGTCCTGCTCGAGTAGAAACTCTTGGAGGACAGAGGTCTTATTGTTGATGGACCTGGCATTGCATAACACCCATGACGGAGGCAGGTCATCCAAACTGGCCCCACTACCTGTCACTGTCGGGATGGGACACAGACTGGAAGGTGGTCGAGCACTGACTGGTCTCAGCCCCCTTCCCCTATATCGTTGCCTGTTCCCACCGCCATACCTCCCCCTCCCGAGGAGCACTGGAATCCCTGGGCCAATCATCTCCGCTGGTGGCACTGTTGTCATAGCCACCGCCTCTAATGCCGGCTAGCACTACCCCTAAATCACTCCCCGATCTACTCCACCCACTAGCTTCCAATTTCAAATCAACCCGCTCAAGCCCAGCCCAAATCTCCCCTTGTACATTAATTGGTAAGACACATAGGTTAAATCAATGGCAATAATTGACTATAAATCCCTCCCTTATAAACCACCCTCAAATTAATTTGCCAAAAAAAATTATATCATTCAGACCCAATCAGTACCATAAACAATCACAAAGAGTTAATTGATTAAATCCAAATTAAACTAGCAGTACAAGAGCAAATGGAAGTAGAAATTACAGGAAAGTGCTGTCATGCTAATTAGTGCAAATTATTGCAAATTATTGCAAATTAGTGCAAATTATTCCCAACCGGAGTAAAGTACGAAGTAAAGTGCTGAGCAGAGTAAGGTGCAGAGTGCAGGCGTCGAAATAGTGCCGTATTAGATGGTATACAGGTGGTATACAGAGAGCAGTCACACACCAAGGCGCAGAGTAACACATGTCCGGTAGCCAAGGATTCAAGTCCAGTATCCCCTACATAACTGCTAGCCATCAGTTCCAATGTTGTTCATGCTGAAGTAACTTTGGAGAATACAATAAACGCAACTTTGTTTCAAATAACTAAGTCTGCTCATTTTGGGAACTTCAATGAACCTTCGCTGGCAATTATAGGGGTATTCATTAATTATTTAGGGGTCTCCCTTCAGTTGCATCATCCTTCATGTGAGTGAGAGGCTGGGAGTTGCAGCAGTCCCAGCAGCATCACAGTTAGTGGTGCTGCTGTCAGGGGAGGAGGAACTGACATGGGATAGAACTCTGTGGTTGCTAATGATAATGGGAGGCCTTTTGTCACCACCAGGTCATGAGAAGCTGGTACACCACCAAATCCAGGCAGCCTTCTCCAGCTATAGCTGACATGAGTGGACTTCTCCCACTACCAGGGCACAAGAGAGAGGAGGAATGACAGTAGGCATGGGAGAAAAAGAAAGTGACAGAAGGTGTGAAGGGAGGAATAAAAAAAGAAAAACAGAGGCACATAACGTAAGAAGAGTGGGGGAAAGGAGAAAGAGAGACAGAGGGAAAAAGTGATAGAAGCAATAAAATGAATGTTCCCAGTGCTTATATTTGAAGTTAATATGAACTTACACTGGTTTTAGGAGCAGGCTGACATTATATGGAAAAAGGTAGTTGTTTCTGTTCTTTCCAGCGTCCATAGACCTCCAGTAAAATGGCTCATTCTTGATCATAAATTTGATGTCACTGCATACAGATCAATTTAAAACTGCTGTATGTGTGAATAGGGTCATGTCCCTACTCTACTGCATAACTTTACATTTTAGAGAGACCCTATTACTGCTATTTCTTTTCCATAAGGGAGACTTCCAAAGGCAATAATAATACACCTGTCTACCTTCCTTTGATTTCCCATGAGAACAAACCAATTTAGTGCTAGTTTTGCCTTTGAAGAAATCCTTTCCATTTAACTATCTTGTAGGCTTGCAAGCTTTCACCACCTCTATTTTTCTTTTTTTTTTAATAATCTCAGCCTAAAATATTTTAAAAATACATTACATTACTCTGTTATCAACTAGCCTGTACAAGCTTTAAAAGTTTCCATTGTGCTTTCTTAAAATAATATTATCCAACAACTGAATGTCCTAAACTACAATGTAATGCAAAGTATAATGAAGGATTCAGTGACTGCTGGATAAAGAGAGAGTGACAGAGTTGAAAATATTATATTTGGAAATCATAGAAGCTAAGATTTTTTAAATGATCCCCCTCCTAAAAAAACACACATAAAAATGTAAGTCAGTGGTCAAAAGGAAGTGACAGAAACAGTTAATCAAGCAAAGACAATTGTATCTGGAACTCCTCTTCTCTTGTTTATGCTTTGTTAATTAAATTAATGGCCCCCAGCACCCCCTCTAGAAAAAAAACCCTAGATATGGGCCTGGTGGGACACAACTTGTGAGGAGGCAGATGTGGACAAGGCAAGGCTGAAAGTGTCAGTTCTTGGGGTCCAGATATGGTGAAAAGATGTGTGTGGACTGGGGAAGGCTGGAAGTGCTGATTCTTGGGGGGGAGGGGGCAATAATTCTGAAGAGATGGATGTGGGGAAGGTGGGGAGACAGGGGTCCTGGATCTTTACTCCTTGAAGTCCAGAGAGGGGTGTAGCCCAGCAGGAAGAGGTTGACCTTGAGGAAGGCCAACTCGTCCACCAGGACTGGGTACAGGCATGAGTAGTGGGGGGTGAGGATGTCCCAGCTGGAAGAACACCTGCTCATGTTAGAAACTGGTGGGGGAGGTAGGAGAGGAGGCTCATGGAAGGACAGGTCAGGCCAAATGGGATTGGAGTCATTGGCTTGGGGGGCTTGGCAAGGCAGTCCTTCACCACCATGACTACAGAGTCCTCTAAAAAAGGCACACCTGGCCCCCCTGGTGCGGCCAACCTCTCAACTCACCACTGAGGACCGGTTCTGGGAATCCTTCCTGGTTGGGTTCTTGGGGGCTGAGGTACTGAGCTGCTGTCCCCCCCCCCCCGCAACCTCTTGCATCCTCTGTTCCTTCTGGCCACATTGGTTCACCTGCAGCCTCTGCACTTCTTTGCAGAGGTCCTGCTTCCATTGCAGGCACTCCACATTACAGAGAACAATGCTGCCCTTTATATGGGTGTTGCAAATATATGCCGTTCTGTACTCTTCCTCCTTGCAGAGCAGATACAACTGGGCAACCACATCCACCTGCAACCTCTCCACCAAGGCCGTGGCTCTTGGGAGAAGAGCTGCCCAGTATGTAAGACAGTGTTTGGTCCAGCCCAGGGGTGGCCAAACTTGCTTAACATAAGAGCCACATAGAGTAAACATCAGGTGCTTGAAAGCCACAAGACATGAATGTCAGTGGTTTGAGAGCCGCAAGACAGAAAGAAAGGAAGGCTGGCAAATAGAGGAGGGAGAGAGAGGTGGAAAGAAAGTGACTTTAAATGCATTCTCCAGGCTTGGTTTGGAGACGTGATTTAAAAAGAAACACCTTCTCCGAGTCAGCTGATGGGGCATTGGGGCCTTTGAGAGCCACACGATATGTGTGAAAGAGCACATGTGGCTCTCGAGCCACAGTTAGTCCACCCCTGGTCCAGCACATGGATTAGGGGGATGGCTTGCCCTGTCCTCACTCTCATCCCTGCAATGCGAGTGGAGAATGCCGGTCATGTTCTGGAATGGCTTCAGGACAAACACCGTTTGAGAGTGGGTCAGCCAGTCATTGGAGCTTATGCTGAGCTTCTGTCCCTCTTGCAGGCTGGACATAAAGGAGATGACATCCTGCACTGTGCTCTTCTGCTCCACCAGATGTGCAATCATTGCATAGGTGGAGTTCCAGTGGATGGGCATGTCCTGTATCAGTTGGTGTTAGTGCTCCCCCATCCACATGCTTGTGTGCAGGAGTTGGGCAGACTTGATGCTGTGAGATAAGTGGGCAGCCAGGCACTCAAAGGTCTCCAACAAGGAGCATGTCTCAAGTGTGGCCATGTCCCAGGTGGGTTTGATGCTGTTCCCCAGCCTGAGAACATCCCTTACCATCAGGTGTAGCATGTGCACAGGCAGATGATGCCCTTGAGGTGCACAGCCTTCACCACTGCCAGCATGTGGCTTCAGGACAAACACAGCAGCCAGTGAAAGGCCTTCACTACTGCCAGCATGTTGGCACCAGCATCTATTTCAAACAATTTTATTAGTAACATATGGTAATAAATTTCAATTTCTTACTTCATTAATAATTACTTTTTAAAATCTATCCCATATATTACCGTATTTTTCGGACCATAAGACTCACTTTTTCCCTCCCAAAAAGTGGTGGGGGGGGAAGTGTGTGCGTCTTATGGAGCGAAGGGACGATAGGACGTACCTTCCTCCGGGGAGGGGGTGATCCACTGCATCCGCCTCCGATCCCGGCGCTTCCCCCGCACCTGCCCGCCTGGCTCCAGCTCTGCTTCCAGCAAGCTCTGGGATCGCTCCACGCTGCCCCTACCGCAAACCCAGCGCTTTGAGAGTGCTGGTTGCGGAGGGGGCAGCGTGCTTCCTCTGTGCCTGTCTGCCTGGCTCCAGCTCTGATGCTTAAAGCAAGCACTGGGATCGGAGGGTGGAGGGAGCGATCCTGGCGCTTGCTGTAAGCGTCAGAGCTGGAGCCAGGCAGACAGGCATGGAGGAAGCACGCTGCCCCCTCCACAGCCAGCACTTGCAAAGCGCTGGGTTTGCGGTGGGGGCAGTGTGGAGCAATCCCAGCGCTTGCTGGAAGCAGAGCTGGAGCCAGGCAGGCAGGTGCGGGGGAAGCGCCGGGATCAAAGGCGGAGGCAGCGGATCACCCCCCAGGAGGAAGGTGCGTCCTATGGTCCGGAGCATCTTATGGACCAATAAAATACGGTACTTTCTACCCACCCCTCCCCCCGTTACTTGACCCCCGCCGGTGTTATATACTTAAAATCTTAATATTAAAGGTACCCTTAATTAATAAGAACCAACATTAATATCCTCCTCCCTCTTGTACTTAGTCATTATCAAAAATTGTCCAATGTCCTTTTATTTTCCACTCTTTTTCTACATATCTTCTGAACTTTTTCCACTCCATCTTAAATACTTCTAAATCATAGTCTCTTAAGGTCCTTGTTAACTTGTCCGTTTCACTCCATGTCATAACTTTTACAATTCAATCCCATTTCTCTGGTATTTTTCTTGCTTCCACAACTGCACATACAATGTCCTAGCAGCTGAGAGCAAGTACCAGATTAAAGTTCTATCTTCATTTATCTATGACCTTGTAGCCACAGTTTATGTCACCCACCCCCACCCACTTCCTCAGGCTAGTGTAGATTGTGGTGGTGATGTTCTTTGCCATGTGGTCTGCATCCATCCTCTGTGCATGGAGCAGAAGCACTTTGTAGCCTGGCAGCAGGACTGTCCCCTCCTCTTGGGACCCTGATCTTGTCCCAGCAGTCCTGTGGTTCTCCGATTGCCACCAGTAGGTGGTGAAGGAGAGAGAGCTGTGCTGCTGGCTGTTCCAGAGGCCTACTGTGAAGTGCAAGATGTATCTTCATGCTCTGGAGAGCTCAGCCTTCACCATCTCCATCACAGAGCGATGCTTGGGGGGCAAGACTCACCAGCTCAGGGTCCTTTGTGAGGAAATGGAATACCATGGAGCAATGTAGCACAGCAGTCAGCGAAAGGCTGCATCCTCCACTATGGATGAAGGTTGGCCATCCATGGCAACCGTCTTACTGATAAGGCAAGTGAACGTCTCCTGAGCCTTCCCCCTAGCCCTTTTGCTTGGCAGCACCAGTGTCTCCATGGGACTGACCTCCTGGAGAATGGCTTGCCTGGAGGTTCCACTCCCACCCACAGCACCCTCAGTGTGAGTCTTTTTGCTTGCCCCCCCACCCCTTGGCAGAGACAACATAGGGCCCTTTTTCTTCATGCTGAGTGCCACTCTTTGCTCAGGAGGCAATAGACTTGGGTGCACCCTTTGTAGATGCCTGTGAAGATGATAAGTGGTAAGAGTCTGAGCCCCTCCACATCTGGACATTGCACATCTGGCACTCTGCAACACAGGGGTTGTTGGGGAGGATGTGGAAATGTTCCCAAACTGTGGACTGGAAACAGAGACCCAAACTGGGGCAGCTGGGAGGCATAGCCGCTGCAGTCTGGTGCTGGGCTGGGTGAAGTTCAGGTGGGAGCAGCCCCATGGAGTTGGGATGTGGAGGGGCTGGATCTTTCCCCACCACCTCCTAATTCATCACTCTCAGATTCCTCCTCTGCAGACAAATTTACCAACTGCTGTGGTTTTGGCAATGCTAGCAGCTCTTCTGCCTCTGAGTTCATCTCCAAGATCACATTGGGGAAAAGAGGCTCTGCCTCTGAGACCTCTGCTGACACCCCAGTACAACTAGGCACTGGTGGACTGGCAGGCTGGCTTGTTTACAGGGTTGGGGACCTGTGGGATGGGGAATGGACTTCTTCCCCCTGCAATGACCAGCCCTGTTCCCACTCTCACCCTTATGGCACAGAGGAATATTGACAATTAGGTAGGAGGGTGGATCCTTGGCAGAGACACCTACTAGCTGAGCCCTTCGGCTTGAGCAGAAGGACAAATGATGATTCAGAGCCCTGAGTCCACCAGACACCACTCCAGCCAAGGACAGGTGTTCAGAAATCCCACTGAGAGGGAGTGTGGGTCCTCAGCCAAGGAACCCACTGGCTGAGCCCCCCTATTCAGCTTGAGAAAAAGGACAGGCGCCCCAGAGCCCTGAGAAGCACCAAACACCTCCAATGCCACTGCCCACACTGAGGAATGACTTCCATTTCCCTTCCTTCTCTGCCTCTAACTCCTTCTCTGCCTAACTGTTTGCTGCCAAGTAAAAAGGGCTGAGTGTGAAGCTGGGTATATATCCATTCTGCTCCCATTCTGTATTATTGTTGGCTTGCCTATAATCTTTTGAGTATTGGTATCATATATTTTGAAAAAGGAAATACAAGATGCTAAGAACTAGCTCCCAACACATGGCTAGTCCATGATTTCTAATTTGTATTCCTGTAGCACAACTAGTGCTTAGAGCATGTGGCAGATTTCCCTTAAGAAATGTTTTCAGGTGATAACCAATTCATTGTCATAGACCTTGCCTGGATCCTGGGCAAAGGGAATTGATTTTCACCTTCAGAAAACAAACACGTTGCACAAAAATCTATAAAGACAGCAAAATGAATGAATTGTTCCCTTAATAAAATCTGATTGTTTAAGAAAAGCCTTCATGTCACAAAAGATTCATTTGCCAAACATGCTGTGTAGCATGAGGACACCTGTTAATGAAATGCATAAACTGCTTTCTGCAACATTTAACAAAGCCTCAAAACATGCAATCAATAGGCCTTAGTGAAACACTTTCTATCACTCTCACTAAATGGTTAAGCGGCATTTACTCATACCTTCCGCTATAACCAGTTAGATGAACACATGAAACACATTTGCTCATTTCAGCATAGCTTATAGATCCCAGAAGTTCCTGTATGTGGCTGAAGAAAAATTGAATTGTTTAATTTTCTACAAGGCAGCTGCTTTGTGTAATGTGTTACTGAAAGTCTGTATGATAGTGTTATATAGGCTATGTGACTGCAATGCTGAAATTCTCTCACCCAAATATAAATGTTGCCTAGGTCTCAAATATAAAACTTTGCAGAGGAAGCCAATGGCAAACCATCTCTGCTTCTCACTTGTCTCGGAAACCCTACGAGGTTGCCTTAAGAGGGCTATGACTTGATGGCACCTTACATACCATTCCCCCCACAGAGGTCTCAAATATACTCTTTTATTTATATATATATGGGGTTCTTTTATATATATAATATATAATAAATAAAAGAGCCCCATGGCTCAGAGTGGAAAAGCTGCACTACAGCAGTCCAAACTCTTTACTTGACCTGAGTTCGATCCCAGTGGAAGCTGGTTCAGGTAGTCGGCTCAAGGTTGACTCAGCCTTCCGTTCTTTTGAGGCTGGTAAATGAGTACCCAGCTTGCTGGGGGGGAAGTATAGAAGACTGGGGAAGGCAATGGGAAACCACCCCATAAAAATTCTGCCGATTTCACCCCATTTCACCCCATAAAATTATATATATATATATATATATATATATATATATATATATATATATATATATATATATATATATATATATAGTAGAAAACAGGAAATTAGGCAAAAAATAATGTATCTCCAGTGACAAATAATGTGTCTCCAAGACCTAATGTTCTGGAGATTATTTATCTTATGAAGGTATATACAGATTAGGTGACATTCCATTTCCATTTATTTATTAAAAACATTTATTACCCACCCTTCTTCCTTACAGAGCTCAAGGCAGCTTACAACATAGATAAAATATATTAAAAATCCATTAAAAACAAAACAAAAAAGCCAACATTTAAAATCACATCTCAGGACTTCTAGTTAACTTAACCAAATGTAGTCCTAAATAAAACTGTTAAATACTGGGTTCGGTGCATGAGGAGGCTCTTGCATAGTGATTAAAGCTCTTTATTAGTGATTAATCATGTCTACTAAGTGACTACAAACTACTGCTAAGCACCAGAACATGTGGCAATATATACAGTTGGGGCAGGAGAAACCCAGCCCGCAAGAAGCAGAAACTCTTACGTGATTGTGTCCTTTTTGGATCCTTCATAGAATATGCATCCTCATTGGCATATCCTAGGATCCTCTGATACAGCCTCCTGATTGGCCAGTTTGAATTATGCAGCCAGTTGTGATGCAGTTCTTTGGATCCTCTCAGTCTATTGTGTTGTGCTTCAAGCTCAGGACACAACACCCAACATGTCCAGGCATGACTTCACATACATAACAAAAACCATCTTCAACTGCCTCATAAAGAAAATGAGTGGGTGGGGCATACCTCCTTAGGGAGGTTGTTCCATAATCTTAGGGCTGCCACTGAAAAAACCTTCTCTTGTACACCCACAAAATTAGCTTCTTTGATTGGTTGCACAGTCAAGATGACCTTTCCCATTTATCTTTTGGAGAGGACAAACTCATGCACAATGAAGCACTGTGTAAAACCAGTAGTGAAAGGGGGGGAAATATATGTTGTACTTTCAGAGATAAACACATGTAGGAATACAGAACATCAACTGTATTGTTCAGGAGCATCTTTTTGAGCACTGAGCATGTGCCATACATTCTGTCCAGCTCATTCAATTAACAGGACTTGGCTGTATGAAAGGTGGATCTCTGGACCCACCCTTTCTTTCCACTTGTAGTAGTATCCTGCAAAGAGCTGCATAGCCGTAATGGCAATTATGTGCCTGCAGGGCTCTTGTGCCTAAAGCAACTTCTGAATCAGAGTAAATATGAGTAATCAGCAATACATATACTTAGACCTAGATCTAATACCTTGCTTCCACTTGTGTCATTCTGTTCTCCCTTTTGGAGGCAAGCCTTTGCTGTGGGTTGCATTTTTCTTGGTACTTCAACTCATGCAAGACTGGAAATATGCTCTGCAAAAGATGAAGCACTATATAAGTAGAAGAAAGGCAAAATCCAAACAGCTGTGTAAACTGGATGGGAATAATAAGGATTACAATGAGGCATCACACCACACTGATGCAAAATCTCCAAAGTAATGCAACACAGAAGGGCTCCAAAACCACCCAGTCCTTTATTCTTTCTGTATATATTTTGTAGCAGAAAGAGTTATAGATGTAAATAGTTACAGATGTGAACTTTATCAATCACTGAAACCATTATTTCTGTAAAGAATACTATCATCAGTTTGTTCTCATAGCTCACAATACTACAGCTGTTAACGTGTTGCATTGAATATCAGCCTGCGTAATTAATTCTCCTTTTATGGGGATATGTTTTCTTCAACTGAGACTCCTAATTAAAATCAGCCAGGCCTACCGGGAATGGAATTTGCATCACCCTTTACATGAAAGAGATCAGATGGTAGACTGAAATGCAAATTCTTAAACATTTTTTTTTAAAAAAATACTTAATTTTGCCAACATTTTGTTGCTCACATCATATTTGTTGCTCACAGCTGCTCTATCTACACCTTATTTTATATTTCAGGAGGCGTCATGTAAGAATTTTTTTTTTTTTTGAGATCATAGTGTTAATGAGAAACTTCATTTTCTCACTGGGCGTTTTCGCACTGACCTTCAAGTGGTGCGACCACCCTCCTCACGCCGGCGGATCTGCAGGGATTTCGCACCAGAAGCGCCGGTGCACCCAAAAGAGCCGGCGACTTCCGTCGCGAAACCAACTCCAACGGAAACCGCCAAGAAGCAGGAAAACGTTTGAGCTGGTTTCGCGACGGAAGTCGCCGGCTCTTTTGGGTGCGCCGGCGCTTCTGGTGCGAAATCCCTGCAGATCCGCCGGCGTGAGGAGGGTGGTCGCACCACTTGAAGGTGAGTGCGAAAACGCCCACTGTCTTTCTCTGTTGCCCTGTCCCGAAGCTCTCTCATAGGGAGGGTGGTATAGAAGTTTAATGAAATAAATAAATGTATGCCATTGCATTAATGTACAAAAGTTCTGATGTTTCGTGATGATGTAGTAATGCTTCCTCCAAGACTGTGTGGTACACCTGCCCTATCCACACCTTGGTCAACATCCTATGATTTGCATCCAGCTATGCAGTTCCGGTGTGTGTGTGTGAATTTTGCAAATTTACCCTTCCTACTGCAATGCCCCCCCCCCACTCCTTCCTCTGCGGTATTTATGAAGGTACACTCACTGCCCTCTCTCACCCCCCCAAAAACTTTCTTTAGATGGTGCAAGGGACTGCAGCTGAAGGGGAAAGTTAAAAGGCTCTGCCCCAAGAAATTTCCATGAACAAGTCTTGTTCAATATAAGCCAATGAATTTATACCCCTCTTTAGAGTAAGGGAAAGAATAAGAGCTTCCCCTAACTGTCCAGGTCTCCCCAGATGCAAGACAAAAAGGGACTTCAGTTTAAAGTCAAGTGGATTATCAGAGAAGGAAGGAGGAAGGTTAAAATGCCAAAGCAATAAATGTGGGGGCGGGGAAACAGATGGCTTTCCCATTAATTTGAGAAGTGACAAGTCGTTTAGCATGGTAATAATTAATGACAATCTAAACATACATTGGAAATGACTCAATCAGAAGCCTCCCATGGCAGTCATCTTCGAATCTACAGGGCTACCTGCCTGACATTTACCATTAGTCAGTTCCTACTGTTATGACATTCTATTAGGAAGATCTATACAAACAGTCCTATCTAAATTATGGGCTGTAGATTTATCTTGCAGAGAGCTTCTAATGGGAGGTCCATGGTAAAAGTAATAGTGTTTACCTTTTGGCCATTCTTCAGAAGTTAACTGATAATTACAACTAACCAATTAAATCTTCCCTTTTTTGCATTGATTTCTTCTTGCAGGAGGTTTGATTGCAGGGGACATAATGTTTGACTATACAGCCAGTCATTAATCCCTAGAGCCCTCTGAACTTTTCAGGATCTCCTCTACTATTGCTTCTGTTCATAAAAGAAATGTTTACTCATTTGAATATCTTTAATTAGCATGCATTGTTACAGAACTATTGCTGCAGACTGCATTTCCATAGCTGGCCAAGAATGGCAGCTGAATACATTTCTTTCAAGTGCATACTAGTCTATGTGCATTATGTTCACATCTCCCAAGGGCTTTGCACAAAAATAGCTGTCACAAATCAAGCTGAAGAATATTGGGTTTTAATTAAGTAAACCTACTTGTTTCCATGTCCAATTTTTGTCCAGCTGGGTCTTTCTTTCCTGCACAATTTGTACAATCATAATTTGGATTGATTTGGGAGAGGATACTGCTTGTTACATTAATATTATACATTGATAATATTAATATTTAATTGCCATATTAATAATAGTTTGGCATATCATAATATATTAATGTGATTAAATGTGAACAAATGCATAGTGATACCTGATGTTTTCATGATACTTTCAGGGAAATAATTTACCAGCTCTAGATAAGTACAAGCATATTTTCCAGTTAATGAACCAAAGCATCCTGTGAGGATCTCTTCACATCCACCATCTTGTGCCGTAGTGGGTCTTGAAGATTCATGAAAGATGCTACCAGAAAGCATGAGGGAGTGAATACTTCAGCAGTGCCTTTTAGCACAGAATTCCTGTTTGTTGATCATGTTTGCAATCCATCATTACTCCAAGAAATTCAGGGAAGTACATCTAGTGCCATCCTATTTTATCATTACAACTCTGTGTAGTAATCTAAGTTGAGAGACAATAATTTGATGAAGGCCATTCAGTACTGGTGTTCCAAATTTAATTTTTGATGTGAAAAGTAAGGAACTGGAAGGTGAAGGGTCTGCAAAACAAAAAATGCTGCCTTCCATTCCTCTGGAAGGAATTCCTCCTCTGCCTTCCAAGCTTATTCAGAGCTATTGTTTTCTTGATCTGCTGCTGCTGCTTCAGCACAATCCTCAAACTTGAAGGATCCTTCACAGTAGGACACATGGGTTTTAATTAAGGGTTTTAATCTGTGCTAAAAGGCACTGCAGTGAACATGATCCCTTCAAATGGAAGGGAGAGGAAATATCTCAGTAACTAGGCCGACACTCCCTGCATTGCTCTGCATTGGTGCTATCATTGCCCACCAGTGAGAAGTCTGCTGTGGCTAGTACTCTTGCTGTAATGCGGCTCCAGTCATGTGCCGTACAGATGACTTGTTGGGACAGAATGTAGATAGACCTACATACTCAACTGCACACGCAAGTTCATATTGAAATGCATATCTCATTGAAAGCAATGCAGTGTTGATGGACTACATCCACATTTCAAGGCAAATCAACATCCAATTCTGCCTGTCAACTACATGTGAGTGATCAAGGTGACAGATAGGTTCTTTTCTCTCCAGCACTCACCCCTTTGCAAACAATTTCATGCTCTTTTATAGAATGTGAATTTTCCCCCAGAATTCCCCCTTCAGCTTACACACAGTAACCCTCACAAAGATGACCTGGGAAAAATACTATTTACCTTTCTCTAGGGTAATAACCAGTGGGTGCCATTTGGATTTATTCAAAGTGTGCTAGTGCCTTTCTTAATTATACAACTAATGATAACAGGCTAGTAAAAGTGTGAGCTGACTCCACTTTAAAGTATCTCATTGCAGGTGACACTGGTTGATATGAAATATCTGTGTAATGCTTGGTCCATGGTGGTTTATTCTACACATGCTGCAATGAAGTCATAAAAGTTGGGCTGTATTAACAGAAGTACAGTGTCCAGTTCACACAAAGTGATGGTATCACCTTACTCTGCTCTAGTTAGACCTCATCTAGAGTCTTGTGTCAGTTTTAGGCACCACAGTTTAAGAAGGATATAGATAAGCTGGAACATGTCCAGAGGAGGGCAACAGAGAAGGTGAAGGGTCTGGAGACCAAGTTCCATGAGGAAAGGCTCAAGTCCTATGAGGAAACCTGGAGATGAGACAACTGAGAGGTGATACAATAACCAAGTACTTAAAGGGCTGTGATATAGATGATGGTGCAGCGTTGTTTTCTGTGGAGGTTGGACCAGAACCAGTGGGTTGAAATTAAATCAGAAGAGTTTTTGGCTAAACATTAGAAAGAACTTCCTGACAGAGGGTACCTCAGTGGAACAGGCTTCCTTAGGAGGTGGTGGGCTCTCCTTCTTTGGAGGTTTTTAAACAGAGGCTAGATGGCCATCTGACAGCAATGCTGATTCTGTGAACTTAAAAAGGTAAAAGGTAGTCCCCTGTGCAAGCACCAGTCATTTTTTCAACTCTGGGATAACGTTGCTTTCACAACGTTTTCACGGCAGACTTTTTACGGGGTGGTTTGCCATTGCCTTCCTCAGTCATCTACACTTTTCCCCCAGCAAGCTGGGTACTCATTTTACTGACCCATTGGAAGGATGGAAGGCTGAGTCAACCTCGAGCCGGCTACCTGAACCAGTTTCCGCTGGGGTCGAACTCAGGTTGTGAGCAGAGGGCTTCGACTGCAGTACTGCAGCTTTACCACTCTGCACTACGGGGCTCCTTTCTGTGAACTTAGGGAAAAGTATTTGTGAATTTCCTGCATTGTGCAGGTGATTGAACTAGATGACCCTGGAGGTCCTTTCTATCTCTATAATTCTATGATGAAAGCATTATCTGTGAACTAGCCCTAATGCATAATGCTCCTTTGGGAGTAAAAACCTAAATGAGAGCTCTGTGTTTTCAAAAAGACTGCACATGTAGGTACTGCCAGGCTCTACTTCAGTCCATGCATTAAATGCACACTGAGACCGCATGGTGTATTGGTTAGACCAGGTTCTGAGAGACCCAGGTTTGTATTCTCAGTTTGCTATAGAAACTTGCTGAGTGACCTTGGGCCAATCACATACTCTTAGGCTATTCAACAACAAAGGGTGGCTGTTGTAGAAGAATACCATAGCTTTATACCCCATCCTTCTTTCTGATCAGAGTCTCAGAGTTGCTTACAATCTACCTTCTGCCTCCACAACAGGCACCCTGTGAGGTAGGTGGGGCTGAGAGAGCTGTCACAGAAGCTTCCCTTTCAAGGACAACTCCTATGATAGCTATGGCTGACCCAAGGCCATTCCAGCATCTGCAAGTGGAGGAGTGGGGAATCAAACCTGGTTCTCCCAGATAAGAGTCTGCACACTTAACCACTACACCAGACTGTGAGAGGGTAATGGAGGAGGAGATATTATGTAAGAAACCACTTTAGGTATTCACAGGGTGCAGGGAGGAAAACAGGGCAGCAATATGTAAATAAAACTGATCATTTTCTATCGATCTGTTTTTTCTTCCTTTCCAATGATCACAATAACATTATTGTTACAGGTTACGTTTTTACTGTGATAATCAACTTGCCTTTCACTTAAGCACTGTCTGTTCTATTAAACAACATTGGTGTATTGCTTTATTTTCTGCATTTACAGGTATTCACAAGATCTGTCTATTTAGATGTCACTATGACTCTTCCTTCCATACCACTCCTCTATGCCATCTATCAATATACATGTTAATCAAGACAACAGTGTGTAACATAATTCCTTTGAAATTGGACTAGGTTGTCCTGACAGAGAAATATACTCTCATTAGTCACTTGTATATGTTTTAGTCCTCTAGCCTGCTTGCTAACCTTGTCAAAAGGGCTAATTCCCAAACCAATTTAAATTAATTAATGAGTGAGCATATGAAGAAGGGTTGTCACTTTTAAGGTAAAATTATCACATTGGAAATTAGATTGGTGATGGTTGTTGAAAGTCCATTTCAGAACCCACAGGATAATGAATGGGGTAGTTATTTAGATCTAATAGCAGCAGATATCTTGGGTGAATATTCCTCCATACCTGACATGGCAAGCTAAAATGAGGTGCTGAGGAGAAGTATTTGCACACTAGATGCACATTAAGTTGGTAGAAACCATTATCAAGGACAGAATGAGTAGGCACATTGATGAACACGAGTTATTGAGGAACTCAAAGTTGAACTTGTGGATCTTCTGACAAAAATATGTAATCTTTCATTGAAATCTGCCTTTGTTCCTGAGGACTGGAAGGTAGCAAATGTCATCCCCATCTTTAAAAAGGGTTCCAGAGGAGATCCGGAAATTACAGGCCAGTCAGTCTGACTTCAATACCAGGAAAGTTGGTAGAAACCATTATCAAGGACAGAATGAGTAGGCACACTGATGAACGTGGGTTATTGAGGAAGACTCAGCATGGGTTCTGTAAGGGAAGATCTTGCCTCACTAACCTGTTACATTTCTTTGAGGGGGTGAACAAACATGTGGACAAAGGAGACCCAATAGATGCTGTTTACCTTGACTTCCAGAAAGCTTTTGATAAAGTTCCTCATCAAAGGCTCCTTAGAAAGCTTGAGAGTCATGGAGCGTTTTCGCACTAGCGTTTACTCCGGCATAGCACCCCATTTACTTCCGGATCTTTTCCTGGTTTTCGCACCTGTTGCTCCGGCGCTGTGGTTTGCTCCAGCGCTTCAGGGGTTTCACGCCGGAGTATGTTTTTCAACATGCTTCCGGAGTTTTTGAAAACCTCCGGATCCACACAGGATCCACTCCTCGGAGTTTGCTGTGGGAAATCCATCCACGCCGGATCGACTGCTTTGTGGGCGTCACCCTCTCCCTTTCCGTCCTCCCACCCCATCCACCCCCTTGGCCAATCATCAGCCGTTCGCGGCGCTTCCCAAAAGTGCCCGCACGGCCATTTTTTTTTAAAACTTCATATTTCTTGCGTAATAGCGATATTTCGAAATTAACAAATAGAAAAAAAAAACCCTCCTGGAATAGCCTCAATTGCCACTTCAACTGGTTTCGTTAGAATTTTTTATTATTATTATTGACTTTAGTTGCGTTATTTCGCTGTTGCGTTATCTCGCAACTACATTATACATTGTTGGGGGGGGGGAAATCTAGTGCCGGCGCGGGCCAAAGCGTTCATGTGTGTGTGTTTTAAAAAGGCAATGCCTCCCTCAGCTGTGCCACCAGGATTTCTGGACCTGCACAAAATCGCCATGTATAAAATGGGAAGTTGGAGTCCTGCATTCTTCTCCCTGGCTACATTCCGCTCGGTTAGAAAATAGACGCGAGCTCGCTCTTCACACGCACCACAGAAGGGGAAGGAGAGAATGGGGCGGGGGGGAGCCCTGGTGGCAGGAATCAGTCAGGTCCCCGTTGCAAGCGCCAGCCGGGGAGGGGGAAGAGTGCGGAGGAAATCCCAGCTTCGCCACCCAGGAGGGAGCGAGGCTGGGAAAGGAAGAAGCTGCCACACACACACACACACACACAACCCCCTCGATTTCTCTCTCTTCGTTATTGTGATATTTCGCAACTTCAGAATTTGGGGGGGGGGGGAATCTAGTGCTAGGATTCTCCACTGTGAATGCTTCTGTTAATACATAAAGGGCTGTGGAGGATACTACAGCTGCAGCCAATCCATAAGCAGAAGCAGCACACGTGATGCGGTTTGTCCACGAAAAGAAGGGGAAGGAACAGCTGTGACTGCTTGATGTTACGTTATTACGTCCTTACGCAACCAGACTTGCGCTTGAAAAAAAAATGATTGACAGGGCATCGAACTCAAGTCGATGCCAGTGGGAAAATGATTTGAGCCAAGGCTTCATGGAAAGTGACTCCGCAAATGAGTCCATGTGCGAAAACGAGGAAAATGAGCCGGACATAATTGCGCCGTGGAATAAGGGGAGCAAACGCTAAGTGCGAAAACGACCATGGAGTAAAAGGACAGGTCCTCTTGTGGATCAAAAACTGGCTGATTAATAGGAAGCAGAGAGTGAGTATAAATGGGCAGTCTTCGCAGTGGAGGACAGTAAGCAGTGGGGTACCGCAGGGCTCAGTACTGGGTCCCATGCTCTTTAACTTGTTCATAAATGATTTGGAGTTGGGAGTGAGCAGTGAAGTGGCCAAGTTTGCAGATGACACTAAATTGTTCAGGGTGGTGAGAACCAGAGAGGATTGTGAGGCACTCCAAAGGGATCTGTTGAGGCTGGGTGAGTGGGCGTCAACGTGGCAGATGCGGTTCAATGTGGCCAAGTGCAAAGTAATGCACATTGGGGCCAAGAATCCCAGCTACAAGTTGATGGGGTGTGAACTGGCAGAGACTGACTAAGAGAGATATCTTGGGGTCGTGGTAGATAACTCACTGAAAATGTCAAAACAGTGTGTGATTGCAATAAAAAAGGCCAACGCCATGCTGGGAATTGAAAACAAATCAGCCAGTATCATAATGCCCCTGTATAAATCGATGGTGCGGTCTCATTTGGAATACTGTGTGCAATTCTGGTCACCGCACCTCAAAAAGGATATTATAGCATTGGAAAAAGTGCAGAAAAGGGCAACTAGAATGTGTAAAGGTTTGGAACACTTTCCCTATGAAGAAAGGTTAAAACGCTTGAGGCTGTTTAGCTTGGAGAAACGTCGACTGCGGTGTGACATGATAGAGGTTTACAAGATTATGCATGGGATGGAGAAGGTATAGAAAGAAGTACTTTTCTCCCTTTCTCACAATACAAGAACTCGTGGGCATTCAATGAAATTGCTGAGCAGTCGGGTTAGAACGGATAAAAGGAGGTACTTCTTCACCCAAAGGGTGATTAACATGTGGAATTCACTGCCACAGGAGGTGGTGGTGGCTACAAGCATAGCCAGCTTCAAGAGGGGGTTAGATAAAAATATGGAGCAGAGGTCCATCAGTTTCTATTAGCCACAGTGGGTATATATGTATATATACTGTTATGGATAGTGCCAGCAGAAGTAATAAAAATAACAGCTGAATCCGATGAAGAAAGAGAGATGTCATATAATCAACTGCTCAAGATACAAGGAGACAAAATCGAATTAAAATCCTCTGAAGAGTTAAATAACAAGTACGATTGGTTTCAAATGCAACAAATCAAAAGCTTGATGGAAAATGATATTAAATCGGAGGGAATCAGACGAGAACAAACAGAACTGGAAAGGGTCCTGCTTGGAGACAATGAAAAATTGATATCAAAAGTATATAAATTATTATTGAAATGGTCTACAGAAGAAGAAGTAGTAAAGTCTCAAATGGTCAAATGGGCAATTAATGTGAATAGAGAAATACAAATGGATGCATGGGAGCACCTTTGGAAGAACTCAATGAAGATCTCAACTTGTCAGAGTATAAAAGAGAACTGTTTTAAGATTATGTATAGGTGGTATATGACTCCGAAAAAACTGGCTAGGATGAGTAAGAAAATGTCGGATAGATGTTGGAAATGTAAAAAACATGAAGGTTCTTTCTTTCATATGTGGTGGACTTGTGAAAAAGCGAAAGAGTACTGGAAGATGATACATCAAGAAATCTCCAAAATTTTGGGTTATGATTTCAAGAAAACTGCAGAGACGTTCTTGCTTGGATTACAATTAGAAAAATTTCCAAAGGAAGACAGGACTCTAATTTGGTACTTGCTATCAGCTGCTAGGACATTGTATGCGCAGCTTTGGAAGCAAGAAAAAATACCAGAGAAATGGGACTGGACTATGAAAGTTTTATCGTGAAGTGAAATGGACAAACTAACTAGAACGCTAAGAGACTATGATTTAGAGATATTCAAAAAGGAGTGGAAGAAATTTAAAGGATATATGGAGAAAGAGTGGAATGTAAAAAGACATTGGACAATTTTTTAGCATCAATGAGGGAAAAAAAATATATATAGTGAACTTTGATCAGTTAGTAGTACCTTTGGTATTGAACTTGAATCTATAACTTCGGGGAAGTCAACATTGGAGGGAGGGGGGAATGAAATGCCATATGGGTTAGTACTGAAAATTTATAATTAAGATTTGTAACCATATGTTATCAATAAATTGTTAAAACACGAAAACAAATCAGCCAGTATCATAATGCCCCTGTATAAATCGATGGTGCGGTCTCATTTGGAATACTGTGTGCAATTCTGGTCACCGCACCTCAAAAAGGATATTATAGCATTGGAAAAAGTGCAGAAAAGGGCAACTAGAATGTGTAAAGGTTTGGAACACTTTCCCTATGAAGAAAGGTTAAAACGCTTGAGGCTGTTTAGCTTGGAGAAACGTCGACTGCGGTGTGACATGATAGAGGTTTACAAGATTATGCATGGGATGGAGAAGGTATAGAAAGAAGTACTTTTCTCCCTTTCTCACAATACAAGAACTCGTGGACATTCAATGAAATTGCTGAGCAGTCGGGTTAGAACAGATAAAAGGAGGTACTTCTTCACCCAAAGGGTGATTAACAAGTGGAATTCACTGCCACAGGAGGTGGTGGCGGCTACAAGCATAGCCAGCTTCAAGAGTGGGTTAGATAAAAATATGGAGCAGAGGTCCATCAGTTTCTATTAGCCACAGTGTGTATATATATGTATATATATACAAAAAAAAATTGGCCACTGTGTGATACAGAGTGTTGGACTGGATGGGCCATTGGCCTGATCCAACATGGCTTCTCTTATGTTCTTATTAAAGAATAGGCCATTTGTTTGGGCTGATAGAAAGAAAGAGGTTTCAATGCTGAATTCAGTGACTGACATTACAGTTCAGAAGATGCTGGAAGATAAGCCTGTGATCAGAAGTTCAAAGAAATTCAGTATTCATTAATAGCTCCATGTCCCATTTCCTTCTGCATGGATACTAGTTAGTTGCATAATGCACAGTGTCCTGTCCTAAAATAGGCAAGGTTTTGTCTGAGGGTAATGCATGTAATTTGCAGAGCAAGTCTATGCAAAATTACTCCACTATAAGCTTATTAATTGCACTGCTGGAGTAGTTTGTTACAATATTTGGGAGCATGAGAGCACCAAAGTCTACACAAACAACCTGGAGAATGTTTAGAGATACAGGTGCATGCCATTCCTGAGTTATTTGAAAAGATATTCAGGGAGCCATAAGAACAATCAGCCTCTTTGCATGAATGGTGAGAAATATATGGACAATAACTAATCCTGACATATCACAAGGGGGAAAAAATTGCTGGGATTATTTCATCAAAATGAACCTGTCTACCTGTGAGGGTACCAGGCTTCTTGTACTCATTTTTACATCATTATTCTAAATTAAAATAAAGCTGGTACTTCTTGGTTACATGCATATGAAAAAGGAAACAGTAGTGACATAGAGCAATCCTTCTTCCAAATACTGACCAGAGATGACCCTGCTTAGGTAGATAAGATTGGGCTAGCCTGGGTTATCCATTGGTTATCAGTGTTTATCAGTGTTTTTAAATTCCTGCCTCCCAATTGTAACACTATGCTTACCTCCCTTGATTGAAGTATGGCTTGAGATAGCCACAGGTATGGCAATTCTATTTCACTGTGTCCTTTCCTTCTCCTATCCATGCGCTCAGTCATCTCCAGTATCTGCAGTGAGCAACCTAACTGGAAAACAGAGGGCACAACTTCCAGTATTGGCAGTGTATACTACTGCATTTCTCTCATAATCAGAAACAGCAGTAATTAGAAAATGTATTATTTATATAGCTATCTAACTGAAAAATTACTCTTTAGATCTTGTTATGTACCTCTTTACAACAGACAAGTGTCTTCCATTGTCCCCAAAGACAGGTACTCAAGGTAGAGAGAAATTGCCTGAGTTAAAAGAACCCAAATCTCCTTTGAGGATCATGAAATTTGTCACTAGGGTTCCTATAACTATATAGAATCATAGAGTTGGAAGGGGCTATATAGACCATCTAGTCCAACCCTCTGCTCAATGCAGGATCAGCCCAGCCTCCCTGACCAGTGTTTGTCCAGCCACTGCTTAAAGATTGCCAGTGTGGGGGAGCTCACCACCTCCCTCAGTAGCTGATTCCACTGTTGAACAACTCTTACTGTAAAAAAGTTTTTCCTAATATCCAGTTGATACTTTCCCAGCCTTAATTTAAACCCATTATTACGAGAAATCTTATATGCATTGTAGGAAACCTTACATGCATTACTGAACAGCTGATAGATACTGTCAGTTCTTACACAACAAATTCTTTGTTTGTCAGAGAAAAGGAATTCCGTGTATAACTCCTCTTCTACTGTTCATCAAACTGTTGGTCAGCATGATCAGTCTGAGGTTCCTTCCCTTCCTGGTCCCCTGGGGAAGGGAGGAAAGAGCCAGAGCTTCCTTTGCCCAATTCTCTTGTTCCCATGGGAAAAATACAAAGAAAGTGCCTTTATGACCAATGAGTGCTAATGTTTAAAGCAAGTTTTAATGTGTTTTTTTTTTTTTAATCTTTGGTTGTGTTTGTCTGTGTCCTTTATAAAGTTTATATCTCTGCTACTTAATCTTAAATAGGAACACATGGCCCAGCCCAACAAGATTTCATTTATGTCAGATCCAGCTCTCATAACAAATGAGTTTGACACCCCTGGTCTAACTGGTGGGAAGGTCAGGTAGCCCCCTAATCATGTGCATACTTTTTAATCAAGAACAGTGAACTTGTGATAAGTTGCCATCCTGTGACTATCTCAAGCCATACTTCAATCAAGGGAGGTAAGCGTAGTGTTACAATTGCTTACATTATTAAGGGAGGCAAGAATTTAAAAACACATAACCAATGGTTAGCCCAGGCTAGCCCAATCTTGTCTAACTAAGCAGGGTCAGCCCTGGTCAGTATTTGGAAGAAGGATCACCAAAGAATACCAGGATCATGACATGGAGGCAGGAAAGGGCAAACAGTCTCTGAATGTCTTTTGCCTTGAAAACCCTACAGGGTCACCATAAGTCAGCTGTGACTTGACAGCAAAACAAACCCCCCAAAATAAGCCCACCCCAGCAAACAAATAAGCAAAAATCCAATGAGAACATGAGAAGAAGGAGAGGCAATATATAGCCCACAGGTTTCAAGTGGCTCCAAATGCAGTCTCTTGACTGGACTTATTGCAGGCAAATATTTTATTTATTTATTTAATTTATATCCCACCCTCCCCACCAAAGGCAGGCTCAGGGAGGCTGGGAAGGTATCAACTCAATATTATGAAAAAGAATGCCCTTTGTCCTGGATGCATGATCCTATGCCCTCAGCAGAAGGAAATAAATACTGGAATACTATTCATATGTTAAAGTAGAAAGCCTTTGAGCTGTAGGGCAATGTCAGCACTAATTATTTGTTCAAAGCTTGAAATATGTGCATTTTTGAAATGGTTCCTGAAAACTTCCACCAGCTTAGCATGAAATCCAGCAAGAACTGCATTTGCAGAACTCACGATTCATTTCAGGAGCTTTTAACATGTACTTTCTGTAATGGGGTTTTCACTGCAAGAGTTCTAGATGGTCTTTGTTTACCTAGTGCAATTGTGTCCAAACAGTGTGTGCCTGTGTGCTTCTGGTCACACACTGGGAGTTTCCTTTCAGAGGTAAGAGCACTGAATAGTGCATGAGCAAATCATGAGAATTTCTTTACAATACACAGGACACTCATAGCTCATTAGTACTTGCTTTGTGTCTGTTTGCTCAAGCAAATGTTGTCCAAGTTCTTAAGAAGAATATTTGTTCAAGTGGATTGGAAGCCAGTAGAGATCACATAGCAACTGCAAGATGGAGGGAAAAATTGTTTCACAGCCTCTATCCCAGAAAAAGAAAATACAGTTTAGGCTTCACAAAACATACACAAAGGCTATCTATCTATCTATCTATCTATCTATCTATCTATCTATCTATCTATCTATCTATCTATCTATCTATCTATCTATCTATCTATCTATCTATCTATCTATCTATCTATCTATGGTTAAACATCTGATCAAATGTTATCATATGATGTTTAAACCTAAGTACTATTTATATTAAATCTCCAAGGGTTGAAATGAATCAAATTCCCTTCAGCATAATTATGCAAACAGGAGATAATTGTAGATACTGAAAACAAATACAGTTATGCCATTTCTTGGTCCCAGTAGTGCACTGGAGTGGATTGAGTGTATGCAGGTGCACATCTAAAGTGTCTCAATCCACATCTTTTAATTATAATAATGGTTTAAACCAGTTACCAGAAATAGGGCTGCCAATTCCCAAGTGGAGGCAGGAGATCCCCTGGTTTGGAGGCTCTTCCCCCACTTCAGGGTCATCAGAAAGCAAGGGGGGGGGGGAATGTCTGCTGGGCCCTCCATTATTCCCTATGGAGACCAATTCCGTTAGGGAATAATGGAAAATTGATCTGTGGGTATCTAGGGGGGGGGCTGTTTTTTGAGGTAGAGGCACCAAATATTCAGCATAACATCTGGTACCTCTCCTCAAACCCCACCCCAGGTTTCAAAAAGATTGGACTGGGGAGTCCTATTCTACTGTATGTGTCCCAAAAGAAGGTGCCCCTATCCATTATTCCAAATGGAGAGAAGGCATTTAAAAGGCATGCGGTCTCTTTAAATGTGATGGCCAGAACTCCCTTCAGAGTTCAATTGTGCTCATCACACCCTTGCTCCTGGCTCCTCCCCGAAGTCTCCTGGCTCCACCCCCAAAGTCCCCAGATATTTCTTGAGTCAGCCTTGGCAACCCTAACAAGAAATGAGAATGAGGAAATGATTTCAAAGGAAATATCATTAGCCCTTATGAAGATATGTTTTGAATGTATGTGGGCAGTACCCACTGAAATCTTGGAAGCCAGAACAATAAGTGCTGAATGATGCATTTGCAACTAGACCTCCCAACATATTACTATGTGTTAAAAAGCAGCTACAGTAAAAAGTGG
Source organism: Heteronotia binoei (assembly GCF_032191835.1). Lineage (NCBI taxonomy): Eukaryota > Metazoa > Chordata > Lepidosauria > Squamata > Gekkonidae > Heteronotia > Heteronotia binoei. The sequence goes on from NC_083226.1 coordinate 61,520,484, forward strand.
TTTCTATAAGACATATGCACAGGAGAGAAAAGTTAGTAGCAGGGGATCCCCCAGTTTTGCAGGCTCCTCCCTGGCTCCAGCCAGCTGGCCAGTGGGGGGAAGCCCCACCCCAGCAGCCATGATGTGCCTTTAGATCCCAGCAGATTTAAAAGAGCCTTGCAAACCGCTTGTGTTTTGGACTCTGTGTGTGCCTTTAAAACTTAGCAGGATGAGAGCTGCATGGGTGGGGGGAGCAGGCAGAGCCTGGTGGTTCTTCCCAATGAGTGTGTGAAACGAGCACAGTCCCTCTGTTTGCTTTGCATTCATTTCAGAAGTTCTGCTCCCTTCATTTTCCTGTGTTAGTCGGAAGAATTTGGTTGAAATACAGCAGATAGTTACCTTCAGCAACTCCCATGAGTAAATTGCCCCAGTGAGATCACAAAAGTGTGTGCTTGTAAACTGTGTTTATTTTGGCTGCTTTGTGAATGTATGTTACTTTCATTTAGTGGAAGTGCAGCTGCTGGGGAAATGAAGATTATATTTAGGGGAATGGCACTGCTGTATTTTTATTTATTTTAGGGAATGGGAAAGTCTCCAGGCTCCATCCCCAAAGTCCCCAGATATTTTCTGAATTGGACCTGGCAACCCTAAGAAAAAAAGAAAAATGGGGAGGAGATCGAACTACTATTAGGCCCAGAAGAGAAAAAGACCAATACAGTATATGTACTTTTTCTTTTTTTTTTTACTGAGACCTATAGCAAGTGGGAAGGATTTCTATTAAAAGAAAAACAAAACAATAAGAGTTAAACTTCTCCCACATTCTCAGACTATGGTGCCAATCCAAACGGAACCCACAACAATGCTGCTTTTTTAACATTTAATTTCATATTGAAGAAGATCTGCTCACATGTCTGCCATGTGAGATGTAGTTCAGTCTTGAGATTTCCATTGGTTGGGAGCAACACTTCTACTTAGCAATTATGGATGATTTATAAGGCCTTTGACCTTTGGAGGTTAAAATCAACCTATGTCAACAACAACCCTGAATATTTCTAAGGTCAGATGTCTGCTCACAACCTCTGGTGGCTTTGGTCCATTTCCTGGAGAATAAAAGCTCACTTCATAAAAAGAACGGCTGCCATCCCCATTAGCAGAGAGAAGCTTATACCTTGAATAAACCTTTGTTTGTCTTAACAGTGCCACTGGACTTAAACTTTGTTCTGCTGCTTCAGACCAACACGGCTACCCACCTCAATCCATTAGCAGTTTTGTTAATCCACGTCAAAGGACTTCATCTGAAATACAATTCATAGGAATTTGTTTTCATTGTTATATACTAGCAGACAATACAATCAGAGCTTAGCATTGCTTTCATGTTGTTTATAATTTCAAACTTCCTCCTGTATAAATACAATACCCTTCATATCATAAGCACAAGTATTTGTACTTTTTAAAGAAACCCTCATAAAAACACTGTCATTTCCAGCTGAAGTAATGGGATACGTTTAAGTGAAATCTCAGTCTCAGAAAGAAGACTTTTAAATAGTGGTGTTTCCATATCACTAAGAACAAAATGACAATAAAACATTTTTTGCTTGATGGAAGTTACAAAATAAAAAAAAAATCTTGGTTTTTGGCTTTCCATTTGGGTCATGTAATAATTTGTCCCATTCTTACAGGACTAGCCATTACTGATTTACTTTGGAATGTACCTTTTTTTGGAGTCCAGTAAGAATTTGAAGTGCACAGAAGGAACTGCCTATAATCCTGAAGAGCCCTCCACAAAAGTTCTGAATGCACTCAAGATGTATAGAGTATTCTCTCGGCATGTGGGGTGGTGGGATATATGTCCTCTATTAAGAATCACTAGTGTAGACATTAAATTAAGCAAAAAGAAATCCCTTCCCTTCAAAAGAAGTCTGCGATACTGAAGGAAGTATTAGAGTTGGAGAGGACAGACTTTGTGTATGCTTGTTTCTGACAACAAAACGGCAGATGAGACAGCTTATAATGCAAGTCAGATATTCCAGAAAGTCATGGGTTCTCAGAAAGCCAGAAGATGTCTTTGGTCTGTGTTCTACCCTGCCACATATAATTACTGCATTGCCGGTGTTCTACCCTGCCACATATAATTACTGCAATTACTGATCTCTTTAGCCAGCAGCTGTGACATAACCACAGCAATAAAAATATTTCAAAAGGTTGGATAGAGAGGCTTCTGGTTTTGGATTCATGGAGGATAGACATGCTTCTCAGTGAGGAGCAGACCAGTCCCTCTGTTCTGGGCAGAGAAGGTGTTTTAATGCCTGCTGTCCACATCTTCTAGACATGCTTATAACATTCTGAGGAGATTTACTTTGGCTGACGAGGAATCCCACTGAGGTTTCTTTTTGGCTTTGAAGAGTCCCCGGAGAAGAATCGCATTCCAATGTCTACAGAGGATATCTGGAGTCGTTAAATCGACTTAAATTCATCATGAGCCAAAGCTTCTTTGGGACTAATTAATATCCGGTGCTTTTTGAAGGATCACGTCTTAAAAAGGTAAAGATCGTTATCTATTGCTCCGGGACTAAATTAAGATTTATTTGGAAGAAAAATAAAGGTCTGGATACTAATATAAGACACTAAAACAAAGAAGAAGGAGGTGGGGGAAATTTGGAACTGAGAAAATTAAAGCAACGGTTAAAAAAGGGGGAAATTGGAATTGTTGTACATACTTGTGGTCAGCTACCCGCTCCGATACTAGAAGAGAACTGCAGAACAACAAGACATCACAGGAAGTGACATCATAGAAATATCATGAGACTTCTATACCATAGAGAATGAGGCTTCGTGGCAAGAAAGGAAAGTGGTGGCCATTAAGAGAAGGGAAAATAAGCCTCCTAAGCCTCTCTAGGATTGTAACCATAGAGAAACATCGGCAGCCATTATAAGAAGATAATTTTTTGTAAAAATGTTTTTAAAAAGAATGGAACAGTTAAAAAGAGTGGAGCCAATAAATATCAACATTTGAAGGTTAAATATACTAGACTATGTGATTTAAAGCTATTTGGGAGCAATTTTTAAGAATTTTTTTAATTGAAAAATAAAGAAAACATTGCGTGGCCACCATTTTGGAAATTTTAAAGCTTTAAAAATTAATATCTTGGCTTTGGAGCTTAGGAGGACAGCGATTTTGGGCTTATCTGAAAGGGCATGCCCTAATTTATAAGACTATATAGTTTCAAAAGTTTTGGTGACATCAATTTTAGTGCCTATATTTACAATGAGAAGGCAGTAATGTCAGCCCAAAAGCAAGGGAAACCAATACAGACAAGAGCCAAGACACTAGAAGAAGTTAAAACATCTGAAAAAAAGAACAAATGGATGCCATGGAAGCAAGACTGGTGAAGGTGATTAAAAAATCTGTAAGTGAAAACAAGAAGGAATTAAAAAAGATATAGAAGCACTCACTAAAGAAGTTAAAGCAATATAAAAAAGAATTCAAGATGTTGAAGATAAAGTTACAGACCATGATGTAAAAATTAACACAGTGGATTCCACTATTAAAAAAATGCAGGAAAAAGCAGTACTGCAAGATTGCAAATTAATGGAGAGCCAGATACGTTTGAGAAGGGTGCCTGAAAAAGATGGTATGGACTTAAGAACACACATAATAAGGATTATTGCTGAATTTGTTGATGATGACCCTGAAGAGACTAACTATATCTATGACTATATTTACAGGGTCAATTCAGAGTATGCAAGGAAAAATAAACTACCAAGGGATGTGGTAGTAAGATGTGTAACAAGAGACCTGGCGGGTAAAATTTTAAGTAAACAATATGATGGTAATTTGGTGGTGGAGGGCAGTGAAGTCACAATCATGAAAGAATTACCAAGAAACGTTCTAAGTGACAGAAAACTATATAAAAAAAAACCTGTCAGATCAGTTGAGAAAGAGTGAACTGAGATATAGGTGGATTCTTCCAGAAGGTGTGGGTTTTGAATACAAAGGGAAGAGATGTACCATCACAAGTGTGCAAGATATAGAGAAATTCTACTCTGTAGAAAGTATAGCATTCTGCAGATACACCAATATCTGTGTTTTTTGACAAGGGGTTGGCTTGCCTGTCTCTTTCTGTTTTTGAGAACTTGAGTGGTTTTTTTTCTTGTAAGAAGCAGGAAACCTATCTGTTATAGCTCCTGTGGTGGGATGTGCTTGCTCTGGCCCACAAGCCTTACTCTGCCCTGCTTCTCTGGGTTTTTTATCACCATCTGGAGAGGCTTTTCTTCAAATGTCAGGGTAGCTTGCCACCACCACCTGACCTTTGCACAGAATTACCCACTGGGAGGGCCAGAACTCCCAACTTCCCTTCCAAGTTCTGAGGCCTTGTCTTTGTGTCTCCCACTGCCCAGTGCTTAGTCACCACAGGGACTTCCTTGTGTGCCCCTGGAGGAATAGCTGCTTGCCAACTTTCTGCCTTCCCCTTGTTTCTTCTTTTAAAATAGTGTTTCTAAGATGGTGGAGATCTATGTGGTACAGAGAGCCACTACCAATACCAAAAGTTATAAAGTACTTATTAAAAAGAAATTTTTGGCTAAATGACCATTGCAGTACTTCAGGAGCTATGGGAGGAAATATATTGGTGATGCCCTGTAGTAACTGCTTGGGAAGCCTGTGGAAGAAGAAACTCTTGCCCTCTGCATGCGCATGACTGGAGGAAATAGCTGTCAGATGTAGTCTGAGGGAGCTAATGACAAGTCTCAAGGGATCTAAATCTAACAAGTAATTAAGACCGGGGCACAGCAGGAGTACTTCTTGAACAAGGGCTTTTGAGCCATCCCCTTAAAAGAGGCTAGAAATAGTGGGAGAGGTCTGCTTTAACTGAGAATTTTTCTTTTAACAATGTGAGACAAACAAGAAGTAGAAGCAGTCTTTGGCAGAGGTAGCACTAAAAAGTGTTCTCCAAACTCTGCTTTCTTTTCTTTTAGGTTAACAAAAAAGCTAGAGACTTGTTTTCTCCTTGCAGTGGCAGAAGAAGAGCTGAGGGAAAAGGGGGTCACTCTCCCTTGGGCCACATGATATTTAGGTGGGAAATGGTGCACTCATTTTTAGGGGAAGGAGCACCCTCCTGTTTTGTTTTAGCAAGAAATTTCTCTATGGCTGGCTCTGTACATGTGCAGTCCCAATGTGGGACTGCAAAGAGGCCATGAAGTAAACTTAATGTAGAAAACTGGAAGTTAATGGGAAGCAGGGTCTGATGTCATTAGCTCAGTTTTAAAATTTAGGTGAGCTGTAAAGACAGTTTATGATTAACCCAAAGAACAGAAAGATGCCATGGCAGGAAACAAACAAAGTCACACTGCAGCCCACTAGTAACATTAAGGCAACTTACTACTATCCAGGATAGGGTTGTCAATGTCCAGATGAGACCTAGAAATCCTCTGGGAATACCCTTTTCCTCACCTTAATGTTGCTGTTGTTTCCTGGTGAGTTGAATCCCCAGCTGATGCTTTGACTTAGTGGCAAAAGGGCATTTATTTCAGGGAATTTTTTCCCCTTGAATTTGGATCTGATCCTCCCCATGTGTGTCTGCACTTCTTTTGAAAAGGGATTTTGCAGCAGTGTCATCATGTATTTCATCAGCAACGAAACCATCTTTCTTGTGCACGTGTCGCAACATTATAACATTGTAAAGAGGCTGGATGGATTGTGGGGAACAGTATGCCACCATTTCAAAGGTCCTCAACTTCTCCTTAGTCACATCACTAACTAAGAAAATAACTGCCCATGGTTGAACTGGATACACCAATTCATGACACTGTTATCCAATAATTATAAAATACACTAAATGTGTCGTCATGTACTTTGTCAGTGATGGAACTTCCTTTTTTCATATGCAGTAATGTTATAACATCATAACATTGTTTTAAAAAGAAGCCACACTAGGAGCTATGGGATGAGGGGACAGGAGAATGAAGAAACAACATAAGTGAAATGGGGTCAAAACCTACCACCACCACCCCAAAAAAAAGAAAGGAAAGGAAATTCATGGATGGGTTATTGCATGGAGAAGGCTACATGAAACCACTCTGCTGATTTTGTCCAATGTTATAACATTGATATAATGAAAAAAAATGTGTGTAACACAATCATTACACTTTAAAAATTTAGCAGATTGCTCAGGGGACAACCTGAAGGAGGGCAGCAGTGGGGGTGAACATGCAACACTAACAACACAAAAGGGCAGCAGGAAACAAAATTCAAAATCAGGAATTCCTCACTGGAAAAGTCTTGAGTTCCCAAAGGGGGGAAATAATGGAAAAGGTGGATTCGGAAAATGCAGGTGTAAGGCATGCCAGGACATGTTGGGTTTAAGCTCCTGCCTGGCTCATTGGAGCTATAGGACTGTGCTTGAGGTGCATCACAATAGACTGAGAGGATCCTAGGATCTGCTAATGAGGATGCATATTCTAATGAAGGATCCAAAAAGGGCACAATCACAGATGAGTTTCTGCTTCTTGGGGGCTGGGTTTCTCCTGCCCCAACTGTATATATTGCCACATGTTCTGGTGCTTAAAAGTAATGAAGGGGCAGCCCCTGAATAATTAATTAATACCCCCAATAATAATAATAATTGCTATATTAAATAAGAGCATGCTTTGCCTTCAAACTAAGGTGTCATTAGAAACTGACTACCGCCCAGCGGGTGTGAGCTCCAGCTGTAAGGTTAGATAAGAGAGCAGCCTCCTACAGAAAACTTGCTGTAAATAGATAGCATAGAGGCATTGTGTAATGGAAATTTACTAGGAGGAGCTCCGTGAGGCGGGATCTTTGAAATCTGATAAGCTTGCGCCAGTCTACTTGCTTGCTTGCTTGAAAACTGTATGCACACCGGGAAATGTATCTCAGTCAATTTGGGGGCCCATGCCCGACTGAATTCTGCTTATGGTACCATAAAGTAAACTTTGCTTCACACCAGTAAGTCTGTGCGGACCTCGTTATTTCTCTGCTTCAATAGTTTGTAGTCACGTAGTAGAGATGCTAAATTACTAATAAAGAGCTTTAATCACTACGGAAGAGCTTCCTCATGAATCAAACCCAGTATTTAATAGCAGGGTAATGGGGCACTAAATTTGGATATATTCCTGTATATATTGCAATATACAGTTTCCCAACCCTAAGTTAATGACATTAATACAGGACCAAGCAGCAGGTTGGCAAAAAGTTGTGCAGAAAGTTGTACAAACTTTGATTATTTAAGAATGCTGATGTGGAGGTTTGCACTTGTGTGGAAATGGTCAGGGATCACTTTCCTTGGAAGAAATGGCTGCTTTGGAGGGTAGATTTTATGGCATTATATCTCACTGAGCTCAGTCATCTCCCCAAATCCTGCCCTGCTCAAGCTCCACTTCGAAAATCTCCACAAATTTCCCAACCCTGAGTTAATGACCTTAATACAGGACCAAGCAGCAGGTATTACATAGATAAAGACAATGAACAAACATTGTACTAATCTTTACCATGAAATGCAAAATTCTCCACTCAGTTATAGCAGCCATTTAAAATGCTTTAAAAATTATTTCTGACTAAAGAGACCTGCATTTTCTGTGCTTCGATTATATCTTAAGCTGCTGCTGTCATACAGGCCTCATTTACAGGATGTCTCTGTTTCTAAGCCTGGGTGTTTCTTAGCAAACCACAGTGTGCATGCTAGTAGTTCTTCACTTTAAGATTTCTGACAACTGGCAAGGTGGAGGAGAAATAAGGAGAGGAGGCAATAACAGAGCCCCCCAGGCAGAACTCCACAAGAAGCATTTCAAGCTAGAAGGGCTGAGAGCCTCAAATATGTTGGGGGAATAGCTGTTCTTCAGAAACCAGAAACCAGGTGACCTCATTTTATTTTATTTCTGGCCTCCTCTAATGATTGGTGGCTGGTTAGTACTAAAATGAATTGAAGGAAATATTCTAAAGGCCTAAGGGCCAGCATATAAGAGCAACAACAATCTTCTGTAGTACATAATTCGCTAATAGCGACCAATCCCTTCTGGATAGTTTCTCCTCCTTTTCATGTTGGGTTTTGTCCACTTGTATTTAGTGCACAATACAATCTGCTCCAATTAACTTGGTTAGGAACAGTTATCAGGCACAATAAATGTTGCATTTTTCTCATATAAATTCCACTTTATCTCTTTCTTATTGAAATGTCATATCATATCAGATCAAATGTGTATACATCTACAGGACACATAATACTTAAGTGCCATCAAGTCACAATCTACTTAAGGCAACCCTTTATGAGGTTCCCAAGGCAAGAGATGAGCAGAAGGGGCTTACCATTGCCTTCTTTTACCTGGTTAGTCTTGCTGAGCTTCCAAACTTTGATGAGTTTAGGCTAGTCTGGGCTTCCATCATTTTTTTTTTTTCATTCAACACATTTTGAGTAAAAGCTTGTCTTTTATTCCACTCTTTCCAAAACGGGAGGGGGGGATAAGTGTTTTTAGTGCTCTCCCAAATTTCCCAATTGCCCCACTGGAAATAATTGAAAGCCAGAGGACTTTTTCATGCTATGTATTCTGAGTGAAAAAAACTTTGTCTTAACAAGCATTTCAGTAATTTAAAGAAGAAAATAGTGCATAGCAATTTTTAAAAAATCAGTGTTCCTTCAAATTTCCTAATTATTCCATCAGAAAAATTTAAAACGTCCTCAGAAAACAAATGGGGAAAAACTTTTTCTCATTTCCCCCCAGCTCTCCCCAAACACACACACACACTGAGTTCTTATTTGTAGGGCCACTTGTATGATGAGACACAACAGTGACAGCTGCTCCCTCAATTGTTGGTTAGTACAATGGCGGAAGTGTTTGCATGAATCTATCCCCTTGTCACAAGGTGTCAAATCCTGGTGTTTTCATTTCTTTCATTTTTTTCCAGGTTGCCTCCACACTCAGCCTGTGTACCTCATACCTGCAAGTACAAAGAGGCTGCATCGATCCCATGTGGAATATTGCTAGTCCAGACTGTAGGCTATGGTCTAAGAACATAAGAGAAGCCATGCTGGATCAGGCCAATGACCCATCCCGTCCAACACTCTGTGTCACACAGTGGCCCAAAAAAATTATACACACACACACACACACACACACACACACACACATATATATATATATATATATATATATATATATATATATATATATATATATATATATATATACACACACACACACACACACACATTGTGGCTAATAGCCACTGATGGACCTCTGCTCCATATTTTTATCTAACCCCCTCTTGAAGCTGTCTAAGCTTGTAGCCGCCACCACCTCCTGTGGCAGTGAATTCCACATGTTAATCACCCTTTGGGTGAAGAAGTACTTCCTTTTATCCATTTTAACCTGACTGCTCAGCAATTTCATCAAATGCCCATGAGTTCTTGTATTGTGAGAAAGGGAGAAAAGTACTTCTTTACTTTCTCCATCCCATGCATAATCTTGTAAACCTCTATCATGTCACACCGCAGTCGACGTTTCTCCAAGCTAAAGAGCCCCAAGCGTTTTAACCTTTCTTCATAGGGAAAGTGTTCCAACCCTTTAATCATTCTAGTTGCCCTTTTCTGCACTTTTTCCAATGCTATAATATCCTTTTTGAGGTGCGGTGACCAGAATTGCACACAGTATTCCAAATGAGACCGCACCATCGATTTATACAGGGGCATTACGATACTGGCTGATTTGTTTTCAATTCCCTTCCTACTAATTCCCAGCATGGCGTTGGCCTTTTTAATTGCAATCGCACACTGTCTTGACATTTTCAGTGAGTTATCTACCACGACCCCAAGATCTCTCTCTTGATCAGTCTCTGCCACTTCACACCCCATCAACATGTATTTGTAGCTGGGATTCTTGGCCCCAATGTGCATTACTTTGCACTTGGCCACATTGAACCTCATCTGCCACGTTGACGCCCACTCACCCAGCCTCAACAGATCCCTTTGAAGTGCCTCACAATCCTCTCTGGTTCTCACCACCCTGAACAATTTAGTGTCATCTGCAAACTTGGCCACTTCACTGCTCACTCCCAACTCCAAATCATTTATGAACAAGTTAAAGAGCATGGGACCCAGTACTGAGTCCTGCGGCACCCCACTGCTTACTGTCCTCCACTGCGAAGACTGCCCATTTATACTCACTTTCTGCTTCCTATTAATCAGCCAGTTTTTGATCCTCAAGAGGACCTGTCCTTTTACTCCATGACTCTCAAGCTTTCTAAGGAGCCTTTGATGAGGGACTTTATCAAAAGCTTTCTGGAAGTCAAGGTAAACAACATCTATTGGGTCTCCTTTGTCCACATGTTTGTTCACCCCCTCAAAGAAATGTAACAGGTTAGTGAGGTAAGATCTTCCCTTACAGAATCCATGCTGAGTCTTCCTCTATGAATCGTGTTCATCAGTGTGCCTACTAGGGTGGCCATAATGTCTGAAGGTCAGCCAGGGACACCTTTGGGTGGGGGAAGGTAAAGGTGCGCACGCGCAAAGCGTGCGCCGCCGGAAACAGGAAGTGACGTCACTTCCGGCGACGTCGTGCCGCTGCCGGAAACAGGAAGTGACATCATTTCCTGTGACATCATTTCCCCCACGCCACCTGCCAGAAACAGGAAGTGACATCACTTCTTGTGACATCATCCCCCCCCCCACGCCACCTGCCGGAAGCAGGAAGTGACATCACTTCCTGTGACATCATTCCCCCCGCGCCACCTGCCGGAAGCAGGAAGTGACATCACTTCCTGTGACATCATTTCCCCCAAATGACATCATTTCTCCCAAATGCCACTGCCGGAAACAGGAAGTGACTTCACAGCACTTCCTGTGACGTCCCCAAATATCCCCCAAATATCACCGCCGGAAACACCAAGATTATTTATAGAGAGGGAAAGGGGGAAGTAAAGTTAAATGAAACTCTTTTTTTACTTTTTTCAAAGTGAGAAGACTAGAGAGAACGGGTTCCATGCTGAGAAGCCAGTCAGATTCCAGTGAGATTCCAGTGAGACTGTGCTGCATAATGCAGCCTATTTATTTTGTCCTGTTGGCTCTGTTGGCTCTATCTGCGCCACCTTCATCACTTTCGGGGTGTGGATCCCCCAGTGGGGTGGTCTCCCGACTCCCTCCGCCGGCTGTTTCTGATAGCCCTGCGCCCCCTCTTTCATTTGATATGTGTCCCGTGCGGGTGCCACCCTCCCGCCAGGAGATGCCGCAAAATGAGCCCCCTTGAGGCTTATGGCGGCAGGGCTCGGGGGAAGCGAGCTAGACTGCTGTTCTTTTGAGGGGTTATAGAGTGTTTCGAGCCCGTCCCTGTGGCATCGGTCCCATCGTTGTGGGACCCAGGGGGCCGGCGCAGCGGCACGCCGAAGCAGCCTGTCAGTAATAACACAGGTCGAGATGCAGGACAGGAACCCGGAAGTGACTGACAGGCTGCTTCAGCCAGTATCATAATGTCCACGAAAGTCAGTATTGTCTAGTCCAGTCACAAACACAAAGCTCCCTTACACTGAATCAGTGCTTGGGTCCACGAAAGTCAGTATTGTCGAGTCCAGTCACAAACACAAAGCTCCCTTACACTGAATCAGTGCTTGGGTCCACCAAAGTCAGTATTGTCTACTCCAGGGGTGGCCAGAGGGAGGGAGGGAAGAAGGAGGGAGGGAGGGAAGGAAGGAAGGGAGGGAGGGAAGGAAGGAAGGAAGGAAGGAAGGAAGGAAGGAGGGAGGGAAGGAAGGAAGGAAGGAAGGAAGGAAGGAAGGAAGGAAGGAAGGGAGGGAGGGAGGGAGGAGGGAGGGAGGGAGGGAGGAGGGAGGGAGGGAGGGAGGGAGGGAAGGAAGGAAGGAAGGAAGGAAGGAAGGAAGGAAGGAAGGAGGGAGGGAGGGAAGGAGGAAGGAGGGAGGGAAGGAAGGGAGGGAGGGAAGGAGGGAAGGAAGAAAGAAAGGAGGGAAGGAAGGAGGGAAGGAAGAAAGGGAGGAGGGAGGGAAGGAGGGAAGGAAGAAAGGAAGGGAGGGAGGAGGGAGGGAGGGAGGGAAGGAGGGAAGGAAGAAGGAAGGAAGGAAGGAGGGAGGAAGGAAGAAAGGAAGGAAGGAGGGAGGAAGGAAGGAAGGAGGGAGGGAGGGAAGGAAAGGAGTAGGGAGGGAGGGAAGGAAGGGAGGAGGGAGGGAGGGGAGGAGGGAAGGAAGGAGGGAGGGAGGAAGGAGGGAGGGAAGGAAGGGAGGAGGGAGGGAAGGAAGGAAGGGAGGGAGGGAAGGAAGGAAGGAAGGCCGCCCCCTCCCGCCAGCCGCCCCCCCCCGCTTTTGGCCCCCTCCCTCCCTGCTTACCTTCATCCAGGGCAGGTGGCGGCCTCTCCTCCGGGCGGCTGGTGCTGCTGGCGGCGGCTGCGGAGGCCGGGGAGGGCCTCCGCTGGTCTCTGGAGGGCCTCCAGGGACCAGCGCCGGCCTCTCCGCGCCCTCCGCTGGTCGGCGCTGGTCGCTAGAGGCCCTCCAGAGTCTCTGGAGGGCCTCCAGCATCCAGCGGAGGCCGCGGAGAGGCCTCCGCCACCGCCGCCGGGCCCCGCGCGCGGGCGGGGAAGGCAGCGAGTGAGGGAGGGAGCATCCCTGCGTGTGCGCAGGGGACCTGCGCACGCGCAGGGACGCTCCCTTTCTCACTCGCCGCCTTCCCCGCCAGCGCCCGCGGCCCACCGCCTCCGGGGCTGGCTAAACCGGGACCTCTAATGGTCCCGGTATAGCCAGCCCGGGAGGCGGGAATAGGGGGCCAGAACCGGGACATTCCCGGGTGCCCGGGACGGTCTGGCCACGGTCTATTCTGTTCTTGTTAATGGTTTCTACCAACTTTCCTGGTATTGAAGTCAGACTGACTGGCCTGTAATTTAACGGATCTCCTCTGGAACCCTTTTTAAAGATGGGGGTGACATTTGCTACCTTCCAGTCCTCAGGAACGAAGGCAGATTTCAATGAAAGATTACATATTTTTGTCAGAATATCCACAAGTTCAACTTTGAGTTCTTTCAGAATTCTTGGATGTATGCCATCCGGACCTGGTGACTTATTAGTTTTTAATTCATCTATCAGTTGTAGGACCTCCTCTCTTGTCACCTCAATCTGACTCAGGTCTTTCAACACCCCTTACAAAATTGGTGGTTCTGGAGTGGGCAAACACTTCTCGCTTTCCACAGTGAAGATGGAAGAAAAAAATGCAGTCAGCTTCTCAGCCATTTCCCTATCCTCCTTTGACCCCTTGGTCATCCAAGGACCCCACTGCCTCTCTGTCTGGTTTCCTGCTTCTAATATATTTGAATAAATTTTTAGTGTTGGTCTTTATGTTTTTTGCAATATGCTCCTCATAGTCACTTTTTGCCTGCCTGATCACAGTCTTGCATTTGATTTCCCACAGCCTGTGTTCCCTTTTATTAATCTCACTTGGACTAGCTTTCCACCGCTTAAAGGAGTCCTTACCTTTTACAGCTTGCATTACTTTGTTTGTTAACCATGCAGGCCTTTTCTTATACCTGTTTGTACCTTTCCTAACTTGTGGTATATGTTTTATCTGAGCTTCTAGGATTGTAGTTTTAAATAGCCTCCAATTGTCCCCAAGGGTTTTGACTGTATTTTTCTTTCCTTTCAGTTTCCTCTTCACATGCCTCCTCATCTCAGAGAATTTACCCCTTTTAAAGTTAAACGTTGTTGTACCAGTCCTTTGGGGCAACTCTCTATTTATACAAATGGTGAAATCAATAACGTTATGGTCACTGCTCCCAAGTGGTGCGATCACTTTTACATCTCTCACCAAGTCTTGGGCATTACTTAGGACCAAATCCAGGATCGCCCCACCCCTGGTAGGTTCTGAGACCATCTGCTCCATAGCACAGTCATTGAGAGCTTCAAGAAACTCAATCACCTATTACGACACAGTTTTTACGTTTAGCTACTATCTTTAATCTTTCCATCATATTATAATCGTCCTCTATCTTTTGATTTGGTGGGTGATAACAAACTCCCATAGTTAAATTTCCTTTTGGGCCCTCTATTTCAACCCAAAGCATTTCTAGAAGGGAATCTAATTCTCTGACCTCAGTCTTACTGGACTGTATACCCTCTCTGACATACAGAGCCACCCCACCTCCAACCCTTCCCTCCCTATCCTTCTGATATAACTTATATCCAGGAATCACCGTGTCCCACTGATTCTCCTCATTCCACCAAGTTTCTGAAATTCCCACAATGTCTATGTTTTCTCCCAACAATAAACATTCCAACTCACCAATTTTACTTTAAACACTTCTAGCATTTGCATACAAACATCTATAATTTCCCAGGCAAGCTAAACCCACAACCTTCCTCCTGTCGCCTCAAGACTTTGGCAGAGAGTCCATACTATTTGTCACCAACTCTGATTCATTACCTGGTAGAAAAGTAACAGCTAACCCTTCATCTCTTTGAGATGAGTCCTCCCGAACCAGAGACATTTCATCTCCTGTCGGCTTTCCCCCAAGTTTTAGTTTAAAAACTGCTCTGCCACCTTTTTGATTTTAAGCGCCAGCAGCCTCGTTCCATCTGGGGACAAGTGGAGACCATCTCTTTTGTACAGCTCCCACTTGTTCCAGAAAGCATCCCAGTGTCTAACAAACTTAAACCCTTCCTCCTTACACCATTGTCTCATCCACACATTGAGACTTCTAATTTGTGCCTGTCTCTCCTGCCCTGCACTTGGAACAGTTAGCACTTCTGAGAAGGCTACCTTGGAGGTCCTGGCCTTGAGTCTCCCGCCTAGCAGCCTAAATTTTTCCTCCAGGACCTCACGACTGCATTTCCTCACATCATTGGTGCCAACATGCACCACGACCACTGGCTCCTCCCCAGCACTGTCTATCAGCCTATCTACTACATGCGTAATGTCCGCTAACTTTGCACCAGGCAGGCAAGTCACTATACGGTCAGTACGCGGTTTTGCCACCCAGCTGTCTACTTGCCTAAGGATTGAATCACCAACTACCAAGACACACCCCCCCCCCCTGCCCAGGGATGGTTCCTTGGCACAAAAGGACTCCCACTCACCAACTAAAGAAGAGGTCCCTTCTGAGGGTGCATTCTCCTTATCCTCAGCACAGTGCCCTCTTCCCTCTCGATCCTCATGCTCCCTGGCAGCAATAGGGCTGCCATGTTCAGAGCTGGGCTCATCTAATACGCCCCCGAGAGTCTTCCCCAAGTGCCTAACTGACTGTCTCTGCTTCTCCAGGTCAGTCACCTCGGCCTCAAGGGTATGAACTCATTCCCTGAGGACCAGGAGCTCCTTGCATCGAGCACACACCCAAGACTTCTGTCCTATACATGTGACACTCAGTGCAAAACACTGGAAAGCCCCCACCCCCTGCTGGCATTCTACCTTCATGATAGCTTTTTTTTTTTAAACATATACAGTCCCCTTTAAATCCTGTTGGTTTATGTGGCTCCCCTTCTGAAGGGTCAACTTACCTTATTGGGAGCACAAGGAAATTAGGGATCTGGGTTCCTGGTCCTTACACAGCTCCCAGGCTAAGAGCCACAGGCCAAGAGCCCTTTAGCTCGCACCTCTGGCAAGGCACAGCTTAACAATGCAAAGAGGGTGGGGAACACAGCCACTCCTAATCAATCAGCAACAATCACCTTCACCTTCAGCCCACTCAACCAAACAAACAGCAGTTCCCCAGCAACCACAAACTCAGAATTTTCAGCAGTCACACAAACTCAAAATTCTCAGCAACTTCCCCAGCTGCTCACCCTTATATCAGTTATTCTCTGCTCTATCTCAGAGCTTCTCTGCTCTCTCTCAGAACTCTCTGAAATGTTTAATAGGATTAGTGTAAGTGCTGCAGTCCAAAAGAGTCCAAAAGAGCATCAATAGCATACGACTGCAACAGTTTCCTTGTAACATCTTCCAATGCAAACACTTCCTCTGTTGTACTAACCAACAATTGAGGGAGCAGCTGTCACTGTTGTGTCTCATCATACAAGTTACATCAGAATAAGAATGCTGTGACTTTTAATTCCTTCAGCCCACAGGAAGAAAAACGTTATATATTAATTTTATTCCCCCCTCCCCTCGGGTTCATTTTTCAGCTAGCTTTGACATAACATGGTTCACATCTACATTCAAGCCTAACCCACTTACAGAGTCAAGGACATAATTATAAAGTGGGGTCAGGAGATATAATGGCTACCTTAGATGTGTTCCAAATTAAGTTACAAATATCTGTCATTTTCTAATAACTGGCATGAAATATCTTTTACAGAACATGTTGAAATTCCAAAATCTAATTCAAAATGCATAGCCACCATTCTTGTATTAATAAAATAGTCTGTGTTTTCACTGACATTTTCAAAGAAAAAACATTTACAGAGAAACAGTACTGGAGAATAACATGTATGTGCTCAAATTTTGTAAAAGAATTGTCTTACCTCAATAATATTGAATATAAGTTAACATTCCTGTGCATCTTTTCCTTTTTTTATTTCAGCAACTATTATGCTTGGCGAACAGATGAAGGGCCAGCAACTGAATTATCCAGCATAGCACAATCCTAAAACATATCATGTCATGGTCCTAGGGTGTTAATTAAGATGGTTCCTGGTACATTCTAGCTATACGAGTGTAAAAAGGCAATTTCCAAACTGCATTACTAGCAGTGTACAGAATAATTCTCTGTGCTTTCATCTCTTCCTTTGCACTAGCAAAAAAAGAGTGGGGGGTGGAGGGCTGGTGCAGGCAAAATTGGCCCCTTAGGCAACTTTTTTTTATCACTGGGCATGTAGAATTTACTCATTTGGCCCAAGTCTCAAGCCATTGCACCTCAATCAGGAGTTCACCTCTCCAGCTTTATTCTACCATCTTCAGCAAAGTTTAGATTGTTCTTGTTCACTTTTAGAATGAAACCATCTTTTGCCTGTTAGGTTTGCCTCAGCTTTGGTTGGGTTTACACTCAGGCCCAGGTACCCAGCTTGCTGGGGATAAAGTGTAGATGACTGGGGAAGACAATGGCAAACCACCCTGTAACTAAAAGTCTGCTAAGAAAACGTTGTGATGTTACGTCACCCCATAGGTCAATAATGACTCAGTGCTTGCACAGGGTTCATGCTCAAAAAAAGCTCTGGGCCACACCACCCTGATGTAGCCAATCCTCCCAGAGCTTACAGGGCTCTTACTACAGGGCCTACTGTAAGCTCTTGGAGGATTGGCTTCATCAGGGGTGTGGCCTAATATGCAAAGGAGTTCCTGCTACAAAAAAGTCCTGGATAAATGAATCAGAGATCTGACACAGAATTTGGAATCCTTCTGCAATCTAGTTCAAATTACCTATAGCATTGTGTTCATTACTTCCCTTGCTCCTAAATGGCAGGTATTGACATTTGTTGTTTTTCTTTATTAATAATATCAGCAAAGTGTGCCTAGTTATGGAGGTTGAAATCATGCTATATAATCTGTAGATGATGTCTGTAAGGATCTCTAAGCAATCTTGCTCCAGAAATCTAGCAACCTTCACCCATGATAGAAATGTTTATAATAAAGATTTAATTGCTGCAGCCAGATGATCATTAGGGTTCATTGTTTCCCTGCAAAAATCATTAATATATAATGCTTCCTTTGCTTGTTCATATTAATGTTACAAAACAGGAGCCTGCTTTTCTTCTTCCCAGGTATCTGAATGTAGCACTAAAGAATTTGTCTTCTTGCACTGTAGTAAAGAAAGTCAAAAATAACACTGAGATATCAGTATCTCAGTTCACAAAGTGGGATCTTCTTAGAGGGTGGGTAGCATTATGTACTCTTGTTGTTAAAATCTATATAAATAGTACTGAAATAATGAGGTGTGCCTTCTTTATTAACCCCTACAGGTGTACCTAACTCTGTTTGCTTATGCACCTTTGAATGCAGCACAGATTTACTCACCAGGAAGATTAATGAGAGTTTACCTATTGATAGGAATTATTTTATAGCCAATATTTCATTCCAAAGATGTGGCAGTTGACAAATATCTGAGTTACATCTCAGGACCATTGGAGGAAAGGGTTTTGTTATGAGCTCCAGGGAGTCAATATCTGTAGTGCCAGGCACACAGAGAAGTTTTCTGTCTTGTTATTCTATGTCTAGACACTCGCAATGTTCTCTTCACTTGTTACCCATTTCTCATCTACAGACTCATTTCTAGCCATCTGCCTTTTCCATTCACTGCTTCTATGTTTTCTCCCCCCCCTCCCTATTGCCACCAGCTTCCATATCTTTTTCTTATTAATTGTATGCTTTTTATTCTCTCTTTTAGTTTCTTCATTCTCTTGCCCATTCCTACATCTGTTTGGTTTCTGTGCATTCCTTTGTCCTTTTTGTTGTTGTTGGTCTGTTGATTTTATTCTTCTTGTTTAACTTCGTATTCCATTAAGGGCCTCTTTACACATTACAAAGGCCTTGTATTTGTTGGGTAATGACATGAGGACTTTAAATCAGAGGTTCAATGGGAGTTTCTGCCTTCCAGAGTCACATTACCTCTCAGGTTACTTATGTGCCTGCTGGTAGGTTTAATAATAGAGTCAATAGTGATTCCACAAGGTGGTTTAAAGTAGAGAAAACAGCGCAGATGAGAAGGCAGCAGTCACATTTGAGCACTCACCCTAGTCATGTGGATGGAAGGGCTCATGGTGAGTCTCAGCTGCACAAAACTCCCACTGAAGTTCAGAGTCAAATCCTAGTGTTGTTACCCAGTGAACATGCAGACTTCGTAATGTGTTAAGAAGCCCTGCAGTCTTGGTTTCTTTTCCTTCTGTTCCTCCCCTCCCCACTCCCCACTCATTTCAGCTTGGGACCTTATTGTCTGTGTTAGTTTTTCTTTACCTTCAGACCTGTCTTTACCATGCACACTTCTGTTAACAGTGCCAACCTAACAACAAATTCCTTGGAGTAAGTCCATTGAACAGACATCAGCAAAATCCTGAGTAGACCTGCTTATGATTGCTGTCTTAGCTGTAAGCCTGTGAACACTGATTCCCTGTTTCTAATTTTTCTTGCAGAGTTCTTAATTGTCATAATAATAATAATAAACTTTTATTTATATCCCGCCCTCCCCGCCGAGGCAGGCTCAGGGCGGCTCATCATCTGGTATCTAAATGTATATAGTTTGACATCTAATGAATATATATTATGTGGGCTTCATTGGGACAAATCACTAAGAGGATAACTTTTCTTCATCCAGCATCTTTTAGTGAGAGTGTTGAAGTCTGTAAACTCCAGAGAGCTCTTCCTCAAACTGAGTATTTCATATCAAAGTCAGAGAACCTGTCATCCCCTTTAATCCTGCTTTCCAAGGTGTCAGACATCAGACATCACGAGAATCCTTTGTTCAGTAGGTAGGAAGCTGTCCCACTTTGTCTAAAATTAATTTAGTTTATCCAGCTCCTGTGCCTTGATGTAGCTGGGCTGCCATCTTTCCATCAAAGGCATCACAGCTTTTCTATCATTATTCAGCACTGGTGTGACTGTGTGGAGAATTATGGTGTCTCAGCTTAGAGAGGGGGGCGGATGGTAGGGCAACCTTGTATGTTCCACACTGGCTGCAGTCCACAGTGTCAGAGCCAAAGCAGATGTTATACTGAATTGATATTTGGCATCAAAAACCAGCACCCATATGTTTCATTTCTCCTTTGCCAGCATCTAGCAAAACTTATTGTATCATGAGGTCACAATGTTTCATGTGTCTGCCCTCCAACACCAGTCAAAAATGAGGAGTGGGAGAAGGAAAATAGAAAGGAATTATATCATCTACTAAATGTTATGGAGTGGGTAAAAATATCACATATTTCTTTTAGCCCTCATAAGACCATTCAACCATTGATCAACCTGTACAATTTAGATTATAGTCTGCCTCCTCCAAGCAGAGGATGCCTACCAGGTCCGTAGCCAGAAAATTTGGGGTGGAGGGGCCCAGGAGCTGAAAAATTTGGGAGGGGGGCACGAGTCTTGCTCTCCTGCTTTCTGTCTCTCTGCCATTGTCTGTCCCCCTCTCTCTTACGCTACCGTTCTGCTGCTCCCTCACTCTGTCTCCCTGTGTTTTGGGCTAATGTTCTCTCTCTCTCTTTGGCTCTGCCACTGTCCCCCTGTATTTCGCAGTGCCGTTCTCTCTCTCACTCGGCCGCTCTCTCACTCTGTCCCCGTCTTTCTCTCTCTCTCTCTCTTGGCAGCTCTCTTACTATGTTCACCTGTTTTTTGTGCTGGCTTTCTCTCTCTCTCTTGAGGATCCCCACCCCTGCTAGGCTTTCCTGTGGTGCGGGCCCGGATGGCCCCATTTGCACTGGATGGTCCCATTTGCACTGAGGGCTCCTCAAGAGGAGCCCTTGGTGCAAACTACACCCCCCCCCCGGGAAAGGCCAGCAGGGCGGATGGCCCCGTTTGCACTGAGGGCACCTCATGAGGAGGCCTTGATGCAAACTCCCCCACCCCGCTGGACTTTCCCATGGTGCGGGAAAGGCCAGCGGGGGCGGATGGCCTCATTTGCATTGAGGGCTGAGGAGCCCTCGGTGCAAACTCCCCCCCCTGGCTTTCCAACGGAGGGGCCCTACAGGGGGAAGGGGGTTTTTAATAGAGGGGCCATGCCCTCCTGCCCCCCACCCTCACCATGGCTACAAAGGTGGGATACATATTTAGAACCAGCAGCTTCTGGTTTCCAGTGCTAGTCTGGCTGATGCTTTTTGGTTGTGCTCTGCTTCAAGGACTTTGTCCCGCCCAGCCCGGGCGAGGACTACGCAAGGGGGACCCCCCCGGCGCCTGCCGGCCACTCCCGCCCCCCGCCCCGAGAGCCTCCCACGCCTTCCCAAGCCCTCGCGGCAGCCCCAACCCTCACCTGGGCTGACGGAGTGCCAACAGCCGCCCGAACGGCGCCTCTCAGCCACCGCGCCCGTCTCCGGGTCCAAGGAGCCTGGCCAGAGCGAGACGTCGGCGAGCAGGAGGGAGAAGCTGAGCCCAGCGCTGGGCAGAGAGGAGGAGAGCCGCCTGACCCGTGGTCGCAAGAGACGCCACACCCCAGCACGCTGCAGAAGTCCGAGACGCCCGAGGTACGCCCAGGCAGCCCAGCCCCGGCCCGCCTCTCCCGGGCGTCTGGGGCTTTGAAGGGGGGGAGGAGCCAGAGAGGGGCAGAACCCAGGAGGGGGGAGGACTGAGACGGGGGGATAAAGGGAGGGAAGGAGGAGGTCGGGGAGGAAGCTGGCCGGCGCTTATGGAGGCTGCCTCCCAAGAGAGAGCGACAGGAGCCGCAGCACAGCCAGGAGGGGAACGGGGGCCTGCGGTGAAGTAACCTGGCTCCCACCCCTGTTTCCGAGACCTCCGGGGAACGCCCCAGAGTGCCCGGGAGGGGCGACGGTGGCGCCGGGAGACTGGGGGAGGTACCCAGAGTGCGACAACGTGGTGGAGGAGGCGGGCACTCTCCCGAGCCTAAGATGGCCACGCCCCCATATTCCAGCCCCGCCTGGGTGGCACTCAAGTCAAGTGGCGACCCCACACATCGAGCCGGAGTCCAGCGACTCGTCAACGGACGAAATGAGTGAGGACTCCGTGATAAACTTAGAACTGACGTCCGCTATGGACACTAACCCCGCCCCCTGGATTTGGCCCAATTTGGGCAGTGGCTGGCAGACCACCAGGCGCAGCTCCTACGGGAGGTCACCCAGCAGCAGACGGCGGCTCAGGCCACCCTGGTGCGGGACCTCCACCAGGCGCTCCTGGCCCGCCCGGAGCCGGCAGGGCCACCACCATTTGGCGCCGGAAGGAGCCCTTGGCCCCCTCTGACGAAGCTGGGGGTGGAGGACGATGTTGAGGCCTACCTGGAGGCGTTTGAGCGAGTGGCTGAGGCCGCTCATTGGCCCAGAGAGCAGTGGGCCTTTATCTTGGGACCCTACCTGACAGGGGAGACCCAGGCTGCCATGAAAGCCCTGGAGCGGGCCCAGGCGGCGGACTATACAGCACTCAAGGCAGCCATCCTAGACCGCCTGGAGATCACGCCCGAGGCCCACCGCCAGAAGCTGCGCTCCTGACTTCCAACGGGGGAGACTCGACCATGCTCGGTGATAGCGACCCTCAAGGATGCTGCCACCCGTTGGCTCAACCCCACCACCAGCGACGGGCGGCGCATCGTGGAGCTGGTGGTACTGGAGCAGCTGCTGCAGGTGTTGCCGCCGCATACCCGCCATTGGGTGGCCTGCTGGAAGCCAACCCGCCTCAGTGAAGTCCAGGAGCTGTGGGAGAACTTTCAGGCCGTCGACCACCGCAGCCTGCCCCCCCGCGCAGAGGGCGGCAAGCCAGGGAAGGGCTCTCCCCAGCCCGGCGGCCGGGCCGCCCCAGAAGCAACACCAGGAAAGGCGCCCGGGACCGGAGACCGCGGAGGCCGGGCGCGGCTGCTGCTGGCCCGCGCCGCGCCTGGATGGTGGGGGCCCGGAGGACGCCCGACGTTACCCGGGCCGAGTCTACGCCCCGGGGGCTGCGAGGGGGAGAAGGAGGGATGCCCGCCGCTGGAGGCCCGCCGCACGGGGGGAGACATAGGGCCCTGCTTCACCTGTGGCCAGTGGGGCCATCTCAAGCGAGAGTGCCCCCTGATGGAGTGCGACGTGAGCTGGGAAGAGTCCTGGCAGGCGGCCGAGACTGGGACTCGCCCCCCCCCCCGGATGATCCTGGTTTTCTTGGGAGGGCGGCAACTGCAGGCCATGGTCGACAGCGGCAGCTCACTGTCCATGATACGGGCCCACCTGGTGACCGCACCGCTGCCTGTCATCCGCACCGCCGCCATCAAGTGTGTCCATGGACACATTGAAAGGAGCCCAGTGGTGTCCATCCCGCTGAAGTACTTGGGCCGCTACTGGAGCGTGCCGGTCGCCAAAGTAACCAGCCTGCCCTACCCAGTACTGCTTGGGCGGGATGCTCCGTGTTTTGGAGACGTGGTGGAGGCAGCAAACCCTGGCCAGCAGGGCCAGCCTGCCGGGGCCGGCTATGACGCCGCCGTCCCCGCGGGGGAGACAGAGGATACCGACCCCGGGGAGGGCCCGTCCACTGCAGAGCGTCCCACGACGGGCGGCCGAGAGACGTGGCTGGCGGACCCGCAGTTCGTGGAGGCTCAGGCCGAGGACAAAGAGTTGGAGGCGTTGTGACGGCACGAAGCAGTCCAGGACGGGGTGGTCGTGGATGAGCGCCGGAGCCGGCGCCTGCCTCGGATCATCCGGGAAGAAGGCGTTTGGTTCAGAGAGGTAAAAGGGTGGCTGGGCCCCGGGAAACAGCTGTTGGTCCCCCACCAGTACAGGCCCGAAGTCCTGAAGGGCGTCCACGACCACCAATGGGCGGGCCACCAGGGGGTGAAGAGTACTCTGACTCGGGTGTTAGCCAACTTCTTCTGGCCTTCCGTAGTGCGGGAGGTCCAGGCCTACTGTCGCTCCTGTGACATCTGCCAGCGACTTACATCTAGGGCAGAGCCGCAAGCCCCCCTAGCCCCTTTGCCGGTAGTGGGGGTTCCGTTCGAGCGGGTGGCCATGGACTTTGTGGGGCCCCTACCCTGCACCCCTCGGGGGGCCCGCTACATCCTGGTCCTCATGGACTATGCCACCCGTTATCCTGAGGCTATTCCCCTGCCCACCATGAAGAGTGCTGGCGTGGCCAGGGCCTTGATGCATTACTTCGCACATGTAGGGCTGCCTCGGGAGATACTCACAGACCGGGGCACACCCTTCACGGCGAGCCTCATGCGACAGGTGTGCCAGGCGCTGCACATCAAGCAGCTCTTCACCTCCGTCCACCACCCCCAAACTGACGGGCTGGTGGAGCGGATGAACCAGACCTTGAAGGCCATGCTGAGGAAGACAGCATACGACCACCCCACCGCCTGGGATCTCTATGTGGATCCGCTGATCTTTGCCATCCGAGAGACGCTCCAAGCTTCCCTGGGGTATTCCCCGTTCGAGCTGCTGTATGGGAGGCAGCCTCGGGGGATCCTGGGCCTGCTCGGAGAACAGTGGGTACAAGGCAGGGGAGGGCCAGAGGAGACCCCAGAGGAATACGTCAGGCAGCTGCAGGAGCACCTGGAAGATATGCGACGGGAGGCCCGGGAGAACCTCACACAGGCCCAGGAAGCCCAGAAGAGGCGGTACGACAGGGGCACTAGGGCCCGGGGGTTCCAGGTGGGAGACAACGTCCTGGTCCACAGGGGAGTGATGGGTCAGACCCAAGGGGACCCGTGGCGGGGACCCTTTCAAGTCACCCGAGTCCTAGGCCCCCTCACGTACGAGGTCCAATGTGGGCCCCGAGCCAGCCAAAAGAAGACCCTGCACGTGAACAGCCTAAAGGCCTGGGTGCAGTGGGAGGCAGGGACTGAGCAGGGGCTCTTGGCCGAAGATCCAGGCGAGCTCCAGGACGGAACCCTGCCCTGGACGACCGCGGAGGGCGCCGGGGGAGGCCCGGTGTTGGATGCCGCCCTCACCCCCAGCCAGCAGCGGGATCTGCAGAAGGTCCTGGCCGAGTGCCCGGTGGTGTTCTCCGACCAGCCGGGCTTGACCACCCTGGTCAAGCACCGAGTAGTAACCCCCGCCGGCCAGGTGGCTCGCGCCCGTTGGAGACCCGTGCCACAGAAGCGCTGGGACGTCATCGCCCGGGAGGTGGAGGAGATGTTGCGCCTCGACATCATCGAACCATCACAGAGCGAGTGGCGCAGTCCGGTGGTCCTGGTGCCAAAGCCCGATGGCAGCGTGCACTTCTGTGTGGACTATCGGGAGGTGAACAAACTGGCCAAATTCGATGCCTACCCAATGCCACGGGCGGATATCCTGATCGACCAGCTGGGGGAGGCCCGGTACCTCTCCGCCTTGGATCTCACCAAGGGCTATTGGCAGGTGCCCATGCACCCGGCTGACAGGGAAAAGACCGCCTTCGCCACCCCACAAGGTCTGTTCCAATTCAAGCGCATGCCCTTTGGCTTGAATGGGGCTACGGCCACGTTCCAGCAGCTGGTGGACAAGGCCCTGGCCCAGTGCGAGGGTTTCGCTCGGGCCTATATCGATGACATCGTGGTGTGTAGCCCCACCTGGGAGGCCCACCTGCTCCACCTCCGCCAGGTGCTCCAAGCCCTGCGAGCTGCCGGGCTCCACGCCAACCCGCAGAAAAGCCGCCTTGGGTTCCAGGAGCTAAAATACCTAGGATTCCTAGTGGGGAAGGGCCAGCTCCGACCCCTGCCAGAGAAGGTCATCACCCTGGAACAACAGCCCCGCCCGCGCACCAAGAAGCAGTTACGGCGCTTCTTGGGATTCGCGGGCTACTACGGCAAGTTTATCCCCAACTTTGCGGCTGTGGCCACCCCGTTGACGGACAGCCTGCAGAAGACGTGTCCGAACGTCCTCCAGTGGGGGCCAGCCCAGGAGGCAGCGTTCGAGACGCTGCGCACTAGCCTCTCCCGTGACCCCGTGCTGCGCAACCCGGACTTCTCCCAGCCCTTTGTGTTGCACACCGATGCTTCAGGGACCGGTATCGGGGCGGCCCTGCTCCAGGGGAACCCCGGGGACAAACGCCCGGTGCTATTCATCAGCCGCAAGCTCATGCCCGCTAAGCGGGCGTACTCCACCGTAGAGAAGGAGGCCCTGGCGGTCAAGTAGGCCGTTGGGGCGTTGAAGTTCTACCTCACCAACAACCCCTTCCGGTTGGTGGTGGACCACGCCCCCCTGCTGTGGATGTCGAGAATGAAGGACTCCAACGACCGGGTCCTTCGTTGGTACATGTCTCTTCTTCCCTTTTCCTTCACAGTGCACTATCAAGCTGGGGCGGACCACCGCGTGGCCGACTACCTCTCCCGGATCTTCGAGGAGGAGGCTGAGAAGCAAGGGACACGGGGGTGGTGTGTCCCGCCCAGCCCGGGCGAGGACTACGCAAGGGGGACCCCCCGGCGCCTGCCGGCCACTCCCGGCCCCTGCCGCCGCCCCAAGAGCCTCCCACGCCTTCCCAAGCCCCCACAGCGGCCCCACCCCTCACCTGGGCTGATGGAGTGCCAACAGCCGCCCGAACGGCGCCTCTCAGCCACCGCGCCCGTCTCCGGGTCCAAGGAGCCTGGCCAGAGCGAGACGTCGGCGAGCAGGAGGGAGAAGCTGGGCCCAGCGCTGGGCAGAGAGGAGGAGAGCCACCTGACCTGTGGTCGCGAGAGACGCCACACCCCAGCACGCTGCAGAAGTCCGAGACGCCCGAGGTACGCCCAGGCAGCCCAGCCCCGGCCCGCCTCTCCCGGGCGTCTGGGGCTTTGAAAGGGGGGAGGAGCCAGAGAGGGGCAGAACCCAGGAGGGGGGAGGACTGAGACGGGGGGATAAAGGGAGGGAAGGAGGAGGTCGGGGAGGAAGCTGGCCGGTGCTTATGGAGGCTGCCTCCCGAGAGAGAGCGACAGGAGCCGCAGCACAGCCAGAAGGGGAACGGGGGCCTGCGGTGAAGTAACCTGGCTCCCACCCCTGTTTCTGAGACCTCCGGGGAACGCCCCAGAGTGCCCGGGAGGGGCGACGGTGGCGCCGGGAGACCGGGGGAGGTACCCAGAGCGCGACAGACTTTAATTGTTTAATTTTCAGTTTCTACTTGCTTCTTTAAAAAAAAAAATTCTATTTAAGTCTATTTTAGATGCTCCTTTCATTTTTCCTTTTCATTTTATTTTGACTGCCTTGTGGGTGATTATTTTTGGTGCTCATGGTTCCCTTGTCTCACTCCATATTAGATAAGGAGTCATGGTGCATTCCTAGCTTTGAAGGTGTAGCAACTATGCATGACTTATGAAAGAAAGCACAGTTCTATGATTCAGGGACAAGCAAAGAACCTATGAGATTTTGGCCAGTTTTAACTGAAGAAAAACTATCTCTCTGATCACCAAGATCCTGGATAGATCTGATCAGTACAGTAGGCTTTTTTTGGTAGAAAAAGTCCAGCAGGAACTAATTCACATATTAGGCCACATATCCCTACATCACTATTGGTTTGCACAGGGCTTTTTTTTTTTGTAGAAGAAGCCCAGCAAGAACTCATTTACATATTAGGCCACATCCTCTTATGCCAAGCCAGCTGGAACTGCATTCCTGTGTGTTCATGTTCAAAAAAAGCCCAGGGCTTACACTTGCAGAGGAACTAAAATGAATTAATGGAACAGTCCTAGAACTGATATGTCATCTTTTGAAATATTTTCTGTTTACCATTTAAAAATAGAAGTTTTTTACCTTGATATACCTATATTTTTAGTCCCTTGTATTTTTACCTTAATATAAACAATTACCCAAGGTTGGGATTTGCCTGTAAAATATAGACCTTATAAAAGACAATCCAATAATTGAAGATAATACTGTCACAAATATTTTCTTTTCTCTTCTGATACACAAAATTATCCCTCTCACTTTTGCATAGGTTCTGGATTAATCATGAAAACAGCACATTTTTTGTGGATATACATCACACCCAACTGCCAGTCAGAGGGCTGAAAATGTCAGAATTTTACCAGAGGTAAATAAAAGTGTATAACCTGGACTTTTTTGTTGCAGGAACTCATTTGCATATTAGCCTACATCCCCCTGATGCAGCCAATCACCCAAGAATTTACAGGGCTCTTCTTACAGGGCCTACAGTAAGTTCTTGGGGGATTGGCTGCATCAGGGGGGTGTAGCCTGATATGCAAGGGAGTTCCTGCTACAAAAAAGGCCCGTGTATAACACTTACACTACAGAAGCTGATGAGGAAGAAATTGAAAGGTTTTATGCAAGTGTCCAGGAAGAAATTGATCACACAACAAACAAGACATGCTGATGTAATTTCATTGTACTTAGGACTTTTCATATATTTATTGTATCTGGCATTTGCAAATAGCACTTCATTATTGTAACAATATATTTCACAAAATAATAGGACATAGACATATTGTTTCCACAGTGATATGATTTAATTAGTTTTGGAAACACTGTGGCCACTTGTTGGCATTTAAAAGCAGGATTACAGCAGAACATAAAGAAGAAAAAGGTAATGACTACTGGGCAATTATACAACTTTAAGATTGATGATGAAGAAACTGAAATTGTTCAAGTTTTTCTATTCCTTGGCTCCATCATCAACCAAAAAGGAGACTGCACCCCAGAAATCAGAAGACTGAAACTGAGACTAGGAAGGGCAGCCATGAAGCAGATAAAGAAGATTCTTAAGTGTAAAGGATAAGTTGCTGGTGACCAAGATTAAGATAATTCATATAATAGTATTCACCACCATTACTATATATGAGTGTGAAAGTTGGACAATGAAGAAAGCCACCAGGAAGAAAGATTCCTTTGAAATGTGTGTTGAAGGAGAGATACTGTGGACCACCAATAAAGCCTGAACAATCAAATCAAGCTTGAATTCTCCAGAATATAAATGCCTAAAATGGGGCTCTTGTATTTTGGCCACATTATGAGAAGACTAATTGAGAAAACCACCTTGTGGAATCACTATTGACTCTATTATTAAACCTAAAAGAGTCACTGGAAAAGACAATAATGCTAGGAAA
This sequence comes from Heteronotia binoei, assembly GCF_032191835.1. NCBI lineage: Eukaryota > Metazoa > Chordata > Lepidosauria > Squamata > Gekkonidae > Heteronotia > Heteronotia binoei. Next base: position 61,549,017 of record NC_083226.1, read on the forward strand.
GTCGAAGGCAGCAGGAAAAGAGGAAGCCCTGACATGAGATGGATTCTATATCGGAAACCATGGCCCTCAAACCTGAGCAAGGCTGTTAATGATAGGGCATTTTGAAGGTCATTAATTCCTAGGGTCACCATAAATTGGAAGCAACTTACAGAATTTAACAAATACAATGCTTCTACCCCACATCTGATAGGCTGCAATTGGAAATTGGGAGTGGGGGAGTTGTTTTGTTGGAGGGAAAGCTATTCTTCTCAGTTAGAATGCTTTGCAGCTCCCAATGTTTGCTATGAGATTTGGGAGGGCCTTTCCCTCATAAGATGCCATCACCTCCTGGCTACCCCTTCCCTTTCTAGTTTGATGGGAAGAAGCCCATCGAATGGGGCTGTTTTGCAATATTGATCATGGTCAAGGCTCACAGGTAGGAATTCAGTCAGTCATTTTATATTTAAACAAATTCAAGCTTTATTCTACTAATATACCTGTAGGAAGAGCATACCAGCTACAAAAACTATAGTGCAGAGGGGAGTGAACGGTGAGGGGAGGGACGGTGGCTCAGTGGTAGAGCATCTGCTTGGTAAGCAGAAGGTCCCAGGTTCAATCCCTGGCATCTCCAAAAAGGGTCCAGGCAAGTAGGCGTGAAAATCCTCAGCTTGAGACCCTGGAGAGCCGCTGCCAGTCTGAGAAGACAATACTGACTTTGATGGACCAAGGATCTGATTCAGTATAAGGCAGCTTCATATGTTCATATGCAGAGACTAATGAAAGAAATAGAACAGAGAAAGATTATCTAACCTAACTTGGAACTTACAGCACACCTGACTTTCCCTTTCTGATGGAAGAAACAAATTGTTGTTTATGTAAAGCAGATGCTGTCCTTCATATGGTTACATTCCCTCACATTGTCACTCTCACACACACACAAATGGAGAAAGATCAGTTCTTTTTCAGTTATCTCTCTCATAGGTATAGAAAGGTCTACGCCAATCTAGGTTCTGACTCCAGCAACCCACCAAAACTTAGTGGCCAATGCACAGGCAGGGCCGGCTCGCCCACTAGGCAAACTAGATGGTTGCCTAGGGTGCCAGGAGGTAGGGGGTGATGAATTGGGCTCTCCCCCTCAGTGCCCATGGCAAATGCCTAGTTTGCCTGCCTCCCTCTTTCCCCCCCCCCACAGCCCTCCTCCCTCGCAGCATTGCAAGCCAGCGCCGCGTACCGTTACCATCATTCCATCCCTGCCCGCGCCCAGTGAAGCCGAGGCTGCGCCTTACCAGCTTCAACATGGCTGGCACAGCTTTTAATGCTTTGACGGGCCAGTGAGAAGAGACTTCGCTCTTCCTCATTTCTGGGAAGGAGGGGGAGCGAATTCTCCTGCGGGCCCTTCAAAGCATTAAAAGCCACGCTAGTTGCACTGAAGCTGGTAAGGAGCAGCCTCGGCTCGACTCAGCTGGGGGGCAGTGATAGTGCAGCGCTGCAAGCCAGCACTGCAGAGGAGAGGAGGGGTGGCAGGGGGAGGGGTAAGGATCAGCCTGGGAGGGGCAACTGAGCATGGCGCTGCAAAGCAATGCCGCAAAGGGAAGAAGGGTGGCCATGGGGGAAGAGGGCGATATCTGTGGTGGGGGGCAGTGGCCACAAATCCTGTCTGGGGTACCATGTGCCCACGGGCCAGCACTGTGCACAGACACTGGTAGATGAGACTTCAGTCTTTGCAAACCATGCTGTGAGAAAAAGACCCCTAATTTCAGAACATCTTAGTCACCCGTTTGGTTGCCAGGGTGCCTGGAGACTTAACTCACACACATCTGCCAGGAAAACGTGGGTTTTGTCTACCAGACTGTAAGGAACTTATGTGAGTACTAACAGCCAAAACGTTGCAGCAGCACTCCATGTCTCTGGAAGAGTGCTAACCAGGAGAACAGATGGGTTTCCAGTCGCTCCATGCGATCAGCATCTCGGCCGTTGCAGCGGAAAAAGTTGCACCGCCAGGAACTGCCCAGACAAGCAGTTTCCAGCCTTGACCATAGAATCCGTATGGGAAGGCTAACATCACCAGCAACTATCTTCCTGCAGTGCCAGACTCCATTACAGCGAAGTGGGAGGCTCACGTACTCAACAGATGTCACTTATGCATAAGGCAATCAAGCTTATCTTAGGCGTGGATCCTGTCAGACTGCCTAAGTCCAACGGAACCCAAGACAAAGGATGGTGCCAGTAGAGGAATGAAGAAGAGGAAGAACATCTTCACCCAGAGCCAAGTTTCTTTGTATAGATCGGGTGTTACCTTAGGTAACAATTTGGCCATCTATTGTCACCTTTTAGATAAGTTTTGATAGCCTTTAATCACCTCCACCCCAATAATTTCTCCTATTCTTTCCCTTAATGGTCATTCTGGAGCTTTCCCCTTTGGCCCATTGTTACCTGGAAGTCCAATCAGGTAACCAGGGCCAGATCTGCTCATTGGCCAGGTATGGGCATCCAATCAGATGCCCCCAATAAACTGGCTATTGGCTACCGCATAAGTCCAGCCCTTACAGTTATTGCAGAGCCTCCCCTTTTTCTGAGGTCATGTACCAGCTGACCACCTGTCATCCGCCCCTGTACCTCCTACCCCCTAAGGGCTCAAGGTAGTCTTTATAATTACAGTCCCAACTCCCCACAGGTGTGCATATAGAGTACCCCATTCCTGCTGCTTAGATACATCCCCGATTCTTGGCCAGTTGAGAGTCGCCTTCCCCATCGTCCTCGTTTGTCGCCATTGGAGCCTTCCTTGAAGACTATGATTGGTAATTATCACCCTGTTTGTCCATTCTTATGTTACCTCTATGCATTTTTCTATTTTTATTAGGACTGTATGTGTGTTGTATATATCCATTACCTTGTATGTATGTTCTATAATTTCTGTAAAAATTTTTTGATTGTTTTACTTAATTAGTGTCCTTGGTAAATTTAGCAATAATTTCTGGAAGTGGAATCCTGTTTACATAGATTCTAGATCCTTTTTAAGCCAAAGGTGCACACCTGTCAATTCTCCAACCTCTTTTGAGGGCATTTTGGCTTACAATGCCTACCTGGCAAAATGAGATTTCTCAGCCTCACTGCCTCCACAAACAATGGTCAGTCTCCATAAATGTCAACTGTAATACTGGGAGATCTTCAGGCTGCAGCTGGAGGCCAACAATCCTAACCATGACAAAGTGTTCTGAAGTTTTTTAAAGTTTCATGTCACTTCTTTTGGAAATTTACACTACTCCACTGGCCAGCACTGCCTGCTTATGCACTTGCTTATGACCTTCTCAGCATGTATATTTGTACATAAATAGCGATTACCCTTTATATCTCAAATAATCTCTCTTTAAAAAGCAAACTGATTCTGCACAGCTGCCAGAGAATTGCCTTCAAAGCTTAACAAAGCTCTTGGACTAAGCTCTAGAACCTGCACTTAATGCCAGTGATCTGCCTTAGAACATTGAAAATATTGCCTCTAAGAAAGCATTGCCTTAGCAGGGAGCTTCCCCATCAAAGAGCCCTCTCATTTTAGAAATTAAATACAGATATGCTTATCCTTTCAAGTAGGCAGATAAGGAAAGGTGGACATTAATAATTGATCTGGTGACACAGAAGGGGCATGAACAACCTTGCATCAAGATCTTTGCCTGCTGTTTTTACCACAGCTGTTTGCACCAGGGCTGTAGCCAGCGGGGCGGGGGGGGGGGGACAGGGACAGTGCCCCCTATAGACTCTGCAACACTGAAAAGGAAAGATTAGGGAAGACTGGGTGGGGGTGCTGCAAATTCTATAGGGGGCACCACTCCTGTGCCTGCCCCCTGCTAGGGATAATTGTTACAAGAAATATTAAAAAATAATTATCAGTTATATTTTGTGGAAGTCTCCTAACTGAAGAGAACTACTTAACATCTTGATAAAACTTCCCAGTGATGAACTATATTGGATTAGTGAGTTTGACTAGCAGCCTAAGTATTTTGATCTGTCCAGTTTATATCCTCTACTATCAATAGGACTAAACTAGTGAAATTCATGTGTATCAGGGCCTGTTTTCTGTAGCAGATGGTATCTATTTTGTATTCAGAGCTTCTATTGAAGAAGAAAGGATGTGACATCACATTCATTGTCATGCTAGAAGATGTATCTTTTTAGTTACTCATATATATTTTATTGTTTGTAAATTGCCCTCATACGAGGCATAAATAATTACCAAAAGAAAACCTTAGACTTAAAAGACTACTGTCAAATTTTAACTTCAGTGTTTTTTTCTTTTTACTATTAATGTGCCAATTTATCTGAGCTGCAGATTTTAAAGCAATCCCTTTAAGCAGCTGGAGAATCAAAATTAAATAGCAGCTAAGCAAACATTTTGTAAATAATTTTTGATTTTGAAAAGGCACCGAACTGGACACAGTCCAAGTACTCCAAAACACCATGTGGAAAGCTATTTTAATTTATTTTGGAAGGACTGACTACAGAAAATCATATGGGAAAACCTGCTGTGATGAAGTTTCCAGTTTTTTTTTTTAAGTTAAGAAAAGGCTTTTCAGGAGGCAGCTCAACATTTAAAGCATAATTTGAAAATTTGATCAGTTCTGGGTAGTAGCAGTCTTCCTATTGGGCAGGAACAGGTACACATTGTTCCCTTTGACTAAGCACGTATGATACATAGACACTATGTAGATTAAATTATCCAGTTCTTTCTTTCTTTCTTTCTTTCTTTCTTTCTTTCTTTCTTTCTTTCTTTCTTTCTTTCTTTCTTTCTTTCTTTCTTTCTTTCTTTCTTTCTTTCTGAATTCATGAGCATGAGCACCTGTGTAGAATCCCCACATCAAACATGACAATATACGTGTAGTACAATGGATGGCAACCTGCTCTTCTCTCTATTATATGACAATTGTCATTGGCCTGGTAAATGTCTAAACTTAGTCCAAGAAAAAACTCAGAATGAAACCAAGTGCCTTGTAGAATGTATTGATTCTTATAAAATGTCCACAGAAATGAATAATTTTGGTTTATTGTATGTTTATCCCGGAAGTACTTAATCACCAGACAAAACTAAACCCCTTCCAAAACAAACAAATTAAGTAAGAAAGAAAAACAGATCAATGCCGATGCCAAGAAGGCACAAAAAAAGACTGGAAAGAAAAAGTGAGGGGATCTCACACGGCCTTCAAGCTTCAAACGCCTCCAATGCCTCGGTACTATTCTGCAGCTTCAGACCACATCCGCGAGCGCGATTGCACCCGCCATTACAAGGCGCCTTCCGCTCCGGTTCAACCCGGGTTTCTCAGACACGGTACGGGCCGACCACTGCAAACCGATCCCGGGGGGGGGGGCAAGAAGGACCTCTTACCCCCTCGCTCTCTCACCCCTTCACGTCTGCTGCGTCGATCTACTCAGCGACGGCTGTCTCGTACTTTCCCGCACTCACTCGGCCAGCCACCTCTCCGCCGCTTACTCCTCCGACAGCATTCGCGAGCCGCTCCTCCACTCCGGCGCCACAGGAACCTTTCACCAACAAGCTCCTCTCTTCTCCAAATCCACTTTTCAAGGTATGACGACCCGACTAAGAAAAACACTAGTGGGTATACTTAAGGGGATTTACGGTGTCTCTCCAAATCCCCCTCTCCGGCGGCACAGTTGGGCACCGAAGTGTTGGGAGGGTAGCGGCCAGGAGGAAAGCTAGCTCTGAGCGAGGAACCTCCGTTCCTCACTCACGTCCAGCAAGCCCCCCAGGCTCCGGAGCGTCCCCTGACAGCTCCTCAAGAGGTGCCTCCCCGCCGGGAAGCCCCCTCAATTACCCCCCAAACAGAGTCCCCTCCTAAGACAAAGAAAGGAGCCCTGCGTCACCCCGCCATCTTGCCGGAAGTCCACAAATTTAAAACCAAGCAAATACCTTAAGACACAAGACACATTAATGTTTTTCACCTGGGGACATAAGAACATAAGAGAAGCCATGTTGGATCAGGCCAACGGCCCATCCAGTCCAACACTCTGTGTCAAACAGTGGCAAAAAATTTTATATATACACACACACTGTGGCTAATAGCCACTGATGGACCTCTACTCCATATTTTTATCTAAACCCCTCTTGAAGGTGGCTATACTTGTGGCTGCCACCACCTCCTGTGTGACTAGATTATGAGTTCCACTGGTAAGTAGTATCCTGTCTCTGTCTTTGGCCATCTGATTAGGTTAACACCTTCCTGACTCATGATGTAACTTAATCCTTGTCTCATCTACTGCTTTGGCAATGTCTGACACCTGGATTTCTGCTATTTGCTATGTTTACCTCTTTTCAGGGTATCACCCTAAATTAATTTACCTCTCAAAATTACATCCTGCATCATTTTCACCCAGCCAGGTAAACATTACTGAGTCAGCCCTGTCATTGTACCCACCTGGAGATCCATTAATTAATCTCAACAACCATCCTGGTCACCATATTGACTGGAGGGTCTCCACCTTCCCCAAACCCTATATAAACTAGGTCTAAACCTCACTATGGTGTGCATTCTGTAAGTTGCCTTCATACAGTTTGTGCTCTCCATTACCCTTTGTAATGGGATCTATTGGGCGTGTCATGCTGGTCATGCACACTTTCATCTTATTTCTCCTTTGCTGCATGGACATCCTTCAGCTTCAAGAGAGGTAGTATGGTCCCAGTTTTGTCCTTCCCCTTGGCCTCTGCTATTCCTCACCCCTTTATTTCTTAGGCCTTGTGTATGATTATATAATTTGTGTTTTAATGAGTGATTGTATTACAAACACATTTATTTCAAGTAAAGCATTTTTATTGAACTTTTGACTGGAGTTTTCTCTTCCCGATCACCTGACCTTCGTATCATCAGTTAAAGATTCCAGTTCTTTAAAAGCTCAGGCTTGGGTATTCCAGCTAATTTCCCCACTTAATAGGAAACCCAAAGCACTTCCTGTAACAAAGCCCTTGAACATTTGTAAAGATACATGCTAGTCATAGAAAATAGAAGTTTGGGTTTGAGCAGGCCAGCATATTTCAAGCGTCAGATTCCAAGCCAGACTCTAAATAAAGAATCACAGAAAATGGATGAGTGTGGGAAATAACAGAGAAACGATAATGGTTTAACAAGAGGAACAGAACCAGAGGAATGAAAAGAGTCAGAAGAAATGAATGTAGAGAAAAAAGTATTCAGAGATGGGAAAGGTATAGTGAACATAAAAAGGAAACAAGTGCAGATGGAGAAAGAAAGATGTGGTTTGCTCAAAGAAAAAAAAAACTAGTTGATTAGCAGAATAAAGGCAGAAATGGTGGCTGGAAATGAGAAATAGGTTCTGAAGTGAAAAGCATATTGCAGTTGTCCAGGGTGAAATAAGAAAAGAGAAATCCAGAACAGAGGAAGTATTGATGGACAGAAGAGATTAGAAATAATCATTAATCTCTAGACAGGAAATGGGAACCTCTCTGTTCATTAACAATGTATTATTATTCTATTCATCTTTGACGTTTGTCTCTGATTTCTAATTATATGCCAGAGTATTTCCAGCTCACTTAAGGGACAAGAAATTCTCCCAATGGGATCTCAGCAAGTTTGGGGCTAGTGCTTTGGAGTTTGTGCTTTCTCATCATGTTTTGTCTTCCAGGACAGATTGTGAAACATATGCACACATCTATCCTGACAAGAGATATATTTAAAATTCTCATCCGGTTCCCCAAGGTTATGGAGAAGGCTGTGCTTAGCAAAGAGAGAGAGAATTTAACTCACTAATAATGCAGCTGATGGCTCGATTTGGTACCAGGGTAATGTTGCAAAAACATTCATACATCTATGCATTTTTAAAATATATATATTAAAAAATGTGAAGTGTTTTGCAATCTTCTTGGCTTACACCTCGAACATTATTCTGGCAAATATTGTCAGGAATGCTTACTGAAGCACAGAGATTGAAAGAAAAAGTGCAAAAAATACTAATAAAGATAGATATTCCAAATAAGCAGGACTGCCAAGAGCCACCATGGGCCCTCAGACAAAGATTCCACTTGCCCCCCATATGACCCTGATCCAAACCAAATATAGTAACAAAACGAATAATTTGGCTGGCTGTTCTGTAATAATAAAAGGATCCAGATGTGTCTATCTGCCCATTTGTGACAGACATACCTCATGAGAAAATAAAACTAGGAAAGTCAAAATTGTGCTACCAGCTTCAGGATAATCATGGGAATTCTGGGCCCCAAAATTAAAGGAACTAGAATATCTTTACCCAGGTTATCTCTAGACTCCAAAGCTATTTGCAGTGGAAACTAAAATTATATAGTGGTAAGTCTTGGACTAGGATCTGGGGAATCCAGGTTTGAATCCCCTAGGATTGCCAGATCCCCTTGCCATTGTGGTGGGGGATTTGGGGGAAGGTTGGGCAGGATGTCACAGGTGACATTGCCAATGCAATACATCACCAAGAAGGGACATAATTGCATCAGTGATGTTGTGTACAACACTCTGCTTTTAGGGCAGAACTCTATGGTTTTTTGCTTTTAAAATCATAGCATCTGCCCAAAACCCCAAAGCATTGCCATGTGACATCCGCAGCATGATGACATCACCTAGATGTCAAACCTTGTTTGAGGACAGGGTTTCCCGCACTGGTCGGCTGGCTGGCAGCAGATTGAAGCCCCCAAAAGCAGGAGAACCCCCTTTGAGACCCGGGGGTTGACAACCCTAGAATCCCCACTCTGTCACAGAAGCTTGCTTGGTGACCTTGGGCCAGACAGCCTAACCTACATCACAGGTTGTTGTGAGAATAAAACAAAGGAGAGGAGAATGATTAAAGTTGCTTTGGGTCCCCCTTGAGGATAAAGATGAAAAAGATACTGGAGGTTCCTGTTCCGGCTTTGGCTCAGCAAGGTGGGGGTTTCGCAGCTCTTGCAAACTCCCCGAATTGAGCAGATCGAGGGGTGTCTGGACATTCAGATACCTAAGGAGACCCCTGGAGGGGGAGCCCTGACAGCTTGGGATGTGACATTCCCACGGATTTCATCGGTGGGCAAAGCCTGGTTCTTTGTCTATCCTGAAACCTCACTGTGACAATCACCATTTTGCATGGCACTAGCTGTGTCCACCGCTTCCGGTTTTGGTGGCACGCGGTTCAAAGCGGCTCGAACCAGTGCGTCTTGAGCCGCTTTCAAATCGGAACTTTTGAGGGGTTGCCCCCGAAGGACGACTCGACTCTGGGGCCCAGGAAGGGTCCCAGAAGGCAGGAGGACTGAGTGGTAGATCGGGGATAGTTGTGCAGGATTGCTACTTGTAAAGATACTTTACAGAAGGGAAAGGGACTGTGGACTATACCACTGTGCAAGGGGGGGGGGGGGGTTGTAGCAGGAGCTCCTTTGCATATTAAGCCAAACACCTCTGATGTAGCCAATCCTCCTGGAGCTTACAGTAGGCCCTGTACTAAGAGCCCTGTAAGCTGTTGAAGGATTGGCTATTGTGAAAGAATTTATTTTGGGTTGGCCCTCTTTATGATCCTAACCATATTCTTTATGATCTTACACATAAACATACTCTTTATGAAATTGGCAACAAGAGTCCTAAGCTTCTCAGCAATATTAAGCATTCATATTTCTCTAAACAGCAATAATTGCTCCCAGCAGCTCTAAACTGTTGATCTCTGATGCAGTTATAGCATTTGGCCACCAGATGTTCTGTCTTTCAGAAACATAGAACCAAGCTATCTAAAAGCTTAAGTAGGTTACTGGGTACAAGGTCAACCACTATGGCAGCCATTGCCATAAACCCAACAATTAGGATTAGGGAAATGGTTGCCTGAGGCGTTCCCAGCCATTATTGTTTGTTGTTTATTTGGCTGCAAAATTATTTACTGCTGAATGACTCAAGTAGCTGTGTGTATGAGGTTATTATAGCCTATATAAACTGTGGATTTTTTGGCTCACACTGCTGATCTGGAGCAGAGGGTAGCTAGAGACTCCCTCTGTGTCAGATTATGCCACATTAATTGGGATTTAGAATCTTGGACTATTCTGCAGAGACAGTTTCTTCTGCTGAGAACAGCCTAAGAGAGGAAACAGCCTTTGCTGATTTAAATCATCTTTTGTTTGAGATCTCAAACACAGAAAAAATGCTCAGCTTTATAATCTAGAGCATAGCATCTACTAGGGATTTGGGACTTAGATTGTAAATGGGAACATGTAGACTAATAGGGCTAAATCCTATTGGAACTTATATTTTTCATTATTGATTTATTGTATTTTATGCTTTATGCTCTGTGTAAACTGTTTTCTGTTCTGCCTTTCTATCCATATATCTGAAGCCTTCTGTCTAAAGAAGAAACTGAAATCTACTAATGGTATCTAAACTGTTTGCCTTCTGTCTAAAGAGAAACTTGGAGTCTAATAAACTGTTTTTGCTTTGAGAAACCTGGAGTCAGATAAAGTTTATCTATGAGGTCTTAAAACTTATTAGTGAGTATGTATTAGCCTTCTGATAACTGCGGGTTGTTTTGGTAACTGCAGGTTTTGATTTTGGTGTTTTTATATTGTTGGGGGTACAATAGAAATCCCCCAACAGCTATATTAGGGGTGTGTGGCCTAATATGCAAAGGAGTTCCTGCTACAAAAAAAGCCCTGCCACTGTGTATAGTACATATCAATCTGTTGCTGTATTATTTATCCCACTGCATTGTTTTAATATGTCTTGTTAATAGTTATGCTTTGCTTCAGCTTTGTCTCAGATTTCTGCAATCCTAATCCTATTATATTGTTTACTGGATGTCCCATCCTGTAGACTGTATTTTTTTCAGCCCAAATTTTATTGAAAAATCACCAACAAAAATACAACACCCACAGAGCTTGCCGAGAACAATGCACCTTACAAATGAATCAACACTACAGCAATCAACATCCAAAAAGGTAAACCTTCTGTTGACTGTACTGATCTACACTGTGTAACTAACCTTGAATCTCAGTGACAAAGTCTGACTATAAATAACATGAATGAAATGGTTAACCTTTCCAAGGAAAAAGCAAGCCCCAAACATTTTCAGAAGCAAGTAAACCTCACTTTGAGCTCTTACTTCTTGAATTCTGGAGTTATAAAAAGCAGTGACAGCAGAAACCTTAGGATGAGAAACTCTGATGGCCATGACAAAAGATTTTATCCCTTTTTTGGGAAAGGGGTTGATATAGAGTCACATTACCTCTGATGTCAAAAGAAGAGGAGATGGCTAATCCTGCTAGGAAATATAGGCATGCAGGAAAATCAGGCTGCTGAGCAGTTCAAAATGAAAGGCGGTCTGAATGAAACAAGATTATGGCCGAAGCAGAAATAACTAGTGCAATGTCTGCCCAGTGTGCTCATCCATCTCTAAACTGCTGCTGCTGCATCTCTTTCATGTTTTCATTTTTCACTGTGTATTTTGGGCTCTGCTATTCTCAGCTGCTGCCATTTCGTAATCCTTTGCAGCATTTCACTTCCTAATGTATAAAAAAGGATCTAGAATCAGTATTAAATAGGACTTTTGATGTCTTGGCCAGTTCTGAAGTTAATCAATGCGGCCCTGAGGGTAAAGCTAAATATGTGGAGCCCAGTGTTTTGTGATACAGATAGCAGTGAAGTTCAACTTTTAAAAAAATGACTGGGGATGAAACCCAAGGTTTTTTTGGGGGGGGGGGGCATAAGTTGGGACCTGGAGTTTTCCAAGAATTACAACTGATCTCCTCCCTACAAAGATCAGTTCCCCTGGAGAAAATGGCAGCTTTAGAGGATAGACTTTATGGCATCACATTCTTGCTGAGCTCCCTTCCTTCCCAAATGTCACCCTTCCCAGGCACCACCTCCAAATCTTCAGAAATTCCTAAGGCTAGAATTGGCAGCAATAGCTGTGCATCTTGGGATAAGCCAGTGGGTTCTGGTGAACTCATGGGAGAGAGTCTAGCTTGCAGGCTGCCTTTCACCTAAGGTACATATTGGCCAATTTCTGTGTTCTCATAAATCACTGTATTCTTCATACAGCAGTCTAAGGAGTAAAATGTGACTTTTCCAATCCCCTCAAGGGTTGTCAAGCTTCATAAGAATGTTTTAGTTTCATCTAGTAAAATGGGCTTCATGGTTATGGAGCACAAGCAGTGGGGCATAGCCAAGACATTACACAAAAAGAATGAAGGCTGAGATAATTCATACTTTAATCATTTCCCCTCTTTTTTGCCAGTGAGACTATGCACAATCTTTTGCCACATCTCAATTAAAATTTAGTAAAGCAATAAGAGTTAGCTGAACTTTCCATGGGGGCCAGATCCAGCCACCACTTGAACATCCCTGACCTAGGAAGTCCAGCTGAAAAGGTGCTGAGTGTGGAAAAAACAGATTTATTCCTTGTTTTTCCAACTACTGGTAAAAAAAAAAATTCTTCTTGGTCAGTTGGCAAACCTATTATGAAATGGATCAAGATGAGAAGCTGTGTTAGTCTTTAGCAGTAGAAAAAGAATGAGTCCAGTAGCACAGATGTCTCACAGAGCCATCGTATTAAAAAGTTCATTCCAGACAAGGTGCTGAATTAGAAAGAAATCCAGCTAAATGAATATCAGATGCTCAGCCATAGAGAATATATTGTCTAGTTCAGATTTGCTTCTCTTTTTAATACAACTGTTACAGACTATGCTATGGAAACTCATGAGTGCTGTATGTGATGGATGGTGAAAGTTTAATGTCTCACAGAGCCAGAGAGCCTTTGAGTGACAGGCTGCCCAAACAGGTTGCTGAAGACTCCCATTCAGACCAGAAACAAGGAGAGAGCTAGTAGTAATTCCCTGCCCACTTGATAAGGGAGATAACTCTAAAAAGTGGAGTGATCCCTGGTTTGTTTAGAGAAGCATTTGGGGTACTTGGTTGTGTAGCTTTGCCTTCTGAAACTTGAGGATTCAATTAAACTCACAAACTTATACTGGAGTGTTTAGCAGACATTGAAAATAAAAACTCTCATTTCAAAGATTCTAAGAGCTTTACGAAAAGCTTAAAATTCTCATCTGCTGGAAACATATTACCTGGAATCTGTGAATTTACTAAGTTACCTCAGAGTTATTATTGATTCACCTCAGAAATATTACCCCTGCTTTCACTTGACCTTTCTTTCCCGCTCTGTGTTGAATAAAGATGGAGGAATTCATCCTTGATCACAATTATAATTGTGTCATGATGAATGACTTAGCCATAGTCATTCAGTGAATGGATGCTCTTATCTCAGTGAAAAGCCAGGAAGTGCTAGACCAAGGTTTCCCAAACCCACCCCTCCATGGCCCGTTTTTTTCCACCAGGTCCGGGCAGAGATCTGGGCTGAGGTTTTTCTCCATGGCCCAAACATCAGAGAGGGGCAGAGGAGCGTGCCTGGCTGGTGCACAGTCTCAGTATTGTTCCCTGGACGATACAGAGACTGCATGCTGACCAGGAGCTTTCCACATCCTCTCTGATGTTTCCCAGCACGTGGTCTCAGTATTGGTCCCTGAGTATCCTCCCTCAGTGTCCACCCGGAGGATGCTCAGGGAGCGATATGGAGACTGCACAGTGGCCAGGAGTTTTCCCTGCCCTCTCTGATGTTTCTGGACATCAGAGAGGGATGGGGGAGAGCTTCTGGCCAGCATGCAGACTCTGTAGCACTCTCTGAGTGCCCTCTGCCTAGAGAATGCTCAGAGAGTGCTACAGTCGGCGGTGGCAGGAGTATCGGGGGCAGGGGTTGGTGTGGGAAGGTGGGTGGGGGCAGTCAGGCTGCCCCTGGTGATCTAGCATTGAGGCTTGCATGACCCGGTACTGGGTCATGACCCTGCAAATGGGAAACGCTATGCTAGATAGCTGCCCTGTGCCAAAAGGGGTCAGCACATGGTCGAAGGATCAGTTTCTAGCATAAAATGTCTTATATGAAAAAACTATGTTGCCTGCCATTTGCTCAATGTTATATCATCAAGGAAAGGGCTCATCAAATTATCCTTTCTGTATCTCAGATAATACTAAATGGAACTTCCCATCACTCCCTCCTGTTGTTAAGTTATTGATATCATACTTCCTCCTTTTAAAAATAATGAAGCTCAAGATACCATTTCATAAAGTGCTTTAGGTATAGACAGGGCTTTTTTAATAGCAGGAACTCCTTTGCATATTAAGCCACACACCCCTGATGTAGCCAATCCTCCTGGAGTTTACAGTAGGCCCTGTACTAACAGCCATGAAAACTCTTGAAGGATTGGCTACATCAGTGCCCAGTAGACATCAGTGCCCAGTAGACAGTAGTCCTTGCTTTCTTATAACCCTGAAGCAGGGGGGGGGTGACCTCCAAACCAGGGTATCCCCTGCCCTGAACTGGGGAGGACTTGATTCATCCATGATCAAGTTGCAGGCACTGCTGGGAAATTTGTGGCTACTTTTTAAGTACTCCTAGTTACACGGTGGAAGAGCCCCATGGCACAGAGTGGTAAAGCTGCAGTACTGCAGTCCAAACTCTCTGCTCAAGACCTGAGTTCATTCCCGGTGGAAGCTGGGTTCAGATAGCCAGCTCAAGGTTGGCTCAGCCTTCCATCCTTCTGGGGTGGGTAAAATGAGTACCCAGCTTGCTAGGGGGGGGGGGGAGTGTAGATGACTGAGGAAGGCAATGGCAAACCACCCCCTAAAAAGTCTGCTGTGAAAAGGTCGTGATGCAATGTCACCCTAGAGTCAGAAATGACTGGTGCTTGTACAGGGTACCTTTATAGTTACACTGCAGGACCAGTTATTTAAGATAGAAGTATGTAGCATTTACATAAAATAGAAAATATTTTTGCAATATAGTGTCTAGAGTTCTGTTTGTGAAAAGGGTGAAATAAATTATTCTGGTTCCAATTCAGGCAACTGTGCATGGACAATGGTAATGCGGTTTTAAAAGCTGAAATTTCACCAGTCAGCTGTTCAGTGATTAAGGGAAAATAGGAGTATTTAATCCAGCATCTCACTTCACCTCTGAAGTAATTGATCAGTAGAATATTGGCATACTAAAAACTATTTTGTATGTTGCTTTTCAACCAACCAGGGCCTTCAAGGTAATAAAAATCCTGGCACTTGAGAAGACTGTTGCAAAATACTGTTGCGGCATCCTTGTGATTCAATCATCCAGTTATATATAGCAGTCTTTTAAAATTAACTTTTGACTACTGTGACATTCTCCATCAACTATAAAACTTAACCTCATTTTGAACCAATCTCTCCACCAACATCAATTACCTGATGTTGAGGGTAACCCATTTGAAGCTGTTTTATGTATGATCACATACAGTATGGTCATTTACTAGTAGTAGAAATCAGGACCAGTTTCAGTGGGTCCTGGACAGAAAGTGCCTGGTGCCCCTCTCCCTTACTTGCCTCTGCACCCTTCCACTTACACCTCCCTGCCCACCTGCCTGTTTTCTCTTCCCCCACTGCCTAGCAGGACCACTGAAGGGACAGAGGGAACAAAACTGGAGAGGTCCCAACTTCCAAGTCAAATGGAGGGTCCCTGAAGCCAGTGTCATGCTGCATTCATAAAAATAATGCAGTTCTGACTGCAGCCACTAGGGGTTCATGGAAGGCGGAGCACAGTAAAAAGCTCTCAGAGGGTGTTTTTACATTCAGTTTGATCCAGAGTTTTAGTCCTCAAATCGCTTGCCACCTTTCCACTTTAATTATTTTCCTTTTACATTGGTGGATTTGCTCTGCTCATTTTGCTTAGCCAAACTTCTATATTTCCTGCTGAAAGTGTTTCAATTTGGGGAGGGGGGTCTCTGATCAGAGGGCAGGCGGAATACCAGTGCTTAGTTAAATGTATATGATTGCTTGGAAATCGTGTCAACACTGCAAAAACAATACAAATTTAAATTACAAGATGAGGCAAGCAATTTCAAGTGCTGTCAGTTCTCATGCAAATTACTATACCTTGTGGCTTTTGGAGGAGTCTTTTAAAACGCATGAAAACTTCTACAATACAAGTTTGAAACACCTGTAGAGAAATGACCGGATTGTAACGTACTCGAAGCGGAGACGAGAGTAGGGCAACATGGTTTATTAGGAGCACGTTGCAAGAGAGAGAACACGCGGGCCGGGTCCCGCTTATGTACAATCCCGGGTACAGCCTACTGGGTTGGTTGGGCCAATCCAGCCCCGTTGAACTTCCCGCCACAGCTGGAGATAGGCGGGGACAGGCTCCCGGCGCTGGGGCTCCTGGGACTGCCCAGTTGCCCCCCCCGTCGGGTCGCATGACATTTCTTGATACACTACACCCCTCCCCCCCTGGTTAATGTACAAAGTCCTGTAAGTATGCGGGGGGCCGGCGCTCCCGAGTGGACCGTCTGGGGGGTCCCGGTGGCGGCGGCGCGGCCGCCGAGGATGGTGCCTCGGTAGGTCCTGGAGTGGACGGGGGCGGCCCGTCCGGTTCCGCGGATCCCTCGGTTTCAGTCGGTTCCGGTACCTCCGGCGCCCGCATCACGGATGTTGGGATCGCGTCACCTAGGCGGTCTCCGTTAGGCTCCTCGCTGGATATAGCCTCGTCCGTGTCCGCGGGGGCCTCCGGAAGGGTGCGGCGCCTCAACTGATCAATGTGCCGCCGTAGTACCTGGCCCCCCTCCGTTGATATGTCGTAGTGGCGGGACCCGGTTACCCTCAGTACCCGCCCCGCCACCCAATCGGGGCCCCTTGCATAGTTTCGGGCGAAAACTGGGTCGCCCGCGAAGAAGCCCCGGGCGGCGTCTCGGACTTCGGGGCTCCCGCGGGTGTCTGAAGCCCGGTCGGGATGCAGCCGGTCCAGCCGGGTTATGAGTTTGCGTCCCATGAGGAGCTCAGCCGGGCTGACTCCTGTGACCGGGTTGGGGGTGATCCGATTATCGAAGAGGAACGCGGCCAGCCTGTGGTCCCAGTCCCCCTGTACAATTCGGCCGAGGGCCTCCTTTGTTGTGCGGACCATCCGCTCCGCCTGGCCGTTGGTGGCCGGATGGAAGGGAGCCGACCTTATGTGCCTGATCAGGTATCTTTGCAGGAACGCCTGGAAGTCGGCTGAGGTGAAGGCGGCCCCGTTATCAGAGACTATGGTGTCCGGGATGCCATGTGTGCATAGGACCCTGCGCAGAGCTCTGATCGCGGCTGTGGACGAGGTGGACCCTACGGGGATGACCTCCAGCCATTTGGTGTAGGAGTCCACTATTATGATGAAGGTCTGCCCCTGGAATGGGCCCGCAAAGTCGATATGGAGTCTCGACCATGGTTTCCGGGTGGACTCCCACCTAGTGACGGGGGCGCTGGGCGGCTCGGGCCGGGATTCCTGGCAGGTCTGGCACCCGCGGACCCAGCCCTCGATCTCCCCGTCCATTCCCGGCCACCAGACGTAGCTCCTGGCCAGAGCCTTCATTCGCACTATGCCGGGATGAGTCTCGTGTAGGGATTCTAGAACACGCTTTTGGAGCGGAGGTGGAATCACTACCCTACTGCCCCAAAGTATGCAGCCCTTGTGTGCGGCTAATTCCTCCCTCCTCGCCTTGTAAGGCTTGAATTCTTCCCCCATGTTTCCCTCTGGCCACCCCCTCACCACCCAGTCGAGCACCCGTGCCAGTGTCTTGTGTTTCTGGGTGGCCTTGGCCACCTCCGTTGCGTGGAGGGGCGGCTCTGGGAGGCTCTCTATCGTCATGACCTGGTGTGCGGGTGCGGGGTCCGGACCCGTCTCCGGAAGCGGCAAACGGCTAAGCGCATCCGCGTGTCCCATAGCCTTGCCGGCCCTATGAACCAGTGTGTACGTGTATGAGTTGAGGAATTGGTTCCACCTCAACACGCGCTGTGAGAGTATTTGGGGGGTTTGTCGGTCTGGGGCCAGTAGACCTAAGAGGGGCTTGTGGTCCGTGGCAATGGTGAACCTTCTCCCATATAGATACTCGTGGAACTTTCGGACCCCTGCCACGATTGCCAGGGCCTCTTTATCTATCTGCGCGTAGTTGCGCTCGGCTGAAGTGAGCTTGCGGGAGTAATATGCGACCGGTACCTCCCTCCCGTCCGGAAGCTGGTGCCCCAGGACTGCTCCCACCCCATACGGCGACGCATCGCAGGCCAGGATGACGGGGAGGGCCTCGTCAAAATGGTGGAGCACCGCATTGGACACCAGGACGTCCTTGACCGCCTGAAACGCCGCGGCCTGTCGTTTGCCCCAAACCCAAGGGGCTTTTTTGTCCAGCAGCCGGTGAAGGGGCTCCGCCAGGGCTGCCTTGTGGGGGAGGAAGGAGTGGTAAAAGTTGAGCACCCCCAAGAAGCTTTGGAGCTCCGCTTTACAAGTGGGAGCCGGGGCTTGCACGATGGCTCGGGTCTTTTCTTCCGTGGGGTGGATTCCTGCTGCGTCAACGGCGAACCCCAGAAACTCTACCCGTGGAACCCCCAGCAAGCATTTCTCTCTCTTGACCTTGAGCCCCGCTGCCTGGAACCGGCGGAGCACCTCTCGAAGGCGGTTGCCGAATTCATCGGGGTCCGGGGCGGCGACTAAAACGTCGTCGAAAAACGGCTGGACTCCTGGGATCCCTTTAAGGAGAGCGTCCATTAGGCTCTGAAAAATCCCCGGAGCGACGCTAACCCCAAACTGAAGCCTCTTTACCCGGAAAGCCCCCCTGTGGGTCACGATCGTTTGGGCCTCCGCCGTCTTATTGTCTACTGGGAGCTGCTGGTAGGCCTGGGCCAGGTCTAGCTTCCCAAATATCCTAGCCCCCGCTAGGGCGGCCAGGACATGGCTCACCACCGGCACTGGATAGGGGTTGTCCTGTAGTGCCTTGTTTATGGTGCATTTATAATCGGCACAGATCCGCACCTCCCCGTTTGGCTTGATGGGGGTAACGATGGGGGTTTCCCAGGTGGCGTAGTCCACCGGCTCCAGGACGCCTTGTGCCGTGAGGCGGTCTAACTCTGCCTCGATCTTAGGTTTCAAGGCGAACGGAACCCTCCTGGCCTTGAGCCGAATCGGTCTGACCGTGGGGTCTAGGGGCAGGGAGATGGGCGGCCCCCGGTAGCTCCCTAGGGACCCATCGAATACCTCAGGGAATTCCTTGCAAATCTCCCCGAACCCCCGGGGCGTTATGGTCTGGCCCACCCCCTCCACGCGGATTCCCAAGGGTTTGAACCAGGCCAGACCTAGCAGGGTGGCCAGCTGGCGCTTAACCACCAGGATGTCCAGCGGGCCGTGGAAGGACCCCCGCTCGACTTGCACCCGCGCCCACCCCGCAATTTGCACCGGGTTCTTCTGGAAGTCCCGGAGTATGAAGTCTGCCGGCCGAAGTTGCAGCCGCTGGCGGGGACACAGTTCTCTTAGGGTTTCTTCCGCAATAAGGGAAATGGAGGACCCTGAGTCCACCTCCATTTGGCAGGGGTTCCCCTCTATAAGGACCGCCACTTTGATTTTATCGGGGGAATCGTGGGGCAAGTTCAGTACCTGTAGGGACGTGGAGTCTACCGCGTGGGACTCCGCGGACTCGTGGTACGTGGTCGGCTTCCTGCGGTTGGGCTTGGCTCGGCAAGCCCTGGCAATGTGGCCGGTCTTTCCGCAGCTCCTGCAGTCCCAGGTCCGGTATTGGCAGTCTCTCCGCTCGTGGGGGCCGCCGCAGCTGGCGCACTTGGTGGCTGGGGCTCTCTCCGACGCTGGTGGTCGGTCGGTCGCTCGGGGGCGTTGGGTCGCTCTGTTGGGTGGCCCGGCTGGGCGGCGTAGCTGATGGGCTTCCTCCTCCTCGGGGCCGTCTTGGTCCAGCTCTCCGTGATGGGCAGCTTCCATCTTGGCCCGGGGAAACGTTCGTGCGGTTCGTTCCCATGCCACCGCTTCGCTGAAGGCGGCCTGGAGAGTAAGCTCTTCTTTGGCGAAGAGCTTCTGCTGGAGCCTCTCGTCGCGGAGGCCCCACGTGAATCTGTCCGCCAGGGCTTCCTCCAGTTGGGGGAGGTTGCAGTTCCCGGCGAGTTTACGGAGGGCCGCCAGGTAGTCTGCGGCGGACTCGCCCGCGATCTGGTCCCGTTTGTGGAACAGGAACCTGCGAGCCACCCGCGAAGGCTGTGGTGAGAAGTGTCCCGTGAGGAGTCGGATGATCTCGTCGTAGGATTTCTCTGCCAGACGGGCGGGTGCCGAGAGACCCTTGGCGATCTCGAACGTGGCAGGCCCGCAGACGCTCATGAGAACATCCCTCTTCGCTCCGGCGTCAGTGATCTTGTTGGCCCGGAGGTAGAACTCGACCCGCTCCGCGTAGGACTCCCATCCCTCTGGATTGGTTGGGTCGAAGGGCTCGAGGTAGCCGGTGATTCCGCTTTGGTTGGCCATGATGGCGGCGACAGTCGCTTGTTGCCCAGATCTCCGTCGTAGCCGCTGCGGCTAGGATCCCACCTTCGTCGCCAGTGTAACGTACTCGAAGCGGAGACGAGAGTAGGGCAACATGGTTTATTAGGAGCACGTTGCAAGAGAGAGAACACGCGGGCCGGGTCCCGCTTATGTACAATCCCGGGTACAGCCTACTGGGTTGGTTGGGCCAATCCAGCCCCGTTGAACTTCCCGCCACAGCTGGAGATAGGCGGGGACAGGCTCCCGGCGCTGGGGCTCCTGGGACTGCCCAGTTGCCCCCCCCGTCGGGTCGCATGACATTTCTTGATACACTACACGGATCAAAACTAGTTTTGAGAAAAACATTGCAGCAGCAACGCCAGAACTCATCTCAATGAAACAAATGTAGATACTTCAGGCAGCAACGATGCAAAACAGTTGTGTGAACGTTAGGTAATGTAAAAGATGAGTTTCCAATGTGGTGATAGAGAGTCACAAACTGTCAGTGTAAAAACATCCAGCTGGGCCTTTTAGCAAAGTTTACTGGAAGGCTGAAGGAAACCATTTGCTGATCAGCTCTTGCTAAACTCATCAGGCAATCCAAGTATTGGACCAAGGCAAGATCAGCCATGACAAGCTACAGTCCTTGCCAGGATGCAGCTGCCTAACAATGTAATTATCTCCTCCAGTCTATGGTTTGTTTTTTACTTTAGTTCCACCCACATCCTACAAAGCCAGATCTTGAAAAGGAGCAGCCCCATTA
Source organism: Heteronotia binoei (assembly GCF_032191835.1). Lineage (NCBI taxonomy): Eukaryota > Metazoa > Chordata > Lepidosauria > Squamata > Gekkonidae > Heteronotia > Heteronotia binoei. The sequence continues at coordinate 61,570,084 of NC_083226.1, forward strand.
GTGTGTGGTAGCAAAATTTTAAAGAACCCTTTCATTGTCTTTTCCTACATTTCTCTAACTTTTTTTCTACACTTTTTTCTACCTTTGTTTTGCTCTCTTCCTTTCATGATTCACCATTTATCTATCATTTCTCCCCCCCCCAATTTAAAATGTTCTCTTCTCTTTCATTTTATCCTTACAGCACCCCTGTGAGGTTGGTTAGGCTGAGAGTATGATGAGCCTGAGGTCACCCAGGAAGCTTCCACAGCAGAGCGGGGATTCAAACCTGGGTTTCTCAGACGTACTCCAACACTTTTACCACTACACCAGTTTAGCTTCCATTCAAAATAGTATATGGAGGGAGGGTCTGGAGATAACGTTGGCCAAGAAATTCTAATTCCTTTCATTTTTGACATGATCATCCTGAAGCTGGTGGCCAATTTGATTATTTTAGATGCACAGTAACAGCCAGCCAAGTGATTTTTGTTATGATGTTTAGTTTGGATCAGGGTCATATGCAGGGGTTCCAGATGGAATTTTTGTTCAGGGGCCCATGGTGGTTCTCAGCAGTCTTGCTGCCTAACCACCCATCCTTCTCCCACCTAGGGCTGCCAAACTCCCAGGCTGGGCAGGGGTTCTCCATAGAGCCATAGAGTTTTCCCTCCCAAATTGCTAGAGCGTCCAGCAAAACCATAGAGTTTTCCTGGACACTCCTAGAGCAGCTGGCATGCAACATCGCCAGCATGATGACATCAATTGTGAGTGACACCATCACATCACACTGCATGTGCTACGGGGGACTTGGCAATCCTACTTCCACCCACTTGCTCATTTTCCAGTCCCCGCCAATGTTGGCACGACCTCCCCTGTGCTGGGCAGTGTGTACAGCTGGCAGTGGGAGTGGTGGGAGGACTCATAATGAGCCAATGGGCAGTAGGAGAGTTGGGGTATGTGTACCAGTGGGCCTCACCAGAAAACCTGGGCCTTGGCAGTTGCCCTACCTCAGGATGTGCTGAAACCAGTCCTGATGGGAATTGCATATCTGAGCCAGGCCACTGGTCAATCTATAAAAAGGAACTCACAATGCTGGTCAACAAGCCACCCCCAAAATCTGAGAGCAGCCAGGGCTTTTTCTGTAGCAGGAACTCCATTGCCAATTAGGCCACACACCCCTGATGTAGCCAATCCTCCTGGATCTTACAGCAGCCCTGTACTAAGAACCCTGTAAGCTCTTGCCGAATTGTGTGGCCTAATATGCAAAGTGTGTGGCCTAATATGCAAAGGAGTTCCTGCTACAAAAAAAGCCCTGAGAGCAGCTATCAAAAAGCAGGATGCCTTCTACTTCAGACTATGCACAATAACTAGCTTCACTAGACAACTCCTCTAAAATTACTGTCCTGATGATAGGAAAAAAAGAGAGAGAAATACCTCTGCTTCTGTCATGGTTGTGGCATGTTAAACCAACCCTGCCTTGGTTTAATTTGATCCCTGCCTCTGGCTGTCTCTTATATTAATGCCCCCTATAGACCTGGAGCTAATTTCAAAGAGAGCTTTTGGCTACTCTCATCTGATCAAGTTGCAACAAACACACAGACATACTGTTGGCTCATTGCCTTTTATGTCAACTTGTGTGTCTAAGAAAGCATTTGCTTCACCTGTGCAATATCCATGTGTCCGGTTGTTGTCAAAGGCACAGGAATAGGGCCAGTTAAAAAGATAACAACCTACCTGTATATAGAAATGGCAATTGGGGGAAGGGATCTGGGTATAGGGTTGCCAAGTCCAATTCAAGAAATATATGGGGACTTTGGGGGTGGAGCCAGGAGACATTGGGGGCGGAGCAAGGGTGTGATAAGCAGAATTGAACTCCAAGGGAGTTCTGGCCAACACATTTAAAGGGACAGCACACCTTTTAAAATGCCTTCCTTCCATAGAAAATAATGAAAGATAGGGGCACCTTCTTTTGGGGCTCGTAGAATTGAACCCCCTGGTCCAATCCTTTTGAAACTTGGGGGGTATTTTGGGGAGAGGCACTAGATGCTATACTGAAAATTTAGCGCCTCTACCTCAAAAAAACAGCCTCCCCAGAGCCCCCGATACCAGCAGATCAATTCCCCATCATTCCCTATGGGAATTGTTCATGGAGGTGCATAATGGCTGTGGGGGTGGGGCTTCCCCAGCCGGCCAGCTGGCTGGGGGAGGGGGGAAGCCTGTAAAACTGGGGGATCCCCCTCTGGGACCTGGGGATTGGGAAGCCTATCTGGGTAACAAATTACAAAAAGAATTCTCTTTGTATTCATAAGTAAGAATGACACAACGCAGAGTACTAACCACTATACGATCACGGCCATTTTACTCATTTTATGTACATTTACTCATTTTATGTACATTAGCTCCCCTGCATACTCTATTTTCCAGGATTTTATATTACTTACATTGTTATTTGTACTGCTAAATCTGTTTTATGCCAATAAAGGTTTGTTGTTGTTGTTGGTAAGAATGACAACTAGAAAATAATGTGCTATATTTTAAATAACAAAGCATTTATTTTGACTTCAGTTGCTATGTTCCCAAGGATAAAGGTAGATTATGCAAATATTTTCAATCTATTTTCAGTCAGGAGGAAAAAAAAGATTCCTGTAAATGATGGTGGGAGGAGGAGGTGCAGTCAAAGCAAGATAATGTTCCAAAGTTTTGTGACTCTCTTGCAATGTTCTATCCCTTTGTTACTTCCAAACTGTTGTCTTCACAGAGCTTCATGTCTCTCCTCATAGTTAACTCTTGAAATCAAACCCCTGATAAATGTCACTTCTAAATGGCAAAACTAACTCAGAGAGGGGAAGGGTCAATTGCCTCCCTCTGCTTCTTCTCTATCCCAGAGCACTACAGATGAAGCAATTTCTGCTTAGAAATAGAGGTGTGTCTGAAGTGGCCATTTGGCATAGTTCTGTGGCATGGAATTTAGGTTACCTTGGTTTAAGATTCTATTGGCTTTATGATCTCAGAACAACAAATTAGATAACAATAATCTTTTCAGTAATTCATATTGGTTTGCTTTATGACAAGCTGCTTTATGACAAGTTGCTTTCCATTATGGTTCTTTGAGCATGGCTGAATTATTATTATTCTTTTGTTCCATGTCACCAGTATGTCACTAGCTCTTTTAATTTTCTACAAAAGTACATTATCATTCTCTCTGCAGTCATTTTTTTCATTTTCTGAAGTTGCTTCCATCTCAGCCACCCCAATGCTTGTATAGTTATCAAGTTCACAAGTCTAACGGTTGACCAGGGCACTTTATACTCCCCTTTCTGCTTCCCTGGTGTTCTTTCATCCTTAAGTTCTTTGCTGATTTCTTTCTTGCTGTTTTTGTGGTCATCTGGTTCCCACTTGTCCATTTACTGCTGCTTTTACTACAGGGGAATGCTTGGTTGCCAGCACAATCTTTCCCTTTTGTGGTGATATCTCTGACAACTCCTTGAGCAGGAGGATACACTTGAACCATGTAATTCCCCTCCCAATTCCACATAGACATTAACATAATTGGCACATGGATAAATAGTCACTGTAATTCTTACACTGTCCCTTCCTCTCTTCTACCTTATCAGACCACTCATGCCAGTTCTTTTTTCATGCCTCAGAGGCCATACCAAACCAATTTTTCATTGGAAGTGGTGTCATTCTGCCATTTCTCTGCTGCTGACCTTTGAAGCACCAAAGCGGAATGGGGAATTGCTGGGAGGTCCCTATTGGGGACTTGATACACGGTATCTGCTGCCCTGTAGGAAGTGCCTCTTCAGCTGTGCTGTTTTAGCATTTCTATACAAAGCAATGCTACAAAAATATCAAAGTCTCCAGTGCTCTCTCATTAAAAAGGGACAAACTCAGGTAAATGCTACCCTTATAACTTCTCAGCACTCAGAGAACTAGCACTGGGTATTTACTCTCTTTCCCTGTTCAAAGAACAGAAATCAATTATGGTTTCTTATTATTGTTTGCTGCTCATTTGGTCGTATGCACAAAAAAACCCCAAGCCTGACCTGGAGCTATTTTTTAATTTCAAAAGAAATCACACTGCTACTTCTCATTGCTTTTATTACTGCTTGGGTTGATTAGGTTGTTCTTATGGGTGATGGTTGATGTACCTGCAATTCATTCAGTCCTTGAATTAAAGCTTAGTAGTGGTCAAGAAGTTATTATCTGTGAGGCAAAAGTTTATAATGATGAGCCATTTTTCTTTTCTTTTAAGCTTGTTGTTTTGTTGCCTTTTAGCTGAATACACAGATAGTGTGGGAAGCTATTGCCTAGTCACACCCCAGTTCTCCACAGCTAATCATATTATTGTTGTGTATCAACAGTGCTACAATTGCTATCCAAAACGGTTTTGAGATTTATAGAGATGATAGATTTCAAAAATCTATTGTGAGGAATTAATCCCACATACCAACATGAATGAGAGTGTCAGGGCCAAGCTAGATGTGATGATGGGGGGCTCCATGACTGGACCTACAAAATGTTTTATTTTATCTTTAGAACAGTGGGGGGGGGGGAGGCTTGGGGGGAATTCCATGCATTGCCTTTTTAAATTCTTGGCAGAATGCACACAGATGTGAGCCTACAGCTTTGTGCTTTTAGGACATTATTTTTGTATTTTTATTTATTTACATTATTTTTAGTCTGCTTTCCTCACAGGGACTCAAGGCAGCATTGTCATCTGCATATTCATAAACAATATCTCCAATTTTATTTCCATAAGCTAAAAGCATCTGCAGCATAAAGCAATCCCAGAAATTAATTGTTTTTGCTATTATGATGCACTATTGTTGACCCTGGAGGAGCCCCATGGTGCAGAGTGGTAAAGCTGCAGTACTGCAGTCCAAACTCTCTGCTCACGACCTGAGTCCAATCCTGGTGGAAGCTGGGTTCAGGTAGTCAGCTCAAGGTTGACTCAGCCTTCCATCCTTCCGAGATCGGTAAAATGAGTACCCAGCTTGCTGGGGGGAAAGTGTAGATCACTGGGGAAAGCAATGGCAAATCACCCCATAAAAAGTCTGCCGTGAAAACGTCATGATGCGACGTCACTCCAGAGTTGGAAACTACTGATGCTTGCACAGGGGACTAAAAAGGGACCTTTAACTTTATTGTTGACCCTGACAATTTAATGAATTTAGGTTTTAAAAAGTCTGAAGTTTTGGCTAAAGAGGCACTGAAGTCAAGTGTTACAGTTACCAATAGATTGGTGAAGAGTAGTCTATTACAGGAGAACATTCACCTGACTAGACAGTATACGTGGTCTAGAGGTGGAAAAATAACCCTAATACCTACAATATGTGTGGTTAACAATGACGGATGTTTTCCTTCACAGTTGATGTTCGTTTTCTACTGTCTTGAGTTCAGAACATATTTTTTTCACTATTTCAAATTTTAATATAAGAGAATAACTTGACAAAGGAATAAATCTAGTGTTAGTTGGAAAGAACGGTCCAGGAATGAAATCTTTCAGTCCCCCACGGATAGGCAGAGTACCTTGCTGTCCTCTTTGGGAGCACAAATTCCTGGGGCCCCCTACTTCATGTCTCAGTATTTAGAGCAGGAGGAAAGCACTAAGAGGGAAGCCAGAAGGAGCAGGACAGGGGCTGGGTGGAGTTAACTGTTCTGCCTGTCTCCCCCCCTCCCCACACACACTGCTTTAGACATTGCAGGGAGAAAAGTCAGATTCCATATGGCTACTAGAATTCCCTCCTCCCAAAATCAGGGAATAAGCAGCCCAAAGTGAGACATTTACAATCAGGAAAACTGTGAGGGGGATGGGGGCAGGCGGGGGGGGGGGGGGAATGAGTCCACTTCCTCAGCACTCTGCTCCCATTCTTCTCATAGAACTCCCATTGTCATTCTTGTCATGGAACTCCAATGTCACATGTCGGTTGGCCCTTGGCAACTTTTTTTGAATAGGAATAACAAAATGACTGACTGGAGCTTGACTTTAGTGACATTCACAAAAATAATACGCAGATTATGTTAGGCTGACAATTAAAAAATACACATTACCTATTCCTTGCTAATCTGTACTTTAGCTTGAAAGTACAATATTGCTTTGGAGGTTCTTTTCTGATTAGGATCCAGTAATTTATCTTACTGTTTCTCCCTAAGGAAGGTTGATAAAGCAGAGGATACAGAAATATCCACCACCTCCATGGCTGCTTCAGTCATCCCATCTGCTGCTGATTTCATCAGCTGGAGGCGCAACTGCATCCTTATCTAGGCATTTTTTTCAAGGGATTAGTGTGGGTAATTTGGCACTGATAAGCAGAAAAACAATGTCTCTCTCCCAACAGGCCAGATATTTTAAAGCCTGGAGGGTTTTTTCCCAATATTGATTGCCACTTAGAGCCTCTCATTTTGAGGCAATGCCATTATAATACATAATTACAACTGTATTTAATCTCACTTAAACTTTTGAACTAGAGCTCAGCAGGGTTCAGTTTTGGAACCTTCTGTCAGTGCTAGGATTAAACATTTGAATGTAAGGCCAGTGTTCATTTATTAGCATAGATATCTCCTGATCAACTATAAATGGCATTCTTGAATGCATTTGTAAAGACATTTTCTGCGTTTAAACTTTTTTTGTGCCTATGGAGAGCTAAAAACTTGTCCATCTTCCATAGAGCAAACACGTCAAACCCTATGCCAAAAGATAAATGGATACAAATTGATGTCAAGAATCATAAACTGAGGCCCTGACCTGGATAGCTCAGGCAAACCTGATCTTGTCAGATCTTGGAAACTAAGCAGGGTTAACTGTGGTTAGTATTTGGATGGGAGACTGTCCCTGAAATACCCAGTTAGAAGGCAAAAAGGGGCAGAGGCTGATCCAGCCCCCCTTCCTTGAATATCCTCCAGGCCCCAGTAGGGCTTAGTTACCAGAGGTTGACATGACTTCCAGGTGCGCGCGCACACACACACACTAAATACAAAAATACACACACCAAAAAACCCTGAGAAGCTTATAGGAGAACATTTCAGCCTCCCAGGACACTCAATGGGAAACCTCAAAAGTAGCCATTTTATTGCAAAAGAATTTCAAAAATAGGAGATTGCTGAGTTACAAGTTATGAGAACACTCAGAACAATGGAATCCCCAGGGCTTAACAGAGATATCGGTTTCTTATCTCCCTACACATGCTAGCATTCAGTTCTCACATGTGTTTGTAAACTTTTATTATACTGTGTGCTAATCTGCTGCTATTCACAGGTTTTACCAATTGCCTTAATCCAATTTTAGCTCTAATTGCCCCTTCCTGACAACATCCACCTCACCTGCTACCTATATGTAATGGTTGGTGAATTCTGTTTCAATGTATCTGAAGATGTGCATGCACACAAAGGCTTATACCCATAATAAAAAAAATTTGGTCTTAAAGGTGCCTCTGGTTTTGTTAAAATAAATACCTGATATTCTTAGAGATAGGTGGTATACACTTGATGCAGCCTTAATAGCATTTTCATGTCTTTCTGCTTGATCATGACTATGTAGGCTCCTATTAATCCCATTAGTATACTAAACCTCCTGTAAGAAGCTCTGGGTGCTATATATTTTTTCATTCATTTTATGATCACTCTGAAATAGATAATCTGAGAGATGTGACTGGCCCAAAGTCATTCAGTGAGCTTCATGGTTAGAAAAAGTTTGAATCCCTGTTTTCAAAGTATAAGTTATGTACTTTCTCCACTACTATCACACTGTATCTTAATGCTGAACTGTCTGAAAATACCTCTTGTCTACTAAAATAAATGCAATCTCATTTTGACAATAACTCTCGTACAGTAGAAGAATCCCAGTATGCATACTCTAGGGCTCAGCTCAATATTTGTAAGCAGTGTTTAGTGCCTCTCACACACAATAAATACCACTGTATTTTGGACTCAGACAAGAACTACAGAAGACATAATTGTTGAAAATAGTGGTTAACTGTCTATCCTTTCCTTTCCAGTCTTTATATAGTAGTTTATTGTGTTCACATCACCATTTATTGGTGTATCCATGCAGTCAGTCAGATCAAGTCCTAGATCCAGCAGTCTCCCTCTCTTTTCTGAAGGTGTTGGCATGCAAATGAGTAAGATCAATAGCTGCCCAACTAGGTGCATTCTCTGGTGTGGCCCCCACATTCTGGAATGGTTTGCCTGAGAGGGTCAGGAAGGCTGAGAACAGATGGACATTCTGGGGCGGCTTGGAGGTGTCTCGAATCGGGATGGCTCAAAAAGAGCTGTCTCAATGCCTCCGCATGTTCACCTGCATGCCGCCCCCATCCCGTCTGTGCGACGGCTGGCTGCCTCTGCAGATTCAGATTCTCCAGAAGCCAGATTCCTTTTTTCCCCCTTGGGGGCAATCACTCATGTGCACAAGTGCCCCAGTGCTCTGAATGGTTTATTTAAAAAAAAAAACACCTGGGACCAGCTTGGGGCAGCTTGGCAGTTCCACACCGCCAAGTTGTCTCACTTGCACCCTTCCCCTTCCAGATGGTGGGGAGGCAACTGATGGCCGGCTCAAAGGTTTGCTACCACTTTGGAAGTGGTAGCTTTTTGAGCCAGTCTCAGGCACCTGGAGGATGGGGTGAGGACGGGAGGAGGATGGTCAGCAGATGTTGCTGTCTGTACAGATTTTTTGGGTCGACTTCAGAGGTGTCTCTAAGTCAACCCAAAGTGCCGGTCTGTAATCAGACCTTTGGAAGCCTTTTCCCGCCTCTCCCATAGCCTTCCTGGGATCAGGGAGGGAGGGGGAGGGGGATAGGAGCCCCAGCAGCGAATCCAAAGCATGTATAGCAGTGCCCACCTCATGACCTCACTGGATCTCTTTATATCAGTCTCTTCAGGGTATTTTACTTTGTTATCTGTGTTTTAACAATTTATTGATAGCATATGGTTACACAACTTAATTATTTCTTCACTATTTCAGTATTAACCCATATGACATTTCTATCCCCCCTCCCTCCAATGATGACTTCCCCGAGGTTATAAATTCAAGTTCAATACTAAAGGTACTACTAACTGATCAAAATTCAATATATATATTCTTACTACTAAAAAATTGTCCAATATCTTTTTACTTTCCACTCTTCCTCCATATATCCTTTAAATTTCCTCCACTCCCTTTTGAATATCTCTAAATCATAGTCTCTTAGTGTTCTAATTAGTTTGTCCATTTCACACCATGATAAAACTTTCATGGTCCAGTCCCATTTCTCCGGTATCTTTTCTTGCTTCCAAAGCTGCGCGTATAGTGTCCTAGCAGCTGATAGCAGGTACCAAATTAGAGTCCTGTCTTCCTTTGGAAATTTTTCTAATTGTAATCCAAGCAAAAACGTCTCTGCAATTTTCTTAAAATCATAACCCAAAATTTTGGAGATTTCTTGTTGTATCATCTTCCAGTATTCTTTCGCTTTTTCACATGTCCACCACATATGGAAGAAAGAACCTTCATGTTTTTTACATTTCCAACATCTATCCGACATTTTCTTGCTCATCTTAGCCAGTTTTTTCGGAGTCATATACCACCTATACATCATCTTAAAACAGTTCTCTTTTATACTCTGACAAGTTGATATCTTCATTGAGTTCTTCCAAAGATATTCCCATGCATCCATTTGTATTTCTCTGTTCACATTAATTGCCCATTTGACCATTTGGGACTTTACTACTTCTTCTTCTGTAGACCATTTCAATAATAACTTATATACTTTTGATATCAGTTTTTCATTATCACCAAGCAGAACCCTTTCCAATTCTGTTTGTTCTCGTCTAATTCCCTCTGATTTAATATCATTTTTCATCAAGCTTTTAATTTGTTGCATTTGAAACCAGTCATACTTATTATTTAGCTCTTCCGAGGATTTTAATTCAATTTTGTCTCCTTAGGGTATTTTACTTTGTTATCAGATGGAAATAGAATTCACTTCGTAGGGGACCACAGCAGCTTTGTTAGTTTTCCCCAAAAATATAGGCTCTAGAGAACTTTAACGCAAACCACAGATTTTATTTTAACACAGGGGATATGGGAGATATTTACACAGGGGATATGGGAGATATTTACACAGGCTACCATGTTGCTCAGTTGTTTCAGGCTTTACAATAACTTTTTCTTTTCTTAAGACTCTCAGTTTCACGGTTCACAGTTTCCATATAATATTCTCTCCACCTCTAGCAAAGGCTGGCCTCTTGGGAATGATGTGCCAAGTCTCACCCGTCGACTGGAGTCTCTACTCCTAGCCCTTCTGACTTCTTAGACCCACATCTGTCCCCTCAACCACCTCACTAGTTCTTTAGAGAAGTGTATAGGTGTCTGTGACCGTTCAGGTCTTGACTGACTCACACTGGTTACACACACAGCTCTCTTGGCTGTTTTTGTCGAGCTTGCAGTCAGCTTGCCCTCTCCGGAAGACTTTCCCACCACTGCCTCAAGCTCCTTCAAAGAATCAGCTGCCCTCTCAGCCTCTGTCAGGCACGAACTGACTCTCTCAGTTTCTGTCAGGCTCCCTGCCTCTGACTTCTGACAGGCACCAACTCTGACAGACACCAACTGACTGACTGCCTCAGCAGTTAGCTGTCACTCACACACTTTCCCTCCCTGAGAGTTCCGAGCACTCTGGCCCCACCCTCAGGTCACCTGATGCAGGCCCTGTGCGTCTTCAGTTTCTGGTTAACCCATAGCTTTCCATCACATGTCCCTCCCCCTTCTTAGACATTGCGCAAGGCGAAAGGTCTCAGCCTTTTGCTGAGCAATGGGACATGGGCACACTTACTTGGGTTACACTATGTTATAACTTCACACCTTTTGTTATAACACCAACTTCATAACTATATACATTCTTCATCAGTTATACAGACTAATATCTTCTATAACATTACTATACAAACAGACTTTTCAAAATTTACATTCTTCTTGACAGTGCATCCGCAATCACATTTTGCTTCCCAGGGATATGCCGTATGTCAAAGTTGTAATCTTGGAGCTGCAAACTCCACCTTATAAGTTTGCTGTTTGCATCTTTTACCTGGTTCAACCATTTCAGGGGAGAATGATCTGTACACAGTGTAAACTTCCTTCCCCATAGGTATGGTTTCAACTTACCTATTGCCCATACAATCGCTAAACACTCTTTTTCAATTACTGAGAGGTGTTGCTCTCGGTCCAATAACTTTCTACTCAAATACAGAACTGGATGGTACTGTCCTTCCTCTCCCTGCTGACTTAATGTTGCACCTACCCCAACATTAGATGTGTCAGTAAAGAGGGTAAACTCCTTTGAAAACTCTGGAGTTCTCAACACTGGTTCAGTGGTCAGAACCACTTTCAGATGTTCATAAGCTTTTTGACACTCTGCATTCCAGTTTACTGGATCAGGGTTCTTCTTCATGGTGCACTCACATAGCGGTGCTGCTATCGCGCTAAACTCAGGTATAAACCTTCTGTAGTATCCTACTACACCCCAAAATGCTCGAATTTGTTTCTTGGTTTGGGGTCTGGGCCACTCGTGTATGGCTTGCACCTTTCCCCAATCTACTTTGATCTTACCTCCTCCTAGCACATGCCCTAAATACTTAACCCGCATCTTTCACTCGTTGTAACACAATGGCCACATGCTTCAAATGTTCTTTCCATGTAGCACTGTAAATAGCAATATCATCAATATATGCAAGAGCAAATTCTTTCAGTCACACTAACATCTTATCAATTAATCTTTGGAACGTGGATGGAGCGTTCCTTAACCCAAATGGTAATACAGTAAACTCAAAGAGTCCCTCTTTGGTTAAAAAAGCTGTTTTCTGCTGATCTTTAGGATCCATAGCCACCTGCCAATACCCTTTTGTCAAATCTAAGGTGGTAATAAAATTGGCAGCTCCAATTGTCTCAACCAACTCATCTATGCGAGGCATTGGATATACATCCGGTACTGTGATTTTATTCAACCTTCTATAGTCCACACAAAACCTTATGGTTTTGTCCGGTTTGGGTACTAGTACTACAGGTGAGGCCCACGGACTTTCTGATGGTACAATCAAACCCAATTTCAACATTTCTTCTACCTCCTGCTGTACATACTTGGCATTCGGGCCGGTCACTCTATACGGTTGGAGTGCCACAGGCCTCGAATCCCCCGTGTCAATCTTGTGACACGCTAGGTTTGTCTTACCTGGTACATCTGGAAAAATTGTTTTGTACCTTCCCAATATTGTTTGTAACTGGCCTCTTTGTTCTCCATTAAGAGAAGGGGCGAACTGAACCTCATTAATGGTCTCTTCCTGGGATATTTTCCCCCAACCCGACAATTCAGTTCCCGCACACTCTCCCTTCTTAGCAATTAAAACCAAATTACCCCTATCAAAATAAGGTTTTAACATGTTTACATGGAACACTTTACATTGTTCACCATTCTCACTTAAGTTCACTACATAGTTCACGTTGGAGACCTTATGGGCGATGGTATAAGGTCCCTCCCAGGCCACATCTAACTTGTTCTTTTTCCTGGGCTTCAAAACCAGTACTCTGTCTCCTGGCTTGAACTCTCTGTCTCTGGACTTGGAGTCGTACCACTGCTTCTGCCGTCGTTGCGATCTTCTCATGTTGTCTGCAGCAGCTGTCCTCACCTCCTGCAGATGTTGTTGTAGTTCGTGTAGGTAAGAGATGACATCTGTCTCCTGGATGCCTTCATTCCCGGACCACGCCTCTTTCAGAACATCAAGGGGTCCTCTGGCTTGCCTCCCATATAAGAGTTCAAATGGGCTGAAACCGGAACTTTCTTGGAGTACCTCCCTGTGATACCCAGGAAGACACCCCTGTACTTATTCCTAAACCATGCACCCCTGGAATGTGATATTGCAATGTAACCCTAGAATATTAATTGGATACGGCAATGCCCATTTGAATTGGAATGGTCTTTCTTGCACATAAGGAAGACAAATCCAGTTCCTTCTTGACCCAAAGCAGGTCTGTAATGTGATTCTGGTTCACAAGCCAGAACAACATGTGGCCAGCTGAAAGGTTGAGAAGCGTCCATCTTTCTGCTCCTGGGAATGAAAAAGTTTCAGGCTCAGAGAGACTGGTGGGCAGTGCCATAAAAATTCCTTCACTTTTGGCAACCTTTAAAAGTCCTGTTATCAAAGCATAAGGAAATAAGAATGACCCAGGAAACCTCCAACAAAAATAAATGGCTTGTATCTGGTAATCCTCAGGACAAGATGGTAAAAACGCAAAGGTTAGAGGCCAAGCACTCCTTTTGTTGTGAATGTGTGGTATAACCTGTAAACTGATCTCACAATTCTGACTTTTAACAAAGTTTCTATTTTTCTTTAATTAATTGCTAAGGCCATCAAAGTCAGCCAGTCCCCTGACCACTTGATGGATGCCCATCCATGGTTGACACTAAGAGAGAAATCTATCACTTTTGGGAAGCTTCAAAGGAACCAGTTTTGGGAAAAACAAGGCCATAGTCATTTGGCCAATGTAATTAAAATGCCTATGTTGGGGTATGGATCTATGATACGAATGGTCTCTGATTGGATATTACACATATGACACCCCGACTTTCCATTGGTGTGACACTCTGCCCCCTCATTGGGTAGTGGAATTGAGTGATGTGACGTAATTTACCCTAGAAAACAGACAACCCAACCTGTCAGGTTAGGGAAAAAGCACAGGAAAAAGGGCAGCGCAGCGAGAAGCGTGGGAAGAAAAGGGAAAAAGGGAATCCCTTCATCCTCTCCTTCCTCCACCCCCTTCCTACCCTCACCCCCCCCCTCCTCTCAAGAGAAATCTCCCTCCAGAAGCCTTGCATTTCCTCTGACTGAGTCTACCCTGCAAGATCTAGGTATTGTATCACCTTCCCCCACCCATGCTTAATCAGCTAACCTCTTTTGTAATTCCTCTTGTATGCTTGAAATTGTTTGATTGAGATGTAACTATTTGAAACCTATGCTATAATAAAATCCATCATTAACCAAAGGATTTTCAGTGGTCTATCTCCGTAGACAAAGACATAGATCCCATACACCTCACCTCTCGTAGGCCTACCATTTTGAGCTAAGAAATATTAATATTCCCCAATAAAAAGTTGTTTGAGGTGTAACACCTGTACCCGAAGAGCAGGTGTTGCAACCGCTGGTCCCATTCATTGGGATGCTTGTATGCGTAAGTCTTCAGCATATGGTTCAGGGTGCCATTAAACCTTTCACTGAGTCCATTTGCTTGTGGGTGGTATGCCGTTGTGGTCACATGCCGGATTCCACAAGCTCTTAACAATTCTTGCATCACATTTGACATAAATGTGGTGCCTAAATCAGTCACCATCTCTTTTGGAAAACCCAATCTTGCAAACACATTTAGCAGGGCTTCTGCCACTGTCTTAGCCTCAATGTCCTTAAGTGGAACCGCTTCTGGATACCTGGTGGCATAATCTACGATGGTAAGGATGTACTTGTTTCCCCTTCTGGTCACTCTGGAGATAGGACCAACGATATCTACTCCTATCTTCCCAAAGGCTTCAGTGACTATAGGGACTGGTTTTGTCTAGAGCTTTCCCCACCAATTGGCAGGCCTGACACGATTTACAAAAAGCCCTTATGTCCTTGCCCATATTTGGCCAAAAGAACCGTTCTTGCACTCGGTCCCTTGTCTTATTGATGCCAAGGTGAGAGGCCATGGGTGATGCATGAGCCAAATCCAACACTTGCATCCTATACTTTCTTGGCAGGACTAATTGCTTCTTTCTTTCCCATACTACGTTATGTTTTCTTTTTAAGGCCACCCGGTATAGTTTCTGGTCTATCACTTTAAACTGGCATGGGTGTTCAATTGTGATCTCAGTATCACTCACCCCAGCTCTCTGCCATAGTTCCTTCAGGCTGTCATCCTGTTGCTGTTCTCTGAGAAATTCTGCAGCAGGGATGGTCTGCAACACTTCCCTTTCTCTTCTGCTTTTTTTTGGGGTGGGGGTGCTGTTTGGTCTACTTTTCATTGTTTAAAAGGCCACTTTTTTAACAGTTGAGTTTGTTGGCCTTCTGTTTGGATCTATTTTCTATTGCTGCAGGTTTTGCATCCTCCTGTTCTTTTTTTTTGGGGGGGGGGGGTGTTGTTGTTGACTGATTTGGCCTAAGGTTTCTTATTGGTGAAAAGGGGGGTTCAAAGTTAAGTTTCTTTCTTTCTGTCATGTTTTGGTTTTTTTAAGTTACCTCTGGTTGGTGTGTGGGCTATGTGGAGTGGGGTTTTTATAGAGTTGTTTTTGGAGTCTGAGGCTGCTTTCAGTTTGCCTAGGGCCACTAAATAGGCTGCCCCACTAATAAGGGTTTTTTTTAGGGATTGTGTTTTTTGAAATTTAAAAAAAAATTAATCCAGTTTAGGGCTTTATCTTCTTTCAAAATTCAACTAGGCCAGATAGGGGTGATTTAAAAAGATTTTAGGTTTCTCATGAAAGGCAGCATGACTACTAGGCCACATCAGGCTCCCTTTTAAAGAGACTAGGGTTGCAGTGCATCTTGCTTTCAGCTACTCAAAGCTGGTGCATCCTTAAATTTCCATAGGGTAAACCACAGCTTCTCTCAAGTTAGGGGACACCTTATTTCTAGTTTGCAAGGAAATCCAGTTTGTCCCAGGATCTTGTTAGGAGAAATTTCACTAGGAGGATATAACAAAGATTGCCTTCATCTCAAGGTAACCCTTTAAAAACTAGCCAGGTAGAGGCAGGATCACCTAGTCTCCTAAACTTTACCAGATCACTACTACCCCAACCCAAAGAAGGACAGGTTAGGGACCAAAGAAAAAAACAAACAAGTTTTAGTGGGAGGGTTTTTTTAAAAGAAGTCAGGGCACCTGTTGGTTCAGGGTACAGAGCAGTGAGTTAGGTTTGTAAAAAAAACCCACTCTCAGTTCAGGTTGTGAGGGTGACATGAGTGACAGGCAGCAGAAGAGGGGCCCTGGGGGCAAGGCCAAGGAGAAGACTAGAGGTGTGGAGGGGAGGGGGAGGACCAAGGTCTCCCCTCCACCTGTGCGTAGGGCCACTCCACAGCCGCCTACCAGCACTCCGACCTCTGGCCAGAGTGTGATGAAGAAGAAGACCTGCCTTGGGCCCTTCATCGAGGTTGCTGCTGGGGCACCCCCAGCAGAGGTGCCATTAGGTGCTGGCACTGAGCAGGAGGAGAAGCTGGTTGAGGAGGACCAGCCCCCTTCTTTGGTTCCTTCGGGCACCAGCAATCCTTCAGGGGGTAGCCAGGAGGGGAGGCCGCATGGGGTGGAGGGAGAAGAGATGGAGACACATGAGGTGCCTCCATCTCCGCCCACTTCCCCCCCGTGGCCAGACCCTCCTGCCACCCCGAGACACGATGTGTCTGCCCCAAGCACCTCATAGGAGGTGGCTCCGGACACCAAAGCTGCCAGTCAGCTTGGGCATCTGTACACCTCCAAAGTCTGGAAGTATTTCAAACTTATGGAGGATCCACACTATGCTCAGTGCCAGCTGTGCAGGGCCCGGATCAGTCGTGGGAGGGACCCTGCCCACCTGACTCCGAGGGGGATGTGGAACCACCTGCGGAAGCACCACTCAGCGGTGTGTCTTAAGGGGGAGAAGCAAGCTGGTGCTGCGGTGCCCAAGCAGCCAACATCACCCAGCCAGGAGGCCAGTTCCATTGCGACTACCTCTGGTGCTCTCCAGGAGCGTTCTGTGGGAGTACAGGAACGCCAGCCATCTCTGCCTGAGATGTTTGGTAGGGGTGGCACCTGTGTGCCAAGAGAGGGAATCAGGTATGGCAGGAAGGTGATCACCTGGAACCTTGCCAGGTCGGTCACCCATGGGCTTCCATTTTCAGTGGTCGAGAATCCTGGGGTGCTAGGGTTGCTCGAGTACCTGGTGCCCTGGTACAAAGTTCCTGCTAGAACCACCCTTAGCAGGACCATTGTGCCAGCTGTTTTCAGGGCGACCAGATCTGTGGTGAAAAAGCATTTGTCCTCTGCTGCCAGGGGGACTGTTCATTTCACCTCAGATATCTGGAGCTCCCAACACGCGTTTGAGGGGTATCGCTCCCTGACTGCGCATTGGTGGCAACCCAGTGAGATGCAGGGTGGGGGTGGCAGTAGTGACAGGTAGGGTCAGGGCTGCCAGGCTGGCTATCACTGGGCCTTGCTGCATGTCGAAGCAGTCGACGCACTGCACAAGGTGGACACTCTCAGATCCATCCTCTCACGGCAGTTAGAGGGCTGGGTAGGCAGCGGGGATGTCGCCAAGGGCTTCATGGTGACTGATAGTGACTCCAACATCAAGATGGCTGTCCACCTTCCTTGCGTGGCCCACCTTCTCCACCTCATGGTTAAGGACGCATTGGGCCAGACAAAAAGCCAGGATTGTCGGTATCTAGCCGCGACCCATGAGTACCGACTTCTGCTCCAGAAGTGTCGGCACATCATGGGTCACTTCTCACACAGCAATACGGACTCGTATCTGCTGCGTGAGAAACAGACACTGACAGGCATGCCAGGGCACCGCCTGCTCGGTGACGTCAGCACACGCTGGAATTCCACCTGTGCCATGCTGGAGCACATGGTGGAGCAGAGAGCAGCCCTGGATGCCTTTGTCTCTGAGACGAGGGTCTTTTGGGATGAGAACCGTCTCACCCAAGAGGATTGGGTGGTCATTTCTCAGACTGTGGAGGTTCTTGGGCCCTTCAAGACCCACACAGAAATGCTCTCATCTGACATGGCGAGCATCGCACTGGTGGTCCAGATGGCCCATGAGGACCTGGCCTCGTTTCTAGTGCCAGCTCATGGCCGTGCAGACATTCTTCCAGTGGTGTGTGCCCTGGTTGTTAGGCTGCAGGAAGGGCTTGAGGCCCGCTTTCAGACTTTCACCCAGGATAAGGTCTACATTATGGCAACCATGTTAGACCCGCACTTTAAGGGCACAGTCACCAAGCGGGCCAACGAGCTCAATCGCTGGCGAGACGAGCTCTCCCAGAAGGTCGAGCATTGCAGAGTCAGGGAGGGCCCAGTGCCAGTAACTGAGGAGGAGGGGGGTGGAAGCAGTTCATCTGCCACTTCCACTGCTGTTCATCCCCAACCTCCCCGGCTAGGCAGTATTTCCCGCCAGACTCACGCCATGAAGAGTCCTGAGATGACACTCATCAGGCGGCTCGTTAGCCCCTCTAGGAGCGGCGGTAGGCCCCTAAGAGCGGAGACGGGTGCTGCAATGGTGAGGGACTATCTTTTGGAGGCCATCGAGTCGCAGGAAACGTCTCCTTTGGACTACTGGGTCATGGAGGAGGGGGTCTGGCCGGCCCTCTCCTCTGTGGCCAAGGCGTTCCTCTCATGCCCACCGATGAGCGTGCAGAGCGAGCATGTCTTTTTGCGTATGGGCGATATTATCTGCCCACATCGCAATCGCCTGCAACCCTGGACAGTTGCAGTTGGTCTTCCTTGCTCTGTTCAGCTCCCCAAATGTAGACTTTGAGAGTGAATGAAGTGAGCACCTACTTGTGCCTGCATCCTCTCTTGGCCCACACTTGGAAGGTGGTTGTAAAACGCTTTCCTGCTAAAAATAGACTGGAGTCCAAAGACAACCCCAAAACTCAACTCACAAGTTGATTCGCAGTGCATCCCCCCCTCACCCCTCATCCATCTCCAAACCCAAATTGAATGCTAGTTTTAGAACTGCAAAGCGATCCAAATTTCCCCAGTCCCCATCCACACCTGCCTAATAATACTGAAAGGGCCGTTACGGCCCCCAGGCCCCCAACTGTAACCAACAGCACCCACAGGCCCAGCCTGGATAACCCAGGTTTTTTTTCAGGGGCAGGAGGAAGAAAGAGGGAGGTGCCAGTGATGATGACAGGCAGCCAGCAGCCATACCAATGCTGAGGTCCCTCTAATGGGACAGTAATGCTGGTGTGTTACTGCTGAGCTGAGAGAGAAGGAATGGTTGCCTTCCTCTCACACAATCTGAGGCCCTCCCAGTGAGCTTCCTCATTTGGGGTGCAATTCTGTCTCGCCTCCTCATGGTGCACCCTGGGTAAAGCAAAAGAGGCTGGACCAGCCAACCATCCATCACTCAAGGTAAGTTAAATACTTCTTGCTTTGTGTCAGATACAGAATGATGTGGAGCTAGGTGTGGCCCACCGCAACTCTTGTGTTGTTTGGGGCAGGGCTGGAGAGCTGGCATCTGTAGATTGTGTGTTTTGTGACAGGGAAGCTGGCACCTGGGTGAGAGACCCAGAACCAGCAGGCTTGTTGTGCTTGTCCAGCTCTCCCTGTGTTGTTTGGGGCAGGGCTGGAGAGCTGGCATCTGTAGATTGTGTGTTCTGTGGCAGGGAAGCTGGCACCTGGGTGAGAGACCCAGAACCAGCAGGCTTGTTGTGCTTGGCCAGCTCTCCCCGTGTTGTTTGGGGCAGGGCTGGAGAGCTGGCATCTGTAGATGGTGTGTTCTGTGGCGGGGAAGCTGGCACCTGGGTGAGAGACCCAGAACCAGCCGGCTTGTTGTGCTTGGCCAGTTCTCCCCGTTTTGTTTGGGGCAGGGCTGGAGAGCTGGCATCTGGGTTTGCTGCAGCCAGGTCTGCAGAGCAGACCTTGAGCAGATTGTGTTTTGTGTGGCAGTGACGTTGGCAACTGGGTTTATATTGGTTCCTGGCCTGCAGGGTTCATAGAGTAGATAGTGGGATGTAGTGCATTTGGGTCCTATAGAGATTCTCTGGTGTGATGTTAGGTTTGGCTTTGGGTGCCCCAGGAATTGGACCCCTGGTCCTATTTGGGTGCCCCTGGAGTGAGACCCCCTGGCTCAATCTTTTTGGGACTTGGTGGGTTTGTAGGGGAGAGTCCCTTAAAGGTCATAGGGTATAATGGGGCCATATATTCGGGGCCGTACATTGATTTCAATGGCCATAGGGTATAATGGGGCCGTATATTCAGAAATAGCCGCCCATCTACCGTATATGAAGCTATTCCGAGTACTTACTATTTTGTATCTTTTTGGCCCTGTGTATTACCTGTGTAATTCCGTTTGTTTTTTTTGCACACCCCTACTCATGACCCTGGTTTGCAAGGCACAGGTAATTAAACTGAAATGTCACAGCTGCACAACTGCACAGCTCCAAAACTGCTCAGCAGTTGCTCACGACAGACAGGAGTGAGACAAAGCAACTTGAGGCTCAACTCATGATTGTGGACATAGATGTTGACTATAGTATGTTCTCCTGCCAAATCCGTTTGCTGCAAAATTCATGACAAAATTCATGACTGCAAAATCCATGGCACCTGCCCTTGGTCATATAAATCTAGTTAAAATTACAAGCTCAGCCTGATATCCTAATACAGAGCATCATTGCCCCAGACAGTTCCAATAATATGCTATGGCTAATAGCCACTGATGGACCTCTGCTCCATATTTTTATCCAAACTCCTCTTGAAGTTGTCTATGCTTGTAGCCTTCACCACCTCCTGTGGCAGTGGATTCCACATGTTAATCACCTTTTGGGTGAAGAAGTACTTCCTTTTATCCATTCTAACTGGATTGTTAAGCAATTTCATTGAATGCCCACATATTGTGAGAAAGTGAGAAAAGTACTTCTTTCTCTACTTTCTTCTTCCCATGCATAATCTTGTAAACTTCTATCATGTCACCCCACAGTCGACATTTCTCCAAGCTAAAGAGCCCCAAGCGTTTTAACCTTTCCTCATAGGGAAAGTGTTCCAAACCTTTAATCATTCTAGTTGCCCTTTTCTGGACTTTTCCCAATGATATAATATCCTTTGAGGTGCGGTGAACAGAATTGCACACAGTATTCCAAATGAGACCACACGATCGATTTATACAGGGGCATTATGATACTGGCTGATTTCTTTTGAATTCCCTTCCTAATAATTCCCAGCACGGCATTGGCTTTTTTTATTGCAATCACACACTATCTTGACATTTTCAGTGAGTTATCTACAATGACCCCAAGATCTCTCTCTTGGTCAGTCTCTGCCAATTCACACCCCATCAGCTTGTATTTGTAGCTGGGATTTTTGGCCCCAATGTGCTTTACTTTGCACTTGGCCACATTGAACTTCATCTGCTATGCTGACGCCCACTCATCCAGCCACAACAGATCCCTTTGGAGTGCCTCACAATCCTCTCTGGTTCTTACCACCCTGAACAATTTAGTGTCATCTGCAAACTTAGCCACTTTACTGCTTACTCTCAACTCCAAATCATTTATGAACAAGTTAAAGAGCATGGGACCCAGTACCGAGCCCTGCGGCACCCCACTGCTTACCGTCCTCCACTGCGAAGACTGCCGATTTATACTCACTCTCTGCTTCCTATTACTCAGCCAGTTTTTGATCCACAAGAGGACCTGTCCTTTTACTCCATGACTCTCAAGCTTTCTAAGGACCCTTTGATGAGGAACTTTATCAAAAGTTTTCTGGAAGTCAAGGTAAACAACATCTATCGGGTCCCCTTTATCCACATGTTTGTTCACCCCCTCAAAGAAATGTAACAGGTTAGTGAGGCAAGATCTTCCCTTACAGAACCCATGCTGAGTCTTCCCCAATAACTTGTGTTCATCAATGTGCCCACTCATTTTGTCCTTGATAATGGTTTCTACCAACTTTCCCAGTATGGAAGTCAGACTGACTGGCCTGTAATTTCCTGGATCTCCTCTGGAACCCTTTTTAAAGATGGGGGTGACATTTGCTATCTTCCAGTCCTCAGGAACCGAGGCAGACCAACTTGATGCTTACCCAGAAACTGGTAAAATATTTTAATTGTGTTTGTCTATGTCCTTTATAATGTTTAGATCTCCACTACCAGGCATTACATTGTATGACATACATGACCCAGCCCAACAAAGTCCCATTTATGTCAAATCTGGCCCTCAGAACAAATGAGCCTGTCCTAGGCTGCATCCTATATTATTGCAGGCTCCTTAATAGACAGTTGTTTGACCACCTATCATGTGCTTGCAGTGATAGGAAAAGCTCTACCTGTTGCTTTGTCAACTTTCAATAGCAGAGGAACCTTTCTAGAACAAAAGCTCTAGCAATAGTCGATGTTGTTCAATAAAAGTTTGAATAGTTTTATAACTACCCCTGAATTAATAAATGTTGGCATCCCACTTAATCAGTACCAATCAGAATATATATCTTCATATTTTGAATAAACAAAGAATCATATTTTTCAAGCCAATTTGAGTTAGAAAACACATGGCAGCAGCTGTGTATCTCTTACAATATTTAACCAAGCTCAGATGTTGTTCTAACTGCCTTTTTGATTAAAGCTTTTGTTTGTTTATTTCAAGATGATATTTGGCCATGGGACTCTGCAAGCTTCATCTCACAGCTGCCCTTGAAGTCATACACTTTTAAGAAGCCTAGAGCAATATATATGTACCTTTCAGCTGGAGTTGTCAGGGGCTTTCCCCCTCCAATCGTATAAACCTGGCTTGTCTCCCCCTTGACAAAGCAATGGGCCATTTAAATACTGATTCAGTCATCTGCCTTACACTGCTCTCATCTTTTATGTAGGTGATCAGACTTTTTTCTTTAAAGGTGTTTTGAGTGCTTCTTTGTTGGAAACTGTGTCCCTTTTTAAAAAGCCAGTTTCATAAGATGTGCAAAAAGGGTCTGGTGAATATAAATAGAATTCACAGCATTACAGGTACCAGCCAATCTGTATTGTACAGAGCTGTTTTCATCTATAATCTGGCCAAGGACAAAAAGGGATTTTCCAAGTTTCAGTATCAGAAAGAATTGGTTGACCCCTAGCATGTCAGAATAACTCATTATAAAGAACTGCTCAGGTGTTTGCTGAGATAACCTGCTGCAGCCT
This sequence comes from Heteronotia binoei, assembly GCF_032191835.1. Taxonomy (NCBI): domain Eukaryota; kingdom Metazoa; phylum Chordata; class Lepidosauria; order Squamata; family Gekkonidae; genus Heteronotia; species Heteronotia binoei. The sequence goes on from NC_083226.1 coordinate 61,592,904, forward strand.
TTGAATAGTGGAGATGTGCAATGACTTTGTAAAAATCTCATCTGCTCAGCACATGCTTAGTGCTGACATGTTTGACAGCACTGATCATTTGTTTGTTAGGAAGGAGCCTGAATCCAACTTGCTCTCACTAGGGAGAAAGAGGGAGGGAACTGTCTAAGAAAGAGTACATAATGGAGATTCACAATAAACACAGATGTCTCAGTCATAAAACAAGAGAATTTTGGTAAAGGATGAATGCAGGTGTAGCAAATAAAAGCGAGAAGGTATAGTAATGAATTAGGATTTCACATGAAGCTGCTGTGTGCAAAGGCTGTACCAATGAGGCTTGCATGGTCTACTCTAATTATAGAAGGTCTCCAGAGATTCAGGAAGTAGTCTTTTCTATTCTAGCTACTTGAGCACCTTTTAATTGGAGCTTACAGGTATGGTATCTGTGTCCTTCTGAATACAAGGCAGGTACTCAATCACCAAGGTATACTGGCCTCTCCTCAAATGTTTCTAAAGTATGCATGATGGGTCTCTCTTTGAAAGAGAGGCTGTGACCTGGGAGCAGGCTAGTGAGATCCACGAAAATCCTTTTCATACAGGCTCTGTAAATCACTTTGGCTTTTGAAAGGAAATGGATTTTTGTTAAGGTTCCACATGCTGCAGCTAATGAAGCCTTATTCTAGGTTTTCCAAAACTTGTTTTGATCTGGGGTTTTTGTGTGTGTGAGTGTTCAGACTTATCCTTTAGGTATATGGACCTTTTAAAAAAATTAACCTTTGGAAGGAGAAGCTGTTTTAAAGAGCCTGGGTATCCTAGGAGAGTGTGATCTTGACAGATATCAGAAGCTAAGTAGAGTTAGCACTGATTAGTATAAGGATGGGAGACCACCAACGATTCTGGGGTAGCTACGCTAGGGTTACCAGCTCTGGGTTAGGAAATACCTGGAAATTTTGGGGGTGGGGCCTGGGGCGTGTGGGGTTTAGGGAGGGGTCGGACCTCAGTAGGATATAATGACACAGAATCTGACCTCCAAAGCAGCCATTTTTTCCAGGGGAACGGATGTTAGCTGTCTGGAGATCAGTTGTAATAGTGGAAGATCTTCAGGTGCCACCTGAAGGTTGACAACCTATGCTATGCAGAGGCAAGCAATGGCAAACCACCTCTGAATGTCTCTTGCCTTGAAAACCCTACAGGGTCACCATAAATTGGTTGCAACTTGATGGCCAAAAAACTGAAAGGGACCCAAGTAAAAATAAGCAAGACACAGCACCTGGATTAAAATGTTTAGAAACATTTAGATATATTTCCTGCTTGTGTGCCAGCTAAGCATGGATCAGGCCCACACCCAATGCCAAAGCACTGGGTATTCCCAGGCGTTCTTTAGCTAGTGGATCTTGCTGTCTAGAGAATGAATACAACACCAGTTTAGTCAAACTGCAACTGTTAAGGAAAAATTGCCCTGTCTGTCAATTAAACCAGTTCTATTGTCAATGACCTTGCTTTCAGCTACTTCATCATGTATACAGTATCTCAGTTCAGCAGATAATTTGATAATGTTCAATGAGCACAGCAATTCCTTTGTACTTTGTAAGATGAAGAGAGAAAAAAAGTGTTCCTTTCTCCTGTTCTTTCATCAGGTACCTCCAAAAAGCACACTTAAAAAGAAATTTGTCTCTCAGTGGCCACAGTCACAATAGTTATAGCTTAATTTGGTGCACTATGGAAACTGGGCATATAGGAAGGGGCAGCTTGGAAACCGAGGGTGGCAAATTGATCCAGATTTTTTTTAATTAGGGAACAATAGCCAGAGTCAAATGGCACCACATGTGGAAAAGGAGTCAAGGGAAAAGAAGGTTTGCTATCACTCCTGCCACTCCTTGAATGTCTGACTGACTTTATGAATGAAATACACACTAACTGTAGGAAATATTAGTAGGTAACATGAGATTTCAGTTTCTAAACTACACATGCCAAGAAAACCCTTTCCAGGAAGGTTATTACAATTAATCCACAGCACTCAGCTGTAACTCAGTAATTCACTCTCTCCTCTCGTCATTTCAGGATAGTAAAAGGGACTTAAATGAATAATTGATCCATGCACCGACCTTAACCTGCTCTTCTTTTAAGCTGAGCTGTTTGCTGGTTCTTCTCTCAAAATCACAACTTCCAATAGTCAAAATCCAACTGTCAGATCTTAGCTGACTATGCCTCCCAACTCACATTGGGCATTGGAGCTCTGGTCTCATGGGTTCTTGTATTGCTGTTTCTTTTCTCCTCTATCAATTACATGTTATTTTAGAGATTAAGGAACCACACAGTTCCTCCAATAGAATGACATTTCTGTTTGTAGAAGGAACAGTGTTGGGGTTTTTTTTGCAGACTATTGTAGGCCCCCATTTTGCTCGCTATACTGTTCCTGAGGGTCTGCCAACCCCTGGGAACAAAATTTCAGAAAGCTCAAGCCAGATAAATGAGGAAGTCCTACTCTGTGAAGTCCATGGATACACATAGGTACCAGATGAATTTGGATCTAATTAAAAACAAATTATGGGCATTTTTGATCACTTGATCAGAAAGATATAGGGTGCTTCTATTACTTTTCCCCTATTCTCTTACTTGACTGCCTCTATAACCTGAAGCTGTAAATGTAGGCATCTTGCATCTTTTGACTCGGGATGGAGGCAGTCTTTGAAAGACTGAGGTCAATTAGATATGCATTCACATAAGAATATAAGAGAAGCCATGTTGGATCAGGCCAACGGCCCATCCAGTCCAACACTCTGTGTCACACAGTGGCAAAAAAATTTATATATACACACACACTGTGGCTAATAGCCACTGATGGACCTGTGCTCCATATTTTTATCTAAACCCCTCTTGAAGATACTTCTTTCTCTACTTTCTCCATCCCATGCATTATCTTGTAAACCTCTATCATGTCACCCCGCAGTCGACGTTTCTCCAAGCTAAAGAGTCCCAAGCGTTTCAACCTTTCTTCATAGGGAAAGTGCTCCAGCCCTTTAATCATTCTAGTTGCCCTTCTCTGGACTTTCTCCAATGCTATAATATCCTTTTTGAGGTGCGGCGACCAGAACTGCACACAGTACTCCAAATGAGACCGCACCATCGATTTATACAGGGGCATTATGATACTGGTTGATTTGTTTTCAATTCCCTTCCTAATAATTCCCAGCATGGCGTTGGCCTTTTTTATTGCAAACGCACACTGTCTTGACATTTTCAGTGAGTTATCTACCATGACCACAAGATCTCTCTCTTGGTCAGTCTCTGCCAGTTCACACCCCATCAACTTGTATTTGTAGCTGGGATCCTTGGCCCCAATGTGCATTACTTTGCACTTGGCCACATTAAACCGCATCTGCCATGTTGACGCCCACTCACCCAGCCTCAACAGATCCCTTTGGAGTTCCTCACAATCCTCTCTGGTTCTCACCACCCTGAACAATTTAGTGTCATCCGCAAACTTGGCCACTTCACTGCTCACTCCCAACTCTAAATCATTTATGAACAAGTTAAAGAGCATGGGACCCAGTACCGAGCCCTGCGGCACCCCACTGCTTACCATCCTCCACTGCGAAGACTGCCGATTTATACTCACTCTCTGCTTCCTATTACTCAGCCAGTTTTTGATCCACAAGAGGACCTGTCCTTTTACTCCATGACTCTCAAGCTTTCTAAGGAGTCTTTGATGAGGAACTTTATCAAAAGCTTTCTGGAAGTCAAGGTAAACAACATCTATCGGGTCTCCTTTGTCCACATGTTTGTTCACCCCCTCAAAGAAATGTAACAGGTTAGTGAGACAAGATCTTCCCTTGCAGAACCCATGCTGAGTCTTCCTCAATAACCCGTGTTCATCAATGTGCCTACTCATTCTGTCCTTGATAATGGTTTCTACCAACTTTCCCAGTATTGAAGTCTGGAGGTTGTATGTATATATTTATTTATTTGCATTATTTATAGATCACCTTTCTCACTGAGACTCAAGGCGGCTTAGACAATGTAAGTCAATACAATCAACAGGATAGGGCATCCAATAATCAATACTATAGGATTAGTAAAATACCAGCAGCAAAATAAGTTAATAAAACAGTAAAGAATAAATAGTAAAATCTAGAGAATAAAAACTTACATGCATTAAGAATCATCAGGAATCCAGAGCTTAAACTATATTTTAAAATCCTAAGTAAAAGCAATAGACAAAAGGTCTGAGTAAATAAAGGCACCATGGCTGGTACGGTACCCAAAACATAGCAAAACTGATGCCTGCTGAACATCTGTGGAGAGGGTGTTCCATAGCTGAGATACCACCCCAGAAAGAACTTGGTCTCATGTGACCATTAAATTCAGATAAAGGGAGCTCAGGGAGGAAAGCTTCTGCAGAAGCACAGTCATTGAGCTGGTTCACATGGAAGTGACCTTTGCATTGTTACTTTTGCATGGCATGTGTGACGGTAATGAAAGGGTTAACAAGAAAACTAAGGACGCATAGAGCCTACGTCAGGTGATCTGAGGGTGGGGGCCAGAGTGCTCGGAACTCTCAGAGGTGATTGGCAGCTAACGGCTGAGGGCAGTTAGTGTCAGACGGAGTCTGAGGGAGACTGCTGAAGAGAGCAGTTGGTCTGAGAAGGAGCTGAGACAGGAGCAGAGGAGAGTCTTCGAGAGAAGCAAAGCTCACTGTTCACTCTATAAAGACAGCCAAGGGGCTGTGTGTGACTAAAGAAGAGTCACAGTAAAAGACCTGAGAGGTCACAGACACAGAGACACTTCTCTTAAGAGCTAAAGAGGTGGTTGAGGGAAAGATGTGGGTTTAAAAGTCTGAAGGGCTGGGAGAAGAGACACCAGTCGACTTACGGGACTTGGCACATTATACCCAAGAGGCCAACCTAGAATAGTGTTGGAGAGTGGAATCTGTATGATCTGTGAAACCTAAGAGACCTAAGTGAATTTGATATTATAAAGCCTGAACTATGAAGAAACTGTTAACTGCTTGAGATACAATATAGCACCATGTATATATTTCCCATTCCCCAGTTGAAGACGGTGTGTGTACGTTAATAAATTTCTGTGGTTTACTTTAAAGTTCTCTGGTGCCAGTATATTGGGAAAACTATCAAAATTGCTGTGGTCCCCTACAAACTGAGTTTATATTCATGTGAAAGCAAAACAAAACCCCCAAAGAGACTAGTAGTGAGAAATCCATATTACACCCACCCCTTGCGTTTCATAGTCGTGAGGTAAACTTGAAAAGGAAGAACTGAGGCGGGGTAGCCATAAGCCGCATATGGAAGCGATCCAGTGAGACCACGAGGCGCACTGCTATAGCATGTGTGACTAATAAAATGAGGGCTATTTAAGAAACTAACAGATGACATCTGATTACCCTTGGGCTTCTAAAGTGAAACATAGTTGTAAAGGCTCTTCACTAGTGACTGGCCATTTTATTTCTTAGTGTCTTCAGTGTTTGTTACTTGAAAAGCAGTCCCATTTTGCACCTTGTAAGAAATGAATCAAGTTGATGCCATGGGCCGTAGATCTTTGCATTACACATTGATGGAAAATTGTAGCAGTCCCCACAGTGGAAAGGGCTTTTTAAACTTTAGGATTTTCCCATTGTGTATATGATAAGAAAGTTTAAAAAGTGAGATAAGTTTGCAAGAGAAGTAAATTTATCAACATTTGGGTGCCTGATTTTTTGTATGAAGTTAATTATAATAATAACTATTCTGACCAATAAATTGCCAATATATTCTAGATCCAGAACAATAGCTGTATTTTTCTGCTTACCTGTGTCACTTTGCATTAGCTGAAATGTTCTTGACTAGTATAGAGGGAAAGGAATTAGATAAGATTTCACACTGAAAAAAAAACTTGTGTGGCATGCAGAAACAACAGGAGACAGAACGGCACTAATTCAAGGCACAGGGGAGTATTCAAACTACTCTAGAACAGCTGTGCAAAGTGTTCACTGGGTGGCACTAATAGCATCACAGCAGCTATTTTGCCCAGATTGCTCCTGGCTGCCAGTGGCCCACCAGGAACTTTCCTGGTAAATTAAAGGGCCAGTTTGCCCCTGCATGATGTTAAATACAAATGTAGCTTTTGGTCAAATGCTTCAATATAACTTGCAAACACCTGTTAGCCAGCTGGAGAAAGCCCAACTACTTTTGAAACATTATTTTGACAAGACATAAGGGTTATTAGGAGATCTAGGGATTGAACTATAAATTTTGTGGTTGGAAGTTGGGAACCAAACTGGTAAGCTACCTACAACCAATGTTCCTTCTAAGCTGCAGAGTCTTGTGAGCTACTGGTATTAAAGTTGTGAGTTACTGACGTTAAAGTTGTGAGCTACTGCATAAATCAGGGGTGGCCAACGGTAGCTCTCCAGATGTTTTTTGCCTGCAACTCCCATCAACCCCAGCCAGCATGGTCAATGGCTGGGGCTGATGGGAGTTGTAGGCAAAAAAACATCTGGAGAGCTACCGTTGGCCACCCCTGGCATAAATTGTTGTACTCTGGGGCTATTTTTCCTGAGCTAAGACAAAAATGTGAGAGCTAGGAGCTAAAAATCTGTGAGCTAGCTCACACTGACTCAGTTTAGAGGGAACACTGCCCACAACTATACATGATTAGGCTCAAGCACCTCCTGCCTATGGTACTACAAATTCTTCCCTACTCTGGCTCCCAATTATAGAAGCCCTAGATTTGGACATGTATACAGCAACTGTATTTTCATAGACTTAGAAGCAATTTTTCAGAATGTATATGATATGGGATTTTTTAAAAAAATCAATGCCATTGCCCTGAGTTATAGCTCAGAGGTCTAAAACAGAAGCATGTCACTGCTGATAGTATTTAAATTTATGATTTAACTAGTAGGCATCTCTCAGACTTGGATTGAAATTAACAATATTCTTGAAGTGTGGCAGGTTCTCAAAGCTATGCTTAGGGGCAATCTTCCTGTCCTTCAAGCTCCAAATTGCAAATGATTATTTTTCTCCTGATATGTTTTATACCAGGAAGTTACTAAGACTCCAAATGCAATTAAATCAAGGATCAAGGCAAGAAAGCTTTGGTGACTGGTGACTTGCATAAATGCAAAATGAACTGTGACAATTTAGCATCAAAATAATTTCAGGCACTCTCTGACAAGCCTTGTATCTCATTACTGATGCTCCTGTGCTGAGAAGACAAGGTCCAGTAAACCAGATGGAATTCTTTCCCTTGAAGTTATAATACAGCTTGATATAAATGAGAACTGATAGAGTAAGTAGAAGTTTATCTTTTATTGCTTGTTGCTCATTTTCCTAGCAGCATTATGGCCAGCTAACTGAAAACCCTGCTGCATACAAAGCAGTTAAAAAAATTAATTCTTACAGATCACCAAATGTGACAATATCCACACAATCCCACATTTCACACTACTACATATTGATTCCCAGGCCTTACCCTGGCCCATAGGAAAACTCTGTAAACTTCCTTCCCAAGATGTATTAAAAATTGCTGTTGAATAATAGTTAAATAGGAATTTGGAATAATGACAACAGTTTTTAACCAGCTGCTTGTCCATGTATGGCTACAAAAATGTTCACAAGGCAAAGGTGTCAAAGGGTTCTCTGATTTAAAAAAAAGAGGGGATCTTTATTGCTGTTGGGTACCAGCTCTTCGAGACCTTACAGATGCAAAATATGAACTTCCAGCAGCCCAAGTTTGCATTTTAGTAACTCCAGCAAGAAGGAAATGTTTGTTTTAGATAGCCTATAGTCATAAATGCTTAGTTTCTGCAGTGGTTAGTTATGTTACAGTAATAATTCAGTACTACAAATATTGTAGCAATTTGTTAAACTTCAGAGAAACATAGTTTAAAATTTAATTACAAGGGAAGGTTACTGTAAACAACTCATATGAGATACTATGGTATATTGGATTGAATACTAGACTTGGAACTGGTAATCCTAAATCCAAGGTGGAACATTTCTTCTGGAATTACAATTGATATCAGTATCTTTGGAAATTGCAGATTCAGAGGGGAGACCATACACTATGAGGGCTTTTTTTCTGCCAGAGCCCACAGGAGTGGAGATCTGTTTGGGCTGGCCAGGGCTCCAGCTGGCCCGACAAACCATGTGGCAGCCACATGCTCCCAGGCCAGGCGAAATGACCTAATATGCAAATGAGCTCCTGCTGGGCTTTTTCTTTCTTTCTTTTTTTAAAAAAAGCACTGCACTATGGCATACCATAGACTCTAGAAAAACTAGAGTAGCTACAGATGTTCTAGGACTTTTATATCTCCTATAGTATACCATGGAGATTAGGAGAAACTGATTGTGCATTTAAAGGCTGGTTAGGGATTGGAAGACGGATAAGACAGCTGTGGATTGACATCCTTCTTGTTATATTCAAAGCGGAATTTTCCCTTTAACACTGAGAAGCTGAAGAGGATTTGGATAGCAGCCTGTTATGCTAGCACAAATATTAAATTCAAAGGGTCAGTATGACATATGGAACACATGCATACAAAAGCATACAAGTGATGTAGGGTTGCCAAGTCCAATTCAAGAAATATCTGGGGACTTTGGGGGTGGAGCCAGGAGCAAGGGTGTGACAAGCATAATTGAACTCCAAGGGAGTTCTGGCCATCACATTTAAAGGGACAACACATCTTTTTAAATGCCTTCCTTCCATAGGAAATAATGAAGGATAGGGGCACCTTCTTTTGGGGCTCATAGAATTGGACACCCTGATCCAATCCTTTTGAAACTTGGGAGTTATTTTGAGGAGAGACACTAGATGCTATACTTAAAATATGGTGCATCTACCTCAAAAAACAGCGCCCCCCCAGAGCCCCTGATTCCCCATTATTCCCTATGGGAATCGTTCTCCATAGGGAATAGTTGCCCAGTAGACATTTCCCTCCCTCCCCGCCCCCCCCCCCCCACTTTCTGATGACCTCCAAACCTGGGGATTGGCAACCCTCTCTCTCTCTCTCTCTCTCTCTCTCTCTCACACACACACACACACACACACTTACTGGGTCTGGTTCCTCCACAACTACATCTGAAATGAACAGGGGCTACGCTGCTCTCTCTCTCTCTCTCTCTCACACACACTCTTAGTTGCTCTGAAACAAAAGCAGAACAAACCGAGGGACTGTGTTGCTGACCCCTCTCATGAAGTACTTTCTGCTCAACTTTAAAGGCACAGAGACACACGCACATTTTGAAATGGACCTGTTTGCAGGTTTCTAAACCTGCCCAAGATCTAGGGGTGCATGGTGGCTGTGGGGGAGGGGCTTCCCCACTGGCCAGCTGGCTGGGGGGTGGAGGGAAGCCTGTAAAACCATGGGATCCCTTGCTGCGACTAGGGGATTGGGAAGTCTAATTAGTGATGTAAAGGGTGGGGGAAAGGCAAAATAACTGATATGAAGTGGAACATGTAGGTTTTACATTTGAATTTCAAAGAGGAAGTGACTTCACAGGAAGGGGGAGGAGATGAAGGAGTTGATTGTTGAACTGAATGTGACACTGTGGAACAATATCACATTCCCACTGAACTCTCCTTGCCCTTCCAAAGCACCGCCCCCCCCAAAAAAAAAACCCCTCCAGGAATTTCACAACCTGGAGTTGGCAACCCCATCTGAACTGGGGTGTAACACTTTTATTCTTTTTCTGAGACCCCTTATATGCAATCTCTGTAAAGGCACCTCTCTGTAGTGTTCTGAGGTGATACGCTGCCTTCTTGCCTTCCTTTGTGTTCCCAAAGGTCTGGTTTCAGAGTTAATAGGTGGACCTAAAAAACAGGATGGCTCAGTTATAACTTCTAGAATGACAAGTGATCAGCACATGGGGGGTGGCTCTAAGGTGAAAGAGAACACTTTAAATGTAACAGTTGCTTTCACTTAAACAAGAGTAATAGCATAACAGTTTCTGTTCGGTTAATAAACTTAATGGTTTCAGGTAGGCATGTAAGCGTGTTTCAGATAGGTGTATAGTTTTTCTTGTTTCTCTAAATTTCCTTAAACATACCTAGCCCCATAGGCTTATTTTTCTCATTTGCTACTTGGGCTCACAACCTCCACACAGAACACAGATTTCTCTCACAGCATGCTACAGTTCTTGTTCAGTCTCCTCTCTTCTGCTCACATACTCTGAACTAAGGCACTTTTCAAACTATAGCCACCTTTTGCATTTTCACATATTTTGTGCCATGCCTCCTCTATTGACTGTGCTATTGGTGAGATCAGTTCAGACTTCCCCTCATGGGTTCCATTTTGGGTTTGGGGTTTTTTTTTGCACATTTGCTGAAGTGTTTGAGCATTTCAGCAGCTTCGTTTGCTTCACCTATCTTCCTTACATGACAGTAGTCCCATTTACTCTTGTGTAAAGCACAGTAGACTCTGAAATAGCAACTCTGAAACACAAAAGGGAATTTATTTGCTCAGTCACAAGGCTCCTGACATTTTAAAACTGAAAATATTAAAAGGATGTAACAAAAAGCAGAAAGGTTTTCCCCATTGGGAACGAAGGTGTGAAAGGTCAAGAGATGACCTGGTGTATTTTACAAAAGAGTGGCACCATTGGCTTCAGTATGTCTACTCTTGTGTAAAGCAAGTGGTTTTCTCAGGGTGGACAGAGGAAGAGAGAGGAGACCAGATACACACATAAACTCAGCAGATACTTAGAATATGATTTACCAACGGTGGATAGGAGACTAATCGGCCTGTAATTATTTGGAATGGCAGGATCTCCTTTTTTATAAATTGGAACCACTATTGAATTAAGCCAGGCTTTAGGAATTATGCCAGTTCTGTCAATACTAGTAAAAAGAGATGCGAGTGGAGTAGCCCACCAATCTGGATCTAACATTAGGATTTCAGAGGGAATAACATCTGGTCCTGCAGCTTTACCTGATTTCAATTGCAAAATTAAATCTTTAACTTCATCAGAAGTCACAGAGGGCCACTCCGGAAGATCTACCTGAGAAAGTTCGAAAGATCTAGAAGTGTATAGTTTACTTTGGGAGAACATAGAGAAGAAATATTGGTACCAGACATTGGGGGAAATGGCAGACATAGAAGGGGCATCAACTTTATGGGCACCTGATACAATAGACCAGAATTTTTTAGAGTTCTTTAAGATTATGGCCTGGTATAGCTCCACCCATTGAAGTTTAGCATAATCATTCTTTTTGCTTATAATAACCTGGGACAGCTGATTTTTAAGATCAAAGTACTCTGATGGTAAAGACAAAGCCCCAGAGTCGCAGTAACATCTGTAGGTGTTACGCAACAGAGTTTTAACGGCTCTACATTCTTCATCAAACCAGGGCTGCAGAGATTTTATGTTTCTTCCCTTTTTTGCATTTTTAGGTTTAACATTTAGTGACTTAAGAATGTTAGATACTAGAGAATCATAGACTATTATTAGCACTGAAGAATTCGTTGCAGTGGTTAAAACCCTTCTAAGATTCAAAAGGGAATGAGAATTTAAAAGTAACTGAGCTGCTTGTTTAGTCTGACTATTCCAGCAGATTTTTGGTAAGGACGTAGACTCCAACAAGTGTATAGAGGGATTAAGGGAAGAGTCTGGGGAAGACTCTGTATGAAGGGTCAAGATAAGTGGAAGGTGATCACTAATAGTGAGATCACCTATACAGAAATCTTTTATGTAAAATTCTAGTGAGAAAGGGAAAGTAATATAATCAATTATACTGCAACCTTTCTTAGAAATGAATGTAAAACCCCCCGAATGAGAAAATCTTTCCAAACCATTTAACCAGACCCTATTGTGTTGGATACAAAATTTGGCAAAGCAAATGCCTGCCAAATTTGAATAGCTATCTTTAGATTGCCTCCTATAAGGAAAAAAGGTGGTAAGGTATCATCTAGAGTGAGGTTAAGGGCCTTAGAAAAGATTTTATCATCATTGCCCACTCTTGCATTAAAATCTCCTGCTATTATTATTTCAAAAGAGGGAAATTTGGTTTCCAATTCACTCACAATTACATTCAAACGTTCCCAATGATGTAAAAGGGCCGATTTATCTAGGGCAGGAGGGATATATATGTTTACCAAAATCATAGAAAGATTCCCATAAACAAGCTTGATAGCTTGTTCCATAACACTTCCAGCCTGTAGAGGGATGCCTACAGAATTATGAAGAAGAGACACAAATATAGACAAACCCATTTGAAAATGGCCTCTTGAGTTGGTTCTAAAGGCTGGGAGCGAATAGGACTTATAACCTTCAAGATGAATTGGACTTTGGGACCAAGTTTCTTGGAGTAAGATGACATCAAAGTTCTTAAGGTAACTAATAAATTCAGCATCTTTGGATTTATTCCACCAACCAGCCAAGTTCCACGAGATGATCTTAATGTCTGATAATGGAAAAGTATTTGGAATTGAAGACAATGAAGGGGATCTCAGTCAGTCATCTTGGGAAAATTGGTTTGGCAAGCAGGAAGAAACAAAAGTCATACCTTCATTTTCGAGGCCCCTAGAAATATTTTTGCTAAGTTAACAAAGGCTTGGCCAGATGAAATTATCCTTAGGATTGATGGAATTGTCCATAGACATGGTGGGCGCTGGATGGATTTCAGCAACAACCAGCCCTTTTGAAGGCCGCCTGATTTCAGGTTGAGGGTAAGTGGTTCATGAAATCTCAGATGGGAAAGTAGATATTGTATTATCCACATTCGAGTTTGTTAAAGGAGGGCAAATGGAAATTGAAGAGTGAGGAGGATCTTGTTGATCTAGGTCAATCAAAAGCACATCTTGAAGCTCTCTCAACTCGATAGAAGAAGACCCAGGAGAGCTCTTTTGCTGCTCACTCTGCTTCAATAAGAGGCTTTCTTTCAACAAGTCTAGTCTTTTTAAAATGTCTTGTTGATCATAAGACTGAAGGGATTGAAACTGATCTCTAATATTGTCTTCCAAGATGTTGGTTGCAGAAAGAACCTCCATAGATTCATTAAGAGGGTAAGATGGAGGTGACAAATCTGCTGTGGCGGATGAAGTGTTTGCATTCAAGATGTCACCTGATTTATCTGCAACTATTGAAGAGTTATCCTGTAGGTCTAGATATTTCTTTCGACGAATCAGGGGTAGAATGATTTCATTCTTGAAGACGCGGGTAGGGAAGATTCCTTTGGATGAGAGATATTTTTTTGATTGCAACAGAAGCTGAGGAATCTGCGCTGACCTGAAAGATAAAAGCACCCTCTGTGACTGGGAACAAGCATCAAAGAAATCTATCTCATGTAGATCAATCCAAACAGTTTCCCCTGGGAATAAAGTTCTTAGATGTCTTTTGGATAGTTGCATAGAGTTCCACAAAGGGCCCCCCCCCTTGTAGTTGCAGATGGTTAAACAGATTTTGTTTGGGGTGAGGATGAGTTTATAAAGTTGCTCTCGCTTATCAGATGAAGGTTTTAATTTGTAACCTGTTGTTGACTTTGTTACTTGCTTTGGAAACGCAGTCTTGGGATAACTATCCAAAAAGGGGCTTTTTGGAGATTCCATCTCTCCCACTTCCTGGAGTCTCTTTCCAAAGTAAGGGATCTGCTTACTGGCATGATCAATTTTACTATGCAGCAGTTTTAGTTGATTATAGATGTGCTCAACTGTTATAGCAACAAGGCTGATCAAATCAGATGGGTCATTAGAATTGTTGCACTCCGTGCTAGAGGACTCCGCACTGCCCCCTCTGGTTTACAGCTGTTATTAATTACTGGGTGTGAATCACCAACTTTTTGTTTGGTTAAGGCCGATTCATTTAAAGCTGGTTTATTTAAATCATCATTATAGTCAGCCAGAATCTCAAAACGATTGGAGGTTGGAATTTGTACAGATTAAAAGTCTCCAATTCTCTTTTGCTTAGGAGGAGGTAATGAAGGTTCCTCTTGGTCTCTTCTACGCTTAGACACACCCATATTAGCCACTTGTGGGAAGGGCGGGATACAAATCATAAATAAATAAATAAATAAATAAATAAATAAATAAATAAATAAATAAATAAATAAATAAACTTAAATTAGTCTCAAAATGTAATAGCAAAAAGTAACTGCTTTATTTCCTTGGCTCAGGCTGATAATAAACCACAGGGATGCATCACCAAACACAGCCTCTTTCAGCCAGGGCAAAATTTAGCAACTTCTCAAGTTGCAAGCAATTACATGCTATTCCTCTAAAAACATCAGCTGGGAAATGAGCCAGTAAAAACCTAGCGACCAGCTATTAACAAAACAATTAACAGTCTAAAGGAACAGGAAAAAAGTAAATGCTGTTTAAAAGGTTAAAAAAACAACTTAGCGTTTTTGGAGCTTCGGCGGCAGCCACCTTCATTCATCGCCCGGAAACTGGAACTCCTCCATACATAAACTCACAAGGGAGAGCAAAGAGGAAGGTGCGTCCAATGGGAATAACTTCTTGTTTCAATGCAGGCACCTTTGACTGTTGAATCATTTCTCCATTGGGATGCAAATTTTAAAAAATCACCCAACCCTGCCTGCCCTTTCTGGGCAGGTTTTGCCAGAAGTCACCAATGCGGAAAACTTAGTTCAAATTACAAGCAGAGGCTTTGTTGCAAATACATTTATCTTGGGGGGGGGGGAGGAGAGAAAAAGTTTTAATAGGAATGAGGTGATTTTAATGAGGAATGAGGTGCTTTTAACTACCTGCAGATTGATTGGGTCAATATGTGTTCTGGTAGAGAGAAAGAGACTGAGTTTCTAGATGCTCTCAATGACTGTGCTATGGAGCAGATGGTCTCAGAACCTACCAGGGGTGGGGCGATCCTGGATTTAGTCCTAAGTAATGCTCAAGACTTGGTGAGAGATGTAAACGTGATTGCGCCGCTTGGGAGCAGTGACCATAATGTTATTGATTTCACCGTTTGTATAAACAGGGAGTTGCCCAAAAAGACCGCCACAACCGCGTTTAACTTTAAAAGGGGTAAATACACTGAGATGAAAAGGCACGTGAGAAGGAAACTGAAAGGTAAGGTAAATACGGTCAAAACCCTTGGAGAAGCTTGGACACTATTTAAAACTATAATCCTAGAAGCTCAGATAAAATACATACCACAAGTTAGGAAAGGCACAAACAGGCATAAGAAAAGGCCTGCATGGTTAACAAACAAAGTAGTGGAAGCTGTAAAAGGTAAGAGGGACTCCTTTAAGCGGTGGAAAACCAGTCCAAGTGAGATTAGTAAAAGGGAACACAGGCTGTGGCAAATCAAATGCAAGACTGTGATCAGGCAGGCAAAAAGGGACTATGAGGAGCATATTGCAAAAAACATAAAGACCAACAATGAAAAATTCTTCAAATATATTAGAAGTAGGAAACCAGCCAGGGAGGCAGTGGGGCCCTTGGATGACCATGGGGCAAAAGGATTACTGAAGGAGGATAGGGAAATGGCTGAGAAGCTGAATGAATTTTTTGCCTCCATCTTCACTGTGGAAGACGAGAACTTTTTGCCCGCCCCAGAACGACTAATTTTGGAAGGGATGTTGAAAGACCTGAGTCAGATTGAGGTGACAAAAGAGGAGGTCCTACAACTGATAGACAAATTAAAAACTAATAAGTCACCGGGTCCGGATGGCATACATCTGAGAGTTCTGAAAGAACTCAAAATTGAACTTGTGGATCTTCTAACAAAAATCTGTAATCTTTCATTGAAATCTGCCTCCGTTCCTGAGGACTGGAAGGTAGCAAATGTCACCCCCATCTTTAAAAAAGGTTCCAGAGGAGATCCGGGAAATTACAGGCCAGTCAGTCTGACTTCAATACCGGGAAAGTTGGTAGAAACCATTATCAAGGACAGAATGAGTAGGCACATTGATGAACACGGGTTATTGAGGAAGACTCAGCATGGGTTCTGTAAGGGAAGATCTTGCCTCACTAACCTGTTACATTTCTTTGAGGAGGTGAACAAACATGTGGACAAAGGAGACCCGATAGATGTTGTTTACCTTGACTTCCAGAAAGCTTTTGATAAAGTTCCTCATCAAAGACTCCTTAGAAAGCTTGAGAGTCATGGAGTAAAAGGACAGGTCCTCTTGTGGATCAAAAACTGGCTGAGTAATAGGAAGCAGAGAGTGAGTATAAATCGGCAGTCTTCGCAGTGGAGGATGGTAAGCAGTGGGGTGCCGCAGGGCTCGGTACTGGGTCCCATGCTCTTTAACTTGTTCATAAATGATTTAGAGTTGGGAGTGAGCAGTGAAGTGGCCAAGTTTGCGGATGACACTAAATTGTTCAGGGTGGTGAGAACCAGAGAGGATTGTGAGGAACTCCAAAGGGATCTGTTGAGGCTGGGTGAGTGGGTGTCAACGTGGCAGATGCGGTTCAATGTGGCCAAGGGCAAAGTAATGCACATTGGGGCCAAGAATCCCAGCTACCAATACAAGTTGATGGGGTGTGAACTGGCAGAGACTGACCAAGAGAGAGATCTTGGGGTCGTGGTAGATAACTCACTGAAAATGTCAAGACAGTGTGCGTTTGCAATAAAAAAGGCCAACGCCATGCTGGGAATTATTAGGAAGGGAATTGAAAACAAATCAGCCAGTATCATAATGCCCCTGTATAAATCGATGGTGCGGACTCATTTGGAGTACTGTGTGCAGTTTTGGTCGCCGCACCTCAAAAAGGATATTATAGCATTGGAGAAAGTCCAGAAAAGGGCAACTAGAATGATTAAAGGGCTGGAACACTTCCCGTATGAAGAAAGGTTGAAACTCTTGGGACTCTTTAGCTTGGAGAAACGTCGACTGCGGGGTGACATGATAGAGGTTTACAAGATAATGCATGAGATGGAGAAAGTAGAGAAAGAAGTACTTTTCTCCCTTTCTCACAATACAAGAACTCGTGGGCATTTGATGAAATTGCCTAGCAGCCAGGTTAAAACGGATAAAAGGAAGTACTTCTTCACCCAAAGGGTGATTAACATGTGGAATTCACTGCCACAGGAGGTGGTGGTGGCCACAAGCATAGCCCCTTCAAGAGGGGTTTAGATAAAAAT
The DNA here is from genome assembly GCF_032191835.1 of Heteronotia binoei. Classification (NCBI taxonomy): domain Eukaryota; kingdom Metazoa; phylum Chordata; class Lepidosauria; order Squamata; family Gekkonidae; genus Heteronotia; species Heteronotia binoei. The sequence goes on from NC_083226.1 coordinate 61,609,931, forward strand.
ATGGAGCAGAGGTCCATCAGTGGCTATTAGCCACAGTGTGTGTGTATGTATAAAATTTTCTTGCCACTGTTTGACACAGAGTGTTGGACTGGATGGGCCATTGGCCTGATCCAACATGGCTTCTCTTATGTTCTTATGAGGGAAATGGGGAAGATATGAGACTCTGGTGGGATGTTTACAAAGTTGTCTGAACACAAGAAAAAAAAACATGCTAACATTAGGTAATGGTAGTGGATTTTTAAGGCAATGTGAAAGGCATGTAACTTTGTCTCACAAAGCCTCTCAGAACAAACCAGTCAATTTACAAAAATTTACATATTGAAAACATCACACAAAGGTTCATATGCCCATTCAGCCTGTTCATCACTGCTTGATCCTGGGCTACTTAACATTTAATGTGCCTTGTAGGGTTATTATGAGAATAAAATGAGAAAAACCTTGCAGGAATGGCAGCATACAAATATAATTAAATTTAAAACTATTACCTGAGGGTAATATCATATTCAAACTTTGTTTCCCTACTGATAAATTTTAATCTTTCAGACAGTGTGTCTGTTAGTAATGAGAAGGGGAAGAAAGCGTCATTCATGGTTCATTATAGTTTGACTTTCAAAGCAGTTGGCATTTTTTCCTTATTCTGTTCCTGTAACTTCCTCAATTGCTTTCAGCCATTTGTATATTAATTCCAATGAAGTCAAAATGGAAGCTCCAATGGAGACTCCCCCACAATATTTTTATTCATTGAAATGGTAGAAGAGGCTTGCTTTCAAGAGAACTGTACCATTTACTCTCAACAAACCTACATAAAATAACTGAGAAGAATGTGCTGTCAAGTCACTACTGTCTCAAGGCAATCCCTTGGATATTCAAGGCAAGTGATCAGCAAACGTGTGTGACAGGCCTTTTTTAGCCGCTGAGGATATTCACACAGCCACCTGTGATTTTGGGGAACCAAGTTTGTTTTAAACAATAAACCTTTCCTTCAATTACCAGGTGTTCTTAAGGTAGCAAGTGTATAGGAATGGGGTCACTGCCATGAGGTAAGCTTTGAGGTGCATGAGAAGAATACAAAGATCGCTAAGGCAGGATGTACATATAAACAATATAGAACATTATTAATGTAGAATTTGGTTTCAAAGAACAGATTAATAGCACAGGACTTCAGATAGAGAAACCTGGCTGAGGTATATAAATTTAAGGTAGTTATGGCTTCAGAGTGTGGTCTGAACTTTCTTTAATACTTTCTGGCACAAAAAACGTTTTACTAATGAATAATTATTAATTACTAATGAATAATTAATTAATACCCCTATAATAATGAATTTAATGATTAAGAGCATGCTTTGCCCTTAACATATCTGATGTAATTTTCCGATAAAGTGCTGGCCACAGCATAGCGAGTATGTGTCTAAAATTGGCTAGCTAAGATAAACGAAACAGCCTGTTAGAGGCATCTTGTTGTAATAGATAATGAAGGGGATGGGGTCATGGAAATTTACCAGGGAGAACTCAGTGAAGGTGGGACTCTTGAAATCAGATAAGCCTGTGTGCCGGCCTGCTTATTTGTGTGTTAATAAAACTGTCTGTATACAGAATGATTTTAACTCCGTCTTTGGGGTAGCCAAGCCTGACTGGGTCCTACTTTTGGTACCAGAAGTAAACCTTGCTTCAAACCAGAAATTCTGTGCGGACCTTGTTATTTTTCTGCTACATTAACCTGGTGTGATTGGACGGGAAAATAACGGGGTAGGATATTTCCTTCCCCTTGGGGTGGCTGCATAAGCATCCACCTTCCACCCTCACAGCAGGAAGATCAGACTAGGCACCATGGTCACATTTTTGATTGAATCCAGCTGTCTCCGGCGGGGGAAGGTGCCCGGTCCTCCAACCAAGATCCTGTGCCTGGTTGAACCAAAGTGTGCAGGGAATCAGAATATCTTCAGAATTGTGAGTATGAACTGACTGGGAGTCTGGAATTATCTCCCCTTAGGTGAGAAGAAGGGTCTGATCACCCCTTAAGCCTGGTCCAGTAGGTTCCGCTCTGGTGCTGAAGCACAGAGGCTAGGATTTGGGAGGATTTCTGTGGTGTGTGTGTGAATGAGAGGAGGTGCAGCCTCTAAGTGAAAGGTACCCTCTTTTGTGCGTTTTCCAGTAGGTGACCTCACTGGGTCACGAGAGAGAAGTAGTGAAAACCCCCAGGGCTCCCTGGCTGTCCAGATCTCTTACTGGTGGCTGCTGTTTTCTGTTTTCCCTAGAAGTGTCTTGTCTAAACGTCTGGTGCCATGGGTGGAAATCAGTCAAAACCCCTGCTAGAATACGTGTCAGAACTTTAAGGAACATTTTTGTGATGATTATGGAGTCAAACTGACTCCTGAAACTCTGAAAGCTTTATGTTAGGAAGACTGGGTGGCCTTACATGTAGAATGGCCACCCGAGGGCAGCTTTGACCAAGGCTTGATTCACAGAGTTTATAAGAGTGTAGTATAGTCCCCAAGTCATGCAGGTCAGTTTCCCTACATTGATAGTTGGGCAACAATGGTGCAGAACTCTTACTGGTGACCATAGAAATTGCAGAGAAGAAAAAGATGTGGGCTCAGAGGGCCACTGATAAAGCTGCAAGTCAAGTTATGGCTTTGCGCCAGGATGTGTTAACAACAACTTCTCCTGCAAAGAAGGAAGAGCCCCCAGTGTTAGATGCCGGACCTGAAGACCTCTTGGTCAGTCCCCCACCATATGTTCCAGTGTACTCACCACTCCCGATGCAGCAAGGAGGAAGAGGTGCCGGGGCAGCAGAGGGTGAGGCTGAAGGCGAGAGCCAAGCGCAGCCAGATAAAGGTGCTCCAGAATCCTTTGATGAGGATAACCAGGAAGCAGAGGCAAATAAAGGAGCCGGGGCTGTGAAAGGGGGAACAAGATTTTCGCGTACTGTAAATCCAATCCAGCAGCTGTTTTCTGAACAATTGTTTCATTCAACAGCCCCCGGTTACTCCACGCCTGTGTCCAATAGCTAGAGGTTAGCTGCACGTTTTAATTCGCCCCTAGAGTTTTCATCCATCACTGAACTCTCTCCCAGCACTGAGCAAACTTCTGGCTCCTCCATGGCTTCCCCCTCAACTTTTCTGGGTTTTATATCTGGCGCAGAGGGCCCACTGTTAGCCCCCCTTTGGAAAGTTCACATTCCTCAACAGCCTTGTCCCGGCATTGAGACCCAATATATGTATATGCCCTTCACTTCAAGTGATCTAGTAAATTAGAAAACTCATATGGCTGCATTTTCTGACAATCCTACCCCAATGACAAATTTGCTAACCAGTATTATGGTTACACATCAGCCCACCTATGCAGACTGTCAATAGTTTTTATTGGCCCTCTTTACAACAGAGGAGAGAAGTCGCATCCTGCATCATGCCAAATATCGGAGGAACGAAGAAGAGCCTATGTACAGCCTGGCTGGTCTGGAAGGATGGGATGACTAGGACAGACCGGGCACCGATGGTCCTGGTTCCACAGAGCCCATGGTCACAGTTGATATTGGGGGTCGGGAGATTCCATTCCTTGTAGATACTGGAGCTGCACAGTCTGTGGTGCCTGTTAAGATTGCTCCTTCAATTCACAAATATATTAATATAATTGGAGCTACAGGGCACAAGCAATCCAGACCATTTCTAGCCAAATGAACTTGTACAGTAGGAGGCCATGTAGTCCACCACAATTTTGTCCATTTACCCGACTGCCCGGTGCCGCTGATGGGAAGAGACCTGCTTTCTAAGTTGCAGGTCCGATTGACTTTTGAGTTAGAGAGCCAAATGAACTTTGAGTTGCCTTACACAGCCTCAGAAGGCGAGCTACAGTATCAAGGTGTATATGCTTTAGAATGCCCCCGAGAGGAAGAGTGGCGGCTTTATCAACCAGCTCCTGTAATGGCCATGTCAGAAGCCTGGTTTCAACAATTTCCAGATGTATGGACAGAGGAAAACCCGCCTGGGTTAGCAATAAACCATGCGCCTATTAAGGTAGAGTTAATCCCAAGGGCTGCTGCAGTCCGAGAACGCCAGTATCCAATCTCCAAGAAGGCAGTAGCTGGCATCCAGAAACACCTAGACAGGCTCCTCCATTATGGAATTCTTATTGAATGTCAGTCTCCATGGAATAGCCCCCTTTTGCCAGTTCAGAAGCCGGGCACCAATGATTACAGACCAGTTCAAGATTTACGAAATATTAATTCTTGCACACAGACTTTGCATCCTGTGGTACGCAATCCATATGTCTTGTTGGGACTTATAGCTGCCTCAGTCACTTATTTCTCAGTTGTGGATCTCAAGGATGTGTTCTTTTGTCTAAGACTGACACCTGAGAGTCAGCCACTGTTTGCCTTTCAGTGGGAAGAGAAAGAGACTGGTAGAAAGCTGCAATATACATGGACCCAATTTCCCCAGGGGTTCAAAAACTCGCCCACTCTCTTTGGCAATGCCCTCAGCAAAGACCTGAGTCGGTTCCCAACTGTGCCAGGAGAAGTTGAGTGCCTTCAGTATGTTGATGATAGCCTGATAGGGGCCAAAGACGTACAGACCTGCCAAGAAGCCAATGCTACTTTGCTAATGCTCCTAACTGAGGCTGGGTATAAAGTGTCTTGAAAGAAAGCTCAGCTATGCTAAGAGACAGTGAAATTTTTAGGCTTCCATATATCCCAAGGCAGACAGCAGCTAGGCAGGGAGCAAAAAAGACTGTGTGTGCTCTTCCTGTGCCCACTACCAGGCGCCAGCTGAGAGAATTCTTAGGAGCAACAGGGTTCTTCAGAATTTGGGTCATCAATTTTGCTATAACAGCAAAGCCCTTGTACGAAGCCACAAAGGGGGGGAGAAAAAGCACCCTTTGAATGGACAGAGCAATGTCAGAATGCTTTTCAAACCTTAAAGTGCCAGCTTGTGCAGGCTCCAGCCCTGGGATTACCAAATACCAAAAAGCTCTTTACTCTGTATGTGCATGAGCAAGAAGGAATAGCTGCAGGAGTCTTGACTCAATTGTTGGGGTCCTGGCCTCGACCAGTGGCATATTTGTCTAAGCAGTTGGATACTGTGGCAAAAGGGTGGCCCCCTTCTATGTGTTCCATAGCTGCTGTGGCAGAACTTGTGAAGGAAGCTGACAAGTTTACCTTTGGCAGTCAACTTGAAGAAAAGCACCCCACTATGTGCAGGCACTTCTTGAGCACAAAGGGAACTATTGGTTCAGTAATGCCCGCATGGTCAGATACCAAGCTTTTATGTGTAAAAATAGTGACTGTGTCAACTCTGAATCCAGCTTCCCTGTTGCCAACTCCCGGTGTAGAATTAGAACATGACTGCCTAGAAGTTATGGAAGAAGTCTATTCCAGCCGGCCTGATCTAAAAGGTGCCCCATTTTCAGATCCAGATATTGAGTATTTTACTGATGGGAGCAGCTTTGTCCAGGATGGGAAGCAGAGAGCAGGATATGTGGTCATTACTCTAGAATCAGTAATCGAGTCTGGTGCTCTGCTGGTCTCCACTTCAGCCCAGAAAGCAGAGTTAATTGCCCTCATCAGAGCACTTCAGTTAGCAGAAGGCCTAAAAGCCAAAATATATACTGATTCAAAATATGATTTCATGACATTACATGCCCATGGATTCTTATATAAAGAAAGAGGCTTAATAACTGCCATTGGCAAAAGAATTAAAAATGGGAAGGAAATTCTAGAACTGTTAGAGGCTGTTTGGGCCCCCTGGCATATAGCTGTTATCCACTGCTGCGGCCATCAAAAGCCCCTAAGTCTGGTAGCGAGAGGAAATCACAAGGCCGATTTAACGGTAAAGGAAGCAGCCCTTAAGCCTTATCAGGGAAGCGCAGAAATTCTGCCTGTTTTTCAAGTTTCCTTAACCGAATGGAGCCCCCAATATTCACTAGCTGAGGAGCAGTGAGTTCAAACTCAAGGGACAGTAACAAAATGAAGAGATGGCTGGTATGTTCTTCCCGATGGCAGAATTTATATTCCAGAAGCTGTAGCATGGGCGTTAATTCAGAACCTGCATGAGGGAACACACTAAGACTTTACAGCCTAAATGGAAGGGCCTGTTTACTGTGCTTTTAAGTCCTCCTACAGCTGTCATGGTCCCAGGAGTGGCAGCATGGATTAATTGGTCTCATTTAAAGAGAGCTGCAGATCACTGGAAAGCACAGCCAGTTCCAGGAAAGCCATTGATTCTAAAATTTACCAAAGACTCTATCCGGCCTTAAGCCATCTAGTAAAGACTGTTAAAAGTCAGCCGCTTGTAGCTGGTGGGACTTGCTTGAAAGCAGATTCAGCGCCCCTGAGCTTCATCAGCAGCCTTGCTCCAGCCACACCAAGAGGCTGGCTGGTCTGTGCATGGCTGAAGCTTTGAGGAAGCCTTCTGGAGCCACATAAAGTTAGATATTTTTTGTATTAGTTACTCTGAACCCTTTTGAGCCTCCTTCATCATTGAGTGTGTAATTGAAAAAGGTGCTATTTCCTTGTAAGTTTTTGATGAAAGACCAAAAAAATCATGCATGCTTCAAGTGCTTATATTGCTATGCTTTTATGCTGTATTTTTGCCTGTGTGCCAATATGCTGTACTCAAACTGTGAGATGTACTAAACGTTGGGAAGGAGAAAGTTTACAACGCATGCTGCATGTTCAATCTAGGGAAGTGTATGGAGCTCGTATAGAACATAATACAAAAATAGTTTGTGTAGAACGTGGAGTGTCTTATTATCAGGCAAAAATTGAGTATCCTGGTTCAGGAGGACTAATACCCTATAGAGGGAGTTTCCACTGCCTGACTTTAGAGTGGGTATGCTGGCCAGTTAGTTTAAAGTCTTACAAGGTGAAAAAGTCAAAGCTTAAGCCACCTGTCAAGGAGACTAAGAAATTTCTGTATAAGGCTGTGTTTAGTAATGCTCAGGATGAAAAATTTGTTATTCCAGAACCTGGAAGTAATCTTTTTATAGCCCTGGCTGAACAGATAGCCGCCTCCCTAAATATTTCAAACTGTTGGGTGTGTGGAGGTCCACTGATGAGTGAACCCATGCCTTGGCTTGGGAGTTTTGCCTTCAGACTTGGTCTGATGGAATAAACCTAGATCAGAGTCAAAGTCAGAAGAGAGGAAAATCTGGGAATTGTAGGCAGTTGTGAATGGAGAATTGTGCATTTCTCAAGCTGTGTTGTGGGTAAATGGAAAGCATGTTGGGCACTCTTTGTGCCGCCGGACCTTGTTAGTTAGCGCCACTAAGAAAAAGCTGAAATGGGTAGAGGCAGATGGCACTGTTATAGAGGATTATCAGCCATGGGAAAATGTTAGCAGTGTAAATAAATATTCTAATGCTGCTTCCGAGTCCTCTGATCAATGGATAGCTCCTGAAGGGTTATATTGGATCTGTGGTAAAATGGCTTATACTTTCCTCCCCAGGAGATGGCATGGGACTTGCATTATTGGGACAATATGTCCCAGCGTCTTTCTTTTGCCGTTAAATATTGGTTCTGCCTTGGGAACCCCAGTATTTGATGACTATGTTAGATCAAAGCATTCTCTGGACATCGGAGATACACAGTGGGGAAAGGAATAGCCCCTAGAACGGATCATTGAATACTATGGCCCAGCCACATGGGCACAGAATAGGTCTTGGGGCTACCATACGCCTGTGTACATGCTAAAACGTATTATTAGATTGCAAGCTGTGGTAGAAATTATAACAAAACAAACAGCCATGGCCCTAGATTTGTTAGCTAGACAGCAGACCCAGATGCGTGCAGCCATATATCAGAACTGCTTGGCTCTGGACTACCTATTAGCTGAAGAAGGTGGTGTCTTTGGGAAGTTTAATCTTTCAAATTGTTGTCTAAATATTGATGATAGTGGAGAAGCTGTACAAAATATAGCATCTGAAATTCATAAAATTGCTCATGTACCAGTGCAGACATGGAAGAATTTGGATGTATCATGGTTTGGGCAAATTATGGGGGATTGGAAACATATTCTATTCTTAATTGGTATTTCTTTAGGAGGTTTGATGCTATTGCCATGTTTAATTACTATTATGAGGTATAGTGTTAATAATGCCATGAAGGCACTCACTCCCTTAGGGAAAAATGTTCACATTATGTATATGTCTCCAGAGGAAAGGAAACAGTACTTTATTAATTTGTTTAATGATGATCAGTCTCTTCCAGACTTTAAATAAGCTTTAAGAAGACTGAAAGGAGGGAATGAAGGGGGACCCCTGAATAATTAATTAATACCCTTATAATAATGAATATAATGATTAAGAGCATGCTTTGCCCTTAACATGTCTGATGTAATTTTCCGATAAAGCGCTGGCCACAGTAAAGCGGGTGTGTGTCTAAAGCTGGCTAACTAAGATAAGAGAAACGGCCTCTTAGAGGCATCTTGTTGTAATAGATAACGAAGGGGATGGGGTCATGGAAATTTACCAGAGAGAACTCAGTAAAGGCGGGACTCTTGAAATCAGATAAATCTGTGTGCCGGCCTGCTTGTTTGTGTGTTAATAAAACTGTATGCAGAATAATTTTAACTCAGTCTTTAAGGTAGCCAAGCCCGACTGGGTCCTACTTTTGGTATCAGAAGTAAACCTTGCTTCAAACCAGAAATTCTTTGCGGACTTCATTATTTTTCTGCTGCACTAACTAGTCACTAGGGATGATGAACTTGGTTGGTTCGTTGGTTGACAAACCATAATTTGGGCAATCATGTTGTTTGCAAACTGCCATGTATTTTCTGGCAGTTGTTCAGTTCATAGGTCTCTTTAAATGCCTTCCCTTCACTTGCCTCAGGGAGTGAACCAACAAGCCATGAACCAGTTCAGGAAACTGAGAAGTCTGTGGGGTAGGGTTGCCAAGTCCAATTCAAGAAATATCTGGGGAGTTTGGGTGTGAAGCCAGGAGACTTTGTGTGAAAAGCATAATTGAACTCCAGGGGAGTTCTGGCCATCACATTTAAAGGGACAGAACACCTTTTTAAATGCCCTCCTTCCATAGGAAATAATGAAGGATAGGGGCACCTTCTTTTGGTGCTCATAGAATTGGACCTCCTGATCCAATCTTTTTGAAACTTGGGAGGTATTTTGGGGAGAGGCTCTGGATGCTATACTGAAAATTCAGTTCCTCTACCTCAAAAAACAGCCCCCCCAGAGCCCCAGATACCCGTGGATCAATTCTCCATTATTTCCTATGGGAATAATACTCCACACGGAATAATAGAGTTTCTAGCAGACATTTCCCTCCCTCCTTCCACTTTCTGATGACCCTGAAGTGGGGGGAGGCCTCCAAACTGGAGAATACCCTGCCCTCACCTGGGGATTAGCAGCCCTAGCTATGCTGCTCTCTCTCACACACACATTTATACCCACCCACTTACTTGCTCTAAAACGAAAGCAAAACAAACGGAGGGGCTGTGCTCTGAAGAGATTCTGCTACTGACCCTTCCCCATGAAGTACTTCCTGCTCAGCTTTAAAGGCACACACACACACATACACACAGGCATTTTGAAACCAGACCTCTTTGCAGGTTTCTAAACCTGCCTGAGATCTAGAGATACATGGTGGCTTTGGGGGCGGGGTTTCTCCGCCGACCAACTGGCTGGGGGCGGGGGGAGGCCTGTAAAACCAGGAGATCCCCCGCTGGGACCTGGGTATTGGGAAGCCTACCATGGGGGTTTATAGTTCATGGTTACACACAAACCACAAACTGCCACAATCCATTTTCCATCCCTAGTAGTCACTAGGTTGTATCCTTTTACACACACAGGATTCCACCCACACCAACCTGTCCTTTCCCAAGAATCAGACTAAGTGATTCAAAGTCTGATCATTACTAGAGACAGATCTAACAACTAGGTACTCTATTCTCTGTCAGATGCAGAGCTAAAGCACTCTGCCACAGAAAAGGCAGAGCTACCCTTCTGTCTGCTTTCTTGCTATCACTACACTCTCCCTGAGGGAGATCTGAACTCCTCCTGCCATGCTTCCCTCCAACATTCCAATCTCCTTTCTGACCCTAACCCTATAGGCTCACCTGAGTGGCTGTTTTTCCCTTTAGGGGCAGGATAGCCTCTTGGGTGTCACATGGTGGTTTGCCATTGCCTTAACAACCCCAGTTTTCCTTGGTGACCTCCCATCCAAGTACTGACCATAGTCAAAGCCAATCCTGCTTAGATCCCAAGCCCAGAAAAGCTCAGGCCAAAGCTGGCTATTCATGTTGCTGTTTACTCTCAACAAACTTAAATAAGGAACCATCAAATCCAGTTCCAGTCAGGGCCGGCCCTGCCACTAGGCAAACTGATTGCCTAGGGTGCCAACTTTCTGGAGGTGCCAAATTGGGCACCCTCATGTGACTCGGTGATATTATCAGTGTGTTTGTGGGGCGGAAAAGTTAGGTGTCAGTCTAGGGCCAGTCCCATTACCAGTCCAACATAAGGCCATTCCCTGTGTATATGTAGTTAGAATTTATTTGTTCTTTCTCCATGCTCTGCCTAGGTAGAAAATGTGTATAAATAAGTGTAGAAAATGTGAGGCAAGTTCTACTCACTTTGACCACGTGAGGCCACCTTCCTTAATCCTGCAATACACATTCATCATATCCAACTATTCATTCTTAACCCCTGCAGGTTTTCTTTCCTAAACAGATTAGTCACCAAGCAACTTTCTTTTGAAAATCCTTTCTTCCCTCTAGGATGAACAGCACCCAGTTTCACAGCTTCTTGGCCACAAACTGATTGTTCATTCAGGTCACTTGTTGGCCCTATCGAGCGTCTTCTGTCCAGATCACTCCTTCGCTCTCACAGCAGCAACATTAATATTTCATGACTAGTAATAAAGCAGGACTGAATGCTGGCTTCTTGAATAAGATTAGGCCACAGAAAAAGTATTAAATTTAACCAACCTGATACTTAAAGAGAAACTGATAAACACACCAGTGTTTCTCTCACTGCCATGAGCTTGTGCACATGGGATGGATTTATTGCACACCAGATTTTCTATTTTCTCTCTCCCCACCCCCCTACTCTAGCAAGGAAAAGGACTTTCAGAAAGTTAAACAGTTTTTATCTATGCACTAATTCACTGGTGTATTCTATGGTGGCTGCTTGCCAATTCTTATGACATTTTCAGACTGGAAACAGCACTGCAGTAATTAATAAGCATGGAAGGACTTGAGATGTTGTCTTTGTGGCCCTCTTTTGGGTTTACTGTGCTATAACTAAAGTCAGGCCAGCTGGGGAGCAGGAGGAGACCTGAATGGTGAAACCAGACAGAATACACAAAGGACACTGGCTCTCATATGCAAAGATGCTCATACATGTACACTTCCCCTCTCCCTCATATTCTCATTCTGTCATTTGCATCATTGTTCTTAAATTCAAACATAGTGCCAGTGTCAAATACTTGAACAAGTATTTGCAACACAAAACCAGTATAATGGGTGCTGTTTGCCATTTCTATAGTGCACTTCAGTATAACTTGAGGGTAAACAGTGCAATCAGTACTATACTGGGAAAAGAAAACAGAGGAAAAGCAGGACTGTTCACTGAACCAGCTTCTGATAACAGCATTAATGCACGCTCCAAATCACAGAACACATCAATAAAATTTCCCAAGATATCAAACACAGGTAAACAATTCTCTTTCACAACAGTACATACATGAACCTTCTTTAGAATTTAAAATCAGCAGCTAATGGAGAGATGTCAGAATAAAACAGTACTGCATTTTATAAAACTTTGATATTTTTGCCAGCACGTTGCAGGTTCTAGATAGATAGATAGATAGATAGATAAATTTATTGTCATTGTTCTCAACAAAAAGAGAGCAACGAAATGAGGTGCTCTTCCACAAAACATACCAACACATCAAACACACATATTCATATTCATACCATTTAAATACATCTAAAACCATTTAAACCATTTAAACCATTAAAACCATTTAAATACATCTAAAACAGATAAACATTCATAAAACCATTAAAACCATTTAAACCATTTAAATATATCTAAAACAGATAATCCTTCATAACCCTGCATTTAGCCTAACCACAGCACTTGGATAGAAACTGTCCTTAAATCTGTTTGTCCTAGCCTTCAACACTCTATATCATCTACCTGACGGTAAGATCTCAAATAGCAAATGGCCCAGATGTGAAGGGTCCCTTAGGATCATTTGTATCTTCCTTTTACATCCCATATTATACAGATCCACCAATGAGGGGAGAGAACATCCACAAATCTTTTGTGCTCTTCTCGTCACTCTTTGGAGCACCCTTCTCTCTGCTTCCGTGCAGCTCCCAAACCACGCGCAGAGGCAATAAGATAAAATGCTCTCAATGGAACTACGATAAAAGGCAACCAGCAGACTCCCTGACAGTTGTAGTGATCTTAAGAGTCTTAAGTAGTATAGCCGTTGCTGGGCCTTTTTCTCTAGAGCTAAAGTATTTGCCCCCCATGTTAGATCCTGTTTCATGGTAATTCCCAGAAACTTCCATTCTGTCACCTGTTCTACCATAACACCATCAATAAACAACGGCTGGATGTCCAAACTATTCTTCCTGTAATCCACTATAATTTCCTTCGTCTTATTTATATTAAAAATAAGATTATTTACTTTACACCAAAGGGACAGCTGTTGAACTTCCCTCCTATACGCAGACTCATCATCCTCAGAGATGAGCCCTACCAACGTTGTATCATGTGCATACTTAATGATTTTGTTACTCAGACTGCTAGAAACACAATCAGACGTGTAAATAGTGAAAAGAAGTGGACTCAAGACACATCCCTGAGGGGTGCCAGTATTTAAGATCTTCACGGAGGAAATATATCCATCCATTTTAACCCTTTGTGAACGACCTGACAAAAAATTCAAAATCCACTCACATATAGAGTCCGACAGCTTCAAATCTTTAAGCTTAAACAACAATCTATGGGGTGATATTGTATTAAAAGCAGAACTAAAATCTACAAACAACATTCTAACATACGTCCCCTTTTTATCCAAATGCCATAAAGCAGTATAAAGAACAGTATTAACAGCATCCTCAGTAGATCTATTTTTCCTGTAAGCAAACTGATATTCATCAAAAATAACAGGAAGGCAGGAAATAATATATTTTCGAACTAATCAAGATCTGTGGTGGGAATTTTAACTGGCCAGGATTGGGCCTGGCCAGGCTGAGGGTTGTTCCGGGGTATATATATAATCAGGACCCAGCCCGCATTTATCTCTCTTGTGATGTACTCGCTAATAAAGCATGTTGCCTTCAACACGTCTCATCACTCAGTACATTACAGTGGTGACGAGGATGGGATGCTAGCCAGGTAACTCCCCAAGCGGGACTTCGTAGACCTGGCCGGAGACGAGGAAGGCACACAGTCTAAGGAGACTGAAGCACCCACCGCCGCCATGGCTATGGCCCGAGTGGGATGATGGGTCACCTTGCTGAGTTCGACCTCGCCAACCCTGATGGGTGGGAGACCTACATGGAGCGGGTTGACTGCTACCTACGAGCGAACATGATTATAGACGACAGCCATAAGAGAGATGTGCTCCTGAGTGTCTGTGGGGAGGCCACATTTGAGATCGCAAAAGGTCTCTCGGCCCCCGTGAAGATCACGGAGAAAACGTACAAAGAGGTAGTCAGACTCCTGACCAGGCACTTCTTGCCCCATCCATCCATCATCGCCCACTGATTTCTCTTCCACAAGAGGGATTAAGGGGCGGGAGAGATGGCCGCTGTCTACCTGGGCGCCCTCCACCAAATTGTGGGGAACTGCAGCTTTGACAAGCTGGATGAAGCCCTGAGAGATCGATTCGTCTGGGGCCTCCGAGATGAAAGACTGCAGCAAAAGCTCTTCGCAAAGGAGAAGCTCACCCTCCAACTCGCCTTCAATGAAGCCACTGCATTCGAGAGAGCAACCAAAGCTTACCACAACCTACGAGCAGAAGCCATCTACCAGGAGGAGATGGCGCCGGGCAACCCAGAGGAGGAGGAGGTACACCAGCTCCATCGCCAACCAGGAATGGGACCGAGAGCGCTCACTTGGCCACGAGCGACAAAGAGACCAGCCAACACCAAGTGCGCCTGCTGTGGGGATCCACATGAGCGACAGGACTGCCCCTATCGCAACGTGGACTACAGGAATTGTGGTAGTGTGGGCCACATAGCGCGGGCTTGCCAGCCCAAGACCACCTGCAGATGCCAGTCCACCAACCGCAACTCGACCGATACCTACTCGAACGCATCGACTAGCCTGCAGGTAATGAACTTGCCCCTCAACACCCCCAATAAGGTCAGGGTGTTGATCCTAATTGAGGGCTCTCCATGCTTAATGGAGCTGGACTCGGGCTCCTCCATCTCCATAATTTCGGAGGAGTCTCTAAGAAAACTTTGCCCCCGTGGCAGGCCCTGGCTGCAACTAGCTGATTTCATACTGCGGGACTTCAAAAAAAACCCCGTACAGATTTTGGGTTGGGCCACTGTAAGGGTAGAGTTTAAGAACTTTAAGGGCACGCTGGACATAATCGTGGTCAAACGCCAGCTCACCACATTACTGGGGCTGGCTTGGTTTCGACCGCTGGGTATTCAAATAGTGGTGGTGCAGCAGATGTGAATGCAAAATTTCAAGAACGTGTGCCATGAATTCCTGGAAGTGTTTGATGGGTCCCTGGGGTGCTACAAGGGGCCTCCCATTACCTTAGCCCTCGATCCCCATGTGAGACCGATAAGGCTTAAGGCCAGGTGAGTTCCGTTCGCTCTTAAACTAAAAATAGCTGGACCACCTCACGGCCCAGGGAGTATTAGAACTGGTATCCTATGTTGCATGGGAAACACACATAGTCACTCCAGTGAAGCTGAATGGAGATGTGCGCATACGCACCGACTATAAGTGCACAATCCATACCCCGTTCCGGTGTTTAGCCATGTACTGGCAGCCCTAGCAGGCTCTAAGGTTTTTGGAAAACTGGACCTGGCCCAGGCGTACCAGCAACTCCCAGTGGACGCCAAGACAGCAGAGGCTCAGACCATTGTGACTCACAGGGGAGCTTTTCGGGTGCGGCGGTTGCAATTTGGGGTTAGTGTGGCTCCGGGGATCTTTCAGAGCATAATGAACTCTCTTCTCAAAGGGATCCCTGGAGTGCAACCATTTTTGATGACTTTTTGATCGCTGCCCCGGATGCTGAGGAGTTCAGCAGCCGTCTGCAAGAGGTACTCTGCCACTTCCAGATGGCGGGACTTAAGTGAAAAGGGAAAAGTGTTCCCTTGGGGTGTCGAGGGTAGAGTTCTTGGGGTTTGCTGTAGACACCGCGGGAATCCACCCAATGGCCGATAAGACCAGGGCAATAGTCCATGCCCCGGCCCCCACGTGCAAGGCGGAGTTACAAAGTTTCTTGGGCTTATTAAATTTTTATCATTCATTTTTGCCCCACAAAGTGGCTATCGCAGAACCCCTTCATAGGCTCCTCGATTAAAACGCCCTGTGGGTCTGGGGAAAAGAAGCAGGCCGCTGCTTTTCAGGCAGTCAAGGACCTCTTAGTTTCCAATGATCTGCTCCACCATTTTGACGAATCCCTACCAGTGATTTTGGCTTGCGATGCTTCCCCGTACGGGGTGGGCGCTATTCTGAGGCACCAACTCCCGGACGGGAGGGAGTTCCCATGGCCTATTATTCGAGGACCCTGACCCCTGCGGAGCGCAACTATGCCCAGATAGACAAGAAGGCCTCCTCACCCCAGACCTCCAGACACCGCAAATTCTGTCACAGCGCGTCCTGTGGTGGAACCAGTTCAACTCGTACACATATACCCTGGTCCACCGCCCTGGCAAAGCTATGGGACACCATGACGCCCTCAGCCACCTGCCGCTGCCCTCTATGGACCTGGATCCCGCCCCTGCCCACCATGTGATGCTTCTAGAGACTCTACCCAAGAGGCCCCTCCACGCCGCTGAGGTAGCTAGGACCGCATCTTCGGATGCGTTTTAGACTGGGTGGGAAGGGGGTAGCCTGTGGGCAAACTGGATGCAGAATTCAGGGCATTTGCATCACACAGAGATGAACTGTCCATACACAAGGGGTGCATTTTCTGGGTAGCAGGGTGGTGGTTCCCCCCCATTGCAGAAGCAAGTGCTGGAAGCCTTACACAAAACACACCCGGGGATAGTGCATATGAAGGCCCTGGCACGTAGCTATGTATGGTGGCCGGGGATGGAGACAAAGAGATAGAAGGGTGGGTTAGAAGGTGCCAACCCTGCCAAGAGTCCCAGCCTGATCCGCCCAGTGCCTCTGTCCACTGCTGGGAGTCCAACAGGAGGCAGTGGTCCCGGGTACACCTAGACTTTGTGGGGCCATACCAGGGCCAAATGTTCTTTATTCTAGTCGATGTGTACACCAAGTGGTTGGAAGTGATTCCCGTAGCTTCAACCTCCACTGCGGTGGAGGTCAGAGCCTTGTGGAGGTCAGAGCCTTTTGCACTCATGGGATTCTCGAGACCCTCGTCACAGACAATGGTACCACTTTCAGCTCCTGGGAATTACAGTAGTTCATGAATAGGTACCTCATCCAGCACATTCGGTCCGTCCCTTTCCATCCAGCCACCAACAGCCAAGCAGAGTGCATGGTGCACACCACTAAAGAGGCCCTGGGTCGCATTGTACAGGGAGATTGGGACCACCGCCTGGCAGCCTTCCTATTTGGGAACAGAATCACCTCCAACCCTGTTACTGGGTTAAGCACTGCCGAGTTGCTAATGGGGAGGAAATTGATCAGTAGGCTAGACAGGTTGCATCCTGATGGGGCTACAGACCTCCACAGTTCCCCCGAAACCAGGGAAGCCACTAGGGGATTCTTTCCAGGGGATCCGGTATACACAAAGAACTTGGCAAGCGGGCCGGAGTGGGTAGCCGCCCGGGTGCTGCGGGTCACCGGGTCCCGCTCCTACAAGGTCTCGTCAGAGGGGGGGCAGATCCTAAGGAGGCATATTGACCAGCTGCGCCACTGCACCTTGCCAGAAGAACCGGCAGCGATCGTTGGAGCGGGGGGGGGGGGACTAACAGCAACACCCCCAGGAGCTACCCAGTCTATGCCAGCCGCACCGACTATACGGGCGGAAGAGCACCACAGCGGAGGGAGCAACCCCTCCAGAGAGGAGGTTCCAGAACAGCAATAAGCGGTGGACAGCCCTCTTCCGGCGTCACTCCACCACGAGGAACCAGCCACCCCGCCAGCCACGGCGGCCGTTCCAACTCCCCAAATAACCCCAATGAGGTCGACCAGGGAATGCAGGGCGCCAACTTACTTGAAAGACTTTGTGTCTTGAACTAAGGGGGGAGGAGTGTTGTGTCTTGCATTTCAGTCCTGAAGTTACAACGCAGCGAATGCTACAGAGGTGACCAGTGGGAGTCCACTGCTCCCCGGATGTAGCTCGCAAATATGCTTCGCCAGTCAAGATCTGTGGCGGGAAGTTTAACTGGCCAGGATTGGGCCTGGCCAGGCTGAGGGTTGTTCCGGGGTATATAATCGGAACCCGGCCTGCGTTTCTCTCTCTTGTGATGTACTTGCTAATAAAGCATGTTGCCTTCAACACATCTTGTCACTCAGTACATTATAGTGGCCATAAATGATGTTGCAAAATCAGGATATCATTGGCTGGTAATACTATGCAGGGTACTGCTGTGCTTTAAGAGCATTCACATTCATTATAAACAAACAAACAAACTTTATAACAAACCCCTAATCTAATACTAGTTTTGGACAAAGTCCCACTGGACTTTACTACTAAATAATATATTTCCAAATTAAGCATGCTTAAGCCTAAGCAATTCAACCCAGTTGAAAGAGGCCAGTAAGTAAACTTTCTCTAAATAGATATGACTTAGATCCTAATGATGTTTTTTTACTGGTGTAAGGAACTTCTGTTGTAGTGAGCAACTGAATGCCTGGTCACCGAGAGGCACTACATCACTCTAAGTGTTATCTCCTTGAATGGGATGTCTCTCTCTTGGTCTTAACCTGCGATGTCTTTCTCTTTGTCTTAACCCCCATGCCCTTTGTTCTCCCCTTTCTCTGCATTACTCTTCATGGAACCACATGTCTCTATTGGTCTCTTCTGTAGAAACAGTGCCCTCATACTTCCATAAATGTGATGCTGAATCATTTGGCCATTTGTGATAAAGTACTCTTTTGTGCTCCGTGGTGCCTGAGGAGGGCAGAGTTTTGGGCATAATGCTCCAGCTTCCAAAGTGACCACTTTCTCCAGGTGAACTGATCTCGGTCACCTAGAGATCAGTTATAATAGTGGGAGATCTCTAGTCACCACCTGGAGGCTAGCAATCCTAACATATTAGGTAACACAATAAAGTTGTACAGATGGGAAGCACGTGGTTAGCTACATTTTAAAAAAATGGATTCTGATGCATACCTGCAAATTCATCTAAAACCAAAACATGCAGTGCCTCATTCAGACACTGAGAACAGTGCTCAGAAGCCAGACCGAGAGCAGACTTCAAGAAAGTCAATGCAATGGGAATTCCCAGATGTCTCATTAGTTACTAAGCCTTCTTTGTGCAGTCTGAGCTGAGCCCTTGAAAAAGTGGGTGGGGTAGAAAGTACTCAATAATATTTGTATATAAATGTCTCAGTATATTTACTAATTTTTCCAAGCTCAGAGATATATGCAGAAAGGTCTGAGAGATATATATGATGTAATCAAATAAATACAAATGCTATGAAAGAATCCTTAGAACCAATTGTTTTATATCCACAAAATTTTTGGATGTCAGCAGAAACTTTTCATGAAACATGGTGGGCAGAACATAAATCTTGGGCATAAAAGGTGGGCTCCTGGGGACATGCAGAGTATATTCTGTTTAAATAGCTGCTTCCCTTTCCTGTCTATTGGATGTCTTATGCTGTCTGATTGATTTAAAAAAATATTTTGTAATCTGCCTTGAGTCTCAGAAAGAAAGGTGAACTATAAATGATGTAAATAAATATATACTTGTTAACAGTCACTATCTCAGTTGTTTACCAAACTGCTGAGGACACTTGTTAATTCTGTTCTAAAAAGAGGTAGAGGACTTCAATATTATCTAGTGAACAGGGGTTAGCAGATAATATGGAAAAATGTAGGCACATGATTGCAAGGAAAAACTGAAAAAAATCTGATAATGGAAAGAAATCAGAATTTGCAAAACTGTAAAAAGATTACAAGAAACAAAACTTTGTAAATGTACTTTGTATTTCAAAATGGAGTTTAAAAAAAGGGGCCTATCAGAACCAGTGAGTCAAGTGAATGAATCAGTTTTTGTGTTAGGAGGAAATGTAGATTGCCTCTCTCTGTCTTTAGACAGCAGCTTTCTTCCTAGTGATCAAAGCCTCTACCACAATATGAAGCAAAAAAAGGAAGATTAGGGCCTAGAGCCCTCAAGATGCTTGTTGAAATCTTGAGTGGTGTACCATGAGTGGGGCTAAGCCACCTTTTTACAAAAGGCCATATGAGGGCTCTTATAGCTATTGGTAAGTCCTCAGAAGCTCTCATATCACACTATAATAAATGTACACCTGTTACTCTTTGGAAGTGAGCTTTGTGCCTTCTAACATTTGATTTGTGGTCTCTGCTGGGGTTGCCAGTCTCCATGTGGGACCTGGGGGGGGGTGGGGTCTCCTGGTATTACAACTGATCTCCAGATGACAGAGATCTGTTCTCCTGGAGAAAAAGGCAAGTAGTCTGAATGGCATTATACTAGGGTTACCAGGTCCCCCAGGCCACCAGTGGTGTACAGGAGGATAGTGTTGCCAGATATAGGTTGGGAAACTCCTGAATATTTGGGAATGGAGTCTGGGGAGGAAAGGTATACAATGCCATTGAGTCAACACTGCACCCCCCCCCCCCAAGCATCTCTGTAGTCCGGAGAAGAGCTGTTATTGATCTGTTATTTTATATCTGTTTATATATTTTTATATTTTATTTTAAATGTTTTTAATGTCGAAATGATTTAATGCTTGATGTTTGCCGTCTTGGGGACCCTTTTTGGGTGGAAAGGTGGCATAGAAATGTTAAATTAAAATAAAAGCCTGTAACTTTTTAAGTGCTTTTTTTCTAAATGGTGCTGCCAACTCCAAGTTGGGAAGTATCTGGAGATTTCAGGGGTGGAGCCTGAGAGGATGGGATTTGGAGAGGAAAGGGACTTCATGGGGTATAATGCTATAAAATCAATATTCCAAAGCAGCCATTTTCTCCAGATGAACTGATCTCTGTTGCCTGGAAATCAGTTCTAATCCCAGGAGACCTCCAGCCACCACCAGGAGGCTGACAATTTTATTCCTAAACCAGCTTTAAGTTTCTGCCTACTGTCGCTGTCTCTTTCTCAAGCAACAACTCCTGGTTTTACTGCACAAGCATATGTTCTCTGTTCTAGAGGAGGACCTGGGCTATCTAGCACCTCTTTGTTCAGGATGTTGCTTGTTTGGCTCTATTCCTGTTTCTCATTGGCTCCAGTATCTCCGATGATCTGGGCATATAAATACTGGTCTTAGATACAGCTTGAGTATACTTCATCTATACAATTCATCTATAATTTAGCCTCCTTGGTTTTTTTTCATCATAACAGAGTTGCATCTGACCTGGCTAGCCCAGGGTAACCCTCTTTTCAAGTCTTGGAAACTAAGCTGGGCTGAATGGGAGACTACCAGGGTAATGCAAAGAGGCAGGCAATGGCAAACCACCTCTGAATGTCTCTTGCCTTGAAAATCCTGTCACCATAAATCAGCTGTGACTTGATGGAAACAACACTCTAGCCCCCACTCCCCTTTCCTCTGCTGCTCAGAGCAGCGGTGGGAGAAAATATAAAATAAATAGCCATGGGACTTACAGTATGATGTTGCTTCTGGGGAAAACACTGAAGTTATATCAGTCATCTCTAGGAATTGCCATAAATCTCTGTGGCAATTCCGAGACAGGTGTGATGTTACTTCCACATTGTCCCCCAAGTGAGGTCACTCTGTCACTAAGGGCACCCTTCCCAAGTTCAACTGGTGTTGCAGCCTGGACAGCAAAGCCCCCAGAACTTTTGGCCCCTGGAAAAGTTCTGTCCTTCTTGACGCTTGGATTCTGAGCAGAATACGGCCTTAAACTGACTATGTTTCCAAAGTTGCTTTAAAAAACCCCCAGATTTCAGCATTCACAAACATTCAAAGTTTATGTTGCCAAAAGTTTCCTACCACAAACTTGCCCTTTAACAGATTTTATAGTATTTTGATATTGTCCTCCATTTCCTTGGCTCTTCTTAACAGGAATGTTGCCATATGTAAACTTTTTCAGTTGCAATTTTGAAAATTTGTCAGACTTTACTTTCACATATACTGTGCCTTGATTTAAATGGTCTAATATAACAATGAAATTCTATAGAAAATCTGCCAACCAGGAAGTTTATGAGAGGAAAATTGAAGTGCACTCATTTCAAAAATTTAACGAAAGTCTGTTTGCAAAAAGAGAGTTTGTGATCTATTGACTACATGACGTATATTATATTTATGAATTTAGAATAGTTTCATTAGTAATTGTAACTGCTTGTCCATAAAAGTATTTTCACAGACTAATCTCCATTATTTTATGCAATTTTGTTCTGACATAATACCCATTTGACTATTATCAAGTAATCTATCAATGAATTTCAAGTCAATAATTCATACTAAAATTCTGTCATCCTTCTGGGGAATTATATATTTTTATTTTAAAATGCAGCTATTTGCAGAATGAGTTGACAAGAAGCTACGTGTTTTTTTACCTTCTAAAATTATTTCCATCATACTTTCAAACTCACTCCATTGCCTCTCTATTTCCAAATCACTTTCAAGTTACAAATTAAAAAGTTCAGGGTAAAAAAAAAATTAAAAGCATAAAGAACAACATATAAAATATAGTCAAATTATATCGATCAAGGCTTTGCTCTGCCATCACCACTATGTAATTTTGAACCAAATGAAAGCTGAGTTTTTCAGTACTGCAACAAGAGCCTATAGTCCAAATGTCTGTGGCTGCCTGTGGATTCTGAATGCAAGATCTTCTAATTGCTGCAAGATAGATTAATGAGTGTATGGTATGAATCTAAGCAGTCCCAAAGGGGGGGAAACAGGAAAATTAACAGTTATAAAGATTGATTTATAATGAGAATGGAGATTAACATAATTAACCATGCTTTGTGTGGTCTTAGTGGATTCCTGCTGTCAAGAGACAGGGGTTTGGAAACTGAACTAAATAATATCTTTGCTGCAAAACCTCAAGACTCAAATATTTTTCTTGGGGCCTGATGTAGACTTGTATCATGGACCCCCCTCCCCCTTCACATACATACATTCTCATGAAAAAAATTATTTGTGGATTGATGTAAGAAGGTTGTATCACACTAATGGACATGCAACCTGAGATATCCCATCCTGGACATGCAAGCCTCAAGCCAGTGTTGCAGTTATCTTCCACCCACATGTCTGGGCCTGCAAAAGCCTATGGTAATTAATCAGCCAGGATGGCATCACTGATGTAGCAAAAAGGCAAAAGGCAAAAAAGGCAAATGCAATTTTGGGCTGTATCAACAGAACTATAGTGTCCAGATCACATGATGTGAGGGTATCGCTTTACTCTGCTCTGGTAAGACCTCACCTGGAGTATTGTGTTCAGTTTTGGGCACCACATTTTAAGAAGGATGTAGACAAGCTGGAACGGGTCCAGAGGAGGGTGACGAAGATGGTGAGGGGTCTGGAGACCAAGTCCTATGAGGAAAGGTTGAAGGAGCTGGGGATGTTTAGCCTGGAAAGGAGGCGGCTGATCACCATCTTCAAATACTTGAAGGGCTGTCATATAGAGGATGGTGTGGAATTGTTTTCTGTGGCCCCAGAAGGTAGGACCAGAACCAATGGGTTGATATTGAATCAAAAGAGTTTCCGGCTCAACATTAGGAAGAACTTCCTGACTGTTAGAGTGATTCCTCAGTGGAACAGGCTTCCTCGGGAGGTAGTGGGCTCTCCTTCTGTTATGTCTTGCAATCAGTCTTAATGTTACAACATAGCGAGTGCTACAGAGGCGACCAGTGGAAGCCCATGGGCCCCGGGATGCAGCTCGCTAATACGCTCCGCCAATCAAGATCTGTGGCGGGAAGTTTAACTGGACAGGATTGCACCTGGCCAGACGGAGGGTTGTTCAGGGGGATGTATATAATTGGGACCCGGCCTGCATGTCTCTCTCTTGTGATGTACTCGCCAATAAAGTATGTTGCCTTCAACACGTCTCATCACTCAGTACATTACAGTGGCGATGAAGGTCAGATCCTAGCCAGATAACTCCCCAAGCGAAACTTCACAGACCTGGCTGGAGACGAGGAAGGCATGCAGTCTAGGGAGACTGAAGCGCCCACCGCCACCACTGCCATAGCTAACCCAAGTGTGACGACGGGCCACCTTTCAGAGTTCGACCCCGCCAACCCCGATAGGTGGGGAGACCTACACAGAGTGGGTCGACTGCTACCTACAAGCAAACATGATCACGGACGACAGCCGCAAGAGAGATGTGCTCCTGAGTTTGCGGGGAGGCCACATTTGAGATTGCAAAGGGTCTCTCGGCCCCCGCGAAGATCACAGAGAAAACGTACGAGGAAATAGACTCCTGGTGTTGAGGGGCAACTCCTGGTGGATGCCGAGACAGCGGAAGCCCAGTCCATTGTGACCCACAGGGGAGCTTTTCAGGTGCAGCGGTTGCAATTCGGGGTTAGTTTGGCTCCGGGGATTTTTCAGAGCATAATGGATTCTCTTCTCAAAGGGATCCCCGGGGTCCAGCCATTTTTCGATGATGTTTTGATTGCTGCCCTGGACACTGAGGAGTTCAGCAGCCGTCTGTGTGAGATACTCCGCCGTTTCCAGGTGGCGGGACTTAAAGTGAAGCGGGAGAAGTGTTCCCTCAGGGTGTCGAGGGTAGAGTTCTTGGGGTTTGCAGCAGACACCGTGGGTATCCACCCAATGGCCGATAAGACCAGGGCTATTGTCCATGCCCCAGCCCCCATGTGCAAGACAGAGTTACCAAGTTTCTTGGGATTATTAAATTTCTATCATTCATTTTTGCCCCACAAAGCGGCCATCGCAGGACCCCTTCATAGGCTCCTAGGTAAAAACGCCCCGTGGGTCTGGGGAAAGAAGCAGGCCGCTGCTTTTCAGGCAGTCAAGGACCTACTAGTTTCCAACGAGGTGCTCCACCATTTTGACAAATCCTTACCAGGACCCCTGTACGGGGTGGGCACCATTCTGGGGCACCAACTCCCGGATGGGAGGGAGGTTCCTGTGGCCTATTATTCGAGGACTCTGATGCCCGCCGAGCGTAATTACGCCCAGATAGACAAGGAGGCCTTGGCAATAGTGGCGGGTGTGCATAAATTCAAAGACTACCTCTACAGTAGGCGTTTCATGATCGCCACAGACCATAAGCCGCTACTGGGCCTCCTCGCCCCAGACCGCCAGACAAATTCTGTCACAGAGCGTCCTGCGGTGGAATCAGTTCAATTCATACACATATGCCCTGGTCCACCGCCCGTGTAAAGCTATGGGACACGCTGACACCCTCAGCCGCCTGCCGCTGCCCTCTATAGATCCAGCCCATCATGTGATGCTTATAGAGACTCTACCGGAGAGGCCCCTCCATGCCGCCAAAGTAGCTAAGGCCATGGGTAGAGACCGCATCCTCGCCCGTGTTTTAGACTGGGTGGGAAGGGGATGGCCCGCAGGCAAACAAGACACAGAATTCAGGGCATTCGCATCACGCAGAGAAGAACTGTCCATGCACAAGGGGTACCTTCTCTGGGGAAGCAGGGTGGTGGTCCCCCCCCCCCCCATTGCGGAAACAAGTGCTGGAAGCCCTACATGAAACACGTCCGGGAATAGTGCGGATGAAGGCCCTGGCACGCAGCTTTGTATGGTGGCCAGGAATGGACGAAGAGATTGAAGGGTGGGTTCGAAGGTGCCGACCCTGCCGAGAGTCCCGGCCTGATCCGCCCAGTGCCCCTGTCCACCGCTGGGAGTCCAATAGGAGGCCATGGTCCCGGTTACACCTAGACTTTGTGAGGCCATACCAGGGCCAGGTATTCTTTATTCTTGTAGATGCATACACCAAGTGGTTGGAAGTTATTCCCGTAGCTTCAACCTCCACTGCGACGGTGGTCAGAGCCTTGCGTAGGGTCTTTTGCACAGATGGGATTCTTGAGACCCTCATCACGGACAATGAGACTGCGTTCACCTCCCAGGAATTCCGGGAGTTCTTGAATAGATACCTCATACAGCACATTCGGTCCACCCCCTTCCATCCGGCCACCAATGGCCAAGCAGAGCGCATAGTGCACACCACTAAAGAGGCCCTGGGGTGCATTGTACAGGGAGATTGGGACCACCGCCTGGCAGCCTTCCTATTCAATAACAGAATCACCCCGAACCCCTTCACTGGGTTAAGCCCTGCCGAGTTACTAATGGGGAGGAAGTTGATCACGAGGCTAGACAGTTTGCATCCTGACCGGGCCATGGACCACCGCAGTTCCCCCGAAACCAGGGAAGCCACTAGGGGGTTCATTCCTGGAAATCAGGTGTACGCTAAGAACTTTGCAAGCGGCCCGGAGTGGTTAGCCACCTGGGTGCTGTGGGTGACTGGGTCCCACTCTTACGAGGTCTCGTCGGAGGGGGGCCAGATTCTAAGGAGGCATATCGACCAGCTGCGCCGCCGCACTTTGCCGGAGGAACTGACTGAAATCAGGGGAGCGGGGGAGAACTGATAGCAACACCCCCGGAAGCTACCCAGCCCATGCCAACCGCACTGACTATACGGGCAGAAGAGCTCCACAGCGGTGGGAGCAACAAGCGGCGGACAGTTCTCTTCCGGCGGCACCCCAACTCGAGGAACCAGCCGACCTGCCAGCCACGGCGGCTGTTCCAACTCCCCAAATAACCCCGAGGAGGTCGACCAGGAAACGCAGGGCGCCAGCCTACTTGGAAGACTTTGTGTCCTGAACTAGGGGGGGAGGAGTGTTATGTCTTGCAATTCAGTCTTAATGTTACAACATAGCGAACGCTACAGAGGCGACCAGTGGAAGCCCCCGGGCCCCCGGATGTAGCTTGCTAATACGCTCCGCCAATCGTCCTGTGGCGGGAAGTTTAACTGGCCCAGGATTGGACCTGGCCAGATGGAGGGTTGTTCTGGGGGATGTATATAATTGGGACCCGGCCTGTGTGTCTCTCTCTTGTGATGTACTCGCCAATAAAGTATGTTGCCTTCAACACGTCTCGTCACTCAGTACATTACACCTTCCTTGGAGGTTTTTAAACAGAGGCTAGATGGCCATCTGAGAGCAATGAAGATCCTGTGAATTTGGGATAGGTATTTGTGGGTTTCCTGCATTGTGCAGGGGGTTGGACTGGATGACCCTGGAGGTCCCTTCCAACTCTATGATTCTATGAAACAGGAATTTGAGCACACTTCGGAGGATGGTGGAGGACAGGAGGGCCTGGCGTGACTTTGTCCATGGGGTCGCAAAGTGTCAGACTCGACTGTGCGACTGAACAACAGCAGCAAAGGATATTTCACTGTCACATGGCCTTAACAAATATAAAGGTGTCAGACTAGTAAACTTTCTTCACTGGGGCCTGCAGCCATTATCCAGATGTAGCAATACTGTGTCCTGATATGGTTGGACTTCATGTACTACTGAGAAGATTCATTCCTATATATATTGTTTGATATAAGATATTATCAGGAATTCTAATGGATTTAAACGGATAAAAGGAAGTACTTCTTCACCCAAAGGGTGATTAACATGTGGAATTCACTGCCACAGGAGGTGGTGGCGGCCACAAGCATAGCCACCTTCAAGAGGGGTTTAGATAAAAATATGGAGCACAGGTCCACCAGTGGCTATTAGCCACAGTGTGTGTGTATACATAATTTTTTGCCACTGTGTGACACAGAGTGTTGGACTGGATGGGCCATTGGCCTGATCCAACATGGCTTCTCTTATGTTCTTATTGTGGAGAGCCAGTATGCCATCCTAATCAGACTAGGATTAGGAAGTGACATCATTGCATTGGCAACACTGGGGCAACGCTCTACTTTTGGGGCAAAATTCTATGGTAAGAATGGCTAAGAACCATACTTTTTTTGCCTTAAAAAGTAGAACACTGCCTCTGACGTGGCTGACATGATGATGTCACTTCTGAAAATGATATCAGTGCACCATTGATGTTGCATGGGGATGTATGTTTGGGGGCAGGGTTTCCCTACCAGCCAGCTAGCTGGTGGCAGGTCAGAGCCCACAAAAGTGGGGGTCCCCTGCCCCCACTGAGAATTGGCAAAACTAGTATTGATGCCAGCCTCTGGGTGGAATTTGGGAATCCCTTAAAATTACAGCTGATCTCCAGATTAAAGAGATCAGTTCCCCTGGAGAAAATGACTGCTTTGAAGGGTGGCATCGTACCCCCTGATGACCTTTCCTCCCCAGGCTTGACCCCCAAATTTTCAGGGTTTTCCCAACCTGGTAACCCTACCATCCTATCCCTTGCTGGTGACCAGGGAGGACCTGCAACTATAGATCTGAGACTCTGTTTCCTACTCTGTCATGGAAGCTTGCTGGGTGCCCTTGGGCCAGTCACACATTATCATCCTAAACTACATCACAGGTTTGTTTTGAAGATAAAATGAAGGGAAACAGAATAAGCCACTTTGGTATCCCAATGGGGAGAAAAGCTTGAGTATAAATGAAATAAATACAGATAACAATAATTGGCAATCTTGTTCCCACTTAGTGCCATGAAGCTTGTGTGAATATATAAGAAAATATCCTGATGGGACGAGCTTTTTAAGATGGAGTGATACTGTTTATGTATTGTGAGCCACTTTGGGAGCTCAGTATTGCTGCTTAAGAAATAGGTTGAGAAAGAGCCCAGGATTTAAAGATATCAAATTATAAGACTAGAGCTAGAAAAAAAAATACTCTACCATGTTCTGGAACATTCAACTCATAACAAGTGGGTGGTGAGAGTGAGTCTTGGTTCATTAAAAGAGCATTCAAGGGCTAGAATATGGAAGTAGTTTTGTATAAAAGAATAAGCATGGACTAGATTTTTCTTTCAATTTATGTTCATGAAAGCCAATTCCTACTTTAAAAGCCATTCCTGGTACATTACACTTTCAACAGAGAACTTCAATACACTTTATTAAGTGTTCAGTTCAGCAGAAATGTTGTCATTTCTGGTTAACTACATGCAATACAGGGAATAAGGAGGAGAGGAGATTGGATTTATATCCTGCCTTTCACTTGGAGTCTTAGAGTGGTTTACAATCTCCTTCCCCCTCCCCTTCCCACAACAGCAACCTATGAAGTAGGCAGGGCTGAGAAACCTCTGAGAGAACTGCCCTTGAGAGAACAAGAAAGAACTGAGAGAACTGTGACTGACCCAAGGTCAAAATAACTACAAAAGGCACACAGTATCTAGAGTAACATCCAAGAATACAATGCTGTGCCAGCTCCCAAACATTACAAGGTTCTGCATATACTGAAGTGCTATTATGTTATGCAATATTCACCGCAAGAGAATGTGCCAAAAACTTTTTGGGCATATACAAATAATGTAATAAGATCCCCCTTCTCACTTCTCAGAGTTCCAAAAGACTGAGTTAGAAAACACAAACACCAGTCCACTTAGGGGTATGTATCCAATAGGCCCCCAAAGCCAAGTCCAAATGAGGTTCCACAGTGAAGCTTCTTGTTTTGTTGTTATGTACTATGTCAATGGACACTATATATCAGACCTTCAAGCCGCATCTGGAACAAATGTCAGCTCTGGCAAAAGTCAAATAAGAAAATAATTTAACTTGGAGGACAAAGATTGTTGATACTCTCATTCGCTGGCTGAATTGTCTTCCAGTATAGGCCAAATCCCAGTTGAGCTATTCAAAGTCCTAAAAGACGATGCTGTTAAAGTGATGCACACGTTATGTCAGCAAATTTAGAAAATGCAACAGTGGCCACAGGATTGGAAAATGTCAGTTTATATTCCAATCCCAAAGAAGGGTAATGCAAAGGAATGTTCAAACTATCACATCACTGCATTTATTTCACATGCTAGCAAGATCATGTTAAAGATCCTACAAGCTAGGCTTCAGCAGTATGTAGATCGGGAACTACCAGAAGTTCGAGCTGGGTTTTGGAGAGGTAGAGGAACTAGAGATCAAATTGCCAACATTCGCTGGATTATGGACAAAAGAATGGGAGTATCAGAAAAACACCTATTTCTGCTTCATTGAGTACGCTAAAGCCTTTGATTGTGTGGATCACAACTATCTGTGGCAAATCCTTAAAGAGATGGGAGTACTAACCCACCTCACATGTCGCAGAACAGGACATGGAGCAACTGATTGGTTTAGAATAGGAAAAGGAGTTCAACAAGGATTATATTGTCACCCTGTTTATTTAATTTATATGCAGAGTACATCATGCAGAATGCCGGTTTGGATAAAGCACTAACAGGAATTAAGATTACCGGGAAAAACATCCAACAACCTCAGATATCACTACACTAATGGCAGAAAGTGAGGAGGACCTAAAGAACCTCTTGTTGAGGCTGAAAGAGGAGAGCACAAAAGTAGGCTTGAAACTCAACATCAAAAAAACTAAGATCATGGCATCCAGCCCCATCACACCTTGG
Organism: Heteronotia binoei; assembly: GCF_032191835.1. Classification (NCBI taxonomy): domain Eukaryota; kingdom Metazoa; phylum Chordata; class Lepidosauria; order Squamata; family Gekkonidae; genus Heteronotia; species Heteronotia binoei. The sequence goes on from NC_083226.1 coordinate 61,639,691, forward strand.
CAAATAGAAGGGGAAGCATGGAAGTAGTGACAGACTTCACATTTCTGGGATCCAAGATCACTGCAGATGGTGACTATAGCCATGAAATCAAAAGACGTTTGTTCCTTGGGAGGACAGCTATGGCAAACCTGGGCAGTATAATAAAAAGTAGAGACATCACCCTGCCAACAAAAGTCTGTATAGTCAAAGCTATGGTATTTCTAGAAGTAATGTATGGCTGTGAGAGTTGGACTATAAGGAAGACCAAGTGTAGAAGTGTCATGATCTGTGCTGTGTGAGAGAGGTCTAGTGGGCCTAGGGAGCCTGTGAGGCCTATGCCTCAGTAGGAAGAGACAGTCTACAATCCCCAGAATGCTTGGCACTGGCTTCAGCCAATCGGCGTCCATGTAGGCTCTGAGGGGAATAGTTTAGAAGCTGTCTCAGGAGACAGACACTGTTCTTTCCTCCTGAGAGGTCGAGCAGGCAGGACAGCTGCTGTTAGGAGGAAGACCCTCACTCTGAGGGAGAGAGTCTAACAGACAATGGACAGTTAAGTTCAGTCACGTTAGGGACTTTATATTTATTTATCTTCACCCATGTTACTATAGTTTTAAAGCATCTAATCTGTTCGCTTCCCCTTTATGGATTTCCTGTTTTAAATATTTTTGTTTGTTACTCTGCCTGGTCTACATGCCTATTTTCTTGGCCAAAGGAAGAGATCTGAAGGGCTTGGGAGGGTACTCTGGGCGTTCCCAAGAGACCCTAATTCCAGAGTGGTGGCAGCATCAGGTGGCACCCCCATCTGGGTCATGACAAGAAGAATATATGTTTTTGAGCTGTGGTGCTGGAGAAGACTCTTGAGAGTCCCTTGGATTGCAAAAAGATCAAATCAGTCAGTCCTAAGGGAAATCAACCCAGACTGTTCCCTGGAAGGTCAGATGCTGAAGCTGAAGCTCAAATACTTTGGCCACCGAATGAGAAGGGAGCACTCACTGGAGAAGATCCTGATGCTGGGAAAGACAGAAGGCAAAAGAAGAAGGGGATGGCAAAAGATGAGATGGCTGGACAGCATTACTGATGTAACTAACACAAATTTGAGCAGACTTTGTAGGATTGTGGAAGACAGGAGGGCCTGACATGACTTTGTCCATGGGGTCACAAAGAGTCGGATTCGACTGTGCGACTGAACAACAAAAACAAACATAGAGGATATAATGGAGAATCAATCTGTGGGTATCTGGGGTTCTGGGAGGCTGTTGCTTGAGGTAGAGGCACCAAATTATCTGCGTTGCATTTGGTGCCTCCCCTCAAACCCCCCCCCCCAAGTTTTGAAAAGATTGGACCAGGGGGGGTCCAATTCCATGAGCCTCAAAAGAAGGTGCCCCCATCCTCCATTATTTCCAATGGAGGGAAGGCATTTAATAGAAATGTGGCCCTTATAAATGTTATGGCCAGAACTTCCTTTGGACTGCAGTCATGCTTGTCAGAACCTTGCTCCTGGCTCCAGCCCCAAAGATGGCAACCCTAAGATAGCAACAGTTGAACCCCAGTTCATTCCTGCATTGTTGCAGATTGGAAGAGCGCATTCAGAAGGGTGAGGATATCACTGTGCTGACATCAATAGTCAAGGATTTTCAGAAAATGACCTTGGAGTTACTGCCTCTTGGAAACCATGGCAACTAGCACTGATGCCTGTAAAATAATTTCTGGTTTCAGGGTTAGCCATTATACATCAGAGACATTTTTTTCAAACTCTGCAGTAGTCTCTCTCTCTCTCTGTTACATAGTATATACAACCTGTGTTGTTCATTTAAAACTATATTCTAAATAACAATATCAAACTCAGCTTTTCTTGGCTATCAATGTTAAGTCAAAATGGAGAAGGACAAAGAATGGTGGGAGAAACAGTTAATTAAAATCTGTTTACTAGCTTAATAAGCTTTCCCTTGCTTTTTGGTGCCTTTTTAGCAAGTAACCCAGCTTTCAAACACTTCAAAAGATTTTTTTTTCATTTGCACCCTCTTACTTCTTTAGCTAAGCTGTTTAAATTAATTTTGTTGTATAGTGTTTTAAACTTTCCGTTTCATTTTGCCTGCCCCATGACTTCAGAATAGTTCAGCCTGTTAAAAAAAAAAAAAGGTAAATTCACGAGTTGCTTTCAGTTTATCTGTGTAAATGGTACAGCAGCATGCCTTGCATTGCTAGGGATTGGAATCTTTATCAGTGTAAAGTACTGGTTCAGTACTTGGGGGGGGGGGTTTGAGGGGAGGCACCAAATGCAACGCAGATAATTTGGTGCCTCTACCTCAAGCAGTAAGAGACCAGAGTCGGAGATTGATTTCAGCAAGCTTTACTTCAGGAACACACACACAGACTGAGCTCTATTCAAACTTCCCGCTCTTTTATACAATTCTTGCCCCCTTCTGATTGGTCCTTAACTATCTACATGGATTGGCTATTTACAGGGCCCTAAGGGCCTATCAGGGTACAGTATGAGCCTAGATGTTGATTGGCTACTTATGTTTCAATCCTTCCCCTGATTGGGCACACTTAGGCCTTTTCTGGAACCCTGGTGTGGAGTACAAGCTTTGGCTTGTTCAGCTTCCTTCCACAAGTAACAGTTCCCTCCAAAAGTAACAGTTCTCCCATTTAAGCCTAGGACACAACAATCAGTTTTATAATTTTTATTGGTTTTAACTACAAAGAGAAAAGTAATGCCAGAAATACGTAAAAGAGGGGAGGGGCAATTACAGAGTGGGGAAGAAGAAAGGGGGGGGGGGAAGCAGCAAATAGTACATATATATCAATTATAGTTCTACCTCCTATTAAGAAAAAATCCAAATCCTTCTACCTGCAAATATTAAATCTCCATATATTTCACCAACCTTTCTATCATTACTAAGAGAAGGGTTTTTTTTAGTAAACTAATACCAGCAATATGAATCTAAACATTTTCTTCAATACCCATAAGTATATAGAGTTAGGAAATGAAATTTCAAAACCATCTCAACACCATTTTTATCTAATTTATTTTAACCCTATTTAAGGCACAGGAATAAACACATAAAATTAATACTTTTGTTTTTAACAAATTACCAAGAGTACCACTTAGTAATTTATTTATCTCAGCCTAAACAGTTTCTCCAAAATAACATTTAAACAAAATAAATCTACCAAATTACCAAACAATTATAGTGTCCACCTTTTCAACAAATAGTCCAGCCCCTTCTTTAAAATCACCCTTGTTCTTTTTAAATCACACATCTGTTCATTATTAGTAATTACATATTTAATTACTCACAAGTTGAACAAAAGAAAAATCAAAACTTATCAATCCTTCTTGTCAAAATTTAAAAACTCTTCTAGATTGCTAGTGTTTTGCCAGCTTTCCATGGCTGCGGAGCCTCGGGACGTGCAAAGAACATAGGAGTCACTGCCAGTGGACTCCTAGTCCCATTGCAAAAGTCCCATGCCGAAGGAAAACCCCAACAGGGTTCCCTATGGGGGGTGTCACTCCAATGACCTCCCTCCATCAGCCAGGATCAGAGGTGTCACAGGAGAGCGATCTGCAGACACCTTTGCCGGCAAGTCTGGGGATTGGGATCTTTAATGTACAGAAGAAGGAATTTTAGTTACCGTAAGTGCAGATTATCATGTGGAGTGAGATGTGTTACAAAACTTTGGTGTAGTAAAAAAAAGTATTATGCATTATGAATCATCAGTGATAGGAAGTGACAAAAACACCTCCTTTTCTAGAAGCCATACAACAGATGTATTCATACTATCACATAAAACTTCAGTCTGTTCTTGAGGGTTTTCAGACTGAAGCCACCTTTCGCATTTTCACACGTGTTGTGCTGCTTCAGATCATCATGCCATCAGTGCAATCTGTTCAGACTTCCCTTCAGCAGTTCCATCTGTTCCAGGTATTTTTTTTTTTGCACATGTGTTGGAGCATTTCAGCAGCCTGGTTCACTCTGCCTTGTTTACATGAGAGTATCCCCATGTGCAAAGCATGGTAGTTGAAGCACAAAAGGCAATTTATTTGCACCTTTATTGCCTTCCAATAGAAGGCAATAAGAGGGGACCATGATCCTAGCCCACCCTGGAGAGAGAAGCAGAGAGAGGACACCACACCAGGGAGAGAGAGAGAGAGGCGCTTGCTTGCAAGGCAGAGCAAGGAGGAAGCTGCCCCACAACAGGCATCTTCTCTTGTTGAAATGTTTTGCCACAGAGATGCAAATTGTAAAAGAACCCACTCACAGCACTCTGCCTTTTCTGAGCAGTTTTTGGTGTGGTGGTAGGTTTGCTTAAAAACACCAATGTGTAAAACTGAATTACAGAGTGGAGGCTTTGTTGTGAATACATTTTGCTTTCCTCCTCAAAAAAATGTGGGAGAAACCAGTTTTCTTAGAAAGGTGGGGGGGGGGGGAGGAAGGATATGGGAGAGTGCTGGGATGTTTACAAAGTTGCATGAACATGAGGAAAAAACACAGCGATGCAAATGGATTTTTAATGTTATGTGAAAGACCCCTATGATTAGAATGAAATAGTGGGAGCTTGTAATAACTGTAAATTTATTCCACAAGTGGGGTTTGGAAGTCTGCCTCTGGCCTGGCAATCAATAGGAAAAAAGAGCCTCGTCTGATACATTGGAAGTGTGACTGAGAAAATCAGGAAGTGATGTCATGTGTCTCTCGGAATCGCTAGAAGCCATAGAGCTTCTAGCGATTCCTAGAATGGACTGATTCTAGAAAGTGAGCAACATCAGTTCCTAGATATTCCATGGAAGTGATGGCATGATGCCCTCAGCCCAACAACCATTTTTTTTCCTGAGCAGTGGTGGGAAATGGGAGCTGGAAGAAGCAAGGAATCCCCTGCTCCCACTGGAGACATGGCAATCCTGGTGCCATATATGGAAACAGAAAACCCTTTTCACTGAAAATATAACTGTGCAATATTGTTCTCCTACTAAAAATGTCTAAATATGTTAAAGACCAATTTGTAGCTCTTAATGTCTGAATTATATTCTCATATAAAGTAAACATTTCTCCTCTCTTTCTGGTATTGCTCAGGTTTGTGTATTGACAGAATTCTATGATATACCTACTCAGCTTTCACAGCTCATAAAATAAGTCTTTCTTTCCTGTAATTGTATTATTCAGTTCCAGCACAACAAACACTTATTACATTTTTTATTTGATTTCATTTTCCCACCCATCATTGTCTCAGAAGTATTCTTTATTCATTTATCTCACACAAGCATATTTTCCTCCTGAAACTGCATGCTCAGGCTTGTTTCTAAATTCTGTGTTTCTTCAGTTGGACCCATGCTCACCTGGAAAACCCAATAAACTTGGATGCAGCAAGTAGAAAAGAGGCGAGTAAGCAGAAGACAGAGGGACAAGATTGTGGTAATAAAAAACTAGTTAGCTTCTTCAAGCAAACAAAATTAAAGTTAAATTTATCTCTGGGTGAGTGATGATTACTTCAGAGTAACTAATAATGTACAGAAAGAGTTGACAGAAGTCTGTAGTTTATGGCTGGATGACTAGCTAGTTTCTGGAAGATTATTAGGCCTGCTGTCATTCCTGTGACAAAATGCTGATATAACGAAACTTGATCTGATCCAGTAAGGTAATTCTGTAATCTCAGGATCACACAACAGTGGATGTAGTCCTGGTTTTACACTTACAATGCGTGAGACTGGCACTAACTGTGGGATCCTAAGTATAAAATATAAGAATATTAGAATAGGGACTGATAAATACTGGGTTTGATGCACTAGCGGTTCAAACAGGAACATGCTTTATTGGCAACTACATACTAAGACAACATGGCGGGGCCAAGACCCCACTTATATTCATGCAAATGAAACATCCCCCCCCCCCCCCCCCGTTTCCCATACCAAAGCACGGAAGTCAAGTTTCGCACCAAGACTGCTCATTGGTTACTGCTTTGAGTTCAAATCAATCAAGAGTCTCTAGCATTTCCCATGGCTGCCCGGCGCACACAAAGCTTTAAATTCAGTACATAACAGGCACACTAGCCTTTTCATAGCGAAGATTTACCTCACCTAAGGAAGTTTTAAAAAGAAAAAGGAAAACAGAACTTTTCATTTCTGATATGACAGTTTAAAGAACAAGTATTTATTTTCAGAATATGACTCCCTCGCCCCAAAGCTAAATGACTCCTGGTACTCTACCCATCTGACCCACCTAACTTTGCCATCTGAGGCACCCCTAGGGTTATGGCTTTCTTCTTTTTTTCCAAATGCAATAGGCATGCCAACTTCCAGGCAGGGACTGGAGATCTCCCAAAATTGAAACAACTTATCTCCATACAACAGAGGAACCATAGAGTCTAGAATAAATGGAAGAGTGGCTAGAGAGAATGTTTTAGATTGATATGAGGCAGGAAATTTAAAATTAACATCTGAATTCCAATGGGAGGAAGTGACTTAATAGGAAGGGAGGACTTTGAAGAGCTAGCCTTTGAGCTGGGTGTGACATCGCATGATGCAACATCATATCCATGCTGGGTAGGGATACCAAACCACTGCCTGGCACTCCCAAAAGATATAGGGGGTGGGGACAAGCACTATGGCATCACACTGATATGCAATTTCAGTTCTGGAGAAAATCTGGAAGTGACATCATGACACTGGGGGCAATGTTCGAGGATTAAACCAAAGACGTTTTGGCAAATCCTAGCACATCCTCCAATATCAAGACCTTACTTCCATTTTTTCTGCCTGAAGTGATGATGTGCTCCAGTGCAATGTTGACATGCCACCTCCCCTTCACCCCACCAGCCTTTGATTCATCCGTAGGCAATGGAAGAAATTGCCAAGCATCCCTACTGCTGAGATCCCCAATCTTTACTATCACCAAACACCACCCCCAAAATCTCCAAGAATTTCCCATGCCAAAGTTGGCAGTCCAATCTATATAACCTGCAACAGGCTCAGCTGATCCTGAATAAAGTCTCCCTGCTACTACTATGAATAAGGCTGCCAAGTATCCAGCATTGACCTGGATCGTCTCAACAGGCTGTAGGCTGCCGGATCATCTAATTTGGGAGCAGGACCACACACACAAGACTACCAGGTGGTCCATGGAAAAGGGACGTCTGGCCATTGAGCCGTATACTCAGTGGCAAGACTAGGTCCCTGATGTGTGGAAGAAACTGCCAAAGAATGCCCCCCAGGCTAAAGCACAACTGCTGCATGGGGGGTGTGTGTGTGAGTGTGAATATGGCAGCAGTGCTGGCTGCCTTCAGGCCCTAGCAGAGGATCATCTGCACTCCTTTATGTGCACATGGTGATCCCTGTGTCCTAGGGTTGCCAGGTCCAATTCAAGAAATATCTGGGGATATTGGGGGTGGAGACAGGTAGGGTTGCCAATCCCCAGGTGGGGGCAGGGGATCCCCTGGTTTGGAGTCCCTCCCCCCGCTTCAGGGTCATCAGCAAGCGGGGGGAGGGGAGGGAAATGTCTGCCAATGGCTGGGGCTGATGGGAGTTATAGGCAAAAACATCTGGAGAGCTACCGTTGGCCACCCCTGTTCTATACCATCCTGGTAATCCTTTGCTGCCTTTAAGTCTGAGTTTGATCAAACACAGAAATCAATTTTGGAACATTTGTACAACAGAGAGTTGTAAAGCTGCAATACTGCAGTCTGAACTCTCTGCTCACAACCTGAGTTCAATCCTGGTATAAACTGGGTTCAGGTAGCCGGCTCAAGGTTGACTCAGCCTTCCACCCTTTCGAGGCCAGTAAAATGAGTACCCAGCTTGCTGTGGGGAAAATGTAGATGACTGGGGAAGGCAATGGCAAACCATCCTGTAAAAAAGTCTGCTGTGAAAACGTTGTGATGCGATGTCACCCCCAGAGTTGGAAACAACCAACCAAAAAAACTGTGGAAAAATAACGAAACAATGTTTTACAGAATGAGTACTCTAAGTATCAAAATACTCTTTATAACATTTTTAAATACCAACTTTACATATCATAGCTAGGAATTCATCACACAAAATTACAATATCTAGGAAGAGAAATAGCAGAAGTTCATAAATTTATTCATGTGTGTCAGTTTCTGACTTCCCGGCTTGAACGACCATTTGTCCACTCCTGTGGATAAATTAAAGTGCTACTACTCCAGATGACTCCTTGTGCATAAATCCTTGCAGTCCTCTTTAGATTATTTCAGTAGATTCCAAGAAGCATATTGGAATGCCTCACAACTTTAAATAAGATATTTTTTTAACGGTGAGTTTAACCAAAGCCTTTACAGCAATGCTTTGCATATACTGCTGTTTCTGATAGCCCTTTCTTCCAGGAGACGTTCCCCACACATCAGCCTACACAGGAATGATTAGCACAGCACATCGCACGGAGAAAAGTGTTCTCCTAACTATGATATGTAAATTCCTAGCTATGATATGTAAAGTTGGTGTTTTAAAATGTTATAAAGATTATTTTGATACTTAGAGTACTCATTCTGTAAAACATTGTTTCGTTATTTTTCCACAGTTTTTTTGGTTGGTTATAGGCACTTATTCTGTGGTTCTCTAGGTTTATACCCACCTGGGGATTGGCAACCTCAGATAAACATCACTACTGCCTTCATCCTTTAAAGCTCTGAGGCTGAGGATGACATTCCCAGCTCCTTCTGCCTTGTCTTTGCTGGCTTCAACTAGAAGCTGTTCTGGGCTTGCAAAGAAAATGTGGAATAGATTTTCCATTAAGGTCTGTGCACCCAGATAGAATAGTCTATCTGGGCCCAGAGACTTTAAGGGAAAACCCATCTTGCATTTCCCTTGCAACTTTGTCTGGGCTGCAAAGTGTTCTAATGGAGCAGAGCTAAAGTAGTTTTACTTTTGCAGCATTTATAGCCAGTTAAAGCTCTTTCCAAATAAAGGGCTGATGCTTTAAGCCATTTATGGACCTGAGAATTGGTGCCTAGTGCATACAAAAAATAGTACTGGGAACCCACAGCCAAAGGAGGATATTGCACTGGAGCCCCAATCTGAGAAGACTGGGGGCGGGGGGAAGCTTGCAATGCCCAGCCATTTCATGCTTTCCTAGACTCAGAATATTTTTTTTTTTAGTTTCTGCTGTGATCCTTGTGCTTTTTCTTGATGTTTTATTTTTTTAAAAAATGCATTGCCAAATCTGACTATTCTCCCATTTTTCAATTTTAAACAAAATATCACAAGAGTTTTAAGCACGCTATTTTAAGTAAAACAACAATATCTTTAATTGTCTATCTGCATCTTTATAAATTTTATATTTCTGCTGCATGGCATTAGATTTAAAGACATGCATGGCTTGGCCCCACAAAATCCAATTTGTGTCAAATCCGGTCCTCATAACAAATGAGTTCTACACCCATTATAAACTTTAGGGAACTGTCTTGAGGAGATAATCTGCATTATATGAACTTGGAGCTGGATTTTTTTAAAATTGAATTTATGTACCAAGTTATGTGTCTATGAAAGTTGGATTCTGCAATGTATGTAAATTATTCAAATTAAATGGAATTGCATCTGTTTTCTGATTTTTAAAATATATTCTGCGACAGCTAAGTTTGAGTCCACTGGCACCTTTAAGACTTTGTTTTTGAACTCAAACTTTGTTCTGTTGCTTCAAACCAACATGGCTACCCCACTTGAACCTATCTGTCATGGTTAGTAACTAGGAGGATGCAAAAAAGAGAATATTGTGACATGATTATATATTTAAAGTATATTACTTTAGTAAGTAGTATTTCATACAAAAAAACCATTCCCATATACAAAATTATCTTATTATTTTGTATATGAGAATGGTTTTTGCATGAAATACTATTTATATATTTGAAGTATATTACCTTAGTAATCATGTCATGGTATTATTCTCTTTCTTGTGATTTGCTGTTCCGCGATTCTCTCATATTGTATTAGTAACTAGGAGTCACAAGAGGCTATGTTGGGGTTCTGTACCATGATCAATAAAAACCTTATTCCTCCCTTCCCATACTTCTGAAATTGCCACAGGAATTACTCTCATTTTCAAATCTATTTTACAATAATAAGGGCTAGAAACTTAGATTTTTTTTAAAAAAAATGGAATCAGTGAATGAAAATGTTGAAAACCATCATTAACAAGCAGAACTTTTTTTTCCTGGAAAAAGAGGTGCCAGAACTCTCAAGCAGGACATGAAGGAGAAACACAGGGGTGCCCCTCATGAACGTTTAAATATTTTTTGAGAATTTTGTTTCTACAAAGAGGTTCTGGAACTCCATTTTACCATATTTCCCCAGGGAAAAAAGTCCTGCTAATAACAAATTCTTCATTTGCATGGGACTAGAAAACTCACACCGCTTTAGTCATGGACTATGATTTCCAGAAAGTCAATAACCAAAATTTCACAACCTGGAAAGACAAATTTTCTGCTATCAGAATGCATTATGCAAATGACATGTTATACCAATGTACTTTGATTTAATAAATCAATACAATTAGGTCAGCAGAGATACCATTCAGGAACAATGCATGTTGTCACAGTTTATTTGACTGACACTAGCACTAATTTAGACAATCCGTACTGATTATAAAACAATAGAATTAGAATAGAAAATTGAGCTATGTTAAAATTAGTGAGAATGTTGCTATTTATTTTAAGGGAAGATGGATTTTACACTTGATTAAAAGGAGCCAGAGCAAAACTCATTGGATTCTTACAAAAGCAAGAAAGGAAGCTAGCTTCTCTAGCATGAATTAAGTGTTGAGGTGTGATGACCGGAAAAATTTAGTGATCATCTAGAGTCCCTTGCAAACTTCCCCTACATTCAGAACCAAGCATGGCTCTGGAAGGCAAATGTTTGGCTTGTTTTGTTTTGTTTTAACTGAGGAGAGTCAAGGTCTGCTCTTTGCATCATGGGCATCAGCCCTAAAAAACAAAGGTTCCATCACTATGGGTCCTAAAGTTAAAAACCCCAGTAGATTATGTGTAAATTTTCCACTTCCATGCAAATGTATTGTGGCTTATTTCTACTCTGGCTCTGCAAGGGAACATACAGGACATGCACTCCCCTCAGGTCTTCACAGTCTGCTTACAGGTTCATTAATATGTAGAGAATATGCAGAGAAAAGAAAATGTTAATAGAAAAATATGGGGAGGGGGAGAGGAAAGGAAAAATGGAAAGGTAATTTTAGTAAGAATATCTCCTCCCATGATCCTGACATGGAAGAGACCAGAAAGTGTTATGACTCCACCTAATGGAAAGAAGGTGGCAAAAGCTGTCAAGATAAGTTTGTGAATTCTGGTTAGTGATACAGGGCTGATCATCAATCAAACCCTGGATGTGCAGTTTAGCAGAGTAACAGTGACAGCCACACGTGTGTATTAATTTAAGAAAAAGACTTTACTATGTAAAAGGGGGGATAGGGTTACATGGGAAGTACAGTGACAAACATCCTGTCTAAGCAGTTCTAAACTCCATGTTGACTGTTTGGATGCTAAACCTCTGTGTGATAGAATGAAGGAGATTAAATAACAGAGCACCCCAATAAACGTGATCAGCCAATAGACATTGCACAGACATTGCATATTCTTCATTAGGAATATTGTCACTTTCTCTCTAACGGGAATTATCTGTGTAAGATCTAACTGGCCCTAAGCTAAAGAGCTAACATTAGCATGTGTACATAAACAAGTTAACTCTTTCATGACTGAAGGATGGACTTGCAAACTCCAACAGCTGTGCATAGTGGAACCCATGCTAAGCATGTATTACTAGCATAATGTTCCATCTGATTTACCTTGGGTGTGTGTGGAGACTGTTTATTTATTTATTTAAAAGCTTTCTATACTGCCTTTCCACCCAACCTAGGATTCCCAAGGCAGTGAACATTTCAAACATTAAAACAGCATTTAAAATATAATAGGTATAAACAGGGCTTTTTTTGTAGCAAGAGTTCCTTTGCTTATTAGACTACACACCCCTGATGTAGCTAATCCTCCAGGAGCTTACAGTATTCTTAGTACAGTGCCTACTGTAAGCTCCAGGAGCACTGGCTAGATCAGGGGTGTGGCCTAATATGCAAAGGAGTTCCTGCTACAAAAAAAAGCCCTGGGTATAAAGTATTTGAAACACATAAACAATGTATTGATAGCGGAATCTCTCTTGTATTTGAGTTACTTAGTTTGTAATTTAGAGAGGGAAAACTAGGCAGAAGAGAGCTCTAAACTATCTGCTTTGCTTAATGGAATTTGCACTTAATCTTGGAAACACACCCACCCACTTTGCTGGTAGAAGTATAGAGTTGTCTAGAATTTATTATCTAGTTTTATTTAGATCAACCACCAAGCAGCTTATGAGTAAAGCGCCGTATTGCCTAAGAAATGTTCTGGCTTGGTAGCCCACATCTTTTACAGGAGCAAACATCCTCAGCAACAAAGTGCTCAATGCTAGACCCATGAATAATGAAGAGGTTGGTCAGTAGAGAGCACTGGAGGGGGCCATATAGTGTTCTTCTGTATTGCTAACTTAACCACTAATAAATAAATAATATGTGCTAATAATCACAGGTGACGAAAATGCAAAAGTAGGAAGCAAAGTACAATCAAATATTGTTAAAAAATGTAGGTTAGGGGCATGAAATGAATCAGGAGACAAACTTTGTTCACTGCAAATATGTTTCAAACAGCCAAGCAGATGATTGTATACATGGCAGAAATCACACATGGAACTTTGTTTTTGTATATGACAATGGGCAGCAAGACTCTTATAAGTTCAAAAATTGAAAACTTTGACATTACCTACCATAGACAAATGGTTGGCAGGGCTGGCCCTAGACTGTCTGGTGCCCTAGGCAAAAGTATCTTCTGGCAACCCCCCCCCCCCCAATTACCACACAGTGAAAGGTGGGGGAGGAAGGGAATGCAAAGGAGGGAAATTCCAGAGGAAGGTGGGGAAGGAAGCACAACACTGGGCAGAAATGGGGAGGTAGATAATGCAAAAGAAGGAAAAAGGAGGGGAAGGAAGCATGACGCTGGGCAGAAACAGGGAGGGAGAGAAGGCGAGGGAGGGAAAGATGAGGGGAAGGTGGGGAAGGAAACACAATGCTGGGCAGAAATGACACTGCCTGCCCTTTGCGGCACTGCAAAGCACTCTGTTGCCCCTCCCATCAGAGCATTTTATGCCTGGGCTTACCACCTTCGATGTGGCTGGTGGCGTGGCATCTACTCTTTTGAAGAGCCCGCTGAAGGAGGCTTCTCCCCCCTCCTTCCAGGAACTGGAAGTGAGGGGGAGTGAAGTCTCCTCCGCGGGCTCTTCAAAGGAGTAGATGCCGTGCCAGCCACATTGAAGGCGGTAAGACCTGGGTGTGGCCTGCTCTGAGGAGGAGGGAGACAGTGGGAGGCAGAGGCAAACCAGGCGTTTGCCATGGGCACTGGGAGGGGGGGGAGCCCAATTTGGCACCCTCACCTCCTGGCACCCTAGGCAACCACCTAGTTTGCCTAGTGGGCGAGCCGACCCTATATAAGGGGTTTCCAGCTAACAATAAATTTAAATAATGTATTTTCCTTCATCAAAGAAATAAATGTGACCATCTCTGCAAGCTCCATCACCTTCACCAACCAAAGACATTATTTACATTTATTGTTAGCTGGAAACCCCTTATAGACTTTTTGTACTAACAGAAAAAATGAACTGATTATTTGTGCTTTTGAAGAGTAATAGAAAAAAATTACAGGGAAAGGAGATATATTTTCCTTATTGTATCTTTAGAGCAAGTGTGCAACATGTAAATGTACATGTAGCTGTCACAGAAAAAATGGAACTTTCACCTTTTCTACTTCTTGATTGTTATAATTCTGTTTTTTCTTCTTTCCTTGTTTTTTTATCTTTCGTTCAAAAAATCTTAATGAAATTTATATTGTAAAAAAGAAATAAAATAGATTACATAATCAGAAGCAGAAGATGAAGAAGCCCTATTCTCTCTGCTAAAAAAAGACCAGGAGCTGATTGTGGTAGAGAGAGTAAATTGTTAATACTGAAAATCAGAATAAAGATTAAGAAAAAAACAAGGCATTCATAGAGTCAAAATACAATCAAAACAACATTCCTGAAGGATTTAAAGACCATGTAAAGAACAGATTTGCATCACTAAGTTCAAGTGAACATGAATCAGAACTCTGGGTTGAAACCAGAAATGTCATCAAGAAAGAATGCACAAAGGAAGATACAGAAATGGCAGAAAAGCTGAATGCATATTTTTGCCTCTGTCTTCACTGTTGAAGATAGGAGGTGCTTGCCAACTCCAGAACTGCTGATCTTAGGGAGGGCAGTTAAAAGACCTGAGTTGGATTAAGATGACAAGGAGATCCTCTGATGGACAAATTAAAAACTGACAAATCACCAGGCCCAGATGGCATATATCCAAGAGTTCTGAGAGAACTCAAATGTGAACTTTTGGATCTCCTGACAAAAATATGCAATCTATCTCTAAAATCTACCTCCATTCCTGAAGACTGGAAGGTAGCCACGTAACCCCCATCTTCACTTGCCCTTTGATTTTTTAAAAAGCCCCCCTACCTAAAAAATCCTGGCTACACCCTTGGCTCAATCTGTATACAGAATATATCATAAGAAAAGATGGATTAGACTAAGATGGTAGAGTGAAAATTGGTGGAAAGAACATTAACAATTTGAGATATGTAGATGACACCATATTAGTAGCAGAAAATACTCCTGATGAATATTAAAACAGAAAGTACCAAAGCTGGATTACAGCTGAACATTACAAATTCAGAAGTAATGACTATTGAGGAATTACACAACTTTAAGTTTGACAATGAAGAAACTGAAATAGTTAAAAGATTTTCTATTTCTTGACTTCACCATCAACCAAAAAAGAGATGCAACCTAGACATCAGAAGACTGAAACTGGGAAGGGCAGCCATGAAAGAGCTAGGAAAGACCTTAAGTATAAGGATGTGTTGCTGGTGACCAAGATCAAGATCAATGCTCCATCAAAGCTGTGGAGTCTTGTGAGCAAAACTTCTGCTTTGTGAGCTACTGGTATTAAAGTTGTGAGTGAGCAATTTGGCTACTGCATAAATTAGTTTGCTCTGGGGCCATCCTGAGTGAGGAAAAAAATGTTTGAGCCAGAGGCTAACCTGCCCCCTCCCGGTGAGCTAGCTCACACTAACTCAGCTTAGTGGGAACACTGATCAAGATAACTCAAACAGCAGTATTCCTCAGTATGTACGAGTGTGAAAGTTGGACAATGAAAAAAAGCAGATAAGAAGAAAGTTGCTTCTTTTAAAATGTGGTCTTGGAGGAGAGTTTTGTGGATACAATGAACCACCAAAGACAGTTCTAGATCAAGTCAAGAGTTTATCGGATCATACTGATGTATACTCTAGATCAAGTCAAGAAACTCTAGGGTTGAATTCTCCCTACAAGGTAAAATGATTAAACTGAGGCTATCATACTTTGGTCACATTATGAAAAGACAACTCACTGGAAAAGACAATAATGCTAAGAAAATTGAAGGCAGAGAGGAAAACTCAACATGAGATGGATTGACCCAATCAAAAAAAGTCACGGCCCTTAATTTGCAAGACCTGAGCTTGGGATGCTGGGATGTTTTGGAAGCCATTAATTCATAGGATTTCCATAAGTCAGAAGAGACTTGATAGCATTTAAAGACACACATACACAACTAACCTGGTGTCAAATCCAATCCCCTCCGCTTGATCCTACAGACATCCATTCTTGTAGAATTGGCCTCAGTCGTTTTTTAGTGTCACAAGCAAGAAAACCACCTAGAAGCCCTGCAGATCAGTGCTTCAATCCATACTGAGTATGGAAACATCTGTCCTACTGGATGGGCCAGGAGGTATCCAGCACCAGATAGTGTGTGTCTAGGATATTTCATGCCCACAGGTAGTCAACACTGTCCATTATGACATTCTCAACCCCCTGTTAAGTGGGAAGGGAAGAGGTAGCTGGTACTGTCATAACATTAGGAGAGGAAAAGAGACAAATGTGTCTTATGCATTGCCATGCATAGCAAAGAGGACAGAATCTTGTTCTGCCCTTCCAATTTCCTGTGTTTGGATAAGAGTCAAACCTGATGACTTTGACTATACTTGAACTGCAGATGAATACAAAAGCCAATATTGATGTACATGCTTATCACTATACTCATATTGCCTTTCCATATCTTATTTAAGAGGAAATCACAGCTGGTCATCTTACCCACAATGTTGGAGTGCTCTGTATCCACTTCAGATCAGATCAGGGTTTTTATACATATCTGGTCCCCAGTTCAAGTTTGATTGTAGGCTTCAGCCCACATCAAAGCAGTATTTTCTCCCAGTGGTATGTATCTGAGGCTATCAGCTATTCTTGGATTCTATAGTTTAGAAGCTGTAAACAGACTTAAATTGATATTTTATGCTGCAATTTTCTGTTAGAGGTAGCTGTGGCTAGGGGACGAGTCAGGGTTTGAGGATGAATGGGCTGTTCAATATTGAGACACAGGAAAGTGTGGGTCATTTCACTTTATCGGTATGGTCATCATTGTATATTTAGGGAACAATCATACAATTGAAAGGTACCTCCAGGGTCACCTACTCCAACCCCTGCACAATGCAGGAAATTCACAAATAATTCCCACCTCCCAGACATATACACCCCCAGCTCTGTGCTTATCCCTTGCTGTGTGACCCCTGCTTTAATGCTCAGAAGATGGCAAAAACTCCAGGATCCCTTGCCAAACTGGCCTGGAGAAAAATTGCTAACTGACCCCGAGTGGTAATCAGCATTTTCCTGGGTGTGTAAGAAAGGGACACAAGAACTAAGCACTGATGCCACCCTTCCTGCCCCCCTTCTCACAATCTTCCTAATTCACAGAATCAGCATTGGTTTCAGATGGCCTAGATCTAGCCTCTGCTTAAAAACCTCCAAAGAAGGAGAGCCCACAACCTCCCCAGGAAGCCTGTTCAACTGAGGAACTGCTATAATTCCTAATGTTGAGCTGGAAACTCTTATGATTTAATTTCAACCCATTGGTTCTGGACCTACTTTCTATGGCAACAGAAAACAATTCTGCACCATACTCTGTAAGACAGCACTTCAAATACTTGAAGAAGGTGATCATATCACTTCTCAGTTGTCTCCTCTCCAGGCTAAACATACCCAGCCTTTCATCATAGGACATGGTCTCCAGACTCCTCACCATCGTTGTCGGCCTCCTCTGGATGCATTCCATCTTGTCTATATCTTAAATTGTGGTGCCCAAAACTGAACACAATATTCTGGGTGAGATCTAACCAGAGCAAAGTGATATCACTTCATATGATCTGGACACTATACTTCTGTTGACATGGCCCAAAATCGCATATGCCTTTTTAACATCACACTGCTGACTAATGTTCATTGTATGGTCCACTAAGACCCCTAGATCCTTTTTGCACATACCACTGTCAAGACAAGTCTCCCCAATTTTATAATGATGCACTGGATTTTTCCAGCCTAAATGCATAACTTTACATTTATCCTTGTTAAAATTCATTTTATTTCTCTTAGCCCAGGTTTCCAGCCTGTAAAGATTATTCTGTATCCTGTCTCTGTCTTCTGTATTTGTGACCCCTCCAAATTTAGTATGTAATGCAAATTTAATAAGCATTCCTTCTATTCCTTCATCCAAATCATTTATAAAGATGTTGAACAAAACAGGTTCCAGGACAGATCCTTGAGGCACTCCACTTGTCACTCCTCTCCAAGAGAATGGGAAACCATTCACAAGCAGTCTCTGAGTATGATCTGTCAACCAGTTACAGATCCACCTAACAGTAACAGGATCCAAACCACATTTTACCAATTTTAAAAACTTGTCAACAAGAATACTATGTGGAGGAAATTTTACCAACTTGTCAACAAGAATACTATGTGGAATCTTATTAAAGGCCTTACTGAAATCAAAATAAGCTGTATCTACAGCATTCTCCTGATCCAGCAAGGTAGTCACTTTCTCAAAAAAGAATATAAAGTTAGTCTGACATTACTTTTCTTGAGAAACCTATGCTGGCTCTTAGTGATTACAGCCATCTTTTTTAGATGTTCCAGGATTGACTGGTGATTTGTTCCAAAACTTTCTAGGTATAGATGTCGGTAGTTACCCGGATTCTCCTTTTTCCCTTTCTTGAAGATGGGGACAACATTTGCCCACTTCCAGTCTTCCAGCACATCACCTGTTCTCCAAGAATTCTCAAAAATAATAGACAGAGGCTCAGAAATTATGTCTGCGAGTTCTTTTAGTACCCTTGGATGCAGTTCATCCGGCCCTAGAACTCGAATTTAATTTTTTTGGGTACTGTAAGCTGCTTTGGATCCCCTTTGGGGAGAAAGGCAGGACATAAGTACATAAATACATTGGTAAGTATGAGTGTGTTGTTACTTATGGCGTTTCGCTTACCCATTCTTGTCACCTGTAGCAAGGGCTCTCCACTTATAAGGAAACTGAAATAATGTATACCGGCTACAAGCATATTAACATATTTTCTGCAAATACAAGTAGCAAATCTTGCAAGTACCTTAGAAAACTTAATTTGAGGAAACCAGTCAATTTCTTCATTCTTTCTTCCTACAAGCACTAATACAATCTGGAGAAAGAAATGCAAAAGGGAGAGACTTGCCTTTTCAAATATATATTTAATTTAAGGATCTTTTAAAAAGGAAAATAAAATAGCTGCAGTATAACTGGTACAAATCATCATAAGACAGGTCATGGTGCTTTGAGTTGAAGATATTCTAGTAGCATCCCACATTTTAGTTAGAACAAATGGTTTTTTGTAGTTTTTGGTCAACATTCATGTGGGCGGTGTACATATTTATGTAATATCAAGATTTTTTTTTTAAATCCTTTATTTATATGCAATATTATATTTCTTTTAAGACAGATGCATTAAGAAATCCTCTGGATGTTCTCTGTTAATATCCCAAGTAAAGATGCTTTAAGTCATTTTTATGTCACTTGTATATTACAGGCATGATGTTTTGTGCCAATCTTCTATGACTGCCAAACCAGAATTTTTATGAAGTATCATACAGCATCAAAATTCCCTCAAAAATTAAATGAGCGGGGGTGTGGTGTTAGCTCAAGTTGATGGTGGATGCTTCAGTGCTGAGGTACTGTGCCCTTCGGTTGCTGATCACATCAAAAATGCCTGAAAATCCTAAATCCAGGCTAACAAAGGTATGAAAACCTCTCAGGAGAGGAAAACATGCAAAAAATTCCTTTTAGTGGTAAAACACTTTTATTTTAGCAACATATGATATTCAGATTCAATAAAACATTAATAAATTCATTATCTATCTCATACATTGCTATTTTCCACCCTTACTCCCCCCTTATATCTTGACTCCCGCCGGTGTCATTTGATTAAAATACTTATAAAAAGAAGGTAACCTTATCTCTTAAGAATTTTATAACATAAAAATAGAAAAGATATAAAATTGTTATTCTTCAAGAAAATACATATTTCTAATATTACTAATACATAACCCTATCTTCATTGTTATAGTACACCTTCGTTCTTCATTTTAATATTTTTAACACTTGTTATCAAAAATTGCCCAATGTCCTTTTATTTTCCATTCTTTTTCTATATATCTTCTGTATTTTCCCCAATCCATTTTAAAGCTATCCAAATCATAGTCTTTTAAGATTCTTGTAAGTTTATCCATTTCACTCCATGACATAACTTTAACAACCCAATCCCATTTTTCTGGTATTTTATCTTGCTTCCATAACTGAGCATACCATGTCCTTGCATCTGAAAGTAAGTACCAAATTAAAGTTCTATCTTCCTTTGGAAACTTTTCCATTTGTAATCCCAATAAAAAAGTCTCTGGAAGTCTCTTAAAGTCATATCCTAATATTTTTATAATCTCTTGTTGAATCATCTGCCAAAATTGTTTTGCTTTTTCACAAGTCCACCACATATGGTAGAAAGAACCCTCGTGCTTTTTACATTTCCAACACGTATCTGACATCTTGTTATTCATTTTTGCCATTTTTCTGGAGTCATATACCATCTGTATAACATTTTAAAGCAATTTTCTTTAATATTGTAATGTCGAAATCTTCATAGAGTTCTTCCATAAGTATTCCCAAGATTCCATCTGTATTTCTTTATTTACATTAATTGTCCACTTTAACATTTGAGATTTTACTACTTCATCTTCAGTAGACCATTTCAATAATAACTTATATACTTTTGAAATTAGTTTATCGTTATCTCCCAGAACTTTTTCCAACTCAGTTTGATCTTTTCTTATTTCTTCTTTTTTAACATCATTTTCCACTAAGCTCTTAATATGTTGCATTTGGAACCAGTCAAACTTATTATTTAGCTCTTCGGACGTTTTTAATTCTATCTTACCACCTTGTATTTTTAACAACTGACTATACGGTAGCCACTTTTCTTCACCCATCTCCGCAGATATTTTTATTACTTCTGTTGGCACAATCCATAACGGCTTCCTCTCATCTCCATATTTTTTGTATTTCATCCACGTATTTAACAGATTTCTTCTTATATAGTGATGAGAGAAAAACCCATCCATTTTATTTTTTCCATACTACATATATACATGCCAACCAAATAAATTTCCATGGCCTTCCAATACTAAAAGTTTTCTATTTAATAACATCACCCATTCTTTTCTCCACACCAAACATACTGCATCATGGTATAGCTTTAAATCTGGTAGTTGGAATCCACCGCTTTCTTTTGCATCTGTTAAAATTTTCATTTTGATTCTTGGTTTTTTCCCAGCCCATACAAACTCTGAAATCTTCCTTTGCCACTTTCTAAATTATTCATTGTCCTTCACTATCAGAATTGTTTGAAATGAATACGTAATTCTTGGTAATACGTTCATTTTAATGCAGCTATTCTACCCAACAATGACAAATTGAGCTTATTCCATTTTAGCATATCTTCCTTTATTTTGCGCCATAGCTTTTCATAATTATTTTTGTAGAGATCAATATTTTTCATTGTAATGTCCACACCCAGATATTTTACTTTAGAAGTGACTTCACACTCTGTTAGTCTTTGCAGTTCATTTTGATTGTTCACTTGCATATTTTTACATATTTTTTTCTATTTTTCTTTATTAATGTAAAATCCCGCCAGTTCTCCATATTCTTGTATCTTGCAAAATAACAATGGTGTTACTTGTATAGGATTTTCATTTATAAACATTACATCATCTGCAAATGCTCTGTATTTATAAGTAAAACCCTTCATCTTCAGTCCTTCTATTTGTTTATCTTCCTGAATTTGCATCAGCAAAATTTCCAGAGTCATTATAAACAATAATGGAGACAGGGGGCAACCTTGTCTTGTACCTTTGCTAATTATCATAGTCTCTGTTAAATCCGCATTTATACAAAGTCTTGCACTGTTCAGTGTACACTGCTTTTACCATTTTTATAAAACTTTCCCTCAATCTCAGTTTTTCCATTACTGCAAACATAAAATCCCAGTTCAAGTTATCAAAGGCTTTCTCTGCATCCGCAAAGAACAATGCAACTTTTTTTTTTCTGGATGTCTTTTTTTTTTCTGGATAATATTCTACAATATTTACAACAGTTCTGACATTGTCTTTAATTTGTCTCCTGGGAAGAAATCCTGCTTGTTCTTCTTTAATAAAGTTCATCAGATATTTCTTAAGTTGTTCTGCTAGTGTATACATTTTGTAATCATTATTTAATAATGAAATTGGTCTATAATTTTTAACATTCGTGACATCTCTATCTTCTTTTGGAATCAGTGAAATGACTGCTTCCTTCCATGAATTTGGTATTGTTCCCTCCCTTCTTACAGTATTCATCAGTTTTTGACGTTTCAGTATCAGCACTTCCTTGAAGACTTTATAAAATTTTGTGGTATATCCATCTGGGCCAGGAGCTTTTCCCAACTTTGTTGAATTGATTGCTGCTTCAATTTCTATTTTTCTATTGGTTCATTCAAGACTTTTTCCATATTCTGTTAGGAGAGTTATTTTTAGCCTTTGTAGATATTTTTCCATCTTCTCTTTGTTTACTTTAAATCCTTTAAACAATTTGGCATAATATTTAAATAATTCTCTTTTTATGCTTTCTTGAGCCACAATCTCTTTCTCCCCTACTATTATTTTATTAATGATTTTACTTTCTCTCTTTTTTTTTCATTTGCCAAGCCAAATATTTTCTAGGTTTATTTGCTCCTTCAAAAGATTTCTGTTGCATCCTTTTCAAGTTCCATTACAATTCTTTATTTAATAAGTGTCTCAATTGTGTTTGTAATATTGTAATCTCTCTCATAATTTTCTTTTTCTAAGGTCTCTTTCTCAGCTCCCCTTCCTTTTTATTTTTTTATATTATAAAATAATATAAAACATGCAAAAAATTCCTAAAATGAATTTTTGCAAAGCATTTTTTAATACACCCAGCTTTGCTTTGCATAGAACTGGCAAAGAGATTGCACAACCTAAAATAGCCACCAAAGCTGAAGCGTTAAAAATAGCAGTGCCACAATCACTAAACGCAAGAGATCTTGGACTCTGTTGAAGTGGACATTCTGAACCATATAGAAAGTAGGTAGAAGCCCTTTGGCGTAAAGTTAGAGAACATTAACAAATCCCTCCAGGAAGTGGCAAAGAATGCCAATATGGCAATGGAGATGGGAGTCCACCTGCTCAAGAGGAAATTCAGTATTTTTTTAAAAAATGACAAATAAGTAACAGATAAAATCTTAACTATAGAAACAACATCAAACAAAGTGCATTAAATTTTAAGGAATGGAAGAGAAAGAAGGAAGTATGGAACTTATGACAGTTATGGAGCTCTAGTTAACAAGTATTTTGAGCCCAGAAATCTGCTTCCAGTCCTTCGGCTTATAGAACTGGCTCTGCAAACACTTCCACCAACAAACATCTGTGGGATATTATGATTGAATTTCAGGATACAAGAACAGTACAGGCTATTCTTAGACTGGTAAGAAACAAAATAAAATATAAAAACTTGAATGTACAAGTGTTCCTGGATCTGCCCAGAGAAAACCTACAAATTCACGCAATTTTAAAATCAGTGACTACTAAACTTCATGAAAACAACATATGCTACAAATGGTTCCCTTCAGGAGTGATACAGGTCTGCTACCAGGGAATGGCTCTAACTGCCAAAGTGGACAATCTCTCAACCACAAACTGCACTTTGCATCGTCACAAAAAAATCAACCAAATGAAAACTTGATCTTCAGAACTCACTGTCAAGATGGTTCAAGATCCCTGTGAAAAGCTGTAAGTCGAACTCAATTACTATAGACAGGAGTCTTAATCGTGTTGCCTAACTTGCCAGCAATTGCTTCAACTCTGATAAAGGGCACTGTTATTGACTTTCCTCTCTTATGACTTCCTCTTTTCTACATAATATCAACGTTTTCATTTCTGAAGGACAGGATATATTAACTGGATTTAAATGACAGCAAAATCTTTATTTTGTATTTTCAAGGGATCTGGAGGCTCAGTTCTGGTTAGCTCATTTTTTAGTTTTTTACTAGATCTTGAGATGGGAATGGGCTTGCCAGTCCCCATGTCCAGGCAGGCGGATCCTCTGATTTTGCAGGCTCCTCCCTGCCACTAGTCAGCTGGCTGTCGGGGGGGGGAAGCCCCACCCCAACAGCTACAATGTGTCTTTAGATCTCAGGCAGGATCAGAAGCTTGCAACTGCTTCTGTTTTGGAAAGACGTATGTGTGCCTTTAAATCTCAGAGAGAATGAAACTGTGTGTGTGTGGGTGAGCAGGAAGAACCACATGTGTGTGAGAGAGGACGTGAGAGAGTCCTATCCCTCTGTTCATTTTTCATTTCTTTCAGAAGCTGTTTACATAGTAAAACAGATATTAGCTAGAACCTGAGTATTGTATAGAGGAAAATGCCACTTCCTAGACCTCTATCTCTGTTAGTTGAAATACAGCAGATTGTCACATTCAGCAACTCCAGTGAGCAAAGCTATCTATACCATTGCCCCAGGGAGATCACAAAAGTGTGGGCATGCATACTGTCTATTTTGGCTGCTTTGTATGTGTGTGTGAGTTCACTTTCATTATACCTGAAGTGCAGCTGCTGTGGAACCATTTGAATGCAAAAAGGAGAAAGGAAGACTGTATTCAGGGAAACTGTATTGCTGTATTTTTATTTATTTTTAAGGAATGAGAAGGTCTCCCAGCTCCACCCCCAAAGGTCCCAGATATTTCCTAAGTTGGTCCTTGCAAGCCTAAATGGAAAAGCTGTCCTGTCTAGCTGCTTTGGCAAATCTGGTGTTTCAGCTTTTCTTTTTCTTTTGTTCTTTTTAATTATTTATTGGGGCTCTATGCCCAGTTTGTTCAGGAATGGATTGTGTGTTGACCTCAGTTTGGCAGACATTATTGTCATGGTACTGGTATGTTTGGGATCTGCTGGTATGGAGGGTGGGGTGGAGGGTTAAGGGTTATTTGCACTGTTACTTGTTCAGTTGTACTCTTGGAAGCACTATTTTTGCTGGTTAACATGAATGCAGTGCTTATTTTTCATTTTTGACAATTTACAACAGGTTATTTTAAATTTTTTATAGATATACAATGGTTGCAAATAGTCTTTATGTATATGGTCACAATTTTTTTTTTAAAAAAACTCTTGCTACTTGGTCCAGCTCAGAAGACATATGGGATAATATATTTACTTAAACCACAAATTTTGCCTAGTAGATACAGTGAAATTTATTGGGTGATACGTTTAACAACTACATACTTATTTTTGTTATATCTTTTTAAGAACTAAAAAAATGGGACTGTTGAAGCTAAGAGGACTCTGCAATGTTTAAAATGTTTGTATATATTCTTAAGCATGTTAATTATCTAAAAATTACCAATTTATATTTTTAAACAAAATGGAGACCATTTTACTTCAATTAATCCATACTCTTCTTAAATCATCTATTTATTTTAAACCAAAGTAGCCTCTAATCTTCAAATTATGACTTATAATGCTATGAGTATGAATAACATCATTAAAAGACAGGATGGAAACAGCTATATTAAAACACCACCCAAATATAGACTGTATCCAGGAGACACATTTAAAGAAGAATATGACCTGCATCTTTAACTCTGTTAAGTATCAATTCCTTATGGCAGGAACATCTAAATCAAGAGGTAGCACTATATTTATTTCAGGCAAATTAATTTTTAAACAAGATAAAATTAAGATTGATCCAAGGGGCAGATTTATCTTTTTAACAGTTTCTTTAGATGAAAAGCCCATGACAATTGCCACAATCTATGTGCCAAACAATGGACAATTAGCATTTATAGAAGATACTCAACTCAACTGAAATAATTTGCTAACAGACAAATAATAATTGGGGCTGATTTTAATTATTTGGGTGATGAGGTAATGGATAGGACTATGAAAGCTGGGTCTAAAAAGGTAACTGGGAAGACTCAAAGACAAAACATTTTTTCAATTTTGAACAAATTCAACCTCTTAGACATGTGAGAATGCAACCCAACAATGAGAGGCTTTACTTACTTTTCAGGATGGCACCAAATTCATAGAAGAATAGATCTTATATTAACCTCTGCATCACTACATAATAAATATAGACATTATTATATAGGTTCAAAACTATATTCGGACCATACTTGCTTGGTATTAGGTACATTAGACTGGTCCTCATCAAAGAATAATTATAGGCAAAGGAGGCTAAATCCCTCAATATTATCAAATGACTTAGTAAAGAAAGAAATTAACTTAACTATACAGCAATATCTGGCGGACGACTCACAGTGTGGCATGTCTCATGCAACTACGTGGGATGCATTGAAGGCTGTGCTATGGAAGTCACTTCATTTCTTTGACAGCATATCATAGAAAACATATTTACTAGGAATAAATCTGGTAAACTGTTTTCTTACAATGTACTCCACCACCAATCTTTTTTTTTTTGAGGAAGGATTGCAAAGATCTACCCATCTTCATGCACACAAACACAATATGTGCAAAGAGAGCACATACCCATTCCAACACCATAGACATTTAACCACTAGTTGGGCTAATGTGAAGCATATTTAGGAAAATCTAGGTTAAAAACCTGACTAAATTGTTAGAGAGCTATGTTGTGTCCCCTAGCCTTCTAGTGGTCCACCCTGTTTTAAAGAGTAAGCTGGAAGCTGTTAGGTCACATTACCTTCCAAAGAGCCATCAACGATGCAATCAGGTGATACTACTGTGGAAGCAGAGAGGCTCCTGAGAACAGACATTTCTGTCAAGAGTATCCTTGAGTGGTAACAAAAAGAACTGAAGTCCCAACACCACCAGGGCTTTTTGTTAGGAGAACATTAATTACACATCTTTCAAAATTTCTGGAATTTTATTTGCCTCAGGCTTATGACTTGCAACCAAAGACATTGTGCAAAGAAAGCAAAGATTAAGTACACTTTGGGGAAAGGTGGCAAACCACATTGGTAACACAAAAGATAATGTGATGAAAGAAGCCATTCATTATACTATATAGATTGCAATATTCAATAGCATTTTAAACCCAACTTTTTAAAATCAAGAAAAAAGCAAAAGGGGAAAAAAAGCAGTTTACAGTAGACATACGTTTCTTGTATGCAATTCAAAAAGCGTTTTTGCCAAGATCTCATTAAGCATAAAGTGAAGCAATGAATGGGACAGGACAGGGTAAAGTCTACCTACTGTACATTTAGAAGTTCTTAAACAAAATTACATATGTGTACCACAGTGAAAAAAATACAGAACTAATAAAGCCTTGAAAACTGCCTGATGAAAAATAAAATCACCAGTTGCTTTTAATGGCTTCTCCTGGTTAGCAATGCTACAAAAGACATTTTTCAAAATCATCTGATGCATATTGATAGCATCAAATCAAATATTGAAACCAGGAACAGTCAAACCATTAGTAAGCTAAACCCAACCCATAGAAATATACTATCAACCCATGTTTTTTTCCATCAAAAGCTGTTTTTGCCCCTTACTCCCCCCCCCATTTTATTTTTGAGGCCCATTTGGTCACAGTATGTTACATTTTTTTCTTTTTACACCATGATATCATATGTTTGTCTGGCACTACCCTAAAGCTAGTTTATAGATGATGAAAATACAGAAACACCCCAATGCCTATCTGACAAAATGAATTCACTGGGTGTAAAATGACAGAAGGTTCTCAGTTCAGAAAACTTGACTGTCTGCATCACTCGTCATCACTGGCGCTAGCTTCTGACTGTTCCTGAAAGGCAGGAGAAAAAAAAATGGTAGAGGTTGGTTTTGGAAGGCAAGAAGATGAAACAGAAACTACTTAAGGCTAAAATCAGAACTATAATAAAAAAAACACGATGAAATCCAGAGACAACTGGGCATGTATGTCCCACTGAAAGCATTAACTGTTCACTTAAGCTCTATGGAATCCAACGGGCAGACATGCATTTGTATCAAGGCTGAGAACGATGGAAACAGGAGAGAGTT
Source organism: Heteronotia binoei (assembly GCF_032191835.1). NCBI lineage: Eukaryota > Metazoa > Chordata > Lepidosauria > Squamata > Gekkonidae > Heteronotia > Heteronotia binoei. Next base: position 61,667,242 of record NC_083226.1, read on the forward strand.
ATGCACTTGTTGCTATGACTTTGGATACACCATACATAATATACAATCCTTAAGTACAGGTTTTCACCTGGGAATGAGGTTGTGCTTGGTGTTTCACATGAATTATGGAGCTGCTGGATTTCCTCCACCAGACAGGAGATTTTTGTATACCTTATGTAGCTGATCTGCAAGAGGAAAGCTGCTTGCACATGCAGAACACAGTTCTTGGACTGATTTCTTAGTTTTCTTATATAAGCATTTTGTGTTTCTTTCTATGAACCTCAGAGCTGTTACACATTATGGTCATCTCTTGGAGAGTGCCTCAGTTCTATCCATGTGGAAAGTGTTGCCATTTTGAGGTCCATTGCTCAGGTGACTCTTACCATGCAAATAGGGTTGCCAGGTCCCCTCATTGCTCCAGCGGGGGGGGGGATTTTGGGAGGGCTCAGGAATGTCCCCGACACAATGATGTCACCTGGAAGTGATGTCATCCTATCGGGGACATCATGCATCAGTGGTCTGGTTTTTTGGGCAACACTCTATGCTAAAACCAGCTTCAAACCATATAGTTTTGTCCTCAAACTAGAACATCACTGCCCAATGTCCCCTAATGTGATGGAATCACTTCCAGATGACATACTTTATTTGATTTATATCCCGCCTTCCGTTGAGGCAGGCTCAGCGCAGCTCACAACATAAAACCACAACAAACAATTAAAATCCATACAGTATTATAAAATCTCACATTCAGTAATTAAAACAGTCAAAAATGATTTGGTGCTAGCCTCTTTGATGTTGTATAATTTCAATGGTGACAGTATTTCTTCAATTTCCCTACAGTACAGCGTCAGTTAAAAGCCAACTGGAAGAGAGTGGTCTTGAAGGCCCTGCATCATCATGTTGGGAATGTAGTGCAGTGATGTCATGGTTTGTGGGCTGGGTGATGGTGGGGAGAAGCCCTGAAAACCCACACCACCACCCAGTAACCCCCACTTGGACCAAGGGATTGGAAAACCTACATGCAAACAGGATAAATTTGCTACTAAAGACCCTCATTTTGGATATTTGTGTAGCATGGGGGAACAAAGTTGATCCATGGGCTGAACTGTTCTGCATGTAAAGACAACTGCCACACAGCAAATGTAAAGTGTGCACCAGGCTTCAGAAGAAAGAGAACAGTGAGAATAATGCGGGTCTAATGAAGGCATAGCAACTCTTTTTTTTTAACCTGGATGTTTGTTAAAACTGAAACATTAACATTGACCTAGTTGGTTACACTGAAAGACTGATCTCCATGGCTTATTTTGCTATTCCTAATGCCAAAGCAATGATTCCAGCCCCAGGGACAATTATTCCACTCTGAGGGTTGTCAATCCAGACCCAGGCCAGGTTTCTCCAAAACCATTATGCATTTTCACTGCAACTTTTCTGTTCTTTAATGTATTTCAATGAAGCCTATGCAAGTCAACTGGCATTTATGGCTCCCATCAAATCCAGCAGGTCTTCGGCAATCTCCCATTGTTCCCAATGGGTATTCATGTCATTAAGTATGAACATGCTTTGTATTATGGTTGTGAAGTAGCATATGTAGCTCAATCTTATGTATTTTTAGTTAAAACCAAGTGCCAATTAATGCAATGCCATCATCCCAATTAAGTTTGTACAGGAGTTTAGTTGAATTATTTATAAAGACAAGGGGGAAGGGAGAGTTGGCTGGGATCGAAAGAACTACCTTTGATCTGCCAAGGCTTGTGTGCACCTGTATTGTTTTTGACAATTTATCTGAAGAACAAGTTTCCCCTGCCACAAACTGCAATAGAAAATTTTCTGTTTCAAAAGCAGTTTTGTCCATGTGGCCTCTGGGGTCAGATCTTCAGGAAACCAAAGTCCAAATGTGCACTGTGCGTATTCCACTAATCATGTGGTTCTTTTGAATGAAATTCAGCAAAGCAGATTTACATGTATAGTAGTTAATCTTATTTTTATTTTATTTATTTATTTAGAATTTATATCCCGCCCTTCCCACAAGTGGCTCAGGGCGGCTTAGTACTCCCTGAGTACTCAATTTTAGTACTAAATTTTAGTACTCAATTTTAAACTAGCCGAAATGGGCTACTACAGCATGCATTATGATTTTTTTTTAAATTCTCTTTTGATTTCCAAATTCTTGTGCCATTTTGTAAACTGGTTTGGAAAGTTCCATCAGTTTCCAGAGAGATTTGTAATGTGGAATAGAGGGGTTTTTTTTTTTTTTGAGAAGCATAATTGTGCTGTTCTCTGTATCCCACCCATGAGGCCAAGTACTCCATTTTAATGAATGTGAAGAGCTCAAGCTGTACACACTTGACAAATGTCTTAGAATTCTGAATTTAGATTCATCTTCAAAACTTTAGCATACAGAGTCTAGTCAATATAGCAAGAAGCAATGAATGGCACATGCAAGGGAAACTACTGTGAATACATTTATTGCCCCTGTAAGCACAACTTACATTTTCTTCTTGATCCTCATCAGTGTCATCATCGCTCACCACTGGTTTGGCTTTTACCCGGCTTTGGCGCTTCTTGCCTTTCCCTTTGTCTCTGTTTTTCTCATCTTTTTTGTTGAGCTTTATTTTCACTTTTACAGATTTGGCTGGAAAATAAAAATTGGGAAGAATTTAGAGGCTAAAAGCAATATTTATATTTTCTCAACCGTTAATGTCGTCTAAGAAGTCAAACATACAACTCATCTTGAAAAAGATCCCCTCTACATTTGAGAATAATGACATAAAATTACAAAAGAGGGAACTGAAATGTCAGTATGCATTTACTGATCTATTTGAAATCATCTGGCCAAGAGAAGGTCTGGGAAATAGGAATTCAGCTCCTACAACCATCAGAAAAACAACAAGAAAAATATTTACAAGGGTGCACAGTATGGCCTTATTTCAAATGAGGTTCTTGTTTATGGCAAAAATCAGGGACAAGGTCAGAAGCAATACAATCTGGCCACTATACCCCCTGTCATTTACAGAATGTCTATATCAAGAAGGCATCTTTCTCTCCAGGCCAAAAAAAAAAAAGAGACTGAATGCCAAATTGGACCTATTCCAGTTTTGAATACATGGACTTACATTCTGACTCTGACTCATCTTCCTCATCTTCCTCCTCCTCATTACTTTCTTCCTCACTTTCATCTTCTTTGGCAAGCTTCTGCCGTGCACTTTTGAACACTGACTGGAGAACAATGGAATCCTCATAGATCTGTAACATGAAAGCAAACCTGCATCAGAACTGCAAGCTGTGCTTCATCAAAAATTCACAGCATGGAACTTTATTTTCTATGCAAACCCACAGAGAGCATGGCTTTTCTCCCCCATTACAAGTCATAAGTCTTGTTGTATGAATTTTACAGGAAATGCCAATGTCAGTTTTTCATGCAATAAATGAAGGGTGGGAAATGCTTCAGTGATAACCCAGCACAAAAATAAAGCTCTGTATTATATTAATTTTCAAATTATGAAGCACCACCTACTCTTGTGTTTAAATTATTTAATGTTTTTATTACTAATATTCTTTGATTCTTCAATGGAAAGTTCTAATTAAGATTTAGAATACAACCTAACAATATGTTCAAGCAGAAACGAATTTCTGACAGTAATTATTAACAGTAAAATCAAAATAGCCCATGTTAGCTAAAATGGGTTAATTTATGTGGGTAAGAAGCTCTGAACTGTCATACAGAAATAAGGTACAGCTCACTCAGTGAGCAACAAGCCATAGAATCACACATTTCTCTTCTGTGTATGTAGTTCTCTTTTTACACTTTCCCCAGGGCCTTAATCCATGGTAAAGACTTACGCTTTATATTGATCCTAGCTTCATTAACACTAATCATAGCCCCTTGTAATGAGGCTTAACAAATGGAAACTCATAAAGCTCAGTGGACATGTAACCACTTAAGTGTGGATAAAACATGGGGCACAGGATAAGGCAATCTGCACATGCAAGGGGAAGTATCAGCCATTTGGGCAGGTTTGACCATTATGGCCACCTGGAAGATAACTGGTAGGTCAGTAGTCTGGGGGGGGGGGTGCCTATCCTGCCTCCTCTGGACTAGGGAGAGAATGACAGGACCGGATCTACATGTTTTTTGAGGGGGGGGGCAAAATTAAAAAATGACACCTCCTTATGGGCCATTCTATCTTATGGTCCCATAGAATACAATACCCAATTTGGCACCTCCCCTCCATTGGCACCCGGGACAAACGCCCCCCTCTGCCCCCCCTTAGATCTGGCCCTGGAGAATGAGACTGGCAAGGTGAGAATGTACCACTAGTAGCATCACAGCAAAACCCTGTGAGCTATTCTCTTTTAAAGCCCTAATTAGCCTAGGACCAGGATATTTAAACAGCTGCCTGTTCGCTTAAGTACTTCCACATCTATTGAGGTAACTTTCAGAGACCCTGCCCAGAGCTCCTCCACCTTCTGAAGTGGGTGCAAGGGATGGCTGGTGGCTGCAAAGGACAAAGGGCCTTCTGTGTTGTTTAGTTAATTTCACAAGACACAGCATAATGGGAAAGATCCAACCATCACCTAAATAGACTTCCTCCAGTTTATGTGGCTTCTCCTCCAATGGAAGAGCTATTTAACTTGAAGTTTCCTTAGATTGGAGGAAGACTTCAAACAAGAGCCAAAAGGAAAGATGGAGCATAAACATTTAAATGAATAACTATATAAATAAACTTTACTCAGTAGAGTGGTAGAATAGAGGTAGCCTCTAGCTCAGGGGTGGTCAAACTTGCTTAACGTAAGAGGTATTAACACAGAATAAATGTCAGATGTTTGAGAGTTGTAAGACATGAACGTCAGGAAGGAAGGAAGGAAAGAAAGAAAGAAGAAAGGAAATAGATGGGGGAGGGAGGAGGAAAAGAGAGGCAGAAAGAAAGCAACTTTAACTTTAAATACCTTCTCTAAACTGCCAGCTGTCTTGACTTGGATAAATTATTTAAAGAGACAAATACCTTCCCCAGGCCAGCCAACTGGGCAATGGGGGCTTTGAGAGCCACATAATGTGTGTGAAAGAGTCACATGTGGCTTAAAAATCACAGTTTGGCCACCCCTGCTCTAGACCAACATTACTGAGGTCATATCTACATTTTACATCTATTTGTGCAAAAAGCATATGATTATGACATTTTATTTGACTTTTCTTTCAAGGAGCTCAGGATGGTGTATGTGGTTCTTTCCTTCCCATTTTTATTCTCACAACAATGTGCGTGAGATAGGTTAGAGGGTAGTTAGCATGAATAGAAGCAAAGAAAATCCACATGATGCCTTAGTCATAATATGTGGCAATTACATGTATTGTGCTCCCAAAAATGCATGTTTAGTGGGCCCTGGTTTCTCACTAATTGAATACCAATGCAACATTTGCAGAGACTAGTAACTTACTGTTACATAGGTTACAATTAACTAAAAAAAATAAAGCATAAATCTGCCATATATACTGGACAAACATTAGACCAAGAATTAGAGAACCCTCAGGAATATCTGTGGATACTAGCATCCTTCAGATGAAATTAACAGCTAATCAAAACAACATGGATTTATAGTATGACTGCAGTTTAGTTTAGCAAAACATTTCATAAAACAGAATTCTCAGTGACCAATACAAAATAGTCACCCACATTGCATATTATGCTGTTTACTGAAAATGCATCCAGCAATATTCTTAACAATAAAGAAAAAATAATTTGAAGCAGACCTGTGATCCTTCCAAGTTGAAAGTCTGAGCATTGAGACACAACAAATTGACGTCCTTCTCCAAGTCACCTAGACTGCGATATTTATGGTTGCGAATTCTTTCCTAATGTGTATATTTTTAAAGAGATGAAAATGGGAAAAGACAATATACTGTAATCCTGAACAGAAAATAAACAACATGCTGTAATCCTGAACATAAAAAATAAAAGTGCTATTACTCCTTTAATATAAGTTTATTAGATGGTACAAACATAAAGAGCATATTCAGAAAAAAGATCAAAACCAAATGATCAAAACCAAATTGTTTTTATTTTGTTTTGATATTTAAAGGGCTACCTGTTCCCTTAAGTACTTGCATGTCTATTGAGGTAGATAACAGTATTGAGGTAGACTAGAGAACAGCGTTGAGTGAGTGGAGAAACAGGGTTGTAAGTGATGTCAATTTCAGCTCTTTCAGCTTCACTGAAGAACAGAAATTGAGGACTGAATAAATAGCCATCCTTGGCAATAAAAGGCTAATTCACAAAAATGTTTTTAAATACTGCTATAGGCTCAATAACATAATTATAATAACCCTGTAAGTATGATAATCATGATAATAGCAAATAGCCACAGATGACTGCTGCACTTCAAACTATTTGCAGTTTGGTAGATGCAGCACTGCGTATGTCACAATTTATATACTAATGTTGCTTGATGAGAGTTGCAATTCTGTGTGAATGTGTCCATGAAAAATAGGGTTGCCAGACCTAGTAACCTGTGGGGGACCCGGGGGTGGGGGGAGCTGGGTGATACCAAGACACCACTTCTCAGTTTACTCAGAAGTGATGTCACACCTCTTTAGGAATTAGTCAGAACTCTACAGTGACCTCATGCCATCAGCCAGTTTTTAAATTCTTCTTATTCTTCTGGACTACATGTTGATCAGAAATGGCAGTTTTGGAAGGGGAACCCCTGGATCCCAGGAGCTGGCACTCTTACTGGAAAAAGAAATAGCTACCATTACTCTGCATATATGTGCTATGGTGGAAGAAAGTGGATTCTTTAAACCAGGGGTGTCAAACTCCTTTGTTATGAGGGCTGGATCTGACATAAATGAGGCCTTGTTGGGCCAAGCCATGTCAGGCCGGGCTATGTGTGTACCTATTTAAGATTAGGTAGCAGAAATATAAATTTTATAAAAGACACAGACAAACACAATTAAATATTTTTTTAAAAAACCTAAAATAAAACATGCTTAAAATATTAGCACTTGTTGGCCTTAAGGGTGCTTTCTTTGTATCTTTCCCATGGCACACAGAGAACTGGACAAAGGAAGCTCTGGCTCTTTCCTTCCTTCCCCGGATGACCAGGAGGGGGAGGAGTCCAGCTAATAGAAGGAAGAGAGGCTTGGGTCAGTAGCTCTGCTGTGCAACTGAGAGAGCCTGGCAAAGCAAGCTCTTCCCCCCCTTCCTCCCCAAGGGAGGAGCCTCAGCCAATGGACAAAATAGAGGCTTTGCTCTGTAGCTCCTGTGCAATTGAGCAAGCCTTGAAAAGCAAGATGTGATGCAGAAAGAAGCAAGAAAGAGGGAGAAGGAAGCAGATGACAGCCAGTTGCTCAGGGGCCAGATAGGAACCCCAAACTGCATGTTTGACACCCCTGCTTTAAACTGCCCAAGATAAACATACCCATCATATATTTGAGAACAGCTCTTGTAAAACCTCTTTCCAAACATGTTCTGGGTTTCATGCTCCACCAAACTGGGCTTTTATAAGCAAGGCATAACAAAGCATAATAAAAAATCTTAGGTTGCATTACAGATAACCCGCCACTGGAATGTAAACTTCCAGAGTTCATACAGCTGTCTTGCTGATTAGTTTGTACTCTGAAGAATTTGTTTAAAGTAAACTGTTGACAGTGAAGTATTACACATATGGAAGATTCACAGCAAGCAGTATTTTATATTTACAGTGTGTGCAAGATTGTACAATTCAAATACTGATCATTTGGGCTGATGCTGGAAAGCACATTCATAATATAGCACAAATGATGCTCACCTTTATTTTTTTGAAGTCGACCGGCTTCCTAATTAACTCATAGTACTCTGGATATTCTTTTCTGGAAGGCAGCTGGATGAAGACTTCACTTAACTGTCGTCCTGAACTGTTAGAAAAGACAAAATAAATAAATAAATGCAAAGAATCATTGTGAAAGGAGTTGTACCTCACACAGAATGCATCCATTCACCTTCAAATAATTTGGGATCATGCCTTCATAAATAGAGATGATGAGCAAGGAAGATAACACTGGAAATAACCTAGTAAAGAAACCAGGAAAAGTTCCATTCAGTTCTTGCCCTCCTTGGGAAATAGCTAATCCTGGGCTGTTATATACAAAACACTGCTTTTGAAAAATTCTAAAAGTCCCTACTGCCATCACTATTCAAAAAGGGAACTCCTGTGTCTAGAAAGCTTGGCAGATTTTCCTGCCACAGCATTTACAGCTGACATCTTGGATTTGTGCCTCAGAGAGAACAAATGCTCGCTCTGAATTTCCCAAACTGCACTTGGAATTGTCCAGGAGCCGCACATAACTATTAACTACCATATGACAGAAAGCTTAAATGTATGCTGAACGTTTTCACAATTTTAGCATCATCATACATTTATAAACAGCAATTTGACTGCTTCTGTTCACATCTGCAGAAATAATGCATGCATATTATAGCTGGTCTGTCACATGGACTGTGTGTGAGACCACTTCACAGTTTATCTGTTCCTGAACAGGTCAACCTCAGGTCGTTCCCTTGTTAAACTAGCTCCTTGCTGCTCAGACACAATGAAGTAAGCCATGCACTTAAGTCACCTCGCTACCAGGCACAAGAATATTCATCACTGAAAAATGGGGACAAGATTGCTGAAAACTGGCCATAGGCTTCAATTTGTGGCTATTCAAATTGTTGGATACTACCCTGCTTGTACTTTATAAGATGCTGCAGTTACCAATAATTTTGACAGGGAAAAAGGCTGTTCAAGTTGGAGAAATGCAACACCACTAGTTAAGGCTTTCTCTGGCAGGACTCTGGACTAATGAAAGGGCAAAAGTGTATAAGAACATAAATACACAGCAGATTATCTTGTTTACATTCCTTCAGCAGCAATACAGTACTGAGTTTTAGCGTGCACACACACACACACACGCAAACACACACACCGCCCCAGAGGGCTCCTCCTTTTCATAGACAGATTCCATCTTTTAGTCCCTTTCTGTATAGGTGTCCTGTAAGTGAAATTACTAAAAAAAAATTACACTAAATAGTCTTTTCCAGCAAAAATGCTGCAGTGGTAACAACCAAAGGTTTGCTGAAAGAAAACTATTATTTATAAATATGCTATCTGGTTGTTAGCAATATTGTTGGTTTCATACAAATCTTAAAAGGAATAAATGTGAAAGCTACCAGACATGAATAGCATGCACACTTTTTCTCCTCTGGTTGCCTAGCAACTAGCAGGTTATATGCTGAAGAGCAATACGACCTGCATAAATTAGCAAAATCTACCAAAAGATGAGTGGCACCTCTGTAGTACAACCACACTGCCTAAGCATTGGGTTTTTTTACACATAAACAAACAAAAGCATTTTTTTTTTAAAAAAGAAAACATTCCTGCATTCTAATCTTGGCAGGTGATGAATCTATTTTTTTTTTTTTCAAAAACACTGTGCGGTGTTTAAGTGTATTAGCACGGAGAGCCATTCCCAGTGGCAGGAACAAGCAATTAATTTTATGTTTTAAGATGCACACTGATTTGACAGGTTGGATTCTCTGGGCATTGTGCAGTCAGAGGAACTTCCAGTCTTCCTTTACTAGAAAAACTGAGCAACTCTTATTCATTCATTCACAATTCAACACCATACCAATTTCAAACCAGACACACAAGAATGTGAAGTGTTTCTCTTCTTCAGTGAAACTCATTTGAGAGTTTGTCTCATTTGCGTACCTCCTGTGTAGCACTGAACTGGACTACATATGTTAAACAGTAATTAAGGGCTATCTGCAAGTGGTGGCATGTGTGGAAAAAGTTGCAATTCTCATGCAGTGCAAGTAGAAAGTGGGAACAAGCTGAATAGCTCTACCCCAAAGGCAAGTCAGCATCCTGATACAACATCAGCAGCACATTTGCACTACAGCAGCTATAACAGCACTCTTGAAGATTAAAGACTCCCCAAATGAGTGACTTGAATTACGTATTTAGATTACAAGGCAAATGGGCAAGCTCACTGCACAAACACCTACAGGATAGAATACCTATCTCTGTGAGTTCCTATGGAAAATCACTGAAACTACCTATATTATATATCCTAAACCATGTCATACAGCAGTACTCTGCATGGAAAGGAATACAAAGCAATAACTAAAAAAGCTGTGGGAAGCAGAAATCTAGGAGGGTCAGAGGTAAACCTTTAGCTCCACGCTTCAACCTCAAGGACAAGAGATGCAAGGAGAGTTAAAGTATCTGCTGCCTTTGCTCACAGAAGCAAACTAATTTTGAAAAAGTGATTCCATGAATTGGCTACCTAGTGTTTGTTCCAATTTACTTAATGATGCCTTTGCCAAGATGCTCAAATGTAATGACAGAGCTCTGTAATCCTACGTTCTATGATGACAAAGCTTAAAGTCTGAACTGAAAACATACAAAGTTGATAAATGTTGTTCAATGCATATTCAGGTGAAAATCTAGCTTAAATAAGCAATCAGCAGCTGTGGTGCAACATAACCAACAATGTTTCAATCAAACTATGTTCTCATCAAAATGGCAGGTGGCTCCTGTACAAGTAGGAGCTCTGGACAATACCGTGGAACCATGTCTTTCAACTTTCCATTCTGTCAGGATGACAGTAAAAGTCCTAAACTCTTTCTGAAGGGCAATACCAGAGAATCCAGAAACGCTTTATCTAGAAAGTGTGTATTGGAGCAAGAGTGGATCCTTGGTCTTCATGCATGCTTAATAAAGCAGCAAATGTAGTAGAATGTATGATACGGTAGGGCAGTTAACTCCAGACATTGCATGATTAAAAATAATGTTCAATGTATGAAAACTGATCTTCCATTCCTAATCACCAAGCTAAGAGGCCAGGAATTAGAGAGAAAAAAAGATGATCCCTAAGGGAACCTAAGCTCAAGAAGTGGTTTAGCCAGAGGCTTGTTTTGCTATTGTGAAACTATGAATCTTGCACTTCAAAGGGCAGCACTAGAATACTTCGTGTTTCTCTTCAAAGTAGCACAAAAAACCAACCCGATTTTATTTGGGGAAGTTTCTTTTCATGTTCAAATAATGATATTCCCCAACAACATTTTTACAGGGATAAAGCTATTTGAAGGAAAACAGAAATAGCTGCAACAATTCATTTGAGTCTGGTAGTTGAAAAAACTTACCATTCTGGAAAAAAGCCGTGAAGTAATCGTGTGTACAAAGTGGCCATAATAAGGAATAGCAGGAACACACAAACAGATGCCAGGAGAGCTGTGAAAGATCTATAGATGCCTATGCAATCTGCACTCTCTTATGGGGGGGCATCTTATGAAAGACCACAGTGCTGGACAACTCTTAACAGTGTTTATATTAAGAAAAGAATGCTAATCTAGAACCACCTCCTGAATTTTCTTAAGATGTTGTATCATAAGATCCCTTAATAGCTTCCTCGCGAAAAATGAAAAGTCATCCATAAAAACATTTTTATAATTCAAAGTAGGACGTAACCCACAAGTTCACCATCTTTAACCTGCCTGCCAAATTATCATACCATGTATTTTCTGCAGATGTGAAACAATCTAAATACAACAGCTTCACCAGATAGTTGGAAGATACATTCCACAGAGTTGGAAGATACATTAATTTGCTACATCCTGGCAAGGTGGAGGGTGGGGAGAGAATGAAGCTCTTCTGTTTAATGTTCTCTTCTGAAAGGAACCTCCACATGATAAACACAAACACTCTTTCAATGCAATTGATTCTCAAAGCTTCCCTCCCAACATAAACCTTACAGAAATTAATAAGTGCTTGCTCAGCATTTAAACTATAAGCCAAAAGAAATGAAATTCCCACCATCTTTTATAAACCGCTGTATGAGGTAAGTTGTCTACAACCTGCAACTTCATTGCTTTTCTTCCAAGGGCAATCAATGTCAACAGCAACCTAATTAAAAATTAAAGTAGTAGCCATGGGCAGATTATCAGTTTTTCATTTATTATCATTTTTTAAATTTAAAGACCACTTTTAACTTTGTTGTTAGCAAAGCCATGTAGAAAAAGAAAAGGGAACTGTTTTGAAACCGTAGTGAACTTTTTTGATGATATATTTGGAAGAACAAAATTTGAGCCCAGTAGCACTACTTTAGAGACCAACAACATTTTCCCAGGGTATAAGCTTCTGTGAGCCAAATGTCACTTCATCAAATATGTTTCATTTGGAAGATACAACAAAGAATTATGGACTGGTGCCCCAATGTCAGGCAGTAAGGGATGCAGTTAATATGCATGTTTACAAAGAAGGAAGTCCTACTAAATTCAATCTGATTTACAGTATACAATCATAAAAGTAGAAAGATCTCTGTGCTTAGGACTGCCCTGTTATTCCCTGTGTTAAGTAATGCAAACTAGATTACACACAGACCACTGAGATTACCTTTCAATCTACAATAACTTAATTCTCTCCACTAATTATTACATTAGAATTATAATGCAGGAAGTATAAATTGTGAGATGTTGTTTGCATCTCAAAATTTACGTAACAGGAAAAATTCCGGCAGCAGAGAATACATAGGTCAGCATGGTATATTTTAAAAGATAACCTATAAAGGCAACCAAACTGCACAACAGCCTGTCCCCACAATAGGCACCTTGTGAGGTAGGCGGAGCTAAGGGAGTTCTGAGAGAACTGTGGCTAGCCCAAGGTCACCCAACAGGCTTCATGTGGGGGAGTGGGTAATCAAACTTGGTTCTCAAGATTAGAATCTGCCACTCTTAACCACTACGCCACACTGGCTCTCAGACAGAGAACATGTCCAGTGTCATCAATCTTCTCTGATAATATAGAACTTCAGTGAAGCGTTAGGTTGTTCCGATGCATTTTAATGCTGGCAGAGTCAAGAGGTGTATATAGGCTTATCATAACATGTTGAACAACCTTTCACAAAAATGCAGCTGGGATAATTAGAAAACTCTTTGTCCATATTTTTAAGAATATGAGGCAAAAACTCATAGGTTTATGATGGGTAAATTCCTATTCAGTCTGGGACTACAGCTCTATCTGACATCTGGGAATATGGGATCCTTCTTGCTCAGATCATAAGTACTGCCTGCTGGATCATACCAGTGGTCCATCCAGTCCAGCAGACTGTTTCCCATAATGGGCCAACCAGTTATCTTAAAAGAACAAAATGGGTAACGAGGCCAAGGCTGCCTCCCTTATGCTGCCTCCCATTTCTTGTATTCAGAAGTCTGCTCCTTTACTCACCATGGCAAGAAGCTATTAATGAATGTCTCCTACAGCAATTTATCTAACCCCCTTTTAAAGACATAATCTCATGGTCATCACTATGCCCTCTAGCAGTGAAATCCACAGTTTAATTACTAATTAATGTCCTCCCCTTGTTGCCTCCCAAGCACCAAGAATACAGAGCATTACTGCCCCAGACATAATGTTCCACCTATACTTCATGACAAATAGTCATCGATGGACCTCTGTTCCATATTTTTATCCAATCTCTTCTTGGAGCCGCCACCACTTCCTGAGGCAGTAAATTCCACATGTTAATTACTCTTCAGGTGAAGAAGTATTAGAGTTGCCAGGTCCAACACAGGAATTATCTGGGGACTTTGGGGGTGGAGCCAGGAGACTTTGGGGTGAAGCCAGAAGGAAAGTTGTGACAAGCATGATTGAACTTCAAAGGCCATCACATTTAAAGGGACCATGCTCCTTTTATATGCCTTCTGTTCATTGGAAATAATGGAGAATAGGGACACCTTCCTTGAGAGCTCATAGAATTAGACCCTTTGGTCCAATCTTTTTGAAACTTGGATGGGGAGTTGAGGAGAGGCATCAGATGCTATGCTGAAAATCTGGTGTGTCTGCCTCAAAAAACAGTCCCCCCCCCCAGCCCCGAATACCCATGGAATGATGCTCCACTATACCCTATGAGGACTGGTATCCATAGGGCATAATAGAGTACCCAGTGGACATTCACCCCTCCCCTGCTTTCTGCTAACTCTGCAGTACGGGGAGGCCTTCCAAGCCAGGGGATTCCCTGCCCCCTACTGGGGATTGGCAACCCTAAGAAGTACTTCCTTTAATCTATTTTAAGCACTCATTAATTTCATTGAGTGCTCACAAGTTTTTGTATTGTGAGAAACAGAGAAAAGTACTTCTTTCTCTACCTTCTCTACCCATGCATAATTTTGTAAACCCCTCAGTTGTCATTTCTCCAAGCTTAAAAGCCCTAAGCTCTTCAACCTTTCTTCACAGAGGAAGTGTTTCATCCCCTCAATCATTTTACTTGCTCTTTTCTGCACATTTTCCAATGCTATGATAATTATTAGGTGTGGTGACCAGAACTGTATACAGTATTGCAAATGAGGCACACCACAGATTTATACAAGGACATTATAATACTGGCTGATTTTTCCCCCCATCCTCTTCCTAATATTCCCAGACCAACATTTGCCTTTTTTATTGCAGCCATACACTGAGTTAACTGTAGCCCTTAACATGCCATCCATGCACCCACTGAGCATTCTTCCCCAATATGACACGTCCCTATTTTTAAGCAAAATTGGTAAGGCCCTTGCCAGGTAGGGTGTGTGGTCTCTGCCTTGAAATAGCCATCGGTAGAAGAACAGGTGAGTTGTGAGGCTCTCTAAATTGCAGCCCTAATGCCAAAGAGGCAAGAAATGAGCTGTGGAGTGTTCTATCATGGAAAGTCCCAGACTATCCTGCCTTTCCTCAGAGGAAAGATGCTCTATTCTCATAGTACACATTAGGGGGGAATGCTCCCTTTAAGTCAGGGTTTCCCAAACTCCCCCCCCCCCTCCTTGTAGCCTGGTTATTTTTACACTTCTCCTTCATGGTCCACTAAAATTTGGGGGCGGAACCAGGAGACTTTGGGGGTGGAGCTGGGAGACAGGAAATGATGTACAAACATGCTAAAAACACTTGCAATATTTTGTTTAGAATAAGTAGACGAATAGTGGGATTTTGCAATGCAATTTTAAAACTAAAACATCAAGAAAAAGCACAAGGATCACACAGCAGAAAACTAAAAATATAAAATACTCTCAGCCAGGGAAAACATGAAATGGCAGGGCATTTCAAGCTTCTCTCCCTCCCCCCTCCCCCGGTCTACTCAGATTAGCAATGGCAAGGAAGGAAGGCAAACAGACAGACAGGAGAAAAGACTTACTGACAGCAAGAGAAGGAGGAAGTGGGAAATAAAGCAAATAGGAAAAAGAAAGACAGACGGACGGAGGGAGGGAGGGAGGGAAAGAAAGTTGGAAACAAATAGACAAAAAAGAGAAAAGAAATAGGAAGGAAGGAAAAGGGAGGGAAGGAAAGAGGGACAAAAGGAAGAAAGAGAAAAGAAAAAAATTGGATGGGAGCAACTTATTTTTAAAACTGCTGACTCTCGCCCTGCAGTTTGGCCTGCTGAGTCCCGCTGCCAGCGGGAAGTAGGGACTCCCCCGCGCAAATGTGGCTGTGTCCTCTGACCTCTGCCAGCCGATGCTGCCAACTGATGGAGGGGGAGGGAAATGGCTCGGCCAGAATGTTTGGCTTTGGGCCCAATGACAAGAAAACTCAAGAGGAAGGAGGGACTTTGCTTTTCTTTAAGGCTCCCCTTCCCCCACGCTGGCTGGTAAAGTGCAGAAGCTGCATCGACTATGTTTGACGGCTCCAGGAGGAAGCCCTGTGGCAGTCCAGTTGGGTGTGGCTCCAGAGATGAGCCACCAGACTGCTTTTAGTTTCATTTCTCCCTAGTTACGAAGCAAGAGCAAGTGCGGCAGCCAGCTAAGAAAGCGCTTCAGAGCTGGAGGGGGTGGGACAGCTGCGCGGTGGAGCGTCTCCCTTGCCCGGACATCCGCGCTTTCTCCAGAGGTGTGGAATGGAGCCCACGCTGAACAGCCATGAGTTCCTCACGCCTGGCCCAGATGTTGGAGGATGCCACCACTGGGGGAGGTTGGAAGCCCCCCCCACAGGCGCGGCTGCATCCCCTGACCTCTGCGGGCCAGGGGGACATCAACAGGAGGCCCCGCGAACTGGCAATGAGGCCAGCGTGGCCTGGTGCCGGGTCACGACCCTGTTAATGGGAAACGCCGCTCCAAGCTGTGGAGTCTTGTGAACAAAAATTCTACTTTGTGGACCACTGGCATTAAAGTTGTGAGCTACTGCATAAATTAGTTTGTTCTGGGGCCATCCTTCCTGAGCTAAGACAAAAATGTGTGAGTCAGAACCTAAAAAACTGAGCTAGCTCATACTAACCAGCTTAGAAGGAACACTGTTAGGGGGCAAAATATAAAGTCAACAAATATGCAATATAAATATTACAAATGTATTTATTACAAATCAGTTTAAAACTGTTATAGGTCCAAATATAGTCTCAGTAATTATTACAAATTGTACAATATGCACAATTAGGACCTTGTGTGACCCTAAAACAGACACATTTCAGACTACCAGCCTTCTTCAGTGGTCAAGCATAAATGTTGCACATAAGTTTAATTGTTGCAATATTAATATTAATCAATTAATATCAATCAGTATAAGGGAAAATTATGTTCTGATAAATATCAGTGACACAAGGCAAGGATGTACTAGCCTTGTGTCCAAATCATGTACATATAACCAAAATGGTATTTCAATTTTGCATCCCCCTATTTTGGTCGAGGAGATTCAATTCAAAAAGCAAATATGGAGTCAGTATAACAATTAGCATGTGTAGTGCTACACATGGGGCTTTTTTTGAGCAGGAACACATTCTGGCTTGCTTGGTGTCAGGGATGTGGCCTAACATGCAAATGAGTTCCTGCGAAACAATGGTGACATCAAGGGTGTGTGACCCAATATGCAAATGAGTTCCTATAAAAAGAGCTTTGGACATCTGTTTAGGTTACAAGGTCCTAATTGTGCATATTAAGCAATTTCTAATTTTTGAACTGTTTTTTCCCCCTATTCTTTGTCTCACATTAATGCTTTATTCAGTTGTTCTCCAGTTTTCTTGAAACACCTTACTAGCTAGATACGTCTGTTTTGTGGATTTGCATCACGTGCTCACGGCCACGTTACTGTTGGCCATGCCATGGAAGCCATAGCTATCCAAGCCTGGTCTATTGAAAGAAGTTGGCAAGATAACAAACATTAATACATCCACGATTTGATGTCAGCTTAAATAACTATTTCTGTGGCAAACAAAGAATTGGTATGCAAGGATCTTAAATCTACCACAGAGGCTTTAAAATCTTGGCAATTAATCAGGGTCACTGGCAAAACTAGAACTCTCAGCTGGAAGATCAGATTTAGAGGTAATTACAGTAACAGAAGCAACCACTAACAGACCTCTAAAGCATACCCAGGCTTCTGGGAGAAAAAGCATAAATGTTTTTAGTGCAATGAATGAGGAGTTCTAGCCTTAGCTAGACTGGTTCTTTCTCCCCTAACTACATCATCAAAGACACTAGAAAGGGAATCACTGGGGCCTGATGAAATACAGCAAGTCACATTGATGAGGCTATCTTGGGATCAGGCAGAGGTAGGCTATAGTGTATAAAATGTGGAGGGAAAGCAAAGCAAAATATATTCAGTAGTGGACATACCTTACAGTGGCATGCCAGAAGATACTGTGTGAAAAAATTGTACACTTCATCTTGAAGCAGAAGGCCTAGCTTGTTCTCTTTCCTTTTTAAACTTTGTAATGGGCTGAAAACGGAGAGCTTAATGAATCCACCACTAATTAAGTAACACTTTCAAATCTAGAAGCAAAACTTGCTTTCCAAACCCTTTCTATAACAAGCCAACGTGTCTCTCTGAAGGAAGGCAAAACAAAAGCAATTTGATTGAACTGCTTTTCATATTTTGTTGGAGCTATGTATTTTGTTGGAGTTTTTGTAATATAAGCCTGGAATATACATGAATGTACTCCACCAGTCGCCAGGTGGGAGTGTGGGGGATCCTCCAATTTCATGGGTTTTTACCTGCCGTTGGCCAGCTGGCTGGTGAGGAAAGCCCCTCCCCCAACAGCCACGACTCTGTGCAACATCCTCAATGTGATGACATCATGCAGAAGGGATGTCATCATGCTGGGGATGTCACAAAATGGCACTCTGGTTTTTGGGCAAAACTCTATTGTTTGAGCCCGATTTTACCATAGACGTTGCCCAAGAACCAGAGTGTCACCATGCAAGGTCCCTGGAACAACGATGTCATTTCCATGTGACATCATCATGTCAGGGATGTCACATGTGGTGACTTGGCCCTGCCCCCCCTCCCATCCCCTGCTGATGAGGAGGTAAAATCTGGCAATCCAAATGAATGTGGCAACATTAAGTTGTTCACACATTACCAGAATGATACAATAGAAGATGCATGAGCGTGGGAGTATGTACATCTCTTTTTCATGCTTCCAATTATTGTAAGCAGAACAACATAGTCACCTCCCCATGGGAAAAGGTGTGACTACAGCTTGTGCACTCTCTACCACCACTTCCTTCTATTATGAGAAATGGGATTCTTATGGCACATTTCCTGCCTGCGCCATTCCTCTTGGTGCTCTAGATCTTATTTGCTTTTGGTCTTAGAACAATAATTGTTGCAAAGATATAATCAATGAGCTTTACCTAAAACCTTTAAAAAAAATTAAAGATGATATTTTACTTGATGAAAGCAAACATCTAAAGCTATGCACAAATACTAGGGGACTTTTGGTAATAATAATCCCTTGGTAATAATAATCCCAAACACTGCTAAATAATCCCTTGGTAATAATAATCCCAAACACTGCTAAATTATTATATTTTCTAACAATCAATAGATTATATCATATGGTTTTATTACTTTGTTGGAGGGCTACGTAACACTATCATGATTTTAATATGTATAATGTCATGGGATCTACTTCTCAGATCATTCTTCTCTATAATTAAGGTGATCATATTGACAATCAAGCTACTTTTATTTTACCAGACGAATTCTTCAGTGGAGATATGGTAGAAAGGGATCAATGGCACCTAACAGTTCTATGTTATAGGGCACCATTATTTCCAGAGGGGATAAGCAATTTCATTAAAGCACTGAGCCACAGCAATACAGGTATTGTATTATGCTATCAGCGTAATATATTCCACAGTAACCTCAAGGCTACACTATTGTAATGTACTCAATCTAGATCTACCTAAAAGACAACCTGGAAACTCCAGTCAGTACAGGATACCACAGTTTAATTAGCACATGAAGTATGTATATTATACATTTTCTGTAGTAACTCCATTAATTACTAATTAATTCTTGGGTTCAACTCAAGGTATTGACTACTACCTATACTGACTACTACCTTTCACCTAGGACCCAGCTACCTAAAAGTATGCCTGTCTTGTTATGTCCCACTGGGACTGCTGTGCTTAACTGTGCAGTCTGCTAAAGGTGCTACCCTGCAAATGGATAGTATCAGCAGCAGCCCATATGCAAGCATTTTCTATTGTGGCTCCCATTTTGTGGAACTGCAAGCTTGAGGTGGCATACATCTGTCATCCTACAGTATGTATAAAGCAGAATTCTTCAAGAGGTCGTTTTTACAAAGAGACTGGGGCTCTTCCGCATGGTTTCTGCTCCATCAGGTGGCCCCATATTGCTTCAGTTTATCCTCTGATTTTCACATATACCTATAGTTTTCACTTTGGGTTTTTTGATTCCCCCCCTCCTTTTCCCACTTCCTTTGAGACTGCTTTTACCTCAATGTTTTTGGGGAAGCCAGTTTTGAGTCAGCTTTTTCCTTATGTGCACTGTTTTTGTCAGTTTTCTTTACCCCATCCACTCTCACCGACCTCCAGCCCACTATTCAATTATTGGATTGTCATGGTCAAACCACCACCTCCATTCCTTAAAAATGAATTTTAAGAATTTAAATATCCACCAAAGTCTGTTATTACAATGTTTCAGAGATAGATCAATATTTTAGTGCCTTTTTAAGAGGGTGTATGTCTGTGCTGTAATGCTACTGATGATGAAAGCACCATCCCTTGAATATCCTTATTTTTGAAGGCACATGCAAAAGAAAATAAATTGACTCCACAACATGTAGAACTATCATGCCCAAACCAATTCAAATGCTTGTGGATCAGCTCCCAAGAAAATCAGGAGTAAGCCAAGCGTGCAGAAAGCCCTTAGTAAAATGGAACTGTAAGGAGGATACTTTTACAAAGAAACAAGGTCTAGTTATGAAAGGTACCTTATTGTATGTATTCCTTGTATTTATGACTTTGTTTGTTAATTTCTGTCATTCAGTTTTTTGCTTTTATGTCATGTATACTGTTTAACTGCATTGTTTGTTTAACTTTGTAAACTTATTACATTGTTTATTATATGCCTTATACTGTTGTTTATTATATGCCTTATACATTTTAAATTTTGTAATCCACCTTGAATTTGACAAGAAAGGCAGACCATAAAGTAAATAAGTAAATAAAATTCTTTTGCATCTTCATAGAAGCAAAAATTTGTAAGAATGTATAAATCAAGTTTCACAATCTTCATACTTTATAATTTCCATACACTTTTAAGGTGTATGAAAACACATTAAAATATTGTAGATTGTTTAACACTTTCTAGAAAGACTTTTGAATACTGAATTGTTAATATTGCCAACTTTGGAATCACATGTTTTCTCTAGATAAAACTGGATGATGTAATGGTAAAAGGGAAAAAGATGTGTTCAATGCAAAGCTAGCAAACCTTCAGGTGATCTAACGTTCTCATCGAAGGATTTATGGGACATCAGGTGTTACAAATGTTACAAAGTTGTATACAAAATCTATATAGGAGAGGTTAGGCTTCTTGTCATGTGAGTAGTGAAGATGTATTCGTTTATTCCAAGAACAAAATGCATCTCTTTCCAATCAACACCATCTAGAATTTTAGGTATTTAAAAAGTATTCTTACACAAGATAGCGTTCATTTTTCTGCATTTACAAAATTTACCCTGCTAATGACAATCCTTTGCCAATGTTGAACATGGGTTGTGACTTTTATCCTGGTGAGTTATCCTTATACAGTGTGGCCCATGATACATGGATGGATTCTACAGTTAACACAAGCAGAAAGAGCTTGCAGAAATTGATCCTTCCCAACTTCTCCTTCCACTAACAGCTCTCTGCACACCTCAAACATTCTCTGCTGAAGGCTGGTGGATCTGTATAAACAATGCACTATGACACAGTGAACTACACTAAGCAGAGGGAATCAGACAAGATCATCTCCAGCTCCCTCTTGCACAAATGGAAACTGCCACATTTTCTCCACCAATCTAAGGAGGTGACCGTTTTGCCAAATTATTACACTACAGTGTAGCTTCCTTTGCTATCATACATTTTGTTTAAGACTCTCCACCACCCTCAGCAGAAAATCTGGCAGCGCCTAATAAAGGGGAGGGGGGCAAATCTTCCATAGGGTCTTTCAACTCGTACTGGTTTGGGATCCAACCCACAGAAATAAAATTTGCTGCATCTGCAATGGTTTTAAAGGGAGATAACTTCATGTATCATAAGAATACCATCACTGTTCTCTGCACTGAGTAAACAAAAAAAACCCTATAGGAAATAAGGCAAAGTAAGGTAACACATTTGAGTCACCAAGATAATAAATTCACATTTGAAGAATATTTGAAATTGCTCCTTCTACTAAATGCCATGGAACATGACTATTAAACTGCTCTTAGAGCTATAGAATAATGACTTTCAGGTGAGCTATGTTAGCAAAAAAATCCCAGCATTTTAACAAAGTTATGATGTACCTTTGTCCTGAAAGGGGACTACAAAACTAGCAGAACAAAGTAGGAGTCAAATTGCACCTTTAAGACCAACGAAATCTTATTCAGAATATAAGCTTTTGCATACTTCTTCAGACGAGGGGACACGGTACAGTGTTCTACTGCTTCAGACCAACATGGCTGCCCACTTGGATCTATCTACAAAATGAGCAGTTTACACTCTTCTGGTTTCATTGACATCAATGAACTTAGAAGGATGCAACTTTGCTTTGGATTACCACGTAAAGCCATTTTGTTTTCTGAATGAACTAAATTAAATAAAAGTAATTAGGAAATCACAGCAGTCTTGTGTCTTGTCAATGTGTCTTTAGAAAAAAACCCTCAAAAACTCTCAAGATTGCAATCCTAATGATTACCTAGGGGTGCTGCAACTTTTCCCATAAACATATTTGACTACTGAACTTACCTTCTTCAAAGGTGGCAATCACACATGAGATGATCACTCAGACTGTACAATTCATGATGAGTAGCTGTGAGCACCTGCTGAACCGGTTTGCATTGGGTTTTCCCAAAACGAAACATGCACAAAGATGCTGCCATTTCAAGCTGACTGGCAGCCATGTCACTGAGGACTATTTAGATGAGTACCAAAGTACAGGATTCTATAGAAACACGGCATTTATTGATGATTGATTTATATGATTTATGAGTGATTTAATTCTCTATCTAAACAACTGCCTCCTGAACAGAACAATTATGCAGCAAGGGTGGGGGATAGTAGAACTCAGCTGGGTTGTATGAGAACATGCAAAATCCCAATTGCACAATACTGAATGGATAGTAAGGAACACAGTGAAACAACCTGCCAAACACCCACAAACAGATCAACAAACTATATAATCAATCATTGAAAACTATGATCTCTCTTTAGAACCAGCAAATAGGACACAAAAGCAAACCAGCAAGTGGTTCTGCATCCTTAACTGTAACCAACTGCATAGTTTATTCAAAATAATGAAGAGTTCATAGATGCTGTGCATATGAAGCAGTGCTCCTAGCATCCAGCTATTGTTTTCTCACTACCTAACATGACCTCACTTGCTATAATAGTTGGTGCAGGAGCCAGCAGGATAATTCTACATCCACCATTCTTTCTGAAAAAAAAGTTTAATGCTTATATGCAACCCTCTGCAAATGAGTTCATAAGCATATATATTATTTACATGGCTCAGAGGGCAACTATGATCATTAAATGCATACTTGTTTTGCATTCTCAAATAGCAACAAGTGGATGGTGGAATTAAGAGAACCTTAAAATAAAATGAACCCGTAATGAGGAGGACGGGATATAAATAAATAAATAAATAATCTTTCCACATTTATCTGTCTTTGTATATATACTTGCATTCTTCAACTTTAAATCTAGAAAGATAAAATTGTCAATAGATGTTAATGAATGTAGGAGTTATGTATGCAACAATTTTGTAGAATCATATATAAAATATGTCTACTCCAAATCGTTTTGAAGATTACTATATATAATCTTTAAGCGAGTCTTTACAAGGAAAGGAAAGGTAGAAAGAAAACTGAACAAGGTAAATATAAGCTCACCTGTCTTTGTAATTGATCACAGTATCAATAATGGCATTCATCTGTTTTGTCAGCTTAGGAGGATTGGGAGACAATTTCTCTGCTGGAGGTCTTCCTCGCCTCTTTTTTGCCTTCTCTCCATCTTCTTTACCTGAATCTTTGTCCACATTTCTTCTCCTTTTTCGCTTTTTAAGCCGCACTTCCTCTTCCATTTCTTCCAAATTGCCGTCTTCAATTGCCTAATAACCATAGAAGCAGAAAATATTTGAAAAATCAAAAGACATGAACAAAAGTATAAATTAATAACCCACAAGGTACAAATAACCTCACAGCAAGAACTTAATCAATTTACAACTGCAAGTTGAACAAAAAAAATCTTGTCAGAGACAATCAGTAGGACTAAATTTAAAATGCCATAATAGGTATTGTCCTGATAAATTTAATTGTAGCTGATAAAGCGGAAAGGCCACACCCCAGAAGGCCTTAGATGCCAAAGCAATGATCATCTTCATTCAAAACACAGTCAATATGATATTTTAATAGCTACATTCATATAAATTTTAATGCATGTCCACAGACAAGGCAGTCATTTTGAAGCAAATGTCCCTTCAAAAGCCATGAACCCTCCCATGTGTAAACATACATACACACACCCTTTCCCCATAAATATAACCTCAAAAAAGTCAACAGGCCAGATACTTTTGTATAAGAGTTTTCCAATAGAATTTCCAAAACTGCAAATAATCTTTTCTAAAACAACACATTTTTCACCATTTATAGCAATTACTGAAAATGCAGAAAAGGTGGACAATACATTGTTATACAGAAAAGAATATTGGTATTATGGGATAGGAAAAACAATACAATCAAACAACAAATATCATTTAAAATTTACCTGAAAATGTATGCTTTTAACCACAGCCAACAGCACTATGCACTGAGAGTGAAATCTGCTACAAAAACAAACCTGGTTTAAAGGAAATCTGTTCACACTCTAGCTAAGAAATCCATGTGACAGTCAGAGAAGCTGAACTTTCTTTGGTTTTAAAACAGAAGAAAAAAGCCAGATATGCAGGACAGTTCAGTCTTTCATAAAATTTAACATTGAAAAGATATGAGATAAAAACAGTCCGATCTTTAAAAAAAAAAAATCACATCAGCATTTATGATGAATGCTTTCTCAAAACATAAATGTTGATGTCCCTTTTGCTTCTCTGTACTGCCTAGAATACATGCAAATGCTAATCAATCCTTTCTCAGAGCTGAAAGATCTCTAATCATAAGGCAATTACCTTCATTTTTCCACAGCACTAAACATGGCTAATATTTATGATCATGTGAGTGTAACAATCAATATACAAAGAGTGATTACATCCCAGACATAATTTCTTTTACTTGGGTACGTCTCTCGGAAAACGTTTTTGTGCATAAAACCTGCTGCACCACACGAAACAGGCTGGCATGTTAAAAACGCCAGGGAGATTTCTGAATCTGTTTCCTATTCATCCTCCGATGTGCAAATCCACAGAACAAACATGAACATACAATCCTGAGGGGAGAGCCTGAAACCCAGGCCTTAATAATCAAAAGACAATTTCCATCATGCTTTCCACAGCATTCAGATAACCACTATAAAGGAACTGGAGATCTCTGATGAGTTAAGGAGGAAGAAAGGAAGGCAACAAAAAAAAATCTGCACACAAATTCATTAATATTCATTTGGCTAAAGGAGGACACCCACGATATACCACAGCAGCTAGCGAAGATTAAGAAAAGGAAACTGTTCTGCAAATCTTGGATGCTATAAATGCTAATAATACATACAGCATGCAAGGCTGTCAACAGTTAATGTTATTGCTCTCCTAAGCACTCATTTGTACACAGAAAACACAGAGCACACCCCAGCTTTTGATGTGTAACACACCTACACATGCCTGTGATGTAGCTCTACTGAATCTTCAAGACGGCAATGAAAAAGGATATTTACCTTACCACTATCAGCAGGCCGGCTATCGGAAATCACAGTTAGTGGGGATAAAATTAACAAGCCAGCAAAGCAGCGAGCTGCTAGTCTCTTCATCAGCTGATCAGGAAAAAAAAGAGAGCTGGGAAAGGCTATGTTTTCATATACAAGTAATTTTATTTTACTGAAAATGTAATACTGGAAAGGATTGTAGATACTCAAATCTGCTGTTTCATTCTACCTACCACAAGGCCTGAAGCCTTCTTCCTTCAGCCTGCTTTAATATTGACAACTACTTATCATATTTTCCCCTTATTATTCCAGGAACTCAAATCAGGATTTTTTTTTTTTGCCGGGCAATTATTGATCCCTGGAAGCATTTTAATTATAGTATCAATATATACATATGCACACACAAACATACACACACACAAACCCAAATATATATATACTTTTGAAAAAGAAATATAATGAAGTATGCATTTTAAAGCTGCATTACACACAAAGCAGCTTCTTTGTTCTCTCAGAAAATAATATATTTGCATCCCTTGAGACTGCTATATAAAAACGGTCCCTTACACACAAAAAAAGTCTGATTTATTTATGCTCTTAAAAATGAAGTTTTGGAACTGCAATATTTTTAAGTTTTGTAGGTTTTTAAAAAGGAAAAAAAAACAAATACAGGCTAACCACATCCCTCTGCTATGTCTCCAATATTTTTATGCCACACCTACAAGACTATTTGAATCTGCTGATCACAGATTGGAAGTTTTTAAAAATGATCTGAGTAAATACAAATATTGGTATTAACATCAATTCTACACAATGAAGTTTCCCCATATTTTATAAATTCGTGGCTAAAAGACAAATTACTTATAAGAATATGAATTTGAAGAACTGGCTTTGCAGTCATTTGAACTCAAAATCAAAATTGCTTTTCTGAATTTTGTTGAAAAGCATGTCAGTTCACACATTATTTTCATCAAATTAAAGCTTCTGTATATCTAACACTGGAAAATATTCCCTGTATACAAATCCAACTAGGTGGCAGACCATAATTATTGTTATTATTACTCAAATTCAAAATACATATGGCATAATGTCAAAATAATACTGAATATTACTGATTCTATTTCATGTGAAGATTTGCAGGTACAATTATAATTTATTTAACTTGTATGGCTCATTGAAATTTGATTTATTCTTCAGGGCAAGGATGCTACTAGGGATGTGGATTTGGCTATTTCTGGTCTGAATATATAGATGAAAAATATTGATAAGGTACTTCTCAGATATATTCAGGTGTTCTAACAGTATTTGGGATTTTCTGGGATACCTGTACATGGATCCAAGAAAACAATGTGAAAAAAATCAGGTATATGTTAATATTTGATTTAATTTTTTTTTAAGGATACCAGGACTATTTTCCTTCACCTTTACAGTGTTTCTGCATCATGTCCTCTTGCCAGGTCTAAGTATTACTCAGGCTTGTTAGGTTGCTTGGCTTGGATTCTCTGGTTTGACATTGGTTGTGTGGGCTTGCTGCATTGGCCAGGGTTCTGCTGGGATTCTTTGGTTTGACATTGGTTCTGTTGAGCTTGTTGGCTGTTTGTATTTGGGAGGGTTTGGCTAATGGTTAATTGCTCTTCTGTGTTTGGCTACCAGCTTCTTTGCCATGAAGAAAGCAGATAGGAAACAATGGGAACAAATTTTCCCAGTCCAATGTGTCTATATCATCCTTCTCTCCCTTTCCTTCTGGCTGTCCATCTTCCAGGCACAATTATATTTAGAAGATAAAGACAATTTCATTCATTATTAAAATACCTGGCAGATGATCTGACTTGCACTGCACAAGGAAGCTTATACTTCGAATAAAACTTTGTTGGTCTTAAAGTTGCCACTGAACTTCAACTTTGTTCTGTATTTTTCAAAAGTAGTTAAGCTTAGCTGAAAAGCTAGCATAGGATGTTTTAAAAACAGATACCCTGATTGAAACTCTGTCATGTTGCAGCTGTACTGCTAAAAAATGAAACAGAGATGCCAACAGCAAAGATCAGCATCTGAAAGTTAAGAGTAGTTAATATTCAATCCTTTAAAGAATGAATGCAGTATGGGCCCATTTGTTAATAAGGCCATTTTGAAAATTTCAATTCCAGGGATGTTACACTCAAAAAAACTTTCAACAAGCTTCTACTCAGAGTACTGCATAATTTAGCAGTTGAACCAAAATTGTTAAAACTAGTCATGGAACTTGCTTGATGCAGAAATCCCAGCCAGAGGCCAAATCCAAGGCACTTACATGCTCCAACTAGGCTTCCCAATCCCCAGGTCCCAGCGGGGGATCCCCTGGTTTTACAGGCTTCCCCCCTCCCCCAGCCAGCTGGCCGGCGGGGGAAGCTCCACCCCCATAGCTATTATGCACCTCCAGGAACGATTCCCATAGGGAATGATGGGGAATTGATCCGTGGGTGTCAGGGGCTCTGGGGGGGCTGTCTTTTGAGGTAGAGGCGCCAAATTTTCAGTATAGCATCTAGTGCCTCTCCCCAAAATACCTCCCAAGTTTCAAAAAGAATGGACCAGGGGGTCCAATTCTATGAGCCCCAAAAGAAGGTGCCCCTATCCTTCATTATTTTCTATGGAAGGAAGGCATTCTAAAGGTGTGCTGTCCCTTTAAATGTGATGGCCAGAACTCCCTTGGAGTTCAATTATGCTTGTCACACCCTTGCTCCTGGCTCCGCCCCCAGTGTCTCTTGGCCCCACCCCCAAAGTCTCCTGGCTCCACCCCCAAAGTCCCCAGATATTTCTTGAATTGGACTTGGCAACCCTAGCTGCAACGGCAGCATAGGAATCCCTGGTAACCAACAGAGAGGATACAAAACCCCAAGACAACACTTGGGGAACCATTCTCCCTAACTATAGTTTCAAATAATGTATGAAGTCATACATGGCCATGGAAAAAATTGCATCAGGTCTTAATTCTATAGATCCCTACATGGTCCATGAAAAGTTTATTGCAAAATGGTTTCTGATAACTGAAAAGTTAGACAACGATCCTTGCTATGTAAATTCACTCTTGAAATGTGAGTTATAAATTTCTGTTACTAATGTAAAAATGGTTAGTTTTGGGCAGGCCTTTTGGTTGTAATTCGAAATATTTGGTTACAATTTGTTTAGGGGTTTTTGAGGATATATGTACACATATTTTTAAGAAGGATTCTTTTGACTATTTTGTATGTATACAATTTTATTTTATGTTCGTCTTTCTGTGGTGTTGAATAAAATTAAAAAAAAATGTATGAAGTCATTATGAAAACTTTGTTTTCAAAAATAAAGCCATCAGAAAAACCAACCAACAAAAATGTTCAGACGTTCTGGAGTTTTTTTTTAAACTTCCTTCATGTGTACAAGTTTAAATTAAAATATAGATAGAGCCTATGTCAAAGCAATGAAACTGATGACGCAGTTGTGATAATAGTACCAAACAAAATTCTGAAAGTTCACATTCAAAGTAAAACAAGTTACAATTTTCTGTCCCTCTTCTCCTATATATGTTTAAGGAACAGAGACCAGCTAAGAGAGAAAGAGAGAAGGACAGCACAGAAACATCAGAGAGGGCCATGGTTATATTAATTACAGTTTCATCAGGTCTTGGCACAGCAACAACAAGTGCCACAGCCAGCATCACTGCTGACAGAAACACGCCCCCCCCACATCTACAAGTTGGCAGTAACCAGGAAAAGTGAACCAGTTATAAGGCAAGAATTGGAAGACACCACTATTCATGCCTGTTACCAGCCTCATGGGAATGTGATCAGCATCCTAGCCCTGGATGTGGCCACTATTACCCTTGCCCCTGAGTCCCTTTAAGGGACCCTACCTTTCTGGTTCATGTAGAGGATCCACCTCTGCCCAACCCTGTACTATTTTTCCCACCCCAGTGCCTAAATGCCACAGCCTAGCTTGTTTGACTCCATCACCAGACCAAAGGAAGCTGTAATATCTGTACCAGCCAACCTCTGAGATCCCTTAGCCACATATTGGTGCCCTCGTTGGACAGCTGCCTGCTGAGAGGTGCAGCTGTTCAGCATCCTCCTCCCACCGCCCCCCCAAGTGCAAGGGTTCCTCCTGTCTGACAGTAGTTAGCTGAATTGGTTATCTATATATAATAGCAGTTCAATTTTTTAAAAAATATAAGAAACATATTTGTACCAAGGAGCAATCCCTTTTAAATCTTTTTAAGGCAGTAAATGATGGACATATGGACATCCACTTTACAATGACAGAAAGATGAACCTTTCTATCATTGGAAAATGGGAAAAAGTAGGGTGAGATTGCAGTTCTCTCAGGAAAATGAGGCCAGTTATGATAAAAAGCTTGGGATTCTTCAGTAACAGTTAAGAATTGCACAGCAACCCCTTCCTGCTTCCAGTATCCCTTACTGTTAACTACTCTTAATAAGGCTTATGTCAATTGACCTTAATTGTAGTTGGTGTAAGCAAGGCTTGCTTTTAACCAGGATCTGATACTGGAGTTTTCTGCTGACACTATTTTCCAAATGAACAAGGCTGGCAAGAAATATTCACAACCAAGAAGGCTAGGATGAAAGCTTGTGATTTCAAAACCTGCTCCCAATGATTGTTAAGGGATCAAGAGCATTGGGTATGTTCTGGCATCAAGTCTAATACAAACTCACTAGATCCAAGAGAGTGCCAGAAGCCAACAATGTAATGCTTGTCTTCATTTTATCATCAATGTTAGAAGCATAGTTCCTTTTAAAAATGAATAACTCCAAATAAAAATTTTTCACTTAATACCTAATCAAATGATACCATTACAAAAAATTATGAATGAAATAAAAGAAGGAAAGACAATACCTGTGACATGCAAAGAAGCATATATAACACTAATGTACAAATAAGTCAGTGATACAACATTACCACAATCACATAGACCTCTCTCTCTCTACTAAATGTTGATTTAAGATTTTTGCTACAATGACACAGATTTTAAAAATGCATACCAAATTTAATACAAACTTATCAAGCAGACTTTGCACTAAAGAGGCTTATGAAACATAATATATGATTTATAATTTATACAATTGAATTTATGAATAATTAAAGAAGAGAAAGCAGCATTCTATTTTGGATGCAGAGAAAGCATTTGATAATATAACATGACCTTTTCTACTAAATGTACTTCAGAATATGGGCTTTGGCCAGGAATTCTGGAACTGGATGCAAGGTATATATTCAAACTAACAAGCAAATACTAATATTTGGAAAATTAAACAAAGCAATTTAACTTGACAAACAAACACACCAAGGTTGCATATTGTCACTATTAAAGATAGAAGATTATTAACGCTGAAGGTGGAGTGCTAAGAGAGATGACTGAATTATAAAATTACAACAAAAATCAAATTACAACAGATTACAAAACAAAAAGATCACTTATGTTGGGTATATAAGCTATTACTTCAGTGAGAAACAGAAAAGGAACAAAGTGAAAAAGTGTATGATTAAGTGGATACAAAATTTCAAAGAGCATATACCTATGCATTAATGGGAAAAAGAACTCCAGTTCAAAGCCAGTCAGGCGCTAAGAGATTATTGGTTCAAAATATTATTCAGATGGTATATTACTCTGAAGGGTATTGAGAAAATAGACAAAAATTACAAAGGAAAATGCTGGAAATATCAAGATATAGACAGAACTTTTTACCATATGTGGTGGACTTGTAAAAAAAAAGGTGGGGGGAATTGGAAGGAAACACATGGAAAAATGCAGAATATATTTAAACTCAAATTTTCTATGCAAGTTAAGAATATGTTACTAGGAATATTGCCCAACAAGTTACCAAAAGTTTTGGATATAACCAAAGGAATATTTAGATATATGATGACAGCAGTCAAAATTATTTATACAGCAAATGAAAACCAGCAGTCTTTCCAAGTTTAGAAGAACAGGAAAACAAACTTGCTCATTATGCAGTAGTGGTGAAATTAATAACTTATTTGAGAAACCAATCCATTTTGAAAGTTGAGGAGAGATGGAGTGTCTATTATGGAAGCAGGAGATAAACTTACAATGAAAAACAGTTTAAAACGGTTTATAAATGTATTGTGAGGCATATAATGCCGTATAAGAAAAAAGAGAACAAGTTTTGAATATAAAGGAAGTGGATTTTGAACAAAATACTCCTCATCTCTTATTTTATTGTGATATTTTTTCCTTCAACTTCGGTATATTAAAAGGTAAAGCTAGTACATAGCAATGATTAATATGTAATATAAAATATGTATTAATGATGAAACTATTGTAGAAAATGTCTTTAAAATTCTAACAAAGGGGATATCAGGGAGAAATATTTTTTTCTTTAATAAATGCTATATACAACTTGTTCCATAATCTCTTCTTTCTTTCTGTACCTCTTTCACATTATTATTTTGTTTTTAAAATAAAACTACATTACAAAAAAAGTAATTCCCAATCAAAATTTTGGTGTAGTGGTTAAGTGTGTGGACTCTTATCTGGGAGAACTGGGTTTGATTCCCCACTCCTCCACTTGCAATTGCTGAAAATGGCCTTGGGTCAGCCATAGCTCTGGCAGAGGTTGTCCTTGAAAGGGCAGCTACTGTGAGAGCCCTCTCCAGCCCCACCCACCTCACAGGGTGTCTGTTGTGGGGGAGGAAGATAAAGGAGATTGTGAGCCGCTCTGAGACTCTTCAGAGTGGAGGGCGGGATATAAATCCAAAAAGTCTAGTACCTGCTCACATTTTGAAATAAACTGTTGGCTTTACCTTCTCTCTCATCTCCTCTCAGTCAAACAGAAAAGATGTTTGCTCAAACAAAAATGAAAAAGGCGACTTAAAGCCTGAACTAGCCTTTTACCAGTAAAAGTATATTATTACTGAATTAAGAAGATAAGAAACGCCCTGCTGGATTAGACCAATAGTCCATCTAGTCCAGCATCCTGTTACACACAGTTCATCTGGACAGCCAACAACAGGGCATAGAAGCTGAGGTTTTCACTTGATTTTGCCTCCTGGCTCTGGAATTCAGAAGATTAGTGCATCTGAATGCAGAGGTTCCCCTCAGTCACCATGGCTAGTAACCATTAATAGACTTCTCCTCTAGCTGACTAACAATTTGATGACCAAATAGAATAATACTGTCCTCATAAGGCTGTTGTTTTTGAGACAGAAGTGCTATTTAGGAAGCATCATTCTCTCTCAGTTATGGACAAAACAAAAAAAAAAGGAAAAGAATGGAGTGTCACTTCAGCTGGACCTACAATTACACATTATAGAGAACAACACTTATGCCAAGTACCCCTTTTTTCTCTGGGCAAATTTAACCCAATCAGAATACTGTGCATTTGGCTTTTGTTTTATATCATAATTATCACTCTACAGTGCTGGAGAAAAAGACACAGACAAAACAAATGGAAACATGGATGTTGAGGGGCTTGTGTGTAATACCTTCTCTGTCCCCCTCACAAATACTTTCACACTCATATACATAGACAAGACCTTTCCATACCTCTCATGGCCTTCACTTTGTTTGTTTATTCATGATTGTTCTGTCCTTTTATATTCTCTTTCTGTACTTGTCAGTTGCTTTCCTCTCTGTGCCAGTGTTTGGACTCCATCATTGCTATTTTGAGGGTTACTGTGGGTCTTTTTCAACACTGATATTTTACTGATTTTTTAACTCTAAGGGTTGGAACCACTGACATTGTTGCCCTTGTTCTTCTTGCCAGCTGCTGCAGTGGTTGCTTCCTTCCAGTTTCAACCCCAAAAGGCAGTCCAGATGGACAAACGGTATCAAAAGCCACTGAGATGTCCGGAAGAATTAAAAAGGGTCACATTTCCCCTGTACATCTCCCAGTGCAGGTCATCCACCAGGGGCAACCAAGGCCATTTCAGTGCCATAACCAGTTATTTTAAATGCATAATTATTTCAAAATAAATACACGAACATGCCATTCACCAACCATTCTCAAGATATACAACATGTGTACACAGTCTAACAGGTGATGAGACTGTGACGGTGCTATCTACCCCCCTTTCCACCAACAAGGTCTCTTTGGCCCTTAGTTCTCTTAGTTTTTTAAGCTTTTGAGAAACTGGAATGCAAGCATTTCATAACATCTCAACAGCCAGGCCAATGGTCACTAAGAATATATTAAGCTAGGGATATGACACTTCATAACTATCCCTTGTGTTTAATTCAGTTTTTTTTTAAAAGTTCCTTGAGCATTTCATTGCTTTCAATTAAATCTGCAGCCATCTAACGAAGTCAGAACAGAATAAACCAGGGGTGTCAAGTGTCTGGCCCGTGGGCTAGAACTGTCCCAGGGCTTTAATCAAGCCCATGGGGCTCTTTTCTTCTGCCTCCTCCCCTCCCCTCCTCCCCCTTTGAAGCTTCAAGGTTGCAAAGTTCCCAGCTCCTTCTGCATTGTCTTTACAGGCTGAAGCAGGAAGCAATTCTGAGCTTGCAAAGCTGCAAAGAAAATGTGAAATGGACTTTCCACTAAGGTCTCTGTGCCTTAATGGAAAATCCATTTCATGTTTTCCTTGCAGTTTTGTCTGTGCTGCAATGTATTTTAATGGAGTGGAGTTCAGTTTCACCTTTCAGTGTTTATATGGCCAGTTAAGACGCTGTTCCTTGCTGGAGTTGCTGGAGTGTGAACTTGCAAATAAAGGGTTGATGCTTTGAATTAGCATGTGTCTGCTGAATGGACCTTAGAACTGGTGCCTAGTGTGTACTCTAACCTGGAAACCCACAGCCAAAGGGGGATATTATACTGAAGAGCCATTGCCAGTCTGAGTAGACCTGGAGGCAAGGGGAGAAGCTTGCAGTGTCCTGCAATTTCATGTTTTCCTAAGCCCAGAGCATTTTATATTTTTGGTTTATATTTTCAGTTTCTGCTGTGATCCTTACGCTTTTTCTTAATGTTTTATTTTTAAAATTGCATTGCCAAATTCCACTAATCCACAAGACATTGCAAGAGTTTTAAGCATGTTTGTATTTTAAGTAAAAAAATAATATCTTTAATTGTGTTTCTCCATATCCTTTATACAGTTTATATCTTCACTACCTGGCATTACATTTTATGATACACATGGCCTGGCCCCACAAAGTCCCATTTATGTCCACCCTTCGTAACAAATGAGTTCGACACCCCTGGGATAAACTCTCATTAAAGTTAGATAAATGTAAGTATGTCTTCTTAAATAGATTGAAATGAATATTATGCATAAGCCACAAATAAATAAGTCTGTGTTGCTACAAATAAAGCTGCAGGGTCATACTAAGAAAACTATCACCTATAGTTCTGAAATACCCCAGATCTTCAACCTGAGGCTTGTAATTACTTCAGTTATCATTGTTCTTGGCCTAATCAAGATGTACACAAATTTGTTGGGGTAGGGAGAAACTAACACAAAAGTTGAATCTTACTGACAATTCCTTAAAAAGAGACTTCTATTAATATATATGTGATTCACTGGTGGCTGGAAGAAAGGCAGTAAGTGGTATTGCTACTTATTATCCTTACAAGTGGGAAACACAAAGCAATTGTGGTTGGAACTAAGGGTAACAGGAGTCAGCAACATGCAAACGAACAGTTGCAGATTGGCTAAGAGAACCCAGCACAAGCTCTTGTGTAAGCACTTCCAGAATAGCACTAGCAAATATTTTCTTTCTGTTTGTAGCTATTTAGACTAAACCCACTGTTTCTGGAAAGTAGCTACGTAGGTCAATTCTAGCCCTGCCAAGTAAAGACACACTGTAGTTTTGCATCTACACAAAATACCTCATTTTGATAACTTAGAAATATTTTAATAGCTGGTTATTTGATCTTCATCCACAGAAAGTAAACAATAAAAATTAAGGCACAGGTGCATATGGAAAAAGTTGTGATTTCTTAGACAGGAATGCAACTGGGGGTTCATATGCTCATTTTATCCCAAGCAACTAAGAGCCAGATGTCCTATCACACAAGCAATCAACAGCCAGCAGCATTTGGGGATAATGCAAGGAGGGTTCTCTGAAGCACTGAAAAACATCTGGATGGACAAGAATTTAATTCTTGAATGGTTCATTGCAGCCTTCCATTCTAAGGTAGGTTTTTCAATCTCAGCTATGTCTAACAGGCAAAAAGGCAGCAGTATTTTTTTTTTGGGGGGGGGGGGGCGGGGGGTTAAACGTTCAAGGAAGTTTTAAATCATTTACCCAACCAGACACATAGTAATCAGCAATTTACCAGACTGCAATAAATGAACTGCATCCAATTTAGGTTCCAGCAAAGAAGCTTTTTGGTAATCTTTGAGAAATTATATAATTGCGCTGAGAAGAATACACTGACCTTATCTTCAGTAGAGTAACTATTTGTTGCATTCCTCTAATTATTAACTCAAAAATAGGATTTAGCCACCTCTCCAGTTTATAACAGAATATATAGCACATACCCTTAACCACTGTTTTTCTGTCAGGGCATCACTGTAGTCCACATCCCTGCGTTGTCGGGATCCTCTCCCAAATATCTTCTCCTCCTCTTCCTCACAGGTAAGCCTTTCAACTTCAGCATCATCTTTGATAATCCACGATGGCAGCTCATCTTCCTCCATCAAGCGTGGTTTGCGTTTTGGATTTCGGGCATCCTCTCTACGTCTGTCCATATCCATTCTCTGTAAGAATAATGAAATTCTTAATACTAATATTTCTTAATAATAACAACCGCACCATACTTCATTCTTACAAAATATTTCCAGTCCCTATGCATTGACAGTAAACATAGAGTTCCTAGGAGGGTTTTTTCCTGCCCCACTCAAGTCTTAGGTGCTGATTGTTCCCTATATCTTGCAGAAATCACATTTACTCGTATGGTCCGGACTGTGAAAATCAAAGCAATAAACTTCCAGTAGGCTGATCTTAAGGATAACTGAAACCCAGTAGTATGCGTGTTAGCCACCATTATGTCATTACTCTTGGAGATGCTGGTTGCCTCAATTTCATGTTGGGTACTTTGAATTCTTCCAACTCAGAAATACAGTGTTCAATAAGGAATATTAGTTCTGTGACCAAGATTTGACTCCAGGAGTACCTTAATAAAGACCAACAAGATTTCCAGGGTATAAGCTTTTGAGATGCTAAGTTCCCTCTGTCAGATATCTTTATCAGTTATCTGATGATAGAATATTTGACTCTCAAAAGCTTATACTCTGGAAACCTTGTTGGTCTTTAAGGTGCTCCTGGACTTTTATCTTCTACTGCAGACAGGGCAATCCATCTGAAACCACTTCTGTGAAGTAGCCTTGAAAAACCCTAGCCTATCAACTTTTGAGAACTAAAGGACTGATATGGCTATGGTGATGTAACACCACTACAGAATCTGCCAGTAAATTCATGCTAACACACTGTGCTTGTGAACAATACATTTGGAGTGCTTGTGTACCTATGAAAGGTCAGTCTGGACAGCCACCTCCATCAGCCACCAAATGGCCAGCTCAGGGATTCCAGTGCTCCTGGGGAGGGGGAGGTATGGCGGTGGGAGCAGATGTTATAAGGGAGGAGGACAGAGACATGCCAGTGCTCGGCCCCCCTCCAATCTGCGGCCCATCCCAAGGGTGACAGGTAGTAGGGCCAGGTGTAACCCGCCTCCGTCATTGGTGTTATGCAACGCCAGGTCCATTAACAATAAGACCTCAATTCTTCGAGAGTTTATGCTCGAACAGAATATGGACCTGGCTTGCGTGACTGAGACCTGGATCCGGGAGGGTGATACAGTGGCCCTCTCGCAAGCATCTCCCCCAGGTTACTCAGTCTTCCACCAATCGCGGACTAGCGGGCGGGGGGGAGGAGTGGCATTATTTGCATGGGAGGCTTACTCCTTCAGGGCGCTCCCGGCCCCAAAGATTGAGGGCATTGAATGTGCCGGTCTGGCATGGGGGGATGGAGAGGGGTTGGCGATTTGGCTGGTGTACCGTACGCCTAACGCACCAGCCAACGCCTTACCGTCCCTGCTTGAGGCGGCGACAGGCTGGGCGCTGGAGCACCCAAGGTTGATAATCCTGGGTGACTTCAACGTCCATGCTGATGACCTGTCCTCCAGTCAGGCGGCGGACCTAGTGTCTTCCATGGCGACACTGGGACTCTCTCAACTTGTTGTAACCCCCACCCACCAGGCCGGACACATGTTAGACCTGATCTTTGCGGCTGGGATTGTAGTGAGCGATATAACCGCAGAGGCGGTGCCATGGTCGGATCACTTCACCCTCAAGGCCCGTGTAGATATGCCTCCCCAAACCTGTTTAGGTGAGGAGCCGATTATGGCTCGCCCGCGGAGCCAAATGGACCCGGAATGGTTCCAGATGGCTCTGCGGGACCCCTGGCCCTCTGGCGACTCCCTCGATGGCCTGATTGAGACCTGGAATAGCCGGCTCTCTAGGGCCATCGAGGAGATCGCACCTCGGCGCCCTCTGCAACCTCGGACTAAGCTGGCTCCGTGGTATACCCCGGAATTACGCCAGCTGAAACAAGGCCTTAGACGGCTAGAGAGGCAATGGTGGCGTACTCGTGACGAAGCGACCAGAACATCTTATAGGAAGTTTATGAAGTCCTATGAGATGGCAATCAAGGCCGCAAAGAAAACATACTTTGCGGCTAAGATTGCATCTGCAAATTCGCGCCCGACCCAATTATTTAGAATAATTCGGAACCTTACCACACTGCCACAGGGCAACTCAAAAGCTAAGGAATTGGAGATTGGCTGTGAGGCTTTTGCGAAATTTTTTGCTGATAAGGTCCAATCGCTCCGCCACGACTGCCCTGCCAATTTGGATGCAGTAAGCAAACTCGAAGCCCAATGCGTGTCTTCTGATTTAACCCTGGACTGCTTCGACCCGCTCAGCTTGGAGGAGGTCGACAGAATTCTTGGCACTGCATGATCCACAACTTGTGATCTGGACCCATGCCCCTCCTGGCTAATTAAGGCCTGCCAGGATGAACTAAGATATCCTATACGGGATATTATAAATCGATCCCTTTCAGAGGGTGCCTTCCCAACACCCCTGAAAGAGGCATTGGTCTGCCCCCTCTTGAAAAAACCGTCATCAGACCCGGCCGAATTGGCACACTACCAACCTGTCTCAAATTTGCCCTTTCTGGGAAAAATTATTGAGAGGGCTGTGGCGTTGCAGTTACAGGATTTTTTGGAGGACGCTTCCATCTTAGACCCATGCCAGTCCGGCTTTCGCCTGGGCCATGGGACGGAAACAGTCTTGGTCGCCCTCATGGATGACCTCCGACGACAACTGGATCGAGGCGGCTCGGCAGTATTGCTGCTGCTAGACCTATCGGCTGCGTTTGATATGGTCGACCATCGGCTGCTGACCCGCCGCCTCGCCGACGCAGGAATTCGGGGGCTAGCCTTACAGTGGCTCTCTTCCTTTCTTGAAGGTCGGGGACAAAGGATGGCAATTGGGGGGGAGCTGTCTCAGAGGCACCCACTTCACTGTGGCGTGCCTCAGGGAGCAGTTCTCTCCCCGATGTTGTTTAACATCTTTATGTGCCCCCTTGCCCAGATCGCACGGAGGTATGGGCTGGGTTGTCATCAATATGCAGATGACACCCAGCTCTATCTATTGATGGACGGCCGGGCTGGCGATGTCCCTATAAATTTGGACCGGGCATTACAAGCTGTGGCTGACTGGCTCAGGCTGAGTGGGCTGAAGTTGAATCCGGCGAAGACTGAGGTCCTTTGCGTGGGCCGCGGCGGACTGGGAGGGGAGATTACTCTACCGGCTTTCGACGGTGTGCCACTGATACCAGTGCGCAAAGTCAAGAGCCTGGGAGTGCTACTGGAATCCTCTTTATCAATGGAGGCCCAGATAGCTGCCACTGCTAGATCCGCCTTCTTTCATCTCAAGAGGGCGAGGCAGTTGGCTCCCTTCTTGGAGCGCAGCGACCTAGCAACTATGATCCACGCAACGGTCACTTCGAGACTAGACTACTGCAATGCTCTCTACATGGGGCTGCCCTTATACCGAACACGGAAACTTCAGGTAGTCCAGAACGCGGCGGCCAGGCTGCTAGAGGGACTACCACGGTGGGAACATGTGCGGCCTGGGCTGTGGGATCTGCATTTTTTTTTTAAGTGGACAGTTTACACAAAACAACTCTATGTCATGGGCGATGATGAAGGGGAGCTGCTGGCCGCGGAGCTGCTGGTTGCAGCAGAGCCAGCTGCTGAGCCCTCTGACAGCACAGCAGCTGGTCCCTCAGAAGAAACTGCCAGTTGGCTGCCGCCGCCGCCCTCATTCTCTGCATCTGAGCGGCCACAAGCACAAAGCCCTCCCAACTCACCCTCGTGGATGGCGCATGTTTGGGAAAGACTTTGTCAAGACTTGGCCACCCAGTGCCAAGAGGCGCGGCTGAGAGCTAAGCGCTCCCTCAGCCCGGATTTCTAACAGGAGCCTGGCCCACTCGCTAATTGGAAACAGCAGCGGCAAGCCATTTAGCTCCCTGCTCTGGGCTGATTCCCCTGTGGAAGCAACGCGTCTATCTTGCGATGTGCATCCATCCTGGCTGGCTTTGAAACCTGATCCTTTGGCTCCTGAATTTCTGGCTATGAATGACTCGGCTATCGGTTTGTGTGTTTTGGACACTGTCTCTATTGGTCCCTATTCTGCTCTGCTCTGTTGATTCTGACCTCAGATTGGCTTTGGACTCTGTGCTTTGGACTTCCCATGATGGTTCTCCCTCTGCTCTCCAGCTCAGACCCCGTTTGGGACTGAATCTCGTTCCCTGCGTGCACTCCAGGGTGTGACACTCTACTGCATAGATTATTGAATATATACATGAATAATACACAGGACATGTTTCTTCCCGAGGGAGTGTTTGACTTCTTCTTGCACACCATTTATTGAAATATCCACATGAAAATTACCTACTTGAGAAAAATAAGTTACCAAACTATACCTTGAAAATTTTCAGTAAATAATCAAACAGAGAGGGCAAGGAATTCACTCCCACTCCAAAACTATTTATACAAGACATTCCTTGGTCCTGCTCTCACACACTGTATATTTAAATGTAACTTATGAGAATGACAAGAGAGGTAGAATACATTTTAATTTTAGTGACCTATTATGGTTTTAGTGTACTTCTAATGACACACACAGTGAAGGGGAGTAAATTACTGCCCTCAAACTTCCACTTAGTTTCTTCAGTATTACTATTACATTGGTTGAAAAGGAAGAGAAAGGAATTATTTTTGAGACAAGTCAGAGACTTATTTCACTGAAGTGGTAAACTTGTATAACTAGTCCAAAAGAGTTTGTGTTCTTGTTCGCCTGATGCAAGTAATCCCAATTCCACCTAAGTCATATTTGCTTCCTTTCTCAGAAAATTACCCTTCCTTAGCTCTTCCTAAGCAGTCATAAGTAGTTATATAAATTCCAGGTTTCCGATATATAATATATTAACAGTTTCTCATTGCTGCTGCTTCTTTCTCATATTCCCCCCACCAACAAGCTCTGCAGCTGAGAACCAGCAGAGGGGGGCAGAGGCAGAAAAAAACAGATGAACAGGAAGAAGCAGTTGGGCTACCAACAGAGCAGGTGCCACAGCAACCTCTTGTGGCACACAGGAAAAAGTGCATTCCAAGACTGTCCAATGGAAGACTGAGTGTTTCATTTCATTCTATGCCAAAGGAAAAGCACAAAGGACAAAACATTTCATCCATGCTGTGTAATATACATAGAGACACTGGGGAGGTAAAAGTCCAGTTGTCTTCCAGCTCCTCAGACATTGTAGAGTCTAAATTTGTAAAAGAGGAATACTGGGATGTGCTCACCACTAGTTCAAGGATATAGTTTCAACAGAGATATTTTATACCCTCATTGAACAGGTGCTCTGTCTGAACCTGGCACAACTGCATGCCTGTAACCCCCGTCATAGATTACAGTGAACATGCGTACATCTTGAATGTATGGGTGTACATCTGTTTCTAAGAAAGAGACAACATGCATTCGCTTTACAAATGAAATTGGGGACCAGTACCTGGATGAATGTGTGGATTAAATCACACATTCAGCTGCACATGCAATGAATATAACATGAGAATTATTCAACAAACATGTTGAATACACTGTATACGGACTGTATGTGCTTAACTGTAACCTGTGACCTGTAACTAGCCTCTGTATCACTGAAGTACAAAGATATGTAGTTAAAGAGGAGCTGAGCAGTGGTCAGGAGCCATACTTGCCTTCTTGCATAGCCTCACTTGAGCACCTATAGCAAGAGACAGTGTACAGGTTCCCTGGGAAGACGGTCAGAGCCAGATTGACCTAGTACCTGGGTACAGTGGCATGCCATAAATCCATCTCTCCAGCATAAGCCAATCAAAGAATCAAATATCTTTAATGTGAGTAGTGTTTCTGCACTGTGCAGAATTTTGATATGTTTGTATGTAGGGATACGTATTCACTATCCTGCCCTTTATTTCATTACTCAGTAACAACTGTCAATTGGCGCAATCTACAGAAGAAACAATTATCCTTCACTAGCTAGCTGCAAACTTGGAGACTCCATATGTGCCTTGATTACTCTTACTGTGCTCCCATGTTATGTCAGAATAGCTTTACATGTAAAGATATAAATGATTGCTAGGCTTCCCCCCCACCCAATTTCAAATGTAACAGCCACACACAACTATATTTTGAAGGCAGTTAATGAACATGATTATGATGAGAACAACCCAAAATGGGAACACTGTACACTGCTCTTGCATTTCTTGTCTTCAGAATTTTGGCCAAAGGGAAGGTAGTGAGCTCTGATAGTAATCAAAGGTAGTAACTAGAGACACAATCACATGTGTCATTACCATGAAAAGATCAAATTCCTCTTCCCGTCGAGCAATCATCTGATTCAGAGTTTCATCATCTGGGACTTCATCTTCTTCCTGCCGATAAAGAGAAAATTACCCAGAATAAATGTGTGTGTGTGTGTGTGTCTATACCAGGCCTCATGCGATGGGCATAGAAAGGAATATAGGATACATACTAGCACTTGATGAACAGCAGAAACCTTATCTAAACTACTGTAAAACATATGCAGGGGGCAAAAAAAGAGTTAAGTATACTGCGAATTTTAAAAGTTGTTATACTCCTAATGTTCATTCTACATAGCAAGATCAGAACGTATTAATAATTTTCCAGAAATTAGGCAAATACAGGAGAGTTAAGACAAGGGGAATAAGCCAGCGTACATAAAAATGC
Source organism: Heteronotia binoei (assembly GCF_032191835.1). NCBI lineage: Eukaryota > Metazoa > Chordata > Lepidosauria > Squamata > Gekkonidae > Heteronotia > Heteronotia binoei. Next base: position 61,709,813 of record NC_083226.1, read on the forward strand.
AGTATAGCTTGATTAGCCTCTATGGTGCTAATTAAGGGGCTTTCTGGCCAAGAAGCAAAACATTCTGGAACTAGTTCCACAAACCCAAAGGGGCTTTAGACTAGTTTGTATCAAACAACAATCCCACACTGCACTGTGCTACTTGGATAAGTCTTTTTGAAGTCAGGGGAGTTTCAAAACCAATTCGTAGTTTGGCATTGGAACCAACAATTTAAACAAACAACAAAATCTTCTGTGAGCAAGTCCTTTCCACGAAAGCCTAACAAATAGCTAGTTTGGGTTCCTGTTCTTCAGTTGTAAACTGCTTAATGCTGCTTCTATGAATTTTGAATAGATTTTTATTTATGAAGTCAGTCAAGAATGCTTTGCATTCAGTATAATTTTTAACTTTTTAAAATATATTCAAATATTACAAAAATAGTATTTTAATATGTGGTTTATATTAAATATGTTGTTACAAAATAAACAAAAATGGGAGAGGACAAATCTATATTAAAACAATGGAAACTGTTGGACTATAATCCTCAAATCTGTTCTGAAGAAATTCTACCAAATTCAGAGCAACAACTTCTGAAGTTTAGGGCATGAAGCGTAGTACTGAAACCTTTACAGAGAGCAGTTTGGATGCTACACGGTCTGACACTTAAAATCACCACTCTAATACAGGATTGTTCTTCATCCTCACTCAACTATGCTTTTCTTGATATTGTAATCCTTCTCCTCTAATTACACCAAGGAAAGCAAAGAACATTAATTACCCTGATTCTATTTCCATTTGGAGTTTAGCAGAATTGGTCTTTCACTTGAAACTTCCTTTTAACAGTTCTTTCCTACATTACAAAAATGCAGGAACCCTTATTATGGAGGAAATAAAACTGATTTTTACTGTCACTTTTTCATCAAAAACAAGAAGGTGATTTGTGACATTTTGAAGCCTTACAATATCAAACTATTAATATTTAGCTACTGAAAGCCTATAATTAGATTTTGCACATTATTACCATATTCAACAATATGGGCCAGCCTCAATAGATAGAATTTTGGTCCACTGGCAACTCCTTCCTTAGCAGATAAAGAATTTTTCAAACACAAGTTTAATTAGTAAAATGTAAATATGTATTAGATAATTTAGGTACCATGTAAGAACATCTCTATGCCATTCTAATCTACTGAACATATTTGCTATACATAATATTCAGAACAGTTATCTGAAGCTAAAAAGTATGAAATAGCCCACTCCCTTTTGCAATATAATTATTATACCATTGACAGTAGTATATTAGAAGATCCAATTATTGAACTAAAGTCTTTGCCCTTTATGAACTTTATTAGACACAAGATCACCACTACATCCACATTATCATGGAAACTAAGGTGATAGAGGTGGAATTTACCCCACTCTCTTGATCACTCAGGCTGTGGAAGGTATATGTTTTGCAGTAAATCTTAAAATATATTCCTGCAATTTGTATACAAGGCCATTATCTACAGACAGCTGCTCTATGACACAAACAAGCCTACACACTGCTTAAAGAACAACCATTGAATACAAATAGATTTTATAAAACTAAGCTGTAGTCGAGATACTCAAAATGATGCCTATTTCTTCTATTGATAAAAGTCAGGCTGCCCATCTCAGATTTTGAATTCCACAGGCATTTTTTTGCTTTGTTATTTTTTTTTTTTTTTAAAAAAAGACTGTTGGCCTGTATCTAGCCATGTTGTTAGAAAAACTTAAGAGCCTCTTAAAAGAAAGCAGTGACCGCAATTTCCCCCTTCTCACTGCAGGTCATGGAACCGCTCATAATTTTATTCCTGGGGGTTGGAGGATTCTCAGAAAAAGTATACTGTAACATTTTCTTAATGTGGTTGGATACAGATGAAATGTTTACTTTTTGAGCAATTTGGTAAGGGGAGCAAGATCCAAGTTTCAAAACTAATTTTATACTAGGAAAAAATGACAAAACCATTAGGAACCTACATACTGATTTCAGTCCTAAACTGCTGAACTGAAAAAGAAGCGGACCTCTCCCCTTTTTTGCAGGAATGAAATGTTCTTGTTTGCTGATGCTATCTTTTAACTAATGAAACTTATCAGGGTTGTATACATGCTACACTTCTGTGGTAATTCAAAGAAACCACCTAATACACCACTGAGAGTAAAAATTCATCTTCCTAAAAATCTCACTTTTCATTAAAAAAAAATGCAATTTCTAAGAACCAGGAAGACAAATTTAACCACTTGGGGCAATACCTGCCCACAGTTCAAAAGCCCGAGTAGCCAACTATGATTTCCATTGGTTACCGGCAAAGCTTCAGTGCCTTGCATCGGTCTTTGCTCCTCCTACTGGAACGCTTATACAAAGCCATTTTTAAAATTCTGAATAAATTATGCAAAAGTGAGCTAATACAAATGTGCTGTATTTGCATAATTCATATAAGTCACAGAATCTGGTTTACCGGGAAACATTATTTCAACATGCATATACATAGCCCTGTGTATAATGGACTTCAGGATACTGGGGGTGAGGGCAGAAGAGAAAGTGTTTCTATTTTAAGTACATCAGCAAGCTTGTAGAATACCTCATTTTCTTCTTCATGCTCCAGTATGGCCTGGAGAAAAGCCCTCCGTTCATGGCTTGAGGATTTTTGGTCAAACATGCCAGCTTGAATAACTTTCTGATCCACATTCAATTTATATTTGGCAGCTGCAAGAATTTTCTCTTCCACGCTGTTCACTGTGCATAGTCGTAGGACTCGAACTTCATTCTGCTGTCCAATTCGATGAGCTCGGTCTTGTGCCTGCAAATCCTGTTAAATATACATTATATACAATGTATTGGTCTCCTAAGTTAGATTGGCTGGCTAAGAGAAACATTACCATAAACATTTTACAACCATAAAACATGAAACAAGGCAAACCATAATCCTGAATTTAAAAGCAGTTTAAATGGCAGATTTCAATGTGCAAGATAAAGTGAACGATTATTTGTCACATAATGTACTAAATGTATTTAATTTAATTTAATTTAGTGTTTTTATTTACAGGCATATTTGTAAATGCAAATTTAAAGGTAGGCTTTAATCAATGACTTAAGATACCAACATATACTTTCTGCTGACACAAGCTGAAACAATTAAATTCTGGTCCACAGTTATTTAAGTAGTCTCCCATTATCCTTTGTGCCCTTAATTACCATTATTTCAAGTGACCATGTTACCAGGTCAAAGACGAATTTCTTTAAATAGGGTTCCCAGCCTCCCACCAGAGGGCAGGGTTTCCCCAATTGTGGGGCCTCCAACCCACCACCACAGAACTCGCTGGCGGGAGAGCCCCCTCCCCCCACTCCCGGTGCACTGCAACATGAGTGGTGTGATGATGTTACCCAGAGATGTTATCATGCCAGGCACATTGCAGGGGAGGGATCTCTGGCATTTTTGGGGAAAAAGAACACCAGGAGCCAGGTAAGTCCTGGCAACTCTATATTTCAAGTATATTCATTCACATTCATGTTATAACAAGCTGTGATCATTTTCATGTTTCCAATAGCTTGCCAGTGCATCAGTATTGAGAACATGTGTACTCAGTAGTTATAAAACCTTTAAACAATGCAATTTTAAAAAACATGCCCCCCCCTTTTCAAGAATATCCTTTGCCTTGTTACCCCAATATCAATATATTTTTCCACTAATCACTATGTGATGATTCTTGTGGAGAGCTGAATGTACAGCTTGCTACATGCAAGGATCTACAATGATGATAAAATTATTGTTCCATCAACCTATCGGTTCTGAACAGCTACGCAAAGATCTTTAGGTACAAAACTAACATAACATTGACACTTTGTGAAGGATTGAACAGGATTTAACTGGACTAACTACAATAAAAAAATTATCATTAGAGCAAAGCAGCAGTCCTCCCTTTGCTTCTTTGTCCTCAAATCAAGTTGGGATCATGAGAAAAATGGGTATGCAAACTCCTCCTTAAATCCAGCCTGAATCAGTCCTTTGCCAGGTTGAGAAGAAGAAGGATTCATCAGCATCTTATATCTCCCTAGAGCTTTGTATCCACCTTCCTCCTTCTGGTATCCAAAACCCCTTCCATAGTTTGAGAACCCCTATTTTAAAATGAAATTGATTTTGGTAACTGTTATACAACTTTTTAGCAGGGGAGAGTTTTGTTTTTAGTAAGTTATTTTTAAATAATTATAGGTGCCAAGAACTAGAAAGGCAGAGTAAATGTAAAAGCATTGTAGCACTGAGAGACCACTTAGTTATAGATCCAAGTGGGCAGCCGTGTTGGTCTGAAGCAATAGAACAAAGCAGTAGACAAGTTGTACCTTTAAGATCAACTAAGTTTTATTCAGAATGTAAACTTTTGTATGCTCTAAGCAGACTTCATCAGTTAAAGTTTTTTAAACAAACAAAACTTTAAACAAAACTTTTAAACCTCTTTTCTGTAAAATACTAATTCTAAGCAGAATAGCACCTTTCTAAGCTCATTGAATTCCATGTACTTAGAAGGCTGCAGATCTGCTTAGGATTGCATCACTAGTGGTATATAAAACAGAAATGGAAGTGTAACGCAATGTGCATGATTCACTCTGAAGTTTCTGAAAACAACACAGCATGGAAATTGCCAGGACTACCTTTCTGGATTTTCAATCTGTTGACTACTTCAGTATTTCTTCCCAAACTACCTTATAATTTATGTGGACAACTGTGTGTATTGATCATTCACCTAATTTACCTATATGATTGCAAAGCCTAAAATAGGCACTTCTTGTCCAGAGGCTGCAGTTTTGAAGAAGTCAAAGATTCCAAAGCATTCTGACACAGAAGAACCCACAGCTAAAGAAGTTTAGACACACGAAAACATTTTCTGTATTCAGAGGCAATATTATACCATCATTTGTAATGAGAACAAGCCTTGGAAGTTCTTACTGGTAACTCTTCCCCTGTCATCCTGTGTGCCTGTCTCGGAAACTGAAGACTTCCTGGTTTGCCATAATCCATTGGCTGTTGTTTCACATAGCCTAAAAAAAACAGGTTTCCTACCTGTAACTGATGATCTTCGAGTGGTCATCTGTGCAGTCACACTCATGGGGGAGAAGGCGCCGGCGCCGATCACGATCGGTAACTTCAAAGCTGCGGATTTCCGCGCCCCCGTCCCGGTGCGCACGCGCAGACACTCCCCTTCCCTGCGCATGCCCACCAGGACAGGAGCGGACATCCCGCCAGTTCCTTCTGACCGCTGCAGGAGTCCTGTAGACGGACCCACAGCAGTGGGGAAGGTGGGCGGGTAGTGTGACTGCACAGATGACCACTCGAAGATCATCAGTTACAGGTAGGAAACCTGTTTATCTTTTTCGTGGTCTCTGTGCATCACACTCATGGGAGAATAGCAAGCTAGCAGCCTACCTGGAAGAGGGTTGTACGGTCCGTCAACAGGTTAGCGACTGCAAGACTGCACAGCCCACAGATGAACTATGCTTCCACCGGAGGTCCAGCGCATAATGCTTGATGAACGTATGCGGAGAGGACCAAGTGGCCGCCTTGCAAATGTCCCGCAACGGCACCCCTTTCATAAATGCAGCGGAAGTGGCCATTGCCCTTGTGGAATGGGCCTTGACCGGCCCTGGCAAAGGTCGCTTGCGTAGCAGGTAGCAGAGCTTAATAGTCTCCGTCAACCATTTTGACAGTCTCTGCGAGGAAACTCTCTGCCCTAAAGAGGCTGAAGCATAGGAGATGAAGAGCCGAGGGTCCTTACGTGAAGGTTTCACCCTATGCAGGTAGAAAGAGAGCGCTCTTTTCACGTCCAAAGCGTGAAGTCGTCGTTCCGAGTCCGTTGACGGATTCGGGAAGTACACTGGTAAGCAAATGTCCTTATTCAGATGAAAAGTGGACACTACCTTAGGCAGAAAGGTCACGTCGGGGTGTAGCCACACCCCATCTGGTCGAAACTGAAGGCAGGGATCGTTGCAGCGTAGTGCCGCTAGTTCCCCTACCCTCCGAGCTGAAGTAATAGCTACCAGGAATGCTGTTTTCCAGGAAAGTAGCTGTACCGAACATGTGGCCATAGGTTCAAAGGGTTTGCCCGTGAGGGCCTCTAGCACCCCCGGCAAGTCCCAGGATGGGGTCGGTTTCCTAACCGCAGGGTACAGTCGTAGCAGTCCCTTCAGGAAATTTTTTGTAGTCGGGTGAGCGAAAACCGAGTGGCCGTCGATGCGCTCATGATTGGCTGAGATGGCCGCCAGGTATACTCGAACAGAGGACACTGACAAGCCTTTGTCCAGTAAGGTAAGGAGAAAGTCAAGGATGCTCGGAAGGCCTACATTCCTGGGGTCACCCCCCGCCCCAGAGACGAGGTGCACGAAACGAGTCCATTTATAGGCATATGACTTCCTTGTAGACTCCCGTCTACAGTTAAGGAGGACGTGCTGAACTCTTTCTGAAAGTGTGGTCACCGGAGCCTCCACGCCGTCAGTTTTAGGTGTGGAACATCGTGGTGGACCACCCGTCCCTGCTGTGAGAGCAGTAGATCCGGCACAGGGGGAAACTGGTGAAAAACTCCTTCGGACAACCGCAGGATGCGGGTGAACCAGTGTTGTCTGGGCCACCATGGAGTGATCAGAACACCTCTCGGGCGTTCCCTGTGAATCTTCTGTACCACCCGAACAATAAGAGGGATTGGGGGGAACATGTAGACATGGCGATTGTCCCAGTGTATCAACAGCCCGTCTCCCAACGACATCGGGTCCCCCCCCCCGACAACAGAACCTCTCGCACTTTCTGTTGTCGCGGGTGGCGAAGACATCGATCTCCGGTGTCCCCCATTTCTGAAAGACCGGTTGCAAAAAGGTCCAGTTGAGCTCCCATTCGTGTATGGAAGCCCCCCCTCGAATGAGGAAATCTGCACATCCGTTCTGAATTCCCGGCAAATGGGCTGCAGCCAGATACGTGTCCATCCCCTTGCAGATCTCCCAGACCCGCAAGGCTAGAAGACAGAGTTTCCGAGACACCGTGCCGCCCTGGCGGTTTATGTATGCGAGTGCGGTGGTGTTGTCTGTTAGAACCGTAACGGTCTGCCCTGCCAGCAAGTGTCGGAATGAGAGGAGTGCATGATGGATCGCCAGAAACTCCAGGAAGTTGATGTGGTATTGCAAATGGTCTTTGGGCCATCTGTCGCCCACACATAGTCCGTTCACATGCGCTCCCCACCCCCACAGGGACGCATCTGAGGTCAGAGTCACTGTCGGGCGTGGCTTGTAAAAGGGAGCTCCCTGCAGCAGGTTGCACTCGTGCTGCCACCAAATTAGAGTCCTGAGTACCTCCTCTGGAACTGATAGTTTGCGACGAGGGGAGTCTCGCCCGCATCTGAAAACTCTCAAGAACCATAACTGAAGGATCCTCATGTGGAACCTGGCAAATGTCAGTACAGCTGTAGTGGATGCCATAAGTCCTAACATCCGCTGCACTTGAAGAGCAGTGACCGACTTGCTCTCCAAGAAAATCTGCACCAGGCCCATGATGTCCTTTGCCCTCTTCTCTGGTAAGAAGGCCTTGCATAGCCATGTGTCTAGGATTGCTCCTATAAATTGTACCCTCTGGGAGGGCTGGAGACAGGACTTTTTTGTATTCACCTTCAGTCCCAACTCTTCTAGAAGGGATAGAGTTACTGCAATGTGCTGGAGGAGCCTGGCCTCTGACTCGGCCACCAGAAGCCAGTCGTCGATGTATGGATACACCGCTACACCCTGTAGTCTGAGATGAGCCGCTACCACTACCATGATTTTCGTAAACACCCTGGGGGCTGTTGATAACCCGAACGGCAGGGCCCTGTATTGGTAGTGCATAGTCCCGATAGCGAACCGGAGGAATTTCCTGTGGGATGAATGGATGCTTACATGAAAATAAGCATCCTGCAGGTCTAGGGTTGCCATCCAATCCCCGGGATTCAACAACGGAATTATGTTGGGTAGCGACGTCATTCGAAACTTCTGGTGTGGAATGTACAAATTGAGGCCCCTCAGGTCCATGATGGGACGGAGGCCGCCGTCTCTTTTTGGAGCCGCAAAATACCGGGAGTAGAACCCTAGTCTCAATTGGTCCGACGGGACGTTTTCTATGGCCTCTTTCTGAAGAAGGGCAGTCACTTCTTCTTGAAGCGTTGGCGACAGAGTGGTGTAAACGAATGTTGGAACCTTCGGTTCCTGTTGGAATTCTATTTGATAGCCCAGCCGGACTATTGATAGTACCCACTGGTCCGAAGTTATTGCTGCCCATGAGTTGTAAAAAGGCCAGAGCCAGGTGCGGTCCGAAGAAGAGCAAAGGCGGGGGAAACATGGGGGAACACAGTCAAAGGCCCTGCTTAGGCTGCCTGTTTCCCTTCTGACGAGACGACTGAGAGGAAGTTGGGGAGTACTTGGACTTGTTGCCATATTGTGGTTTGGAGAAAGGGGCCGTGGACTTAGGCCTCCACTGTTGTTCGGCTGACTGCTTCGGAAAGGGTTTCTTGGTCCAAGATCGCGACCAGGAGCGTTTGCCTTGTTGCCTGGACGAAGCTGGTACCCCTAGGTTTCTGGATGTGCGGATGCTTTTATCCATTTCCTGCAGGACTGTATCAGTATTGGCACTGAACAGCCCTTTCCCATCAAACGGTAAATCCTCAACATAAGCTTGGGTATCAGCCTGCAGAGCTGTGGATCTAAGCCAAGAATGGAGGGACGGTGGGTCAGTGGTAGAGCATCTGCTTGGTAAGCAGAAGGTCCCAGGTTCAATCCCTGGCATCTCCCAAAAAGAGTCCAGGCAAATAGGTGTGAAAAACCTCAGCCTGAGACCCTGGAGAGCCGCTGCCAGTCTGAGTAGACAATACTGACTTTGATGGACCGAGGGTCTGATTCAGTATAAGGCAGCTTCATATGTTCATATAATGTCTTCTTAGCGTGACAGCTGAAGTAAGGGTTTTTGCCCCAATGTCGCCTGCATGCCTGGCAGAGTTAAGCTGTTGCTTAGCCACAGTCATGCCTTCAGCCTGGATCTTCCTGATGGCGGTTTTTGTTTGTTCCGGGAGACCAGGCAGTAGTGTGGAGATTTGGTCCCATAGGGCGTATTGGTATCGCCCCATACAAGCGGCGTAGTTGGCAACCTTCAGGGCCAGAGCTCTTGCCAAATAGATCCGTCGGCCCAGACCGTCAAGTTTCTTTCCCTCCTTATCCAGGGGGGAAGCATGGGTCTTCCGAGCCTTAGACGATGATGCCACAACTACAGAGTTCGGCTTCGGATGGTTAAATAAGAAGTCAGCTGTAGACTCCTGTACACGGTACATGTGGTCAAGCCTGCGCGACGATATCGGGGTCAATGCAGGCTTGTCCCACGAAGTTTTGGCAGTATGAAGTAGCACCGTAGTCATTGGAAGGGCAACCGCCGACGATGTATCCCTTTGCACTATATCAAACACAGTGTCTGTGATGACGGGCTGTGGCTGGATCGTAGAGAGGGATAGGGATTGGGCCATTCTTTTGACCAGGTCCCCATAGGATTTTAAGTCCTCCGAGGGAGAAATGGGTTGGTCCTCGCCGACCTTGTTTGAAGGAGGGCTTTCTTCCGGGGAAGAAGGGTCAGGGTCCCCCGATACCGAGTCTCCCGATGACCTCGGCGATGTCCCGGGAGATTCAGACTGTGCAGGCGGACGCGATGGTTGGTCCCGATGCGGGTCTGATAGTGCGGTCTCCTTGGTAAGGGGTTTGGGTGACTTTGCCTTGGGAGGGTCTTCCACCGGGGGCTTCGATACCGATGCCGACGGGGTCCGTTTCTGTGGTCGATAGGATGTTCTCGACCTGTGTGATGCCTCCGAGCGTTGGTCCCAGTCAGGTTGTCTGGGGGGGAACCAAGGAAACATCGAAGGCATCGGGCAGGATCCATATAGGTACTGCCATTGACGCTGGTCCCAAGACAGCGGAGGTGGGGCTCTTGGTCCCGGGGAGTCCTAACGTCTCCTAGGGGATGGGTCTTCTGGGGATCTGTCTTTCGACACTCTAAAGTCCCGTCGATGTCGAGGGCTCCAGGACCTATCCTGATGCGAACTGTCCGAACGACCTGTCGGCACCGATTCGCATCTCAAAACCAGGGGGGAGACTCTGTAAGGGCTCCGAGATCGATCCCGCCTGGATCTTTCACTGCGGTCTTGAGAGCTGCTCTTATCGGCCTGGAGGAGATCCAGAGGGCTCTCCCCTCTCACCGAACGCTGAGCTGGGTCGAGATCCCGGTCGGAGTCCGACGAGATCGCGATCTGCGTCGACATCGATTGCAGTCTAGGTGGGCTCTGCTGGCGGCGCGGAGATGCGAGCAGTTTTATCGGCGGCACGAGTGGCGCCCTCAGGTCCTGCGGGGACTTCGGGGAGGAGCGGGAAGCGGATTCGACATGCTTCTGCTTGTCCACCCTCTTCTTCTTCTTGGGTTCCGAAGAATCCCCTTTGGCCTCCTTAGGTCTCTTGGCTGGTGTGGAGGCATCCGACCTCGCGGCCGAGCCCGCTCTTTTCAGGGGGCGATCGGCGTCGGAGGGGTTGTCGACATCAACCGTCGACACCGAGGACTTTGGCGCGCTTTCAGACGCCGCCGCCATTTCGCGAGGAGCCAGTACTTGCTCCATCAATGCTGCCGCGAGGCGGGCCGCTCGGTTTTTCCTCGTTTGCCTGGAGAATTTTGCGCAGTGTAGGCAAGAGTCCGGTTTATGCGCTTCTCCTAGGCAGAGTAGGCACAGGGTGTGGCCGTCCGGAGGGGCGATTTTGCTGCCACACGTCCTGCACCTTTTGAAAAATCCCCAGCGCTTTTCCATGCGCGGAAGGCGCGGGGGTGAGGGGGGGAAAAGGCTAAGGGGGGAAAAAGGGGAAAGGGAACTAGAGATAGGAAAAATAACAAACGCCGATTCCTCCCCACTCACGGATAGATGTAAGTCAGTTCTAGTAGGAAATCCAACTAGCAAAGAAGAAATCCACCGACCGATGCGAAGATCGACTGATCCCAGCGGCGGTCAGAAGAGAACTGGTGGGATGTCCGCTCCTGTCCTGGTGGGCATGCGCAGGGAAGGGGAGTGTCTGCGCGTGCGCACCGGGACGGGGGCGCGGAAATCCGCAGCTTTGAAGTTACCGATCGTGATCGGTGCCGGCGCCTTCTCCCCCATGAGTGTGATGCACAGAGACCACGAAGAAGATCCATGTTTAGAAACCTGATGTGGAGTCAACAAACAAACAATACTTCATACAACAAAGTACAACCAGGAAATCTTCAGTTCCTGCATCTCACATGAAGTGTGGGAAAGGATATGCCTGAAGACTGTCAAGGCTTGATCTGAGCGCAGCCTCTGTATTTTTATAAAAACAAACAAAAGAACAAGTATTCATAACTGTTTCAATGTGCAAGAAGAAACAGACCCTTCAAATAACACAAGAACAATGAATAATGGTCAGAAAATAACCTGGTGAGGATTCCAGTCACTGTCAAAAATAATGACAGTATCAGCTGCCTGAAGGTTCAAGCCCAGACCTCCAGCCCTTGTGCTCAGCAGAAAGATGAAGTATTGGGAATTGGGCTCATTGAACTTCTTCAGCAGAGCTGCTCGATCCTCTGATTTTGTTGTCCCTGAAATGAGAGGTCATTAAAAATTATGCATGTAGATGCCATCTGGAAGGCATGCCTATTTAATGTCCTATTTAATTTTCACTTTACTGATGACTTTGGCATTTCACACAATACAAAGATTAGTATGTTTGCACGAAATACTGTATGGATCACTGGAATCTCCACAAAAACATTTACCTTTTTAATGCTTTTTTGCATATAATTTTATTATTGTGTTGGCTCCAGAGAAACAACTAATTAAAAAATGAAATCTTTTGCTAGATAGAGACTCAACGTAAACAAAACTTATACGCATCTTTCAAATAGTTGGTTCTAGTGAGATCTTATCTGCTGCAGGTCTTTACTAAAAAAAGTCACAGATCAGCACCTATAAAGCCCCTGTTCTGAGAGAGGGAGAAACAATGCATATAACACCCCCATCCAATAATACTCTATTTCTTTAGAGAACTTGTAAATGAACAGAATATTGCAATGCATCAATCGCAGAGTAACAGAAATTAAAAGATATTTTCGGGTGGATAGCAGTCTGATGTAGAAGTGCAAGATTTTAGTCCAGTAGCACCTTAAAGGCTTTAACTCTTCTACGCTTATCCCCTGCCGGGAGTCTTGTTGGAAATTATAGAAATCAACATGCATATAAGAAAGACAGGTTGCTTACCTGTAACTGTAGATCTTCGAGTGGTCATCTGTGCATTCACACTCATGGGATAGAGTGCCTGCGCCGATTCCCGAATCGGTACCTAAAAAGCCCGGGATTTTTTCGCGCTCGGCACCAACGGGCATGTGCAGGCGTCCCAGTGCGCATGCTCACCGATGCCAGCGCGAGGATCCCGCCAGTTCCTTCCTGACCGCTGGAAGCCCCTACTGGAGGGAGACTGTCAGCAGTGGGGAAGGAGGGCAGGTAGTGTGAATGCACAGATGACCACTCGAAGATCTACACAGGTAAGCAACCTGTCTATCTTCTTCATGGTCACTGTGCTTCACACTCATGGGAGATTAGCAAGCAAGACATACCTGAAGGCGGGAAGACGGTCAACCAGAAGAAACAGCTTGCAGCACAGCAGCCCCCAGACGAGTCCTCTGTTGAGCATGCATGTCCAGCGCGTAGTGCTTCATAAAGGCATGCGGAGAGGACCAGGTGGCAGCCTTGCAAACATCCATCAGGGAAATGCCTTTCAGGAACGCCACCGACGCTCTTGTAGAGTGTCCGTGAATAGGCCCAGGTAATGGCTTCTTAGCCAACAAATAACACAGTTTAATAGTCTCAGTGAGCCATTTCGAAAGCCGCTGAGACGAGATCCTGGAACCTAACTTAGGAGCAGCATAAGAAACAAAAAGCTGCTGATCCTTACGAAAACTCTTGGAGCAACTTAAATAAAACAATAAAGCACACTTCACTTCTAGATGTAGGATGAAAAGTGGGCAACCAAACTTCTAAGTTGAGGTGGAACTGAGCAACCACCTTGGGGAGAAAAGAAATATCAGGAGCTGACGACACTCCAGCTTCCTGAAAAACTAGATATGGGTAGTCACAACGCATAGCCGTGAGCTCCCCTGCACGGCGTGCAGATGTAATGGCTACCAAAAAAGCAGTCTTCCAAGATAGAAGCTGTAACGAACATGTGGCCATCGGCTCAAAAGGATGTCGAGTCAGTCTGTCCAACACTAAAGTCAAATCCCACAACTGTGGGGGTGATCTCGATGGAGGATGAAGCCTAAACAAACCCTTCAAAAACCTCTTAGAATGAGGGTGTGCCAAAACAGAGTGCCCTTCAACTGGTTCATGGAACACAGAAATTGCTGCCAAATAAACCTTGATGGAAGAAAAAACAAGGCCAGCATCCACCAGAGATAACAAAAACTCAAAAATTACCGACAATCCTAACCTTTGGGGTGAAACTGAGGGATCAACTAAGAACTGCAGAAACCTCCGCCACTTCCTATCATAGGAGGCGTGGATAGAAAGTTTCCTGCTGTTCAAGAAAACATGTTGGACTCTGCTAGAGAACCCACAGGGTCGATGAACCACGCTGTCAGCTTCAGGTGAGGCACATTGTGATGGAGTACATGACCGCCCTGAGCTGACAGAAGGTCCGGTTCCGCCAGAAACTTGTAGAAGACCCCCCCTCGGCAGTTGGAGCAGGATCGGGAACCAGTTCTGGCGAGGCCACCAGGGAGTCACCAGGATACAGCATGGTCTCTCTCTTGCGATCTTGTTGACCACCCTCGTCAGTAGTGGCAGAGGTGGGAACAAATAAAGGAACCGACCTTCCCACGGGAACAGCAGACCGTCTCCCAATGACTCTGCATCTGAGCCCCCTCTGGAGCAAAACAGAGGACACTTCCAGTTTTCGGCTGTGGCAAAGACATCCACCTGAGGATACCCCCAGAGCTGAAACACGGGTTGAAGGAAGCGCCACTGTAACTCCTACTTGTGCGGGGAGGCTGCACCCCTGCTGAGGGAGTCTGCTTGCAAGTTGAGGACCCCTGGGAAATGCGCTGCCTTCACAAAGATGTCATGGTCCAGGCACTCCGATCACAGATCCAGTGCCAGCGCACAAAGCCGTCGAGAGACTGTCCCTCCCTGCCTGTTGATGTAACACAGGGCAGTGGTATTGTCTGTTAGCAGAGCAACAATCTTCCATGGGGCGGAAAGACCGAAGAGCAAAGTGAACTGCCAGGAGTTCCAAGTAATTTATGTGGCAGTGAGTCAAGTTCAAAGGCCAAGGACCCCACACACACAGATCGTCCATGTGGGCCCCCCAACCCCATAATGATGCATCTGTCGTGATAGTCACAGTTGGTGCAGGTGGATGGAAGGGAGCTCCCTGACAAATGTTGTCCTTTGAGTTCCACCATTGCAGCGTTTGAAGTGTCACAGGTGGAATTACAAACCTCTTTCGAGGTGAGTCTCATAATGTGCAAAACTGACGAAGAAACCAAAGCTGTAGGCCTCTCATCCTCAGCTTCGCAAAGAGCAGCACGCTTGTAGTCGCCGCCATCAGCCCCAGCATCCGCTGCAGCTGCTGCACCGTGCCCCACTTTCGACTCTGCAGAAGTTTGACAAGGTTGATAATGTCCATCGCTCTCTGCTGAGGCAGAAACGCACGATGAAGGTTCGTATCCAGCAAAGCCCCCCCTATGAACTGAACTGTCCTTGATGGTGTAAGGTGTGATTTCTCCAAATTGACCTGCAGACCCAAGGTGTTGAGAAGATGAAGTGTGATGGCAATGTGAGATGACAAACTCTCTTCCGACTCCGCCACAAGGAGCCAGTCGTCGCTGTATGGAAAGACGACTATCCCTTGAAGCTGGAGATGGGCAGCCACAACGCTCATCATCTTTGTGAACACTCGAGGTGCAGTGGACAGACCAAACGGAAGGGCCTTGAACTGGAAGTGCTGAGAACCTATTGCAAACCGAAGGAAACTTCTGAACGCAGGATGGATGCTGACGTGGAAGTATGCATCCTTGAGGTCCAGCGTTGCCATCCAATCCCCTTGGTTGATGAGGGGCAGAAATCTTTGCAGAGTGGACATTCTGAACTTCTGGTACAAAATGAATTTGTTCAGATTCCGAAGATCCATGATTGGTCTTAGAACCCTGTCCCGCTTGGGAACCAGGAAGTAACGAGAGAAGCCTCCCGCCCTGGCCTCCTTCGGAACCCTCTCTATGGCTTGTTTCTGTAAGAGGTTGCTCACCTCCGCCAGCAGAGGTGAGGAAGGGGGATTGGTAATTACCACAGATTGGTTCGGAATCTGAGCAAAGTCTATTTTGTAGCCTTCCGCTACGATGGAAAGCGCCCACCTGTACGTGGTGGTGGACTCCAAGGCCGACAGGAATGGGCGGAGGTGGATAGACGAAGCAGAAGAGGGGACGGTGACGCATGCTGCCAGAAAGTCAAAGGCCCTGCTTTTGAGGGCGAGTGCCCTTGGACTTGCCGGAGGTCTGTGAAGCATAATGATTCTTATTGTTCCCCCTGTATGGGGACCTACTCTCAGGTTGAGCAGAGCAAGGTCTCCACTGCTATTCTGGGCAGAACTTTTGTTATGGCTTCTTTGCCCAAGGCTTATGCCACTGTTTCTGTCTCACAGCTCTGGAAGATGCCGGTACACCCAGGTTCCTGGAAGTTTTTATACTTTTATCCATTTCCTGGAGTGCATTGTCGGTAGTGGAGCTGAACAGGCCTTCGCCCTTGAAGGGCAGATCTTCAACGAAAGCCCTGGCGTCCTGCTGGAGAGCCGTAGATCTGAGCCAGAAGTGGCGGCAGAGGCAGACGGCAGTAGTGATGGTTCTCGCTGAGACGTCGACTATGTGCTTTGCTGCAGCCAGTTGTTGTTTGGCTACAGCAAAGCCTTCCTCCTGCAACTTCTTTGCAGCCGACCTCTTCTCACTCAGGGAAGACAGGAGGGGGGTTAGTTGTTCCCACACTGAGTATTGGTATCTAGCCATGCACGCGGCATAGTTAGATATCTTTACTCCCAGCGCCCCAGCAGAGTAGAACTTCCTCCCGACATTGTCCAGCTTCTTTCCCTCCTTGTCTGGTGGAGAGGAGTGCGTCTTGCGGCCTTCAACGAGAAGGAAACGACCACCGAATTCGGGTTTGGATGTGTGAAGAGGAACTCAGCCCCTGACTCTTGGACACGGTACATATGGTCCAATCTCCTCGAAAACACGGGTGTAGGAGCAAGCTTCGTCCAGGGCTCCTTCACAGCCTGTAGGATGACCTTCGTCACTGGCAGGGCAACCGCTGTAGACGTATCCCGTTGCATAATGTCAAATACATTATCGTCTACAACGGGTTGCGGCTGTGTCACTGGAAGCGAGAGGGAGAGTGCAATCCTCTTTACCAGGTCCCTATACGACTTCAGATCCTCCGATGGTGAGAGGGGAAAATCCTCAGCTGTATGAGACACCGGGGAAGGTTCCAAAGCCCAGTCCGGATCGTCGGTACCGACCTTGGAGTCCGACGATGAAGACTCTCTATGTAGAGATCATTCTGAGAGCACCGGAGTAGACTCTCTGACGGGCGACCGGATCGACACTGACGACCGAGGTTGGACTTCCTCCACCACCACGCCATGTCTGTAAGTGGGACAGCGATCAATGCCGAAGGACGCCATCTAGAATGTTGAGACAGCCTGGACATGTGGGATGCCTCGGACTGCTGGTCCCAGTCTGTGAACTCACGAGGAGGGTACCATCAGTACGATGGGTAAGGATAAGGGTAAGGAGGCCATTGGCGCTGCTCCCATGGTGGAAGCGGTGGGAAGTGACAAGCTAGTGTAGTCGGTTCCAGCTCTCTCCGGCCTCTTGCCTGATCCATCAGTGCTGAAAGCTCTATCGGCGCCTCCACCTCCAAGACTGAGTTGCTCTCACTGCGACGCCTGGACCCTGAAGAGTAGGAGCGCTGAGTCAGGTTGATCTTGTGTTCCGATGTCGATAGGCACAGCTGCAAAGCACTGCCTCTCGACACTGAAGGGCTACGGCGTGGGGACACCAAGATCTTCCTCGGTGGAGCTGTCGATGTCAAAGCGTCATGCGAAGGGGTGTGGGATGGTCTCTTCTTCCGCTTCTCCTTCGATTTCCCCTTCTTCGGCGCGGATGATTGGGTCCCCGAATCATCCTGATGCCTCTAAGCCAGGGTGTCCACTGACCCTTCAGAAGGCTGTTTAGTGGAACACCTGCGCTCGACCGGCATCTCGGTCCTGATTGGCGAAGTCTCAGCCGATGTGACTGTCAGGGCCGCGGCCTCACCCATCAGTACCGACGGACCCAATGCCATCCTTTGAGGATGAAGTGCCGACTCGACCAAAGCCGCTGAATGCCTTGCCGCTCTCTTCTTACGAGTTTGTTTCGAGAAACTCAGTGTGCGCAAGAATCGACACGATGTCCCTCGCCCAGACAGAGACAGAGGTAATGGCCGTCGGGGGGGGGGCAATCTTCTTCCCACAGGAGTGGCACCTCTTAAAAAAACCCCAACGTCTTTCCATAGACGCCCAGGAAAAAACCCCACCCAGGAAAGTCTCTGAGGGGAAAAAACGGGGGAAAAACCGAGCCCCGAAGGACAAGTCCAACAACACTAACTATCTAACAACTAACTAACTAACTACACTAAGAAAATAACAAACGGGCCATATACAACAGGCAAAAAAGCAATCCAAGATTACTTTAATGACCGAGGACACAAAAGGAGATCCTCTCAGCATAGCGGTCAGAAAGGAACTGGCGGGATCCTCGCGCTGGCGCCGGCGAGCGTGCTCACTGGGACGCCTGCGCATGCCTGTTGGTGCCGAGAGCGAAAAAAATCCTGGGCTTTTTAGGTACCGATTCGGGGATCGGCGCAGGCGCTCTATCTCATGAGTGTGAAGCACAGAGACCACGAAGATCTGGAATGCAGAACAAGTCTGTAAATTGTGAAGAGACACCACCTGCATGATTATAAAGATGGCCACTTAAATCTCCATCATTTCTAAATTTGGGGGAAGAAAGTCTTCTTGCATAAGCTATACTTCTTCCCAAAACATTGTAACTCTTTCTGAAACAAGGCAGTCATGAGTAACCAGTTATTTTGCTTTTAATGGGGCTCTCTTCCATTGTTGGACTGGGGCCTATAAATATACATTTTTCAAAGTGCTATTAACAGACATGATGTCACTAAGATGAATATGTATCTCAAGTTTCCATTTTATAAACTTTGTCCAGGGCTTTTGGACACAGTCATTCAAAGAGGTTTTTTGGTAGTTTTATTATTATGTAATACCATTTTCTGAATTCTAAATGTTATGCTTTTTTCAGTGTGCTTTAATTCTAGGCCTATTACATTGCTTATTGGATGTCTTACCCTATTGATTTCATTGACTTACACTGTGAAATCTGCCACAAGACTCGGTGAGAAAGGTGAATTATGTAAAGTAAATAAATACAGAAGAAACAGAAAAGTTAGTTTTGCGACTGCTTCATAAACTTGGGTTTGATCAAAGCCCAGTTGAGTTGTGATATTGGAATGTATACAGTCAAACAAACCAGGCTTTATTAGTTAGTCCTGAACCTGGATTTCAAATTAGGACGTAGTTGGTTTGTAAGCAATAGCTTGCACTAACTGTGGTTTGCTGTGACATCTGAATTCATAACTATAATCTGTTGAACAGTACATACTCACAAGGAGGTAAGTATCAGTAACATAGGAATATGTTTAGAATCAGTCAGGTAGATAAATTATTAATACTATAAAAGGAAAAATGCTCCCTCTTCAGCTTACATTGTATCTGAGTGGTACAAGTCTATAGAACGGCAGATGGGGGCATTTACTGCTTCAAATCAGTGCACAAGGAGGAAAAAGATTCAGTAGTTGGTACCCTTCCCTGCTCTGCTCTTGGATTCTGAAGTCACACAAGGCAACATGTGCTAGAATTTCATCAATTTGACTTTTCTCCCTATATCAAGTCTGAGACTGTTTGAATGGGTTATCCAGTGTTCAATTCCTTTCTTATCTTTTTCTCAGATGACGTTTGTTGAAGGGCTGTTTAATTTCTCTAGTATTTTAAACAGAGGAGCTCTTGTTTATGATTCCACTTGGATAAAGAAACTGATTTAGTTCTCATTGCAAGCCATTTACTCTGAAATATCCTTTACTAAAGAACTGGGCATTCATTTTTAAACACCTGATAATGTTCAGTCCTTGAATTCCATTTTAGTTAAAGTGTTCAGACTTTTTCTAAATGGATTTTGTTTTCCCAAATACTCTCCTCTGAAATACTGATTAGCGTCACTGAAAGAAGATGAAAAGCTAGTAATTCAATAGCATACTGATTCTTTAAGGATGCGGGAACAGAGTCCAGCTTAAATCTATTAAACACTATCTACGTATGGATTCAGTACAATCTAATAATCTGTTACATAACTAATCTTAAAATAAATTAACATGGATGTACTTTTTAAAAAAATACCTTCAAACATCACATTTCTGCAAGAAACAATGGATAGATCTAAGGAACTGCAAGTTGAAATCTATGCATGGAACAGGTTTTTCATCTTTTTTAAAAAATGTAACCTTACAGTGACTTGACAATAAAAACATTAACCTTCCTGCTAAAAACCCTTGCCATATTTCCTTCTGTGATCTGTTGTTTCCTTTCACAAAGTAAGGAATGCTTACTTTGCAAAAACAAACAAACAAACAAATCCTCCTCCTACCCTGTCCCTGTGATCTTTGAAAACAGCTCATTTTTTTCAAAAGAAAAGCAATGCAGCACATGTGTATGACTGCAGGTAATAATCATTTATTCAATTGCTATGAGATATGTATCTTCATGTTGGGTATCCATTGTAGAAGTATCCTAATTAGTAGTTAGTATTACTACTATTTAAGGAGTTCCTTAAATGAGGGATGGCACAGGTGAAGAACCCCTCCCTTTTTTTCTGATCCAAAAGAAACCACAGTAGAAAGTTATTCGTATAAAATTGAAGGTGTTCACGGAATAGCCCAAGCAGTCACAAGCAGTTTGACAGGAATTCCTCCACAGAATTTCTTCCTTTGGCAAGGATCCAATTGGAAGGGAGAAATGCCACTGTCTGCCAAACCAAGAGAATCAAAGAAAAACAAGACCCCTGCTGCTGCCAAGAGTAAGGGACCAAACACATGAGCACGCGCACACACACACCAACAACATGGATGTGGAGGGGCATTTTGTAATGCCTAAGAATTCCAGACGTGTGTTACTGATCCAGAAAATCACTTCGAAACAGCAATTTTTCTGCATATTTTCTGTGTGGGAATTTTGGAGTGCACACCCTGCTATTGCTGCACTGTATCAGAGAAACAATAATCAGCTGATGACAGCAAACAACTACAGTACATCCCAGTATATTTTCTGAGTTTATTTCATCTTGGACATTACCATCAAGCCTCAGATAAGCAAAGTTTCTAAAAGCAAAATAGTCTTCCATAATGGTCATGAGTGATGTCATTTGACAGAAAAGAAGCACCCGATGGTTAGTGGCTCGCAGCTTTGGTAGAATTCGATCAAGTAGCTCAAACTTCCCCGAGGCTCGATAAAGCTCAGCTCTGTGAAGACAAAAAAACCCCCAACACTGCTTAATAATTCTGTTAAAACAATATTTATGGATGAGTCTAGTCAGTCCAGTGGCTTATAATTGATGAACATTTCTATACTCCTGCTGCTGTTTGTCTATATCAGGAGTGGCCAGACTTGCTTAATGTAAGAGCCACATAGAATAAACGTCAGATGTTTTGAGAGCCAAATTTTTATTAAAACTCTTAATACCCTCTTTGCACAGCAAGATAAAATACATATGTATTCACTTTACAACATGACCAAGCTAGGAGACTTTTTAAAAAACAAATGTTGAGCATAACAGCCCCATAAGACTAGCATAGGGAAAAGTTGGGGAATTATTTTTTGGTACCAGTGGGCAAAGGAAACACACATTAGCATCATTATGCATCTCTCTTTGACTTGACACCAAGGTTAGTAAAAATACAGCTCCTCCAAGAATTATGAAGCTAAGAGGGAACCTTCACTGACCTCTTTATTTCCATCCCTCCTTCCAGTGGGACAGCCTAACTGGGGGGTGGGAGGCACCTGAGAAAAGGTGCAAAGTGCTGTCACAGGCAAACCAAGACACACCACAAACTCACCACCACTTCTGCAGCTGCCAGCAACCTGATGGGAGACTAGTTAATCCACTTATTCTAAAGCCCAGTGTAGGAGGGAGATGCAGCAATTCCCCCAGGCATTTGCCTGGGGAGCCAGGCCAGGGGTGCCGAATTGGGCGCTCCCCCCCAGTACCTTAGGCAAATGCCCTGCCTGATTGAACAGTGGCTGGCTAGATTCGCTTCACCTCTCTTCCAATCAGAAGGGAGATGAAGCAAAGCCAGCCAACCGCTGCACACCCGCTGTCTTCGCTCTCCTTTCCTTCTGAGAAGGCAGGTGGAGCTGCCAGCAATTGCACACTGGCCTGCTGGAAGGGAGACAAAGCAAAGCCAGCTAGCCAGTGTGCAACAGCTGGCTTTGCTCCATCTCCCTTCCAAGCAGCCCTGCCAATGCCGTGTACATGCCTGACAGCATGCTGCTTGCCCTCTGCCCAGAAGCAGCACTCCGCCACCACTGCTGCACAAAACATGACCAGGCCTGCCCCACTGTGTGATCCTCCTGCCTCATTTTGCATCCCCAACAGATGATCAGGCTAGGCTCCCCTCAAAGGCTTCCTGTGTGAAGGAGCACCCCCCCAGGCAGCAGCTGCTTGGTTCTCAGAATCACCATGCCTTTACTGTCATTCTCACCAATTGGTTTGAATTCTGCAGGGCTTGCTGCTCCCGTCATCTCTTTGGAGACCCGGTGACCGAGAGCAGGCTGCCCTGCCCGGTAGTTCCCCTGTGTGCTGCTGGTCTAGTGGGGGGTGTGTGTGTCTGGAAGCTTTGGTTAGAGAAAGACGCATGAGGCATCTTCTTGGGTTAGATGAAAAACCCAGACTGAGAGGGCTCGTCTCGATGCACCTTGGAAACCAGCACTGCCGATCCCGGCCTGAATTCTCATGAACTGGAGCTCCTTTGGGCAGCTACCTTGGAGCGGCCCTGCTGGAAAGAAGGGAAGCACCTCGATCTCTGCCCACCCCTTTCTGGAAGGACATTTGACTGTCAACCATATTCAGTGCACACAACAGCGCATTCCTAAACAGAATTACACCCTTCTGCTTCCTTTGGTGTATACAGAAGGGTGTAATTCTGCTTAGAACCACGGTGTACATAAACATACCACATCCCCGTTGCCCCACCCCAGTTTATGGTTCTGCATCGGTTTGCCAGCATCTGCTGCAAAATTTCTGATGCCCATAGGTCTGAAGGAGAGAGTCAAGAAAGTGTCCTGTCAAGATCAGAAGTAATGCATGTGGAAACTGCCTTCTAAAACATAACATTTTAGCTAAAGCAATGCAAAGTGTGCATATTTAAATATCTGATACTTTTTAAAAAAAAATAGATTTTGAAGGATCAGCATACGCAGTGGCAGTGGGCAGCGAGTCTGCCTGAGACACCATGAGTTGAGGGCCGGCCCTGCTTACAAGGAATTTTAAACACTCTTTTGGAAACAATTAAAGTTCTTTAACAAATCAACAATATTTGGATAGATGCATAAAAATTACCCATTGATGACACCGTTTGAATAGCCCAAATGTTCCGCAAAAGATTCCTGTAAAACAATTAACAGTAAATTATTTAACAATAAAAAAGACATCCAGTGATACTTTACAAAACTCAAATTTTAAATTCAGTTTTCTAGTACAGCTGTTACTTAACATTTTATAGTGGAATTTAGGAACTATATTTTTCCTATGTGTGCATATTTCAATAATCATGCTGTTTTATGTGAAATTCTAGGCTTAATTCCAAATTACTGAACATACTAAAGAAAGGACCCATTTAAAAAGCACTATGTCAGGGGTGGCCAACGGTAGCTCTCCAGATGTTTTTTGCCTACAACTCCCATCAGCCACAGCGAGCATGACCAATGGCTGGGGCTGATGGGAGTTGTAGGCAAAAAACATCTGGAGAGCTACCGTCAGCCACCCCTGCACTATGTAATTTATTGTTTAATTTTAATATAATTCTAATCTAATGTTTATAATTAACTCTTGTCTACTGATCAACTGTTGATGTTAATGTTTGTATCATTGTATTAGTTAATTTTTAAATGTACATTTTTCACAATGTAGCAAAAATAAATAAAAAACAGAAAAACTCAGTGTTCTTTTTAATGAAAATAGTCCTTAAAATTATAAAAATGAGGGAAAACCAGAACACTGGCCAGCAGAAAGGGCAAAAGTTTCATACTGGAGATTTTAAAAAGTATGAATCCTAGTAGTGGTCAAGATGAACACAAGACTGTGCTAAGGGGAATGGCCAAAAGTTTAATTACATACATATTCCTATTTCAGTATCCTGTAAAATAAAATCTGCTAGGTTTGTATTGTTTTGGGATCACTATACACACTGAAACTTCAGTGAGACCTTGTCTGAATAGATCTCCCTGCAAACTGGTGAAGGAAAATATCTAAGATGGAGGTACTGCTGCAGGGTAAACATACCTGGAATAAAAAGGAGCTAAGAAATTTTTTTTGGAAAATTAATATCTTACTTAGAGGCAAGTCTATTATGATAACCCTGTAGATATGGGTAGCTACAGTGGTCATCAAATGGCTGCTATGAAAAAATAAAGATCTACAACTTGACAAAGCAAAATCAGTAGGCTGCGATGATTGTCTCAGTCTCAATACTACAACTGTGTTCAAATGACCAAACACATTTGCCTACAAACAAAACCAAAATTACATACTAGGATTAATTTTTGCACACCATCTTGATTTGCATGTTAAAAAGAAAAAGCTGCAAGGTATTAAATCATGAATTTGGATGTCATAGCAAATTGCAATTTGTTACAAATCTGCAGACAGTGCACAAATGGTTTGCTCATGATATCTCCTACAGACCTCATCTCACAATTGCCAGATACACATGACAAGGCATACAGGTTAGAGATTATCATAATCCCACCCACTGCGTGCAATATATCTAACACAGAAATGTTCCTGACATTTGGCATTACTTGCAATGGGATGGTAAGCAATGAAAAGACAAGGGAAATGGTGACAGCAACCGTAGAAGACTCACAACAAATAAAAAAATACACAGGTGAATGCTCATTTTAAAGCAAGCTGTGTGGTAACAATGGCAGCAAAGAAACAATACTTTTTGCCACCATTGCCATCTACATAGTGTATTTTGTTTGGCACGCTGCAGATAAAATCTCTCACATCTGTACCAACTTGGAATATATGTTAGCAGTGAGAAGGTCAGATAGTGCCAGGATGCTAACTTATTCAGATATTTGGGATAGTTTTCAGCTTATTTAGTCTGAGGATGTGGACAGGATCTATGCCAGTACTGAGCTAGGAAGAGGGTGGAGCTTGGGGAGAGAAGGGCATAATGGACATAGAGACCAACTTCCAAAGCAGCCATTTTTCCCCAGGGGAACTGAACTCTGTCAGCTAGAGACCACTTGTAATTCCAGGAGATCTCCAACCTCCACCTAAAGGTTGGCAACCCTAACAGGATCCTTGGAGGTTTGAAGCCTACCACCTGCTTGTATGATCCTTGCCCTTCCTGGCTGCTTAAATCTGCTGAAGGGGGTGGCTGACCAGGTCCAAGAGGTAGTTTACACTTCCTTGAAAGAGGGGGTGTCACACCAGCCTTAAAATAGGCTTCGATGTGTCAACTACTAAAGACGACTATCCTGGATCTACAAGCTTTCTGGTAAAGGAAAATATCTAAGATGGAGGTACTGCTGCTGGGAAAACACACCTGGAATAAAAAGGAGCTAAGAAATTTTTTTTGGAACTTTTTTTTCAGCAACTGTCATCCAGTCTCAAACATTCCATTTGTGAGCAAGGTGAGTGAACAGGTGGTGGATGGAGAGTTTCAATCATTCCTGGATGAAGCAGATTATTTTGGATCCTTTCCCATCTGGTTTTAGGCTTGATTATGGGATTGAAGGAGCCTTCATTGCCCTGGTGGATGACCTGATGGTCAGAGAACATGTGACTGTTGATTCCTCTGAACCACTAAGTGGCTTTTGATGCCATGATTCATGGTATCTTTGTGGATTGCCTTTCAGAGCTGGGACTGGGCAGCACCATTCTGCAGTGGTTCCAGTCATAATTACAGGGCAGATTTCAGAAGATAGTGCTGGGTGACTGTTGCTCAGACCCCTGGCCTGTGGCATCCCACAAAGTCCCACCTTGTCTTCTATGCTTTTCAACATCTACATGAAACCTCTGGGTGAGGTCATCTAGAGATCTGGGCTAAGTTATTACAAATCTGTGGATTTGTAATAACTTTATCTCACGCTTCCAACTAAAGTGGAAACCCTGAACTTTATCTCACACTTCCAACTGAAGTGGAAACCCTGAACTTTATCTCACACTTCCAACTGAAGTGGAAACCCTGAACAGGTGCCTGGAGACAGTTCTGTAGTGAATGTGAGCTAATAAACTGAAACTTAATTTCCAAAAGACTGAAGTGCAGCTGGTGACTTAAGATGTCACTGGTTCTGGATGGGGCTGTACTCTCCTTGAAGGAACAGGTCTGTTATTTGGGAAGTGCTGTTGGAACTAAGCCTACTGCCAGATAAGCAGGTACCAGTTGTGGTTTACTTTTTACCTGCTTTGGCTTGTAGGTAGCTGCAGCCTTTCCAGGGGAGAAAATATCTGGCCACTGTAGTACTGTCCTCATTAGATCACTATATCGCTCCAATCTTGGCCAATTTACACAGATTCCCAATCAGTTTCTGGGCACAATAAAAGGTCTTGGTTTTGACCTTTAAACCCATATATGGTTTGGAACCAGAATACCTAAAGGATTGCCTACTCCCTTTCAAATCTAGTTGAACCTACAGTCATCTGCCCTGTTTTGGGTGTCCCTGCCTTCTGAGATTAGGTGGATGGCAACCCAGGAGAGAGCCTTTTTGTCAAAACTCTGGAACTCTCTCTTTAGGGAGATTTGTCTGTCTCATTCTGTTTCTGCCTTCCTCCAGCAGTTGAAGACCTTCTTGTTTTGTCTGGCATTCCTCTCAATGATCCCTCATTCCTGCTTTGTTCTTAAGTTGCTGTTTTTATGTATGTTTATTTTATTGTATGTTTATTTTAACTTGGTTTTAATTTATAGAATGGCATGTTTTTGTTTGGTTTTAATGTTTTTTAAAACATGTTTTTATTATCTCTGTTTTTTATCTGTTTAAAGGCAGAAAGGTGGGGTATAAATTTTGAAAATAAAACTAATAAAGAGTGCTTTTGCTGGTTTAGTAGTTGATGATGTATGCATTGGTACAATAATTGTTACATCCATCCCACAGACTTATTTCAAATACAGCAAGTCACAGGAGTAGTCACACATATATCTTTAGATGCATGAGAAAGGAGTGTGTGTGTAGGTTAATGAATGAGAGACCCACTCCTTGGACTTCTACCAGCAGACATTAGCAGGGCCTTTCTTTGGTCGAATAGCACTGGGGGGGGGATGTCAGGGTCGGGGATTTCAGTTTTAACAGGGTGGGGAAGGTATGATGGTGGGAATAGGTTGCGAAAACAGAGAGGGCATCAGAGATATGGAAATGCTCGGACCCCTTCCCACCTATGTCCCATCCCAAAGCATGTTGGTTGTGGGGCTAGGACAAATCACCCATCTCCTTCACTGGTGTTGATTAACACCAAGTCCATTAATAATAAGACCACTACGCTGTGGGATTTTATTACAAAACAACAAGTGGACCTGGCCTGTATGTCGGAGATCTGGGTGCGGGATGGCGAAACGGTCAACTTACACCAGTTCACCCCACTTGGGTTTGCTGTCCTTCACCAGTCTCGGACAAATGGGTGGGGAGGGGAGTTGCTGTGCTCATCTGAGACTCTTTTTCTTTCAGGGCACTCCCTGACCCGAACATTGCTGGCATAGAGTGCACCGGCCTGGTGTGGGAAACTGAGGAGAGTTTGGTGATCTGGGTGGTGTACTGACCACCTAATGCACTACCGGAGAGCCTAGCTGCCTTGCTGGACGCAATGTCTACTTGGACTTCCCCAGACTCTTAGTTCTGGGGGATTCCAATGTCCACGTTGATTACGTGGCATCCTTGCAGATACTGGGACTCAACCAATTTATATCGGTTCCCACACACCGGGCTGGTCACACATTAGATTTGATCTTTGGGGCAGGGATATCAGTGGGTTTGATGGCAGCGAAAGTTGTCCCATGGTCAGACCACTATGCCTTGAATGTCCGGTTGGACCTGCAACTTCCGCCCTGTTTAGGCAGCGAGCAGATTTACGCTCGCCCATGGAGCCAAATAGACCCAGAGTGGTTCCAAGAGGCCCTGCGGGATCCGATGCACCCTGGTGGGTCATTAGATGATCTTGTGGAGGACTGGCACTCCCAACTCTCCACTGCCATCGACAACATCACTCCCTGGTGCCTTCTTCGCTGCCGTACCAAAGCAGCTTCCTGATATTCCTTGGACCTGCTGAGGATGAAATGGTAGCTTAGGTAGTTAGAGAGAGTGTGGTGGTGTGCTTGTGATGAAGAGTCCAGAACCTCTTATAGAACGCTTATGAAAGTCTATGAAAAGGCTGTGAAGTCTGCTAAGAAAAACTTCTATGCAGCCTCCATAGAGTCTGCAAAGTTGCGCCCAGCCCAATTATTTAGAATGATTCAGTCTCTGACAACTTTGCCATTGAGCAACCAAAAAGATAGGGAATTGAATATTGGCTCTGAGGCTTTTGCGACATATTTTGCAGATAAAATCTTGACTCTCCACCAGGACCTCCCAGCCATGATTGATACAGTATGTGAACTGGAAGCCCCCTGGCTGTCTGATGGTCCAATATTGGACTGCTTCAGTCGACTCACATTGGAGGATGTAGACAGGATCCTGGCTGCAGTGAAGCCTACCACCTGCCCCCTGGACCCGTCCATCCTGGCCTGTGAAGGCTTGCCAGGATGATAACAGGGACTCTCTGGGTGATATTGTTAACATGTCCTTGACAAGCGGGACATTCCCAGAGATATTAAAGGAGGTCGTAATTTGACCGCTTTTGAAAAAACCTTTGCTGGACCCTAGAGCGCTAGCTAACTACTGCCCAGTCTCAAACTTGCTGTTCCTGGGAAAGGTAGTTGAGAAAGCGGCGGCGGAGCAGCTGCAGATTTTCCTGGATTAAGCATCTGCCCTGGACCCATTTCAGTCTGGCTTCCGCCAGGGCCATGGGACGGAGACGGTACCAGTTGCCCTCACAGACGACCTAAGGCCTAAGGCGGGTCAGCGCTGCTGATTCTCCTTGACTTATCAGCAATATTTGACACGGTCAACTATGACCTATTGACCCACCGCCTTGCCGGAGTGTGAGGGGGTGGTCTTACAATGGTTTTCCTCCTTCCTCCAGGGATGGGGACAAAGGGTGATGCTTGGCAAGCAGACCTCCCTGCAGCACCCACTTATATGTGGAGTGCTGCAGGGAGCTATTCTCTCGCCTACATTATTTAACATCTATATGCGCCACCTTGCCCAGATTGGCCAAGGTTTTGGACTGGGCTGTCACCAGTATGCTGATGACACCCAGCTCTATCTGTTGATGGATGGCAGACCGTCTTCCACCCCTGAACAGCTGTTCGAGGCATTAGAAGCTGTGCCTGGATGGCTACAGCAGAGTCAACTGAAGTTAAATCCAACTAAGACAGAGGTCCTGTACCTGAATCGAGAGGGGGTGGGTTGGTGCATCCAGCTCCCAACCCTGGGCAGTGCTGCCCTGGTACCAGCCCAGCAGGTGAAGAGCCTGGGAGTGATTCTGGATGCCTCCCTCTCTATGGAGGCCCAGGTCACAATGGCTGTGCAGTCTGCCTTCTTCCACCTACGGCAGATCAGGCAGCTAGCACCATACCTATCCCCCCAAGATCTGGCTACAAAAATTAACCCTACCAAAATTAAGAGAGCAATTGCCTAAACAGAGTTACACCACTCTATTCTTCTTTATTTATTTTATTTATATCCCGCCGTCCCCACCGAAGCAGGCTCAGGGAGGCTCTAAATCCACTGAAGCCAATATGCAAAGAAGGGTGTAATTCTGTTTAGGATTATACTGTTAACGAACAAGATTGCTTTTCTACCATATGTTTCATGACTATATATTAGCGTCTTACAAAAAAATAACACTAGCTTTACCTCAATATGCTGGAACATATATGGATGATTGCATATTTTTCTCAATTGCATGATAGTGTTCATGAGAGTTTTGGCTCCTCCTTTTCCCTAAAAAAGTAAATCAGAAATGGTTATAAATTTGACTGACACAAGATCACACATTACAACAATAAACAGCTTAGTCTGTATATCTGGGCTTCTCAAATCTATATTATACAACATCATGATCATGGACATGTCTCCTTACAATATTCCTCCCCCCCTCCCCCAAACATGGTAGCCTTGAATTTTCTTTAGGGATTTTAAAGTACATCATGTTCCATCCTTTTCTACCAACCGTTGACATTCTGTGTCTAGAACATAATAACACCTCTTAGCTACATTAACCCAATTGTATCGGAGAAGGTTTGAATCAAGGCTTGTTTCTTCAATAGGACAGATTTTGGCTGGGAATTCTGTTCTAAGCAGTAAGAATTTCTCACCTTCTTGTCTTTCTCAGAGCCATCAGTAAGGAGGATTCCTTTGGCTTGCATGTGGCGATACAGAATTTTCTGAAGCGCTGACATATCACACTTAATAACATATTCAACCTAGCGTGATAAAACAAGTTAAAACATTAGTAAATAGGTTCATTGGTTAAGAGGGTCTTCAGAGGCTACCTCTCTTTCATGCTGTCCCTAACCATTTGACTATGGAGGACAATGATAGAGAAGAGAGTGGATTCTGTCACTACACAGAAGACTTTCTCTAAACCTTGACAGCGGAAAAACTGCCAGTGCTGTGACAGAAGTTAATGAGGTAAATTATGGAACCTGTATTTTTTACTGTTTACATCACAATATGTACAAGCAGTGAGAAGAAATGTATAAATGTTAGAAATAAATATATAAATATTTGATAAAGCTACAGAATAACTATTAGAGTGCTTACAGGTTCAAAGTGCTGCAAAAGTAGAAGGGTAAACCAAGACATCAAAATGCGGACAAGTGTCATATCGTAATGGAACCACAGAGAGCAGTAGAAATTATTGCAACTTTGAGTTAACTATACAACACACTGTAAGGTAGAGGGGTTCTATGGCTTCTGGAACACTGGCACTATGGCACCAATTTTTCCACAAAGCAAAACTTTTACACCTGCGTCCTTGTGCTGCTAATATTTGCTAATCACAACACATAGTTGTATCACGCTTGTTCTGAAAGGGTTAGGATTTTTTGGGTCCAGGGCCATATTTTTAATTGGCATTTTGCAACACTGTTAACCCAGGGTTCATTTAGGTGATAAGAAATATTCAACAAGGCTTTCCCTACACAAACCTTTTCTGGTAGCTGAGATTCAACTTCTTTCTTCAGCCTCCTTAGCAGGAAGGGTCGCAGAACTTTGTGGAGGCGCCGAATGATCAAAATAGTTTCCTCTTCATTTAAATCCACCTGCAGGAACGTAATGAATAAAAATTACATGATCTTTACAACAGAAAATTTGCAAGTTTCACCATTCTCCCCCGGTATAAATGGATTTATATTGTTTAAATCATGCCATGTTTCTATTCAGTTTAGAAGAATCTGAAGAGATTTTTTCTTTGAAGTACTTTAAAGCTGTAACATTGTTATGCTAAGGTAAAAAGTACACTGCAAGTATCATACAGATGTTACCCTGCATCTATTTAAATCTCTGTGGATTTAAATTTCAATAAAATAGACTAGTACCCTTTCTCCAGTCATGGCAAAGGGAGCATTGAACCACTGTTCAAAGGTGCTGCAGCTCTTGAAAATAGTTGGAAGGAGAAAGTTAAGAAGAGCCCAGAGTTCAGGCAGTTTATTCTGCAATGGAGTTCCAGTCAAGAGAATCCGTCTTGGAGCTACATAATGAGTATTCAACACCTGAGTCAGCTTGCAATGATGGTTCTTCATTCGATGACCTTCATCTACTATCATATACTTCCACCGAATCTAGAAAAGGACAAAATAGTTATCTACCTCAGCCTTTGAGGAAAGCTAAAATGATTCTCCATCTTAAAAAAAAAAACCCTGTGGGAATATGACTAGATCATACTCATGAGTTATTTGGAAAAATACATTGGAATCATTTGTTCAACTTTTGAGTAATATCAGAACTGGAAAATATCTAATGAAACTGAAGTGTGTCAAATTAATTTTTTTTCCCAGACAATACAAATAATAGTAGGTTAGACTACACCAATGCACTCTGGATATGCTTTCCTTGAAGACAGCATAGACCTTTCAGCTAGTTCAAAATGCAGACATCTAAACTAGCATATATATATATCCTGAGACTGGATGTCTATGCAGTCTCCCTTATAATTAATACCCAACAACCTCCCAAGATTAAAGTAAAGGTAATCCTCTGTGCAAGCACCAGACAATTCTGACGCGGGGTAACATTGCTTTCACAACATTTTCATGGCAGACTTTTTATTGGGTGGTTTGCCATTGCCTTCCCCAGTCATCTACACTTTACCCCCAGCAACCTTGGTATTCATTTTACCGACCTCGGAAGGATGGAAGGCTGAGTCAACCGTGGGCCAGCTACCTGAACCCAGCTTCTGCCAAGATCAAACTCAGGTTGTGAGCTGAGCTTGGACTGCAGTACTTCAGCTTATCACTCTGCGCCACGGGGCTCTTTAACAAGATTAAGGTGAGCTAATAAAGCCCTGCTATGGGTCCTATATTTCAGATGCTATATTCTCAGCCAAGATGAGTCTCTCTATGTGGTGCCCCCAGAATTCAGGTACGCCATCCCTCACTCATCTAGCTTTGTTACAGTGCAATCATAGGTTCTAGGTTCACTGAAATCACTGGGCTTCGACTGCAGTTATTCTGCACTGTTAGCCTCCTATGAAAACAAAGAACTTTTATTCCCCTGAGAATTTGGAAGCTAGCCTCTTAAATTGCTGACTGCTGCTGATTATATTTTCAGATTTTTTTATGATTTATTGTTTCATGTCTTTTAGGTGAACGGTTTTAAGAACACTAGTGTGAAAATGGTATGTTATTACTGTAAATACATAAACAGATTGCAGTAGTGCAGTTCTGGTCGCCGCACCTCAAAAAGGATATTATAGCATTGGAGAAAGTTCAGAAAAGGGCAACTAGAATGATTAAAGGGCTGGAACACCTTCCCTATGAAGAAAGGTTGAAACGCTTAGGGCTCTTTAGCTTGGAGAAACGTCGACTGAGGGGTGACATGATAGAGGTTTACAAGATAATGCATGGGATGGAGAAAGTAGAGAAAGAAGTACTTTTCTCCCTTTCTCACAATACGAGAACTCGTGGGCATTCGATGAAATTGCTGAGCAGACAGGTTAAAACGGATAAAAGGAAGTACTTCTTCACCCAAAGGGTGATTAACATGTGGAATTCACTGCCACAGGAGGTGGTGGCGGCCACAAGCATGGCCACCTTCAAGAGGGGGTTAGATAAAAATATGGAGCAGAGGTCCATCAGTGGCTATTAGCCACAGTGTGTATATGTGTGTGTGTGTGTGTGTGTGTGTGTGTGTATATATATATATATATATATATATATATATATATATATATATATATATATATATATATATATTTGGCCGCTATGTGACACAGAATGTTGGACTGGATGGGCCATTGGCCTGATCTAACATGGCTTCTCTTATGTTCTTAGTGTAGTAACTGGATGGGCCATGCGGCCACAAGCATGGCCACCTTCAAGAGGGGGTTAGATAAAAATATGGAGCAGAGGTCCATCAGTGGCTATTAGCCACAGTGTGTGTATGTGTGTGTGTGTGTGTGTGTATATATATATATATATATATATTTGGCCGCTGTGTGACACAGAATGTTGGACTGGATGGGCCATTGGCCTGATCTAACATGGCTTCTCTTATGTTCTTAGTGTAGTAACTGGATGGGCCATTGGCCTGATCCAACATAGCTTCTCTTATGTTCTTATGTAGCAACTGAGAACTGGTGGATGATTTTAATTGATTCTCCCCTCCTGCTCCTGACCTCTGATCCCTCATTTGTTGTTCTATGAGCAGCATTTAGAGGGCATTTGGGTCTGCAATAGAACAGAAAAGGTGAGGATGTCATGCTTCATAGACACAAATCTCCCGTCTACAGAAATTCTCCATGGTGTCCAAGCCATGGTATTTTTAACATTCCAAGATAGTGAAGTGAGAAAATGCACATACAGGAAATTAAAGGAAAATTGCTCTCTGTCCTCTAGGGCTTGAATCCTATGACTTCCTTCTGCTGAGAACTCTTACTCTAATGGAGGAAACCTTGCGATGTTTTTTCCACCAGAGTAAGGCTCCTCAGTTACAATGCAGTCCTATGTAGAATTATATTCTTCAATAGACTTAGCAGGGGGATTCTGGTTAGGACAGCACTGTCATTGCAAAGTATATGCGGTCTAAAACTTTCTGGGTCAGCAATAACTGAAGAGTTCTGAGCAAGATGGACCACCGTTCTGTCTAACTACCACTTTTCTATTCATATCAGCTTTTAGACACTGATAGCTACAGCTACAGAAAATGCTGCTTAGAACCCTATATATAATGAACACAGCCAAATTAACAGCCTCCTCAAATAAGACTAATTTTTCCCTGGCACATGTTCACGGCATAATGCTAAGACATTTATGCAATAGATTCAGTTTAAGGTAAGAAAAAAAAGAAGAGCTCTAAATTCAGCTTTTGTAACATATGTTTCACATAAATTCAAGTCCATTTAAAACAATGAACAAAGTACAGTTGGTCTTAAAGTTTTAAAAACTTCCTTCCAATTCACCCAATTCTTGAACTAAAAAAACCTACTATACACCAAGACAATCACATTAACAACATTCCCTTGGTAGAAGCAAAGGAATCATCAGGTATCATTCCAGGAAATTTCAGCTTCCAGAATGACACGAGTAATACAGCAGAATCAGAGCAGCTGTTGGAATGCAAGTCTTTTAAACACATTGCTAATTAAAAGAGTGGAAATACCATACAAAGCGCAAAAGAATGACGAGACGAATCCTAAACTACACTGTTAGTATTTTATTAAGCAAGCCCAAAAGTCTCATTAGAAGCTTCCAGACCAAGTAAAATAGTCTTTGTGTCTAGAATGTGCACATTTTCTTTAAGGCTAGCCTAGAGAAAGAGAAAGCAGTAAGAGACCTGAATTTAAAAAGGTGATTTTTAGTGAGCATATGAAATCTTATTAAGAAATGTCCATGCACTGATGTTTGATAAGTGAGCTTGGGGTTATATATCTAAACTCAAAGTGAGCTCCATTTCCTCTGCATTTTAAATACCATCATTTCCACTGAAGCAACAGTTCCTAAAAGATTTGCCCCCACATTTTAGAGTCTATTAAATTATTTAAGAGATATTTAGATCAAAGGAGTTCTCTCTAGCTATTTGGGTTTAACGCACAACTGATAATGACCACAAAAGATTTCAGTCTAGTGTCTATTATCTTTCCACATCTGGAAAGTGGCTACACAGTCTGACTCCTTTTTTTAAACCATGCTCATCTCTCCTCAGAAACAAAGAACTACAGAAGAGCTGTGGATAAAAATGGAATAGCAGGGTTCCAGGATAAATGTTATTAGGCAGAATGATGGAGAAATGGCTGTGCAGTATTGATGGGATCCACAGGTAGCAAAACCGTTCTCTCATCTGCAATCCTGAAAGTGCCACGGCAGGAGAGGAGAATCTGAATGGGCTGGAAGAAAGGCCTAACACCTCAATTCAGGCGAAGAAAAACATGGAACTGGCTTTAAAAAAACAACAGTGATCATGGATGCTGTACCAGGAGTCTTTCTGCCAGGTAGAATTCTAGCTACAGGGTGGGGTAGGGGAAGATGGAAGGGATGAAAGCATGTCATTAAGAAGACTCAGAAATACAATGCTACCTTAGCAAGAATGTGTTTGTCCTTTATTATATACTCGTAAGTGGTCAAAAGGACATTAAATTTTCCACTACGAAGCTGAGGAACAAGAGATCGACGCATGGCAGGTGTGCCCTGGATGAGAAAAGAAACAAAACATTTTCAAATTATACATCAGCAGAACAAGGATATATGAACAAAGCACTCCGCATTAGGCACATGTAACAAAATAACACTAACATGTTTGCGACAATTCTAAACCCTTCACAGATGAGGGCGAAGATTTACATATATAAGCAGAGTTCAGGGCAGCTAACAACAAATATATATATGCAACTCTGCTTAGGATGGCACTGCAAGACATCCACCCTGCTATAGACATAATAACTTTGTCCTCACAAATAGTAGACAGAACTCTTTGCTCAAATATTTATACAACAGGCAGTCTCCTGTGTCTATACCTGCTTGCCTTCATAAGGATAGTCATGACTGAACTAGCATTCAGGAATACGGAAATGTACATTATTTATCATTTCTATCACTCCCATCAGAATGCTTGGAATATGAACATTTTCTACTGCTGGATGTCATAATGGTCTATTACAGTAAATTTACTGATCAAGCAATTTTAAGTGCACCAAGAGAAGAGGGGGAAAACTATACACTCAGTTTTTTATCTCTTATGTAAAAAAAATCCAACCTTGTAAGAAATTTTCACCACAGAAGGGGCCCATTTATCAAATTCATAAGTCCAGTTGGATAAAGTCCTATGTGAAAGAGTAAGAATATGAAACTTATTAAAAACTAATTTTCTAATAAACTTATTTAGAGCAGCTTTTGATAGTAACAGATATTAACAGTTACAATTTCTACAGCCCCATTTTAAAACCACAACATTAAAACATGCAGGCTTCATGGAACCTTTTATAATCACGGCAGGGAAAGCTGGTTAGGTTTCAGCTCAGTTTTTCTTGCTCAGTTTGTTTCAGGCCAGTCAAATGAACTGCTTTAACTGTTATCCAGCGTGGTGTGGTGTAGTGGTCAGAGTGCTCTGTCCTCTAGGGCTTGAGTGAGTGACATATGGATTTAAATCCCCAGCATGCCATGAAGCTTCAATCATTCAGTCTAATCTACTTCATAGGCCAGTGCCAGTTAACATTGTCTTCCCAAGCCCTGCTTTCTTTGCTCCAGCAGACAGGGCTTTTTCAGTGATGGTGCCATGCTTTGCAACACCTTCCTCCTTGAGGCTTATCTGTAGCCTACCTTGCTTTTATTTCGATTGCCAAGCTTTCTTTTTACACAGACTTTTAACAGAGTTTTCCTTTTTGTAGCTTTTACGGTCTGCTTCTGGACCACAGACTCTTCTATGAATATCATTTAAGACTTCTCAGTTTAGTTTTATGCTATTTTATGTCTCTGACTTGGTTACATGAAGATGATGATGATATTGGATTTATATCCTGCCCTATATTCTGCATCTCAGATTATTAGAGTGGTCACAATCTCCTTTACCTTCCCCCTCCCCACAACAGACACCCTGTGAGGTAGGTGAGGCTGAGAGAGCTCTTACAGCAGCTGCCCTTTCAAGGACAACTCCTAAGAGAGTCATGGCTGACCCAAGGCCATTCTAGCAGCTGCAAGTGGAGGAGTGGGAAATCAAACCGGGTTCTCCCAGATAAGAGTCTGCACACTTAACCACTACACCAAACTGGCTCTCTCCATTACCCCAAATTGGCTCTCTGTTGGTTTTGCTTTTATTTATGAAAAAAAACACAGTGTAGTATGTAGGTAAGTACAACACCTATGATTTATTTTTTTATATCTTTGCTGAAGGCCAATTTTTTTTACTGAGAACGGAACCAACAAGAAGTCACTTCTTAGGCTTGTTTGTGAAATAATGTAGTCAAGGCAACACGAGATGCAAAACCTCTGTGCGTATTGTAAGATTGCATGTATATTTTGAAATACAAGTTTGAAAAAAAAATTGTTTAAAACATTGAAGGTTCAAAATTTAACAACAAAAATATGTTTGGTTTTGGAGAGGGCAATGCTATCATTCCTCTCTCTGCCTGCTACGGAGTTGGTATAAGCAGAGCTACATCTGACTTCAAGGTGCAACTCTGCTTAGGATGGCACTGCAAGACATCCACCCTGCTATTTTGTTGTTTTCTTTCCACCTTATTTGAGTACCAAAGTGATTTCAAATCTCCAGTAATCTAAATAGTGCAGCCACAATATATTATGGTAGATTTACTGTCAGTTTTATTATTCATTCTGATAGCAACATTTGATTCCAAGGGGCAGAAAGTAGTCATCCTTTATCATATAAACAAAAGAAAACCCCCCAACGGACATAGTGGTATAAATCAATGTTGTCAAACAAGATAAAAATTTTAACAGAATTAAAACAGGTTGCTTACCTGTAACCGATGATCTTCGAGTGGTCATCTGTGCATTCACACTGATGGCATATAGTGCACCTGAGCCGATCCCAATCGGTACTTCAAAGCCTATAGAAAAAAGATTTTCACACCTGTCCCACTGGGCATGCGCGGCTCCTCACTGCGCATGCCCACCAGGACAGGCACGAGGATCCCACCAATTCCTTCTGACCACTCTAAACTGTAGAGAACCGACAGCAATGGGGAAGGAGAGCGGGTAGTGTGAATGCACAGATGACCACTCGAAGATCATCAGTTACAGGTAAGCTACCTGTTTATCTTCTTCGTGGCCTCTGTGCTTCACACTGATGAAAGACTAACAAGCCATGAGACCTACCTGGAGGTGGGTGCTGGGAATCGCTGCTTGCAGCACTCCCACACTCACTGCGGCACATTGATGCCTCCGAACGTCCAGAGTGTAGTGTCGCACGAAAGTATGAGGCGTAGCCCACATAGCTGCCTGGCAGACATCCTGCAATGGCACTCCGTTGAGGAATGCTGTAGACGAAGCCACTGCCCTGGTGGAGTGCGCTCGCACAGGTCCTGGTAGAGGCCTTTTAGCTTGTAAGTAGCAAATATTTATGATCTCCACAATCCACTTCGATAAGCGCTGGGAGGAGATGCCCTTCCCAAGCGTACTGGAAGCGTATGATACAAACAGTGAAGTAGACTTCCTGGACCCTTTAGTGCGATGTAGATAAAAGGAGAGTGCCCGCCATACATCTAATGTATGCATGCGACGTTCCTCAGCAGTCGTAGGGGTAGGGAAAAAAGTGGGCAGATTGATGTCTGCAGCTAGGTGGAATCTGGACACAGTCTTAGGAAGGAAGTCCAAATATGGGATTAGGCGGACCCCACTGTCCGAGAAAGAGATATGAGGCGGGTCACAGCACAGAGCTCTAAGCTCACCCACCCTCCTGGAGGAGATGATTGTGACTAGGAATGCATTTTTCCACACCAGGAGATGGGGGAGAGGAGTTCACCATAGGCTCAAAGGGAGGCAAAATGAGGCGGTAAAGCACTAACGGGAGGTCCCAAGGGGTAGCCGGGCGTCTATGCACTGGGATGAGGCAGGTAAGGCCCTTCAAAAATTTCTTAACTGACAGGTGAGCAAAAACTGACACTCCATTGACTAAGTCATGAGTGATAGATATAGCTGCCAGATACACGTGAACGGAGAAATGAGCGAGACCTCCATCTAGTAAAGCAAGTTGAAAACTAAAGATCGACAGCAGTGGCGTGTCTTTTAAGGAGGCTGGCAGCATGTTCTTATGTTTCAGGAAGGCTCTCCACCTGCACTCATAGGAACGTCTGGTCGTAGGACGTCTACTGTTCAGGAGAACGTGGTCAATACACTCCCGGATGGACATCATCGCAGCTGCCATGCCGTGAGTTTCAGGTGTGGGACGTTGTAATGCAGGAGGCGACCCCCGTGAGCCACCAACAGATCCAGTTCCAGTGGAAACAGATGGAAGTGCTGGGCAGACAAGTGCGGGAGGACCAGGAACCATGGTTGCCGTGGCCACCAGGGAGCGATTAATATCCCGGTGGGTCTCTGTGCTTGGACCTTGGCAACTACTCCAGTCAGCAGGGGAGGGGGGAGAAGAGGAAGAGGTGCTTCCCTCCCCATGGGTAAAGTAGGCCGTCCTAAGGATAGGGGATCGTGACCTCCCCTGGAGCAGAAGTTCGGACATTTCGCATTGCCCCTGGTAGCAAAGCCGTCTATGTCTGGACGGCCCCACTCGTTGAAGAGGGAGCTGAGATACTTCCAGTTGAGCTCCCACTTGTGGAAAGCAGAGTTCCCCCTGCTCAGGGCGTCTGCTATAGTGTTCTGAATGCCTGGGAGGTGCGTTGTCACTGGATGGATACTCCATTGAAGGCAGTCCTCCCAAATGCAGGTGGTCAGCTGGCAGAGACCATCCCTCCCTTGTTTGTTCATGTAGTAGAGGGTGGTGGTATTGTCTGTCAGGAAGGAAACCACACAGCCGAGGTGGAGGCGGCGAAAAGAATGTAGGGCACACTGTATTGCTAAGAGCTCCAGGTAGTTGATGTGATGATTCCGGAGGTGAGACTCCAAGGGCCGCTGACACAGAGGCCACTCAGGTGAGCTCCCCAGCCCCATAAGGAAGCATCTGTCATCACCACTGTGGATGGAGCTGGTAACAGAAATGGAGCACCCTGAAGTAGGTTGCGGCTCTGCTCCCACCAGGTTAGGGAGGTCAAAACATGGGTTGGTAGCGTCAGACGTTGAGACTGTGGATGACGAGTCGGCTGAAACACCCACACGAACCACAATTGTAGTGATCGCATACAAAGACGGGCGTGAAGAAGCACAGCCATGGTGGCTGCCATCAGTCCCAGAAGTCATTGTATCTGGAGCGCTGAAGCATCACCCTGTCCCTTGATCTGAGAGATGAGGTTGATCAGTGCTTCCACCTGCTCCTGAGGGAGAAAAACTCAGCAAAGGCGAGTGTCC
Organism: Heteronotia binoei; assembly: GCF_032191835.1. Lineage (NCBI taxonomy): Eukaryota > Metazoa > Chordata > Lepidosauria > Squamata > Gekkonidae > Heteronotia > Heteronotia binoei. Next base: position 61,750,005 of record NC_083226.1, read on the forward strand.
AGAATGGCTCCTATGAACCGAACTCTCGTGGATGGGACAAGGTGTGATTTCAGTGTATTGACCTGGAGCCCCAGGTCTCTGAGAAGTTGTAAAATGGTGTCAAGGTGTAGCTGTAGGGTGTCCGCTGCTGGGGCCACTACCAGCCAATCGTCTATACAGGGAAAAATTATGTTCCCCTGAAAGTGAAGGTAAGCTGCAATGACTACCATTGTCTTCGTAAAGACCTGGAGGCCAGTTGAGATCCCGAAGGGGAGTGAGGTTGTTGGAAACACCGGTTCCCTATGGCAAAATGCAGGTACTGCTGGAAGTGGGGGTGGATAGTAATAAGGAAGGACCAGGGTAGCCATCCATGCATCCCGTTCCAGCAGTGGGAGGATGTGTTGAAGAGATGTCATGCAGAACTTCTTGTAGACAATGAAGTCATTTAAGGCCCGAAGATCTAAGATGGGCCGAAAGCCCCCATCCCGTTTGGGGACAGTAAAATAACAGGAGTAAAACCCCGAGGCAGGGGGAACCGATTCTATGGCCTCTTTTGATATGAGATTTGTGACTTCCTGCACTGTTTTGTGACTTCCTGCACGGCGCAGGTGCACTATATCCCATCAGTGTGAAGCACGGAGACCACGAAGAAGATTAATAACTAACTTTGAAGAAGCATTATCAATTCTGTTAAGACTAAACATAATGAAGTTCTTTCCTGCAGATGCCCAACTGAAACTAACAGTGCAGTTCTAGGGCCACTTTCCTGGGAGTAAAATCCACTAAGCAGACTTCAGTAGGATTCTGAGCAGAACTGTTTAGGATTCCTCCCTAAACCCATGGGAGAGTACATATCTGTATGTATACATACTTGCGCTGAAAGTCATACATGTTTGCATGCATATATGTTTGCATTTAAATCCAGAGCCATGGGGAAAATGCAAAGACTGCTGGTTAGCTAGTAGCTGAAGATAGCAATTGAGACACCTAGGCAATCAAGAGTGCTGTACTGGGGGAGAGGGGGATGGAACTGTCTTTTCAAAGAAATTCCTTAAATAACTTTAAGGGAAATGTTATTCATTCCATATAAGACAGAAAATTTTCTTTCTTGCAATCACAGCAGGAACAAGCTATAGTGACTAAGTGATACTGTAAAGCTTGCCTACTAAGTGCTTTTATCAACCATCTGGTCAGCAATGCCAGATAATCCATGTGGGAAGAGGAGGAGATAATCACAGACTAAATCCAGAGTATACACTCTGCTCAGCCCCTCTATATGCTTCATCTAGCCATTAAGTGAAAAAGTACACCCTGTTAATGAGCCAATCTGCATAGCATAAAAAATATCATTAGGAGGAGTTCATCAACTTACGAGAGGGGAACAATGATGAGATAGGGGCCATTGAGCCTTTTGTGCTCCATCAGATAAGTGATGAGTGCAATAGTCTGTATGGTCTTTCCAAGCCCCATTTCATCAGCTAAAATTCCATTCAAATTATTATTATACAGAGAAACCATCCATTCAAGACCCTGGATCTGAAATGAAGAGATTGCTTCAGTTATCGAGTATCCATGCCCACTATGATAGTTCAAGCAAACCTTTTAACATCTCTGATCTGGTACTAGGTGCTTCTCAGCTGAGTACAATGGAAAAGGCAATATTAAAAGTTCCCTACACAAGGGAACATAGACCCGAGTATATATAACATTTGCTCCTAAAACTGATTAAGAATTTGGGCATAACCCTCCTCTCTTTAATGTGACACTCACTGAACTATACTTCAGACTCAACAATTCATACATGCCTTAGTTTTAGATTTTTCTTCCGTCTCCTTTTAGAACAGCCCTACCCTTCATATTGCATGTGGCAACAAACCTATCCTAAATATTCTTCATACATTAAACAGAGTTTGAAGCCATGATTTCAAGAAGATTTGCAAACTCTGGTTAAGGACGAACCTGAATAACATTAAATGGTTAGTATCACTGCAGGTGCAATGGTAAATTGTGATTAAGAGGGGTAAGGGAAGGTAAACCAAATTCACAGAAGAGGGGAAGGAGAAAAAACATTTTTAAAATTGAGGCTGACTCCTGATTTGCAAGCCATGGACTGAAGGGAGCCAGCTTCATGTCTACAGTAGACCTCAGTCAGTTATGGAGACGATGTTTAGGAGAGGAAGTACTCTGAAAGGCAGGCATATGGTTCACGCCACCATCCTGCATTGTGATTGGAATAAATGCATAAGTATATAGCTGAGAGGGAGTTCACACAGCATTTTTGCTTACAGGCAGACTACAAGCCAAGGCGTTCTCAAAAAAACCAGGTTGCTTACCTGTAACTGATGATCTTCGAGTGGTCATCTGTGCAGTCACACACATGGGTCTTGCCGCAGGCAACGGATCCATACCTCGGAGTCTCCAATAGCTCGCCTAGAGCGTTTTTTGGCACGCTCTCCCGCTCGCCCTGGGGAGCAGGCATCGACTGCGCATGCCTAGAGCGAGCAGGAGGTGCCCCTCCCACTCAGTTTCTTCCAGCCGCTACTGACAGTCTACAAAGGTAAAAAACAGAGCAGAAAAAGCCAGCAGAGGGGAAGACTGGATGGGCGTGTGTGACTGCACAGATGACCACTCGAAGATCATCAATTACAGGTAAGCAACCTGTTTATCTTCATCGTGGTCTCTGTGCAGTCCCACACATGGGTGACTAGCAAGCTGAAAGTCAAAAAGGAAGGTGGTGCTGGCAAGAAAAAAAAACATTTTCATGGTTACAACATATGCATGCACTCACCTGGGGTGATTTCAGTGGAAGATGGACCTGAGGACCGCTTGGCCGAAGGAGGCGTCCCGTCTGACACAAACGTCTAAAGCGTAGTGGGAGACGAACGTGGATGGTGAGGACCATGATCCAGCAGAGCAAACGTCCTCTAAGGAGACGCCCTCCAGAAAGGCCAAGGAGGTTGAGATTGCTCTAGTCGAGTGAGCCTTAAGACCCTCAGGTAAAGGTTGGTTAGCAACTTAGTAGCACAACCGGATTGCAATGGATACCCACTTAGAAAGTCTCTGGGTAGAAATTTTGCAACCTCTTTGAGGATTGCCGTAGGCCACAAACAAGTTAGGGTCCTTACGGAAAGGTTGTGTACGAGAGAGGTAAAAAGACAAAGCTCTTCTGGCATTGAGAATGTGTAGAGCTCTTTGTCCAGAGTCCTTAGGAACACGAAAAAACGTGGGCAATGAAGTAGAAGTTGAAAGATGAAATTTCAATACAACCTTGGGTAAGAAAGCAGGATCCGCTCTCAGGACCACCTTGTTCCTATGAAAAACTGTGTAAGGTGGGTCAGAGCAGAAAGCACACAAATCACTGGCACGCTTGCCAGAAGTGAGCGCAATCAATATGGCAGTCTTCCAAGAAAGAAGATTGAGGTCCACAGTAGCCAAGGGTTCAAACAGGGGTTTCATAAGTTGTGCAAGAATGACAAACTCCAAACTGGCACAATCAGTTTGATAGGAGGGTGAAGGTGCAACATGCCCCTGAGGAATGATTTGGACAGTCTATGGGAGAAAACAGTCTGACCATCAATAGGCTTATGGAAGGCTGAGATGGCTGAAAGGTGAACCTTCAGAGAGGAATAGCTGAGACCTGAAACCTTTAGAGACAGAAGGCATTCCAGGATCGAAGGGAGAGGTACAGACTGTGGATCAAGTTGTTGAGAAGACGCAAAAGAACAGAAACGCTTCCACTTGCATTGGTATGAGTGCCTGGTAGAAGGTTTTCTGGCATTTAGGATAACTTCTGCGACCCCTGGTGGTAAAATCAAAGCCGAATTCTCCATGTTGTGAGTTGCAGGATTTGGGGATTGTGGTGCCATACTTGGTCGTGATTTTGGGTGGAGATCGTCTGCCAAGGGAAGGCGGCGGTAGGTGTGATTCAACATCTGGAGTCTCATGAACCACGGTTGCCATGGCCACCATGGCGTTATCAGTATGCAATCTGTACTGTCCCGAATGATCTTGAGTAGGGATCGAGTAATTAGAGGAGTTGGGGGGAAAAGGTAATGAAGTGGACCAAGTGTGAAGGAAGGCATCATTGCCTCTCCTGGAGTAAAAGAGGGGGCATTTCGAATTGTCCTTCGTAGCAAAGACATCTATCCGTGGAAACCCGAAGCGATGCAGGTAACGTGGATTGAGAGACCATTCGTGGTCGTCTATGCGAATCTTGCTGAGAGATTGGCCAACACATTCTCTATCCCTGGCAGGTGAATGGCAGTCAGGTAGATGTTTTTGATGCACCACTCCCAAAGGACTATAGCTATGCGGTACAGACAGACAGACCTGGTCCCGCCCTGCTTGTTCACATAAAAAACTGTGGCCATATTGTTGGTTGTGATCTGAACATGTTGGTCAGTTACAGACAGAAGAAAGGACTGAAGAGCCCTGTGAACAGCAATAAGTTCTAGGCAGTTTATATGCATAGCCCTCTCTGGTGCAGTCCACAGACCCCTAACAGTCTTGTCCTCTAAGTGGGTTCCCCATCCTCACTTGGAGGCATCTGTAGTCACGATGACAGAAGGAGGAGGAAGGACAAAAGGCATTCCTCAGAGTAGATTGTCTGGTACTGTCCACCAGAAAAGGGAGAGTTGAACTTTCTGAGGTACAGTGAGAACAGTATTCTGAGGTTGTACGTGTGGATGGTAGGCACGAACAAACCAAGGCTGGAGTGGCCGCATACGTAGTCTTGCAAAGCGAAGAACGGAGGTTGTTGCGGCCATGAGGCCCAGAAGACATTGAATGGTGATTGCAGGTTGTGTTGGAGCAAATATGACCTCCTGGGCCAAAGACAGAATAGTCTGGGCGCGATCCATGGGAAGATAGACAAGGTGAGGGGAGGTGAAGGGACGAGCACCTATGAACTGTAGGTCCTGTGTTGGGGTAAGGTGAGACTTGGTAGCATTCACACACAGGCCCAAGGAGGCGAGAAGAGAGAGGGTTGTTTTGAGATTCTTCGCCAGTTGATGTGCTGTCGGGGCGATAAGCAACCAGTCGTCTATGTACGGGAACACAGGAATGTTGCGAAGACACAGGGCAGCTGCCACCACTGCCATGCATTTCGTGAACACCCTCGGGGCAATGGACAGCCCGAACGGAAGTGATCGATACTGGAAATGATGTTGTCCCATGGCAAAGCGAAGATATTTGCGGTGCTGAGGTCTGATGGTTATGTGGAAATAGGCATCCTGGAGATCCAGGGAGGCCATCCATGAATCCTGCGGAATTAAAGGTAGGATGGATTGGACGGAAATCATTCTGAATTTCTTGTAGACTATCCACTTGTTTAGTCTCTTGAGATCCAGAATGGGTCTTTTGCCCCCGTCCCTCTTGGGAACTAGGAAATATCGTGAGTAGAAGCCTGTCCCTTGATGGTGATGAGGAACAGGTTTTATCGAATTTTTTTGGAGCAAGTCCACAATCTCTTGTTTGAGATGAGGGGACGGCGGGGTAACAACGAAATGGTGATGGCGAGGTGGCAAAACGAACTCAATGGCGTAACCTGGGCGAATTATGGTGAGCACCTAAGAGTCCATGGTGATTGAGCTCCAAGTTGGATAGAACGGGAAGAGTCGTGTGTGATAAAGAGGATCCAGCTGTTGAGAAGGGTACAGAGGGAAGTCAAAGAGACTGCTTGGCTGGCTGGGTAGACTTCTTGGTCTGCTGAGAGCGTGACTTCTGGTGGAAAGGTTGTTTTTGTTGAAGAGTTTTCCTCTTCCAGTACTCAGATTGTTTAAGAGAGCGTTGACACCTCTGAAAAGATGGTCTCCAAGGTCTAGGCCGGTTGAACTGTTGTGAGGCTATCTGAGAGACCCCAAGGCGTTTTGCCCTCTTGCGGCCGTCATCTACAGAAGTGAGGACATCATCGGTGGAGGCATGAAAGAGGCCAAGGCCATCAAAGGGAAGAGCTTCGATTTTCTGTTTTATGTCCGGTTGCAGATTTGTGGATCTGAGCCAAGCGTGCCGTCGAGTGCCACAGAAGATGCAAAAACCCTAGACGAATAAGAAACAACATGCCTGATAAAATTTATTTGCTGTTTGGAAACTCTTGAGAGCTCGTAGACTAAGTTGGATGTGACCCTCTGAGAAGTTTCGGGGAGAGAAGGGATGAGAGATATAAATTGGTTGGCAAGATTGAAGGTATAGGCAGAGAAATAAGCCAGGTAATTGTTAACCTTTGAATTAGTAGACGCAAGATTGTAGATTTTACGAGCCAGGGTCTCCAACTTCCAGCCCTCATGATCAGGTGTAGGGCGTCTAGAAGGCTTGGCTTTAGTTGCAGAGTGTACGATGATGGAATTTGGAGCTGGATGTGAGGCGAAAAATTTGGATTCTGGAGCATGTACCCTGTACAGGGAATCAAAGCGCTTCGAGGTAGGTGGAATGGAAGCAGGTTTGTCCCAGGCCTCACAAAGTCCCTCCAAATGCACTGGCAGCATAGGTAGGAGTGACCCTGACGGGAAATCCGCTTGAACCAGATTGTGGACTACACCCGAAACCTTGGGTGAATCCGAAGGGAGAGTCACATTCAAGGCCTCAGCCATAGTGGTGATCAGATTAAGGTAGGCTTATGAACCGTCAGATGGAGAGAGACGGGTTGGATGCATAGTATCAGAACCAGGAGAGCCAGGAGGGTTTTTGGAGTCAGAGAAGCCAGAACTGTCCTTGTCAGATTCGGATTCCTCTGGTTTGGGTGGAGAAGCTAAAGGCTTGGTAGGTGCAGACGCATATACAGGGTCCTCGGAAGGAAGAGATTTTGAATGTGATGACAAAGCGGTCGAAGTCATGGCCAATGCTGAAAACATAGTGGTGCAAGCTGTGGCATGGGCTCGAGGCATATAAGACTCACGAAGAGGTTCACGGTCTCAAGAAGAGAGATACTCCAGGTCTCGGGTTCGAGAAGGCTCATGGTACCGAGGCGATTCGAAGTCACTAAGTCGAGCCATTGACACTTCACGGTCTCTGTGGGGCACAATGTCCAGTTCACGGTACCGAGAGCACTGGAAAACTTCCTCCGAGGGGGAATGGGAGTAGCGATGGTAGACTTGACGGTGACGAGAAAATGGAGATCTGGAGACTGAGGAGTACTCATATCAACCTGTTTGGTAATAATCCCGGTAGTCACGGTAGACTGGTGAACGTGAACGGAAATCACGACGTCAAGCCAGTGAGCGAGAGCGGACATGTTGGGTGGAAACTTATGTCGAAGACTCCCGGTATAGAGGGGAAACTCCAATGTCCCGAAAAGAACCTGCTTGATGCAGAGACCAGGGATGCTCTTGAGGAAGGGTCAGAGGATCCGAACGCGCGTCGGGTTCGAGGATGTCAAACGGCATGACACTATGGACCAAGGGTGAACGAGACCGAACCGGAATGACCTCGACTGGAGCTGGAGAATGAGGAGTGAGATGAAGCATGTCTGAAATGACGTCGGAAGGCGCCGAGAGCTCTAGTAGAACTAGCGGTTGGGTTGAGACCAATTGGGTGGAAACCGTAGCCATAGTTGTCGAGATGGTAGCTGTCGAGGTGGTAGCCCTCGGAAAAGTCGTCGGAGTCGACCTTGTCGGATCGCAAGATTTCTTTGGAGCCAAGGCTGATTAATCGGTTTGGTGAGACTTCTTCGAAGACTTATGGCCGGTGTCAGAGTTCTTGGATGCTCTCTTGTCAGACTTATGCTTCTTGAGGGGTTGAGGAGCAGCCGAATCTCCCACTTGGTGTGGGGGAGGTGGCGAATCAGAGCTGGGCATGGCCCGGAGAGATTTTTCAAGCAGAAAACTTTGGCGTCTAGCCGCTCGATTTTTTTCGCACCTCTTTACCGAAGCTGGCGCAGTGGGGGTAAGAGCTTCAACCAAGCAAAAAAGACAGTAAGAGTCTCCGTCTGAAGTAGGGATTTTAGATTCACACCTCCGACACTTTTTTAAAGTAATTTTCCCCTCCATACGCTCCGGACAAGGGAGGGGAAGGGAAGCGGGAAAATAAAGGGAAAGGAAAGCGCAGAAACAAGGGCTTTTTATTTTATTTTATAAGGACGAAAAAGACAGGGCAGAAATGGAGATAAAGAGAAAAAAAGAATACGATACCACAGGCAGGAGAAGACGAGCTGAGGAGAGAGGAACGCAGCAAAGTAGGTGTTGTCCAGGCAGTGGAAAGGAAGAAACTGAGTGGGAGGGGCGCCTCCTGCTCGCTCCAGGCATGCGCAGTCGATGCCTGCTCCCCAGGGCAAGTGGGAGAGCGCGCCAAAAAATGCTCTAGGTGAGCTATTGGAGACTCCGAGGTATGGATCCGTTGCCTGCGGCAAGACCCATGTGTGGGACCGCACAGAGACCACGATGAAGATCTGCAGGTTTATTTATTTATTCTATGACTTATATCCCGCCCTTCCCATAAAATGGCTCAGGGCGGCTCACAACAAACGATAAAACAATAAACAAAGTGCAAAATTATTACAATTAAAAAGTCAAAGCATTTAAAAACCTTAAAATCTTAATTAAAAGTTTAAGAAATGAATGCTTTTAAATCAGAAAGTTCTTGCACATGTGTGGTCTGGCAGCTCAGGAGAGATGGGGAGGCAATATTAAGTTCTTTAAGATACTGAATGCGGAGAATAGAGAGCCTCAATTACTACATTCTAGCATATTTGGTGAGACTGAAATGTTGTGTTTTGATCTTTATTAGGGAGCCTCATTATGCCACACTTTAAGAGCCCCTGATTTAAAGACGCACTGAAAGGGGTTATAATAAATGGAAATGTTTGAAAATATGAAAGCAGCCTCCAACTGGATGCTTACCTGATAATGTTTTAGTGTGCCATTAATAAGAAGAGAAGACTGCTTCTCCACTCTCTCCGTGACTGCATGAGCCACTGTATAGTAAGACTGAGACCCTCTGGCGCTATACTGAATGCTGTATTCATCATCCACATCTTGTTTGGCTGTCCTTCAAAGCAAGTAAACAGACTGATTTAGAACTTCATGTTACTAAACAGTTTTAAATGTTAGCAAGCATTCCTCATAAACTACAAAAATATATATGGTACAAAACAGGTTCCTTCATGGAGGGAGCAGGCATTTCAAATTAGACTCACTCAATAATTTGTTTAGCATCTCGCTCAGAAACATCTTCACTGTTTGGATCCAGGTGGATCTTCTCATCTGTCTCTTGCCTACTTGAGTCTTCATCATCATCCTGCAGGAAAGAACAGCCCAGGTGCCATAACTACAGCATTAGTCAGAACTAGTTAAAAGCAAAATTATATTTTTCATGATAATTTGTATTTTTTATTTAAACAATTGTGTCTTAACAAACAGTGCTATCATTGTCATAATGTTTCTGTTAGTTTTATAGGCACTCTGTATCAGAATTTTCAAAACATTGTAAGATCTTTCTTGCTTCCCCCATTTTTAAAATAAGGAGAATTTTTTTTCATATGTTCCAGACACCTGTCATGGGGTATTACATTTTGAGAGAGTTTCTTCAGATCATAATCTAAGGGGGGGGGGGAATACTTATACAGTGCCATATGTCTGCTTGCATGCCTGTCCCCTCCCCCCCCCTCTATATAAAATATGACAATTTTTCATTAAACCCCCCCCCCCCCAAATCCAAGCATATTCTGATACTATATTAAAATTCTTAAACTGCATCAAGCTTTCTCCTATTGCTGCTCTGATTTCCACTTTTTATACTGTCAGCTACTTGAATGCTCTCATTTCATTTGTAAGAGACAGGGGTGAATGGGAGGTGACACATATGAGCACAACCAAGATGTGCCTGAGGTTAAGAGCCTTATATTTGGTATAAATACAGGAGTTCCCAATAAGCATGGACTACTTCTATAGTTTAACTCTATAGTTAAACAGACTTTACAGCTCAAAAGGCTGCATCTCTCCCAAATCTGAGGCTTGAACCCAATTTGTTGGTCTTTTGAGCTGGTAACTTAGAGTTCATTGTGTTCACAGAAGAAAAAGAAAGACTGATTGTGTTAAGTGGACTTGCCACAAAATTCTCAAACGAACCTTACAGTGCCATCCTAAGCAGAGTTACACCTTTCCAAGTCCACTGACATCAGTGGTCTTAGAGGGGTGTAACTCTGCATAGCATAGCACTTTAAATCTGCAGCACCCTCATAGCATATGACTGATGCTCAACAAAACTGATCTTGATACAGGATGGGAAAGGCAATAACAGAAATCAGCTTTATTCCATGAACAGAATCCTTTTCACCTTTCTTTAGAGTCAGAGCAAAGTATCTTTCAAAGAGTAACACGAATTAATCAAAGTACACTCTGTCCCCATTGCTTGTCAATAACACCTATTTTCCTAGCTGTTGCTTAACAACACTTTTAAATACAGTTTTGCATATTGATGAATCCAGGCTTGATTGCTAAAGTGACAGGACATACCAATAGCTGCATTTCATATTTTCGCTCTCCTATCTGAAGCATCATTGTATTTTAATGAGGGACTGATTAAAAGGATAACATAAACAAATCTACTTATATGAAGATAAAAAATTGATTCAAGTAGACAGGACACTTGCTGTGCTGAACAATGGCAACTAGTATCTGCTTTAATAGAGGATCTAAAAATGAAAACCTCATTGCTTATTGTGATTCATGGCCATTCTTAATTGAGAGAAATATGTATTCCTTCAGTGCATCTACTCTACCTTCCCTGTTAATTAATAGGTTTATAATACAACAGTTTCCCACCCATCACTTTGAAGATTCTTGTTTATACCAGAAAACCCAAACAAATTAGCATTAACTTGTGGCTCCTGTTACTGTTATGATAGAAAGGAAAAAAAATGATGCTTAAACTTTATTTTAGAGTTACCGTATTTGCCGGCGTATAAGGCGACTGGGCGTATAAGACGACCCCCCAACATTTCTTACAGGAACTGGAGATTTGAACCGAAACCCATTATTATTAGAAACACCAGCCACAGTTCTAATCTCTATTTGCTATTTAGTCACCATTCCTATTTATTATTATTATTATTACGTCTATCTCCTCCTTCCCTCCCGCCTTCCCAGAAACTCTCCTCAAGAAACATTGGACGAAAAGGAAAGAAAGGAGCTCCACCAATGCGCATGAGCTTTCTGCGCTCCCTCAGGGTGGGACAATGTTTATGTTTGAGGCGAGGGGCGGAAAACGAAAAGGGGGGCCTCGCTGCGCAGGCGCAGTTGCGTCCCGTTGTCAGCCGCTTTGACACACGAAAGGGGTGTGGGGAGGCTAGGTAGAAAAGGAGGAAACGAGAGAGAGAGAGAGAGAGAGACAGAGCGCTCCCGCCCGCATGGTGACATGACATCAGCGCGCCCCGTGCTCGGGGTCCGGTGGGCTCTGATCCCTTCTCCCCCCCGCCGTCCCTTCCCGCATGGGTGCGCGCGAGAGCCAAAGGGGGAGGGTTGAGCGCCTGTCAGTGAGTGAGTGAGGCGCTGCTGGCTGGGGCGGCGGTGGGCCTCCTTCCCCTTCCCTCTCCCTATGGCTGGGCTGCTGAGGCGCTGAGGGAAGGGTCCGGGCGCGAAGCGGAGCATGTGGGGACGGGGGCCATGAGCGCAGCAGCCTCCGCCTCGTCCTGTACAGGCTCCGGTGCCGGCGGCTTCTTCCTCTTCCCGAGTGGCACCGGCGACGAGCCCTGCGTGGCCATGGGGCCAGGCGAGAGCGCGGCCGGCTTCTGGGCGCTGCTCTTGCCGCTGCCGCCGCATCCCGTAGCCTCCTCAGGGCTTCCTTCCTCGGGCAGCGGCGGAGTGCACCCGGCGTATAAGACGACCCCCCCCACTTGGAGGCATGTTTTTCGGGGCAAAAAAGTCGTCTTGTACGCCGGCAAATACGGTAGTTTTCTGCTTTTTATCATGCAATATTATAATATTGCTTATTTTAACAGTTATAGCTACTTTTGCATGCTTCTCAATTAGTAAGTGAATTTTTTTTAAAAAAATTACAATTATAAATTTAAAAAATACATCTACCAAAGTGTGGCATTCACTTACTTCCTCCTCATACTCAGAGCCACTTTCTTCCTCACTGTCTGAACGAGGAGCAACTTCATAGCTGATGGGAAGAAAGAAAAAAGTGAAATGCAGACCCCCAAACATAAATGTGCACTTCAAAAGGCAAAGAATCCGCAAATACAGAAATGTAACACAAAAAAAACATAAAAGTGCAATGTTATTTTTTTGGCTGACTTCTGGCTACTTACCCAGGGTTCATTTCTAACCAAGCATCCAACTGACTTGCTTTAGGAGCCTCTGGTCCAAGGAGGACTTTTCCTGTTTCAGTGTGAGTTACTTTGACTGGGAGATCACTCATCTGACTGCTCTCATCTATGGGCTGAAGATTAAGGATAAATGCACAGCTTAATCTGTGAAAAACACTTTTGTCTAACAAGAACAGTTCATAACCAAATCAGTCTTCAAGGGAAACTTCTTCCAATTCCAAAACAGGTGACAATCAGCATGAACCAAAACCATTCAGAAGCTTGGTTTTAGTATATGATATACACAGACCAGGAGTGGCCAAACTTGTTTAATGTCTGCCAAATGTTTAAGAGCCACAAGACATGAACATCGTAGGTAGGTAGGATAGAATGGAAGATGGAAGAAGATAGAGAGAGAGAGAGAGAGAGAGATGAGAGAGAGGTGTAAAGAAACCAACTTTAACTTTAAAAGTATTCTCCAAGCTGCTGGCTGGCTTGGCTTGGAGAAGTGATTTAAAGGGATAAATGCCTTTTCCAACCTGGCTGATGGAATGGTGGGTGCTTCAAAAGCCACACAATATGTGTGAAAGAGCCACAAGCCGCAGTTTGGCCAGTTCTGGTCTATCAAGTACACAAAGCCAAGGTGTCAGGAGTATATTTATGTCCAAAATAGCAACATTCATTTCTATTTCTTTGTTGCCATTTATATACAAAAGAATTTATTTAATAATTGCACTTTAAAGCTTAATATTTCTTAATGAACAGTATTTCAACATATTTAACAAATCTCAAAGGGGGGGGGGGTTAAACACTGATTCCTTCTGGGGTTTTTTTTACTGCTAATGAGTGCCTGAATGTCTCCCCTATTAGCTTTCCTCAAAACAAGAAGAGACTTTTAAAAATCACACTTTTTGTCATATTATCAGCATAAGATGACAAATACACATGCATCCAGATAAACCTACTACAGACCTTTATAGCATGCTCATTAGTGAGATAGCTCATTAACTGCAAGGGCACTAATTAAAATCTTCAATTAGTTGTGTCAGACAAAGTGTCTTCCATTAAACCAATTTACTATACATTTTATTGCATGCCAGAAAAGACAGCAGTATGTATAGCTACTTGTGTATGTTTGCTTGATGAGTTAGGGTGTAACAATCCAATCTGCAAAATCAGCTATGGACCATGTTAAAAAGTCTGCCTTTATTTGTGAAGGAAAAAAGATAAACAGGGTTGCAGTGTGAAATGTGAACAAAGTACAGCTGAATCTAGAGTTTAGGCTTTTGAACACTGTCATATGTATGGATTTTACTCTGAAATACAATTTCTAGTTACATAAACTTCTAAATTGTATTATTTCAGAAAACAAACCATAAACATTTTTACTCCAAGATCATTTCTTTATTTATATCGAACCTCTATGCGAGACTATTAATTTCACAAACAAATCACTCCTTTAAAGTTTATACTTGCTTGCTGCAAATTCGCAAGGTTCATGAACAAAAATTCAATGTTAATTTTTATCAATCTTTGTATAATGAATTTATTATTCTAATACTATTTACTAGGGATGGCAACAAACAGGCACACAAACCAAAATTTGAGCTGGTTTGGAGCTTGGGAAGCAATTTGGAGAAGGCAATTCCACAAACATTTATCAGATTTTTGGCCAGTTCAGCTGGTTGAGGCTTCAGTCTCTTTCTGACAGCTCAGGCTCCCTGCACAGCCCCCTTAAAAGACTGCTTGAGGGAGCCCAAGACCAGCAGAAAGCAGGTGAAATGCCTCCTATGAGGCACTTCACCCCATATTTAACCCTGTAGTTTGCTCCCTCCCCCTTCTAAGTGATGGGGACTGCAAAACTGGAGGGTTAAATGGCTGGCAGCCATTTAAACATAGCATCTGAGAGGGGAACCCTGCTGTTAAGCCATTAGGTTTAAATGAAATCCCCTTCCTGGGCAATCCCCATCCCTTTTTCTGCAGCTGGGAGAAAGCAGGACCTGAACTCGATGGACCATTCTGGTTTGTGAGGGTATGGTTCGATTCAGGGTTTGGCCCATGAACACATGAAGCTGCCTTATACTGAATCAGACTCTTGGTCCATCAAAATCAGTATCGTCTACTCAGACTGGCAGCAGCGTTCCAGGGTCTCGAGTTGAGGTTTTTCACGCCTACTTACGTGGACCTTTTTTAGCTGGAGATGCTAGGGATTGAACCTGGGACCTTCTGCTTACCAAGCAGATGCTCTACCACTGAGCCACCATCCCTCCCAATGGGCCATTTCAGACCCCAAACCACCCTTTTCAGGTTCATGCTGATCCTTACTATTTATCTTTCATCTTCAAGATCAGACAAGATAATGCTGCTCATTTTACCACTTTAGTATGAAAGCCTCAAATCTTTTTTTTTTGTATTTTTATATTTCTATAAATTATCTTACAGGAATTCATAAAATTTATAGACTCAATCCTAAAGTCTATAATAAGGCCAACAGTTTATGTGAATTCGCCGTGTTCTTTTTCCTTTGACATTGCTGTACACACTTGGATTATGGCCAATGTTCATTATGCACTGAGACATATGCCTTCTAAATAGAACCAAAATTCTTACCTCTCCATCGGGACCAAGTCCAGATCCCATTCCTTCTGTATTATCTTCTGTCTTCTGTAAAACAATATGGTCAAATTAAGAAAATTAGAAAAATATACAAAAATGTAAAATATGGTATACTTGGAATATTTTATGTCTAACTTGGATATGCGGAAAACGCAACATGAGATGGACTGACTCAATAAAAGAAGCCGCATCCTTCAGCTTGTGAGTCCTGAGCAAGGTTATTAATGATAGGCCATTTGGAGGTCATTAGTTTACAGGGCCACCGTAAGTCAGAAGTGACTTGGCTGCATATAACACACACAGTTTAGACCTAAGTATGGGCATTACACATATCATTAATATATTTTGGACAATTAATTGCTTCTTTAGGGTGGGATGAATGCAGAATTCTACTTGTAAAGTAATATAGTATAGCATATTTTTAGAGTTCTATAGAGAGTCTAAAGAATGAAAATAAGGATAAACAGGTTGCTTACCTGTAACTGATGATCTTTGAGTGGTCATCTGTGAATTCACACTGATGGGATATAGTGCACCTGCACCGATCCAGACTGGTAATTCTAAAGCCTAGAAAAAAAGATTTTCCCACCCTTCCCAGTCAGCAAGCGCAGCGCCTCCCCCGCACATGCCCACTGGAACAGGCATGAGGATCCTGCCAAGTTCTTTCTGACACTATAAGGCCAGAATAAGGATAATCAGTAGTGGGGAAGGAGAGTGGGTAGCGTGAATGCACAGATGACTACTTGAAGATCATCAGTTACAGGTAAACAACCTGTTTATCTTCTTCAAGAGCTTGGGGATACTACTGGAGCCTGTCCTGTCAATGGAGGCCCAGATAGCAGCCACTGCTAAATCTGCTTTTTTTCATCTTATGCGGGCGAAGCAGTTGGTCCCCTTCCTGGACCGCGACAACCTGGCAACAGTGATCCATGCAACAGTCACCTTGAGATTGGACTACTGTAATGCCCTCTACATGGGGCTGCCTCTGTGCCGAACCCAGAAACTACAGCTAGTGCAGAACGCAGCAGCCAGGCTGTTATTGGAGCTTCCTAGATGGGAGCACATACAGTCAGGGCTGCGGGAACTGCACTGGCTGCCAATAGTGTAATGGATAAGTTACAAGGTGCTGGTTATGACCTTTAAAGCCCTATATGGCCGAGGACCTGCCTACCTTAGGGACCATCTCTCCCAATATATTCCCCAGAGGCTACTGTAACCTGGCTCACAAAATCTATTGGTAATCCCCGGGCTGAGGGAGGCCAAACTGAAAGTCACCAGAGAAAGGGCCTTCTTGATTGTAGTCCCCCACTGGTGGAACCAATTGCCGGAGGAGGTGCGGACCTTGCAGAGCCTTGCCCAGTTCTGCAGGGCCTGCAAGACTACTCTTTTCCAGCTGTCCTATACTTAAGAAGGAATCTATTGTAGAAGGAACTGTGATGAAGAAGGTGGCCTTCGTGTGCCAACAAGAGGTCGAGTTCCAATGGGAAGTGATGGAACGTTCTTTTGGATAGGTGGAAGAGGGACAGAAACAAGGTTGCCTCGGAAACCAAAGGGTGATCAGAATCCCGATAGGTCTCTGTATCTGTACCCTGGCAACTCCCTGGTCAAAAGTGGTACTGGAGGGAACAAGAATAGATGCTTCCTGTGCCATGGGGATAGTAGACCGTCTCCCAACGAGGCTGGGTCGCATCCTCCTCTGGAACGGAACTTCAGATATTTCTTGTTGTCTCTGGCAGCCAACACATCGATGTCAGGGTGATCCCACCTTTCGAAGAGTGGTCTGAGATACTTCCAGTTGATTTCCCACTTGTGGAAGGAGGAGCTCCCTCTGCTCAGAGTATCCGCCATGGTGTTCTGAGCACCCAAGTGAGTGGCTACTGGATATCTGTCCCAGTGGAGGCAGTCCTCCCAGAGATGCTGAGCACTAATTGGCAGAGTCTGAGTGATACTGTGCCCCCCTGTTTGTTCATATAATATAGCGCTGTGATGTTGTCTGTCAGGAAGGAGACCACTCGTCCCCTAAAGATGGTGGAAGGAATGCAGAGCATACTTGATTGCTAACAATTCAAGGTAGTGCATTGCATGGTGATTCAATAGCTGTGGTTCCCAAAAAGCTCCTGTGTGCAAGTTGCCGATGCGGACTCCCCAGCCTCACAGGGAGGCATCTGTGGTGACTGTGAGTGAGGAAACAGGAAGTTGGAATGGTGCTTCCCTTGTTAGATTGTGTTCTTGTTCCTACCATGTGAGGGAATTCAGCACATCTGAGGGTAGATTCAACCGTTGGGACTGGTGTTGTCTGGCAGGTTTGAAGGTTCATACAAACCACAGCTGCAGTGGTCTCATATGAAGGCAGGCGTGGAGAAGCACCGCTATGGTTGCTGCCATGAGGCCTAACAAATGCTGTATCTGTAGTGTTGAGGCATCGCCCTGGCTGCAGATGGTTGTGATCAGTGTGATCAGAGTGTGTATTCTCTCCTGGGAGAGAAATGCTCTGCATCCAGAGAAATGCTCTGCATCCAGAATGAATGAATTGCTCCAATGAATTGCACCTGGGTGGATGGAATGAGATGAGACTTCTTGTCATTGGAGCCCCAACGAAGAGAAGAGACATTATGGTGGCTAAATTGTATTGCAGAGTTGCGGCCGAGTATGCCACCACCAGCCAATCATCTATATTTGGGAAAATTAGGGTCCCCTGTAGCTGCAATGACCACCAGAGTTTTCGTGAACACATGGGGAGCTGTCGAGATGCCAAATGGAAGTGCCTTGTACTGAAAATGGAGATTCCTTACGACAGGGGTGGCCAATGGTAGCTCTCCAGATGTTTTTTTCCCTACAACTCCCATCAGCCCCAGCCAGCATGGCCAATGGCTGGGGCTGATGGGAGTTGTAGGCAAAAAACATCTAGAGCTACCATTGGCCACCCCTGCCCTATGGCAAATCAGAGGTATGAGCGAGACTGTAGGTGGATCGTCAGGTGGAAGTATGCATCCTTTAGGTCTAGTGTTTCAATACAGGCATCCTCCCACAGGAGGGTAAAGATGTGTTGCAGTGATGTCATATGGGATTTCTTGTATACTATGAACTGGTTGAGATTTCTGAGATCCAGAATAGGTCAAAGTCCCCCGTCCTTCTTGGGGACGGTAAAGTATCGGGAATAGAAGCCAGAAGGGTGAGGGGTGGGAGTGACCTGTTCAATAACATGTTTTGACAGAAGACTGTCTACTTCTTGTGGGAGAATGTTGGATGGAGATGTTACCATGAGACACGATTGAGGAGTTTCAAGGAACTCGATCTGACAGCCCTGTTCTATGATGGACAGGACCCATCTGTTGGAGGTTATTTTTTTCCACGCAGGTAAGTAGGGGTGGAGTTGGGTGGGTTGGGTTGAAGATGGGTTCATCTGGTGGGAGTCAAAAGTCCCTACTTGGGTGTTTTGCTCCCCTTGTTCTTGGATTGTTGTTGTTGAGGAGAGAATTTATGTTTGCCCGCATATGAAGGCCTGGAGTGGCTCTGTTGGGAATGTGGCGACCAGGTTTGCTCTGGGGAAGATTTGGAGAACAAGTCTTGGTTCAGGACTTTTGTTTAGGATGGGAGGAAGTGGAGACTCCCAGGTTCCTAGATGTCTTAATGCTTTTGTCTAGATCCTGGAGGAACATGTTTGTAGTGGAGTTGAATAGGCTGTCCCCTTCAAATGGAATATCCTCTATCCAGGCTCTTGTATTGATTGTATGGTTGGGTTGTAACATGTAGCCATGCATGTCGGCAGAGTGTGACAGCTGTGGTCAGTGTCTTGGTAAAAACATGCACTGGATGCTTTGCTGCATTCACCTAGTGTTGGGCAACTAGCATACCCTCCCTTTCGGAGGTGTTTTATTTCTAGTGCCTTGTTATCAGGCAGTAACGACAGTCATTTTCTCCCAAAGGGCATACTGGTATCATGCCATACACGCCTTGTAATTAGCCATCTTGATTCCCAGGGCTCCAACGGAGTATACCTTGCAACCTATGGAGTTGAGTTTTTTTCCTTCCTTATCAGGAGGCGTGGAGTGTGTGCGTTTACTCTTTGATGAGGATGATACTACAACTGAGTTGGGCTTGGGATGGTTGAAAAGGAACCCCACATCCATCTCCTGAGTCTTGTACATGAGATTGGTATATCGAGTGGAGATCGGGGTGGAAGCTGGTTTGGGCCATAGGGCCTTTGCTGCCTGAAGAACAGAGGTCATGGGTTGTGCCACCAATGTGCTGTTTCAAACAATTTTATTAGTAACATATGGTAATAAATTTCAATTTCTTACATCATTAATAATTACTTTTTTAAATCTATCCCATATATTACTTTCTGCCCACCCCTCCCCCCGTTACTTGACCCCCGCCGGTGCTATATACTTAAAATCTTAATATTAAAGGTACCCTTAATTAATAAGAACCAAAATTAATATCCTCCTCCCTCTTGTACTTAGTCATTATCAAAAATGGTCCAATGTCCTTTTATTTTCCACTCTTTTTCTACGTATCTTCTGAATTTTTTCCACTCCATCTTAAATACTTCTAAATCATAGTCTCTTAAGGTTCTTGTTTACTTGTCCATTTCACTCCATGTCATAACTTTTACAATCCAATCCCATTTCTCTGGTATTTTTTTTTTTGCTTCCACAACTGCGCATACAATGTCCTAGCAGCTAAGAGCAAGTACCAGATTAAAGTTCTATCTTCTTTTGGAAATTTTTCCATTTGTAATCCCAACAGAAAAGTCTCTGCAACTTTGTTAAATTCGTATCCCAAGATCTTAGAAATCTCTTGTTGAATCATCTGCCAATACTTTTTCGCTCTTTCACAAGTCTACCATATATGGTAGAAAGATTCATGTTTTTTACATTTCCAACATTTATCTGGCATCTTATTGTTCATCTTTGCCAACTTTTTAGGAGTCATATACCATCTGTACATCATTTTAAAAGAATTTTCTTTAATACTCTGACATAGAGTTCTTTCACAAATATTCCCATGTGTCCATCTGTATTTCTTTATTTACATTAATTGCCCACTTAATCATTTGAGATTTCACTACTTCATCTTTCGTAGACCATTTTAAAAGTAACATAGATTTTTGAAATTAATTTTTCATTATCTCCAAGCAGAACTTTTTCCATTTCTGTTTGTTCTCACTTTCTACCAAACTCTTTATTTGTTGCATTTGAAACCAATCATATTTATAATTCAGCTCCTCAGCAGTTTTCAACTCTATTTTACCTCTTTGTATTTTTAGTAGTTGATTGTATGACATCCATTTTCCCTCTCCTGACTCAGCTGTTATTTTTATTACTTCTGCTGGCACTATCCATAGTGGTTTTCTCTCATTGCCATATTTCTTATACTTCATCCAAATATTTAGCAGATTATTTCTTATGTAATGGTGACAGAAAAAAACATCCATCTTTTTCTTCCCATAGTACATATAAGCGTGCCAGCTGAATTTATTTCCATGACCTTCCAATGTTAAAAGTTTTTTATTCAATAACGTCACCCAATTTTTTATCCACACTAAACAAACTGCTTCATGATATAATCTTAAATCTGGTAATTGGAATCCTCCTCTTTCTTTAGCGTCTATTAAACCTTTCATTTTAATCCATGGTTTCTTTCCAGCCCATATAAATTCTGAAATCTTTCTTTGCCATTTATTAAATTGTTTACTGTCTTTCACAATCGGAATAGTTTGAAATAAATACATTATTCTCAGCAAAATGTTCATCTTAATTGCAGCTATTCTACCAATCAATGATAAATTAAGCTTGCTCCACTTTTATCATATCTTCATCCATTTTACGCCATAACTCTTCATAATTATTTTTAAACAGATCAATGTTTTTCATTGTTATTTCCACACCCAAATATTTCACTTTAGAGGTAACTTCACATCCCATTAACCTCTGCAATTCCTTTTGTTTATCTACTTGCATATTTTTACATAAAAGTTTTGATTTTTCTTTATTAACATAAAGTCCCGCCAATTCTCCAAAATCTTGTATTTTAGCTAACAAAGGTGTAACTTATGTAGGATTTTCATTTATAGACATTAAATCATCTGCAAATGCTCTATATTTATAGGTAAATCCTTTAATTCTCATTCCTTCTATTTCTTCATCGTCTTATATTTGCATCAATAAGATTTCAAGAGTCATTATAAACAACAATGGTGAAAGTGGACAACCTTGTCTTGTACCTTTGCTGATTATCATATCATCTGTAAGATCTGCATTTATACATAGCCTTGCACGTTGTTCAGTATATATTGCCTTTATCATTTTTATAAAGTTTTCTCCCAACTTTATTTTTTCCATTACTGCAAACACAAAGTCCCAGTTCAAATTGTCAAAAGCTTTCTCTGCATCCACAAAAAATAATGCAACTTTCTTCTCTGGATGTCTTTCATAATATTCTACAATATTTACAACAGTTCTAATATTGTCTCTTATTTGCCTTTTAGGGAGAAAACCCGCTTGATCTTCCTTTATAAAATTTATTAAATATTGTTTAAGCCGTTCTGCCAAGATTCTTGTGTATATCTTATAATCATTATTTAATAACGAAATTGGTCTATAATTCTTTACATTCGTGACATCTCTTTCTTCATTTGGAATCAACGAAATTACAGCTTCTTTCCATGTATTTGGTATTTTCCCATTTAATCTTATCGCATTCATCAATTTTCGAAGTTTCGGTACTAATTCTTCTTTAAGCTTTTTAAAAAAAATTGCTGTATATCCATCTGGTCCAGGTGCCTTTCAAATTTTCATTATATTAATTGCTACATCAATTTCTATTTTTTCAATTGGATCATTCAAATTTTTTTCCATATATTCAGTTAAGGGTGCTATTTTGATCTTTTGCAAATATGCTTCGATCCTTTCTTTCTTTACTTTAACACCCTTAAATAATTTAGCATAATACTTAAAAAATTCTCTCTTCATTCCTTCTTGATCTACCATCTCTTTTCCATCAGCCACAATTTTATTAATAATTTTACTTTCTCTCTTTTTCTTCAATTGCCAGGCCAGGTACTTTCCAGGTTTGTTTGCTCCCTCAAAAGATTTCTGTTGTAATTTTTTCAAATTCCATTCAATTTCCTTATTTAACAAATGTCTCATTTGTGTTTGTAATATTGTAATCCCCCTTATAATTTTCTTTTTTCCTGGCCTTTTTCTTAATTCACCTTTTTTCTTAATTTCATTTTGAATGTTCAACATCTGTTTATCTTTTGTTCTCTTATCTTTATTATTCAATGTTATTAATATTCCTCTCATTACTGCCTTGTAGGCATCCCATACCATCTGAAATTCTATATCTTCTCTATCATTGACTTGGAAGTAAGCTTTAGTTTCCTTTTCTAAAGATGTCATTATTTCTTTATGTTTTAGTAAATTTTCATTTAATCTCCATCTCGAATTTTTAGACAATTTTGTAATCCACGTTATTGTGTAATGGTCAGCTCCTATTTTGGGTAAAATCTCTATTTTCTTTGTTATAAGTCCCAAATCTTTGGTACCCCACAACATGTCAATTTTAGAAAAAGAATTATGTCTGGCTGAAAAAAAGGTATAGTCCTGTACTTCAGGAACTTCCTCCATATATCCTCCAAATTCTCTTGTTTAACCAGCTCAAAAAAAGACTGGCAATTTCCCTTTGTTATCGATTTTTTTCTTCCCAGATCTATCTATTGTGTTTTGAATTGTTCCATTAAAGTCCCCCATCAACAAAATTTGCCCATAGGTCACTTCATCAAGATGTTGTGTAATATTTTTAAAGAAAATGTCCTTTGCACCATTTGGAGCATAAAGCCCCAACAATAAAGTTTTTTTTAGCATTCAATGTAATTTCCACCGCTATATACCTTCCATCTATATCTTTAAAAACCAATTTCGGATCTAATTCTTTTTTAATATAAAAAATTACTCCTCTCTTCTTCTGTTCAGCCAATGTATAAAATTCTAGTCCCAGTTGCTTATTCCATAAAAATTTATAATCCTTTTGTCTAATGTGCACTTCTTGTAAACAAACTATATTACAATTTTGTTTTTTTATCCAATGAAATGTTGCCCTTCTTTTTTGTGGTGAATTTAGTCCATTTACATTCCAAGATATCAATTTGTAATCCATCATGGTGCAAATTCTTTATTTTCTCCATAGAATCTACGCAATTCCTGTGTGTTTGTAATTGTAATCCTTTTCCCTTGAAGTTCAAAGCTCAAACCTTCAGGTATTATCCATCTGTATCTCATTCCATTGTCGCGTAATTTTTCTGTTAGTTTTTTATATAAATTCCTGTCAGTTAACACTTGTCTTGGCAACTCTTCCATAATTCTTATTCTACTACCTCCCACTGTCAATGTCTTTTCAAAAATTTTATTTATGATTTTTCCCACCATTTCTTTTGTCATAAATCTTATGACCACATCTCTTGGCAGATTGTTCTTTTTTGCATAGAGTGAATTCACTCTATACATATAGTCATACATATTTCTATTCCCTTCAGGATCTTCCTCCAAAAATTCTGCAATTATTTTTATTATGTATTCTTTCAAATCAGATTCTTCATCTGGTACACCTCTCAGATGAATCTGTGTCTCCATCAACTTGCAGTCATGTATTATCACCTTTTCTTGTAATTTTAACAAGGTGGAATCATGTGTTTTCACTCTCTCTTCCAGCTCTTGTACTTTTTTTGAGATTCTCTATTTCTTTTTTTGAGTCCTCAATATCCTTTCTTATTTTTTTTAGAGGCAGTTATCATTTCTTTCACCCCCTTCATTATCCTGGCTTCCATTGCATCTAATTGGGTTTGCATTTTCTCCATTGAAGCAGACCTAGCCCAAATTTGCTTCGGGTCTGACATGTAAAAAAGATTGAAATTTTTTATCTCACCAAATTAAATTTGGACCATCAGATTTAATAGAGTGAAGCTTGCCCTTTCCAATGAACCCAATTTCGCTGTCCTCTGAGCCTCCCAGGCTCAGATATTAAGGTTTAAAAGTTTTTATTTTTCCCAAAATGGCGGTCGCAACTTTTGCTTCACTTTAAAAAAATTTTTCTTCTTTTCCCTTTAACCAATTCAAATCTTCTTCACCACTATCCAATAGTCCTTATTTTATAATTGCCAACTCAGTTGACTCCACCAATTTTTATTGTCCCAGTCACTTAAAAACGTTGTTAAAACTTTGTCCTCCCAGCAATGGCCGCCGATGTTTCTCTCTGATATCATAATCCTAGAATAGGCTGTTTACTTCTCTGACTTCCTTCTTCTTTCTCTGGTACTTCCTGCTTTTCCTGCTACCAAGTCTCGTTTTGCTGGTAGAGAAATCTCACAATATCTGACGTACTTCCTGTGTTGACTATGAGCTGCAGATCTATGACGATGGGGCTACCTCCTCAACCGCAGATAGACTAAACAATAAATTCCTTTCTCCTTTTAGCAAAGTTCAAATTTAGCCCCTTTTCTCCTCCTCCTTTCAGGCTTCCATTATTTCCAACTCCCACCTTTTAATTTTGTTTTGTTTAGCTTTAGTTAGTCCCAGAGTGAAAAGATAGTAATCAGTACTTTTTTTTTGTATATCCAGATCAACACCAGTCTTTTGTAAATTAGATGTTTAAAGTTGTAAAAGAAGATTCGGATACTGTCAAGCTTATGTCAAATAAATGACTCTGGAAACTTCTGCAGATGATGGATATGCAACTTCTCTCCGGAGATCCCTCAAAGCCTCAAAGAAGCGCCCCCCCCCCCAGTACTTCCTTTCAGCCAAGGTAAGTCTCCTCAAAGTATCTGTGCATATCTTGGACAATTCTCCAGCTGAGAAAAGTAGGCAGTAGGCATTAATTTGCCTTTTACTACCCTGAACAGAAGTGCCAACTTGCCCCCGTTAAGGAAAGCAGCTCAGCTCGCCATTTTCCGATCCCGGAAGTCCCGGTAGTGCACCAATGTGGATGCATCCCTTTGCACAATGTCGAAGACAGTGTCTGTGACTATAGGCTGGGGTTGATGACTATAGGCTGGTAGCAACAGGGAATGTGCCATACGCTTAACAAAATCCCCACAGGCTCTGAGGTCTTCACAGGGAGGTACAGGGGAATCTTCTCCAAGCTGTTGAGGAGAAGGTTCTGTGTCAGAGTCCTGAAGGTCCGGTTGGTCAGAGTCGACTTTGGAGTGGGATGAGGAGGAGTCCCACTCCAACAGCTGTTGCGGTATGTCAGGTGTCTTCAGTCTCAAAGGCTGAGATTGAAGAGGAGTGCGTTTTGGCGCTGAATCATCTAGTTTTTCTGCCTGTCGTTTGGGTGCTGGTGGGTCCAGGATACAGTGTGTTTCCCGATGGCATGAATGGCAGGATGCCACTGAGCAAGTGTCCCAGTCTGGTGATGGGCGATGGAGTCAGGGAAAGGAAGATGGCATTGGGTAAGTGCCATAGTGATATTTCCACTGTCTTTGATCCCATGGTATTGAAGGTGGAGGTGGTGGTAGACCTCGATCAACTGGGAGCTTCGACATGGAGTTCTCAATCAGTGTGAGCCATCGAGGTGGAGGCAGTGGAGATGTATTCCCATGATCCGGTGGATTTTGTCGATTCGAAGGGCTCGGCTTAGTGTCTGATGATGGGGAGTGAGATGTATGCTTAGTTAGATGAATCTCGAAATGCGACGTGTCTTGGGTCGGTTTTTGCAGAGGTGTTTGTCGAATTGGTGAAGCAAGTAATTTCAGTGGTGGAACCTTGCTGGGCTCTACTACCTGTAGGGGTGTAGATAGTTGCTCCATATGTTCTCAAGGGCTCTTAAGAGTCTTTCTTATGTTTTTTGCCTTTGTCCCTCTTGGGCTCTTTACCCTTCCTGCATTTCTTAGCAGGAGTGGAGGTATCTGAGTCAGATGCCAGGGCATTTCAGCACTGACCGTTCGGCTTTGGATCAAGATGGAACAGTGGGAGTCGATGTGGAAGGCGCTGATGTCAACATGTGTCCCAAATCAGTCTGTGACTGCAACCTTGGAGCAGTGAGTGCTGACTCCAAGGGCTATGTGGAGTCTAACAGCATGATTTTTTTGAGTCTGTTTAGAGAATTTAGCACAGTGCGTGCAGGTCTCTGTCCAGTGACCCTCCCCCACGCAGAGTAAGCAAAGGTCATGGCCATTGGGTGGAGCATTTTGCTTCTGCACCTCTTGCAGTGCTTAAAGCACCCCCAATATCTTTCCATATGCTACTTAGTGTAGGGTTCACAATTCCCAGGGGGAAAGGGTGGGGATCTCCTCCTGCGAGGGGAAAGGGGGTGGAGGAAAAACTCATGCACTATTAAGCGAATGCCCGTTTGCTTGCAGGTAAAGATGAAAAAGGTGAAGAAGCGGTGGTGAAAAGTTAATGAAAAGGTAAGTACTGACGAAAAACAGGAGGAAGATCCTATCCGTGCGATGGTCAGAAAGGAACTGGCAGGATCCTCATGCCCATCCCAGTGGGCATGCACGGGAGAGGCGCCACACGCATGCCAACTGCGAAGGGCATGAAAATCCTTAGAAGGGGTGGCACTTAGAGGAGGGCAGGGAGCTGTTCCTGTTGGCACCAGAGGAATGGACTCACAATAAGGCTTAAAATTAAGGGTGGGAAGGTACCAGCTGGATATTAGGAAAAACTTTTTTATATTAAGAGTTGTTGAACAGTGGAATCAGCTACCTAGTGAGGTGGTGAGCTCCCCCTCACTGGCAGTCTTTAAACAGTGGCTGGACAAACACTTGTCAGGGATGCTCTAGGCTGATCCTGCATTGAACAGGGGTTTGGACTAGATGGCCTGTGCAGCCCCTTCCAACTCTGATTCTATGAATCTATAGGAGTGAAAATTAGATCTCATAAATTCCATGCTTCAGAATAAAATATCATCAAATAGGCAGCCCTCAAACCTATTCTGTGCATATCTGCTCCTGTACAATTTTATTTAACAAAGCAGAGCAATATACTCATAACTGGAGCCATGCTGTCTTGCTCCTGCAAATGATTCACAGTTCTACCTAGATTTTCTAGGTATAACCTGGCAACCAGCTGGAGAAGGGAGAGGGTATATGCAGAACGATGGACAGTGACAGTGTGATGTCACTTCTGGAAAAACCAAAAGTGACATCAGGTAATTCTATGAATCACTGAAAACTCTGTGGTTTTACTACAGTTTCTAGTAATCCTAGAGAGGACTGATGTTGCGTCTGGATTTTCCCCAAAAGTAAGTCACACTGTTGCCAACATTTTTTTTACTCTTGTCAGCTGCTGGAGTGCTAGTGGGAAAAGGTCACTGGGGGCTGCAGACTTCCCACCAGCAGCTGGGATTTGAAAACCCTAGTAGTACCAGGTTCAAAGATTAAGATTGGTCAAGCTTTCCCTTTAATATAGTGTAGATTCTTTAACATACAAAAATGTCAAAACCACTGATGCCACTAGAATAAAGAGATATACAATACAGAGCAGCCCAGTTTAAAATAAGTGGGTAATCTTGTAGTGGCAGCTTGATTTGTTCATGTTCCCCTGGTAATTTCCTCTTGCTGTTTTCTCAACACATCCTGGTTCTTGTTCATTACCTGTCCTCTTTCTCATTCGAATTTCTTCTACCTCTCATTTGTTCTCTATCATGCTTTTCTCTATCATGCCTATTTTTATCAATGCATTTCCATTATTCTCTATCCATATAATTAAGAACGCCTTCCAATACAACCTTCTGTACACGGGTCTGAATATCCATATTTTGTATTATGCATAAACCAGTCATAAAATACACCTTCAAAATAACTGCAAAGAGATCTCACAAATCAGAATATTTGTAAGAGAAAATCTGGTTGCTTGTAATTGCCAGAAGATGAGTACATCTTGTATTTGGGTACTGCATGCCAAACACAAAATGTCATGTAAGGAGCAACCCATATTTTCCTTTCTCTTTTTACGTTTATTTCCTCTCATTCTATTCAGAAGAAACCAGCACCTTTATTATCCACTACTTAACACCCTGAGTCCTTTGCATTTGTCATTTACAAGGACAATGAACTTGGACAAATGAGAACTTCTTGCAGGTTGGTTTTTGCTTCCTTGCCTTTTCTGTCCCTGGATGGGGGCTTCACTGTGGTGGCTGTGGCATCAGCAAGAGTCCTGCTGACTCCAAGAGGCTGGTGGGTGGCATTCAGGCAAATCCTGGCAGCAGTAGCCACATGGGCCACTTACAGCAATTTGCTGCTGCTTCTAACAGCAAACAGCTATGAATGGTTTCTGCCTCCTTTACATCAGACCCAGTCTTCTGTATTGACTGCTGCTACAAAGCTAGCAGTGAGCCCTGAAATCACCCAAGAGCCAACACTCTGCATGCCTTCCTCAGTGTTAAAGAGCTGCTCAAAATTAAGAGGATACACATATGAAAAGAACACTTCTGTATTAGTCAATATTTTGTTTTGAGCAGCCCCCTTCCCGGAAAGGATTGGGCCCCTGTCAATTACAAAGGGAAATGGTGAAAAAGACATACATGTCCGTCATACCTATCTCCAAAATACCATATGAGGAGCTGCCAATTTGTGCAAAAATGACATGGGAAAAATTAGCATGAAGAAAAGCAGATGTTTTGGCCACTGTATGACACAGTGTTGGACTGGATGGGCCATTGGCCTAATCCAACATGGCTTCTCTTATGTTCTTATGAGAACCACTGGTAGTTCTTTTGTGAACATTAATATCTCACTCTGAAAAGTGCTGATGGTTCTAAATTGTCAAGTATTAATTTACATTGTTTTAAATACTTCAATAATTAAAAATACTTTAAATAATTAAAAATAAATTAGAGGGATCAAACTAAAATGGATGCAGGTATCAAGTGTTCGATGTTTCTAGTTTGCTTTTCTATATTTGTGCAAGACTGTTGCACAACTCTTTACTGTTTTATGTGATCACTGTTGGAGCATATAATTTAAAAAGTTTAACTGTGATTAACTATATTACATATTGAACAAGGTTTGAGTCCAGTGGCACCTTAAAGTCCAACAAAATTTAATTCTAGGAAGAGGAAGAAGAAGAAGACTGCAGATTTATACCCCACCCTTCTCTCTGAATCAGAGACTCAGAGCAGCTTACAATCTCCTATATCTTCTCCCCCCACAACAGACACTCTGTGAGGTGGGTGGGGCTGAGAGGGCTCTCACAGCAGCTGCCCTTTCAAGGACAACTCCTGTGCAAAGCCATTCCAGCAGCTGCAAGTGGAGGAGTGGGGAATCAAATCCGGTTCTCCCAGATAAGAGTCCACGCACTTAACCACTATACCAAACTGGCTACCAAGCTTTCGTGTGAATGTGCACTTCATCAGATGCACATATACACAAAAGCTTATACCCAGAATTAAACTGCGTTGGTCTTAAAGGTGCCACTGGACACAAACTTTGTTCTAATGCTTCAGATCAACACAGCTACCCAACAGAATATATTACACATGGTTCCACAACACTTTTGACAAATGCAGCAAATACATAAAGATAGAGAAATGCACAGAACTTCTTATAATTTTGGTCTCAAGGTGGTTTCCCACTGAAAACCACCAAGCCAAGATGAATTCAGAGAGGGGTGGCAATTCAGCAATGTTCAGGGAATAATGGCACAAGGCAAAAAGGCTAAGAAGTGCCTCAACCACCTGTACTAGAATCCCCCACCCCAAAACCACAGCCCCAGCATCTGACCTTTGGTTTAAAAAAGGAGGAGGGGGTAAGAATGGTCATAGGATTAGCTGTCACATTCAATTCTACTGTACAATCCATTGCATTTACTGGTGGTACATGTTGATAAAACAGTTATAAAATTGTAAGTGTCAATGCCTTCAAAACAAGGCTCCTGCTTTTCCTAAAAGTGTTTTTTTAAACAACAACAACAACAACAACCTCAAATTAAATTGTTAAAAACCACCTCTGATAGTGAACCCTGATTGCTATATACTTCATTACTATATACTTCATTATTATTCACAGGGCTTTTTTGTAGAAAAAGCCCAGCAGGAACTCATTTGAATATTAGGCCATACCACCTGACATCACCATTGTTTCACACAGGGCTTCTTTGTAGAAAAAGCCCAGCAAGAACTCATTTGCATATCAGGCCACACCCCCTGGTGCCAAGCCAGATGGAACTCTGTTCTTCTGTGTTCCTGCTCAAAAAAGCCCTGATTATTCAGCTGTGCACTAAAACACAGAATGATTTAAGACTATCAGCTCTGTAAAACAACTATTACACCCTCACTCTTATCTTTAAACTGTTAAACTAAAGCTGTTTGAGGAAAGATAGTGGGCTTAAAATCTATGTTTCACTGATGTAAAGTCTTATAAACTGACACTGTCTGCACTGTTTATCAATACCTTTTACTCAACAGAAGCTCTGCTTCCACACAGTCATACTGCTTTTCAGCTAATCATTTTTTACTGACTGCTGCTATCAATGTAGGAAAATTATAAGTGTCAGCTAGCTGAAACTGAATATGGAGAGCAATTCAGATTCACAGCAACTAGCATCTAGCTCAGCACAAGGATGGAGTGATGGTCAAAATTCTAGGCAGCTGGCTGACTGCTTCTCCTGGTATAAGCCTGTACACAACACACATGCAATCCAACTATCTCTCTTTACTATTCTTTAATCACAGGTAATTTATCTAGTTCAGTCAGAAACCATACTTTCTCACTACTTCCTCCCTATAATATAGAACCATCTCCCTGATGAGCTATGTCAGATTCCACTCAATCTCCTAGAAAGCCTAGCTATTCTGGAGAATTTTATGCTGCTAGCCACTGGACTGAAAGATCCTTAAAAGCAGATGCTGCTAATTATTGCACCTATTGAAGTAATAGGGCTGAAGTAGTAAGGAGGCTAATATATTTTTTAATTGTTGGAAGAGAGTTTTCTACTGTTATAGCACATCTTTTTTTTTAAAAAAAATGTACATTTTTAAATTCTGTTTTTGTACATTTTCAAATTAGCTGCTCTGAGACTACTGGAAAGGTGGGGGCACAATAGCTTCAATAAACTGTAACCATCCACATGCAACACATTTGTGGGATTTTTCTGATTTGTAAAGTACAACGCTTAAATTGTATGAAACATGCATGGATCATGACCTGAATCTTATTATCAGGTTCTCTGTTACCCAGAAACATCTTCCAGAGGAATGGTGTACATTTTGGAATAGTCATCTTCCCAAAAAAAGGGTGGTGGTGGTACAAAAGTGAGGTCTGTTTCAGGGGGAAAAAATTCTACCAAGTGGTTTAGTTTTTGGCTTTAGATATTCAATAGAAGTACAACTAGGGAGAAAACCCAAACTGATTTGAGAGCACAAAATGTATTCTTCACAACCAGTGCTGGCCCCCAGAGAAAAGTAGATTAATTATATTCAGAAAGGCTTAAAAGGAACGATTCTTTAGCACCAGCCATTTCATCAGTCCTTTCCCTAAGCGAGCAGGCCTCAAGGATTCCTTCTTATGTCACTGTTACTGTTACACTGTATTACATTTACAAATAGACAATGGTGCAATATTACTAACTAGGAAGATCTGGACATGTTAAGAAGGACATTGACATAGCTGCCATATTTGTTTGTACTTGCTGTTCTTTGAATAAATGAGCAAAATTGATCTGATGACAGAATATCTGACAGTTATTTGCTAGGAAATAAGTACCTATCACAGATCATGGTGAAGTAGTAGTTTTGAATCTAAGGTGCCGTTCAGTAAAGAAAACTCATAACTGTGATATGAGGGCCTGTTTTGTATATTCTATTTTATATTGTGAGACTGCAATATTCAAAACTACAGTTTGTGAAATTAGTCAAACCCAGGCTGCAAGTGAATACAACAAAAATGTAAAAAAACCCCAGGTTTCCTACCTGTAACTGATGATCTTCGAGTGGTCATCTGTGCATTCACACTCATGGGATGAAGTGCCAGCACCGATCTCTGATCGGTAATTCCAAAGTCCGGGATTTTTTGCCGCCCGACCCCGGTGGGCATGCGCGACAGTCCCACTGCACATGCTCACCCGGTGGGCGGGAACATCCCGCCAGTTCCTTCCCACCGCCGCCTATCTAAAGTACCCATGACCAGCAGCAGAGGGGAAGGAGGGCGGGTAGTGTGAATGCACAGATGACCACTTGAAGATCATCAGTTACAGGTAGGAAACCTGTTTATCTTCTTCGTGGTCTCTGTGCTTCACACTCATGGGAGATTAGCAAGCTAGGCTTACCTGGTGGAGGGAGCTGGCGGTTATGCAGAAGTAGCGGCTTGAAGGACCAGGGTACCCAGCTGTGCTCTGCAGCGCTTCCGGACATCCAAGGCATAATGTTGCATGAAGACATGAGGAGATGCCCAGGTTGCAGCCAAACAGATGTCCGCCAAGGAAGCACCCTGCAGAAATGCTATAGATGTAGCCATAGCTCTAGAGGAATGCGCACGGAGTGGCCCTGGCAAGGGACGCTTCGCCAACAGGTAGCAGAGTTTAATAGCCTCCGTGATCCACTTAGAAAGTCTCTGTGCAGAGATCCTGAAACCCAACCTAGGGGCCGCATAGGAGACAAATAGATTGGGATCCTTTCTAAATGGCTTAGTGCAATGCACGAAAAACAACAATGCCCTCTTAACATCTAGGGCATGCAAACATCTCTCTTCTGCAGAAGACGGAGAAGGATAAAATGTAAGCAAAAACACATTTAGATTAAGGTGGAAACTAGACACCACTTTACGGAGGAACGAGATGTCCGGAGTCAAAGGAACCCCATCCTCATGGAATGTTACGAATGGAGCATCACACCACAGAGCCACCAATTCACCTGCCCTCCTGGCCGTAGTGATGGCCACTAAAAAGGCAGTCTTCCAGGCAAGAAGATGCAGTGGACAGGTAGCCAAGGGTTCAAAGGGCTGCCTCAATAGCCGTTCTAGGACCAACTGCAGACCCCAAGTGGGAGGAGGACTCTTTGACAGTGGGTGAAGCCGCAGAAGACCTTTCAGGAAGCGCTTTGTATGAGGATGTGTGAAAACTGATACGCCATCCACGGAATCGTGATGTGCTGAGACTACAGGTAGATACACTCCAATCGAAGATTAAGCCCAGCATCCACAAGAGTCAGTATGAACTCAAACACAAGCTAAGACTAGTATGAGCACTGATGTCCTTGTCCCCCAGAAACTTAGACCACTTTCTCTCACAGGAGCAGCGAGTTGATAGCTTTCTACTGTTCAACATTACATGCTTCACTCGGTCTGAGAATTCTGGAAGCTGACCCTTCAAACCGTCAGTTTGAGATGAGGGATGTTGTGGTGAAACAGGCGGCCTCCATGAGCCAATAGGAGGTCCTGATCCGAAGGAAACTTGTGGTGACACCCTCCCGCCATAGCCAGAAGGATAGGGAACCAGTTCTGTCTCAGCCACCACGGAGTAATCAAGATGCACTCCGGACACTCTTGGGCCAATTTGTGAATCACTCTGGTGAGAAGAGGCATGGGCAGAAACAGGTAGAGGAACTTGTTTGCCCATGAGAGTAGAAGACCATCCCCCAGGGACCCTGGGTCCATTCCCCCTCTGGAACAGAATAGCTCGCATTTCCAATTGCTTGCCATGGCAAACACATCTATCCTGGGGTGACCCCAGTCCAGGAAGAGAGGTTCTAGATAAATCCAGTTCACCTCCCACTTGTGATGGGAAACCTCCTGCTCAAGGAGTCTGCTTGCACATTGAGCTCCCCTGGCAGGTGGGTGGCCATAACGAAGGTCTGGGTAGCTATCCAGGCTTCCCAAAGCTGCATCGCCAGTGCACATAGCTTCCTGGACACAGTTCCCCCTTGATGATTTATATAGCTTACAACTGTCATGTTGTCAGACATCACAGACATAGTCTGACCGCTGATCAGGGGAAAGAATGATCTTAGGGCTAAATGAACTGCCATGAGCTCCAAGACATTGATGTGATGATGTGCCAATGATGGGGGCCATGGGCCACCTATATGGAGATCATCTAAGTGCGTCCTCCCATCCCCACAGCGAGGCATCCGTTGTCACCTTGACTGAAGGGAGCGGAACATGAAACGGTGCCCCCTTGCAGAGATTGGACTTCACCTTCCACCAGTCCAGAGAGCGGAGCACCGCCGACGGGATTTGAAGAACCTTGTACGGGAGATCCCTCACAGGGTTATACATTCTGATAAATCAAAGCTGGAGGATTCGCATCTGCAATCTTGCAAAACTCAAGACATTGGTAGTAGCCGCCATGAGGCCCAAGAGATCTGCAGAACGGAAGCACATCTCACCATTTGAAGGAGCTGAACCGGGGAGATGATATCCAGCGCCTGCGACTCTGGTAGGAACACCAGATGCCAAGCAGTGTCCAGAACCGCTCCTATAAACTGCTCCTATAAACTCCTATATTCTTCTTGCTGGAACCAGGTGAGACTTTTTCTCCTTCACCAGAAGCCCTAGTTAGCCCAGGAGGTTGAGAAGCACTTGCAGATGAGCCCGTAGAGACGCTTCGGACACCGCAACCACCAACCAATCATCTATATAAGAAAAAAGGATGATAACCTGGAGCTACCACGACCACCATGATCTTTGTGAAAACCCTGGGGGCAGTGGAGAGTCCAAAGGGGAGCACCCGGTATTGGAAATTGTTCGTCCCAATTGCAAAACGAAGAAACCTCCTGTGACTGGGGAGGATGCTGATGTGGAAATAGGCATCCTTCAGGTCCAGGGTAGCCATCCAATCTCCTTTGTTGATGAGTGGAAGAATGCGCTGTAGAGTCAGCATTCTGAACTTTTGATAAGCGATGAATTCATTCAGTCCCCTCAGATCCATAATTGGACTAAGTCCTCCGTCCCGCTTGGGGACTGTGAAGTATCTGGAATAAAAACCCTGACCCCTTTGATGGTTGGGGATGGGTTCTATTGCTTGCTTGCTGAGAAGACTTTGAACTTCCTCCATTAGAACAGCTGTTGGATGTGTGATTACCAATCTGGGATGAGAAGGGGGCTGAACAAATTTTATCACATAACCCTCCTCTATGATGGTCAATACCCACTTGTCGGTGGTAATCCACCACCATGCTTGCAAGAATCTGAGGAGACGGGTGGGCCCAGAGGAGGGAGGGGCATGGAGAAGGGGGAATGCCAAAGTCAAAGTCCCTGCTTGGGATTTCTGGTATTCTTACTTTCCCAAGTGAGAGGAGAAGGAATAAAACTTGGCTTTGCCTCCTGCGGTGAAAGAGCTCTTGGCATCATGCTGTCCCGCACGCGGCTCCCAAGTTCTCTCAGGGGATTTGGTCTGATAGGACTTCTTAGCCCACTGCTTGGACCATGGACGAGGCTTGCTGGAGTGTGAGGAAGAAGCAGGTATCCCCAGGTTACGCGATGTCTTAATGCTCTTGTCCATTTCTTGTAGGACTGAGTCAGTAGTGGAATTGAAGAGACCCTCTCCTTCAAAGGGAAGGTCCCCAACCCAGGATCTAGTGTCTATCTGGAGGGCGGTGGCACAAAGCCAAGAGTGATGATGCAGGGTGAAGGAAGAGTTAAGCGTTTTAGCTGCATTGTCCACCATGTGCTTAGAGGCCTGAAGCTGTTGTTTTGCTAGTAGCATCCCCTCCCTCTGAGCCTTCTTGGCCAGGATACGTTTATCCTCAGGGAGAGTGGCCAAAAGAGGTGAAAGCTGCTCCCAGCGGAAATACTGATATCTCGCCATACAGCAGAGTAG
Organism: Heteronotia binoei; assembly: GCF_032191835.1. Lineage (NCBI taxonomy): Eukaryota > Metazoa > Chordata > Lepidosauria > Squamata > Gekkonidae > Heteronotia > Heteronotia binoei. The sequence goes on from NC_083226.1 coordinate 61,785,597, forward strand.
TTAGAAATCTTTATTCCGAGAATCGCCTGCCGAATGCATCAATTCTCTTCCCTTCCTTATCTGGAGGCGAGGAGTGGGTTTTCTTAGCCTTGGAAGAGGATACCACCACAGAGTTGGGACGTGGGTGGTTAAAAAGAAATTCTGTGCCCTGTTCCTGGATTTTATACATGTGGTCCATACGTTTGGAGGAACTTGGGGTTGAAGCGGGCTTGGACCAAGGGTCTTTAATGGCCTGCAGGATCACCTTTGTGATAGGAAGGGCTACAGCTGTTGATGTGTCTTTCTGCATAATATCAAAAACCGTATCGTCGATGACCGGTTGAGGCTGGACCACTGGCAGAGACAAAGAGCCATTCATTTAATCAATTCCCCATATGGTTTTAAGTCTTCAGAAGGAGAGATTGGGAGATCTTCAGCTATCCTGGATTCCAGTGAGGAACCTTCCTGCTGTTGACCTGAGTTGTCCTCCGCCTCATCATCTGAGGTCGACGGAGAGGATGGGCACTGTCTTCAGATGGTAAGTCTGGTGTGTCTAACATAAGCCTAGAAGGGGGAGTCCGCTCACAGTCAGGAACGCTGGGAAGTATCTGTTTCCTGACTAAATTCAGTGTCGAAGTTGGCATCAATGAGTCCCGTCGACCAGATGGAGAGTGCGCCGAGGCTCTGGAGCGATGGGAAGCTTCAGAACGCTGGTCCCAATCTGGGTTCTGAGAGGGGTACCAAGGGTATGGAGCATGAAAGGGACAGCCCCCAAATAGATATGCCCACGGGCGTGGGTCCCAGCTGGGCAAAGGATGCGGCAACCAAAAGGGGTCTGGAGTCTCACCAAACCGATCTGGCTGAGGTATCAGCGGCAGTGTTGGTGTCGAGCGGTCCTTCGGCTGGGAAACTTCCAGGTCCAACGCCGAACATGGATCACTGCCTTCCTTCGAGCATGCCGACCACTGTGTAAGATCAATCTCCAGATCAGAGCCAGACAGAGAGGAGTGTTGAATATCCGTTGGACCCGAGGGGTTTTTTGGTTGAATTGGTGAGGCAAGGATCTTTTCTTTTTTTTGGTAAATGGCAAGGATCTTTTCTGGAGGCTCTCCCGAAACAATTGCCGGGTCCCTTCAGTGGCAGAGAAGGGGTCTGCTGATCTTGCCGCCACTTCTCCTTTCTATGCTTCTCGGACTCAGCAGAGCGAGAGTTCCGATCCCCTTTGGTCTTCTTGGCCGGAGTTGAGGGTTCGGACTGGGATACCAAGCCCACACGCTTGTGGGGGCGGTCGGGTCCCTGGAGTGGCTGAGTCAGTTGGCTCGACAGCGAGACCGGAACCGATGCTGGAGTGGCCATAGAAGTGCTGGTCGACACCGATGTCGACATCTGCGGTGCGAGAGCTGATTTCAACAACGCCGCCAATAGTCTTGCCGCTCAGTTTTTTTCTGGTCTGCTTAGAAAACTTAGAGCAATTATGGCAGGATTCTACTTGGTGACCTTCCCCAAGACACAACAAACAGAGGGAATGTCCATCGGGAGGAGGGATCTTGCTCCTGCACTTAAGACACTGCTTGAAAAACCCCAAACGCTTTTCCATAGACAGGGGATGGCAGGAGGAGGGGGGGGGAGAAAAACCCCAAAGGGTAGCAACAATAAACTAACAGTCTCTTCTTTTTCTTTTTTCTTTTTTTATATAACAAGAACAAGAACGAGGAGAAACCCGGAGAGGAAAAAAAGGCAAGTGAACTACTGACCGGAGCAACCACGAACGTGTCTATCCAACACGGTGGTAAAGAAAAAACTGGTGGGATGTTCATGCCCACCGGGTAAGCATGCACAGTGGGGCTGTCGCGCATGCCCACTGGGGTCAGGCGGTGAAAAATCCTGGACTTTGGTATTACCGATCAGGGTTTACCGATCAGGGATCGGCACTGGTGCTTCATCCCATGAGTGTGAAGCACAGAGACCACGAAGAAGATCATTTCATTTCATGTCAGTTCATATCTTGCAAAACACGCCCAAAATCACATTGTATGTTGAAGCCCCCATCCTTTAGCGCTATAAATCAGGAGTGGCCAATGGAAGCTCTCCAGATGTTTTTTGCCTTTAACTCCCATCAGCCCCAGCCATCAGCCATGCTGGCTGGGGCTGATGGGAGTTGTAGGCAAAAAACATCTGGAGAGCTACCGTTGGCCACCCCTGCTATAAATCAATCAAAACCAAGTTTGCTTTCACTAATATGCTTCTAATGAAGAGACTAAAAAGCTGCTCTGACTGAAACCTGGCAGCCATGATTCATGCTTTTGTAACCTCAGAACAATTATTATAATTCCAGTTTACATTCTTCTTCAAAGATTATCTGAAAGGACCTCAGTCATCTTGATTGAGGAAGACATAAAAAGGGATCCTTGAGGCCTACACGCTCGGGGAAAGGACTGATGAAATGGCTGGTGCTAAGAGCAAATTGAGAACTCTCCCAATTACATGAGAACTGTGCACGTGTATGAACCATGACTCCAAGCTAAATCATCATTAAAAAAGATGCCAAGAAATTTTTGATCAAAATACTAGTCAGCTTCTAAGTGTCAAATATCAGTGAATCTATCTGTCAAGACAGGACGGCCTTTACTTATGTGGGAAATCCCTGGGATTAGCACACACACAGACACTCTTCCTGAACTCAGATATCACAACAAGATCCAATTAAACTAAGATTAGACAGCTTGCAGCTGTGCTCACACAGACACCTCACTCATCTCACCCTTGTTCTTCCTCAGAGAACAGACTGGTATCTGCATTCATATGTCAGGAGGAACCACAGTTCATTTCAAACCATAAATCCTTCATGCCACAAGAGAACATCATAGGAATGAGAAGCAACAAGTCATGTTCATATACATGTCAGATTAACTGAAGTTGAATTCAGCCAACATCTTAACTCTGTGTTTTGTCCTAATGACTGAGAAAGATGTATCCATGACCATACATGCACTTGGTCTCATGGAGGATCCTGAAAGGAGAGTCTACCTGCTAAATACTGGGAACTTTGGTAACAAAACCAGTTGTGTAAACATAGCCCTAAGTAAGATCAGGAGCATGCATAAGAACATAAGAGAAGCCATGTTGGATCAGGCCAATGGCCCATCCAGTCCAACACTGTCACAGTGTGGTCAAAAAACCCCAAGTGCCATCAGAAGGTCCATCAGTGAGGCCAGGACACTAGCCCTCCCACTGTGCCCCTCCCAAGCACAAGAATACAGAGCATCACTTCCCCAGACAGAGAGTTCCAACAATACGCTGTGGCTAATAGCCAGTGATGGACCTCTGCAGAGTCAGTTAGCTAAACGTGTGTGTTAACTTTGCTGTGTTATCTTCCTAAGATTTTGTTAAAGTGTTCCACCTTTTAATTAAGTTGCCTTTGTAAGAATGCAAAGGTTCTGACAGATTATTCTGTAATAACCACCTTGTCCATATTGCCTTTCTATCAAGCCCTTTTGCCAGAGGCTCTAAATAAAACAAAGGACAGGTAGTAACTAGGGATGGGCACAAACCAAACCATGAACTGAGGTTCAAGCACAAAGTGGGTCAGTTTGTGGCTCCTGAAAATTAATGTTATGTCACCACAGAGTACATAATGGAGATTAAGAGAGAGTTTGTTCCTTCCTTCCTTCCAATGCTTGGCTTCCCCTGGCACCCCGCAGCTGAGAGCTCCTGAGGAAGTAAAGAGAAGGCAGTTTAAACTGCCTTGCCTTCAAGCCTCGTCTTTCCCAGGCAATCCATGCCCAGAGGGACCCTGAGGAAGCTGAGTCCCATGGCCACAAGGCACCTGGGAAAGCCAAGGAAAGGCAGTTTCAACTGCATTCCCTCCAAGCCTTGGGCATCCTGCAGCTGCGGGGCACCTGAGGAAGGCAAGGGAAGGCAGCTTGAACTGTGTTCCCACCTGGGATCAGCCATAGCGCTCCTGTGAAAGTCAATCCTGGTGTGTGGGGGGGAGGCAGTTCAAGCTGCCTTCCCTCAGAGCCCCAGCTGAGCATGTGGGGAGACTTCTCCCCAAAGAGTCAGTTTTTCTGTGGGCTCTGCTGGGCTGTCCAGCTTCAGCCAGGCAGCCCAGCAGATTCCCAGCTGAGCCCACGGGGAGACCTATCCCCGATCTTTCTTTGCTTCCCCAGTTGGCCTGCCAGGGCCAGCTGGCTGGGGAAGAGAAGAGAGAAGGTGAGAGGTCTCTCCATTGTACCTTATGGCCCCATAGGACCCTAGGACCCATAGGGTACAGTGGAGAGGTTGTGTTGCGGCTGCAGCACAATTCTAGAGAAGGGGTATACTTCTTTCTACAGTTACACTGTAGTAGCAGTACAATCTCTCCACTGAGCCTATGGGTCCACTTGCCAATGAAACTGACCATGTCTGACAGGAAGTGAGCTCTGAAGGCCTTTGGAGCTCACTGGGAATGGGACAAGCCAGATGAACCACAAACCAGTTTGTCCAATGAAGAAATTCGTAGAGGTCCATGAAAAACCCAAACCACTAACCTCCATTTTTCCAGTTTGTGCCCATATCTAGTAGAAACAACTGAATTACAAAGTTAGAGAATGACAAACTTTCTATGCCATTTCTGCCTAATTCTTGGTTTATGTAATAGATTGTACCCAGGTCTAAATTGAAATTGGGGAGAGAAAGGAACTCTGCTGGAGCAGCCTGATTCTGCTGCAATGGGCTATAATAAACTCAATCAAAAAAATAAATTATAGAAACACATTTGAAATAACTGGTTGGGAGAAAAAGAGTTTTTAACCTAGTAAATAATTATTCAAAAGGGATTTGCGAGTGTTAAAACCGAGATACTTTTCACTTTGCAGCACAGATTTCAGCTGGCAAAGATTTTTTATTTTATTGCATCAAGATCTGAGAGACATTTTTGGAAAAGGTGCTGCTTACTTTTCCTGGGAAAGAAAAGAAAGAATAGAGGGAAATATTTTAAAAGGCTAATAGTGACAGCTGAACTATACACTTGCCTTCTTTCTTCTCCTCCTCTTTTTCTTTTCTTTGGCAGCTTGTGCTTGCTTGTGCTCCCACACCAGATTAGTCAGGTTAGCCACATATTCATCAGTTTGCTGTAGTAGGTATGCCAAACGCCGGTCTTTCTTCTGATCAATCAGTTTACGGTAGCCTTCTTCATCTTCAGCCTAGCAATGCAGGAAAATCAAAAATTAATGTTATGTCATCACAGAGTACATAATTACCCATTATAGATCCAGACTGGTTTAACTGAGGAAGGAGCAATTTCAACCACTCACATACGTCTGGGTGTCAACCAAGTAAGGGGGGAACATCAACCATACTTATTCACTACCTTGCTGCCATTTTAAAAATGGTTGTCATAATGGCACTAAGCCAATCTTTAGATGTGCTCTAATAGTCCCCAAAATAAAACAACTGTCTATATTCTGTTTGAGGCATTAAAAGAATTTTTGTAGTGCCTGAAAAGGCTTAGGATGCAATGCACTGAGTTGGCATATTCCAGAGATATGCCAACAGAAAGCCCTGCTGGAGTTATGCTGGTGCTGTGCCAGTGTAAGTGCTGGGCAGTAATGAGTCATGCCACTGAACGAGCAGAACATCATAGGTTTCCTAAACAGATCCAGTACCAGATACTAACCAGATGCTGATATAATGTTATACCACCAAGAACCCTGACATAGCTCAAAATCATCCCATGGGGCGGCACATACGAAGGAAAAAAGTGCCCTCTCACACATCCTAGTCTTCGCCCAAACATAGCAGCAGTTTAGGATGTCAACTAAATCTGAAGCTAATGACATCCCTCTATTTTGCTACCCGTCACCATGTAACCTCCAACCTGGATACCCACAGTTTATATAACTGGCTTCTGTCAGGCACATTTGAAGCAAAGAGCCTTGAACTGTGTTGGTGGGGACTGTACAAAAAAGCCAGAGAAGGGACACTTAGCATCAACAGCCAAGTGAGAAAATCAGCATTGATGCATTTGCCTAACTATGCTCTATCCAGAACCTCTACAGATATTCTCCTACAGGACACCACAGGGAAGATGGTTTCCCCTGTGGAGTTGGCAAGGACAATGAACACCATACAGGTAAGGAAGGAAAAACCTCAGCATTTTATACTACTCCTAGACCACCAAAATGTAATGTACATGTTAAGAACCACAGTGACTGGCTTCTTCGCAATGTCTCTCTTACCATCAGCCTTCTCATTCTTTCTTTTTCAATCCTCTCTGTTTCTTTTTTCTGTTCACGCTCAGTATTAGCATGCCAAGTAGCAACGGCTTTGGAAAGTTTCTGAATTTTGCCAGCCACTGATCGATGGTACTCTTTAAAATCTTTAGCATGTTGCAGGATGCTGTTGAGATATTCCTGTAAAACAATTAAATACTAAATAACTCTGAACATGCATAAATTTCCACAAATCAAGTATGCTATGCAGAGGTGTCAAACTCATTCGTTACAAGGGGGGATCTGACATAAATGTCACTTCGTTAGGCTGGGCCATGAGTGCCATAAAATGTAACACCAGGTACCGGAGGCATAAACTTTATAAAGGACATGAACAAGCCCAATTAACGATATTATTTTTTACTCAAAATACAAACATGCTTAAAACATTAACACTCTTACAGTATTTCCTTACACTATCTCCATGATGCTCACTCACCCACTTCCACCACCCATTACACAGTAGCACTGGGACAGTATACACTGGGACAGGTGTCATGCCCTGGCTCCCCTGTTGGTGCACTCCCTCTGGTGGTCACTGCCATAGCTTCCCAGGGGACTTCCTCAGAAGGTGGTCAGAGGTCTCAGAATGGGAGAAGCCAGATTTCAGTCACCCTATTGGCCTTCTCCCTGGCTGGATCCCTCCTCACTGTGTCTCTCTCTCTCTCAGCTTCTGAGCTTCAACAGCTTCCAGTCATCGGAACTCCTGCTTGATCCTTGTGCAGGCCACCCTTTATATCCCTCCCAGCTCCCTAGCCCTTGCCCCTTTGCTCAGCCCCTCCCTTATTTATATACAAAGATGCCCAACCAGAGGCCTGAGTGCAGCTGTGTTTGCTGGGCCTGTTCAGGCTGGCGAGGCATTTCCTTCCACTATGCGGCAGGCCCTGCAGGGCTCGCTGTGGTCCAGGGGATGCCAGCTCACCTCGTGTTGGGGCCATGGCACCTACATCTGGTGCAGCCAAACTCTCCTGGCCCTGTGCTGCTTCCCTGGTCACTTGTGGCCACTCAGGGGTGGGGTGCCGTTCTGCCTGAGCTACAGGCCTAGTCCAATGATCACCTGGGTGGGCTCCAGCTCAAATTCTTTGGCAGGGGCCTACCTCTTCTTTGGCTGGATGGACATTGCTGCGAGCCTCCAGCTCACCCGTCTGCTTATCTCTCCCTATGGTGGGTGTTTGGGGCATAGGGCTGCATGGCTCACCTGGGGAGTGAGGGTGGTCACAGTGCGAGTCCCTGCTGGGAGTGGCCAGGACAAAAGGGTCATAATGCAAAGCCTCTGTCATCCAGCAATAAAGGTAATCAGTTGCTCACAGGCCAGATAAGAGCCCTGGATGGGCAAGTTCCAGACCACAGACTGTATGTTTGACACCCCTGCAGGATTCTGATATAACAACTTGATGATAATCCCCAGCCCCAAAGAATCTCAAGTGTCCTCAGCTAGGGCCAAGGCTTTCTTAGTCTTGGTCCCTACCTGGTGGAACTCTCTGCTAGACGATGTCCAGGACCTGCAGGATCTTCTATAATTCCACAGGGCCTGTAAGGCAGAGATGTTCCACCAGGCTTTTGATAGAGGTGTTTTACAGAAGACAGTGAAAGTTGGTTGCCTCTCTTCTTGTCCACCTTCCTTCAGAAGGGTTACTCCCCCACCCTATCCCATATGCTCCAAAAGTCTGAAGAAAATGAACAATTAGCAAAATGCCATCGAGTATTGTTATTGTTTTACTGTATTAAATTGAATATCATATTATGTTTTGTATTTTTATTTGATGTATATTGCCCAGAATCCGGCCTTGGCTGGGATGGGGTGATTAATCAAATGGAATAAATTAAAATGATGATCATGTTAATATTACTTTTGTGACTTAGTGCTAAGCTATATAAATGACAAGGTTATGTACTTAGCTCAGGAATGAACCCGTTAACTCCTGAATAACATTTATGCTTTAAACTAACATGGTAACCTCAGTCAAACCACAGAAACATCTGCTTTAGCTGAAGTGCACATTGGTTAAGTTGACACAGTGTGTATATATATGTATATATACACATATATATATATAAATTTTTTGGCCACTGTGTGACACAGAGTGTTGGACTGGATGGACCATTGGCCTGATCCAACATGGCTTCTCTTATGTTCTTATGACTCTAGTCAGGCTTATGTGTCATCCTGAAGTGGGACATACTTTAAATGCTAATTAAGTACTGTCTTGCAATGATACTTGGGTTTGAATAACTCAATAAGAACATAGTAAAGCCAGTTTTCAGTCACCTCCTCTGGACTCTGAGAGCATCTGAAAAAAAAATTCAATCTCTGATATAAAACATAAGATATAAAAGGTGAGGGAGCGCTGAGCTCCTGCAGGACAATGCTCTCCCTGGGTCAACTTCATTCAATGATACATTTTACTTTTAAAAATACTATTAAAACTGTCATTAATAATGCAACCTTAAGCAGTTACACTTTTCTAAGCCCACTGGTGTCAAATGACTTAGAACGATATAACTCTACTGAGAATAGTACTGTAAACATCCCAGCAGTTGCCCTATTCTTCTTAACAGTACAAAAAAGCAAGACCACTAGGTGCTGAAAACAAAAGAAGTTGCATAATAAACAAGTAAAATAGTGAATCAGATTATTAAAAACTCAGTCAAGGAACACAAACCTAGCCACCAATGCTTGTGCATATAATTAAAATTGTCTTCACCAAGCACCTAAAATTAAACGTATTTGGCACCAGGGAAACAGGTGTTCCAAAGGCAAGCTGCTGCCACAGAAAAGACTATGTAGCCACCCATTTGATCATTGAAAATGGGAGAGCACAGAGGAGAATTTTTCCCTATTATAATTATTGTAGGCTTCAGCTACTGGTGAATGTTTGCAGAGATTCCCACATAAACACAAGTTTTTGCAAATAAAAATGTAAGCTCCTTGGAGTCTGGTTTGGCCCCATTCTAAAGGTGATAATAGTTATTAAGATTGTAAGCTCTTTGGAGTCTGGTTTGGTCCCACTTCAAAGTGATAGCAAATAGCAAACAGGACTATAAGTTTTTTTTTTTAAGATTCAACCTATTTATCCTTGGACTTGAAGATTTGAAACAGTGTACTAGATCAACCCACCATAGTCCATTCTTTATATCTGGGATTTGTATGTTGTATATTGGTAAAGAAGTGACAGGCTATTACTGAATTGTCTCTTCTTGTGCCTGGAGTGTATTTTTGATTGATATTCTTCATGCTGTGGTCCTTTGTTTTGACTACTTATTCTTAGGGAACATTCATACAGCAGCAGTCAATCAGACACTCTAGTTTTAAGCAATTTAGGGCTTTAAAAGGCAGAAACTGTTTAACTGGGTACCACATGGAATATCCATGCATCCTTCTGCAGACATTGGCATTACAACATCCCCATTCTGCAAACCTGCAGGCTGAGTTCTCACTCCCCAATGAACTATATAGACAACTACACCTATGTTTTGCTTGGATTAATTTTCAGAACCAGCAGGTAAGACATTGAATAGAGGTCCTGCTTTTTGTGCCCCCAAGTTTGAACGCAAGATGAAAAATTCTGAAAAGTAGAACTTTCTCTGTTCTGGTGTCTCAGTTTTGGAACTCTCTGGTGCTGAACCTCTTGAGTGTCAAATAGGAAAAATATTTTTTTCATTTTCAGTGTCTGTTGATGGCTAGCTTTATATAGTAGATGTTACTTATATGTTATGCTCACTTCTTTATAGGGTTGTTTATATAGCTGTTTGCAGGAGGGCCGGAGTATAAATTAACAGAAATAAATAAATAAAATATATTAGGGATGCTTTAAAGTATGATAGCTGATGTTTATGGTGTGGCTTTTTATTGTGAATGTTGCTGCTAATTTTATTCTGTTGGTTTTTATTTTTTGTAGAATGCCTCAAGAACCTTGGTTAAGGTCACAGGATAGAGAATGCAGCTCAAATATGCAGCCTTCTATAAATAAAGTTTTATTCAAGATATTAGTTTTTGAGTGCAAGCACTCTGGACTCAAACTTTGTTCTGCTGCTTCAGACAAACACAGCTACCCAACTGGATTCAATACACAAAGTCATAATCAAAGAAACCATGAAGAGCACAATGAGCTGCTTTCAACAAAAGTTGCTGCTATATACAGCAAAACAAAAGACTTAGTGTAATAGACCAAAAATCCAGCTGATGAAAATGACTATACCTGGTGCTTTTGTCTACGTTTTCTTTCCTGTTCTATCTTCTGTTGTTTCTCAAGTTTTTCAGTCATTCGGGCTTCCCTCAGAGTTTGGCGCTTGCTGCGTTTGTAGGCCTTTGAGTTCAGAGCAGTCTCCAAAGTTGTGTCACGACGCATGCACGCCACAACCTCTTGTCTTAACTGTGAACCATAACAGAAAAATGTTAAAAAGCAAATAATTTCTCAAACCCAGCAACTGATCTGAATAAACAGAAATCAAAAAGCTTCTTTTTTTTCTATTTAGGATTCCTCCAATTATGACTAGACTCCTAGTCTGCTGAATTGATTAAGTTAATCAATCTGTCTTGCAGCTGAAAAGATTGCCAAAATAGAAATTAATTTCAATAAAATTCATTCATTTCTGGAATGTATATGCAATACAGAATACAAATCAACATGATTCGGTGTAACTTGTTTAAAAGTAATTTGGTTTCATAGAATATTTATGTACATAGTTGTCCTTTTAAGAATAGTCCTTCATGCATTAGAACTCTGATAACTGGATTACCTGGCGCTGGAAATTCAGTAGCCTAAGTGCCTTCAGCTCCACTGTAGCTTTAGTTCTCAGATCTGGAGGCAATGAGCCAGGCAAATTTTCTAGCTCCTGAATTCTGTGAGCAATTCGAGCCTGAAGTCTAAGCAGGTATAGATAGAATTAGTGATTTATTTTTTTAAAAAAAAATTCTACCCTGAACACAGCATATTTCTCAACACATCTTCCAAGTAACATTTTATGGACAAATATTCATAAGGATCAATAAAAAGGGCCAGGCAGCCAACAATAAAAGAATAATAAAACAAAAAGACCAGTGCTAAACCATGTTTTTCAAACTCAATGAAGGCAGCAAAGCAAATACAAACAAAACGACAAAAAAAAAATTAAAATAAAGCAAAAAAAAATTCAAAATTACTGGCAATCACTCTAGTGCTGGGAAAACAAATACTTTCACCTGGTACTGGGCAAATCCCTGTGGAGAGGAAGTTCCATAACCACAGTACCATAACAGAGAAGGCTGCATGTGCGGTGCTCACCCATTTTACTTCTAAAGGGAAAAAATAAACAGTGCAGAGCCTCCAATAAATCTTAACCCATGGAAATGCTTATATGGGAGTAGACAGTTCTTGGTCCCAGACTACTTATGTATGGGGGGGAAAGGTTTTATTTGCCAAATCCATGTCTATTCAACTGTCTAGAAACATCTCTATAATCCTATGCAAAGTTATTTTGGAGCAAGCCTCACTGAACTCAACAGTACTTGCTTCTTAAACAGGCAAAGGATAAGGCAGTGTGAACACATGAAGCTGCCTTATACTGAATCAATGTCAGCATTATCTATTCAGACAGCAGTGGCTCTCCAGGGTCTCCACTGGGGGTCTTTCACTTACTACCTGATCCGTAACTGGAGATACTAAGGACTGAATCTTGGGCCTTCTGCATGCCAAGCAGATGCTCTACCACTGGTCACAGCCCTTCCCAAGTACGTTTCTTAGGTACGCACACACAGATACACAATGCATAAAAATAAGGAACCTCCAAATGCAAATATTCAAGTTATTTGGGCATATAAATTGCTTGAGAATTACCAGTATATCTGAAAACTCTTTGGACTACAAGGAAGAGAAATAGATTTGCTGGAGGGTGGGGACAGGAAGGAATCTTGTATAACAGCCTCAAAAGGCAAGTAATTTTTTCACACTTTTTCTGACAAGATTTGGACATAAAACATACATGCACATTCATTTCTGGTTATTAATAAGGAAAATGTAACTGCACTAAAAGTGTAGTTGTGGTCATTCTATTCAGGCATCAATAAATTTATCCAGCTGTAAGCTATCCCAGTCAAATCTTGTATTATCACACTACTAAAAGGTAAGAATTATTGTTATTGATACTAATTGAGTCGCTGGCAGCTCTGATATGAAAAGTTGTTAACTAAGCATAATGTTAAGAGTTTTGTCAGTCCAGCACCAGACAGCCCATTGAAGAGCAACACTTTTGGAAGCTCTGATATGAAAAGTTGTTAACTAAGCATAATGTTAAGAGTTTTGTCAGTCCAGCACCAGACAGCCCATTGAAGAGCAACACTTTTGGAAGCCATATGAATTCTAACATTACATGGGTGCCAATGTGCTTCCTCATCAATACCAGGGCAGGAAGCCAACCGCAGCAAAATCCAGGCATTACATGGTTTAGCAGCTCAGCAACAAGCAACTGAAGCAGCTGTCACAGTTCCCTCTGAGACCAGCACCTCTGAGACCAGCACCCAGTTGTAGAAACAATGGTACATCATAAACTTCTGGCTCAGAGTTATGAAGGCTATTTAGACAGGTTATGAAAACTATTTACAATTTACAAAGACTATTTAGATCAGCACAGTCAACAACCATCTTCCTTTTCTGCACACCCCTTCCAACCCTCCGAGCAATTAACACAGAACAATGGTCACATTCAACAGCCAGTTTCCTTATCACTACCCTTCCAGGAAGCCCCACCAAACAATGGGCACATCCACAAACCTATTGTCCTTTCACCACACCCCCTCCAGCCTAGAAATAGCAGCTCTCCAGTCTAAGTCAAAGGCTGAGAGCCGCTTTTCTGGCGTTGGCTTCATGGTCAGGAACTCCATAGCCTCCAAACTCGAAAACCTGCCAACAGGTAACTCAGATCGCATCATGTCCATGCGCCTCCCACTTCAAAACAAGCAGCATGCAACACTCTTCAGTGTGTATGCCCCAACCCTTCAAGCAGATACTGCAGAAAAGAACAAGTTCTATGCTGATCTACGCAACCTCGTACGGAAGACCCCTACAGAGGACAAGGTGATCATCCTTGGCGACTTCAATGCCAGAGTAGGTAAAGACTCGGAAGCCTGGAAAGGAGTACTTGGCAAACACGGCATTGGCAACTGCAATGATAACGGGCACCTCCTGTTACAATTCTGCACGGAGCACCAGCTCACCATCACCAACACTATCTTTCAGCAGAAGAACAGCCTGAAGACAACCTGGATGCACCCACGGTCCAAGCACTGGCACCTTATCGACTACATTCTGGTGCGCCAGAGAGACCTTCGAGATGTCTTACACACCCGAGTAATGCCCAGTGCGGAATGTCATACGGATCATCGTCTTGTACGCTGCAATCTCCGTCTTCACTTTAAACCCACACCCAGGAGAGGAGGTATCCCTCGGAGGAAGCTTCAGGTTGGCAGCCTTCAGTCAGCCGAAGTTAAAGCTGCCTTCCAGGCAAAACTCCAGTCAAGAATTGAGGACCCCAGTTGCCCCACAGACCCTTCTCCAGAAGCACTCTGGGAACACCTAAAAACTACCATCCTGTTGATCTCTGAAGAAGTCCTCGGGTTCTCCACAAGGAAAAACAAGGACTGGTTTGACGAGAACAATCAAGAGATCCAAGAATTACTAGCGAAAAAGAGATCTGCCTACCAAGCACATCTTGCTCAGCCCTCCTGTCCCGGGAAAAAAGCAATCTTCCGCGCTGCATGTAGCAACCTCCAGCGCAAGCTTCGAGACATTCAGAACAAGTGGTGGACCAAGCTTGCAGAGAGAACCCAGCTGTGTGCAGACACTGGTGATTTAAGAGGGTTCTACGAAGCCCTGAAGGCAGTATATGGCCCATCATATCAGGCTCAGAGTCCCTTGCGTAGTGCAGACGGCCAAGTGCTCCTCACAGACAAGGCATCCATACTGAACCGGTGGTCGGAGTATTTTCAGGTTCTCTTCAGTGCCAACCGCATAGTTCAAGATTCAGCAATCCACCTCACCCCACTTCAACCAGTGAAAACAGATGAGATCCCCACCCTAGAAAAGACTGTTAAAGTCATCAAGCAACTGAAAAGTGGCAAGGCAGCGGGAGTTGATGGAATCCCACCAGAGATCTGGAAGCATGGGGGCACAGTACTACATAGCACACTTCACAAAGTACTTGTCACCTGCTGGGAACAAGGCAAATTACCACAGGACTTTCGCGATGCAATCATCATCACTCTACACAAGAACAAAGGAGAAAAGTCAGACTGCTCCAACTACCGGGGGATAAGCCTGCTCTCCATCGCAGGCAAAATCCTTGCCAGAATACTCCTGAACAGACTGGTGCCCACCATTGCAGAAGAACTCCTCCCAGAGAGCCAGTGCGGCTTCAGAGCTAACAGGAGCACCACCGACATGGTATTTGTTCTCAGGCAGCTCCAAGAGAAATGCAGGGAACAGAACAAGGGTCTATATGTGACTTTTGTCGACCTTACCAAAGCTTTTGATACCGTTAGCAGGAAAGGCCTGTGGCAAATCTTGGAACGTTTAGGATGTCCCCCAAGGTTCCTCAGCATGATCATCCAGCTACATGAAGACCAGCGAGGCCAAGTCAGACACTGCAACGACCTCTCGGAGCCCTTCCCAATAGGCACAGGTGTAAAGCAAGGCTGCGTTCTCGCACCAACTCTCTTTACGATCTTCTTTAGCATGATGCTTCAAAGAGCCGCAGTAGATCTAGATGATGACGATGGTGTCTACATCCGCTATCGCACCGATGCAGGCCTGTTCAACCTGAGGCGACTAAAGGCTCACTCCAAGACAATGGAAAAACTCATCCGAGAGCTACTATTTGCTGATGATGCTGCACTCGTCTCCCACTCGGTATCAGCTCTGCAGCATATGACGTCCTGCTTTGCAGAGGCTGCCAAGCTATTCGGCCTAGAAGTTAGTCTGAAGAAGACAGAAGCTCTCCACCAGCCTGCACCCCAGGAAGATTATCACACTCCCTGCATCACTGTGGGTGAATCAGTTCTGAAGACAGTCCAGAACTTCAGCTACCTGGGGTGCATCATCTCCTCAGATGCCAAGAGCGACAAGGAGATTGACAACAGGCTGGCAAAGGCAAACCGTGCATTTGGCCGACTGCACAAAAGAGTGTGGAGCAACAAGCATCTGAAAAAAGGCACAAAGATCAATGTTTACAAAGCGGTTGTGATGACAACCCTCATCTACGGCTCCGAATCGTGGGTTTTATACCGTCATCACCTGCGACTCCTTGAGCGCTTTCATCAGCGCTGCCTTCGCACCATCCTCAACATCCACTGGAGTGACTTTGTGACCAACACTGAAGTCCTCAAGAGGGCGGAGGTTACAAGCATCGAAGCACTGCTGTTGAAGATGCAGCTGCGCTGGGCAGGGCATATTTCTAGGATGGAAAACCACTGCCTTCCCAAGATTGCTCTGTATGGCAAACTTTCCACTGGCCATCGAAATAGAGGGGCACCAAAGAAGAGGTACAAGGACTCCTTGAAGAGATCCCTTGGCACGTGTTGCATCAACCATCACCAGTGGTCTGACCTAGCCTCAGATCGCAAAGCATGGAGGCACACCATCCACCAGGCTGTCTCTTCCTTTGAGAACGCACACATAGCTGGTCTTGAGGACAAAAGGAGATTGAGGAAGAATCGCACTGCTACAGCACCAACCCGAAATCAGACTTTTCCCTGCAGCCACTGTGGCCGGATCTGCCTGTCCCGCATTGGTCCTGTCAGCCACCAGCGAGCCTGCAGCAGACGTGGACTGCTGCACCCTTCTTAAATCTTCGTTCGCGAAGTCAAGCCAAGAGAGAGAGAGATCGGGGTGGCCAACGGTAGCTCTCCATATGTTTTTTGCCTACATCAGCCCCAGTGTCATGGGTGCTGGGGGCCCTGCAGAAGAAGCCGAGCCTGCAGAAGAAACTGTGCCCCTGCCACCTGCACCAGTGCCCCTGCCTCCTGCTGGAGAAGATCCAAGCCCCCCTGCCTCGCCCTCTCGGGTGACTCATGTGCGTGACCGCCTTCGTCAGGACCTCAGGGATCGGAGGAGGGCGGCACGCTCACGAGCAAGACGCTCCCTGAGCCCTGAGTTTTGAAAGGATTCTGGCTTTTCTAGGAGTGAGGGTGCTTGAGTCTCAGCAGGATCCTGGCTGCCCTCTGAGTCAGCAATTAGCCCAAATGGGCAACAGACAGCAGAGGGCTATATAGCTGTGGGCTTTGGGAGGCGGCTTTGTGGAAGCAACTAGTCACTTACCTGACGTTCTAGCATCCACTTCGGCTTCTGGACCCCCTGACTCTGGCATTGACGTCTGGACCCCCTGACTTCGGCTTCTGAACCTCTGACCTACGATACCTGGACTGTGATTCGGTTTTGGCGCTTTGGACGCTCCTTGCTACCCAGCTACAGACCTTGACTGCCCCTGGACTTCGCCTGGCCTGGCCCCAGTCCGTGACACCCAGCCAGCATGGCCAATGGCTGGGGCTGATGGGAGTTGTAGGCAAAAAACATCTGGAGAGCTACCGTTGGCCACCCCTGTTGTAGATAAATGCTCAGTTGTGTTCCTTCCACTGAGTTGAATGGGGGAGCTTAGGCTTCCAAATAATCAGGTTCCAGCGGGGGATCCCCCAGTTTTGCAGGCTCCTTCCCACTCCCAGT